>NC_142517.1:36555000-37790000 GCF_057876585.1 Rhinolophus sinicus | reverse complement strand
AGACCTTTACAAGCAGAACTTTAAGAAAAGAGAGAAATTAAGGGTGGATGGTAAATGTAGGTTAGGGTCAAGGGAGAAGTTTCAGTGAAATGAGAGAGAGGAGAGACCTTATCGTGTTTATTGATGGGGGGCCCAGGGTGGGGAGAACCAGTGCAGAGGGAGGGATTGTGAAAACACAGGAAGGAGGAGCAGAAGAAATAATTTCCAATTGACATTGTTCCTCTGCTCTTCTATTTAGCTTTGTCACTAAAATAGAAATACTATATTGCTAAATAATTATTTTGTCTTTTGCCTGTCACTTTATGTAATTTATTAGTCTCTCAACCTCCATTAGATTATAATCCTCTAGAAATTAAAGATTATGTCATATTTTTAAAATATTTTTTCTAGCATCTAGCACAATGTGTATCACATAATATAAACTTTTAATAAGTGAATATGTGAATGAGTGAGTGAATGAAAGAACAAATTTCTAAGGGGTTGACAGAGATTGATGTGTCAGAGCACTGAGCTCTGAGCCGTAAAAGAAACATCCAGGGACGGAGAGGTTAAATGATATGCAGGGAAAGTTTGTCTCTCAAACGCCAGGAGAGTAAGAAGAAAAAAAATACAGGTTCTCTCTTATTCCATCTACAAGGACTATTGCTGGTAGAAATAACATTTTTTTAAAAACTCAAAACATCACGAACTGCTCACTATAAAAATTGATCACAGATGAAGCAGTTCTGCCTCATGAAAGTGAAAGTATAAAAATTGACCCAGGAAAGACATAATCTCAGTAAAAGTATTCACCAAGAGGTAAAACTGATGGTGGCCAACACTACACACTGTAAAACTTGCTATTGACTAAAAATGGACAAATCTTCTTAATAAAATGTATACCTTTAAAACTGATCCAGAAAAATTGGACTTGAATAGAAGTAGTAGCTACAGAAAGAAGCCTTTGGAGGATATGGACAAAAAAATTAGTTAGTAGATCAAATCTTTGCTGTAAAATTTACATACAAAAGAATTGGAACCAGTGGTGATAATTTTAGTAAAATAACCATGAAAATGCAGAAATTGGGAAAGAGTTTAACTGAGTTAGGTGGAAAATTAATCAAGGAATTGTCTTGATGGAATTAGCTCTACAAAATACTTTTCTATAGAAATTCATCCGTGTTGACATATTTCTCATTAAAATGTCAGGATAGAATCAGAATATCATCAAGGTAAAAAATCTAAGTGGACTTCAAATATCTTTGACCTTTGACCTCCCATGGGACTCTAGTGCTGAAAGGAAACAACAGTGGCAGCCTGGTAGTGACCTCCATCAGTCTAGCCGTTACCAGTGACAAAGAATGCCTGAGTGATGAAGAAAGGTGGCTTCCTTCCTGAAAACTTAGACTCTTGATATATGCTTCAGTAATGATTTATTTATTTTGCACCAAATAAGAATTTAAGGCAACTAAAAAATATATACAATAAACTAAATTTTTGAATAAATGAGTAAATATAGTTTTGAAAACTAGTCTGTTTTACCGATCTAGCAATATGTCAGGAATTCATTGCAGCAATTTCCTTTTCCATGTTTCTGGAATACTACTAATAGTTCCTTTCTGGGGATGAAATACTGAAAAGGCGTCTTCAGAATTTCTTCCCAAACATGTCAGTTGTAACCCATATTTAGATCATTCAATTCACTGCTCCAGTGTAGTCATTTTGAAGTTAAGTGTCTTGATACACTTTCTTTTGGGGGGGTGGGGGTGGGGTCTGGACTCATTTTTACCTCTCTGTTTTGCATACAAGCCCTGATGGATGTCTTCTCTGTCCCAGAGCTGTCATAGTCTGTAGTGTTTTTTGCTTCTGGGATTGAGTATTTCATCAAGTCTTTGAACATTGATAGGATCCAAGAAACCAGAGATGATTCTAAGTTTTTAAGAAACAATTAAAAGAACAAAATGGTAAAGATGTGGTTAATACACCTGAGAGAAACAAGAGATGATACCTTTTCTTTAAAAAAAAAACAAAAAAAAAACTCCTGCTTTATGAGAGAGGTGGGTGGTTTTCCTATTTCCCGGGGGAAGTAGGAGAACCACCAGTACAGCGTTAAAACCTGAAACCTGAGCCAGGTCTCCTGTCTGGGTCGCTCAATTTCTCTTGGTGCCAATCTGGTTCTCTCAGTTCCCGTGGTGCTGTGGTCGTGCCACAGGGTACAGGAAACTTGAACGTCTGCTTTCGAGGCGTATGTTGAGATCCTGTTACCTTCTCCACAGTATCTTAAACATGAGAGCAAGAAACAAATTGGAAATAAATGTGCCACAGTGGAGGATGATTACAGAGATTTTAAAAAGTACGGACTACTGTTTGAGTTAAACAGCCTCGTTGATGGGTGCTCTGGTAAACCAGAATACCCTTAAGTGATAGTTCTTCTTTATAAATAGTATAAAATCCATTTTTCAAATGATTATTTTTTTGTGCTCCTACTCTGCGCTGGGTGCTGGGTACACAGTGATGAGCAGAGAGACCAGGACTCTGCCCTCACAAGCGTATGTTCTCATGAGAGAGAAGGAGAATGGTAAAAGATAAAGAATTTCAAATTGTGATGAGGCGTATTAAGTGAAAAGGGTAAAAAGAAAGAAGAAGAGCCGGTGGCATAAGACGTAGATAGGTGGTGAGAAAAGGCTTCTCAGGCAAAGCATCATTTAAGATGAAATTAAATGAATACGAGGAGACCAGGCAAAGTATCGTGTAAGATGAAAGAGGGAACCAGCCAAGAGCCAGGATGGGAGAGAACTTTCCAGGCAGAGGGAATAGCATGTGCAAAAACACTGGTCAAAGAAGGGGTAGGGAAGGCTTGGAGATCACACAGAGCCTGGCCGCTCACTCTGGCTGCTGGTGGAGAACAGGTCCGGAGGGGAGGCTGCAGACGTGGGACACCAGTTCAGGCCTCAGTGCAACATTAAAAATGACTATGGAATGTACTTAAGGCCACTGGACTGTATACTAACAAATGGTTAAAATGGTAAATTTTAGGTGATGTGTATCTCACCACAATAAAGAAAATGAACATTGACAGGAAACAGGTATTCCCTAAACACACATTATCCTGAATATTGTTCCTTCCCATCTCAGACCCACAGGAGCTCCCGGGAGCGTGGAGCAGTACAACGTGGGAGTGGTCGGCACGCACGGACTGGAGACCTCTCATGCGGACACGTTCAGCAGCAGTATTTCAAGAGAAGGAACCTTAATGATAAGAGAGGTAAGTTGGTATAAAAACTGTATGGGGCAAGTGCGTTTCTTAAGTGCTTTTTATATTAGAGCTTTCACAGAGAATGTTTATGGCATGGATTTTAAGCATGAGGAGGGGGGGGACTTGTGCTTCTAAATGGCTGAGTGATTTTAATTGTCCACCACTTTCTTTCCTGTATCCTTCTAAGCTTTTGTGGTGTGACTTAATTTCATTAGTCCAAATTCTTCAGTAGGAGCTATGGAAATGGGAATATAGAACTCGAGCCTGAAGATATAAAACTGGTAAACCCAGCTTTTTCCTACCACAGGAAAATAGAAATGATGGTCTTTCTGAATAGCATCGGTGGTGTTATTATGCCTCTTCCTCCCATGGTTTCATCCTTGTGGATTTTATGAAGAAAATGCTCAGTAATTCCAAGAAATGATGATACCATCTTATCTAGTTAAATTAACATTTAAAAGACTATTAAGCTATATTAGTGAAAGAACAAAGGAATACACAGTTCTACTTAAAAAATACACCTTAACACTTTGAGTGATTTTTTTTTTTTTAAACTCTAGGAGCATCATTTCATTTGGGATGGGAGCCGCCCCCCCATCCGTTCCCTTTCACCTGTTGCTCCACCATGCAGTACCTCCCCATTGGATTTGTGCTACCCAAAAGGGCCTTGGCAGATTATAGTCCTTCTTTTCTTCTTTTTCACTTTATTGTCACCATGTAAATTTGACAGCAGGTCTTTACTTGAAGCAATGTAATGGCCAGTGACACTGGGCAAAGTTACTTGACCTCTCCCTGCATCTGTTTATCTGTTGGCTCATATAACGATTAAATGAGTTAATACATGTAAGCATTCAATCAGTAACTGTGAACTACTTTGTTTTATTTCATTGTCTCCACAGAGTTGAGCTCTCCTTTTCCATGTTTTTATTCCCCACTCTCCCCTCTGAAACATAAACATATACCATCTGTCATTCTCCTTCTCAGCCACAATAGGTGGGGAAACCCTAATAGCAGGACTCGCTCTCCAAAAAGGCAGGGGACATCTCAGTTTTGTAAGGAAGATAGGAACTGTAGTTTTGAGATGAATAAAGCCTTTAAAGGAATACTTGGCAGTAGGGTTAAAACTGGAAGAAGAGTTCACAAAGCAACTTGTTAGAATTTCATTTTATGGCCTTGCCAAATCTTTTAAGTAGACCTTAAAGACTTCTTTCATGTACGTCTCAAATGAAAAATGGACCTCGCAGCTGAAGTTGACATTGTATCGTGCTGGTATATAAGTCTCCCAAGGTGGGGAGTGGATAATTTCAATGGACCTATAGAGGGCTTCTATCTCTGTGACTTGTCACTTGGGAAAACATGAGGAAAAATGTTCTGTCCTGAGTTACTCTCTGACTCCAAATAAAAGGACTCTGATTTCTAATGTGGTTTAAAATTTGCTTGAATCTTTATGACAGAGCCAATACCTTGAAGTAGATACTTGGAGCCACATTTTCTGTTCAGTTAGCAGCCACATCCAAATGGCTCCGTATTATTTAAATCGCTCTGATACTCTATGACCACCATCAATCGCTTTGAAAATAGCATTCGCCAATATCTTATATGAGTTTGATCTGTTGAGAATCCCCAAATCTTTTTATCCTCTCAATTTCTAAATTCTACCTTCCCAGATGTGGGCTTTTAAAATAACACACCTTGAGTTGAAATCCATTAAAAGTATATGTATTAAAAAATAAATGAATGAAAGTATGTCCCTCACAAAATAATAAGAAAATAAAATAAAAACATTATAGTAGAACTAGTTTATAGGGTGTCTTCATTCAGTTCCCCAAGATGAACATCAAGGAGAACTCACTCAACCTGTCATTCTCATGGGAGTGGATTAAATGGTTCCACAGGAACATACGGGCTCTACCACCCATGATCTTGTCAGCTGCATGAATTTGCCCTTGTAGTGCACACTGCTGCCCCTGTGGCTCTCCTTTTTCCTATCCTATGGCCCCACAGAACCTTTCTTTACTCACAGAACACACCACATCAGCTGTCATCTGCCACTTTGTCCCTGGGGACCCAGCTGTTGGCAGAGTTGTTCTCCCTTCCCCACTGCTGCCCATTCTTCACCCAGCAGACCCCTGTGGGCCTGGCTCAGCCTTCCCTTTATTGAAGCCTCTCCTGGGACTCCATGCCCCTCTGTCCATAGCATCTTTCTTACTGACCAGCTGGTACTTCTCCACTGTCTGTCCACCCCACTGAACCAGAACACTGGCTTATCATCATGAAAGCTCTTTTGGCTACGAGTAATAGGACAAAGACCTCATTTAAAACAGCATAAGAAAAAAACACGGTGGGGTGGGTATCAGAGATGGGAATAAAGATTCAGAGGTGTTTCACAGGAGGGCTCCAAAGGCAGTGAGTTGGGACCCTATGCAGGGCTATGTAGACACTAAAAAGGAATCAGGAGCTCAGGCAGCTTCTCATGTGCACCTCTCTGGCTCTCTCACTGCCTGTCTCTCCTTCCCCTCATCTCTGTTTCTTCCGCATTTCTCCTTTGCTCTTCTCTCTCTCCAAAGTCCAGCTTTCTCTTCCTCCCATGCACGTGCTGTCATCGCCCTCCCACCCCCATTGCAAAATATTCACCACATCCCAGTTCAGCCGCTCCGTGCAGACTGACCAGTATCTCTCAGGCCTAATAGTAAATTCCAGTGGGAGTCTGATCTTGCTTCACTCAGGTGTCTGCTCCTGGTCAATCAGCTGGGGCCGAGAGCAGAGCCACCTAGTACGGCAGCTGCCCAGAGCCACCTAGTACGGCAGCTGCCCAGAGCCCAGAGCTGCCCAACTTCACCACTTACAACCTATGTCACTCAGCAAGTTAACTGAATCCTTCACACTGAACTTTTCCTCCTGTAAAATGGGATAATGGAAGCTAGGCCGTGGTGCTGTGAGGATGTAAACACAGTGTGTTTAACGCGGTCCCAAGCGTTGGAACATTTTAGTGCCCACCCCCATGGGAACGGGAAGGGTACAAAGATTGTAGAGATTTGGGGGCTGTGTGACTAGGTCCTGGAGGGCAGGACAGTTGTCCACTTCTCTGTGTTCCCAGCAGAAGGCCTGGCATAAGGAAGCGATTTAATTCTGAGGAGGTGCTGGTTGAATGAACAAAAGGATGATGACTCAGGAGTGGAAAGATTCAGGGGTCATTGCTGATTCCTTCAGGCTTCTCACCGTCTGAGCCACTTCCCTTTATGAGCCACTTCCGGTTTTGGAAAACCAATGGGTCTGCATCCGTTTTTGGCTTGAGGCAGAATGCTGCTGATAGAAGAGAGACTGCAAAACTCTAAAGAGACAATGTGTGATTGATGTGACTGGAAAGCTGAGGGGGGGAATGCTAAGCAGCATTTTAGTATTTGAACAGAAGTTAGAAGGAAGGTAGAAGCTGCCCAGTACAAATAAAACATAAAACAGGAGACAATAAAATAAATTAAGACAGAACCCCCAAAATGTTGTTTAGAAGATGAAATGTTCAGATGAGCACTGTGACAAAACGAATCAGATAATGCCCCTCTCTGGGACAGTTTACAGGCCAGGAGCATGTTACCAAGAGACGTAGAGGGCACTAAGGCTTTCTGGTTATTGCTCAGGCTTCCTGGTGATATCAATTCCATGTACCCCTTTCAGGAACTTGGGAGTCTATTTCATCTTGCAAAACTGAAAAAAGAAAAGTGCCTCCTTTCCCTTCCAACCAGAGGCAGGTGCAGAACTGTAATTGCAAGACCAGGACAGGTTCTGGAAAGAAGAGGCCAGACCCGTTCGGTGGTCAAAGAAACAGCATGAACCGTTGCCCACGCCAGCCAACCCCAAACAAGGCAGGGGGTGCATCTGCCTTGTTTCTGGCTGATTCCTGCATGTTCAGCAAAATGCTTCACATTTAGTAGGCACTCAGAAATGTTGGGTAAATGAATGGAAGACAGAAAAGACAAGGAAGGGAATCATTACTTAGTCAGGTCTGCTCTGAGAATCCTCAGTGAGCTAGTTGCATAAATGTGAAATTAGGAAGCACAATACCAGCATGGACTACATACAATGTAGGCACTGGCTTTTAGGGATCAGAGCTGCCTTTTAAGCCTGTATTTCTTCCCTGGGGTTTTTGGAAGGAGGCTTTGCTCTGCCAAGCAGTGATTTATGATTTGTTAGATCATGAAACCCTATTAGTAAAAATTTTAGAGCATGCCACATAATACAGTATATTTATTTATTTACAGATCATGCATTTGCCTATTGCAAAAACATACACACATTATAAAATACCCCTAAAGGGCACTAAAAGGGGATGCCATAAATGGCATTTCAAAAGCTTTACTAGTCATGATGGCTTCATTTTTTTTTTAGTAGGTGCTGTCGTAAGGCACCACAGTTAATCACTGAGAGATTCAACATTAGTGATAGTAGGTGTAAATCCATATTTTCAGATAATCTTTAGATCATTTCCATGTTTTCTGGGTAACTCCTGTCAGGTCTGATTAGTTAATCATTGTTATGACCCTGTGACTGACAGAGAACCCTATGAGTGGGTATCATCTCTGCGTTTTCTTGGAGTACATGGATTATTAGCATTATCTCATCCCATCGCTTCTTTTCAGCAAGATTTTAGGGCATGTGTCTGTTTCGTGGGTTTGTGTCATTATAACCTGGTAACATGATCTGTAAATCCAGTTAACAGTAGTGCAGGTACAGACACACACAAATATTTGTTAAGTGTGGGTCCCACTCAGCCCCTCCATCTGCAGCATTCCTGCCTTCCCACAGGGAACCCCCACATCCTATGTGACCCCTGACTGTCCCTCATACAGCAGCATAAAGCCTCAGGGTCAATCCACAAACTAAATATTAGCAAAGCTTAACTTCTTTCTTATTTTCTTAGGTAAAATAGAAATTTGAATGTTATCTTCCCACACTCCAGTGGGTCGATTTGAAGACCACTGTGCCTGTGCTGTGTGAGGGGTGACATCACTCTGTGACCTTTGCCCTCCCGCTCTAATACCCACCATGTGTTATACCCCCTCAGACATCTGGAGAGAAGAAGCGATCTGGCCACAGTGACAGCAATGGCTTCGCTGGCCACATCAACCTCCCTGACCTGGTGCAGCAGAGTCACTCCCCGGCTGGGACCCCAACTGAGGGCCTGGGGCGCGTCTCCACCCATTCGCAGGAGATGGACACCGGGACTGAAGTAGGTGCTGGGCAATAGCCACCACAGCTCTGTTCTCCTTCAGGCGGTTCTGAAACCCGGCTCTCTTCAAGAACGAGGCTTTGCCAAGCTAGAAACGTGTTTGGTTGGTTTCTACTGTAGAGCACATACTCAGATGGAGGAAACCATAGAAGCAGAGCAGTGAAAAGTTCTCAGCTCTCATCAGGACCAATACTTGCTTTCACAGATGAGAATACTGAGGTTCAGAGAGGTTAAGAGCCTTGCCTAAGGCACACAGCTGATTTGTGACAGAGCTAGGAGCAGAATTGGGACCTCCTCTCTGCCGGGCCAGTGATAGAAACTTTAGCCTAAAGAAATTCCAAGGCCAGTAGTTGAGGTTCATATTTACATTAATTTAGTTAAACTATGTTTGACGTAAATGAAATGAGGTCTAAATGACTTATTTATGAAAAATAAAAATCAATAAATAGATACATGCTGAAAGTGTTCATCTTCCTAAACTCCAACTTGCAAGAGAAAGGGGGAAATGGGATATTATCTTTCCTATATAGAAAGAGTGCAGGGGGAAAGCCCCAAGAAACACAATCTGTTAGGCAGTGGTCGTACATGTCGTGACCAAGACTGAGCGCTCTGATGAGTTCACAGTACCTGATCATGTTTCATGAGTATCACGTGAATCACACTTACGCACTATATGTGTTCATAAAGCATGTGCACTATTGATTTGATGTTGTCTACACACTAACTTTTTATGATGCACCCTTAGAATTCTAAGGTTATAGAGCAGATAAGCTTTGTTTGCCCAGAGGAAAAGAACACAGAGGCGTATTAGAAAGTGTCACGTCCTATTACAGCTTCATGCAGTGTGGGCAGGTATTTTTCTGCCTGCACACCTCTGTGGGTACCAAGGAGGACTCCGTGGGGTTGGACCCCTGTTCAAATTCTGCTGCTGTTCCAGCTTTAAGTGGAAATATTAGTAGCTGCCCACCTCCTCCATCAGAGACTTCTTCTAAGGCTCAAAGGAAAGGGTGTACGTGAACATGCTCTGTTTGGAAGGAGGAGTCCTAACTTGTGGAGGATGAAATGGTTTTGTTTTCATAGCTGGAGGGGAAATCTTGAATTAAATCAGATTGGATTTTTGTGGTTTTCTCCTTATATAGTTAGGGGTCTTGGATTGTTGGTTTTATTTTTAAATAAAAACCTAATAATAAAGTTCAAAACTAAAAATTTAGGTACAGACATTTATCAAAAAAGAGGTGCTTCTTAAGTTAAATGCAGGTCTCTTTATGATATTCAGAGAACTTGCATATAATAGAAGGAATGGAGATGACAGACAAAATGGGGAGATTGATTATTGAAGAAGCGCCTTTGGCAAAACTCAAATGTGGAATATCGTGACACGAAGCCCTGATAATTCAGTTTACTGTTCAGTAGTCTAGTTCTGACTTCATGTTTCATGATGCTGTCCACGCCCTTGAGATTTATTTTTTAAATAAGCCCTCAAGGTGCATTGTCTGCAAACCTAGTATCTTCATGAAGTCCCCCAAATTAGGCATGTAAATGTAAGTATCCTTTTAAGGGAACTCACATGGGAAGAAAAAAATCATAATCCCTGGGAAAAAATGGTTCCTGAATTAAAGATTTGAAGGCTCCTTGAGCCAACACCAATTTACCTGCATCACCAGGCCAGTGTGGAAGGGCCCAACGGCCCCCAGAGGAGGGACCTTTGGTCAAAGGTGTTCAGGATGAAGCACTGCTGTGTGGACAAGCTTACTTAACTTATTACCAATTGCGTCAGCCTTTCTTAAGAATATTTGGTCCATGTGAAATTGCTTTTACTTCAAGGGAGACATAAGCTCTGTCACCACAGCCATCGCCACAGATATTAAGGTGCTACAAATGGTGCAAAATACAATTTGCTCACTGCCACTCTTGCAGTCTGGTAATGAATGAAACCTTGCAAAGGCAGAGTGGCTAGTGAATGACTGATACCAGGACAAGCTGGAGAGAGAGGCACACACTTTGACTAGGGGTTCCAGTGTGAACGGTGAGATAGACTAAAGAGTCTGTCGTTATTTTCAAGCCCAAGCAAAGTATTGTTAGCATTTTGTTTGTTGCTGCAGCATTTATTCACCTGCTCTTCTTAATCTTCTTGCTTATTGACTAGTATGGCATGGGAAGCAGCACTAAAGCCTCCTTCACCCCTTTTGTGGACCCCAGAGTGTACCAGACATCTCCCACTGATGAAGACGAAGAGGATGAAGACTCATCAGCCACGGGTAAGCTAGAAGGCCCCGATGTTTTAGAAATAGCTTGGTTTTCCCTTTTGGTATGGCCTGATAAAAAAATCATCATCATCATTAGTTCAATAGTTAAGCCGTTTACTGCTTAGTCCCCGCCTTAAAGGGAAGACTTTTTTTTAATTATTATTTTTGTAGGGTTCCTGAAACAAATTTCTTTCTCTCCATTTTTCTTTCGTTTCTTCTATTTTGCTTCTGGTAGGAACCCAGAGATATCCAGGGGCCCTAGGAAAAGCTGTCCCTCAGAGATCTCCAAACTTCCCACCTATTTCTCAAAAGCAATTTCTGGGTACAATGCTGTGCACGCAGTAGATACTTCATCAGTGCGTGTTGCGTTGTGTTGAGTTCTACGTGTGTGCTTCCCACCGCAAAAGTCTGGCTGCTTTCAAGACGAGTCTTGCTTTCTAGACTTCTGCAATTCACTAATCATCAGTCTCAACTGAGGCCACTTTGGCAATTGATAATGTGGAAATTCAAAAAGTACATCTTTCCGCATATATTACACGAGATGGGGATGGTGCATTTAATTTTTTGAGATGAATATCAATTCCCTACTCAAGTAGTGTCGATAAGCCTGTTTTACTAATAGATAAAATACTGCATCTGTGAATGACTTGTACTTTATTCTACTAAAAAAATATGAAATATGCAGAGTGCCAGAGTTTCTTTGCCTTTGCTATAATATATAACGTGCACTAAATGAGAAGAAATCATTGTGTTTTGAAGCCCTTCTCCGTATCTCCACTGGTTATTTTATAAGATGCCACTGACTTCTCTGATTCTTTTTCTCAAAGCTCTGTTTACTAGCGAACTTCTTAGGCAAGAACAGGCCAAACTCAATGAAGCAAGAAAGATTTCAGTGGTAAACGTAAACCCAACCAACATTCGGCCTCATAGCGACACACCGGAAATCAGAAAATACAAGAAACGATTCAATTCAGAAATACTTTGTGCAGCTCTGTGGGGTAAGTTGCTGCTTTTCACCACTCAGTAATGAATTGACGCTCAGACATTTAAAGCCTGTGGATCTCGTCATCAGAAGAGCACTGCTGTAATCACGGGTGTTAGAAACCTGACTTAGAACGAACGGCCTTGGCCTCAGGAGAGATCAAGAGCAATTTTATATGTAGAAAGAACTGACACCCTAATACTCAGGGTAACAAAATGAGATTCAGAATGACCTTGTCACGTAACAGTGATCGACTAAAGCCAACAACAGAACTATCTACTACTCAATACACACACACAGTGTGCCCAGCACTGTGTGATGTACCCCACATCCTGTGATCCATACAACATCCCACAAGGAGAAGAATGGCTTTACCTCCATTTCACAGCTAAAAATTCTACCCAGCGTATTTTAGTAAATTGCCAAAGGCCATGCCACTAGTAGTCACAAGATCAAATTGAAAAGGACAACCCAAAAATAAAAGAAAAGGACAACAAATGATGAACCTTCATTTAGTTCAAAACATCAACCTGCAGTTCTTGTGAAAAAGATCTTAGCTGACCTCTAACTCAGTATAGGAGTGATGAGAGTTTATCACAGTCCTGGTCTGTGTTGTTATAAGCATCATGGTCATGTATAGACCAAGGAAAGACTTAGCCCAGCTGTACCCCATCTAAAGTACTAGGCCTGATTTGGGGTGCCACTGTTTTATAAGCACAAAAGCATTTGAGATGTTAGCGAGAAAGACTGTGAAGCCCAAAAGCTCTTTCATGCGCGATGTGATGGAGGGAAGACTCTGTCCTCTAGAGAAGAGACAGTTATAAAACAACAAGACAGGCGTGTTTAATATTGAATACTATGTAGACGAAAGAGCAGTCATTCATGTTCCTCTGAAGATCGATGCACAGCAAGCAAGAGAAGTTAGAAAGTTACCTGTTCATGAATATAGTGAATTGCGCAGTGGACGTCTCAGTGTGCATGTTATGTCTTGGGGTGGGGGGTATAATTTGCCTAGGGATGAATTTTAGCTATCCAGATAAGGCCACTTACCTGCCAGAGCTTTTGTGATAGGGATTACTGCGCGGGAGTTGGGCTGGACTAGATTTAAATACCTGAGAAGTTCCGTGTAGTCAGTATTTCTGTGACTCTCAAGTTATTGACCCCTTTGGGAGAAAGGGTTTTTCTTCCAGTGGGTATTAAAATGGGGCACTCTGTTCTATGTTAAAGGTGAATAGACTATAAATCACTGCATGAATAGGGATGAAGGTGAACCTTTGAAACTCTTGAGGTGGGATTTATAGAGAGCCAAGAAAGGGGTGAGTGTTACAAGAAAGGAACAAAGGCACATTGTGGTAGTATCACAGCTATGCCTAACACTTTTGGGAAGGACTCTATATTAGGTAATAAATGGCTAGATGTAATAAATGCTGCTACCACTTTATAAAGAAAATTAATTTCATTACCAAGGATATAGTGCTTTAATTACTATGTCAGAGCTACTTCTGCACTCCCTGCTGCAAGACCTACTTGCCCATTAGTTTATATTTACAAGGCACAGTTTTTTAGGTTTTACAGGGACCTCGGATGCAGATGGTTAAAGCCCGTAAAAAGTCAGTCTTAGGGTGCTTCTTAAATTTGCAGGTGTAAACCTCCTGGTGGGAACTGAAAATGGCCTGATGCTTTTGGACCGAAGTGGGCAAGGCAAAGTCTATAATCTGATCAACCGGAGGCGGTTTCAGCAGATGGACGTGCTAGAGGGACTGAATGTCCTCGTGACAATATCAGGTATGTTACTAGGATGACCAGTCCTCCAGGTCTGCACAGGTGGGAAAGATGATCACTTCCTTTCTAAAGAAACAGTAAGTTCTGCCTTTCCCAGCTATCAAGCGATACAATAAATGATAGCAGTATAGCCAGAGTGAGACCACCCTCATTTTGTAACTCTGGACATTCTGACCTCCAAAGGGAAGCCTCTCACCCCAGCTTGAAGTCTGAATGAGGCAGGGACATACCATGACGGTGGTATCTTTATAGGCCTTTAACATCCGCCAGGACCCAGCAAGGATCTTTTTAAGGTTTCTTCACTCCGGTCATTGCTATCTACTCTCAGATGGCGAATATCAAAATGTAGGCTTCTGGGAGTGGGAAGTTTTATAAGCAGGTATTTCTCAGGTCTCTTTTCTCACAAGAACTGCTCTAGCTTATAGTCTACTGATGTTTTAGCAAGTACAGCTGGCCCACGGGGTGATTGAGTCTGCACAAAGGTTGGAATGTGGGGAGCATTACTGCTACACGCTGCAGCTTTCTGGTTCCCAAAAGGAGCTTTAAAAAAAAAAAATAGCGACAGAAGTGAAGGCCTTATTGCTGAAAAGTCAAAAATGAAACCTGAGAGAGTCTGCTTATTGAAAGTTTTTTTCTTTGTGATGGTGTTTGAAGGAATTTAATAAATAGTACCCCTCCTATCCAGTATGAAACCAGCTGTACCACTGCACATGAGAGCCACCTGTGGCGATATGAAAGGTCCAGGATGCACCCCAGACCAGTGGGTCAGAATCTCTTGGAGTGAGTCCCAGGCATCCATTGCTTTCACAGCTCCTGAGGTGTTTCCAGTATGCAGCCAAGTTTGAAAACCGTGACTCGACATTCAGCCATTGTTTTGCAGAGACAATACAGCGTGGCTGGATTGAACCTTGAATAAAGTTTAACTCTTCCGCTGTACTTCTATTTTGAAAAAATGCCTCCACTTGATGCTATAATTCCCTCTTTCTTTTACCTTTCCACTGAATGTTCAGTTTCATTTCTTTTTATTCTCCCCACATAATAGTTAACCAAGTAAATTTTTCTCGTATTATCATTTGAGTTTAATTCAGTGTTCTGGTTAATTGCCTTCTTGATTGCTACACTAGCAAATCAGATTTTAAATCATACATCTGCCAGTCACCTACCCAAAGTGGAAATGATACCAGAAAATTCATGTTCAGGCTTCCTTGTGTTGTTAGTGACACACTCCCATTTTTTAAAGTGTAAGCGTATCCTCTTATCATGAGGCATAGATGGGGAAAGAAGAAAATGAAAATAGGAGCAAAAGATTCTTAAACTGCCCTCAGGCTTATATTGACATAGCACGGAAGAAGCACTAGCTCTCTTGCCTATCCTAGCTATTGTGACCAGTACATAAGCTAGGCTTTTGGTTACGAAAAGGAATAGTAACTGCACAATGATTCTGTAATTTAAGTTGTAAATATATTCTCCGGTCAAATCCAGTGTACAGTGCCTTCATGGTCTTCTGATATATATCACATCTGTAAAATATAAAACATCTTTTGATGCCTAAGAGGAAATCAAAGGAAAATAAGTACCCAAGAAGTAAAGCTGACTGGCCTAAATTTCTGATCACCTAGAAAGAGCCATTCCAAGGGACCTTTTCTTATCTGATACACAGATAATCTCGTGGAGTATGTTGAATTTTGTTCCATGTGTACTCTTCAGTATTTTTAAGATGTTTTCCTATCATACTAGTAATTCTTTATTCCAGGATCACTTTACCAAAGGGAACTTTTAAGTTTTTTTCTAAGTATATATCTTTTTCTCCTTTCCTATTTTTGTTTGGTATTCCTTTCAGTGATCTCAGCATGGTTATTTTCTAAGCCCAGATTGCCTCCATTGAACTTGTTTCTCTTATCTCCTTATAAAATTCCCTTTTTGGTTACTCAGGTAAAATAAAATTACTACCAGCTATCATCTTTAAAGTAACCGAGGAGGCAAATAAGAGGCTCTCCATTAACATATGCTGTTAGGTTAGAAAGCGAGGGGAAGGCAGCCACACATAAGTATGCTACAGTGTCCAGTTGTCAACACCTCTTCATGTAATTAGATCTAGAATATTCTAGAACTCCAATCAACCATTCTGTTACAGAATTAGGTCTTACTGAGTTCAGCAAACACTGCCCTTTGTGTTGAGAGACTAAGAGCAGCTTGCTCAAATAAGAAACCACCTGAAGGTAAAAACAAATTATAAAATGGTTGTTTGTCTAGAATACTTAAAGCTATTTTAATCATAAGTCTTGGCAGAGACAACACTTTGATGATGCTGGGGATACACACACAAACACACACATATACACAATTATAAATAAAAATTAATGAATAAAACAAAATGGAGGTGGGGAAGGATTGAAAGAAAAAGCTGTCACGGGCTTAAAATTAAAGCTCTATTGTTTCAACAGGAAAGAAGAATAAGCTACGCGTTTACTATCTTTCATGGTTAAGAAATAGAATCCTACACAATGACCCAGAAGTGGAAAAGAAACAAGGCTGGATCACCGTTGGGGACTTGGAAGGCTGTATACATTACAAAGTTGGTAAGTCTCAAAACATGGAATTGTTTTATACTCAATGGGAATTATTTGGTTTAGTTTCACTGAGGTTTTTTTTAAAATGTCAGATGTTAATGATGCATTTGTGACCAGTTTAAGACATTGCTGAATCCTGAAGTATACTTATATTATTTCCCCAAAAAAGTCAGATGGATGAAGTTCAAAGGATGAATTCTGAATCAAGTCCTATGCGCCAGTGTAAACGTTCAAATCCACTCCCATCCCCTGAAATGACAATGAATGAATAAAAGTACCATAAACCCACAAGGACAAAGGGACCAGGAGAAGAGAAGCCAGCAACTAAGATGTCAACAAAATTGAACAAGAGTAGTTAGATGACTGAAAACAAACCTAGACAACCAGTAAATGATGAATTTAAGTCTTCAGTGAGTACATTCATCAAAATCAATTCAGTCACTTAACAGAGCCCAGAAAGGCCCAGGACCTGAGGCCCCAGGTGTATCTGAGGTGGAAGTGTAGAGTCAAACTGAAAATAAGAGGATTGTTAGAAAGTTGATGAGCAGCAAGTCTTCCAGAAGCCAGTCAGGCCATCTCCCTCCCCAAGTGAAACAGAAGATGCAAGGTTGGCACAGTCACTCTGATGTTGGGGAATACTGGATTGTGAGGACACACACACACACACACACGCACCCCTTCATCCCCTGTTTAGTGCCCAAATGTTGACAGATAAGCTTAAATTCCCAAGCAAGAGATTGAAAGATTTGTCTTTGGAGAAGCTAAATGGCCAGAAAGAAGATGTTCAGGTACTAATATTTGAAATGCCATGAAAATAAGTTTGCTGTCTGACTTCTTAAAGTGAAGCCCAGCAGTTGATAAACCCACCTATACCAGACGTGGGGAAATACACTAATAGGAAGGAACTTAAATAGAAAGGAATTGAGAGAAAACAAGGCTAATGAGGAGTGAAGTAAAATTTTAAAGAAAGAAACTATAATAACTTCAGGTCACTTGTAAAAACTGTTTTCATAAAAGAAGAATAGGGGCTACTTAAAAAATGTGGAACAGAGTTGGGGGAAGTCATTCAGAGACCAAGAAAAAAATCTTGAAAATTAAAACATATTGGAAAGAATTAAAAATGTAATAGAAATGTTACAAGATAAAGATGAGACATCTCCTAGAAAGTAGAACAAAAAGAAAAGGGCGGGGACGGGGGAAGAAAAGTTAAGAAAATAAAAAGGTCAGTCCAAGTGGTTCAAAATCTAAGTAACATGAGTTTTAGGAAGATAGAATAAGAAATGGAAGGGGAGGAAAGTATCAAGGAAAGAATATAAGAAAAATGCTTATAACTAAGATCTTGAAATCCCAAATTACAAGGATTCATTGAGTACCAAGTATAGTGGATGAAAAAAAAAAACTCACAACAAAACATAAGAATATTTCAGTAACCAGGAAATGAGAAAGTCTTTAAAGCTTCCATATTATAAGTAAATAAATAAAGTTTATATATAATAGACCCAGAATCAAGTGGCCTGGGAGTTAACAGCAGTGCTAGAAAATTAGATAACAGTGGCGCAAGGCTTCAAAATTTTGAGGGAAAGCTTATTTTTACCTAGTATTTTATAGCCCATCTTTATTAGCCAGAGTTCTCCAAGAAAACAGAAGCCAACAGATCTCTCTCTCTCTCTCTCTCTCTCTCTCTCTCTCTCTCTCTCTCGATATCTAGATATTATCTATATATGTCTAGATATATCTATCTAAGTAGATAGATAGCTAGAGAGAGAGAGAGAAGAGTGGAACTATGAAGGATTCAAGGAGAATAAAATTTTCCTAGTACATTACCTGTCATGTTTGACTGTGTTGAAGGCATTTACAGCACTAGCAGAAAGTAAACACATGTGCGTAGAGATAGATAACGTAGAAAATGTGGATATGAAAAAAATGAGGGAAAACAAGAAAGGAAATATAATTATGGTTTACTATGTGCCTCCTCAGTGAAAAATAATAATTTTTTACACAAAATGTTGATGTAACCCCAAATTAAAAATATAACTACATCGAGGGTGTGGAGAGGAAGAAATGTGTGTGTTTGAGAGAACTACCGTGTTTCCCCGAAAATAAGACCTAGCCGGACAATCAGCTCTAATACGTCTTTTGGAGCAAAAATTAAAATAAGATCCAGTCTTATTTTACTATAATATAATAATATAATATAATATAATATAATATAATATAATATAATATAATATAATATAATGAGTACAATATAATATAATACCAGGTCTTATATTAATTTTTGCTACAAAAGACACATTAGAGCCAATTGTCCAGCTAGGGCTTATTTTTGGGGAAACACGGTAGAAAGAGGAGATGGTTATAAGAGCCTAAATCCTTTCCATACTACAAAGTCAGTAGATAATACCTATAACTGAAAAAGATCAAGAAATAACATTATATATTAGAAATATATAAATAAATTGCTAAAGAAGTAGTCGAACGTGTACTAAAGACAGAATGTATAAACAGAAGGGGCCTGCTACAGAAAAAGATCTCAGAGAGCAAGAATTTGGTCAGTTATCCCGGGCCCTCCAGTTTCTTTAGGACATAGAATATTCTGTTTGTTCCGATGTGGTACAAAGAAAATGACAGCCATATGGACTGTCTTAGTCTATTTGGACTATTATAACAATACCACAGACTGGGTGGCTTATAAACAACAGGAATTTATCTCCCACAGATCTGGAGGCTGGAACTCTAAGATCAAGGTAGAGGCAGATCCAGTGTCTGGTGAGGGCCTCTTCCTGGTTCATAAACAGCTACCTTTTCACTGCACCCTCACATGGCAGAAGGAGAGAGGGATCTTTCTAGGGTCCCTTTTATAAGGGCACTAATCCCTTATAAAATTCATAAAAATTAGAATTCAATTTTGAATAATAAGGAAACAGCAGCCTTTATGTCTCTATTCATTTCCTAATTTTTCTACCAGGTCTCAGCTTCTTACATGTGGGTGAACATAAAAGCCAAACAAGGAAACATCAAGGGATATTATGCAGATTCTTATTACAATGAATAGTTCACATCAAGACTTAGTGGCTAAAGATAGTCCTAAGCCAGTTCCATCTTTAGATCAAGAAAGAACCTTCAATATAAAGCAAAAGGCTCTATGTATACTGCAAATCAAACACACTAAAGGAAGTTAAATCGGTATCTATGAGAAAAATCCCACACCAGCAGCGTCACCCTCAATTATGGTTTAACATGTATATTTGCATATTGTGGCTTACACATTCATTAATACAAAAACTTGAATAAATTGATATACTTCTTTAATTTATCATTTTTATATTATAGTTAAATATGAAAGGATCAAATTCTTGGTGATTGCCTTAAAGAACGCTGTGGAGATATATGCGTGGGCTCCTAAACCATATCATAAGTTCATGGCATTTAAGGTAAGCAGGCGTGCGATTACCTAAAAAGGACCTTTTTTTATGTTAGTTTTCTACCAGTTAACAAAATGGTCTGTTTTGCACATAGACTAATATTAATTAATATTCCTATGTATAATAAACCTCCTTAAAAAGTATAGGAACTCTTAGATTTATTATTCTGAAAGAAAAGACTATTTACATGCTAGAAAATTGGGGTATGCCCTCCTCCATTCCAGGTCTATGAGTCATCATCTCCAAGTGGCATTTAGTACAGAATGGTTCCCGGGCAAATCATTGATTGTGGTCTAAGGCAATGAGATTCATTAGACAGCCACCTAACTAGGGCACTGTCTGATACTTGATCTGAAAAAGGCAAATCAACCGCAGCATTGAGTTTCCAGGTCGAACTGAGTCTGTAAATCTTATAATCCTCATAAGCCTTTTAGGGTACAGTCCTTAAAACTCACTTGATGCTCCGTATCCCCAAGGCAATTGGATTTCTCTGAAATGAAGGCTGAATGTAGTCACATCTGAAATTGTCCTCGTTTCTCTGTGTACTTCCATTTTGATGATTTTTTCATTTTTTACTTTGTCTGAGTCTCTACCCACCGTGGTCAGACTGATCCATCAGTCATGAGATTCAACAGGAGTGGGATGGGAATATGCTAGTCCCATTGCCCCCAGATCATGTAAGCTGACCCCCAGAGACCAGAAGGACCAGTTTTTGGGGGGCCCTCCAGTGTTTTCAGCTCTACATAATCTATCCATAGCCAATGTGATTTTATCTTCTGTTCATTTTCTCTCTCTGCCTGTATCTCTTTCTTTCTTGATATCTCGTTGCCCCTCACTTTTCCCCCACTTTTGACTATTATTCCCTTCAACCTTTTATGTATTCTTTCCTGCCACATATGCTATGTGAAGGCCGAAGCTGCCTTGGGAACATTATTAGGCCCTCTTCAGGGCTGCATCGCCCACTTCTTTCTTGTTCCCTTAGCGCAAGGGGCTCATTTGTGATGTTCTCAGGAAGATAGATTCATCAGTGGAAATGGGCTCCCCTCCACAACCCCACTTTTACGGGGAAAAATTTTTGGAATGTATTAGGTTAGTAATAACACTTAAGGGATGACTCCTAAAAGCTAAAAGGGTGCTGCTGTTCTGCCAAAATCTCTCTCCGCAAAAGCTTTTCAATCAAGATTCCATTCCAGTTGTAAAGTTACTGCCCTCAGTTTACTAGCCAAAGTATGAAAGAGTGCAAAATGCTTTGTTCGGCAGGTCACACCCAGCCTGAAAAGAGGGAAGAGCTAAAGCAAGGACTGGAACAAAAAAGACTGGAGTTGGCAGAGGGTCGAGCCCTCCCCTAGGACAAGGCTGTAAGGCTAGGACCTCCCATACTGTGACAATGACGTTAGCAAAAGATGAGGAGAGAGGTGTCTGTTAGGGGCAGTGGCATTACAGTGGGGCACTTGTGGTTTCACAAATTCTTTCCCAGACTTCAAGGCCCAATAAAGTAGAGGATGATTAAATAATAGCAAAGAAAAACAGTAGAACACTGGACAGCTAGTTGGAGCTTTAGCTATGGATCCACACACATAGAGTCTTGGTAAACTTGGCTGGGGCTCTCTTTTTTTCCTTTCTAGTAAAATGCAACTAGCTGACTAAGCATAGTTCTCTGAAGTCATCTGGGTTGTGGCACGTATCCGTCCTTTGTTCCTTGTTATTGTTGAATAGTAGTCCATAGTATGGACATACCATAGTTTGTTGAACCATTTGCCTGCCAAATGATGACAGCTGGGTTGTTTCTGGTTTGAGGAATTATGAATAAAGTTGCTATAAACACTCATGCAAAAAAAAGAAAGATGAGTCTTGAGTCTTGTGATGTTCCACACCCATCTCCTTCTCTATGCCCAAAACCCAAGTCTCAGATCTCAGCATTACATTTAGAGGAAGCACCAGTCTGGTGCCCACTCGCTCCCCGAGGAAGACCAGAGCCAGAGCGTGTCATTCATCCGATCAGGGTTAGCACGGAGCTAGCCCTGCTGCCCACTGCAGGCAGTCTCTGAAAAGGTAGCGGCCACGCATGGTCCTGGCTGTCACATGGGAAGGAGAGGGACCAGAGAAGTGACTGGACCTCCTTTTGAGGGAAAAAAACATAAATAAACAGAAAAGAACAGCAGCACCCAGGCACCAAGTTTTTGATAGATGATGACAGTATCAAAAATTGACAACTGTAAACCACTTCGCTGCCCTGGAAGACAAGCGGTGGAGAAAGGGGTACAAATGGGTGTTAGACCCTTCTTCCTACAGCCAGGATATGAATAGACCTAAAATTGAAAGAGAAATTTCCTGGCTTTTCAGCTTAAGAAAGTCAGACATTAACTTCCATCAGGCAATGGCTACAGGAAAAAATTAAGATAACCTCTTTGAATGATGTGTACACTCATGGGGTGATTTTTAAAGTCTTTTGCAGATCTCCAGCACAAACCACTGCTTGTTGATCTCACGGTAGAAGAAGGTCAAAGATTAAAGGTTATTTTTGGTTCACACACTGGTTTCCATGTAATTGATGTGGATTCAGGAAACTCTTATGATATCTACATACCATCTCACGTAAGTTCCTGGAAGCAGAATGTCAAGGTTCTCTGTACAACAACTTGTCTGTATAATGAGATTTGCTTTTGCTCATTTTTATTGGAAGTCACACTGATATTTACTAGTCAGTAAAGCAGATGGACTTTTGGCCTTCACTAAATAGACAATGCTTTTAATAAATAAAACATGTAAATTTAATTTTTATGACAACTCACAACTGAGTAACACGTAATAGTAATTATTTTCCATTTACTAGACATATTGTCTTATTGGACTTTAGATTAAAATACATATGGTGTTTTTCCTTCAAGGGCATAAATTCTGTATTTTAAGCAAGTACAATAGAGGAGTTCCTATTTTCAGTTTTTGAAGCAGCATTGGTTCATTTTATGTAGGAGAAGGCCAATGGTCCTTTTCCTGCTATTTTTGTTCCTCTTTTCAACGTGAGGACAGCGTCGTATAGTGAAATCAGACACATTGGAACGTGTACCCTGGCTCTAGCATGCATTCATTTTGCAATCATGGACCCATTAGGCAGTCTCTCCAACCCTCAGCTTTCACATCTATAAAATGGAGACAAAAGGACCTATCCCATAGAGTTATCAGCAACATTAAATGAGGTAATGCAGCTAGCGTATTTGACACGGGTCCCTGCAAATTGTACTACTAAGATTGCTATACTGACACATTGCTTGAAACATGACTTTTAAATGAAAACACTGCACGTTGTTTCACTTAGTAGGATTAATGCAGTGTAAGCTTCATTTCCTGTATGTAACGCCAAGGCTAACATACATACAAACTATTTATCAGGAAAGTCTGAGACCAAGTCTGTTGCTAATTGGTAGTTTGAGAGTTTAAAGACTTTATTCCCAAAAGCACATTAGAAAAAAAAGTTGTTTTAGTACATCACACACACACACACACACACACACACACACACGTCGTTCATTGCTGCATTACAGCTTTTCACAGCATGTGTGCACGTGTGCACACAGAACTCACAACTAATGTTCTTGGTGAGATGACTGGAGCATCACCACGATCATCCTTGATCCTCTCATCCCTACCCACCATGCACCTGTGCGACTGCCGTGACATTCTCAGCCAGGATATGACAGCAGCACCACGTCTCTTTTCCTAGAACAAGTCAATCTACACTTATTTCAATAGTAAGACTTTTTTTAATGAGTCGCAATTTACATTTTTTTCTAAGCAAACCATTAATTTGGATTATTTTCTTATTCGACATGCAGATAAACAATCTATGGTTATATGCTTATAGCCTATTTTGTAGGAATATGTTTTGGTCCCGCCTTTTGGCTCCATGTAAGCTGTCTCCATCAGATTCAGATGGTTTGCATTCTCCTCATCGTTTTTGGAAGCAGATGAAAGACATATGATTTTCAATGTCTGTGAGACCTGTGCTCAAATTCTAATTCTACCACCAAATATGAGTGCAGCTTTGGTCAAGTTACATAATCCCGCTGAAATGCCGTTGCCTCATTTGTAGACAAAGATATCTCCCGTGAGGAGCTATTCTAAGGACTAGAAATTGTATGTGTAAAGGGCTCAGTACTTGGCACATAGTAGGTGTTCCAGAGTTGTTACTTTTAGGAACAGGTAAATTGGATCTCAACCTAGTGTGTAAGTTTGTATTTACCATGGTATGTGACAGGTTGCTGGTTAAGTTAAGCCAATCAAATTGTCAGTCTCTAGAATGAAAATGGGAAAAGAAAACCTCTTTTTTGCTATTCTTAGAGATTAGTAGTCAAGATGTTTTACTTCTTTTTAGAAAGAATAATGCCTGACCTTTCTTTGTCTTCTAGATTCAGGGCAATATCACTCCTCATGCCATTGTCATCTTGCCTAAAACAGATGGGATGGAAATGCTTGTTTGCTATGAGGATGAGGGGGTGTATGTAAACACCTATGGCCGAATAACAAAGGATGTGGTGCTCCAATGGGGAGAAATGCCCACGTCTGTGGGTAGGTTAACCATTCCTTATCTCCTTCAGCAGTTACACCCCCCAAATGAAACGAAAGTCAAGAAATGTGAAACAACCATTTGATTCCACACACAGAAAAAAAAAAAAAAAAAAAAAAAGTCTGTGAATAACAATTGTAAGACTTGCTTTGTCTGTTTATCTCAAGTCATTTGTCATTTTTGTGGTTAAGATGTGAACAGATGCTGTGAGTTATTGCCCATCTAATGTTTTTAATGCAGTTTTGGAAATTCCTTTTGACAGCTTACATTCATTCCAATCAGATAATGGGCTGGGGCGAGAAAGCTATTGAGATCCGGTCAGTGGAAACAGGACATTTGGATGGAGTATTTATGCATAAGCGAGCTCAAAGGTTAAAGTTTCTATGTGAAAGAAATGATAAGGTAAATCCGTTTCAACATTTGCATTAGTGTTTGCATTTTAAGAGACCACCAGGTACCTGTGAAACCTTCATTTTCCTTTATACTGATTTGAATCACATCTGTGTTAAATGATCAATATTATCTTGAAATGGCATTATTTGGTTTGATTTATGTGAACCCTCAAAATATGATATTCACATATCCAAAAAGACAAACACATTTAAAAATTTCTTGTGAACTCTTAGTAACTTTTGTGGCCTGTGGGCCCTATGATGACTCAGCAGACACCCAAATTCTCCGAAGCACTTAGAAGAGTTGGTCCATCTTTAATCATCTCACACTGGGTCAACTTTACATTCTGCTTTTAGACTTTTCACAATGTCACTATCAGGACCTAACACATCACATTATATTCACCTTTAAATGTAAAGCATATGACACATAAAAATATAAGCTTTTTTAAAATGTCACCCATTCCTTAAGGAATGCACAATCACAAACTCAACTAGTGCCATGTCCTGTGTCATTCCAGCCATGTTTCTTCTGAAATGTCATAGGGGACTGTTTTCCGATGAAAGTGGCGGTGTCCGTCTGGCATGATCGGTCATCTCAGGAGGGTATTCTGCAGCCAGGCCGTTTCTCCTTTGTCTTCCCTGTAGACTAACCCAGAGTTTTTAGTAACTAAGCTGTACCGCATTTGTGAATTTATCCTTTGTGACTATGGCCAATTTAGAAATGCTGTCGCCAGAATAGCAGACATAAACACCTGTAGAAAACAATGCGATGCTTGAACAGACGTACATCCCTTGGCCCACGCCAGTTCCCCAGAGGCCAGGCTGGTCTTAGTCCAATCCTAGAGGTATGAGTCTAGACTAGATTCAACCCTGGCCAACTACTCTGGTCTGGTGTGGTCTGGGTGGACAATATCTGTGGGTGGTGAGAAGATGGTTCCAGAGCCTGACCAGAGTATGTCAGAAAACAGAGTGGACCCCTAGTAAAACTCTAGCCCCCACCTAGTTTTGGGGGATCATAAGATCCAGGCATGGACTCCCACCGTCCTAATTCATGGAAGACCCACCCCAATGGGCCATGCCTACATCCTCAGGAACAGGCTGGGACCAACCACACCAGTACCTGGGGCCCGAGGTTTAGAGCCCAAACTACACACAACCTAGAGAGAACAGCAGCCCTTTCTTTCCCTCATCATATTACCGTGGGTCCTCTGTGCTTCTCTGCTTTGATTCATTGACCCGAACAGTAGCTTGACTTACGTAGGTAGCATGAGCTGAATGACAAGCATTTCCACAGAACTTCCTAAGAAGTTACTGGGAGAGGCAGCATTCTTCTGAAAAAGTTGTGGAGTTGAAGTAGCAGAAACTTTATACTAGTGACAAAATAAATGCCTTATTGGCCAACTGAAGAGCTACGCCACCTCCAGAATATTATTTTCCCAGGGCAGTGGTACATTGACATTCAACTCAAGCTAGCAGCAATCCAAGTTTTGCTCATTTCTCTCAATTATTTGATAAAATGATTTAATAGATCCACACTTAATGGACTGTGGTTCTTATTAATACCATTATCTCCTTTGGCCTAGGATCAGCCTGCATCAGCAGAGAAGCCACACATTAATTCCTGAAATGCCAAAGTGAATAGACATTGAACACCTTACTCTGTCTGACCACAACCATTTCATTTGTTTTAATTTAAAAAATTGAGAACTGATGTTATATGGTAGTCAGTAGGCCCCAAACACCCCCTTGACTTTGGGAATTTGAAAGGATTCTCTTCAGTCCTAAAGTCGTCTCTGTTGTCATTATGGGGGAGAGAAAGACAGCCTCTGTGGCTTTCCAAAAATGAACAAAGGACCTGTTGTGTCCTAGGCCAGAAATCCAGCACATTTTCCTAGCACGAAACTCCCTTTTAAAACATGAGTGCCCACAGGATGTTACAAATCAAGACACAGCCCCTTCCCTGTCCCCGAAGGCCAAGACCACAAGAAGGAATAGTAACAATCACAGTAATAAAGGCAGGAGGATGCAATATGTGACAAGGCACTTCATAAATACCAGCCAATGAGTCCTAAGAGCTGACACATGGCAAGGATAGGACATGTGAGAGAAAATGGATGGACGGTTGAAGAAAAGAGGGAAAGAAACCATGCAGTTGAACTAACTTCTTTTTAATTTCAAACAGGTATTTTTTGCATCCGTGCGATCTGGAGGAAGTAGCCAAGTGTTTTTCATGACCCTCAACAGAAATTCCATGATGAACTGGTAACAGAAGAGCACTTGGCACTTATCTTCATGGCGTTATTTCTAATTTAAAAGAACATAACTCATGTGGACGTATGCCAGTCTAGAGGCAGAATCAAAAGGCTTGGTTGAACATACCGCTTTCCCCTTTTCCTCTCCCTCCACCCGTCCCAATACAGTCCATCTTTCAATGTTGCAGCCTGGTTGAGAAGGAGAGAAAAAGGTGGCAGGAATTTCCAGGAGATCCCCAAGAATGCTGCGTTGTCTGTGGACAGAGATGGACATGTGCCCTTCGGAGTTAGGGATAGAAACAAATATTGTGTGCTCTTATGACTAAGCTGTGTTATGGTGGATTTTGAGTTTTGTTTTGTTTTGTTTTTTACCTTTTTTCTTTACCCCCTTACTTTGTAAGAATGGGGAGAAAATGCATACTGAGAAAGTTAGTGCATTTTAATTCTGACTGCCTGCTAGCTTTAAGTATATGATATGTTGTAAATTTTTCAATTTCAAATGGTGAGACACAGCACAATAAATATACCTTATCTTCTTACACTGAAGGCCGTAACTGCACAGTGGGGTGATTTTAGAACTCTTGCGCCTTCACCAACCCAAAAGGTTGCTGTTTGATAGCAACTAGCTAATGAATTTTTAAGAAAATTACTAGTTTTCCCCTCTTTTGGGAAATAGGTTTTAAATGGCTACACTACTAGCCTTAGACTAATAAAATCAACTCCCATTTTTGTGAGTCTGACAGGCCCTATTTTTATATGGCCCTGTGCAGAATGGAGTGTGTTAAATGGGTTAGTAGTGCCATTGAGTTGAGTTGGCTCTAGCAATTGAGGGACCATAACACAATTCTCCCTCAGCTATTATGCAATAGGTCAGGGCATAAGATGGGATGGCAGATAAGGTCTTACAGAAAGAGCTTCGGGGAAACAAGCTAAAATATACATATAAGTACACACACACACACTTTTTTTTTAAATGCACAAAGCCTCCTGGCTAAGGAGGTCTCACAATTTAGACTTCATTAGGAATGAGACTTGGTTGATTTCTGTCTGGGAATTGGGGAATGAATGACATCCAAGCTCCGGTCATTCCCAGCTTTCTCCTGACGGTGCCACTTTCTCAAGATGAAAACTGTGACTGGAAGAAAATGATAACAATAAATGTTTCTGAGCTGCTTACGCTCTCTCGGGTTAGTGAGAGAAGGGATGAGACTACTGTGCCTGCTTGAGACACAGCAGGCATCCTTGGTTCAGATTTTATAGAACTTGAAAGCAAGGCTTTGGCCAAAATTCTAAAACCCTAATCATTTTACCTTCCTCCAAATTACCCAACATATGGTAAACAACATTTGTGCAGAGATACGTGTGTATTTAGTTCAGGTTGACTTGTGTCCTTATAAACTCTCACTCAGATGATTTGAACATTTATGTGACTGGGATTTTTTTCCAACGCTACAAGCATGGCTGCCTGTGGTATCAAGGTGTTGCAAAAAAATGATATCTGTGTTGCGCTTCCTGTTTTAACCTACCTCGTTTTGTTTGTTTTGTTTCACTGTTCATCACAGCAGTGTTATCTCCAGGAGACATATAGAGAGCTCAACTGGCAATCTCAGGTGTATTTAATATTCTCTAAACAAAACAGTAGTTGACCAAATTGTTCTGAAAAATTGCAAAGAGAATCTAACAACAATAAAACTAATGTGGCTTGTTTCTGGAGAAAACAGTTAAACAGACAAAAAAAAAAAAAAAATTCTGTGATCCTACTGATTTTGCCTAAATATAAGAGCAGCTGATAATACTATTAATGAGAACGAAATACACATTAGGAAAATGGAGCCATTTCAATTCTGGTGGTTTGAGCAAGGGCGGGCAGGGAAGGGGAGTTCTACTGGTTTCTGAAGTAGATGATGATGATGCCCTCCTGTAAGGTGGTTGTCGTTTGCATTTATTTTAAGCAGGTAGCACACAGAAATGGAATTGAGGATTATCTTCAGGCGATCACCAAGATATCCTCGTCATGGTCCCTTTAGCAATCAAAGGCAATGAAATCCTCCCGTTCTCATTTTTACTGCTGTGATTCTGCTGCTGAACAAGATTGTCTTCACAAATTCCATGCAACAAATTCAGCAATAACTTTTTGGATTGAATTTAGCAACTACTATAATTGGATGCCGATGTGGACAAAATAACATACATTTGGTTCTCAACCTCGAATGTGATTGCCACCAGCTCTTTATATTGCTGCTGTGGTATTTTAAACCAGAAGCTTCTTTAAATTATGTTGCAAACTGATCTTTGTTTTTATGTTATGTTTTGTTTTTATTTCTAAGAGATGAGTTCGAAACACACAGCTTTAAATGATTTTTTTATTGTGGGATTTTGGGTACAGTTAAGAAATAAAAGGGAATCATTGTGTTTAAACATAAGGTAGTTTGTGAATGTATTTTTTAAAATCTAGATTCATTGAAACAAAAACTCATAAGAAAACAATATTAATGCAGTCTTGTTTACAGTATGTACAGTGACAACATAGAACATGAGCTTTTTCTGGTGCCAACAACAATAAAACACAGACGTTAAACATCAAGCCATGCCTTTTATATTTTTGTACAAATATTTCACACTGAGTACAAGGCAAAATCAAATTCAAAATTGCCCCCCACAAATCTGTGCTGCTTAAAAGATACTTAAAGAATTCCTTGAAGCTTTTGTCTTCAAAACTAAATTTTCTTCCATCAGGACAGGCCCTAGCCCTGATACACGGGTGCTTGGGTTACACACAACATTTTAGAATGCTATTCTTATGGCTTGTAACAAATGCCAACTTTTTGTTTGCTTTGGGGTTTTTTTGTTTGTTTTTTGTTTTTGTTTTTCTGATAGGGGGAGGGTTGTGCTTTTCATCATCTTAATAGCATCTTAATAAAAATTTCTTTAGTTTTGAAACTAGTTTCAGTTTTTAGCTTTAGTTCTTCCTGTAGGGGATTTTGTCGTTAGCTCATTTTATTTCTATTTTTCTACAGAGAGAAACTGAGTACTCCTTCTAAAGTAAGTTTCAGTAGATCTTTTTCATTCTTGCTGCTCTAAATTGATAATCATGCATTACACTCCACTGAATCTACCCAACGAAAGTCTTGGTCCAGAGTCTGACAGGTTCCCCTCATTGCTGGGTGCCAGTCAGGAACATTGTAGTATGGATTCCTGCATCCAGTGGGTGATAGGAACAGATGACCTGTGAGAGTCCCTCAATGGTGAAGTCCTCGTGCCACTTACACTCAGGTCATTATCTTTGCACACGAAATAAGTAAGGACAGCTTGCGCTAAGTTCTACATTATTTTTCTTGAAGATGTTTAGATGATGCTTCAAGAAGACCAGAGCTATTTCAACAGTATAGATTAAGGTACAGATGAAATCCCACAAGGCTACTTGGACAGGGAATCCATTTTTCTAACACATTGACATTGCTTTCTAAGGTACACTCCTGACATACTTTGCATCATGTACACATTTTTAAAAAGCGTCTTGATTCCTGGTGGTTAAGACCTACTAACAGTTTTCTGTCTGCTCTTGTGACTCATTGGTAATCGGTGTCTGGTCCCTCCTGTGCAGTAGAGTAAAAAGAGATGTGAAATTCAGGCCGGTGCCATTTGGGTTTTGTCCATTGCTAGACAAGGAAGCGGCTGAAGTCTGACCTCCCATTCCATGAAGTTAAAAACCAAGTTTTCCCTACTATTATGTGTACCAGTTCCTGTCACTGTATTCTTGAAATGTGGAAGAGCTCTGTGTGTCGGTAGTGTGTGTTGTCTTTGAAAGTCTGCGTGAATAGACATCACTTACATTTGTGCTGATTGCTTTAAGATGAATGTGCTACATTATTGTTAAGAAAGCAAAGCAAACGTTTTAACCTAACGGAGGAAAATAGAATATCCACAACACCCTGATGGTGATAGTTCTGAATCAGCCTACCTACTGTGCTCCCAATATTCCAGAATCCCTTTTGATACTATGTTCTGGCTATCGCAACCATTTCTATGACCATTAGTTACCTTTTAGTTCATTCCTCAAAAATGTAAATCTAACCAAAGCATAGCAAACAAACCCAAAACTGGCCTCCCTTGACACTACATAATTGCAATATAAAATCCGAAAGTCTAAATTTGATTTAATTTACCTGCCAATATTGCTCATAAATGCCACTATATTTTTGGCCTTGGTTGGTATAGCAATATCAGGAGTCCTTCCGTGAGTCTCAAAATGGACATAAGCTGATGTCTTTTCAGAAGCCCCAGCAAAGAATAAAACCTCTTGAGAACTTGCAAGTTCAAATCTGACCATTGTACATTTCTACCAAACTCTCTAGTGTTGTTTTATTTCCGTACTGTATCATTGTTCTGGGAAGTTTTCCACAGACGACTGGAATATCAAAAATTTACATGACATTAAATAGTATGAGACGATAACTCTGCTTTAAACTTTAGTTTTCTAGGCCTGCCATTGCAGGAAGTGCCACAATGTACCAAAACTAAATCCCCATAAAGGCTTTTTTTTTAAAAAAAAAAAATCCCTGGATAAGTTTTGAGATATTTTAACTTCGGATCAAAATTTTGGACTGTGTCAGTGATGCCAAACATTTGGACAAAGATTAGAAAATACAGTTAAAAATAGAAATGTTGCAAAGTTTCCAGATTTTTCACTTTGTGTAGACATCATCCAACTAACTCAGCACCTTGCATGATAGGGTTTGGTTTGGATGATTTGTTTTTATTAGCATCGAGGTACATTGCACTATTGAGGCTGAGCAAATGATGGTGGAAAGGTGAGTTTTCATTTCCAGCAGTGGATCATTATTTGTACATAGCAAATATCCATGCCCCACTTACCCCTATCTCTTCTCTCTTCCCCTGGAGTTAGTCGTAAGGAATAGCAGTACGGTATTATGGCTTATTTAAAAACTTCAGACATTACCCTAATCAGAATTTCAAATGTTAAGTGACAGCAAGAAATAAATCTGCATCAGGAAAAAAAAAAAAGATGACAGATGGGATGAATTTTAAAATTGGATGTTGTGAAATTATTTTTGTGCATTTTAGCTGTCTTATTTACAATGTTAACATAACTGTAGAGATGCCAAATTTATAATATTGAAAGGGAAAACTCATTTTGCTATGCCTACAACAAGTGTTTACATTGTCTAAATCTCCAGTTTTCTAAAGTGTTTTCAGTTGTCAAAAATGTGCTGAAACTGGATAAGTCTCACCTGTGTGATATGAAAAGATATAAAAGAAGAAAATATTCTTGGCATATTTTCTAGTCTGAGCCTTTTGGTTTTTTTCAAGTATTATTTTCCCTGCATACAAAAAGCCTTCAGTTGTCTACAGTTCTCAGCAGTCGTTAGAAATGATTTGGTAAGTTCTGAGCCAAGGTTTTCCCATATAGTCACTGCCCTGCCCTGGAATATATTATTTTATCACTGTCAAAATGTGAATAATAAAACATTAATAGCAGTAGGATGCCTGCTTGGTCCTTATTGCCACTTACAGACTATTATCCATCCCTCCTAAACACCCAGTGCTTTGTCATTCTTGCCATCAGCCTATAAAGTCTACCTCTCATTGCTTAAGTATCCTAGCTCTTGGCTCACTGTCACTGCCTCCAGCGCCACCCTTTCTTAATTCTTCGTGATTTCAATACCCACTGGGACAATCCTCTAAATACCTTGATGTCTCAGTTTCCTGATCTTGCACAGAGAAACATTATCAATTATTACAGTGCCTCCTTAATTCTTCCCACTTGCTCTAGGCAGATCCCATCCAACCTCATCTAACAAGGGCCATTGCCACAACCGTCTTTCCCTCTCTTTCCTGCATCACCGACTTTTCCTATTCCATTGCAGGAATTCATTACATGGTGCTATCTCTTGTCATGTAAATACCTTAGCCCTGCTACCTTATCTTAACTACTATCTTACTTACTCTTCACAGAAAAACTCAGAGAAAATTATGTATTTCCTGTCTTCAGTTCCTCTCCTCCCTTGGTCTCTTGAGCCAACTCAAGTCAGGCTTTCATCCTCACCCTAATAGCTCTTGCTAAGGTCACCAGTGACCTCCATGCTGTCAAATGCAACGCTCAGCTCTGACTTCATGCTGTTTGACTTACCTGCAGTCTTTGACAAAGCTCCTCACTCCTCCCTTTTTGAAATACTTTCTCAGCTCTGGGATATCCTTCTCACGTCTCTGACCACTTCTCAGTCTCCTTTGCTGAGTTCCTGGAGGGCCCAGCACCGGACCCGTCCTCTCTGAGTGATCTCTCCCAGTCTTGGGCTTTAAACAAACATTTATACACTGACCATACTCACGTGTTTCTCTCCATCCCTAACCTTTTTCCTTCTGCCAGATTTGTGTCTAACTTCCTACTTGACATCTACATTTGGATGTGTAATTGGCATTTCGAACTCAAACATGTCTAAAAGTGACCTAATTTGCACCCCACCCGCCAATGGACTTCCACCAGTTAGTCTTCCCTATGATAATAAATGGCAACTTCATTCTTTCAAACAAGAAAACTTCGTAGTTACCCTCAATTTTTCTCTTTCACGTACCACATGCAATCCATTAAAAAAAAAATCCTGTTTGCCCTAGCTTCAGAATATATCCACAATCCAATCTGAGCTCCCAGCAAATCTTGTCTGAGATGACACTTTTAAAACCTTTACCAGATTAAGCCACTTTTCTGCTCAAGTCCTCAATGCCTTCCCATCTCACTCAGAATATCAGTGTCCTTACAATGGTCTATGAGGCCCTGGTCAGTCTTACCTACCCTTTGTCCCATCCCCAACCACCATTACCACCTCTCTTGAGCTCATCTGTTTCCCTACATCACCTTGCTCCAGCCACATGGCCCTCCACGCTTCACCCAGGATAACCTCTGCGTTCTCCTGTCTCTGGATCTTTGCTCTGGCTGTTTGTCTGGAGATCTCTTCCCCCACATATCTGCATGACTTGCTCCTCCTTTTAAAGCTACAAAATATTCCTTTCCTATCACAGACCTATATAAAATACTCTCCAGCCCCCTCTCATTTTCTGCTTTATTGCCTTTCATAGCACAATATCTACTTTGCTCATTGGCCTATCTCCTGTACTTAGAAGAATGCCTGGCAAATAGCAGTCACTCAGTAAATATTGGGTGAATGAATGAATAAAAATGAATAATAACAGTTTGGGAATTTTAAAAATGGCATAGAACTATATGGTCATTTTCATTTCAATATCAAAACAAAAAGCTGTTTCCAAATTCTATCTCATAAAAGCACAGGGGTTTCTTTTCTGATAGAAAACACTATGGGTTTTCTTTCCTGGAACACCTGCCTATGATCCTGGTTGTACTTTCTTGCTCCACGAGTCATCTTAACAGACCAAGTTGCAAGGTTGGAGGCGAGGTTGTCCTATAGAACCTTGAGAAAAGCAGCATTTCAAAAATCTTTCATTTATACAAATAATGATCCATTTTAAGCTATTGGTGTTGCAATAAATACAGAGTTATTAGAAGTATGAAAAAGATTCTGAATTTTTTGTTTTCTGGCCTACATGTTTAAAAATGACAACTTTTTTTTCTCTAAAACTAACAACAGTAAAAGCATCCTCCTGCCAAATGCAACTTCAAGAAAGCCTAATGACATTTGGGTCTTACCATTCTTCCATGTGACAATAGTTCTGAGGCTTCTCTGGGCAGCCTCTAAGTTCTGTATATATTCAGCTCCATTAAATGTTGCATGAAGTCTCATTGTAGGAAATTGACACATGCCTTCTGATGAATTTATTGTTTCACTCCGTTTTGTAAAGGGCACACCTTGTAGTTTTGATTTGTTCATCATGTATTTTCCTGCTCACTTAATAAAAGTATTTTAAAAATAAAGGAAGAAAATGAAATGATGTTAATATGAAGCAATATAACAGTGAAAGAATTTTTTTGTTCCTCTATTATTTTCTGTCTTTTCACAAATCTATTGAGATGAAAGATAATGTGTAATTCAAGCAAATAGCCAGAGTCAAGGTCTTGATGATCATTTCCAGGGCCGAGGCCATTTTGGGATCCGTGGTGCTTAGTTGCATATTCCTCAACTCCTTTACGGAAGATACAGGGCACTGCCGTCTGATGGAGAGTGTGAAACAGATTCTAAGAAATGCCCAAGGTGTCACGGTCCTTGTGAACAATCTAGACATCACAAGCTTCAGCTCTTAAGACACAAAAAATGATTTTAAAATGAGTTCTCAATTTATGTGAAAAAAATATTTTAGAGTGTTGGTTTTCTTTAAAATTGAATGTCACCAATCTGAATACATGTTTTTATGTTCTATAAGCAACTAAACCCATATTCTTCTGTGATAATAACAATTTGATAGAGGCTCACCTCCCCCCAAAAACTAGTCCTCTTCATTTTCTTTTTTTTTAAATTTATTGGGGTGACCATTGTTAGTAAAGTTACATAGATTTCAGGTGCACAATTCTGTAATACATCATCTATAAATCCCATTGTGTGTTCACCACCCAGAGTCAGTTCTCCTTCCATCACCATATATTTGATCCCCCTTACCCTCATCTCCCACCCCCACCCCCCTTACCCTCTGGTAACCACTAAACTATTGTCTGTGTCTATGAGTTTCCTCTTCATTTTCAAAGTTAATTTAAGAGATGACACCATGAGACCGTGGATTAGCAGCATCATGGTGTGACCACACCTTCCAGCCCTTCAGCCAATGCTCCACGGTCTGAGCTCATCTCGTATTACTAAACTCGGTGGCAGATTGAGGAATTTAGATCCAGAAGGCATTGCTGGAGCAGAAAGAAACTCGCCTTCAGGTCAACCTGCTGCTTCCCCGTACCGCATCCTCCTCGCTAGGACAGCCATCCATACCTGGAGGCCCACCCACCAGCCAAAGTTTTCACCAGTTCAAGGCAAAATGATCAAAAAGGACAACATAGGGAGGTTTCCATAAAACTCACTTAAACATAGTCTAATTTGGAGATGGCCGCTCTCACTGTATAGTGAGAAGATGTGTATTTGAGAGCTGATGCTAATAGTACTCATACGTAGCTGTTCATTTTATTCAACGTTCTAGTTGTTTGTTTCAATTTTGTTTTATCCATTGTTCTAGTTTGGCAAAATTAAAAGTTGGCCGCCTTTCTGTCAGTTCTCACAAGATTTCAGGTTTGGTGGGGGAGGCTTTGTTTTTGCTTTGTAAAGTTTCCTGGTTTGTAAAACCCCCTCAAAATGTAGTAATAACTGCTTTAGAGTACTTATAAAAGTCCAGATCTTTTTTTTAGTGTAGAAATGTACTGCCCATCTCAAAAATGGAAGGGATAAATATAGAAAGAAAAGAAGGGAGGGAGGGAGAGGGGAGAGAGAGAGAGAGAGAGAGAGAGAGAGAGAGAGAGAGAGAGAGAGAGAGAGAGAAAGAGAGAGAAAGAAAGAGAGAAACCCAGCATCATCCATCTTTGGGAACAAAACAGATGCCCCAGCTGGTGTCCGTGAGTTAGACTTGCGTTGCTGGCTTTATCAGGGAAGTGGTGGTTAACTCTGGTGGAAGTCAAGCAACGTCCACAAGCTTCAGTGCCAGCACAGTGCGGACATGCAAGACTGCAAACCACAGAGGTCATCTTGCTAACGGCATCCAGCTACCTTAGCAGCCTGTGGTTCCCAATCTTTTCAAATATGATGACTGCCCATCATAACCACCTGAAAACTGAAAAGCAGGAAAACTGCATTTTATAAGCCACATTCATTTGAAAAAAAGTATGTATACCTGTGAGTCATTTATTTAGTCTACAAACAATGCTCGGTATGCACATGGCCCACTGGATCCCTTGTCATAGCTCCACACCCAGCTTTGCTAAGGCCCCTGGTTTGTAATTTGGAAAAGGTAACTTTAAACATTTTCCCTAAGCAACCCCATTTGTGTCTTTTGTTTTATGGCAATGTTTAATGTGGATATGTTAATGGTCATTGGTTCAGTTTGTTTCAATAAGGCTGCCCATGTCACCTTCAGGCATGAAAGAACTCAAAAAAAAATATCGTTATAGTGTTTTTATTTTTTGCCTGTTTATATGCCATCTTATTTTTTAAAGTTTTTGAGGCAGCTACGATCTGATATTTGACAAGCCACTAAAGCAAACTCAGCACATACCATCTGTGTGAAGAAAGCCAAGTAGCCATTTATTTATCAGCTGCCTATGACATAGCAGTCCCCACACTGGATGCTGAGGCAGAAACAGCTGATGAAGAAATGGCCCCTGCCCTGAAGGAGCTGCATTTCTTTTTACTACAGGGAAGATGGGGAAGGCAGGGGAGGATGCAAACATACACACACATAATACCAAAAAAGCAGAGACTAGTATTTGATAGAAGAATGCAGGGACTACTATGGGACCGAAGTGAAGTGGCTGCTGCCTGGAAGGGTTATGGAGGGCTTCCAGGAGGAGGTGGCCTTTACTAGACTATGGCCAGAAAAAAGGGAGGGAGAGATTCCAGAAGGAAGGAGCGGCTTGCACAAAGGCACAGAGGAAGGCAGAGCATGCGGGCAACAGAATGACAAATAGTTCAACAGGACTAGATAAAGTGCTGGTAGGGCAGGAAAAACCATCTCCTGACTGCAAATGTTTAGCACAGGCTCTTCACCCCACTCCCACTTTCTGACATACTAGGCCCCAGGGATTCAGGCAGCTGCCTGCCCCACCCCCACCCCTCAATGTTACATCATCAGTTAGGAATGTCAGTGGTCCCTGTGTGTTGGTGGTGGAAGCCCCATGAATGGACCATTTCCTATATGTAATTCTGGGCATTCTTTTAGTTGCTGTGTGTATAGGCCCACAGCCCCAAATTTCCTCACTGAATCCCAGCGTTGAAGCATGAAGCTGTCCTATGGCCCTACTGGCCCAAACTCTCCTGATGGTCATAAGAATTCCCTGTGTGCTTATTACTGAGGCAGACTTCCAGTGCAACACCCCATTCTCCCATAAGCAGGAATCTGTTATTTTGATACCTGTGGTCCTGAACAACCCCAGTCCCACACTTTGAGAAACACTACATGTCTGGAGTTTTTTCTTCTTTCCCTTTGAACAGTTCTGCATGTCTCCAGCGTATCTAGACACCAAAAGTGTATTCAACCAACCATCCCTTTTTCATGTTATGCAGGTATCTTGGTACCATCTTTTCTTCCAAGCAGGGTGCTGAGAAGAGAGAGCTGCCTACGGTTGCTGTGAGAGAGGAGCCCAGCCACGTGGGATGGGCTGTCTGGCCACTGACCTCACTTTTCCTCTGCAGTAAAACTTTCCAGGTGGCCCTTCATGACTGGGGCACACTTCTGACAGCCCCGAGCTTTGCTGCCCCTGGCGACCTGGGCTTCCTGCTTTGAGAGCTGACCCTGAGGCATGTGAGCTCTGCTCAGAAGACCTTGCTAAACACACAGAACACCTACCTACTCTTGTAAACAGGTCATTTTCTTGTTTTCTTGAAGTTAATGTAACACACCTTTCATTTTTAAAATATATCCCTTTAAAAGTACATTTTATTGTGATTATTTTCATATACTTTGCTAATTCTTATATTGTGTGAACTGTTTTTTTTCTTTCCTTTTCATGCTTATGCTCCTTCTATTTCAAATTTGCAAAACTCCGTTTTATGTTTACTGTGCTTTATGTTGTCTCTTAGTTTTAGGTTGAGATAAAAATTTTTATTACTACTTATTTATTTTAATACTTATCTTTTCTATACCAAACTTCTCATTTCTTCTGACTTAGCTATGTTTTTGTTCTCTTTATTTATTTTTTTTCTTTTGGTCTTTTCCTATCATTTGTGTTAGGCCACATTTAGGCCAGGAGCAGAGACCTTCTTATCCTAAAAGCCATCTGTCTTGCTTTGTACTCTGTACCTGCTGGCTTGTGCTTGTCTCCTAGGGGCTTATGGTCAGCAGGCCTGGGTGGTCTGGGGGCCAGGGTGTGAAGCCGGAGGGCTTGGTAATGCCCCGAAACCCTCTGTTGAGACAGACAACGCAAAGAAAACCCCCTGAAGCATTGAAGGGGGAACAGCCTCGTTTACCCCCTCCTATAAAATTCCACACCCCTTTTTGCTCGGGGAGGTTATGGTCTTTTCTAGCCTGACCTCCCACAGCTCAAACACACCAAGTAAATTCTAATAGACAAATCTTGGTCTCCCACGACTCATTCCTCCAGCTGTGCCTAACAATTTGGTGGCCATATGGGGAGCTGCCTTCATCTACCCTTCGGCGGATGACTTAGGTAAGTCTTCTCTTTTCCACCCTCTGACTCGGTCAGATTTGCTGTCCGATACAAGACCTAGCACTAGGCCTGACCGTGTCTCGGGGCCAGGCCCCTGGGTCAGCCGTCAGCAGGGATGTCTGCCCCGGTCTGCACCCTTCCCCTCCAATGGACCTGAGGAAACCGACAGCGGGATGCCCTGCCGTTTTCCCTTGTCCCCCTGCTGATTAAGAGGGTCTAGACTTTACCTCCTTTTGCCCACTATTCCCTTCCTTCATTACTATGGGATTCGACTCCTCCTCTTACCCCAGGGACTCCCCTTTGGGAATCCTTTTGGGCCTCATTAAGAGAGGACTTTAAACTGTTTTAAAGGCTAAATGCCTTATTTCCTTTTCAACTGTGCCCTGACCACATTATAAGCTTGATAATGGCGAATCCTGGCCACCTACTGGAACTCTTGACCTTGATATTCTCCAAGATTTAGACAACCTCCTCCAGCAGGGTAAATGGAGTGAGGTCCCTTACCTCCTGGTTTTCTTTGAGCTGTGATGGGACTTGTCCCATTTTCCACCTAAGAGCGAATCTCTCCTCTTGGGTTTGGCTTCAGCCTCTTCTGTTCCCCCTGCTCCAGAGTCCTCACCCCCTAACCCTGATTGGGATCCTTTCAACGCCTCGATTTTTCTTCTCCTCCCCAACCTCCACTAGTTCAAGCCCCCCCCCCACCGTATCAACCTGCTGCTTCCGTGTCCCGAGACTTCCTCTTCTTCCTCAATGACCAATACTCCCACTTCCTCCACTGCTGCCCCACCTGTTCCCGACCTTTCTTCTCCTCAAACCCTAACCCGACAGCCTTATACACCCCCAGCCACCCAGATGCCTCTCGGGGAAGTGGCTGGCACTGAAGGCCCTGTTAGTGTCCATGTCCCTTTCTCGATGATGGACCTGAGTCAGATTGAATCTAAGCTAGGCTCCTTTTCTTCTGATCCCTTCCACTTTACTAAAGAGTTCGAATACCTCACCTTTAGCTATGACCTTACTTGGTGGTTCATCTACATTATTCTCTCCACACGTACTCATTCTGATGAAAAGGATCATATCATTCAAAATGCTTGGGAAATAGCAGACTCCGTGCATCGCCAAAATAATGACATCCATCCCCCTGGGGAGATGGCCATTCCTACCCAGGATCCTAACTGGAATTACCAGACTCACCCCCAGCCTAATCCCGACCGCCTAAGGAGAGACCATATGATTAATTGTCTCCTTCAGGGCAAGAAGGCAGCCATTCAGAAAGCTATCAATTATGAAAAAGTTAGGGAACTCTACCAGGACCGCCATGAGAACCCAGTTGTTTTTTTCTCCCGCCTTTCAGAGGCCCTATAAACCTACACTAACATTAATCCTGACTCTCTGGGTGGCCAATGCATTTCAACTCCCATTTGGAACCTGGTATTTGCAGGAAGCTTCAGAAACTGGAGAAAGGTCCTCACCCCCCACAGGCAGATCTTTTAGAACTAGTCTTTAAGGTCCTCAACAATCGAGATGAGGAGAGCAGACAGGCCCATACCCAGGCCTTACAGATGGAAGCCACAGCAGTTTCCCAGGCCGTTAGGCCGGGTCGGCCCCAAAGGAAAAAACCAGGACCCCAATCCTGTGTGCCGCCTAATCAACCAGGTGCCTGCTTTAAATGTGGCCTCCCGGGACACTGGAGCTGCTCTTGCCCTAACCCAAGGCTTCCTACTAAGCCTTGCCCACTATGCGGCTGTGGTGTCCACTGGAAGTCGGATTGCCCTCGAGCCCCTCAAGGCTCAGGAACATCCACTTCCTGGCCCCGGCCAAACACCATGCTTGCCACGGACGAGCAGATGGAAATAATCTTTCCCTCCCGGAGATCTCCGGCACCGATGATTAAAGGAGCCTGGTCCATCACAGGCCTCCACCTCCATTACAGGCATGACGGAACCGCGGGTAACTCTCCTAGTTGCCGGTAAGGCCATTTCTTTCCTTCTAGCCACAGGGGACCACTTACTCAGCACTCCCCGAATTTTCAGGCAAGCTCTCTCCCTCTCTGGTTTCGATTGTGGGGGTCTATGGGAAACCTTCTCACTCCATGGCTACCCCACCCCTTTCATGTTCCCTAGAGGGACACCCTTTTACTCATTCCTTCTTAGTCCTGCCTCATTGTCCCACTCCTATTCTAGGGAAGGACATTCTCTCCAAGTTTCATTCCACTGTTACTCTATATACCCCTTCTCCTGCTACCACTTTTCTCGGTTTACTACCGTGTTTCCCCCAAAATAAGGCCTAGCTGGACAAACAGCTGTAATGCATCTTTTGGAGCAAAAATTAATACAAGACCTGGTATTATATTATATTATATTATATTAATTATTATATTAATTATTTTATTATATTATATTATACTATATTATACCCGGTCTTATATTATAGTACAATAAGACCAGGTCTTATATTAATTTTTGCTCCAAAAGACGCTTTAGAGCTGATTGTCCAGCTAGGTCTTATTTTCGGGGAAACACAGTAGCAGAAGTCACCCAAAAAGTTGCCACCTCTCTCGGTATTCAATGTTGACTGCACATCCCATATCATCCCCAATATTCTGGAAAGGTAGAAAGGGCTCACCTTACCCTCAAAGCTCAATTAACCAAGCTGTCCTTAGAACTCCATCAGGACTGGATTTCCCTCCTCCCTATGGCCCCTTCCCGCCTCCGCGCTGCTCCCACCCCTTTCCTCAGCCTGTTTGAACTCATATATGGCCGCTCTTTCTTCCTTGGCAAAATACCCTCTGCATCGTCACCTCTCCTTGGTGATTATCTCCCTACCCTTTCTCTCACCTGGCACCTCCTCCGCTACCATGCTGATACCTTCCTCCCCAAACCTCAGGCTGGAACTGAAATTCCAGCAACTTATCTAGATCCGGGAGATTGGGTCCTCTTGAAGGCGCTCCGAGACCAAGTCCGCCCCCTCCATCCCAAGTGGGAAGGAGAGTATCACGTCATCCTAACAACACCCACAGCAGCCCAACTATTAGGGATACCTTTTTGGATTCACCTATGTAGGCTTAAAAGGGCCCCAGAGCCAGCAGCCCCAGACACAGACCAACAAAAACAATAGATGCTGGACCAGCCAGAGGGACCCCAGCCAGACACCCCACCAGACATTTATACCTGCACTCAGATGGGGGACACGAAGGTGACAGTACATAAGCAACAGACCACATGAGTACTAAGACCTCACAGGTATGTGCTGGACAGGTTTATGATATCATCTTAGAGGATCTGACTCAAATGCTCCGGATAGTTTAAGGGACTTAACTGACACCCAGGTAGAAAAATTGATATGGGAACTGGCCTTTGACAAACTGTTACAGAGGGATTTTATGGACTATACACCAACTGAGCTTCAGGACTAGCTGGAACTCTCTCCATAATCCCCAAACCCTTTATCCGGCCCATCACCCTCCCTTACCTTCCCTAGGCTTACTCCTTTACCTCACCCTTCTCTGTTATCTCCCCAGGGACTGGGAAGATCATTTTTTAATTAACATTTTAGCTGCAGGTGAAAATTTAACTAGATGCTCGATCTGCCATACCAACCCCGAGACACCCTCTAGATACAATACCCATGTTAAGGATTATCCACTTACTAATCACTCTCTAATCCAAGCACTGAACTCCTCCCTCCAGGACAAGAGGCCTCCCTTTTCCTTGAGGGTTTGTTGGGAAGGTAACCCACCCCTCTGCTTCCGACTAACTCCCTTACAACATAGGACTTTCAACTTCTCCAAAACCTCTCTCACCTAGGCTGCACTCCCTGCTTTAATAGCACCCATACAACCAACAGCAACCCCTTCCAAGCCCTTGGCACCTTAACCCAGGGCAACTCCGCTGACTTAACAACTGGCGACATCCTAAAGCCTCTCAATTGGTCTCACCTCCTCTGCCAACCAATCTTCCATCAACCGTGCACCCCTAATAACACCCATTGTTGTCCTGAGACTATTACAACCTTGGACCAAGCCAACTCGACCAGCTGCAGACCATGGAAACTGGGCAAATCCCTTCAGAGAACCTTACCCAGCTTTAACCCACCTCTGGCTTCCCCCTACCCATCCAAGCTGGCCAACCTAGAGCCTTTCAAATCTTGTATCTCCCCTCCATTCTATATCCTCCTTAGCCAATATAATTCTACCAATAACACTCTCATCCCCGCCCCGCCAGGCCTGATGTGGCTGTGTGGGACCCCTAACAACTGGCTCACTACCCAGCAGGAGCCCCTTGAACCATAGCCCACTCCCACCTTGATAATTCCCTACACGGGGGGGACTGCATCCTGGGTACCTTGACCCCACAGGGCCTTACCATTGTAAACCTCACACAGAGCCCACCTCCACATAGACAGAAGGGAGATTTAGGACTCATGGTCGCAGGGGCAGCTGCAGCAATAGCGGCTGCCGCCCCTTGGGGAGGTTTTGCCTGTTGTGAACACACTCTAAGGGAGCTCACTAAGTCCACAGAAGGCACTTCCCGAGAAACGGCAGATGCTCTGGCAGGACTCTCCAGGTCCTTAGATTCACTAGCCAACGTTATCTTGGACAACCGCCTTGCTTTAGACTACCTCCTAGCAGACCAAGGGGGTGTCTGTGTGGTCATTAACAAGACCTGCTGTGGGGACAAAGCCCCGGAGAGCAGTTTCCAGGCTCTCGGCCTCACGTGGAAAGGTGCTGGCTCAGGTAGTAAATGGCCATCAACTGTGATTGCATGGCCATCAGCTGTGGCTAGTTGGCTGTCAGCTGTAACCAGTGAGCCATTGGTCACTAATATAACTGCCGTGGCTACACTAGCAGAAAATGGGGGCTAGCAAGAAGATGGTTGCTGGCAAGCACGTAGTGTGGCAGAGTGTGGATTGCAGATCGTGTGGCTCCTGCCTCCTGTGTCTCCAACCCAGCCACCAGCGAGACTATAGTGGTATGACTCCCCTATCTATGGCTCCGTGGGTGTTCCTTTTTGGCCTCACCATGTCCTGCGTTCTTATGTGGGGAGCGGGACCAGAGACCCCACATGCCGTCCTGCATAACACCTGCTTTACCTATATTAACAATTCAGGACAAGCTGAAACCAATATCAAAAAGATTTATGAACAGGCTGAGTGGCTGCACAAATACAACAGTCCGGGGGCGACTAGTTCCTTGACCTCCTGGCTCGCGAGCGTCTCTTGGTTACTCCCACTCATAGGCCCTTAATCTTGTTGCTCCTCTTATTTTTTGGCCCCTTCTTGCTCCGCTTGCTCATTAACTTTATACAGAAAACCATAGCTGAAGTTACCGGCAGGCAAATAGCTCTCACCATGCTCTTACAAGAGCACCGCTACAGCCCCCTCACCTAAAACTCTAATTAGGGACCCTGATCGACACCCCTCAGGTGGAAGCAGTTACAGAAGACTGACCACCGCCCCTTTTCCTCAGAATAGTTACTGAACCCAGAGGGGGAATTTGTTAGGCCACGTTTAAGCCAGGAGCAGAAATCTTCTTATCTTAAAAGCCATCTTGTCTTGCTTTATACCTTGTATCTGCTGGCTTCTATTTGCCTTAGGCCTGGAGAAGCCGCCTGGAATGTAGAAACCATCTCATCCTAAAAGCCCTCTGTCTTGCTTTGTACTCTGTACCTGCTGGCCTGTGTTTGTCTCCTAGGGGCTTATGATCAGCTGGTGTGGGCGGTCTGGGGGCCAAGGTGTGAAGCCGGAGGGCTTGGTCGTGCCCCGAAACCCTTTGTAGTGAGAGACAATGCAATGAAAACCCCCTGAAGCATTGAAGGGGGAACAGCTTCATTTACCCCCTCCTATAAAACTCCACACCCCTTTATGCTTGGGGAGGTTATGGTCTTTTCTAGCCTGACCTCCCACAGCTCAAACATGTCAAATAAATTCTAACAGACCCAATTTTGGTCTCCCGCAATTCATTCTTCAGGCCGTGCCTAACAACTTGGCAGTTCTCTTCATTTCTACTTCTTCGTGACTTTAAATTCTTCTTACTTTGCTTTCTTCCTTTGAATATTTTTATGTTTAAATTTTCTCCTTTACCTTTGTACAATATTTGTTTTTAAACCTTTTTTCCTCTTTTTATTTACATTGTATCTATATGCTTTGATCAGCACTTACATTCTTATTTTTATTCTTAATTTCTTGGTCTTTTGGTTTATTTCATTAGTTTTGTCTATTTCTTACATGTACAAACTATTTTTTAATTATGCATTCTAATTATTTTTCCATTATATCTTAAGTTTTTTTTCTCTCTAATTTTAATTTTAATTTAGAGCTCATTCTATTTAATCCCTTTAATTTGTAAATGGGGACATTGAGAGGCAAAGAGTTAGAAATAACACACTCAAGATCTTAAGTGAGCAGCAGTGGAACCTAAATAAGGAGCAGACTCTTGTTACTAGTCCAGTGCTCTTTCTACCAAATCACTCCAATAACAGTCTGCAAAGAGCATCCTTCTTTAAAATAAAGACACCTAAGTAGCATCTCATTAAAGAGCATTTCGTTCTTGAGACACTGGAGTTAGACTGTGATTCAATGTCAGTGATCACCCTGGGAGAAGGTTGTGCCTTGGCCTTTATTGGAAAGAGCATGTGAAAATAGAGTGAAAAGGGGAAAGCTGAGAAGTGGGACTTTATTCCTAAAATACGAGGAAGAACAGAATCTAAAGTCAGAATACAGCGTACGAGTTGGGTGACCCCTGGCAAAGAACCACTCCAAGACTTGGTTCTTATTTCTAAAACAAGGATGAGACCATTCCTGCCAACTTCACTATTGTGTTATGTTTCTCAAATCAGATCACAGATGGAAAATTTCTTTGTAAACTTTGTGCATAGTTGTTCTTATAATGCTCATAAGACTCAAGGGAAAGGTTAGAGAAACACCTGCATTAAAAGAATACCCTTGTTATTTTTTAAATGTATATATCTATTTATCTAAAGAGAGAAAGAATAAGCTATCTGTGCCACTCTCAATCCCCCAAATTGTTTTTTTTTTTTCCTTTTTTTAAAAAAAACCCGCAAGTTACTTTTTATTGACTTTCTATTGTTTGATGCACATTTCCAGCTGGTGTTCTTGAGTTTATATCCCTGTGTTATATGCATGCATTGGCCTGCTTCATTCCTTAAGCTTTGATGGTTTAAGAATAATGAATATAACTTTACCTTAATGAAAGATATTTTATTAGAATGTATGTCTTTAAACTCCAATTTTGCCTTACCAATCAAGCAGTGGCTTCTATAGAAACCCATGGTCTCTTCCCTGATCTATTTCTTACTCTCACATTCCCCCTAACATTTCAGCTACAATCTTTATGGAAGTTAACAATGACAATCAGAAAAAGCATTACCTTATGCATCTGGTATTTGGGATGCTTTTTTTATTTCATTACCCAATAAACTTTTCAGACAGCAATTTTTCAATGCCTTTGCATCTGGAGCTAGGCATCTCCCAGGCAGAGCTGGCTCTGCAGCAGCAAAGTAATGGATTAAAATGCTAAGTGGGAAGAGATCCAAGATGTCAGAGTACATAAATGCTGTGCTTGCCTCATCCCATGAACACATCAAAATTACAACTAAATTATAGAACAATCAACCTGAAAAGCCATCTAAAGTCTAGATGAACAGAAGTTTTATAACTAAAGATATAAAGAAGAAGCTATGTTGAAACTGGTAGGAGGGGCAGAGATGAGAAATGGGCTGGTTAAGAATCAGGAAAGGTATCTCAGCCATAGAGGTTTCCCACAGAGGAGTGAGGGACCCCAACTCCACACTAGCCTCTCCATCCCAAAGTACTGGTGCCAGGAAGAGGAGCCCCCACAGCATCTGACTGCAAAACAATGGGGATTCCAATCATCTGGGGTTGGGATGGAAGGCTGCAGGAAACCCAGATGTCCTCTTGAAGGGCCCACTCCGGCACTCACCCTGGGCTCCAGTGGAGGGACAGTGACTCAGGGGGAGTATTAGAGACATACGAGAAGAGACAGCTGTATAACTTTGAGGCGAGGGCTGAAGAGACAGTCACCATTTTCCCTGTGTGGGATCCTTCTCCCACGCAGCTGGCAGGTGGATACCATCTTTCCTGTGTTGAGCCCCTTCCCCATGCTCATGGCCAAATCTGAATCTGATTGGTCTGTTGAGCTCTGCTCGATCCACCCTGCTGACTCACTGAGACCCCATCACACCCCAATTCCATACTGCACAAGGCTTTGTCAGTGGTTGAACCTTAAGGTTGCTGGTGGGTGGCAACAGAACTCTGAGTGTCCTGGCTTTTTGCAGAGCTACCCCAGACCTGCTACTGGTGGCAGACATCCTCGGTTCACTCCCATGTGCCTTACAAAGCACAGGCAGCGACTGACCATGGATCGCTTTGTAGCTCCTACCAGGTAGTCTCTGGCCAGTCACAGGCAGTGGCTGATCAAGGCTTATACTTGAGGCCTCCCAAGAGGCCCCAGAACTAAAATCCTTGAAGATTGGCTTCAGACCACAGCAGAGCACCACCCAATTAGCTCCACAAGTGGCACACCAAAAGGACAGTCTCAACAGGCACCAGAGCCCACTGGAGTAAGTCGTGCTCCATGGGGTAAGCCTCCTGCACAGCAGCCCACAAGCTGTGGATGTGGCCAAACTCCACAGCCAGTCAGCTTAAGTGTCAGTCCCATCCACTGATGTGCCAATAGCAATCAAGGCTCAACTATAACAGGACAGCACACACAACCCACAGAGGGACACTCCCGGAGCTCCTGGTGTGGGTGACCAGGGAGAATGTGTCACAGGGTGCCACAAGACACCTAGTACATGGGGACACCCAGAGAAAACTGGGACACATGGCAGATATACCTAGTACATAGAAGCAAATACAGGGAGGCAGTCTGAATGAGGCAACGAAGAAATACGTCCCAGATGAAAGAATAAGAGAAAACTCCAGGAAAAGAACTAAACAAAACGGAGGCAAGCAGCCTACCAGAAACAGAGCTCAAGACAACGATTATAAGGATGCTTAGGGAACTTAGTGAGAACTTCAACAAAGAGAGAGCAAGCATAAAAAAGAACATAGAAACCATAAAAAAGAACCAGACGGAGGTGAAGAATACAAAAACCTGAAATGAATAATGCACTAGGAGGAATCACCAACAGACTAGATGAAGCAGAGGATCAAATCAGCAATTTGGAATATAAGGTAGCAGAAAACACTCAATTAGAACAGCAAAAAGAAAAAAGCATTTAAAAAAATGAGAATAGTTTAAGAGACCTCTGGGACAACATCAAGTGTAACAACATTTGTATCATAGGGGTACCAGAAGTAGAATAGAGAAAGCAAGGGACTGAGAACCTATTTGAAGAAATAAGGATTGAAAACTTTCCTAACCTGGTGAAAGAAATAGACATACAAGCCCAGGAAGCACAGAGAGTCCCAAACAAGGTGGACCCAAACAGGCCCACACCAAGACATATCATAATTAAAAAGGCAAAGGTTGAAGACAGGGAGAGAATCCTGAAAGCAACAAAAGAGGGGCAGTTGGTTGCCTACAGAGGAGCTCCCATAAGACTTCCAACTGATTTATCAATGAAAACTTTGCAGGCCAGAAGGGATTGGCACGAAATATTCAGAGTGATGAAGAGCGAGGACCTATAGCCAAGATTACTCTACCCAGCAAGGCTATCATTTGGAATCGAAGGACAAATTGAGAGATTTCTGGACAATTAAAAGCTGGAGGAGTTCATCACCACCAAACCAGTATTGCGGGAATGTTGGAGAGACTTCTTCAAGATGGAAACAAACAAACAAAAAAGATAAAAACCATGAATAAAATAGCAATAACTACATATCTATCAACAATTACTTTAAGTATAAATGGATTAAATGCTCCAATAAAAAACAAAGTGTGACTGAATGCATGAGAGAACAGGACCCTTACATATGCTCCCTATAAGAGACTTCAGATTGAAAGTCACATACAGACTGAAAGTAAAGAGATGGAGAAAGTTATTTCATGAAAATGAAAAAAAGAAAGGAATGGTGGGGTAGCAATATTTATACAAGATGAAACAGACTTTAAAACAAAGGCTATAACAAGAGACAAAGAAAGACCCAGTGATTCCACTTCTGGGTATTTACCCGAAGAAACCCAAAATGCTACTTTGAGGGGACATGTGCATCCAGGTGTTCATTGCAACATTATTCACAATAGCCAAGATATAGAGGCAGCCTAAGTGTCTGTCAAAGGTTGAATGAATAAAGAGGAGGTGGTACATTTATACAATGGAATATTGCTCACCCAGGGTTCTTGCCATTTGTGGCAGCATGGATGGACCTGGAGGATATTGTGCTGAGTGGAGTATGTCAGACAGAGAAAGACAGATTCAATGTAATTTTTTTTTATATATGGAATCTAAAGACAAAACAAATGAACAAAACCAGAAACAAACTCATAGATACAGAGAACGTTTTGATGGTTGCCAGATGGAAGGAGGGTTTGGGGCGGGGGGGGTGTTAAGTGACAAAGAAGAAGTTATTAAGAAGTACAAATTGGTAGTTACAAAGTAGTCATGGGGATATAAATTAAATCATAGGGAGTATAATCAACAATATGGTAATAACTACATATAGTGCCAGGTGAGTACCAAACTCACAGGGGGACCACTTTTTAAATTACACAAATGTCTAACCACTATGCTGTACACCTGAAATTAATATAAAATAATATTGAGTATCAACTGTAATTGAAAAATTTTAAATGTGATACAAGGTGGCAATAAGTGGTCCAAATTTCCAGGTATAAAACAAGTCATGGGGATATAAAATAAAGCGTAAGGAATATATACAATAATATTGTGATAGTGTGGTATATGGTGTCAGATGGTTGCTGGACTTATCATGGTGATCATTTCTTTAGGTACTTAAATGTTGAACTATAGGGTACACCTATAACTGATATATAATGTTGTATGTTAGCTATGTTTTTTAATAAAAGTCTAAAAAATAAAATAAAATGCTAAGTGAATTCTCACTGGCAAGAAATCTGTAAGGATAATGGATGAGTCAAATTGGATGCTATGTGATGAGAACAAAAAGATCAGGGATGGTCTAGTGTTGGGGCAGCCGCTTGGTCTCTGCTATAATCACCAGAAATGAACTAGAATAGAATTTGTCACTCAGGACATCTACCGATGGAAACTCTTGACCCATCTCTTTGCCCTTTAGTGTGAAGCCATCAGCAAGAAACCTATCCCTATCTTTGCTGTGATTTTACACGTCTTGGAAAGACAAAATGGCATATTTACAAGGAACTTGAAGCCTAACCCCTCAGAGACCATAGCTCTGAGTCTTCAAGTGGCTCACAGTGGCCTCAGTGGAACCAGATGGTTCATTTCCAGATTGCTAGGACACTCTGTCTTCTCCACCAAGCCACTTTCCTGACCTTCTTCATCCTGCTCCCATCATGGTCAAAGCAAAGGCAATGGCCCACCCATAGGTCTTGGCTGGAATCTTGCAGTTGCGTCAGAGTAAGAGACATGAGCACCTGTGCTCTTGCTTATAGCAAAACAGAGCAATTTCTCCCTTCAGTTCAGCATAGCCACCTGAGGAGAGTTTGAAAAAAGAGAAGAAAAAGGAGTGGGGGAAAGTGAGACAAAAGGCAGAGTTCTCAGCCTCAATGCAGGCCCCACCTGAGGGAAGACTGGGAGGGCTCCACCTGCACAGCCTCGAACCTCCCAGAGGCCCGTAAGATTGCTCCCAGGGCTGTGGAAACTGCGTTCCCTACTGCGCAGAAGCACTGAGGCACTGACCTTCCATTTTTGATATGCTCCTTTGAATCACTAAACAAAAATGAAAACCGCTTTCTCTCCCCAGTAACTACCCCCGAGTGCTTCACCCAATTCACTTGCCCGCTTAGAGAGAGGAGGTGACTTCAAGTTGTAAGGGAGAAAGAAAATTCCATTTGCGCTTCCTTTCCCCAGTCTCGATGTCTCTGAAGAGATGCCAGAAACCCACAGTTGGTGTTTGTAAACATTGGGGATGTTCTGAGGAGAATGGGACTAATACATTGAAGCTGATTGTGTCTCTTAGAGATCCACAAGACAAAGGTACCTGCGTCAACACCGTGCCCACCACCGAGTTGCACCATCTGCTTGTGACAGTACATTCCTGGAACTCCTCCGCGTCTGGTAAACAACTGTCACGAGAACCATTTCTCCCTGACACTGCCCCTTTTATAGGTGACCTATTGGTCAACACCACCGAGCAACATTGTTTGTTAAACCTCGGTGATGACCTTATGATCTTCGCTCCCACTTTTTTATGTCAACCTCATAAGCCTCCCTTAGCACCCACAAATTAGCAGCAAATGGTATTGAAGGCAATGATAGAAATAGCACAAACACTGTCTGAAAATGATTAACTCACAGACATTAAAGAAACACAAACACAACGGAAAGATGCCCTGCAGAGTATTGTGGCCATTTAGACATACTTGATTGAAAAATGGTTGGGAACAGAGAATTTTAATAGGCTTAATTTAAACTGAGATGACTCAAGAATTGCAAACACAAATTTTCTGCATGCAGCAGCACCATTCAATTTCCACTGAATTGCCTGATGATTAATTAAATTGGGACAGTGCTCACTGAAAAATTGCCATAGATGTGCATCTGTCAAATGAATTGGACACAGATTGTCAAACCTCTGTGGCATGAATAGCACAAATCCTGGGGACTGTCCACATTGTAGGTGGCCCCTTGCTCTTTTAATGAGAACTACACTCTGCCAAATATCACGAGCTCCAGGCTAAAACAAAAAGGAGAACTCACCTAGCTAGTCAACCCAGGGAGTCACAGAACCAACTCCATGTTAACTTTTGGAGAGGATGTTAAATTGAAACCAAAGAATCAGGGAAACGGAGAGAAGAAAAACAATAACAACTGACATCTGCTCAGCGTTTACTAAGTGTTGGGCTTTGTTGTAAGCACTGTATCCACACTATTTTATTTAATCCTCACCACAATCCTGTGAATCACATATGATATCTATCTTGCACATGGAGAGACTTAGAGATTATCTAGTTTGATCTGCAGATAAAGTACAGAGAGGTTAAGCAAGACTTGCCCATGGTCAAATAGCCAAACCCTTACAGATGGAGGACCAAAACTACAGCTCTTCACCCTGGTCCAGAGCTCCAAACCCTTGTGAGTGGGTGGCATGAATTCATTTTACAAAGTGCCTTGGGTTCAGAAGAGACCTAAATCTATTGTAGGACGGGGAAACTCTTCTTCCTTTCCAAAGCCATAGCCAGCAGACTAGGTGAGTCAGCCAGGTAGCATTTGGCCTGGAAGAAGTGGGGACACAACTGGTCGTCTTCTCATACTCTCTCTTAAACAAGCAGAGGCCTGGGATTCTAGAAAAGGGCATCTGGACACTGGAGCCTGGGCTGAGGAATTGGGAGTCACCAGTCTATAGGCCTCTGTGCCACACCAAGGAGGGCAAACTAAGAGGAAGCTTCTGGAGAAGTAATTAAATTCAAACTTCATCCAAATATGGCAGAAAGGACAAATTTGGGGACAAGGAAAAGTGACAGAAACTATGAAAACAATTAAGAGTAGAAGGTTTGAAGAGGATGGTGGATTGGAAAGACACCTTACCAAACTGAAAACAGAGACACCTCTGCAGAGGTGTCTTGGTCAAAGGTGGTGGTACAGGGTCATTTTAGCTTTATCTGTATTCTACTAAATTTCCCAATGACAATGGTCTCATGTATTTATGTTTAATTTGCCATTAAAATGAAGTAAATGTTTTTGAAAGGAGAAGAGATAAATGAAAATGCCTAGACTACAGGCTGTTGGGGCGTTTTCATCTGGTACCTGTGACTGCAAATGTGGGTCATTTTAAGATTATTAAGGTCACTACATCAATCCAAGAAGTCTTGACAGTCACAGCTCCAGTGACCAGGGCTACTTCCTCTGTCCTGAACCTGGTGGTCATAGGTCTGCCTTTAAGATGGGGTCAAGAGGTCCCACAGGCCTCTATGTACACCTGGGTTCATCACCTTGGATAGTCTCTTTCCAGGTGACCCTGAGCTAGCCAGAAGAATCCACTAATTCTTTCTTCTCCATCTATATAGGTCCATTGAATGGACTCAATTATAGGCAAGTTTAAAAGAAGGAAAAGAAAAGGAACTAGGAACTAGGCTAATTTATTGGCTGCCACAGAGAATTAGCACCAACAACCTGCCCCGTGTTCTTCCCTCTTAGTCCCAACAGAAGACACTCTTTTTAAGGTCCTAGCAGACTCCCCAGGCCACACCTGTGGCTAGAGATAGAGATCGTGACTGCACTTGGACCACAACTTGACCTCCCTGGACCCCTGCCACGGCTCATACCCAAGGGAAGTCCAAAAGGTCAGTTTGGATCCCAGAGTATCATCCAAAAAAGAGCAACGTGCCAGCCTTAGCAGGCGTTTCTGGAGATCTGGACTCCATTCTTTTTAGTGTCCTCCCTCTCTCCTCTTCTACCCATTGCCCCATCCAACACACATTCACATTACTGTCAGAGAAGTAGCTACTCTTTACAAAACCCTCTCCCTCAAGTCTATTATATCAAAGCTCAGGCTTTAGTGCTCAATGGCTTACTTATCCCTAAGACCGACTCTAAGAAATAAGGGTCTAATATTATTGGCCCACTGCTTGTGTGGTTAGGGACATAAGTTTAATTAAGGCTTGAACTTGAAACAGTTTTGTGGCCACTAAATTATCTCTAAATTGTTTACTCAAATTGTTTGTTGTCTTCTAAAATTAAATAAATTTAAGTGCTCAACCTCAATACATCCAATAAACTCCTCATTTTATCTTTCACAAGGAAGGATATCATAAGAATTCTTATTGTATGGAGATTCTCCATACAATAGATAAATTTCTATTAGGATTGTGGGTGGAACTGAAAGAAGGAGTAGCTGTGAGGGTCTCTAGACTTAGTGGAAAACATGACAATGGTTTTATAGGTTAAACAGCTGTGTGCTCTTGCCCTTAATGATAAAGAATCAGTTGTTAATTGCTGAATAACTTAGGCCATGCAATATATGAATGTAGAGAGAGCCAAACAGTCACTGTGGTGGAGAGCTCATGATGACAACCTTTATATAAGTGTCTTTCAGAACAGTAACAAAGATAGCGGGATATAACAGAAAGATCTGAAGCCAAAAATCCTATGGAAGCCTAACTCTTCTTAAACATGTGACCTTGAACAAATCACCAAACTGCTTTTGAATACCAGATTCATCATGTGTAAAATGAGGATAATAATAATGATAATACCTACTTCAGAGTGACATTGTGAGGATCCCATGAGATCATATTCATTATAAATGTGAAAATCAGTACAGATTATTCGTTTGAGAATCATCATTAAGACAACTATAACACAAATGAACAAGGTTCTAGCAATTTGTTTCAATGCAACTATACTGAATTGAAAGACTTGGACTTTCAGGAATCTTCATGTACTGTATGTGGGCACACCCAAGTGAGTGTGGATAAGAGACGCAGGATTTCTATATTTCACTTCACTGCATCTTAATTGTCCTACTTATAAACCTCCTACTTTTCTTAAAATAAATCTACAGCCTCCCTTAAAAATAAATCCACATTCTCCAAATTAGGAAGGAAGCCAGATTCTCCACATGGGTTGAGATGGCTGCAACTCACAGGACTGACTCAAGTCTCCCCAAATTCACCATCCTCACGTTGGCTCCTCAGTTCCCCTCTTTAGGCCGTCACTGTGAGCATTGACTTATCTCTTAGCTTTTCTAGAAGGCTAGAGATGACAAAAGGAAAACATAGTGAATAACATGTAACTAGACAATCTAGATGACAAGGTATAATTAGTTTTCTGGAACTGGTAAGCCTAGAACCATTCTCAGAAGATGCCAGGGAAAGAGAGCATGCGCAGTCAATTCTTGCCTTTAATCTCCCCAGATTTTCTCCTCTTTCTTTTTGCCTGGGGTTCACCAGTTATGGAAAAACTGAAAATAATCGACCCACCATTTACTTGCAGCTTACATTTGCTCTGGCAACACAAATTTCCAGTCCTGGTTGGAGAAATCATCTAGAATTTTTAAGCATTTTTTTTTTTTTTTTGCCAACCTTTTTTGGAAGTTCTGGGGTTGTATCTATTTTCTTCCCAGCTGTCATTAGAACCTACAAGTACCAGTACCTAGGAAATGTTCATTAAATATTTGTGACTGCTATGGTAGTTGTTCACTGTTTCTATGTGTTTATTAACATACTTGTTAATTTCCCACATCATCTGTCCCCCCACCCCCCGCCCCACATGTTGCCATTTGGGAGAATTTGAGGTACTCTCAAGATAGGCTCTAAAACTTGGATCCCAGTCCCTATAGAATATAAATTCTTGGAAGATAGGAATGTTATCTGATTGATTCACTGCTCTCTCCAGTTCTGATGCATAAAAGATCATCTATAAACATTTGTTGAAGGGCTAAATCGGTGTTCACAACTTTGCCTCTGATTAGCCATGAAAACTTGCAATAGATCCTTCAATGCTCTGAGCCTTAGTCTTCTCACCAGTAAATAAGGATAATAATAAGGATTAAGTGACAATGTATGAAATTCTGAACTATGGTAGGTGCTCAATAGTTTAGAAAGGGGTGGTAGGAATTTGGTTATTGGTTACTTTTCTAATCTGTAGTGTATCTGTGAAGCTGCCTCTTGCCTTGCTGGTTGTTTATCTAAAGGTTGAACACAACACCAGGATCTTTCAGTCAGACAAATGCTCTCATGGGAGGATGCTAATATCCTGTGTTTTCTTCCAAAGTTTGAAGTTGCCCATCAGTAATCCCCCAGTGAGAAGTCTGTATTGCTTAATTAAATTTTCTTCCAGTCTCTCTCAGTGGGCAAGAGGTGATGTTTTTGGGACTGCTTCCTGGGACTAATTCCAAGTGTCACTGATTAAAAAGGGAATGAATAGGGTGATTCAACACATACTGCAGTTGCCATGTTGGTGTCAAGGATTTCCTGAAGCATCATCATCTCTTGAGACCCAATGTCCTTATTGAAAATCTTCAAAATGAATGTGCCCTTTAATGAAATGTAGCCGATGTTCAGTAATACTAGTAACAGCAGCAAATACTTCTTATGGGTTGGGCACTGTTTCAAGCATTCCAGGTACTTTACCTGTATTAACTCCTTTAATCCTTACCCATCCTATAAGAGACGCACCATTATATGCCCCATTTGACAGAGGAGGAAACTATGGCACAGAGAGTTTAAGTAACTTTCCTAAGGTCACATAGCTAAACATGATGGCACTGGGATTCAATCCTAGACAGTCTACTTCAAGTATAAGGTAGAAAGAGAATCTCACAAATTGTGTATGTTGCCTAACTATGAATTAATCAACAAATATAATACTCCCATAAAAGCCTGACGCTAATCATTTATGAGCACCTATTATGTGTACTAGAAATATTCTAGGGGCTAGGAATACAACAGTGGGCATGAGAGATATAGTCTGTCCCTCAAGGAACTTGTATTGTATTAGGGAGATCCAAAAGTAAACATGTAAACAAATAAATAAGGAGATTTTAAGTATTAATAAATCCAATGAACAAGTCGTAATTATGATATTAAGTCACTGGAGAAAAGGTGTTATTTTAGCTAGGTTGGTGAGGGAGGCCTCTTGGTGGGAGTTGGGGGGTGAGTTGAGACCTAACTTATAAGAAGGAGGCATCCATCCTGGGAAGAGTGTTCCAGACGGAAAGGAGTTAGCTTGATGTGAGCGAGCAACATGGTGCTGCAGTGAAATGAACAAAGATGAAGGTGGAAATGTTAAAAAAAAAAAGCGTCAAATCATGCAGGCCTTGTAGGCAAGGTTAGGTGTTTTGATTTATTCTCATTTAAATAAAAAGCAATTGGAACATTTTAAACAGAGCAATTTCTTCTGATTACTTTATTTGTTTAAGCTCTTTCTTGCTACTCTAAGGAAAATGAACTGCAGAGAAGCAGGAGCTAAGACAGGGAGAGCGGTTAGGAGGCGATTGCAATAGTCAAGCCAAGAGATGGTGGCTCCTTGGACTACAGTGGTAGTGGTAGAGATGGTGAGATGTGGTCAGACTCAGGGTATATTTAGGTGGTATAGTGGACAGAGCTTTCTGATCTATTGGCTATAGGACCTAAAAGACAGGAATCGATTCTTTGTTTGGAGCATTCTTATATGCCATTTACTGAACAAGAAAAGACTTGCAGGTAGTAGATTTAAGGGTAGAGAGTAGAGGAAGCAAGAGTTCTGTTTACATAGAACAAATTTAAGAATAGAATTGTTAGACATTTACGTGGAGATGTTGAGTATTATCAGAAGCTTAGATAGAGGAGTATAGTGCTGCAAATTGATGTACATCTGTACAGTTCAATACTATAGCCATCAGCCATACATGGATATTGACTACTTGAAATGTAACTGGTGTGACTGAACAACTGAATTTTTCATTTTAAGTAATTTAGATTTATACAGCCAGATGTGACTAGTCGCAACTATATTGGAGAGCACAAATGTAGAACATTTTTATCATCACAGAACATTCTGGTACAGACAGTTCTTAAAGCCATTAGACCTGATGAGACATCTACAGAATAAATGTAGATAAAAAGGAAGTGGGCTAGGACTGAACCCTGGACTATAATACCATCTAGAAGTCTGGAAAAGAAGAGGGAGTCAGAAAATGAGAGTCAATGGCCCTTGAATTCAAGTGATCAGGTCCCAGATAAGAAAATATTCCAAGAAAGAGAAGAACATGTTTCAAAAAAAATGCTTCAAGAAAGACAGAAAATTGACCGTTAGCCTTGGGAAGACGTAGTTTGTTGGGAAACTCATAAAGAGCTATTTCAGAGATGTGGTGAGGGACAAAAGCCCAATTAAAGTGGATTGAGGAGGGGAAATGGTGAATAGTAAAGATAGCTAGTATAGACAATTATTTTGGAAGTTTTATAATAAAGTGAAACAGGGAAATGTAGCAACATTTACGAGGTTAAGGGAATTTTTCCTCCCAGATGGGTAAGGTTCATTGGTTTTATACCGTGAAGCGAATGATTCAGTAGAGATGGGGAAATTGATGATTTCTCTTGATTCCCAAGACATAAAGAGGATAATTGCAGGAATTAAGTCCTTGAGAGGGTATAAGGGGCTAGAACAGAAGTGTAGACATTGACTTTGGAGACGAACAGGGGCATAGTCTTCCACTGTAACAGGAAAGAACTAAGTACACAGAAGCCAATAGTTAGAATCAGTGGAGTGGGAGATGAAAGAGTGCACGATGAAATTTGACTTGGAGAGAAAGAGCCATATGCATCTATAATAACAATAATAATCACTATCATTACTGAGCAACCAATATTTGCCATGTCCTCTTTGTATATACATATTCTCTAAAGATTATGACCAACCAAGAATGAAGTATTATCATGACAGTTTTATAGAAATGGATACTGAGACCCAAAGCTATTATACATAAGCAGTAAGTAGTATACTTGAGGGTAGGAAGGAGGAAAATCAAGATTTCTATTTAAGTATCACACAATTGAGATTGTACCTATTAGACACTTACATAAAGATGTTGAGTACGCAGTTGATATCTAATTGTCTGGAGCTTGAAGAGAGATAGTTTTGAGACCACATTCATCTACCTCCTTAGCTCATTTTCTTTCCACTGCATCTCACTGATATGTACGATAAACGAAGGTGCAAGGGATGAAAAACAATAACTTCTCAACTCTTGTATGGAGGAGACAAGAAGAAACAAAGAGTGGGGAAACCTGAAATTGCAGCAGTGGGAAAGTTGAATGTCGTAAAAGTTGTTTCTGTTTTGTTTTAGTTTGGTTTGACATCACTTTTTATTTATTTGTTCATGTGTTTATGTTATAATTAATTAGGTTTCTTTCCCTAAAGGTCTTTTAAAAATGGAACAGGGCTTCCACTACCAGAAAGACAAAGTACGCATATTTTTCTCTATTTCTCCTGCTAAGTACAACAAAACACTTTGGACATTAATCTGAAACAGACATGAATATAAAGAAGACTATGAAAGATAGACTGGCTAGAAATCTCAAGACCTCAGGAATGGCAGTGGTGAGTTCCCTGGGTTTTCTTTTTGCTTCATATATCCTAGACTTGGAACTGAAGAAGCCAGCAACTCAGAAATACCAATTGGTGGAGATGAAAAAGTCCTCCCAAAACCTGCTCCTTCTAGCCAAAGTACAAGAAAAAGGGAAAATTAACAGGGCAGAAAACTTTTGAATAATAACTGCTTTATTTCAGACAATCACCAAAAACAAATAGACAAACAAAAACTGTAGCCCTACCTCAAACAATGCCATCAAAGACAAAGTAGGGAGACTAGACTTCCACCAGGAACCCCAATATCTCTGCCAGGCTGATATCAGAAAAGGCCAAGTAAGGAGCCAGAACTTTTATCTACACTGTAATGAGACTTCCCTCCAATGGTATCACTGGAAACTATGTGGAATGTCCAGACTTCCCCCCACCCCCTACCTGAAGTAGCAAAGCACACCTTTCCCTCTCTGCTGGGGTGTTGTCAGAGGAGGTCTAATGGAGAGACAGGAATTTTACCACTGACCATCATTTATGAGGCCATCCTCACCACGGTGTCAGTAGGGGCCATATGGGGAGCTAGAAATCCTACCCCTGCCCAGCATGAATGAGAAAACTTCCCTCTTCCTTGGGTGTCAACATAGGCTTAAAGGGCATCATAGACTTCTACCTTCACCTGGCAGTAATCGATAATCCACAATTACAGTTGTAGACTTTTATACTCCTCTCTCAAAAATTGATAGAACAACTAGACCAAAGCACTAAAAGAACTGAACAGCACCATTGTCCGATGGGTTCTAGTCAACACCGATAAAACACTTCACCCAACAAAAACAGAACAGATATGCTTTTCCAGTGCTCATGGAACATATACCAAGATAGACCATATCCTGGGATACAAAACAAACCTTAACAAATTTAAAAGAATTAAATCAAACAGTGTTTTATCTGACCACAATGGAGTCAATCTAGAAATCAATAACAGAAAGATCACAGGAAAACCTTGGAACACTTAGAAATTAAACAATATACTTCTAAGATAATCCATGGCTCAAAGAGGAAGTCTCATGGGAAATAGAAAAATACATGGAACTGAATGAAAATTGAAATACATGTCAAAATTTGTGAGACACTGGTAAAGCAGTGCCAAAAGGAAAAATTATAGCATTAAATGCACACAGTAGAAGGGGGGAAGAAGTATCAACAATCAGTTAACATCCAATCTCAAAAACCTGAGAAATGAATAGGATAAATCCAAAGCAGGCAGAAGGAAAAACTAATAAGATAAGAGCAGAATGTGAAAACAGAAAGACAATAGAGAAAATCAATGAAACAAAGATATGGTTCTTTAAAATAAATAAATAAAAATGTACAAACCTCTAGCAAGACTGACCACAAAAACTAAGAGAAGACACAAATTATCGATATCAGGAATGAAACAGGGTCTATCACTATAAACCCTGAAGACATAAAAAGAATGATAAGGGAATACTAGGAAAGACCTTATACATGTAATGTTACAACTTAGACAAAATGCATCACTTCCTTAAAAAACACAAACTACCAAAACTCATCCAACATGAAATAGATGAATAAATTTGTAACTACTAAAAAAAAAAATTGAATTTATAATTTAAACCCCCCCCCAAAAGAAATGTCCAGACCCAGATTGTTTCACTGGATAATCCTATCAAACACAAATTTTACACAATCCCTTCCAGAAAATTGAAGAGATGACTTCTAAATTCATTTTATGAAGCTAATATTGCCCTGATACTAAAATCAGACAAAGACAGCACCAAGAACAAAAACAAAATCTCCAATTTCCCTTTTGAATACTGACACAAAAATTCTTAACAAAATACTAGTAAATAGAATTTAGCAATATATAAAAAGTATTATACACCATGACCAAGTGGAGCTATTCCAGAGAAGCAAGTCTGGTTCAATATCAAAAATCAATCAGTGCAATCACCTATTAACAGGCTAAAGAAGAAATATTACATGATATCAATTGATGAATAAAAAGTATTTGACAAAATTAAGTACCCGTTCATGATTTTTAGAAACTCTCAAACTATATCTCAACTTTACACGAACTAACAAACCAAAAAAACAGAGACTGGATCACAGACTTAAATATAAAATGTAAAACTAATACTTTTAGAAAAAATATAACATAGAAGAAAATCTTCAGTATCTAGGACTAGGCAAAAAGTTAGACTTGACACAAAAAGCACAATCCATAAAAAGAAAACTTGAGAACTGAATCCAAGATGGAAAAGTAGATAAATACTATGTCTGTATCCTCCCAGGAAGACATTAAAATTACAACTAACTTATAGAAAAATCAACCTGGAGCACCATCTGAAGTCTAGCCACACAGAAGTCCTACAGTTAAAAATAGAAATAAGAAGCCACGTCAAAACTGGTAGGAGGGGCGGAGATACAGAATGGGCCCCAAACCTCCATGTGGACGTTGAGAATCAGGAAAGCTATCTTGGCCACTGAGGTTCCCTCTGGAGGCACAAGGGACCTCAGCAGCAAACCACTCTCCCCAGCCTGAAGTACAGGTGCCAGAAAGAGAAGCCCCCACAAATTCTGGCTGTGAAAAACAGTGGGAATTCTGACCATCTGGGTGGGAAGACGGCTGCAGGAAACCTAGATGTCCTTTTAAATAGCCATGCACAGACTTACTCACTCAAAGGCACTCACCCTGGGCTCTGGTGGAGGGAAGGTGACTGGGGGTGTCAAAAGCATACAAGGGGAACACTGAGGTGTGTGCCTTTGGTGCGAGGGCTAAAGGACAGTTGCCATTTTCCCTGTGAAGGGTCCTCCTCCTAGCAGGTGGGCACCATCTTTCCTGTGTTGAGCCTACCCTCACACAGCCAAATCTGAATCTGACTGGTCTGGTGAGTTCAGCTGGGATCCCGCCTCACCCAACTCCCCCAACGCCAGAGGTACTTTTGCCAAGAGCAGCCAGCCGTGCCTGCACTGCACGCTTTCTTGGAAAACTGTCAGAATCCAGCAAGCACCAGGCAAGCAGCGACTAGCCTTGGTGTGCCCAGAAACTTTTGCTGAATAGCTCCAGGCTCAGCACTGGCAACAAACCAGAATTTACATTAAACAAGTGACCACAACTCTTCCCAATCTAGTGACTCTCTGAGACCCTACCTCACCTAACTTGTATACTGCACCAAGCTATATCAGTGGCTGAACCTTAAAGGAGCCAGCAGGTGGCTGAAGGCTTCAGGGTGTCTTGGCTTTTTGCAGAGCTACCCCAGGCCCATTACTGGTGGCAGACATCCTTGGCTTGCAGTGTGGCCTCTCCCACATGCCTCTAGGTTTAGCAAAGGCAGCGAAAAACTGCAGCTTGCTTTGTAGCTCCTACTAGGTGGCCCCTGGCCAGTCAAAGGCAGTGGGTGACCTGGGCCTGCACCAGAACCTCTCCCAAGAAGCCCCAGAACCAACACACTTGAAGGTTGGCTTCAGACCACAGCAGAGCACCGCCCAATTAACCTCACAAGAAGCATACACAAAAGGCAGTCTCAATAAGCACCAGAGCCTGCAGGGACAAATCCCACTCAGTGGAGTAAGCCCATAAGCTGTGGATGTGGCCAAACCCTACAGCCAATCAGCCTGAGAGTCAATCCTGCCCACTGACAGGACTTCGCAATCAAAGCTCAACTAGGAGGGCACATACAACCCCCACAAGGGACACTCCTGGAGCACCCAGTGCTGGTGACCAATGGAGACGGTGCCAAGGCCCGACAGGGCACCTACTACATTAGACCACCTGGCCAAGACTGAGAGAGATAACAGATCTACCTAATACATAAAAACAAACACAGAGAGGCAGCACAAATGAGGAAACAGAGAAATACATACCAAATAAAAAAACTGGAGAAAACTCCAGAAAAAGAACTAAATGAAATGGAGGCAAGTAACCTACCAGATACAGAGTTCAAAACACTGGTCATAAGGATGCTCAAGGAACTTAGTGAGAAGTTCAACAGAGAGATCACAAGCATAAAAAAGGACAGAAACCATAAAAAAGAACCAATCAGAAGTGAAGAATTACAATAACTGAAGTGAAGAATGCACTAGAAGGAATCACCAGCAAACTAGATAAAGCAGAGGATCCAATCAGTGATTTGGAAGACAAGGTAGCAGAAAACACCCAATTGAAACAGCAGAAAGAAAAAAGAATCCAAAGAAATGAGGATAGTTTAAGAGACCTCTGGGACAACATCAAGTGTAACGACATCCACATCATAGGGGTACCAGAAGCAGAAAAGAAAGCAAGGGGTTGAGACCCTATTTGACAAAATAATGACTGGAAACTTTCCTAACCTGGTGAAGGAAATATACATACAAGTCCAGGAAGAACAGAGTGACCCAAATAGGATAAACCCAAAAAGGCTCATGTCAAGACACATTATAATTAAATTGGCAAAGATTAAAGACAAAAAGAGAATCCTAAAAGCAGCAAGAGAAAGGCAACTAGTAACTTATAAGGGAGTCCAATAAAACTCAGCTAATTTCTCAATTGAAACTTTGCAGGCCACAAGGTACTGGCACAAAATATTCATTGTGATGAAAAGCAAGGATCTACGTCTAAGACTATTTTACTCAGCAAGGCTATCATTTAAAATTGAAGGACAGATGAAGAGCTTCCCAGACAAGAAAAAGCTAAAGGAGTTCATTACCACCAAACCAGTATTACAAGGAATCTTAGAGGAACTTCTTTAAGACAGAAAAAAAAAAAAAAAATCAAAATTATGAATAATAGAATGGCAATAGCTACATATCTATCAACAATTACTTTAAATGTAAATGGATTAAATGCTCAAGTCAAAAGGGGCGGGGGAGGCTGAATGGATAAGAAAAGAAACCCTTTACATATGCTGCCCACAGAGACTCACTTCAGATTGAAAGACACACACACAGAAAGTAAAGGGATAGGGAAAGATATTTTATGAAAATGGAAACAAACAAACAAACAAAAGCTGGGGTAGTAACACTTATGCCAGACAACACAGACTTTAAAACAAAGGGTATAAGAAAAGACAATAAAGCACCCAGGAATCCCAATTCAGGGTATTAATCTGAAGAAACCCAAAACACTACTTTGAGGGGACAGCTGCATCCATATATTCATTGCAGCACTGTTTACAATGGCCCTGATGTGGAGACAGCCTGGGCGTCCATCGATGGAAGAATGGATGAAGAGAAGGTGGAATATATATACATGAGGTCTGACAATTAAGGTCGTGAACTCATTCTAGAAAAAGTACTACATACCTCATTGCTGAATATCACTACAGTCACCTTCAAAGTACTCCCCTTGGGAGGCTATGCACCAACACTAGAGCCTAATCCACCCTTCAAAGCAATTTTGGATCTCTTTTTCTGGAATGGCCATCAGAGTTATCGTCATATTACCCTTGATGTCCTGAATGTCATCAAAATGTCTTTCTTTCCATAATTCCTTTATCTTTGGGTAAAGAAAGAAGTCGTTGGGGTCCAGATCAGGTGAGTCGGGAGGGTATTCCAATACGGTATTTGTTTACTGGCTAAAAACTCCCCCCGCAGACAGTGCTGTGTGAGCTGGTGCATTGTTGTGATGCAAGAGCCATGAATTGTTGGTGAAAAGTTCAGGTCATCTAACTTTTTCACGCAGCCTTTTCAGCACTTCCAAATAGTAAAGTTGGTTACTTGTTTGTTCAGTTGGTACAAATTCATAATGAATAATCCCTCTGACAACAAAAAAGGTTAACAACATTGTTGTGACAAGTTTGCAAACTTAATTGTCAGACCTTGTGTCTGTGTCTGTGTGTGTGTGTGTGTGTGTGTGTGTGTATTGCCAAAAAATGTATACACATTTTAAGGAAGAAAAAAACTGTATTAAAATTATAATACTCAATATATACCGATAACAAAAGATGAATACAAGTTATGTGTATACATTTTTTGGCACCCGGGTATATATAATGGAATATTGCTCAGTCATGAAAGGAATGGGTTCTTGCCATCTGCAGCAGCATGGATGGACCTGGAGGGTATGGTGCTAAGTGTAGTATGTCAGATAGAGAAAGACAGATGCAATGTGATTTTGCTTATATGTGGAATCTAAAGAACAAAATTAACACACACAAAAACAGAAACAAACTCATAGATACAGACAACATTTTGATGGTTGTCAGATGGGAGGGGTGATGTGGGTGTGGGTGTAAAGGGGAAGGGATTAAAGCAGTACAATTGGTTGATACAAAATAGTCATGGGGATGTAGGGTATAGCATAAGGAATATAGTCAATAATAGTGTAATAACTATGTATGGTATTAGATGAGTACTAGGTTTGTTGGGGTGATAGATGGGAGGGGATTGGGCGCAGGGTGAAAAAGGGGAAGGGATTAAGAAATACAAATTGGTAGTTACAAAATAGCTATGGGGTTGTAAAGTAAAGTATATGGAATATAGTCAATGATATGGTAATAGCTATGTATAGTGCCAGGTGGGTACTAAACTAGTCAGGGGGATCACTTCTTAAATTATATAAATGTCTAACCACTATGCTGTACACCTGAAATTAATATGAAATAATATTGACTGTCAACTGTAAATGAAATTTAAAAAGGGCAGAAAAGTTGAAGAGGAATAAGAGGTCCAAATTTCCAGGTATAAAACAAATAAGTCATGGGGATGTAATATACAGCATAGGGAATACAGTCAATAATATTGTGATAGCATGGTACGGTGTCAGATGGCTGCTGGGCTTATCATGATGATCACTTCTTTAGGTACATAAATGTTGGATAACTATGGTGGGTCCATGAAACTAACATAATCTTGTTTGTTAATTATATTTTTCTTTTATTTTTTTGTTAAGATTTTTTATTAAAATACAGCTAACAAACAATATTATATTAGTTTCAGGCATACAGCATAGTTATTCAATAGTACCCACTTAGCTCTATACAGTGTTATTACCACATTATTGATTTTATTCCCATGCCAAAGAAATGAGCACCATGATAAGTCCAACAATCTGACACTGTACCACTGTCACCATATTATTGATCTTTTCCCCCCTTTTAAAAATTTTCAATTAGAATTGACATTCAATATTATTTTTATTATTTTCAAGCGTACAGCATAGTGCTTAGGCATTTATATAGTTTAGGAAGTGATCCCCCTAACTAGTACCACCTGGCACTATACATAGTTATTACCATATTATTGATTATATTCCTTATATTTTACATCCCCATGACTACGGTGTGACAACCAATTTGTACTTCTTAATCCCTTCCCCATTTCACCCATCCCTAATCCCCCTCCCATCTTAAAGAAGTCCCTCTAAGATTCCTTGTAATACTGATTTGGTGGTGATGAACTCCGTTAGCTTTTTCTTGTCTGGGAAGCTTTGTCTGTCCTTCAATTCTAAATGATAGCTTTGCTGGGTAGAGTAATCTTGGTTGTGGGTCCTGCTTCTCATCACTTTGAATATTTTATGCCACTCCCTTCTGGCCTGCAAAGTTTCTCTTGAGAAATCAGCTGACAATCTTATGGGCGCTCCTTTGTAAGTAATCAACTGATTTTCTCTTGCTGCTTTTAAGATTCTCTCTTTGTCTTTAACTTTTGGTATTTAATTATGCTGTCTTGGTGTTGGCCTTTTTGGGTTCATCTTGTTTGGGACTCTGCATTTCTTGGGCTTGTATATCTATTTCTTTTGCCACGTTAGGGAGTTTTCTGTCATTATTTTTTTAAGTAGGTTTTTAATTCCTTGTTCTCTCTCTTCTCCTTCCAGTACCCCTATAATGAGAATGTTGATAAACTTGATGTTTATCAGAGGCCTCTTAAACTCTCAATTTTTTAGATTCTTTTTTCTTTTTGCTGTTGTTGTTGGGTATTTCCTGCTATCTTATTTTCTACATCACTGGTTCGATCCTCTGCTTCATCTAATCTTAATTCCCTGTAATATATTCTTCATTTCCATTATTGTATTCTTTATTTCTGACTGGTTGTTCTTTTTCATGTTTTCTATCTCCATTTTTGTTTCCTATCTCTTTGTTAAAGTTCTCGCTGAGATCAGTGAGCATCCTTATAACCAGCATTTGGAACTCTGCATCTGGTAGATTACTTGTCTCCATTTTGTGTGGTTCTTTTTCTGGTTCTTTGTTCTCTTCTTTTATTTGGGACATGTTTCTTTGTCTCCCCATTTTGGCTGCCTCCCTGTGTTTGTTTCTATGTATTAGATAGGGCTGCTATGTCTTCCAGTGTTAGTAGAGTGGACTTATGTAGTAGGTGTGCTGTGGGGTTCAGTGGCGCAGTCTTTCTGGTCACCTGAGCCACACACTCCAGGTGTGTCCCTTGTGTGGGTTCTGTGTGCCATCCTCTTTTAGTTGAGGCTTGGTTGATAACTGCACATCAATGAGAGGGACTGACCCTCGGGCTCACTGGTTGTGAGGACTGGCTGTGACTACAGTGGAGTTATGGTGCAGGGGCTGACCCTATAGAGCAGGATCTGCCTCAGCAGGGCTCTGGTGCCCGCCCAACCCACCCTTTGGGTGTGTCGTTTTTGGAGGTGGCTGGGTGATGCTCCAGCTCTTCTTGAAGCTGGCCATTGAGGGTGCCAGCCCCAAGACCACCTTGAAAGAAATCCACTATAGGTCAAGTTCAGCCACAGCCCATGCTCTGTGCCCCACCCAGGGCCACCTGACAGGAGCCACAAAGAAATCTGCAGATGGTTCCCACCTGTGCCATGCTTATATGTGCCTTGAGAAGCCTAGCCACGAACCAAGGCTGGCTACCACTATTACCAAGCTTAGGGCTGCTCAGCCAGAGGTACAGGACATGCTGAAGCCAGATGCTGCTTGTCTGGGTTCTGTGAACTTTTGAGACACTGTAGGAAAGTCTGCAGCATGAGCTAAGGCAGGCAGTTTGTACAAAAAAAAGCCACTGGAAGCAGGTTGGGTGCATCTGAAAGTTGGGCAGGGCAGAGTCTCGAATCACCAGGGTGTGGCAAATAAAGGCAGATACTCAGATATGGTGGCCACCTGTGTTCTCACATGGGGATGGGGAGGGCTCTGCCGCAAAGAAACAATGGCCTCTGCCCACTCCTCCATCCAGGAGAAAGCCGCCTCTCAAGGCCCTGTCCCAAGCCAGACAATTCAATTCCCCACCATGTGTCCCTGCCACCTTTCTAGTTGCTGCACCAGCACTGGAGCACAGAGCAAGCTATTCCACTGGTGGGTAAGTCCTCTTATGGTCTATTTAAAAGTAGAACCTGGGACTCCAACTACCCACTGTCTCACTCAGTCACAGTCTCCGCTGGTTTTCACAACCAGAACTTATGGGGACTCCTCTCCCCAGCACTGGAATCTTGAGCTGGGGCTGTTGGGACCTCTCACTCCTGTGGGGGGGAGGGAAGAACCTCCAATATTTAATGGTCACTTGTGGGTGTGGGACCAGCCTGTTCCATGTCTCTGCCCCTCCTACCAGTCTTGAGGTGGTTTCTTCTGCATGTCCTTAGTTGTAGGGCTTTGGTTCAGCAATATTTTAGGTGATTCTCAATGGTGGTTCTTTTGCAGTTCAGTTGTAATTTTGATGTGGTCATGAGAGAAAGTAAGCACAGTGTTTACCTACTGTGCCATCTTGGTATTCTGAGCTATTAACTACATTTTAAATAAAAATCTTTAAAAAGAAGAAAAAGAAAAATTGATAAATTGGTCTTCAGCAAAATTAGAATCTTTTGCTCTGTGAAAGATCCTATCAATAGGATGATAAGATAAACTAGAGAGTGGGAGAAAATATTTGCCAACCATATATCCAACAAAGAACTAGTATCTAAAATATGTAAGGAACTATCAAAACTCAACAGAAATGCACACACAAACCAAAGCAATAATTAGAAAATGAGTAAAAGACATGAAGATACATTTCACCAAAAAGGATATACAGATATCAAGTAAACAAATGATAATATATTCAACATCATTAACCATTAAAGAAATGAAAAAAATAAAACCACAATGAGATATCATTACAGAATGGCTGAAATAAAAAACAATGACTATATCAAATCATGAAGATGCAGAGAAACTGGATCACTCATACATCGCTGATACGAATGTAAAATGGAAGTTTCTTAAAAACTGAACATGTAACTACTATATAACCCAGCAGTTACACTCATTGGCATTTATTCCAGAGAAAAGAGGACTTAGGTTCACACAAAAAGGGTTTTGGTTTTTATGTTTTGTTTTTTAACACAAATGTTTATAGAGTTTATTTGGAATAACCCAAATGTGAAGGCAATCCAGATGTCCTTCAAAGATAAATGGTTAAACAAACTGTGGTACATCTGTCATGTGGGGTGTCATGCGGGGTCTCCGTTCCCGCTCCCTGCACAAGAACGCAGGATATGGTGAGGCCAAAAAGGAACACCCATGGAGCCGTAGATAGGGGATTCATACCACTATATTCTCACTGGCGGCTGGGTTGGAGATATTGGAGGCAGGCTCTGCACAATGCACAATCCACCATCTGCTTCTCTGCCAACCAACCAATCCCTTGCTAACTCTCTGCCCTCTGCTTCTCTGCCAACCACATTTGCTAGCCACAATCCGCCATTTGTTTCTCTGCCCACCGAAAACCAATCCCACTTGCTAGCTGCAATCCGCGGTCCGCTTCTCTGCCAACCAACCTACCGACCACACAACCCTATAGTGTAGCCACGGCAGTTATATTAGTGGCCAATGGCTAACTGGTAACAGCTGATGGCCACCCAGCCACAGTGGATGGCCATCTGATTACAGCCGACAGCCATCAACTACCCGAGCCAGCACTTTTCCACGTGAGGCCAAGAGCCTGGAAACTGCTCTCTGGGACTCTCCCCACAACATCCATACCATAAAATACTACATGGTAATAAAAACCAACAAACTATTGATACACAAAACAACTTGAATGCATCTTGAGGGAATTATAGAGCCAAAAAAAAAAAAAAAGGGCAATCTCAAAGGTTACATGCTGTGATGATTAGTTTGATGTGTCAACCTGGCAGGGCCCTGGTACCCAGATATTTGTTTAAACATTCTGAATGTTTCTTTGAGGGTGTTTTGAATGAGATTTTCATTTAAATCCACAGACCTTGAGTAATGTAGATTACCTTCCAGAATGTGGGTGGGTCTCATCCAATCAGCTGACCGTCCTATAGATCAAAAATCCAACCTCCCTAGTGCCAGAGGGAATTCTCCTGCTGACTGCCTTTGGATTTGGATTGCAACTCTTTTCTGAGTCACCAGCTTACCGGGCTTCCCCATCAGATTTTGGACTCACTAAGCCTCCACAGTTATGGGAGGCAATTCCTTAAAACAAATCCGTGTCTGATAGGTAGATAGACAGATAGAAGAGGATGTGTATGTGTGTATACATTGATTCTGTTTCTCTGGGGAACCCTGACTAATACACCTACTATCTAATTCCATTTTTATAACATTCTTGAAATGACAAAATTATAGAAACAAGAAGAGATTAGTGGTTGCCACACTTTAGAAGTCAGTAAGATTAAGAGGGAAGTAGGTGTGGCTATAAGACGGCAACATGAGGTTGTGGTGATGGGAATGTTCTGTATCCTGACTGTACCGATGTCAATATCCTGGCTGTCATATTGTCCTGTGGTCTTACAGGATGTTACACTGAAGGAAGCTGGGTAACGTGTACATGGGATCTCTCTGCATTATTTCTTACAACTGCACGTGAATCTGCAATTATCTCAGAAAGTTTACTTTTTAAAAAGTGGAACAAAATGTATCTGTTTTGATTATTTTATTGTGGCCCTCCCTGAGGACTGGGAGATGAACCTGGATTATCCCTCAGATGACTGAAAAAAATCCTGGGACCACAGCCATCCCAGTTTAATAAGCCAGAAAACTACCTGCTATCGTGAGTTCATCTTTTCCCTCCGCTCCCGAAACAATCATGAAAAAGTTCTGTCTGCTCTACCACCAAAATACATCTTGACTTTGTTCCTTCTCTTTCCCTCCTAGCCTCATTATATCTGGTGGTCAAGAGCTAGTCTGTGCTGTTGTAAGAACCTTGCAGTTGTGTCTCTCCTTGGTCACAGGTGCCCCCATTCAATCCACCCCTCACTCAACAGTGTGAGTCATCTTAAAACATGTATTAGATCATATCACTCCCAGGCTTCATCCCCTGCAGTGACTTCCTATTGCCCCTCAAATGAATCCAAGCTCATTCCCATGATCCACAAGGCCCTGCATGACTATGGCTGCTGTCTGTTTCCCCAGTACCATCCGTTTCCACTTCCTCTTGCTCTCCTGCTTCACCCAAACTTCTCTTATTCTTCAACCTAAGATCTTTCCTTCCTCAAGCTTTCTACCTATTTCCCCCCTCTATTCTTTTGGTATCAACTAAGAAAATACTTGTGGGGACAGAGCCAGGAGTTCAGTTTGCAGGCTCTCGGCCTCATGTGGAAAGGTGCTGGCTCAGGTAGTAAATGGCCATCAACTGTGATTGGATGGCCATCAGCTGTGGCTAGTTGGCCATCAGCTGTAACCAGTGAACCATTGGTCACTAATGTAACTGCCATGGCTACACTAGAAAAAAATGGGGGCTAGCAAGAAGATGGTGGCTGAGCTAGCAAGAGCGGATTGCAGTTAACACGGCAGATTGCAGCTAGCAAGTGAGGTTGGTTGGCAGAGAGAAGTGGACGGCAGGTTGCGGATAGTGTGGCTCCTGATTCCTGTGTCTCCAACCCAGCCGCCAGCGAGACTATAGTGGTATGACTCCCCTATCTATGGCTCCATGGGTGTTCCTTTTTGGCCTCACCATATCCTGTGTTCTTATGTGGGGGGCGGGACCAGAGACCCAGCATGACACCCCACATGACAATACTTCTTCAAAGAACATTTTTCTGAGCACCTTTTCTAAAGCAGGAGCCCCGCTGTTGTTTTCTTCCTTGGCACTCATTTAGTTTCTATTATAGAACGTAAGCCCCACAAGAGCACAGACCCTGTCTGTTTTGTTCCGTTTTGTAACCGGTGCCTAGTAAAATGTTCAGTAAATACTGGATTTTGTGAATGTTGAATCAATAAATGTCCCAATGTCAGCCTCAGACATCTCTTTCCGCATTGCAACAAAGCACATGGCAACCTTTTTTGAACTTCCTTCATTTATTAAACAAATACTTATTGTCTACTATGGACCAGGCACTCTCAGAGACACTGGGAATAACAAGATGGGCAAGGTCTCTACATTCATGGACCTTAGATTTGCTGGGAAAAGTGGGACAGCATAATAGACAAGTAAATAATAAAATAATAAAATGTAATAATGCTAACATTTAAATCAATAAACACTTGATTTAAAATTTAATTAATTTATTGATATTTAATATTTAAATAATAAAGCAATAGAGAATAATTAAATACCAAGCAGAAGTGCTATGAAGAAAATAAAACAAAGGCCTGAGAATGAGTTGCAGTGGGTAACCTTGGAGAGCCTCTCTAGTCATCTGAATGACATATAAATCTGGGGTGGAGCAGCTCGGCAGAGGTCCACTGAGTACAAAGGTACTGAACCTGGTACACATTAAACCGTCTGAGTCCAATGTGACTGAGCCCAGAGGAGGAGGCGGTGAGCAGTGGGTCAGGTCTCAGAGTCAGGGAAGGCTCCCTCAAGTTGGTTGCTCAGGCCATGGTGAGAATATGGGTTTCCTTCTAAGGGTGACTGGAAAGCCTCCAGAGACTTTTAAGCAGGGAGTGCTATAGTCTGGTTTCGTTTTGAAATCAACGTTGGCTGCTCTGTGGAAAAGGTACTGTAAGGCAGGGAGGCCAGGTAGCAGACTGCAGTCACTCTCCAGAAATGCTGGTGGCTTGGACCAGAGAGGTCTCTGGAGAGGGTTAGAAAGGCAGGCTTCAATGGGAACAAATTTGACTCAGAAATCTTAAAATATACTGGCCTTCTTCAGGGATTAGGATTTTCCAACATTCTCATCCACTGTTGTTTTGGCCCAGTTTGAACTCATTTGATTTGATTCCCCAGAGAACTCGGTAACTGACCCAATCAGAGAGAAATGCAGCGTGCTGAGACAGCTGGTTTTATTTCTTCCCACTTATAGAAATAAACTACAAACTCTCGTTTTACTGAAGGGAAGCGTAATAATGAAAACAAAGCAGGGACACGCTCTTCTGTCCTTGGAAAGTCACCACCTAGAGCTATGGGTATCTGCTATGAGAATTAAATGATCCCAGGTGTAATTAGAATGTGACCTGAAGGGTTTAAATTGTGAAGCCGAAAGAACAACCACACACAGCTGGATTCACCCCGCCCCGCCGGGATCTCTGGAAAATCCTGCCTTTATCTCACAGCCAGGGAAACAATGAAGATGCTACGGTGCAATCGGAGCGCAGCTCCTCGGGTGCGCGCTAAGGCAAACTCTCCCAAGAGGCCGAAATGCAATTATCAGTTCTGCGAGGGCTACATCCACCCATGCAATCGCTGTCACTGGATCCCTGCACCCCCACCCCGGAGATAAAGTTTCGGCCCTTTCCTAAATGGGGAAGAGATTATTCATTTCTGAGCAAGAGCCAAACCAAAGAGGCCTCGGCTACCTCAGAGGAAACTGGCCTGACAGACAGCCTCAAGGTCCCGCATAGTGAGTGGCAGGGCGGGTTTCCAACAGGGACAGCAGCCCCCAGAGCGCGGGCGCGGGCGCGGGCGCCGCGCGGCTCCGACCTGCGCAAGTTAAAAACTAACCGGTTTCACGCCGCACTCAAGGGCAGTTCCCTCTCTTAAAAGGAAGATGCAAAGAGCAAAGGTTGGAAAAGAGCAGAAAGTTGCGATCATTGTTGACAGCCGCACAAAGATTCCTGCAGTGTGGCGTCACTGGAAAGTGATTGCTGAGGAATCCGCTCCTGCTTATCCACCGCTCTGACAACAGGCCATGAGCATCACCAGCTCAAACTGGTGAGGAAAGCCAGGAGCCGGCTACGCACCAAGGTCAGTGTGGCTTTCTGGGTTCCTTAAGGTCTGTTTTCAAAGCTGTCCCCCAAAGCTTGGCTCTACAACAGAAAGCGCCTCGTGTTATGATTGAACAAGTTAATCCATGTAAAGTGCTGAGAGCAGCACCTGGCACCAAGCAAGAGCTCAGTAAACATTAACTACCCTGGGTAATAATATTCGTACATGCTTTTCCGCTAAGAAATTACTGCATTTCATGTTTGCATTTATGATGTCTCTCCTGATACAAAGGGTGCCAAAAAAACGTATACACCTTTTAAGAAAGGAAAAAACTATTAAAAATTGTAATAATATATACTGATAACAAAAGATGAATACAAATCACGTTTGACTTCTGCAATTGTTAATAAAAGAGGTGCTCAATGTGGTAACCATCAGCGTCCAGACACTTCTGATTACGGCCAGCGAACTACTGCTTGAGCAACGTTGACCAAGGTGTCCACTTGTATACATTTTTTTGGCACCCCCGGTACACTTGAGCTCCTAAGTGTCTTATTTATCTCATGCATTTCTGAGCCTGGCACTGCTGGACTCAATAAAAGTTTGTGGTTTGAACTGGAATCTTTACTCAGGTGCATTACTTTGCAGAGGTGATAGAAATGAAAAGAGGGTGGTGAAATAAAAGACAGAGGAAATCTCAGTCTCCTTTACCTCTTCACTATGCCACCTTCTGTTTCTTCCTGTCAACCCCTTGTTTTTGCTGCTGTACATACATGACATTTCCTCTGCTGGGAACTGGTTCCAGTTGAGACTCAGTGGACACTAGTCACCAAACACAACTCAAGTCATTCAATGTTGATATCACCTGGACCTCCCACAGGGATTGGATAGCATAGAGGATGCACAGAAGAGCATGAGCTCAAGCCATATGCAAAGATTTATCTGAGTACACTATTGCCGCTAATGAGCGCCTCTTGACATACACAGAACCAATAATAATAACAATAATAATAAAAATAACAAGGACACCACCACTTGCTGAGCACTTAATATGCACTATGCTGAACACTCATATGTTATCACATTGAATCCATCCAACAAAATAAAGTGTGGGTACTGTTCATTGCATCCGGTGAAAAAAATTAAAGCACAGAAAAGTCACAGTGAGCCATGGCTTACGGTCACAGAACCAGTCATAGAATGATGAGATTCAAACCCAAGTTCGTAACTCTCCAAAGCTCATTCACTGAAGCCTACAATGGCTTCTGGCCACACAGCCCAGATCTGAAGCACAAACACCACACGGTTCTCTGCAGGGCAGAGTACACTATGCCTCCTGTGTCCTTGTCTTTGTGTGTCGTCCCCACAACATGGCCTGACAGCCCCGCATGTCTCATCTGTTTTTCACCTGGTCTAGGTTACTGCTACACTTAACACACGCTTTAAAATGTGACGGCCTCCGGTTTGTAACATACGTGTAAAGGACCTGCTCCTATTTTCTCTCCTAGAGGAGCAAAGATATAGAAGTCACAGTGCTCTTGAGGCAAATCATTTATTGATTAGATTTCTGTCAATGTTCAGCCTTCACTGTGATTAGACTTGGACTTGTCGGTCGCCTCCCTGGTTGCCTTGCTCCTCCTCCTCTAATGTATAACTCAGTCTTGGGAAGCGAGGGAAAGGCAGGCAGGGGCTGGCCAGCTGTGTGTGCCACTCTCACTACAGGACCAGGAATTCAGAGGACTTCCAACCTACAAAATGCCAGATCAGGTAAAGCAACATTATGTTCATTGTAAGTCAGCTTTGAGGAAATGAACAGATGAATCCACTGAAGTCAGTGAGCATAGGGAGGGTTTGGGGGACGGTGTGTGTAGCCACCACAGATCAAAGCCACTTCTCTTGTTCAATTGGTAGTTCATTTGGCTGCTAAAAATCATATTTCTTATTCAGTAATTAGAACTTTAAAGATATTTGCTCCGTTTTCTGACTAGTCTATGTAATGTTTTCTCAAATGATTCTGTATAACCATATTACTAAAGGAATGTGGAAAAAGAAATAAAAGAAAGGAAGGCAGATTAACCTGAATCTAACTAATCATGAAAGCTGGTCTGAAATCTTCAAAAACGTCAATGTACAAAAAAAAAAAAAAGAAAAAAAGAAAAAAGGGTAGAAGGACTGTTCTAGATGAAAGAAAACTAAGAACTGACAACCAAATGCGACAATTAATTTTGGATTGTGAATGGAAGAAGAAAATAACTACATGACAATGCAGGGACAGTTGGGAAATTTTGAAAATGAGTTATATATTAGATAATATTCACGTTATCTTTTACATTCTTGGATAAGATAATGGTATAATACTTATCTAGGAGGTTGTCTTTGTTCTTAGTGAGTACGTGCTAAAGTACTTAGAAGTGAAGTGGCACATATTTGTCACTTACTTTGAAATGATTCAGCACAACAATGCAGACACACACACGCACTGAATTATCCAAAAGTGGTAAATGTTAAACATTGGTCAACACAGGTGAAGGTTATGGAGTGTTCACTGCACTACTCTTTCAACTTCTCTGTAAATATAATACTTTTCAAAATAAAAACTTGAAAATGAAAATAATATAATACTGTTGCTTCCTTATAAGTTTCCCCCCATCAAAGGCACCCACCCCTACCCACAGTCATACCAGTAGGTGAATCTATCCTCTTCTTAGAGGAGGACCGTTAAGTGCTGATCTGCTGTAACTTACTCTGCCAAGCATTCGTTCATGTCAGTGAGTGACAAGGCTAAAAACATGGGTTTTGCAGTCAGTCGGCTTGGATTGGGGTGTGCTGATGCTACTTACCTGCTCTGAGACCAGGGTTAAGTTATTTAACTTGGGTTTTCTATATTGCAAAAAAATAAGAACATATTGGGATATAATATGGAATATACAGAAATTATAGTAGTTCTATATGTTCTAGGAGTAATTAAATGAGATAATATTAGACTCGGATGACAAACATCTTAATGTTACTAGTCATGTATTTATATAATGTGTACTGAAAGAATAATTAGGACATCATGATTTCCTATTATAGCCCAGGAAAAAGCTAAAGCAGTTAGAACTTTGAAGGTAATATTAGGTAAATACCATGTTTCCCCAAAAATAAGACCTAGCCAGACAATCAGCTCTAATGTGTCCTTTGGAGCAGAAATTAATATAAGACCCTATATTATATTATATTATATTATATTATATTATATTATATTATACTATATTATATTATAAAGACCCAGTCTTATATTATAGTAAAATAAGACTGGGTCTTATATTAATTTTTGCTCCAAAAGATGCATTAGAGCTGCTTGTCCAGCTAGGTCTTATTTTCGGGGAAACACGGTATATATAGATGGTGTGTAGATTTGGCAAAAATCATGAAGACAGTGTTCAAATAACTGAAGTTTGGAAGATATTGCAAAAGGGAAGGCAGCGTGCTTACCACAGTGTCTCACACACAGCAGATGCTTAAGCTTCATTTAGAACTATCATTAAATTCCCTTAGGGGGATTTAGAAATTGTGCTCTAGGACTTTTCTTGAGAACTAAGGAATTGCCTAGTAATGGAACCCAGGAGAAATGAGAACTGATGTAACACACAATGTTTCGGCGTAAATCCACCCAGACTTTGAAGGAAGTGAGATAAATATGAGAGAGAAGGTCAGGAGACCCGGGCCCTCCCTCTGGATGTGCCAAGTAATGCATTGTGTTACTCAGACAAGGGACTTGGACTCAGCATCTTCACCTGAAAATGAAGAGATTAGACAAGAATCCATGGCTCTCTAAGATCCCTTTCAGCTTAAAAACTCTATGGCTCGAGAGGTCCTTGGCGTTTTCCAAAGTTGGATGAAAGGTCACCTTTGGATCGGCATTTGGAAGCGTGTGGTTTAGAGGAAAGACTACAAGCTTCTCCCTATCTAGTCAATCTGTAGCTACTGAAAATATGCTTTTTTGTTTAGCAGTGGAAGTTTAAGAACATCAGCTCTAAGTTCCAATACTAGAACACCAGTTACTTACCAGCTGTGTGTGTCGGGCAAACTACTTCATCTCTGAGCCCTGATTTCCTCACCTGCAAAATGGGGATGATTTCATGTAGTTTTTAGTACTGTTGTGAAGGTTATTAGTGATGTATGAAAAGTTGACAGGTGTTTGATTGGCAAGAATGATGAATGAGAGGGCAATGATGTGATTAAAGAAACAGTTGTTTTATAGCCCTTTTGCTATTTCTAGGAAGACCATATTATATATCTTATTTAGTCTATACTTTGTAATAATCCCATGCATTAGCTAGTATTATACCCATTTTTGGCAAAGAAACGGAGGCTCAGAGCTGTTAAGGACCCTAGCTTGTCATCTACTATCTTTTCTGATCCCCAAGTCTCCTTGTTTTTCCTAATAGACACCAATCTGACTTCTAAGCCTCAAAATAAACACCACATTGTGTTTTATGTTGAGGTTCAGCCATGTGCCCATTCTATTCTTAGACATTTATCCCTCAGAATATTTTTAATTGGGCATGGGACCTAGTTTCTCTAACTTAAAATTATTAACCTCTAAATGGTTAGTCTTTTTAAAAGTGCAAGGTTAATACCTTATAGCCTGTGAAGAGGTTGAGTGAAAAAGCTTCAAGATCTTCCACTTGGTAGGTAAACACCTTTGGACAAGTTTCTTACTCTATCCATTTGTGTTTTCCATATGTGAAATGATAATAATGATTTCAATAACAGCTACCTACAGGGCTGTTGAGAGAACAGGAACCCTTTAGAATCCCAGAGTGTGGATACAGTAAGGTCTTCTCTAAGTTCTCACTGTTTCACTAGCTCCTAGGTGCCTATCCTTGAATCACCCTCTTGGACATGAGATGGAATGGATAAGGGTTGGTAGGCTAATTCAGACTTAGTAGTTTTCAGAAATTTTCCCTGTCATAAACAAAACCTTCTCTGACCAAGTCAAATGCCAAGCCACACAGAAGGCTGACTATAAATGTAACCTCTTTTCGTTTCACAGTGCTAAAGGAAGAGATAGAAAGCAAAGAGCCACTTTAAAATGAAGTTCAGAGAGGGAAATTAAGCCTGAAAATAAGAGGTGAAAAGGTGGTGGGAGGGATGCAATCAGACAGTTCAAAAGACTTGGATATTTGGAACGATCACTTTAGTTGGGAATTCGTAGAAATGCAAGTGACCTGCTTAAAATTGATGAGTTTGCTTCTTTTCTAACTAACTGGGTAAATTTTCTGTCTCAGGGAGTTTAAGTAGGGAACTGCAGGCTGTGGGGGGACAGGCCCAGAGCCAACTCTGAGAAAGAAGCCAGAAAGACCAGAAAACAAGAACTTTAAGAATACTCTAAGATTTCTAGACGTTTGAAAACTCCCCTATCTCCTTTATAATTGCTTTTTTTGTTATCCCTATAATATGAGAAATTGATCTTTGGGGCAGCTCCAGTATTTCTATGGCAATTACTTAGAACAATTTGGTTGGAAGGTAAATGGGGCTGGAGCTCCAGAAAACTTCTATCTTTGAAAATTAATTTTAGTTTTTATCAAATAATGTAGGAACAGCTAATGTAGAAACAGCTGTTGTGACTTAGATTGTGTATTTGGAGTGGCAGGGGAGGGCTGATGGAGATTATGGGGCATCAAATCTGCTGCAGCCGCCCTTCATCTCATCTTCCATTTCTGTAGAGCCCCCACTCACCATTGGCATCGCCACTGGTTGGACACATTTTTGTTTTTTTTTGTTTTTTTTAATTATATTTATTGGGGTGACACTGGTTAGTAAAATTATATAGGTTTCAAGTGTGCAATTCTATAGTACATCATCTATATATTGCATTACGTGTTCACCACCCAAAGTTCTCCTTCCATCACCATATATTTGAACCCTTTTACCCTCACCTACCACCACCCCCCATCCTCTGGTACCCACTAAATTGTCTGTGTCTATGAGCTTTTGTTTCTTTGTTTGTCTTGTTCCTTTGTTGCTTTTGTTGCTTTCAGTTTTATATCTCATATACGAGTGAAGTCATATGGTTCTTGATTTTTCTATTTGACTTACTTTGCTTAGCATGATAATATCAAAATCCATCAATCTTGTTGCAAATGGCAGTATTTCATCTTTTCTTATGGCCAAGTAATATTGCACTGTTTATATGTATCACATCTTCTTTATCCAATCATCTACTGAAGGACACTTTGGTTGTTTCCATGTCTTGGCCATCATGAATAATGCTGCAATGAACATGGGGTACATATATCTTTATGGATAAATGTTTTCAGATTTTGGGGGTAGATATCCAGGAGTGGGATTGCTGGTTCATATGGTAATTCTATTCTTAATTTTTTGAGGAACCTGCATACTGTTTTCCATAGTAGCTATGGTAAATTTTCCAATTTACAATCTCACCAGCAATGTATAAGTGTTCCTTTTCTCCACATCCTCACCAACACTAGTTATTATTTGTCTTGTTGATAATAGTCATTATAACAGATGTGAGGTGATCTCATTATGGTTTTGATTGGCATTTCCCTAACAGCTAGTGAAATTGATCATTTTTTCATATATCTGTCGGCCATTTGTATGTCTTGGGAGAAGTGTCTGTCCAGGTCTTCTGCTCATTTTTTAATTGGATTGTTTTTTGTTGTTGAGTTCTATACGTTCTTTATATATTTTGGATATTAGCCCCTTATCAGAGGTGTATTTTGCAAATATCTTCTCCCATTCGGTTGGTTGCCTCTTTGTTTTGTTGATGGCTTTTTTTGCTGTGCAGACGCTTTTTAATAGTTTGATATAGTCCCATTCATTGATTTTGCTTTTATTTCCCTTGCCTTTGAGGTCAAATTCATAAAATGCTCTTTTAACCCAACGTCCCTAAGTTTAGTACCTATGCTTTCTTCTATACAGTTTATTGTTTCAGGTCTTTGATCAATTTTGAGTTAATTTTGGTAGATGGTGACAGATAGCAGTCCAGTTTCATTCTTTTGCATGTGGCTTTCCAATTTTCCCAGCACCATTTGTTGAAGAGGCTGTCTTTTCTCCATTGTATGTTTTTGGCTCCTTCATTAAATATTCTCTGCCCATATATATGTCAGTTCATTTCTGGGTTTTCAATTCTGTTCCATTGGTCTGTGTGTCTGTGTTTCTGCCAATACCATGCTGCTTTGATTATTGTCACGTTGTAGTACAAACTGAAGTCAGGGAGTGTGATACCTCCAGTATTGCTCTTTTTTCTTAAGATTTCTTTGGCTATTTGGGGTCTTTTGTGGTTCCAAACAAATCTGATGATTTTTTTTGTTCTATTTCTTGAAAAAAAAAATGCCACTGGGATTTTGATGTGATTGCATTAAATCTGTGTATTGCTTTGGGTAATACGGCCATTTTAACTATGTTGATTTTTCCAGTCCATGAATACAGAATATCTTTCCATTTCTTTGGGTCTTCTTCAATTTCTTTCAATAATGTCTTATGGTTTTCAGTGCATATATCCTTCACCTCCTTTGTTAAGTTTATTCCTAGGTATTTTATTCTTTTAGTTGCAATCGAAAAAGGAATTTTTTTTCATTTCTTTTTTCTGATATTTTATTGTTAGTATATAGGAGTGCAATGAATTTTTGTACATTGATTTTGTATCCTGCAACTTTACTATATTTATTGTTTTTAATAGTTTTTTTGGTGGAGTCTTTAAGATTTTCTATATATAAAGAATCATGTAACCTGCAAAAAGTGACAATTTAACTTCTTCATTCCCAATTTACATGCCCTTTATTTCTTTCTCTTACCTGATTGCTCTGGCAAGAACTTCCAACTCTATGTTGAAAAGCAGAGGTGATAGGGGACAGCCCTGTAGTGTACCTGAACGTACAGCAAAGGGCTTCAGTTTTTCACCATTGATTATGAGATTAGCTGAGTGTTTGTCATATATGGCCTTTATTATGTTGAGGTACTTTCCTTCTATACCCATTTTAGTTAAGTGTTTTCATTATAAATTGACGTTGTATCTTGTCAAATGCTTTTTCTGCGTCTATTGATATAATCATATGATTTTTATCTTTTATTTTGTTTATGTGGTGTATCATATTGATTGATTTGCTTATGTTGAGCTGTGCTTGTGCCCCTGGGATGATCCCTACTTGATCGTGATGTATAATCTTTTTAATGTATTGTTGTATTCGATTTGCTAGTATTTTGCAGAGGATTTTTGCATCTGTATTCAGCAGAGATATTGGTCTGTAGTTTTCTTTATTTGAGTTATCCTTACCAGGTTTTGGTATCAGGGTAATGTTGGCCTCATAAAATGAATTAGGAAGTACTGTCTCTTCTTCAATTTTTTGGAAGAGTTTGAGCAGGATTGGTATTAAATCCTCTTTGAAGGTTTGGTAGAATTCACTAGTGAAACTATCTGGTCCTGGACTTTTGCTTTTGGGAAGGTTTTGGATGATTGTTTCAATTTCCTTCCTGTTGATTGGTCTGTTTAGATTTTCCAGTTCTCCAAGATTCAGTCTAGGAAGGGCATATATTTCTAAAAACTGGTCCATTCTTCTAGGTTAATGAATTTGGTGGCATATAGTCATAGTATTCTCATTTGATCCTTTGTATTTTTGTGGCATCTGTGATAACTTCTCCTCTTTCATTTCTGATTTGTTTATTTCTGTCTTTTCTCCTTTTACCTTAGTGAGTCTAGCCAAAGGTTTGTCAATTTTATAAATCTTTTCAAAGAACCAGCTCTTTGTTGCATTAATTTTTTTCTATTGTCTTTTTCTCTCTATTTCATTTAGTTCTGCTCTAATTTTTATTATTTCCTTCCTTCTGCTGACTTTTGGTTTCATTTGTTCTTCTTTTACTAGTTCTTTAAGATGTAATGTTAGGTTGTTTATTTGGGATAGGCCTGTAATGATATAAATTTTCCTCTTAATACTGCTTTCCCTGCATCCCAATAATTTTGATACAATGTATTTTATTTCTCATTTGTTTTTATGTATCTTTTGATCTCTCCTTTTATTTCTTCTTTCACTTAGTCATTCTTTAATAGTATGCTGTTTAGTCTCCATTTATTTGTGGGTTTTCCCACTTTCTTTTTGCAGTTGATCTCCAATATCAAAGCCTTGTGGTCAGAGAATATGCCTGGCATTATTTCGATCTTCTTAAATTTGCTGAGGCTAGTTTTTTGTCTCAACATATGATCTATTCTTGAGAATGTATAGTCAGCCATATTATATGCTGATCCCTCAGGCAGGATTGTGGGCCACAAACAGCACCTGCAGGCTCAATCTTCCTGTCTGCCGGGGCTGCAGTGAGCTCCAGGCTGTGTCTACACACTTCTCCTTTCCCTCCTCCCCTGTTTGGCCCAATTCATCCACTTTCAGATGTTTCAATGCACAGATCTCTCAGACATATTTGTGTGTTTCATAGGGAATCCTTTGTTGAATTATAGCTGTTCAATTTGTTGTAACTTCCAGGGGAGATTTAAGGAGCACCCCTCGTGCCATCATATTTCTGACATCACTGGTCGGACTCTTGAAGTAAAAAGGAACGATATTATTGTCTGTTGGGGGCAGGAGGAGAGAGCCAGCAGAGAGCAGAAGTCCAGGGATAGAGTGGGAGGAACAGTCAAGTGCTTGGAGACTCTGCCACAGGAAAAAAAAAGGAGATGCAAGGATGAAATTGGAGGAGTACATTGTGCTCCTAGGCTTAGTGGTAAGAAGGCCCCAAGGTCCTTCTTCAGCTGAGCTATAGATGAGCAGATGAATAGCCATTACCAATGGGGATTTTTGTGCAGAGATCTCATAAAAATTTTCTATGCGTAGGTGAGAAAGGAGGTGAATTAGTGGAAAGAGAGGGAGCTAACCTCAAACCTATAGATTTTCAATTGTCACCCCAGAGATTCCAATTACATAGTAGGTCTGGGGTGAGCCCCAGGAAGCTACATATGTAATAAGCTCTCCAAGTAGGGTCTCATTTTAGACTCACTAACAATAAATTTAAGGGCTCTCAGGGTGGTTCTGTGATAATACTTTGTTGATGACACTGTGAAATTTCTGATCTCCTGTTTGACTGGTGAGTGAGGGGTACAGATTAATTAGCTATTTTTATGCTGCGATAGGAGGATTTATAATCATCCTTCAATTTAGAGAAAAATTGAAGATCCTACAGGGGAAATGGGTTAGGCCACATCCCCATTAAGTAGCGGAATGGGAACTGGAATCCATGCTGATATGACTCATTCATTCATTCAACAAAGTTCCTACTATAACCCATGTTATTTATTTAAAAATATTTAAATTATGTGATTATACATGAAATAGTTTCCTTATAAAATGTCTAATAATATAAATAAAAGAAAAATATTCCTTTATCCCTCTTCTCCAATCTCACATTGTTCCTCAAATATCATTCTCTTGTTGTTTTTCAAGAGAATATTCTATGAGTTTCATACAACATGCATAAATCAAAGAAGACTCAAATTTAAGCCTTTTAAAAAAAATTTTGAGATTACCCAACTTCCTTTGGCACTTAACAATAAGTCACTACATAATCACATTATTCTTTTAAACTGTTGCATAGAATATTGTATGATTCTGATGTATGTCTCATGATATATTTAAATCTATTTGGCCATTTCCCGTTGAGTGACATTAGGTCCTTTCTATAATTTTTGCTATCACACACACAAAATGCTGCATCAAATATCCTTATATCTGACTCTGTATTCATCATATTATTTCTCTAAGGTGGTTAGCCATGTGATTATGAGTTGAAAGGGATGAATGCTCTGTCCCTTTCTACATTTTTTGTTTGTTTTTGTAGCTATAGGGAGTTGGCGGTGGGTGGGGGGAGGAATAATATCCCTTAACCAACCTTAGGTTCAACTACGTGCAAATTGTGAAAAGCATTACCTGGATGTTGATGTGGCTCATGATAAAGGCCAGTTGATGCATTTTGTATAAATTTAGAGGTACTTTTTATTTCATAAAAATGTCCAGGACCTCCCCATGTCTTTGTTACTGGTGTCTGATTTTAGTTCTCTCGATGACATAAATGACTGTTTTAGCCTTAGCAATTTCCTTCAGTCCACAGCCATTCTAATTCTCAATCCTGATCTTGAAACTTAAGTGTGTGTGTGTGTAACAGGACTTTTGGTTTCTCCCCTGGAAGAAGCTGTCCCCAACTCTTTTCCGCATTAGCAGTGTAAGGAAAATATTGAATGGTTCTCACATGGTGGTATGAGTGACCCTGCTGGGAGCACAGGGCACACTGTGAGTGTCAAGGAACACGTCCCAGCCTGTGCAGCCTGTCAAAAGTCCAAGCTGCAGACTGAGATGATGCTGGGTAACTGAACTTGCCAGTGTTTTCCAGCCCTGTGTTTCATTCCCCACAGATCACCGGGACCTTGGTTTTCACTGTCTTCACTGCTGTGCTGGGTTCCTTCCAGTTTGGATATGACATCGGTGTGATCAATGCCCCTGAACAGGCAAGTGGAACATGCACAATAACATCTCTCTTGGGCAATTCCTGTCAATGAAAGGAAGAGATCTGTTCCTCGTACAGAGAAATAACATGTGCCCATGTGGGGAACACAGGGTAATCCAGGCCTTCTCTCATGTACCGTGTGCGTGGTTCCAGAGCTGATAACTTGGCTTTGACTCTTCAGTGAATAGCCCTCACAGGAAAAGAAAGGGCATGAAATAATTCATCTTTGATTCCACTGTTCGCTGAGCTCACAGAAAACTTTAGCCAGAATACCATACGCCTAAGGATTTTTTTTTTTTTTAAGTTTAAGAGCTTATTGCAGCATTCATTCAGACCTCTCAGCCACACATGAATGAAAATGCCAGGGAATAAGAGGAAACTATAGAAGGATAGGTTTCATTCTATGCACAAACATTTACTGAGCACCAACTCACTGTGCATCAGGCCCTTTAACATGTCCCCAGTGTGACGCTCCCAACAATCTTATGCCCATTTCTAGGCCAGATTAAAACCTCTAGGAGCCCTGACACTAACAACATTCTACTTCTTCCCCACATTCCTGTTTCCCATAGGCAATTCAAAGTAAAATAATACGAAACTTTTTTTTTATAATATGAAATTTTTTAAATAATAATCAAGAAGTCAACAGAGTTTGGATTTTCTTTATGATGACTATTTAGATGGGTATTTTTTAAATTACTTAATAATTTCTATCATTTTTCTTATTTATTTTGTGCATCCCTACACTGGTATCCAGTGAGTGGACAGGAAAGGGAGTGGACAGGAAAGGGATGTCATTTATCTCAGCTCCCACAGCCTGCAACTGGGGGAACCAAGACTTCACTCCCTCTGCCCTAGTTTAGACTATCAGGTCTTGTTCTTCTTCCTATCACCAGTGCCAAGCACCGTGATTGGGGTAAAGAAGGCATTCAATAAAGTGTTAAGTGAATGAAGGAGGGGGGGGAAGAGGGAGAGGGAGAGGCGAAGGGGGAGGGAGAGAAGAAGGGAGAGGGAGGGGGGAGGGAGAGGGGAGAGAGAGATACTGGGGGAAGGCTGGCATAAGGTGAACATATAAACATTTATTGGGAGCCTTCTATGTATCAATCATATTTTCTCTGCTTCTCTTACAACGTTGGACTCCAAGGAAAATGTAAGATACTGCAGGTGTGAATGTGTAAAATGTGTGCTGGCCAATCAGTCCATCACCTGAAAAGAGTTCTTCCTTGGGGCAAAAGATGTGCTCTGGTTAGCTGCCACACATCATCCTGACTATGGCAGGCCTTGCTGAGCTTGAAAGATTTAGGGAATAACACTGGGGTCATAGCTTTTTGTCTTGGGTGATGACATCGAGCAGGTTTCCCGAAATTTGGCTCAATATCACCATAATTGGTAGAGCCGCTTCTCTTTTTGTGGAAGACTTTTTCAAATCCTTATTTAAGCCATCCTTTCCAGTCTTTGAGGAAATCTAAGGTTCCCCCTATTTCAATCACAGTCCTAGAGCCAGACCTAAAAACAGAGACCCCCTCATTGGCTTCCAGCTTAGTGCTCTTTCTTATCACCCCTTTGTTCTGTGTTCAAGGAGCTGCTTAAACACTATTATGTGGGAAGAGTCATTCGGGCCCATTTGTTTTTATTAGTGGAATGACACTTGGAATTAATTTAAGGTATTTTTAAATCAAACATTTTAATGAAAGTTACAAATGCCTGTTGCAGAAAGTATTAGGAAAAACATCGCCCATTATCATTTTATCACATAGAGCAGACTGTTGAGAACATTTAGAGTATTTCCTTACAGCCATTTTTCTATGCATATTACCCATAAAGAGTGACTTTCTAATGAGGCAAATGCCTTGGTCAGACTTCTTTTCTCATAACGAGGATGTCAATTCTTTCCATCCCTGAGCTGACTTTGCCACATAGGATTTTGCCGATGACTGGCAACCTAGCACAGCTGCATTCTGGGTCCTTGTCAGAGGACCTCACAGCTCACTGCTCAATAGTGACCAAATCCTCATTGACAGGATGACATGGAAGGAAGATCACCTGAAAAATGTGCCTTTACTCGATTATACTCCCATGTGAGTGATCTTTGCCTCTACTGAAACACATTATAAAATATAGCTCTGTGAAATTCAGATTTGAACACACTGAATTTTCTATTACACACTGAACTCTGTGAGATCCACGGGAGAAACTTCCTTCAGGTCTCAATACCTTCTCAGGGGCCACTGACTTTTTTGGTTTTTTTTAATCTTTGGAATTCATCAATACACATGATTGTTTTCCTCTCTTTGCATTGGCTGCTAGGAAGTTTGTTGCTATATTAATACCTCACTTCTAGCAAGGATACAGCACCTAGTGTTTGAATTTGTATAGTAACTTTATTTTTGGCCTCACTTTATCTTTCCCAAATTTTTTTCTTGTATCCACTTTTATGTTTCCATTAACATATTTGCGTTAAATCAATTTAAATCCTGCTGTGTAGGGATAACACTAGTGTATAAATGTATCTTTTTAGCCACAGAATATTTTCAATTTAAATAGTTACCAACATTTAAAACTTGGAGAATTTTACATAAAAACACAGATTTCTGACTTCTCTTTAAAAATTAAAGGTCATCAACACTCGTCTCACGTTTGCAGCTTCCTCTGTCAGATGGGGCAAATACTCTCAAGCGCCATAATCCTGTCCACTCGCTATTGAATCCCTCAAAAGAAGAGACAGTATTTCAGTCCTCTAGTCATCAAGGTGCTCCTTGCCTCCTTCATTTATCTGTTCCTGCCTGGTTTCTGTTGGCACTGGTCTCTGTGACCTCTGTTTTATAGGACACGGTCAACTCTAAATAAATCTATATGTGTTTGTATGTGTATCATGTACATAATTGGTATCATCCTGTTTAAAAACTTAACACATATTTTAAAGGAAAAACAAATAAAAATATACAAAATATTTGAAACATTGGAGCTATGTTTATTTATTTTATTCCCTTAGGTAATAATGTCCCACTATAGCAAGGTTTTGGGTATTCCGCTAGATGACCGAAAAGCTGTCAACAACCATCCTATTGAGAGTACACCGGAACTGCCCACAACCCCATCCCCAATGAATCCAACACCAACCCCTTGGGCTGAGGAAGAGTTTGTGGCATCTTCTGGCATCATCACCATGTTCTGGTCCTTGTCTGTGTCCAGCTTTGCAGTTGGTGGAATGATCGCGTCATTCTTTGGTGGGTGGCTTGGGGACAAGCTTGGAAGGTAGGTGAATTACATAAATAAATGTAAACTTAGAAACTTTGGTATTTAGGGTTTGCTAGCATTTGTTTAGAAAGAAATCATCTTTCTTTTTGTGGAATAGTTTTAGAGTTGATTTTTCAACTCATGATCCTATGATTAGTGTTGGACCACAGAAAGAGAAAATCTGTCGGACCAATCTGCTTAGTTGTGGAAGCATTTACAGAAAAACTGAATTTGGTGTGTATTTCTAAGTAATTGCTTTGAATCTCTGGCTTTGTAGGTTATAAAACATATTAAGAAACCACTGCAAAAATGATTAACTCCGGAGCTCTACAGAAAAGCCAAGAGTGGAATTTTTAACATAGGAATCCACTGTTTGCTTCACAAAATTGCTCCATTTCTCAGACATCCAGTTTTCCATCTTCAAATTAGAATTTGGCATTTGGATCAGTCAAGTCTTAAGGTCAAGTCGGTATTCCCAATTCCTAATTGCTCAGTATACTTGGCAAGGGTTTTCTAGCTGCTACTACTGCTATCTCAAAGCCCCAACCAGAGATGAAGCCAGTGGTGTCTCCATTTCTCTACTCTGGTTTCTGTTAGGTATTTTGGATTAAAAACATCAGTGAGACTCCTTTACACTCAAATTTCACTTAGTCATGTGACACACTAACACCCTTGGGATTTCCCTACCCTCCATAGAGAAAAAGAAATTAAAGTTGAAAACTCAAGTGATTATTTCTTTCTATTTATTTTTTGCTCTTTAAGTCCATCTTTTATTAATTACCTTTTTCTGATGATAAAAATAAATATACAAATATGGAAAACTTGGAAAATGCAAAAACATTTAAAATGCAAATGATACAGGCTAAGTTATAACTGTTAGTAATTCTGGATTACAATTTATTGATTTTTTTAAATTCCTACTTTAAACTATAATTTTCTCTCTCCAGTTATTAAAATTCTGATAATTTCTTTGTCTTGTACTAGAGCTTTTATATAATAAGACTGTAAGAAGTTTTCTTAAGTAATGGGAGCATGGTAACCCAAATTGTATTCTTGTTCTTATTTGAAAGGGACTTTACCATAAAAGAAAATGTTCAGTTCCTCACATTTTTATCAAATTACTGGTGTTTAGCTGAACTTTAAATCAGAATCCATAAATTACAGTTAATAAATGGACTTTCCTCATTTAAAAATTTAAAAATCATTTTAATTTGTACCAAATTTGTTTAAAACGTAACTGGAAATTTTTCTAGTTTAATTATTTCTAAAATAAATAAAGCTAAACAAAATGAAAATTTAAAATATGGGCAAAGCAATTCTTTTAGCAACTACTGATGTTTTATACTTCTTCCCATCCCTGAAGAAAAATGTAAGCCCTTGCTGTCCCTCATTTAGAGATGAGATTCTGAGAGGTCCAGTGACTTACTTTAAGACATTTAATTGGGGTCCTAGTGATGGAACTAGGATGCACGTCCTCTCAAGTCTTAGGATTTAGCATCAACATGGTCAGACCCCAAAACAATGTCAAATGACCATTTATCAAATGACTTATGGTAACTAAAAGTGAGGCTTCCTCCAACTCTCAGTGGAAAAATGATTCTCCTTGAAAAACAGCCATAAAATTAATATTTTTAACTTCAAAATTAAGCAAAAGCGTACCGTCTCTCCCATAAAACTATTTTTCTTGGGAGCTTCGCTGAGAAATGATATGATTTTCCTATTGCCAGGGTCATTATTCCACCAGTTCAAAATAAATAAATGAAAATATAATTTTCTATTACTGCTTTTAAAAAGTCTTTGCTTGTAATTGTATAATAGTCAATAGATATCTGAGGCGCCCCCACCATTTTTTTTTTTTTTGCAGAGTAAGTCCTTTTTTTCAATTATTTTCACGTTTGAGAAACAACACAGTGATTACACATTTACATACCTCACAAAGTGATAACCCCAATTATTCTATTACCCATCTGACACTGTACATAATTATTACAAATTATTGACTATATTCCCTATGCTATACTTTATAGCCTCATGACTATTTTTTAAATTATAGTTGACATTTAATATTGTTTTATATTAGTTTCAGGTGTACAGCATATTTATTGGTTAGACATTTATGTAATTTATGAAGTGGTCACTGCAGTAAGTCTAGTATCCATCAGAACTACATAGGTTTTACAATATTATTGACTATATTCCCCATACTGTACTTTATATCCCTGTGACTATTTTTTAACTACCAATTTGTACTTCTTAATCCTGTCACCTTTCTCACCCAGGCCCCCAATTCCCCTCCCATCTAGTAACTATCAGTTTGTTCTCTGTATCTGAGTCCATTTCTGTTTTGTTGGTTTGTTTGTTTTGTTCTTTAGATTCCACATATAAGTGAGATCATACGGTATTTGTCTTTCTGAGTTTGACTTATTTCACTTAGCATAATACCCTCTAGGTCCATCCATGTTTTCACAAATGGTAAGACTTCACTCTTTTTTTATGGCAGGGTAATAGTCCATTGTATAAATGTTCCACCGTTTCTTTATCCAATTGTTTATTGATGGGAACTTAGGTGGTTTCCATGTCTCAGCTATTGTAAATAGCACTACAGTCAATATAGTGGTGCGTGTATCTTTTCAAATTAGTGTTTTGGATTTCTTTGGGTAAATACCCAAGAGTGGAATTCCTGGGTTGTAAAGTAGGTCTATTTTTAATTTTTTGAGGAACCTCCAGACTGTTTTCCATAGTGGCTGCACCAATTTGCAATCCCACCAACAGTGCATGAGGGCTCCCTTTTCTCCACATCCTCTCCAACACTTAAATTGTTTGTTGATTTATTGATGATAGCCATTTTGACTGGAGTGAGGTGGTATCTCACTGTGGTTTTCATTTTCCATTTCTCTGATGATTAGTGATGTTAAGCACCTTTTTACGTGTCTGTTGGCCATTTGTATGTTCTCTTTGGAGAAATGTCTCTTCAGGTCCTCTGCCCATTTGTTAATTGGATTGTTTGTTTTTCTGGTGTTGAGTTGCATGAATTTTTTATAAATTTTGGATATTAAACCCTTATCAGATGTATCATTAGCAAACATCTCCTATTCAATAGGATGTCTTTGTTTTGTTGATGAATTCCTTTGTTGTGCAAAAACTTTTTAATTTGATGTAGTCCCATTTGTTTCTTTTCTCTTTTGTTTCCCTTGCCCGAGGAGATTTATCAGTAAAAATATTACTATGGGTAATGTCTGAGAATTTACTGCCTTTGTTTTCTTCTAGGAGTTTTATGGTTTCGGGTCTTATATTTAAGTCATTAACCCATTTTGAGTTTTTTCTTGTATATGGAGTTAGAAAGTGCTCCAGTTTCATTTTTTTGCATGTACCTGTCCAGTTTTCCCAGCATCATTTATTGAATAGTGTAGCCACTATTTTTAGATTTGGGTTCTCAAGGTCAATTCTTCCAGAGTGCTTACAATTTAATTATAAGAGTATGATGGGGGAGACCATGGTCTGTGCGATCCACACTACCACAAGTCAAGGAAGGCATACATAACTTACCTTGGAATGCTTTCTTTCTTTTGTATCAAAAATGGAACTCACTAAAATGAAGCATTAACCTTTGGTTTCACACAGATTGAGTCCCAGTTCGGCCACTTAATAGCTGTGTGAAATGAGCAAATTACTTGGGTTCTCTAGAACGTTTCCTCCCATCTGCAATGTGGAAAAAAATAATACCTACCTTGCAGAATTATTGTGCAGATTAAATGAGAGGGAACACAAAGGGTTTCGCACAATGTCCAGTGCAGAGTAAGGCAGCGAATATAGACTTTGATGATGACACCAACAGGAGTTTTTTCAGTAAGATTTAAAGAAACATATTTAGAAATATATTTCCTTCTCCCCGATCCAACCATTTTAAGTATTTTTAGATTATTCTTGACCATTTCTCACTTCGGAGAAGAAGGTAATATCCTCTAAGTTGTATCAAGTGCTCCATCATCCATCGGTGGTAAGGAAGAGGGAGTTTAGAGCAATCTGGCATCAAAATACTTTCAGGCTATCCCTTTCAAGACTTCTTTTAATCTGCCCCCTCTCCCCTCCCACCCAATAGAATATACTCTTAACTAGCTAAATTTCTTAAGGTAAATTATTGCATTCGCCTGCCCTCTGTCCTTGTGTAAGTAGAGAAAAAGCTCTTCACAGAGCAACAACCCTGTCGTTCTCTACCTGACAGCTCTGAAGCTGGCCAGCTCTAACTCATCCTGTTTCCTCTGCCTTTGGGTAATTGATAATTTCCATATAGTAGTTTCCTATTACTCCTCTAATGAATCACCATAGACTTAGTGTTTTAAAACAGTGCAAATTTATTTTCTTATAGTTTTGGAGGTCAGAAGGCTAAATTCAGTTTCATTTGGCTGAAGTCAAGGTGTCAGCAGAGCTGGTTCCCTCTTGAGGTTCTGAGGGAAAAATCCATTTCCTTGCCCTTCCCCAGTTTCCAGGGAAACTTACATTCCCTGGCTTGTGGCCCTTCTTCCATCTTCAAAGCACATCACTCCAATCTCTACCATGACCGGGTCTTATATTAACTTTTGTTCTGGAAGACTCATTAGAGCTGATTGTCAGGCTAGGTCTTATTTTCGGGGAAACACAGTACTTCTCTCATCACATCACCTTCTCTTCTGCCCACCTCTTGTAAGGATATCTGTGATTACATTGTTGGGCCCACCTGGATAATCCAGGGAAATCTCTATCTCAAAGTCCTTAATCACATCTGGAAAAATCCCTTTTGTCATATAAAGTAATGTATTCCCATGGTCTGAGGCTTAGGATACAGACTCTGGGGAGATATTATTCAGAATATCACATGGTTGTTGGGCAATCACTACAGTATGAGATTACACCGTTTTGCTCTCAAGAAAAAAATCTCTTTGGTGTTAAAGATATTTGCTCAGAAAAAGTTCACCTGTTAAAGTTTGAAACATTGAAACAGAACATAACAAGATGCTTAACGTTTCTTTGTGGCACAAACATTTCTATACCAATCCACTCAGATTCTTTCACTGGCCTTACCATCATCTGTTCAACTTTGAAGAAAGTTTTTTTGTACCTCACTTTCCCATTTAATAGGAATAAATACCTGCAAATGTTGTCAAATTTTATATGATTAATTTTGAAAATGTTTTTGTGCTATTGTGCACTTTATTATGTGTTATTTTACATTGGCTAACATTAATTCATAGATTCTAAAAGTATGCTGACATACAATGTTAAAAGTAAAATAAATGTAATTATGATAAGACAAAGTAAAAGTATGTTTTAATTTACTTTGAAATAATTCACACTAAAGAAAAATTAATTTTAAAAATTCCTTTCATGATCTACATCAACTAAAAACTTGCACAGTTAAAAGAGAAAAAAAATGTCGTAAGTTGTAACTACAGCATTGACGTTAGTGATCGCCATGCAATTATTTTTTAAAGCAATCAACCAGTCGAAAATTTAGTTAATTGTTTGAAAAAGTGTCCAAAGTTTTATCATAAATCAAACTAGTCATCATCACAACGGAATCAGTCTATCAAAATGTGGAGATCAGGCGCATGAAATCCAGGTTCTCTCATCATAAGTATTACGTATTGTTAATGCTTCAGTCCATAGATAAGTCAGAGTAGCAATCATGGTTTAAGATTCCCCAACTAGCCTTTTCAGCAAAATTATAATAATCTCTTAGGTAAAAATCTCGGCATACTTTGAAAGCAAATTAATTTTACCAAGTTTTGATGCTGAATTTATAATCCTTGCTTTTTAAAATTTCAGAATCAAAGCCCTGTTGGTAGCAAACATTCTCTCATTAACTGGAGCGCTCTTGATGGGGCTGTCGAAACTAGGACCATCTCACATTCTTATAATTTCAGGAAGAGGCATATCAGGACTCTACTGTGGTAAGTCTCTCTCTCTCTCTCTCTCTCTCTCTCTCTCTCTCTCTCTCTCTCTCGCTCGCACACATGCACGCACGCACGCACAGACATCTGCAAATTATTCTAAAAGCAGATGTGGTAACATGTAGGGAACATTCTGAGCCCGAGGTGACATCACAGAAGGGACAGGCAATAGCATAAATTTGAAGTCCCGAGTCAGGGAGCTTTGGGACTAGTAAGAGGGAATTGTGTAGCTGTCTTCTTACCCATGGCAATGACATTATTTCTAGTCATATGATCTCAAATTGTTAACTCTCAGTTTCCTTATCTATTAAATGAAGAAAATACCACTACCTGCCTCGTAGGGTACTTGTAATAATACACATGAAGTGTCCAGCATACAGTCTGAATGCAAACAGTAAACTGCCAAGAAATGCAATCTATTGTTATTACTCGCAGACACACAGAAGCCAGTAGAAGACGGCCACACCCAGAACCTCTGAGTCAGCCCTTTGGCCTACCTGACCGCTTATAGGTCTGTCTCTCCTATCCAGACAACCGTTGACCCTGGGCCCATCTCTCAGACCACACTGACTAGCCCTGTCAGATTCCAGCCCTGGCTGGATGAAGCGTTCAAGTGGCAGTGACCATAGACAGGGGGAATCAGGAAGAAGCAGCTGGCAGAGGAGTTCAGAATGAAGGAAAGATGCTCCTCCCATGAACTTTACGTCTGAATTGCTGGAATCCTTAGTTCTTGGAAATAGATTTTCAAACGTTGGAAACAACTAATCAGCAGAGGCCTGAACAAAGGGAAGGTCACACGTTCTCTAAAACAGCCAATCTTTAGCTTCTCATTACCAGTGACACCCTAATAGTTCTGGGCCAAGGTATTAACACATAGTCCCAAGTTGTAGCAATTCCAAACCACTGACTTCCACTGTGGGTGGTAGAGGGGGAGCAAGGACACAAAAAGGTGTAGAAAATATTCATAACACATTTACCTGCAAAGAGGAAAGACTATAATTCCATGCATCTTCAATGATCAGTTGAAACAAAAGTCTAAAGTTACTTAATTAAAGTTCACTTTTCATTACTTTCCATGCTAATAAAAATAACTGAAAGTAAGGATAGCTTTATCAAAGTGAAAAGTCAACCCCTATGTGGAAAGTTTGAGATTCACAGTGTAGCAATTCTAGCACTGTCTCTGTCTGGTCTTAGGTATGTTTCTTCTGAAAACTGCAAATAATAACACTATCAAAAAGTTCCAAATCATGATTCTTCTTTCTTTCCCTTCATTTTTTTAAAATACAGTACAAATAATACAAAACATTTCCGGTAAAATTGAAAAGAAATGCTACAAACTTACTGTGAAGCAACCTATCATTAACATAACCAAGTACACTTGTACTCTCCTACAACCTTTTCAAATTATGTCTGGGACAATTCTGAGCATCAAAGTTGCTAAAAATTATAGGAAATGTAATTTAACTTCAAGTTCATGTGACTTCATGTGTAGATAAGACCTGTGAGGTTATCCACACTATTCTGTTTTTGAGGTATACCAATAGATATTACACAAAGATAGTACAACTTGGACTAGGGTGTAATAAATGATTATTTTTTTCTTATTTAAAAACAACAGACCACACATTAGAGTCATGAAAAAGTCAGCAGAAATCCAGGTGCCGTATCAACCATGCAAATATTCATGTGAAATATTGAGAACAATTTAAGGCTTTAAAAACATACTGAAACAGCTCCCAAACAGCTCTTTTACACAAAGACCACCCATTTCCATTTGATAGTTAGGCAGTCTCTCTAAGAGGAAGCCTCTGGCAAATCTTGTTTTTTAATTCTTAAGAAAAATGCCAAACACTACATTCAGCCTTGATTTACTGATAGTCCCTGACCCTCTTATGCATTTAGCAAATGGCATAAGATACTCCACCATTCCAACATGACTGATTGCATATAAGAAAATTACGTAAGGTGGAATGGCATAGTGCTAGTGCTTTTCAGCTTTTGTATTCCCTTAAGCACCCAAAGTCCTTATTTAAATAAAATATTTTCTGAAGCCTATTATTTGGAAAGAATAAAGAAGCAGCTGGGTTGCTCTGGTTGGAGCAGTTGGGAAAAGAGCCCCTGAGTTAGTTACCCCTTACACCTCTTACCCCTTACACCTCTCTAACCCCCCCCCCCCCCCACCACCAGCTCCGCCACTGTAATGCGAGCTTGAGGCACCTCCACATTGTGAAAACTCAGATAAGGCTTGTAGTTCTCGTGCTAACACTCTATTCCACTATGATCTGGGTAAGTCATTTCACACTTCGATCAAGTAAAGCCGTTGGCCTACATATGTTCTAATTTCCTTTAATCCGTGAATCTAGATTAAGAACACAATTATTTTTAAGAATATTATTAATGCATTCTTCTGTCTCTTTTCTTAAGGCATCTGTAGGCTTTATGATGTAAACTCAGTACTAACATAGATTTTTTTTAAAGCTAAATAAGACAATGCTATGAATGATTTCCATACTTGACTAACAATTTTTATCTATTTGTATATCCAGCTACAACTTTATTTGGAATCTCATCAACAAATATTCGTTGCATAAACTGTGTCTATGGTTGGGAACAAGGGTTCTCCTTTCAACAGACTTTCAATCAGAATATTGACTGCACTTAAACCAAATTAACATTTTTGAAATAATCCTGGTTTCACATTAATATTTATTTATTTATTTATTTATTTATTTATTTATTTATTTATTTTTAGTGGTTACCAGAGAATAAGAGGGGAGGGGGATGGTAGAAGAGGGTAAAAGGGGTCAAATATATGGTGATGGAAGAAGAACTGACTCTGGGTGGTGAACATACAATGTGATATATAGATGATGTATTATAGAATTGTACACTTGAAACCTGTGTAATTTTACTAACCATTGTCACCCCAATCAATTTAATTTTAAAAAAAGGAAAAAAAAAATAACATTTATGTTCATATTTCATGCAGGGCTAATTTCAGGCTTGGTTCCAATGTACATTGGTGAAATTGCTCCAACTACATTCAGGGGTGCTTTTGGCGCTCTTCACCAGTTGGCCATTGTCACAGGCATTCTTATTAGTCAGGTAAAAACTCCCATCCCCTACCTTACCCATCCTCTACTTTATCCAACTTCTCCCTCCCTGACTGTCCATTCTCACTGTACACCGAGGTACACACACAAAAAACTGAGAAAACAGAACAATGGTTCCACCAGTGGTGGTGGTTGGGCTTTTTAGCTCAAAACTTCACTATTACGACTCCATTCTTCACTGTTCCCCTTGGAGTTGGGGTGGTGTTGCCACTGAAAGTAACCTGGAAACCGAGTCTTGAACTTCTGGAACTATTCTAGAATTAAATTACTTCATTCAGATTTAAAGGAATAGGAAACTTCAAATTTTGGGCTGTCTGGATTTCCTTTGAGTATCTTACTTGGAAATTTAATATATAAATGATGACCAGCTCTTGTTCAGCTGGCTCTATATTTCCCTTCTATCCTGTGGTCTCAGAGGGAGTCTTTGGAACCCCAAACCTATGACTACGCAGAGGTAAACTCCTGCAATAGGGATCACAAACCTGGTTCTCATCAGAGTAACTGTTCTGTCTATATAACCCCATTGTATTTAAGTTCTGGGTAACCTAAGAACAAAAATTTTAAGAAATGCCCAAAGGTATGCATGATTTTTGGTGTTGTTTTAGATATTAAATATGTTCTTTAAAAGTCTGGTTGATTGCCATCCTAAATGCCCCATAGGAGTTAATGAAAACAAATCTAGGTGGATTCTTTACAAGACAAATAGTCCCTAATTTAGGTAAGGTGAGACACACTAGTAAGAGTTTCCATCTTGTGCATATTTGAAAATTAAAGTTGTCAGGGATTACTATTAAATAGTCAATATGCTTTTTTCAACAAATTGTTGCCAAAGGCAGACCCAAAGTGTTGTGTAGTTGCTACACCTCCCCTCTCCCTTTTCAGATTATTGGCCTTGACTTTCTCCTGGGCAATCACGAGCTGTGGCACATTCTGCTTGCTCTGTCTGCCGTGCCAGCTGTCCTCCAGTCTCTGCTGCTCTTCTTCTGTCCAGAAAGTCCCAGATACCTCTACATCAAGTTAGATGAGGAAGACAAAGCAAAGAAAAGTAAGTCTGTGGGTGGTTTTACTTCGTACCTATTGTTTAGGAACTACCAGCTAATGAGAAGCAGTGTATATGAATGGTTACTCATGAAATTGGTACCAGTGCTTTCCAAATGAAGTCAGTGATTACATGTAAGAAGAATGTGCAAGATCATTTAATATGACTGGTATATGCCATTTTGCACCCGTAAACACTTGCTCGAGCCCAAACTGGAAGCCCACATGCAGAGTATGGGACTCAATCATCGGCTTCTAAAACACCTTTCCAACATTATGCTTCTGTGATAATGACGATTGTTTTCTTTGTCATAAGATGAGGCTAGATGTTCTACCTTTTTAAAATAAAAGAGCAGGATTTAATTTAACAAAAAAGAATTCTCAACACACATGCTATTAAGCAAAAGAGATGGCTATGCAGACTGTAGCTCTTTCATTAACATAATAAAAATACAGTTTTTGACCTGAGTTCCATAAACCTAATCATTTTGGGGGACAGGCTTGAAAAGACTCCGAGGAGGTGCTGATGTCACCAAAGACATTGCTGAGATGAGAAGAGAAAGGGAAGAAGCATCAAGTGAACAGAAAGTCTCCATAATTCAGCTCTTCACCAATTCCAGCTACCGACAGCCTATTTTCGTGGCGCTGATGTTGCACATGGCTCAGCAGTTTTCTGGAATCAATGCGGTGAGTTTCAGAACCTCTGATGCAAAACGTGGATTGAGGTAGGGCAGGAAAGGGATGTAAGTTTAAACAGGTAAAAGACATTTTAAGATGTTGACATTGCATGTCTTACTACAACAAACACTGACTGAGCATTAATTTTCTGTTTTGCCTCATCTGCTTTCTAACATTAGCTTGCAAGTTTTAAAGATGAGGGTAAAAAGGCAACAGTCATAATAAATACAAAAGAGCCAAAAAGGAGAATCATTATACCCAAGAAGAATCAATTACAAGGGGCTTCTAGAGTTGAGTATCAAATGTAGGATTTATGACAGCCTAGGCAAAAAGAGTCCATGGTTGCCTCCATCTATTTAAATGAAGTATATCAGATAGCCAGGTGCAAAGGAATTTCCTGCCATCCAAGAAACTTTCAGTCTATTTGGGGAGACAGCACACACACACCCAAAATAAACAGCAGAGTAAACTGAAATGATATTGGTGACTGAGGGTGGTAGAAAATACTTGATTGAAAACACTGAGTACAAATCTTGCTAGCTTTTGGGTTTTGAGTTGAAATCCTTGCATCATGCAGACTACAACTGTTTTACTAGCAATTAGCTACTAGAAGACAATAACCATGCATGCGTTTAGATACTAGTTAAAGAAAATCACTTATCGCCTTCCACTGCTTTTGAAAATGTGGTTTGGTCATCCTTTATAGTGAGCCAGTCCCAGATACACAAGGGACACTTTGGGGGTGACTGACGGATGGGCAGAGACTTGGGGGAGGCAAAGAAAGTAATTCCTATGAGGTGAAGCCAAAGGAGACCTGAATCTCACTCCATAAGCTGAAGATTGCTCTGCTGTGGTCTTCATCCTCCTTTAAGAGGTCCTTGGTGTTCATTTTTACCTAAATACTCTTTACAACTTTGGAGCTGAAAGACTGAATGCTATCCCCTATTTCAGCTCTGCCTGTACATCCAATGGCACAATACTTACTCTCTCTGAACCTCCCTGCTCTAGCTTCCAACCCAGTGCCTGATTTAGAGGTACCCAGGGAGTACTGAACTTAACGCTGCTGGGAGAGTGTGCAGCAGGCTGAGAGCCACTGCTCACTGACACAGTCTGCACACGGCTCCTGTATCCACCCTGGCTACAGAAAGAGCTGCCAGCACCAGGACATGTGATATGGAAAAGAAAAGACAGAGGATGATAGAACAACAAAATGACCTAAAACACTATTACAAAAGTAAAAATGTCACAAAATAATCAAAGCTTTTGGAGAGATTGTGAACCAGATTTCTCCATCTCCACTGAGATGAGCGGGGAATTTTAGTGGGATTAAATGCAACAGCAACCAGAACTCTCACACTTATTGGTGAGAGTGTAAACTGACACAGCTTCTTTGGAAAAGTGTGTGGCCGTACCTATCAAAGCTGAGCATATGTATACTCTGTTGTCCAGAAATCTTATTCCTAGGTATATATGTACTCGGATGCATATTTCACTGAGGATTGTTCTAGAATGTTCATAGCAGCGTTATCCACAATCACCCTAAATGGCAACTACGTAAACACCCATCAATAGTAAAATGGGTAACTAAATTGTGGTATATAATACAATAAAAAACTATATAGTAATGATGTTGAAACACAAATATACAAATACAACTGTACAGATTCTTCTCACAAAGGTAATGTTGCAGCCAGAAACAAAGTAGTATGTACTCTGTTGTTTCATTTATATCAAGTACAAGACTGGCAAATTTTATGTACAATGATAGAGTTGGAAGAATTTCCTTGAAAAAAATAGAGTGACATTTAGGGGGCTTCTGGAAGGCAGGAAAATGATTTATTTCCTGATCTGGGTACTGGTTAGACAGGTGAGTTCAGTTTGTGAAGATTAATTGAACTTGTACACTTATGATCTATGTATTTTTTTGTATGTATTTTATACTTTAACAAAAGGTTTAAAAAAATTTTAATATAAAGAAAATGCATATACAGAGTTTTCAGCTAAATATAAGGAAAACTTTTAAGCAATCGCAAGCTTTAAACACTGAAGGAAAATTGTGGTTTCTGCTTCCTTGGAAGGAGAAGGCAGATAAAATCTTTAGGAAGTTCTAAGGACCATGTTTCCATAGAAACAACTAAAAATAAACAACTTAAAATATTTCTTGCTTTAAAGCCATGCATTCTAGGCTTCTTGATTACAACTAAACTCTTATTACTTTGCAGATCTTTTACTACTCAACTGGTATTTTTCGGACAGCTGGGCTCAGCCAACCAGTTTACGCAACCATTGGAGTTGGTGCCATCAATACAATTTTCACTGCTCTCTCTGTAAGCAAAATAGCCAAAAATATTCTGCTTGTTCCTCAGTCCAGAAATGGGAGTTTAAAAAAATCCCTTGTGATCTAAAAGTGACTAATGACTTATTGTCCACATGCACTGGGTATGTAAAAGCGAGTGGGTCATGGAAAGTCCTGTGTGTGAATAACCACCCACTGTACTGAGATTAGGTATAAGTGAGCAAGTTGTCTGGTGCTCTCTGGTTATCAGTGGGTCTCTCTATCGGCAGGTATGCCATTAGCCACTCATTTGTGATTTAATAACTCACTTGGGAACACAGAGGACTTTCTCCTTGTATAAACACACGTTCCTTCTCCTTTGCTCTAGCCTTAAGCCCCTTGGGATTAGCCAATAGCTTGTCACTTGTATCAATATAGGGTGTTGTGCCTAGATTCCTCTCCTTCTATGGTTAAATTTTTTTTATTCTGATGTCTTGGGAAAAACATTGAAATAAAATAAATGTGGTCCTCTCAATTAAATACCTAAGCCTCTAGTAAAATTAAACAGTTTCAGCAAATTCCTATGATGTTAGGCCCTTGGGCAGAGCTTTTATGTAGCTCACAAGGCCATGGCTTCTGGTGACGTATACGAATGTGGTAACATGAGACGATGGAGTGGAAGTGGTGTGTAAGTTGAAATGTTATTGTTATTTTTGAAAAGTTTTTGTTTTCTTTGAAATGTCACGTGTTATTTTTGAAAAAAGAAATTTTTCCAACAAGTGGAAGAGGCCATATACTTTTCTTAAGACCAGATACCTTATGTAAGGAATGATTCAGTATCTGAAAATAAGAATATTTAACATAACAAGCGAAAAATTAAACAAACAACAAAAAATCCCCCAAACTTTCCAACTAATATAACTCACTCTAAAATGAGGGTAATTGGGCTTGTTTTTATCTTAGAATGCAGGATGTCCAAAAGCCTTGTGCTTTTCCATTTTGGTCACAATATTGTACTAAATATACTTTAGTAACTGGTTTTTCATTCTCTGCACATGAATTTTAACTATTTCCTTAGGGTGGTCAATAAATTATAGCCTGGCCACCTAGGTCAAAAGGCAACTTTGTCCAGACCACATTAAACTGTATTGGACCTTGGAAAGCGGGGGAAGAACAAATACAAGGGAACAGCAGTTGTTCTGTAGACCTGCGTTTAGAGATAATGCCTGTCGGAGTCAAAGGTCACTCGAGATCAACACAGGCCTGGTGCTGGGATGTAAACCAAGGGACTACTGGCATTCTTTTATCTCCTGAGATAATACTTTTTACACATCTTACTTGAACATGTTTTTCTAATATAGAGATTATGATTAAAACATTTTATATGTAACAGGGTCTGCTATGTAAAGCATCAAGTTGTCAAGATTGGGTAACCCAAATTCTAGGAGTGCCTAACAGGAAACTACCGCAGAATTTCATTTTTGTCAACCTTCCCGTGAGGGTTGGAGGAGGTGTTTTGAAAAGTGTCTTGATTATTTTGAATATACCTTTGTAGAGTTCATCCTTTTAGTCTGTGAAAGTTTTTGAGCAAGCGTCACAATAAAAAATAATGTCTAATCAGCTGCCTAATTACAAATAATCTTCCAGGACTACAAATAACATTTAAAATGTTTAATTATGTATATTTTTGAAAACTGGTTTTAAAGTTCAAAAAAGGACCAAAAAAATATAGCCCCTCAGTCATCCAATTTCTCTTCCCAAAGTTAACCAATGTTACCAAATTCCGTGTATCCTTTCAAATAAAGTCGTGCAAATAGGAATATGCACTGGCTCCCACACTGAGTAGGCTTCCAGGACGTGTGACCCCACTGGGGCAAAGGTGGGGAGGCAGACATCTCCAGCCCCTGACCAAGTCTTACTTTATGTCACACTCCTCCCTGAGTGCTCAGCTGGCCTCACAAAGGGAGTCCAGCTCAATTTTCAAGGCATGTAGTTTTAGAATTATTTTTATTCTATTCATAATAATTGTTCAGAGACAGAAGAAACAGACATAGTAAAAACCCTTTTCCTGAAGAAATGTTTCTGTTTTCTTGGTAGCTTGATGTGGTGTCATCAAGTCAGCTTTGAAACCCATCATTAAAGAGTCAACATAGAGAGAGAAATTTTATGAATGTGAGAAAGGTTTGTTTTTCCCACTTCCTTCACAGCAATTAAATATGGGTTCTTCATTTATCATCCTAAAGTGATTTGAAACTCTGATACGAAATGCCTCTGAGATGAAAGGGGCTTTCACTGTAGGCAAAAAGAAATATTTCTCATGTATTTTCAGAGCCAGAGCACACTATACTAAGGGTATTGGATTGCTATTGATCTACTGATAGATATATGAGCCTCGTCAATGGACTCAGCAAAGTGAGAAATTATGACAGGTAGTTTTTTTGTGTGTGTGACTCTTCAACCGTGGCAGTATTTCAAGGATTAAGCAGACTCTAGCCAACAAACTCTGGTCTTGGCTAATTGTAAACCTTAACTATTAATGCAAAGGTCCCCAGACCCATCTATGACATGTCTCCTAACTTCGAATAAGAGAGCTCTTTAACCTTTTGCTTTAAACTCTTACCTTTTCAAATGGATAGCTTGTTTGCAACAGTAGGTATATTTAGGCCCAGCAGAAAAATAGAAGACCTATTTTGGTAAGATGATCAAATTCTATATGTTGCCAAGTGAGTGGTCATAATTCGACTTCATTAGCAGTCAGAAAGTTGGATGAGAATAGTTGACACCTCAGCAGTTGTACTGTTTCAGGTGTCTGCCGCGCACAAACCCTTGTGATTAGAACTTACGATAAATACCAGGAGAGAAAAATGTCATTTTTAATGTGGAAACTTTGTATTTTAAACATACGGGAAACCTACTGGAAGAGATCCAAGATGTATAGTCTCGTACTGTTGTACCCCAAGTGATATCCCAGAGAAGAGCTAACACTAAGTTCTTTCTGTCGAATGCCCTGTTCAAATCTTTGTGACTAAACTAAGCAGGTATTTGTTAACAAGCTCTGGTCACTGAGAGAGCGCTGCCACTAGGGCAAGAGCCACTACCCTCCTCAGTTCCACATCCAGCTGTGTGTGGCTTATAATAAATTGTGGATTATAATAATCATATAAATTATAATAAAATGACCTCTTTGTCAGTAAAAACTATTGAAGTATAAAGCCTATATGTTTGAAAACTCTCCTAGGTGTTCCTCGTGGAGAAGGCAGGGCGACGCTCTCTGTTTCTAATTGGAATGAGCGGGATGTTTGTCTGCGCCATCTTTATGTCCGTGGGCCTCGTGATGCTGGTGAGTTTGGTGCCTGCACTGAGATTTCCAGTGACCGGATGATAGCACTTCTGTGCTCCAGGTTTAAATACCTCTATGTCAAAAACATTTGTGAATGACTTATGAAATAAAGCCAGAGGAACAGCATTTAATACACAGGAGAAATATAAAGAAAAAAGAGAACTCGTTTTGGGGGGTTTAAAGACTGAACAGCAATTGCACTTGTTGCCCAGGGAGGCCATGTAGCAAAATGGTGAGAGGTTAGGTTCTGGGGTCAGTCCCAAACTCGTTCCAGGGCTGGCTGTGTTGCGTGGCTGCCCGTGTGACCTTGGGCAGGTCCCTGGACCTCTCCAGGCCAGTGCCCTCCACCACTACTTCACAGGCGTCCATCTAGCACCCTTGGCATTATTAGAAGTAGGATCCTTACACAGAAGGAATGACTCTTTCACAGGAAAAGAGTGACGAAAAGTAACATAAAATCCTAATCCAGACAGTTTCCTATAACAAAGCTCGAAAGATTTCAGGATGACTCATCCTAGAATAAGCTTGTGTCCAACTAGAATAACTGTACTTAATTGAACATAAACACATCGGGAAGAGAGTCATGTCACTGCTGAATCCAGTGAGTCTTAGACTTAGCAAAAAGCAGCAGCAGCCAATGATTCCAGTTCTACGTTTGTTTCTGTTTTGTTTGTTCCTCAGGATAAATTAACTTGGATGAGTTACGTGAGCATGACTGCCATCTTCCTCTTTGTCAGTTTCTTTGAAATTGGCCCAGGCCCTATCCCCTGGTTCATGGTGGCTGAATTTTTCAGTCAAGGACCACGCCCTGCTGCTTTAGCAATAGCTGCATTCAGCAACTGGACCTGCAATTTCATTGTAGCTCTGTGTTTCCCATACATTGCGGTAAGCGGCTTAATATTGTGCAAATTGACGGAACAGAAGAGAGGGTAGAACAGCTGCTAATTGGGACTCTGTGTTTGGTCTCCATGCAGGACTTCTGTGGACCTTACGTGTTTTTCCTCTTTGCTGGAGTGGTCTTGGGCTTTACTCTGTTTACATTTTTCAAAGTTCCAGAAACCAAAGGAAAATCCTTTGAGGAAATCGCAGCAGAATTCCGAAAGAACAGAGGCTCAGCCCAAGCACCAAAAGCTGCCATAGAAATGAAATTCCTTGGAGCTACAGAGACTGTGTAAAGATAACCTGCTTTTTGACATAAACAGAAAAAGGAAGGAACTCATGTGTTTTTAAATGACAATTCTTTGAGAATTTTATATCTACATCTTGAAGTATTGTTTTATTTTTTAAAGAACTTTTATGGGCTCTGATTAGAAATATCATCAAATATTACCAAAGAAAGTATTTTTTTTTTAAGTTACAGAATCTAATTTTTATGGTAAGACTGTAATTAAGTAAACCAAAGAGTCTAGCTCATTTTGCTACACTATATGGCAAGGACATTCTAATATTCCTAGTTCTATTCTTTATAATAAGGTTCTTCTGAAATCAAAGCGGTTTCCATGTATCATATTCTTGCTTCATTAAGCATATAGTTAGAAACCTGAAGATACAACTAGTAGTTACCTATTTGGATATGATTAAGATGGAATTTTCTTACCCACTGAACTTATACTAAAGAAGACAGGGCTAGTGACAGTAAAGTTCATGCTAAAATTGATAACCTTCCCATTTCGCCCACTCAATTTTTTCTTGAGCATTAGAATTTGCATTTTGTTTAAAATTTTATTTTTTCTGTAATTTCATGTGGAGTGGTTTATTGAGTATATTAAAATATATTTCTAAAGAAAAACTTTATTTTTAGTAGGCTTACCAAAATCTTTCAGTATTCAGGAAAAAAAAAATTAGTTCCTTTGGTGACAAAATGATTTTGTAAGATTATACACTAAAAAGGTTTTACCTGGTCAGATAGCATGGGTTATTAGTTAATATTAACATCTATTATAAACCCATGTTAATTCCTCGTTGGTTCAGTCCTTTGGGCTATGTTTTGTTTCGCTTTTTTATTGAGCACAACCTGGTTTTCTCAGCTGTGTTATAAAATATACTCAGTGATAAGTGGGGTATATTGTCTCTTCAAACCCCAAAAAGCTAGAACAGTCTAACTTAGGAAATTTGAAGTGAAAGATTGCTCTGTTTGTTTAAAAAAAAAAAAAAATTTCTGAATTACTATATTTCAAAACAGATTGAAAAGGTAGGGTTGGAGAATACCCAACAATGGGCCCCCGAAAATTCATGAATGCTCAATTTCACACTTGATCAAAATCCCCATTTAATTTGCCTGGAAACACTGAGTTCTCTAACACAAAACAATCATCCTCTTTGATGTTTCCCTCTTTGTCTTAGCAGTGTACTGATGCTATCTAAGCTGTTCTATTGCTATTGCTAACGTTTATTGTGTACCACCTACGTTCCAGGAACTGTGCTAAGTGCTTTTACCTATGTAGGCAAATTGGAAATACACAGATGATTAAACAGATTTTCTCTTACAGTCAATTTTGCAACTATGGAACAGTTCTGATGGATACCAAAGGCTTAGCAGGGAGCTAAAGTATCTCCAGGCTGTTTTCATCACAAGTGGAACGCTGAATCAATCCTTTTTATGTTTGCTTTAATGTGCATAAAAACAGTCAACACTTGCTTTTTTTTTCTTCTTTGCCAAAGTTGTTTATCTTTCTGTAATTTGGCAGTCCCAACAACATGAAATTATTTCTTTTCACTTTGACTGATTTTTATTTCCTTTGGGCCAATGTGGGATAAATTATTTTCACTTAGGACTTCTGGACACAGTCAAAATGAGCTTAGATAGTTCAGGAGAATTTTGTGCTAAACTGTGAACTATGAAAAAAAATATGTAGGGACTCTGAATAGGACAGGAGCAGGAAAATTGCTCTTGTATGGCTCCTGTCTTCTTTGGGATGCTAATGGCCTTTGATAAGCCCGAAGTTGCAATAATAAAAAAATTTAAAGTTTTTATCGGCGGCGATGAATGTGATTTAATCAAATCACTACTCCTGATCTCATTTACTAAGAGAATAAAGAAGTCAAGGTTTGACAAAAAGCCCAAAAGACCACTTTTAAGTTCTAATTAATTTTTTTGACTGATCCACAAGTTCCAGAAATTCAGACCATGAAGTTTTCTGCCTCAGAGAAATTTAAGTAACTTACATTGTTTCCCTTCCAAAATTTTTTTCTTACAGAGATACAAGTGAAAAGAAACATGAAAGTGAAATAAGAAGCTGTTAACACTTTATACTAAGACAAAGGAACTAGCTAAACAATAAAAACTCCTAGGTCTTCAATGGTATCCATCATAATAAATAATGAAATTAACAGTAAGTAATTAGATTTAGTTCCAGGAAAGTCAGATGTGACTTTGAACACTTATTTTTTTGTAGTACTCTTATCATTTTTGTGAAAGTGTTTTCACACTCTAACATTCCTACAAATGTGATTTTTCTATTGGTGTGTTCGAAACATGATTACACTTCCTGCTCTGACCACTCATCTGCTACATCTAACTATTGCCCACTGTCATGACATCAGCGCAAGGGTCTTCTCTAACTTTCTCTTCCCCTCTTGCATCTACACGATCAGCACTGTAATGTGTGCTCAGACACAAATTACCCCTCTTCAAGGAGCTCTCAGTTTAAGAAGTTCAGAAAGACCAGGGTATAAATATTCACATCTGTGTCTTCTGCCTTCCATAAACCTTGATTTAGAGACTTCTGTTGTAAAATGGGCTCAATAACATTACCTACCTCAGAGAGGTATTGTGAGGATGAAATGTCAAGTGCTACGCAGAGTGCCTGGTACACAGGGGGTACTCAATTAATGTTACCTAGAATTAGTATTCACAAAGATATTATTAGGATACAGAATTGTCACATATAAGATAGTTCCAATTTTTTCTTCTGAATAAAAGTTTCATAATTCAAGGTAATATTCTCTTCAAGCAATAACCTCATAAACATAAGGGAATGGTAAGAATCAGGGGGGATTTGAGGTTATCTAAAACTTAAACTCATATTTGATATTTCTAAGTAGGTTATAAGAGTTTTTATTGCGTTTTTGAAATTTGCTTTTGCCTAAGTTATGTTATTTTTAAGAGGTTTATATGTGATATTATGTCTTTGAATAATACTACTGTGTTTCCCCGAAAATAAGACCTAGCCGGACAATCAGCTCTAATGCGGCTTTTGGAGCAAAAATTAATATAAGACCTGATCTTATTTTACTATAATAATAAGACCTGGTCTTATATTATATTATATAAGACCGGGTCTATAATATAATATAGTATAATATAATATAATATAATATAATATAATATAATATAATATAATATAATACCAGGTCTTATATTAATTTTTGCTCCAAAAGGCGCATTAGAGCTGATTGTCCAGCTAGGTCTTATTTTTGGGGAACACGGTAAGTACAATATAAAATGCTGTATATCATATTTAAATGCAATCATAACCACAGGGTTATAACTATAGGGCAAGACCAAACCTTCTTGATAATCCTCAAAAGTTGCAAAAGTGTGTAAACCAGTGTACATGCATAAGCTACTTCTTATTGCTAGCTTATTATTGGATACGTAGCAAATAAAGCAATGTTAGGCAATATCTTGTGCTTACCGTGTTCTAAGCAGTGGTGCTGAGTAAAGTGTAAAAAATACAATTTTTGATTACAATTCTGTATCAGTGACCTGAGAAGAAAAGGTTTATTACCTTTTCTTGAGGCAATGAATTTTGATCCATCTGCTGGTGTTTTTATTGCCTTCTAATTTGGAGCACATTAGAAAGAATCATCATGAAAAGAAATTGGTTTTAGTTAAGAGTATATGTACAGTATGGTTTTATAATAATAAATATATTTCTAAATGCTTAGTGTTGTTTTATTTTATATAGAAAATAACCACATTTAAGAAACTTGATATTGGTTTACTGTATATACTCATTTCCTTCTCACAGTATTTTTTCTATTCTCATTGTAAAGATAATATGTGAGTTACTTTTTAAACCCAAATTGTATTTTCATCGGGCAGTTGTTTTGATTATCAGCAGTAGAAAAAACTAACCTGAAGGCTCGGTAAAAGAACAGTGGAAGAGGAATGAATGACTCCCTTTGATGAAAATAAAAATAATTAGTAAATACTTAATTGAGCTCCTATTATAGACACTTTGTAAAGGTTTGTGAAAGACACAAATCTTGGAAAACGTGATCCCTATCCTCAGTCATCTATATTCTCATAAAGGGGTTAACACTTGAAAACAAATAGTTACAGTACAAAGGAGAGAATAGAATAAACTATAAGTAAGTGGTTTTTAAGTTGACATCTGAAATTTTCATTATATGTTTAAATAGCTGCAAAAGATGTAACTTTTTCAAAATATAGTATATGTTGACATTTAAAAATTGCTGTACTCTATCGAATGGAATTTAAACACCACAGTAATGTGCTACCATAACCATTAAAAAATGTAAATTTATTTATGTGTTTAACTGTTAGAAATTTTACTGCATTCTTTTCTGTTCTCATATTTCCTTTCCGTTTTCTTCAAAGAATTTTATCCTCAAGTGATAAATTTATATGTCTTAAAGTATTTTTGATGGTTCTATTATAAGTTTCTACAATAAAAGTATCTATAATTTGAATTTGAATTTTTCAAAATGTCCTTGTCTGTAAAGGTCAAAATGTTTAACCAATTTGCTCTGGATTGAGTTAGCATTTGTGATTATTAATACACAATTGAGGGGGGAAAAAATCTGTATTACAAATTTTGATAAAATTCATTTTTAAAGCAGTCATTTTAGAAATTCATCTCAATGAGAAGTATGGGGTTATTTTTTTCAATTAATTTATATATTAATGGATGGATAGTTCTTATTACTAAAGAAAATAGTCTTCAGCATAAATTCTATTATTACTTTGTTATTATAAGCTTACTAAAAATCTTATTTTCATAGATAAGTAGATAGGAATGGAAGGACCAATGTCATTCAATCCCATGAACTATTTTTAAGTTATAGCCAAAATGCACATAAAAATTAATCAAAGTAATTTTTAATAATGTATCAGCTAATAACTCAATTAGGCCCTTTGATTTTGTGAAAAGCAAAACATTTGTATTGTGGGGGCTAGCCTGGTGGTTCAGGTGGTTAGAGCTACTGAAAGTACACACTGTTCCCCCAATAAAGTCCTGTTCCCCTTCCCCAATAAATTCTTAAAAAACAAAACAAAACAAAAAAAAATTTGTATTGTGAAAGGATTTGTTATCCAGTTGCTACAGTCATTCCCTTACTTAGTTTCTGGGCAGCATACCAAAATGGCTTTACCAAGGGTTAATAAAAGACCATTATTATATTGTTGAATCTTTCACTTACAGGCAGCTTGCTTAACCTGATATATTCATAAAGGATTAGGAGAATTGAAATATTATTAATTTTATGCATTTTCATATATATAATACAATTCTACTTTATCACATGCTCTATTTATATTAAACCATCAGAGTTCAGATTTAGCTTGGTAGCTTGTTCAAGTCATAGAAAATGTCAGTAGTAACCTAATGGGTAAATTCAGTCCTCATTGTCAAATTAATTTTCCAAATGAGACTTACTTTCTAGTCTGACTTAATTTTCACTTCCAATAAGTACCTTAGTATTCAGAATGAATGATGGCCATCTCATGTTTGAGTTACAGTGCTTCCACAGGTGAACATAGATGAGGAAATGGATACATGCCATTAGTCTGCCTTCTGCATTTCTAACAGATGCTTTATTTTCTTTATGTTTACTGGTCTTTCCCTCAGGAGGAATGAACTTTGAAAACAATTGGGCAAGGTCTGCTAAACAAAAATGGTCATTATCCTCTTCTACAATGTCTGAATTCAAAATATCAGGCCAAAATATACTCTTTCTTATAAGTCTCCTTAATTAAAGTAGGCTTCATAGATAAAATATTTCCAAAGACCCCTTTGTTTGGCACCTCTAAAGGTTTAACAGTCTAAGGCAAGGCATCATGGTGAGAGTCGGGATCGAGTGAGGATTATATCTGTCTTCTGTCAGGTGGGAGAAGGATGATTATGGAAGAGGTGTTGGAGAGAAGAATTGGCCTAGTGCCCGGCTGCAGGTGCATTATTGGGCATGAAACCATACATTTTTGTCCATGATTAAGAGATAATATGCCCGGCTTTGAAAACAGTTATTATAAGTTATTCAAAAACTAAATGCTGGTGTGTTGGGATGGGGGGTAGAAATGAAACTGAGAGGATTGGCCCAGAAGATCCAGCATCCAAACAATAGGATTTCAAAAGAAAGGAAAAATCAAAACAGAGGGAAAGAAATTATCAAAGATACATTATATTGGAATTTTGCTGAACTGAAGAACAAGACTTGCGATTGAAAGTTCATTCTGTAACAAACACAATAAACAAACAAAGACCAAAATTTCATCATGAAACTTCAGAACGCCAGAGATTCAGAATACATATGAAAGCATCTAGAAAGGAAAGGCCACATACAAAGGACCAGGATTCATAACAGCGTGTAATATCGGAACAGCAACTGTGGAAGCTAAAAGACCGTGGAGCAATGCCTGCAAACGTCTGAAGGAAAATGATTTTTAGCCTAGAATTTTGTCCTCAGACATATTACCAATTGAGTGTGAAAGTAGAATTAGGTATATTTCCAGACATGCAAGCCCAAAATTTTACTTCTTCTGCACCTTTTCTCATGAAACAAATGGAAGATGGACTCTACCAAAACTGGAGAAAACCAAGGGAGGAAGATATGGAATTCAGCAAAAGGAGAGATAGAAGGATAAGTTTCAGGACAAAAGTCACAGATGGGAAGCTAGCATCAGGGCCTAGAAAACAACTGATTCAGATTGAAGCAAGAAAAAGAAGGCTCCAAGGAAAAACAGAACTAAAAGTTTCTCTGATGTGTTTGGCCATATGAAGAATAATTTGGAACATTTAGAAAAAATTAGTGATAAACACATAGAAAACTAAACAAATGCGAATGTGAGGCAATTACAAATTCTTGGGGAGAGAGTAAGGTAGGGAGTGGCAAAGAAAGGAAATGTCATAGTACATTACTCGGCTCAGCAATGAAGAGTTATTTACATAATTATGTAAAACACTGGATATTGTTACAATTCTTGTTTTCAAATAAAATTTATAATAGTACTATATTATGAAATATGTGGAGAGGAAAGGTGAGAAGTGTGAAAAAAGAGCTCAATTATTATTTATCATAATAAGTTGTTAACACATAACCAAAATCTATAAAGCAAAAAATATAAGCCAATGTGCTGTAATTTTCTCTGTGCCCTCAGATGTATTTCCACCCTTTCCACACTGCTCTGTGCCTCAAAAGGCTGATCTTTTCAGAATGTACATCTAGGCTCCTTGTCTTTGGCTTTCAGTTGGTTTTGCTTAACTGGATGCATTGGTCGGAAATGGGAGGACAAGAAGAGGCAGAAAGTGATCTATTGGTTCCTTCAGCTTCCACCTTCTCACCAAGGCTGGGCAGTGACTGCATTCATCCACCAAAGGCCACAATTGCTGCTCTTACTGGACTCTGGTAATTGATTCCCCAAACCTTGCCCCTTTTAATCCTAGAGTTGGTAATGTTATCCTACTATTGTTAGTTTCACTACTACTAGTCCCAGGTGGTTTACATCCCTTGCTGGTTCCTTAACTTGGCCTACTCCTTTGTAAATCATTTCTTCTTTAAACTTCCTTAACTACCCCTTTTCAGTAGACCATCTGTTTCTGTGGGGACCCTGAACGATATAGCCTATGAATTAGAATATCAAAATTAAAGCTTTCAGAAATCATTAGAAACTTCAAGTGTTCACCTATAAGGAGATTCATGGGTAGGGAGGGATGAGGCAGAAAACTATTGTGAATTCTTTTAAATATATTTAATATAGGCCTTTACTATTATTTGACCTTTAAAGTATAGGCATGCCTTATTTTACAAAAGTAAAAAAATACTAAATAACTGTACAAATTTTAATTTAAAATATTAAATCAACTGAAAAATGCTATATAGCAAAAGGTAGATGAGATTTCATATGTGTGTGTGTGTGTGTGTGTGTGTGTGTATATATATATATATATATATATATATATAATGAGAGAAATTAAGAGAGTAAAGAGTAGCTGAAAGGGAGGGAGAAAAGAGGAGGGAGAGATAACAATCTTAACAGTGGTTAGTGGTTAATCATAGGTGGTAGGATTTCAGCTAGTGTGTATGTGTGAGTGTGTGGTCTGTTTTCTTCATTGTGCATGTATATTATGTTTATAATAGGATAAAAATAAATGTGGGGGACATTAACTTTCCGAAATAGGTGGTGAGAAGAAATGGCTCTGCCGATGAATGGATAAACTATAGAATACTACTCAGCAATAAAATATGTACAGTGAAAAACTGAGATATGTGTTAGAAGAAAAACTGATGTATATTAAAATGTATAACAGTGTATTTGAGCAAAAATCAATTCAAATCAGCACACAACCAGAAGTGATTAAGAATGTTCCACCAATAGAAGCTAGGAGCGAGACGTTTATAGAGACTATTTGATTGGTTGTCAGGTCGCTGTACTTGGGAAAGCCTAGTTGACTGTGACTGGCTGTCCTTGGGTTTCTACTTCTTATCCTTGAGGCATTTACAGGCTTAGGTTTTGGTTTGCTTACACAGGTTACCAAGGCATTAAAGCCATCTCAGCCCAATAACCTCCTTGTTTAATTGATATAACAATGTAACATGCATGAATCTCAAATGTATTATACGAAATGATCAAAACCAGACTCAAAAGACTACATATTCTATGATTCCATTGATATGATACCACGTTTCCCCGAAAATCAGACCTAGCTGGATAATCAGCTCTAATGCATCTTTTGGAGCAAAAATTAATGTAAGACCCAGTTTTATATTATATTATACCTGGTATTAGATATTATATTATTATTATATTATATTATATTATATTATATTATATTATATTATATTATACCTGGTCTTATAGTAAAATAAGACCAGGTCTTATATTCATTTTGCTCCAAAAGATGCCTTAGAGCTGATGGTCCGGCTAGGTCTTATTTTCGGGGAAACATTCCTTTTCTAAAGGAAAAAGAATTGGACTAGAAATCAGAGTAGTAGTGTTTGCAATTTATAGAGAGTCTACATAAACTGTTATCTTGATTGTAGTAGTGGTTCACTGAACTATAAATCTGTCTAAACTCACAGAATTGTATACCAAAAAGAGTGAATTTTGCTGCATGCAAAATTTTAAAAGTAAATTTAACGTTTTAAAAAATTTGGACAAAATAAAAGTCAATGAACTTCTTATCTTCTCATGCCACTTGAGTAGATTTATTTTTTCCATGTTTTCTACCTATGGTCAGTCATTGAAACATAAATCTAAACCAAACCATTTAAGCTTTGTTTATTTTCTTAACTCTGAGTGATTTGCAGCAGAAAATTAAAATGCCAATCATTACAATCCAGAGATAATCCTAAAGCACAATTCGAGCTTCTCTTTACAGTCTCTGATTTAACACTCAAAATGTCTTTCCAGAATTGCCAAGGAGGCTTGATTGAGTTTCAGCATCATTTCCAGACCTCCCGGGTGGAGCCATTAATAATCAGTGAAATGGCCCAAAACGAGAGCACTGAAAGGAACATGAGTTTTAAAAAATCTGCTAACTGCATTGTCAATTTCAGAATGATGGGAACTGAATAGAAAGGCCGTGTGGTCCCGCCTTCCCCATCTCACTCACCGACCACACTCTGAAGCAGAAGCGGACACCCTAACAATGATCTCATTGCATTATGTAACCCTGGGGAGGCAGGGATGAGGCTTGCTGAAGCTGGAGTTGTGCTGATTGTCACCCATTGATCTACACAGTCAGGAATGTCCCTACTCAGAGCCTCTGACAACCAGGTCCAGTTTTGACTTGTTCCCAAGTGACACTGGCGATTATTTTTATCTCCTAATGTTACAGTTTAACTAATTCACTAATGATTAAGACAATTTTAAAGACTGAGCAAGCCTCACTAGCTAAATTGTTGTTGTACTTTAGTTAACATGCAAAGGGTGTCCACTGCCTGCAGTTAGCTAATAACGCATTATAATTAATAGTACTTGGGAAAAGTGTCCTGTCAGCGGGAGCCCTGAGGTTGTTTTCCTAATGCGCCAAGACAATCTCCATCAGGCCTTTTCTGTTTCATCACATAAGTTACGGTGCTGTCCCTACTCTCATTCTTTTAATTCTAAAAGTAATTTGGGTTCTGATTTCAAAAACTCACAGAATTGTCTTCATTATCATTTTCTTGAACTGCATTTGTGGGGTGCTGGGATGATATAGGTGAATAATCATCTTCTGATTTACTCACCTCCGATTCTGCCTTGCAAAAGCACACCTAGCTCAGCAGGAGGGCTTGGGCAAGCAAAGCCCAGGGGAAGTCAGGACAATGATTCACCCACCCCAGGGAAGATTTCTTCATTTGTTTGCTCTATCTCATGCTTTTCTCGCTGATTGTTGTTTTTGTTTTTCATTTTTATTTTCCTGTGTATAGAACATGCGTTATCCCATTATTCTTAATTTGTGCTAAAAAGTGTATTTTGTATATAGGGAAAGCAATCTTGGATGTCCTACACAATTAACTATTACATCACCTAATACCACTTTGCTGGAATAAGACGCAGGTGATGATTTCTGAGACCAGAGCAGTTCAGTGAAAGCCAAGTAAAATAACAGCAAACAATAGTGTGACAACATCGCCAAGGACCCCTCCTCATCTCCCATATCATTATTCTTGTCAAATAAGAACATACATAGAAATATTTTTGAAAATTCGTGGCAATCCCCAGGTCCCACTTTCCATCTCTGCCGTCCTCCATTGCCCATCCACATTCCAGCGGCAGTGGCAGAAGAGAAACTCAATGAGGTACATGTCCCTCACGCCACATTGTTCGAAAGCAGAAGGTGACTAAATCATGTACATATGATAGAACTATCAGAATGAAAAAGTGGAATGAGTTATATAGAGAGAGGGTGCCAAAAACATGTATACACATTTTAAGAAAGGAAACAATCTATTAAAGTTGTAATGCTCAATATATACCAATAACAAAAGATGAACACAAGTCATGTTTGACTTCTGCAATTACAAGAGGTGCTCAGAGTGGTTACCATCAGCATCCAGACACTTCTGATTACAGCGAACCACTGCTTGAGCAACGTTGACCAAAGCGCCCACTTGTATCCATTTTTTGGCACCCCTGGTATATACTGTGATGCAAGAATCATTGTTTCACTGATTCTGCAATTACACAAAATTTCTTTGTTCAGCTTAGAAATTAGATACAAAGAAAAGCTCTAATAACTTTGGCATTGGATCACCTAGTGGAGAGTCTAGCTGTGTGGTCTGCGTCCTGCGGGAGAGTGTTCTATTGTGCTATGAATGTCAATCAGGTTGATTTGGTTGATAGTGTCGTTCAGGTTTCCTGTTTCCTTACTGATGATTTTTCCTTTACTTGTTCTGATTATTGAGAGAAAAGTATTGAAATCTCCATCTGTAACTGGACTTGCCCAGTTGTACAACCTGTACTCCTCCCCAACATTTATACCACTCTGAATCTACTATTCTGGTCACCGTGTTAAAAATGAGGAAACTGAGGCTCCAGGAGATTAAGTAACTTGTACAAGGCCACTCAACTAGCAGTGGTAGAGCGGGATTCAAATTGATGTAGTTTGACTTCAGAGCCCCTGCTCTTCATCCCCACGATACGCTGCATCCTGTTGCATCTGTGAATTTCAAGAGCAGGTGAGATGAGGCATGACTTTATTCTCCTTTTACAAGGTGTTTGCAGCACAAGCCGATGCCTAGGGAAGCTTACGTGCCATCACATCCTCCACCCTCTCCCATCTCCACCCTGACTCAACGCAATCTCGAGCCCCACTCCAGGAGTATTGGAGGGGACACTCTGAGGGGGTGTTGCTAGGAGCTGGAGCTTTCAGTGGAGTAGAAGAAGGTAAGAGCCCTTGCTTTGGTAGGAAGTGTTCTTTGCGGTTATCTCTTTCTTTCTAGCTTCTCTTGGTTCTTTGCTCCCTTAGTTTTGTTCTCTTCCAGGATGCTGGGTGGACAGGTCAGAGCCCCTACCCTGGAGAAGCCTGGAGGTGGGGCGATAAAGCCCAAACTGCTCTGTGGTTTAACAAGTCACCTATGCTGCTTCTTTTTGTCGTCAGTGTGGTAAGACCTCAAGGTCAAATCCTGAGAGTGGGCTTTGAGGAAGGAGCCATGAAGACCTATTTTCAGATTTGGCCTTAGGCCAGAAAGGCAAAAAGGAGCCCTCCTGACTCACTCACAGTTTACGAAGTTTAGAAAGATCAGGAAGTCTCACAGGAGTGGGGTCCAAGTTATACCGGAATGAGCAACGTGTATTCTCCTGGAATATGGCTTTTGTGTACGGATCTCGTAGGGAGACTATCAGGGTGGGCTGCTGGCCACTTCTCTTTTCATCAGAAAAAACTCAAACCATAAGATTCTGCATGAAAATTGAATAACCACTTCTAAACCTAAGAAATGTAAATTCCCATTCAAGATATGGCTGAAGAACTATTCAGCTGTCGGCCTCAGATATGTTTTCAGACTTGAGGGTCCTTCCGGTTTAGATTAGGGCAAACTTTGGATCCAATGCAGGGCAAGCTGAAATCTCAGTGACGGCCAGTGCACCTGATATCTTGAAAGTGAGACACAACCCACCACTCTCTTTAGTAGGCTCAGGAAGGACTGTGAGGTCTAAACTCAAAATATAAGGCTGATATCCAGGTAGTTCAGAAAACCAGCTCCCAAACACACCCAGACAAACCCACCAAGTGGTGTTTATCCTGCCACAGTTACCACGGTCAGGGTCTGACCTCAGCCTTGTGGGCTCAGAAAGTCAATCCCATAGGGTCCCAGAGCTGCCTAGCTTCAGGTGTACAGTGCAGACAGAGGTAAAGAACGGGGATTCTGGAGCCAAACTACCTCAGTTTGAATCTGAGCTCTACTTTTTACTAGCTTCAATTACTTAACCTCCCTATGCCTCAGTTTCCACATTTAAAAATTATGATAATAATAGTAGCTACATTCTAGGGTAGTTATGAGAATTAAATGAGTTAATATCTGAATAGTATTAAGATCATTATCTGGCACATAGTGCTATGTGAGTGTTATTACAAAACTAATAAGAGACTAATCATAATGCCAGAGTAGTAAATTATTTTACAATGAGAAAACAGAGTTGTTGCGCAACCTGGAGACTCATGTTGACCTGACCCGGCTCCAAGGGAAGCCAAACAATGTGGTTGTTAGTTAACATGGGATGTTAGCAAGAGGAATTGTCATGACTTAAATATCTAGTAGCTCTGACTGGCACTTCCTAGTATAGATATGTCAGTATATTTATCAGGCAAGAATTGTGGACCTCAGATGTCATCTAGACACTACACGGTTATTTTTGCTGATCTCTGCACTGATCTATTGAGGGAGTGATGACAATGATGATGATGATGATGACCATATAATTGGTGAGCACTTACTACATCTATTGTAAAGATATTCTCTCATTTATTCCTCAAAACACTCCTATAAAGTAAACACGATTACAGATGAGGATACCGAGATTTAGAGAGACACACCTGGTCTCTGGAATTTTGCCCTTGCATTTTCCTTGCCTGGAACACACATCTTCCAGTCATCAGTATTACTCCTATGCATCCTTCAAGACAGGGATTCTGGAGCCAAACTCCCTCAGTTTGAATCTGGGCTCTACTTTTTACGAGCTTCAATTACTTAACCTCCCTATGCCTCAGTTCTAGAGTTCCCTACTCTAGAAAGCAGGCCCAACTGCCCTTCCTAGAGCCTTCTCTGGGCTAGGCTCCCTTCACCTCTTCCCGCAGGCCTCTGCAAAGCACTTGCTATGTCATATTAAAATGGTCTTAGCGGTCTCTTCCACTAGGGCAGGCTGCACTTTGTTATCACTATATCTTCTTTCTTTCCAGAAGTGCTCAGTATCTGGCAGAAATGATTATTCAGTAGAATCGATGCAATGTCTGGTATTGAGTAGGTGCTCAAATACTTGGGAAATCACAAATTAGATGACAGTGAAGTCTTTAATATCAAATGAGTGAATGGACTGAGGATGCTTTAAGGTCCAATCATGAGACACTACGGTTTTGCTATTCAGATTTGAGCCTGTCTGGCTTGAATAGATAGATGATACTGAACTTCACTGAGAAGAGAGAGGTGGTTTCAAGAGAAAGATAAGAAAGTCAGTTCTGAGTTTAAATGAGTCAAACAAATTGCCCCTTCCAAGGTGATAAACCCATATAAAAGGGAAGGATCCAAACATTTTTTTAAAGGAAAAAAGCCCTGCAACAATGTCATCCTATATACTACACCACATCTCATTTTCAAATGTAAATCTCTACATAGTTCCTAGGAATGATAGTAGTTTGACCCTAGAAATAGGGTCAACTTGAGCAATATCCTCAAAGGGTAAACTGTTCCATCATATAACTCAGATTGTATATTGCAGGACATGAAAATATGTACAGGAAGGGAGTGGTCAGCCCTTCCCTGTTACCAAATGTCCATGGCAGCAATAGCTGTGAGCTCCTGCAAAGTTCTATTTCCAGCTTTGATTGACTGTTGACCCTTATTGATTATCCCTGTGGCCTTCACCAAGGTGCCTTGTGCAGAACTCACTCTTTTCTGCCATCTAAGGGCTTCACGAACTGTAAATCAGTTTAAAACTGATGAACACACATCTCTCCCACTTTAACTGTGTTGCAAGGAATGGTTGGCTCCATTACTCATAAATCTTTCACACTAAGAAACCCACAGTGAGAGTCTCTCAGTTGTAAGCATATTTATTTCACTTAAGCCTTGGAAACTAGCTTAACAAATTGTGTAGCATGGATCCTTCTCTCTTGTTTTTAATGTGTCTTCACTGCAGAAAAAAATATTTTGAGGGCTCTCTGGTAGAAGGCTGCTTTGATTGCCAATGTCATCATTGAAATTTCATCACAAATATTGATTGAGTCAAGAGTGACAGAGGAGAATGGTCCCGAATTCTCTCTTATAGAGCCAAGTTTAATCTGACTGTTGAGGGAATATTAATTCCTTTGTGGAATGCAATGCAAGAAAATGTGCTCATGATCTGACACACATCTGTAATTTCAAGTTGGGTGTGCCAGTAACAGTGCCACTATAGCAAAAATCAAAGTTTAATGTATCTGTGTTCACGTGTTTTCTAAATGCATTTCAGAGTCCACTGGTAGTACAGATAAGCTCTGAAATCTGCTATTTTGGCTTTTATCCAAGAAACTCTACAAACAAGGTGTGTGGTTATTTTAACTTGTGAAAATCACTCCTCTTGAAGCAGTCCATTTCTTTTAGACAGCTATAATGTTGGAAACTGCTTCATTAAATTGAACCAAAATATGCTTGCCTGAAATTTCTTCCATTTTTCAGATGGGGACATCTTCCAGGTAAAAGCTACAGGGCCCTATTTCATCCTATCATGAAGAATAACTTACTAACAACCCAAGGTGAACAGTGCGTTCCCTATCAGTATGACTATTGCTTGAATTGAGCAGACATGAATTGCATATATACTATGTGCCAGATATTTTTTAAGTGCTTTATCTATAATAAATTTTCTATCACAACAGCACCTTTAAGTGTGTACTACTATTATCCATTTTCCAGATGAAACAGGCACAGGAATTTTTAGCGACTTGCCCAAAATCACACACGCAGAGAGGAAACGAGTAGAGCCAGGACTCAGATCCAGGTAGTCTACATCCACTGACCACACTGCCAAGCCCTGTGTATTGTATCACCATTGACACAGAAAATTCCAGCAGCAAAGGAGGTTTGCACTATTATGACATCTGAAGTCTTTTCCCACCATGAGGACACACTGTGCAGGGAATTCTCATGCAATGTGGAAATTTCCCCTTAGCGTTTCCTCCCCCAGAGTCTAGAATAGTCAATTCTCTTATGTGCTCCCTTAGATACTTGTACTTCCTCTAAAATGGAACCCATCCAACTATTTTATAATTACTTGTTGTGTTTCTCCCACACAAAACTGTACTTTCTCAGAATGAGAACCACTTCTACCACTTCATCATTGTTTGCTGAGCACCTAGCACAGTCCTGGCAAAGCTTCAATAAGCATTTGTTAGATAAAGGAATGAAAGCTATAATGAACATCCCATTGTTCTACAGTTTAGATTTTGGAAAGCCTTATTGTAGAACTACATTCTAGAATGAAGCCTAGAAGGAAACAGATATATACACACACTAAAAGTTAAGGGTTTTAAAATGTGTATCCTTTTATGCTAATTGCGTGTTGCTTATTATTAAAATAATATAAATTTGTAACAACAGAAGATTAGTTAAAGAAGTTATGATCTGCTTACCCAGTGGAATATTGGACTTCTATTTAAAAATGATGCTGAAGGGGGCCGGCCCGGTGGCTCAGGCGGTTGGAGCTCCGTGCTCCTAATGCCAAAGGCTGCCAGTTCGATTCCCACATGGGCCAGTGTGATCTCAACCACAAGGTTGCCGGTTCAACTCCTTGAATCCAGCAAGGGATGGTGGTCTCCGCCCCCTGCAACTAACAACAGCAACTGGACCTGGAGCTGAACTGCACCCTCCATAACTACGATTGAAAGGACAACAACTTGACTTGGAAAAAATCCTGGAAGTACACACTGTTCCCCAATAAATTCCTGTTCCCCTTCCCCAATAAAACCTTTTTAAAAAATAAAATAAAATAAAATAAAAATGATGTTGGAATATAAATTAATGATATGGAAATACATTCTCAATACATTAAATCTAAAAAAATTAACGAGTAAGCTCACTTTTTTGTGCATGTGAGAAAGGAAAAGAGAAACAAATGAAGTGGTATATACACATAAACATTACTGAAGGGATATAGCAATAATGTTTCTCTGCTGTAGAATCAGAGACAAATTTTTGTTTTTTACAGGTAAAGTTTTGTTTTCCATTTCATTAAATCTCTATCTGCTAAATTTCTACAATGATGATGTAGAAATGAACATTACACTTAGAAAAAGGAAAAACAAAGGTTGGTTGTTTTTTTTTCTTTTTTGCTAAATACAAATGAATTATTTGTATAAAATGATTAGAAAGGAATGGGTGCAACTTCTACCCATGTTCTCAATCATCTCTTTTCCTAATTCTTTAGTTGAAATGCTATATTTAGGCATATGTAAGGGGAAAGGGTGGCTCTTGGGAAATATTTTATCAAAGTGGAAACAAAAGCATAGTAGACGATCATCACCCAAATTCGACTAACATGTTCAGAGGCTACTGTGCTAGCAAGAATCTCCTCATGGTTTTGTCTTTCTCCACTGGTTGTAACAAATGCACTAACAGTCTCATGAAGTAATTGAAAACAACCAACCAAACAAGCAAGCAATAACAAATCTTTCATAATAACAAGTGCCACTGGAAAAAAAAAAAAAAAAAAAAAAGCAAGTGCTGGTCGTAGAAATGAAAAAAAGCAATCAGCTGTTAGGACAGTGATGGTTCTTGCCCCAGAACCATATAATTTAATGAGAGAAATTATATATAAAAATTCCAAGCAAAAATAGTTTTCTAAATGTTTTCTGTAGGTCTTCTTATTTTTTTCGCTCCACTAACACCAGATTTGGCAATTTCTCAAAAAAGTTATGCCACGATTTCAACTTCTTAATTTTGTCCCCTGCCGTAACAACAAAAAAGGAGTGGAGACAGAGTGGGGATTAGAGTAAGAGAGAAGGGGAAAGATGGTAAGTAATGCTGCTGCTGGCTCTTGTTAAAGAATTCAATTGTCAACTGATACAGGTAATGGTTAGGAAATAGTTTTAAAAAGAGGAAGGGAGGATGTGTGGAGGAGGGTGTGCCTGCGAGTTAATAAAAACTGTCCCTTGTGGGAAGGGTTAGAGTTTGATGCCCAAGATTGGGAGAAGGAACAAAGAGTCAGGGGAGTGACATTTCAGATAAGACCATGGAATAATCAGAGGGTAACCAGTTCCATTTCTCTACATCTTAGAGTCATATAAACAATTACCTGGAAACCATTTATCATTATTATAAGACCTCCCTACAAGCCACAGAAACTCTATACTTTAGTAAAACACAATATTGAGTAAAACCTCCTTCTCAATAGTTTTTTCTATTGAGAGATGGCATGCATTTACAAAAAAACCCAAAGCGTTTTTTATTAAGAGTGCTACGGTCGGTGAAAGGCAATAACTTCGAGGGGGAAAAAAATCACCATTGAGAGCGATAACATTAAAAGTAAGCCCATAGTAGGTAAGTTAAACGTCTGAAGATAGTGTGCACCCTAAGAAATGGTGCTAGATATGTAGCTGATGTGGATATGAGATATACTGGCCATCTAATCTCGGTGTACAGCATTGGGACTGCACTACAACTACAGATAAGCATAATCCAATCAAATGTGTGTAATCTGACTGCTCCAGACTGGGCTGTGGCTAGGAGTGATCTTCTTAGAGCATGTGAGAAAAATATATTCAGAACTATATACAGCAACACAGATGAATCCCACTGGCTAGTGTAGAGTAAAATGTTTTTTTAAGTCCATACTGTATATCCATTTACACGATGCTCTATGTGCCATAATTCAGAATAGTGCGTGTGGGGACAGAACCAGGAGCGCAGTTTCCAGGCTCTCGCCCTCACGTGGAAAGGTGCTCACTCGGGTAGTAAATGGCCATCAACTGTAATTGGATGGCCATCAGCTGTGGCTACTTGGCTGTCAGCTGTAACCAGTGAGCCATTGGCTACTAATATAACTGCCGTGGCTACGCTAGCAGAAAATGGGGGCTAGCAAGTGGATGGTGGCTGAGCTAGCAAGGGTGGAGTGCGGGTTGCAGATTGCAGAGAAGTGGACGGCAGGTTGCAGATAGTGTGGTTCCTGCCTCCTGTGTCTCCAACCCAGCTGCCAGCGGGAGTGTGGTGGTATGACTCCCCTATATATGGCTCTGTGGGTGTTCCTTTTTGGCCTCACCATATCCTGCGTTCTTATGTGGGGAGCGGGACCAGAGACCCGACATGACACCCCGCATGACAGTGGGTTTTTGGGGGGTCAAGAGGATGGAGTGAGGTTTTGACCAGAGGGACAAGAGGTAAGCTACTGCACTACTAATAATGTTCTATAATTCATCTGGGTTATGGCAATATGATGTGGGGACAGAGCCCCAGAAAGTAGTTTACAGGCTCTCGGCCTCACGTGGAGGAGTGCTGGCTCGGGTAGTAGATGGCCATCAGCTGTGGCTGATTGGCCGTCAGCTGTAGCCAGTTAGCCAATTAGGCGCTAATATAACTGCTGCGGCTACGAAGGAGAGCCGAGGGGAGTGGAGGAGAGTGAAAGAGAGTCGTTGGTGGGTTGCAGACAAAAGGGACAGCAGGTCGCACGTCCAGTGAATCCAGCCTCCAGTGAGACCGTAGTGGTATGACTCCCCTACCTATGGCTCCGTGGGTGTTCCTTTTTGGCCTCACCATATCCTGCGTTATGTGGGGAGCGGGACCAGAGACCCTGCAGGCCTCCCCGCACGACAAATGGCGCAGCGAGCAGGGTCTCCTGCATGACAATGAAGTATAGACATCTGTAAAAATTTGCTGAGTTCTTAAGTGTACACTTAAAATTTGTTCACTTTTCTGTATGTGAGAGTAGCAAGTTAAGAGAAAAAAGAGAGAAGGATATTTTAAGTATTCCACGCCACTTCCCAAAACAGAGGCCCTACACTTGGCAGCCTAAATCATTCCGTCACCAGAGAGGCCCACCCTGTTAGGAGACATTTCTTGACATTTCTGTCAGGATCATTCCTTTCCCTTTTCTCAGGCGCCTGAGCACCCTTGTTCAATCTCGTGGGAAGGCTAGCACAACTGGAGGCACCTGGGTTTAAATCTTGCCCTCGTTATGCTGACAAGCTTTGGGAACTTGGACATACTTTCCATGCCTGGGTTTCTTCATCTGTAAATGAAATACTAAAATGTAAAGCACCTGACACGTCGACGTCTTAGTCAATGTTCACTCGCTATCTCCAGTTTCCCTTCCTAGGAAGGAGAGTCTTTTGGGTAATAAACACAAGTTATTCTGCTGACTAGTAAGTACTTCCCTCCTCTGAATAATACGTCAGCATCACTGCATGTAGCTGTCCTGCAAGCCGATCCTCCACTGGAGATTGGCCAGGTCTCATCTCTGGGCTGAGGCAGGACCCCATTGTGGAAAAGCAGCTTCGAGAGGCCCCACGACTCCTCCTTCCAAGACAACAGCTGATGGACAAAATTTTGGATAACTGATGCTTCTTGCAATCGGATCTTATAGTGTGTTTCTCCCAGACGCCCTCCCTGGCCCTACATACAATTAGTTCCCCAGAACCCATTATGAGCCTGACATACGGGGACCAGGCCAAAGCAATCTGCACCCTCTACACACTCTCACAACTTAGCTTACCTGGGAGACGTTCATAAAGCTCATCAGGCCATTTGAATTTTTCTATTCAAAGATGACATTCTGGTGATAAATTCTGGCATTTTTTTTTGTAATTTGAAATAAAAATGGAGTAATTGGCAGTCCTGCATATGCGGTTGACTGCCTGCTGTTTGCAAAATATCTACAGCTACTGCTGCCCAAATTACTGATTACTGCTTACCAGACAGTGGTGGTGTGGTTTGGACGGTGCCAGGACCCTGAGGATTGCTGCATGCCAGGTGGCCGCTCTACCACTCTCATTTCCTACTTGCCAATGTCAACTACAGCCAAAGCACTACTTGGCTGTAGGCACCAGCATATTCAATTTTGGCTAGTGTGGCCTGGATGCTTCAGCTGGAGACAACAGCACTCATACGCCATTCATTTATGACAGTGGTTCTCAACTCTGTCTGCACATTAGAATTACCAGTGAAACTTCAGAAAAACAATTGCCTGTGCCTGGCTCCACCCCTTCTAACCCCGGGATTCTGCTCTAATTATTCCTGGATGAGACTGGTCATGGTTACATTTTAAAAGTTATTCAAGTGAATCTAATGTACAGGTTGGGTTTAGAATGATGGATTTAAGAAGTCTATAAATATGCACCAAATGTGAATAAAATATGAATACTGGGTATATCTAGATGGTGAAGTAACATATAAATTCTATTCTTTTTAATACTATTCTTTAAAATATGAAAATGTGTAAATTGCATACTAAAAACTTTTTTTCAACAATGAAATCCATGAGTTAAGTTAAACATGAAGTTAAATTTTTATTCCCATTTTTACTAAATTCTTATTCCTACATTGGAATAAATTTGAGGTGAGTTGTGGAAGTAAGAATCAATGATAATTCTCTTTTTAAAAAATAAATGGGATAATACAAACAACACCTACTCCAAATTTCGGGGAATTTAACATGGTACCACGATTTGAAGAGTTATTTTAGAGTCCTCCCTACCCACAAATAGCTGCACCAGGGTCAGAAGGCCCTTTCCTTACCCTTTTTGCTCTTTCTCCAAGTGAGGGACAATGACTCACCCTCTCTCACATGTCTGGACCCCCTCAGGGCCACCCATCCTGAGGACCCATCTCCGCATAGACAGGAAAGACAGAGATCCCTTTCTGACAATGACAGCTAAAAATCACTCACACAAGGTGCTCTGTTTGCTAGGTGGCTTGACTTGCATAGATGTGGGGCATATGCCTGCCAACCGCAGATACTGGAGTTCTCCAGAGTTCCCAATGAGGGGAGAGCACTCCTTGGTGAGCTATAATATACTGAGTATTTAGGGAGATTTTATGTAGAATGAGGTATCACTCCTCGTTTCTTGATTAACTACAAATGCCTCTCATCTGATTTCCTTCTCACTGGGCAACTCTCTCTTTATTAAAATTGACATCATCACTTATCTTATACTAACGTACCTGTTCATATGCGACAGCTCGCCACAACAAAGATGTATCTGGGCCAGAATGCCAGGAGAGCTAATATGGAGAAACCCTTGCTTACATATATATATGATTTCATTTCTGTTTTCTGAGTGTTACTGTACTCACTTGTAAAATGGGAATAGAAATGCCTCCGAAGTATTTTCCAACCCTTGAAAATACAAATGATTTGCTCAAGGCCACCTACCTAGTAAATATGGAACCTGGATTTCTAAGTGTAGTTATCTTTCTATTACATTACAATCTTGGCACCTCGCTTGATTCCTATGGCTCTCCTGTTTGTGCTCCTGTCTCCCTCTGTTCCTGAGCATGGCAATCGCACTTAACCCTCATTTTTTATGCCTGGGTTCCTTACCTTTCCTGACCTCTAATACTGTCTTCTCTTATGTCAACATTTAACTTTTCCTGCCTCCTGGTTCTACATGAGGCCCACAGCAGACTAGTAGTAGAGCCTAAAATTCCTTCCTACATTACTAAATTTTATGTATACAACAGAATAAGATTTGGGATATAACTCTTTTCTTAAAAATACCTTTTCTTACTGTTTTCTTAATATAGCTGTTCATTGTTAAAACTTTTAAAAAGATAGCAACAGAGAAAATTGAAAATAATCTCCAAACACACAAAATATCTCTATCACTTTCAGAGGTTTATTTGTCTGAATATATATTTTTTCTTCTATGCATATACATTTTCTATGCATATATATTTTTCTTCACTTAAAAGGTATTATAATGTCAACACTATGCTGTAATTTTTTTTGAACTTGACAATACATTGGGGATTCTTTCTATCTTTAAAGGCTCCATAAGTAATTCATTGTATGTGTGTATTAGAATTTGTTTAACCAACCCTATATTATTGAGTAGTTAGGCTGCTTCCAATTTATATCTTTTATAAACATGTCTTTCCAAACATCCTTAAAGCAAATCTTCAAGCACTCTTATCACATTCACACCTGGAAGTGTAATACATGATTTAATGGTGTGTGAAAGTTTGAGTTTTGGCACATAACGTCAAATTGAATCACAATTTTACTTCAAATTGATTATTTTTTTTCATTAGTGGGGGTTGATAAGCCATGGACATTCTTCATCCAGGTGAGCTTCTCACTATAGTGGCCCCTCATTGCATATCTGTAAAATGAAAAGCCAGAGTAAGGCTGGAAATTGGTGGTGCGGTCAGCACACACACCACTACTGAACTAGCTGAATAATCCTGAAATTCAATTCCACTGAACTTTACTGAATGCCAATAGTATTAATCACAATGTGGGCACTACAAAGGTCAACTGCCTGTGTTGAAAGGGTTTATAACTTAGTGTTTGCACATAATTATTGCATAATACAAAATGTGATAAGTTCAGTAAGAAATTTACAAAGTGCTGTGGGAAGAAGAGTATTTCTGAATAGGATATTTGGGAAGTTTACATAAAGGAAATTCCATTTAATCAGGCCTTTGATGAGGATAAAGTCAGACTTTGACTGGTAGTAGGCAGAAGGGCATGTTGGGTGTGGAGACATACGAAGCAAAACACTCAAAACCAAGAAAGTGTGTGACATTCATTTTAAAAGGACAATAATTGATGTGTCTCATGGGTACAGTTAATGCAAGGGAAGAATGGGAGATATATATAAATGATAAATATCTATTACATTGTTTTGTACACCTGAAACTGATAAAAAAAAAAAAAAAACACAGAAAAAAAAAGAATGCGAGCTACTCTGGGGAAGCAAACTGGTTATCAAAGTTGAACACTTTGCTGAGCAGTAAAACTTATTTGGAGGGAAATGGAGAGATGATGAAGGGGAGAGGAATGCTGCAGGAAGGTTACCGTGTCAAGATCAAAGCAGTATCTGGTATAGGACATTACTGCAGCAGTCCTGTGAGAAGTAAATAAGGGCCTGGAAAAGGAAAGGGGCAGGTAGAGAGGTTGACTCTGGGACCAAAAAAACGTATTGCTGAAACTCTTGAAGTTACATAGAATACAATAATGCAAGCAAGTGAAAACTGGCAAAATTAAAAAGCTGGATTTATAATCTGTGTTCCCCTCCCCACAGACCCCAAATTTTCTTAAATAAGTATCGGGTTGTCGACGTAATATTTGCCTGTTTATTTAGCTTTATTTGCAAAGCACCAGCACCACCTGGTGACAATAGCTTGGATTGCCCCTCTAACAGTCCTAAATTCCATCTTTTTCTTTCAAATTTTTTTTTTTTAAATTCACACATACCTAAAAGGTGAAAGAATACTCAAATAAACACCCCTATACCATCATCTATATTTACCAATTTGTAATGTTTGCCACATTGGCTTTAACTCTTTCTATATGTGCATATATGCTAAATCATTTGAAAGTAAATTGTAGACACTAGGATACTTCAACTTCAAAATTTCTGCATGACTTCCTAAGAAAAAGGTATCTTCTACATAAGCACAATACCACTGCCTTACCTGAAAAATTAATAATTTTATATCACCATATAATATGCTATATATATTCAAATTTCCCAAATGGTCATAAAAATGTCTTTGTTTGTAGTTTTCAATCTAAGATCTAATCAAAACTTAAATTTTGCACTTGCTTGTTATGTTTCTAAGGTTTTTTTAATCTAGAACAATTTTCACTACTGTTTTCTTTTTCACTTCCCTGGACATTGCCATTTTTTAAAACATCCAGGCCAGTTCGCTTACAGAATATCTTACGTTCTGTATTTTTCTGATTATTATCCCCATAATTAGATTCATATTAAATGTTTTTGCAAGAATACTTCATAGGTGGCTTTCTTTATTTTGTTATTGAATCACTTCAGGTTACATAATGTCAAGTTTTCCCACCATTGTTGTTGCCAAGTTTGATCATTTGGTTATGGTAGTAACCCCAAAATTTACCCTATGTATTAATGTCGTGTGTGGGGTGATACTTTGATGCCACATGAATATCTTGACCCCCAAAATTTTTACCCAAAGGTTTTAACATACATCGGCAATCCTCACTTGAATCAGTTACTACACTAGGAATTGCAAAATGATGATTTCCTACCTCTATCAATTGTCTGACATTTATTATTAAACAAAATAATAGAAACAAGTTAACCTAACTATAAATCAAACTGATAAAATAATAAAACAGAAAATAATTGTGATTCAAGTAGATTTTGACCAAGTCCTCTATACAACCTTCGTGAAATGTGATCTAAAGAAAAACAACTGAGAAATAAATCTTAAACTTTACTTGATATATTAGTAATCATATAGGTACTGTAATTATGAAACTTTTTATGTAATTGTAGAATAAAGCAAATAAGCAAATATATTAATAAAATTAGGAACACGATTTCACTGTAAGAGAAAAGAGATACATATATAAAATACTTCTTCGTTCTGTCTACTAATCATTTAAACAAAGATATCCCAGTAGCAACAGCATACCTAGCACCCAGATCTTGGTTTTTCATATGCTTACTAGCCATTTGCATATTTTCCTTTGTGAAGTGTTTGTTCAAATCTTTTGCCTATGTTTATTGGGTTGTTTGTGTTTCTTATGATAGAGTTGAATAGCTTATTTCTGTATTCTGGTTATGAATTCATTATCAAATATATGTTCATGAATATTTTCTCCCATTCTATGGCTATATTACTTATTTTCTTAATGGTGTCTTCTTTTTAAAAAAAAAAAAAAGATTTTATTGGGGAAGGGGAACAGGACTTTATTGGGGAACACTGTGTACTTCCAGGCCTTTTTTTCCAAGTCAAGTTGTTGTCCTTTCAATCTCAGTTGTGGAGGGTGCTGTTCAGCTTCAAGTTGTTCTTTCAGTATTAGTTGTGGAGGGCGCAGCTCAGCTCCAGGTCCAGTTGCCATTGCTAGTTGCAGGGGGCGCTGCCCACCATCCCTTGTGGCAGTTGAACAGGCAACCTTGTGGTTGAGAGGACGCGCTCCAACCAACTGAGCCATCTGGGAGCTCAGCGGCAGCTCAGCTCAAGGTGCCGTGTTCAATTTTAGTTGCGGGGGGCGCTGCCCACCATCCCTTGTGGGACTCAAGGAGTTGACCTGGCAACCTTGTGGTTGAGAGCCCATTGGCCCATGTGGGAATCAAACCGGCAGCCTTCGGAGTTAGGAGCATGGAGCTCTAACCGCCTGAGCCACCGGGCCGGCCCCTTAATAGTGTCTTCTGATGAGCAGTTTTTAATTATGATAAAGTCCAATTTATCCATTTTTTTCTCTCATGGTTATTACTTTTCTGTGTCCAGTACAAAAAGAAAGAAAAAGAAAATTTTTGCCTACACACAAGTCACAGATATTCTTCTAAAATTTTTATAGTTTTACTTTTCCCATATAAGTCTATGAAACATCTAAAATACATTGTTGTGTATGATATGAGATAGACACTAAGGTTAATTTTTTTCTATATGGATATCTAGTTATCCCAGAATCATTTGTTGAAAAGATTTTCCTTTATCTGTCAAATGACTTTGGCATCTTTGTTAAAAATCAAATGTGTTAAGTTTAGGTCTAATTTTCTCCATTCTGTCCTCTGATTTACTGGTCAATTATTTTTGTTTGTTTGTTTGTTTGTTTGTTTTGTTTTTAATCTAGTTGTGGAGGGCATAGCTCAGCCCCAAGTCAAGTCATTGTTTTCAATCTAGTTGTGGAAGACGTAGCTCATAGGCTCATGTGGGAATTGAACTGGGACCTTGGTGTTATGAGCACTGTGCTCTAGCCACTGAGCATTCGGCCGCCCACCTGCGGCTCAGCTCTAAGCTGAAGCCATTGTTTTTAATCGAGTTGTGGAGGGCGCAGTTCACTGGCCCACGTGGTAATCGAACCAGCAACCTTGTTGTTGAGCTTGCACTCTAACCAACTGAGTCATCTGTCCACGTCTGCTGGTCAATTCTTATGCCAGTACCATACTCTTTTGATTGTTGTAGCTTTATACTAGTTTTGGTGATAGGTAGTTAAGTCCTCTGACTTTGTTATTTTTCAAGATGCTTTGGATAGTCTAGATCCTTTGCATTTCCAAATAAATTTTAGGAAAAAAAAATTGTTAATTTCTACCATAAGCATGGTGGAATTGTGACTGGGATTGTGTTGAATCTATAATCAGTTTGGGAACAATGACATTTTGACAATATTGAGTCTTCTGATCCATGAACATGGTAGACACACACACACACACACACACACACACACACACACACCAGGGATGCCAAAAAAATGTATACACATGACTTGTATTCATCTTTTGTTATCAGTATATATTATCACACTTTTATAGTTTGTTCTTAAAATGTGTACACATTTTTGGTCACCCTCTGTGTATACACACACGGTCTGACAATTAAGTTAGCGAACTTGCCACCTTGCACTTACATTGGCAGCTCCATACAAACAGCTCAGTAAGGTTTCACAACCTTGGTATATCAGTGTCTCACAGCTATGTTCATGTTGACATGTGACGGTGTCTTGCTGAATGGCATTCATTATTGCTGCATGCTTTTGTGTGCTGTCGTGAGAATGTCTGAGTTTGATTTAGAGCAACGAACAAACATTAAGTTTCTTGTTATCTTGGCAAGAGTGGAAGTGAAATCAGGGACATGTTAGTCTAAGTTTATGGGGATAATGCCATGAAGAAAACAGCAGTGTACAAATGGGTTAAACATTTTTCTGAGGGGAGAGAACATATCACTGATAGAGAGAGGTCAGGACAGCCAATAATGAGCAGAACTGACTAAAACATTGCAAAAATTCATCGGTGTGTGTCAAAATCACCAGCTGACTGTGAGAAGCATAGCAGACCAAGTAAACATCGATAAAGGAACAGGGAAATCTTAACTGAAAATCTTGACATGAGAAAGGTATGTGCAAAAATGGTACCAAAGGAGCTCACCGATGAACAAAAGCAAAGGAGAATGGAAGTTTGCCAAGACCTTTTGGAGAAGCAAAACGATGTTTTGGGCTGTGTTATCACTGGTGATGAAACACAGGTGTAGCAATACGACCCTGAAACAAAGCATCAAAGTGCAGAATGGAAGTCAGCCAATTCTCCACAACCAAAAAAGTCCCATCAATCCAAATCAAGAGTCAAAATGACGTTGCTAAGTTTTTCTGATATCAGAGGAATTATTCATTATGAATTTGCACCAACTGGACAAAGAGTTAACCAACTTTACTATTTAGAAGTGCTGAAAAGGCTGCGTGAAAAAGTTAGATGAAAACAACCTGAACTTTTCACCAACAATTCATGGCTCTTGCATCAAGACAATGCACCAGCTCACACGGCACTGTCTGTGAGGGAGTTTTTAGCCAGTAAAGAAATAACTGTATTGGAACATTGTCCCTACTCACCTGATCTGACCCCAATGACTTCTTTCTTTACTCAAAGATAAAGGAATTATGGAAAAGAAGACATTTTGATGACATTCATGACATCAAGGTTAATACGACCACAGCTCTGATGGCCAGTCCAGAAAGAGTTCCAAAATTGCTATGAAGGGTGGACTAAGCGCTGGCATTGGTGCATAGCTTCCCAAGGGGAGTACTTTGAAGGTGACTGTAGTGATATTCAACAATGAGGCATACAGTACTTTTTCTAGGATGAGTTTGGGAACTTAATTGTCAGACGTTATGCATATATATATATATATATATATATATATATATATATATATATATCTCCCCATCTAAGTAATCCTTTAGTTTCAGCAGTGTTTTATAATTTTCAATGAAAAAGTCTTGTATGTCTTTTAATAAACTTATTCCTAAGTATTGTAAGTTTTTGATGCTATTGTAGTGGAATTAACTATTAATTTTATTTCCCAGTACTTTAGGGTAATATATAAAAATATAATTGATTTTTTAAATAACTTTATATCCTGAAACCTTAGTAATAATTATTTTGTAGTTTCCTTAAGATTTTCTATGTAAACAATCACATACCTGCCAAAACAAAACAAAGCAAAACATGTTTTCTCTTCTCTTCTGATACCGTGTTTCCTCGAAAACAAGACTTAACCAGAAAATAAGCCCTAGCATGATTTTTTCAGAATGACATCCCCTGAACATAAGCCCTAATGTGTCTTTTGGAGCAAAAATTAGTATAAGACCTGGTCTTATTTTCGGGAAAACATGGTATGTATACCTTTTACTGATTTTTATTGCCTTGTTGCAATAGCTAAAACCTTAGAATGAATAGAAGTAATGAGAATGAGTATCCTTGTCTAGTTCTTGATTTTGGGGAAAGCATTCAATATTTCACCATTAAGTAGAACTGTTAGTTTTTCATATGTATGTGTTTCTATATGTCTTGAAATCTCTCCCTATCAGGACTTCAATTATTGACTTTAAAGCCCATATAATCAATATGATCTAATCTTAATTTGATTGCATCTGTAAAGACCCTATTTCCAAATAAGGTCACATTCATAGGTTCTGGGGTTAGGACTTCAACACATCTTTCACAGGAACACTATACAATCAAAAACACCTGGCAAAAACATCTTTCAAAAATGAAGGTAAAATAAAGATGCTTTCAAACATACAAAAACTAAAAGAATTTGTCATTACGGATGTGCACTATAAGAAATGTGAAAGTATGTTCTTTAGGCAGAGAAACAATAATATCAGGTAGAACTCTAAATATACACGAAGGAACCCAAAACACAGAAATGGTAACTACCTTGATAAATACATACAATTCTTGTTCTTATATTTAAATCTCTTTAAAAGACAATTGACTGGCTAAACAAAAATAATAACAATGAATTGCATTTTTTGTAACATATGTACAAGTATAATCCTTGACAAAAATAGCATAAAGGCTAGGAGGAGAAGTATACTAGTGTATGGTTCTTATACTATGCATGACATGTAACATACTTGAAGGAAGTCTTTGAAAAGTAAAAGATGTATACTACAAATCCTTAAGCAATCCTTAAATTAACAAAACAAAGAGTTATAAGTAATAAACCAATAAAGGAGATTAATGGAATAATATAAAAAATACTTGATTAATCCAAAAGAAGTCAAAGAAGAAAGGGGAACAGATGGGACCAAAAGAAAACAAGTGACAAAATGATAAACTCAAACTCAACCATATCAATAATCATGCTAAATATAAATGGTCTAAACCCCCAATTAAAAGATAGATATGCTCACATTGGATTTTTTTAAAGGGCAAGATATAGCAACAAAAAACCCAAACAACCCAATTTAAAAAGGGTCAAAGAACTTGAAAAGACATTTATCTTAGAAGACATACATATGGCCAATAAACACATGAAAAGATATTCATCATTAATCATCACATCAAAACCACAGTGAGATACCACTTTACACCCACTAGGATGGCTATTGTATGAGAGAGAGAGAGAGAGAGAGAGAGAGAGAGAGAGAGAGAGAGAGGGAGGGAGGGAGGGAGGGAGGGAGGGAGGGAGGGAGGGAGGGAGGGAGGGAGGGAAAGAAAATACATGTGTTGGTGAGGATGTAGGGAAACTGGAACACTCATGCATTGCTGGTGGCAATGTAGAATGGTGTGGCCATTATGGCATACAGTCAGGCAATTCTTTTAAAAATTAGACATAGAATTAGCATATGATCCAGAAATTCCACTACTGGGTATATATCAAAAAGAAATGAAAGTAGGGATTTAGATTTTTGTACACCCATGTTCACAGCACCATAACTCACAATAGCCAAAAGGTGGGAGCAACTCAAGTGGACATTGGTGGATGAGTAGATAAAACAGAATGTGCACACACAAAGGAGTATTATTCAGCCTTTAAACATGAAGGGAATTTTGACACATGCTATAACTTGTATGTATCTTGAGGGCATTATGTTAAATAAAATAAGCCAGACACAAAACGATAAATATCATGATTCCACTTATATGAGGTTCCTAGGGTGGTCAAATTCATAGAGACAGAAAGTCGAGTGATGGTTGCAGGGGGGAAGAGGGAAATGGGGAGTTTGTGTTTAAATGGGCACAGAGTTCAGCTGGGAAAGATGAAAAGTTCTAGAGAGACATGGTGATGATTATTGCAAAACCATGTGAATGTACTTAATGCCACAGAATTGTACTTAAAATGGTTAAAATAGCAAATTTTGGGTCCTGTATATTTTATCACAGTAATAAAAAAGCAAGCTCTGTGTTGCTTACAAGAAATGTACTTTAAATATAAAGACACAGTAGGTAAAAAGTAAAAGGATTTTTAAAAAAATACATTATGCTACCACTAGTCAAAAGAAAATTGGAGTAGCTATATTAATATGACAAAGTATATTTTAGAAGAAAGGATATTAATAAGGAAAGTCATTTCATAATGATGAGGGTAAATTAATCAAAAATATATAATAATCATAAACATAAAGCTCCTAATAACAAAAGAGCTTCAAAATACATGAGGAAAAAGCCAGTAGAAGTGCAAGGAGAGATACACAGTCATTTCTATTATAATTATAATTGTAAACCTTGATGCCCACTGCTGTGATTTGAATGTCTGTGTCCCCCAAATTCATATGTATGAGGGTGGAGTCCTCATGAATGAGATTAGTGTTCTTATAAAAGTGACCACAGAGATTCCTTGCCCACTCCACCATGTGGGGACTTAGGAAGAAGGCTCCAGTAATGAACCAGAAAGAGGATCTCACCAAAATGTGACCATGCTGGCATCTTGATCTTGAACTTCCCAGCCTCCAGAACTGAGATATAAACTTCTGTTGTTTATAAGCTAGACAATATGTGGTATCTTGTTACAGCAACCCAAATGAACTAAGACAACTCCTGAATAATGCATAGGACAAATAGACAGAAAATCAGTAGGGATGTGGTAGACTTGAATAATCCTATCAACTGACTTGACCTGGTTGGCATTAATGGAACACTCCACCCAACAATATCAGAATACTCGTACATATTTTTCTCAAGCTTATGTGAAACACTTGCCAAGACTGACCATATTTTGAGCCATAAAATAAATCTCAATAAATTTAAAATTTAAACTTATATAAAGTATGTTCTCTGGCCAGAATGTAATTAAAAAAGAAATCAATAACAAAAAAATCTTTGGGAAAATCCCTAATCATTGGAAACTAATTAAAACACTACTAAATAAGATTTCTGGTCAAGATGGAAAAGTAGGTAAACACTGTACTCACCTCCTCCCACAACCACATCAAAATTACAACTAAACTATAGACCAACCATCATTGAAAACCACCTAAAGGCTAGCTGAACAGAAGTCCTGTAACTAAGAATATACCAAAGAAGTCACCTCAAGACTGGTAGGAGGAACAGATACAGAACAGACTGGTTACACACCCAAGTGTGATGGTTAAAAATCAGGAGGGATATTTTGGCTACGGAGGTTCCCCCTGAAAAGTAAGGCGTCCCAACCCTACACCAGGCTCTTCAGCCCAAGGTTCCAGAAAGAGGAGTCCCCATAACTTCTGGCTGTGAAAATCAGTGGGTATCGCCGCTGAGTAAGATGGAGAGCTGCTGGAGTCCCAAGCATTCCTCTTAAAGGGCCCATGCACGGATTTACTCTATAACGTACTCACTCGCTCTGAGCTCCAGTGCTGGATAGCAGCTCAAAAAGTGCCAGGGATATACAGGGAAGAACTGAATTGTCTGGCTACAGTTGAGGGCTGTAGGGGCAGCTTTCTCCCAGACAGAATGGCTGGCAGAAGCCGTTGTTCCTTCGTTGAGTTCTCCCCTCACCCAACCTACATGTGCAGGTGCCAAGTCTGAGTCCCTATTAACCTGGCTAATACAGTTCACCCTGTGCTGGTGTTTCCCTGAGAACTCACCCCACCTAACATGTGAGCCCACCCAAGCTGTTTCCACTGGCTTTTCCACACAAATGGGCTGTCGTGGCTGATGCTGCAGATTGTCCTAAAATCTCTTAAAGGATCACAATTGCTAAACAAGCAGTGTCTGGACTCAGCATATGCCATACCTCTTGCTAAGAGGCCCCATACCAGCACTACTGGCGGCCAGCCTTGGTTCACAGCTTAGCCTTTCCCAAGCACCTTCAAGCCCAGCACAAGCAGCAACCATCAAAATCCCAGCAGACTGTAGAAATTGAAAAGCTTAACTGTGGATCAATACAATGGATACCCATTGGTACCCATTGTATTGATAGAATATGAATTACACAGTCCATCATGGAAATGCAAAAGACTAGAATAGCCAAAACTGTGAAAAAGAGCAAAGTTGGAGGGCTAAAACTAGCTGGTTTCAAGAATTATTATAAAGCTACAGTAAGCAAAACAGCATGGTACAGACATGAAGATAGGTATATAAGTTAATGGAGTAGAATAGAGAACCCAGAAATAAAATAGTTACATTAGACAGATTCTGTCAGTCTAATTGTTGTCTAGGTACAGAGATGGATTCCTGGTACTTTCCACTCTTGCAACATCCCAGAATCTTCCTATATCAAGTTTTTAAAGCTCAACAATAAGAAAACAAACTGTACAAAAATGTAGGCAATAGATCTGAGCAGACACTTCATATGCAAATAAGTATATGAAAAGATGTCTAACATCATTAGTTATTAGAGAAATGCAAGCTAAAATTGCAATGAGATAGTACTAAACACAATATTATGGCTAAAATCTAAATGCTTTACAATTATAAATGCTGCTGAGAATGTGGAACTAACTCTTCATTCACTAGTAGTAGGCATGCAAAATTGCACAGCCACTTTGTAAATAGTTTGGCTTTTCTTTCAAACAGATGACCCATCAATCCCATTCCTAGGTATTTACCCAAGGGAAATGAAAATTTATGTTTATACAAAATTCTATCTACAAATGGTTATAACAGCTTTATTAAAAATCACCAAAACCTAAAAGCCATCTTTCAACAGGTGAATAGATAAATAAACTATGGTAAGGTGTTTCCCCAAAAATAAGACCAGGTCTTATATTAATTTTTACTCCAAAAGATACATTAGGGCTTATGTTCAGGGGATGTCATCCTGAAAAATCATGCTAGGGCTTATTTTCCAGTTAGGTCTTATTTTGGGGGAAACACGGTATATCCAGAAAATAAAATTCTACTCAGCAATAAAAAGGAACAAAGTATTGATTCATGCAGCTACATTGCTAAATGAAAGGAGCCAGAGCTAAAAGGGCTCATATTTGTATGACTCCATTTATACGATATTCCAGAAAATGCAAAACTACAGGTATGGAAAGCAGATCGTGGTTTACAGGGGTTTGGAGGGAAGGTAGAGTGTCTGATCACAAAGGCGGGCAAAAACGTAAATGTTTCAGATGATGAGAGTATTTTGTATAGTACTGTAAGGGTGGAGACATGATTACACATTTGTCAAAACCCGTAGAACCAAACACCACAAAAAGTTACCTTTAAGGAAACCAATTTTTAAAAAATCAGCCAGTATTTTGGAGAATCCCGGGATGGAATGCAGACTGTGACAAATGAATCCAAATGAATTATAAATGTATGATATAACTTCACTGAAGGGGGTGAGGAGGAAAAGAGCTGACCTAAGTATGGAAATTGTGTTTTGACTGTATACTGAAAAGCTAAAGACAAAAATTATTGTAAATTTGTCTGATGTTTTTCTCATAATGAGACTGGAGATATGGGCTTTGGGAATAAAGACCACAGAGGAAAGTACCATTTTCTTCACATCATATCAAAGGTACATTTTCTCAATATGGTTTATCACTGTTGATATTGATGTTGACTACATAACTTAGGTAGTGTTATCAGGTTTCCCCACTGTAAAGTTACTCTTCCCCCACCTTTCCATAGTGTATGCTTTGGAAGGTAGTCATTATGCGCAGGGGATTTATGCTTCCCTCTTTGAGCGCGGAACATCTATATAAACCAATTTAAGTTTTTCTGCAAGGGACATTTGTCTGTTTTCCTCCACTCACTTCTTTATTTGATCATTTATTTATAACGCTATGGACTCATATTTATTTTATACTTTGGGTTATAATCCAGTACTATTTCATTTGTCTTGTTGCTATTGACCTTGATAACTTGGCTGAGGTAATTGTTTGTCAGGTTTCTCCACTGTTATTTTTTTGTCTCTTTCCAGAACTCTTTGGAAGAAAGTCACTATATAAAGCCCACACTTAAGGAGTGTTACACTTCGTTAAAGTTGGAATATCTATATAAATTGTTTGCAATTTTTCTGTGCTGATCTCTATTATTCCTATTTGCTTATTAACTTAATCATTTGTTTATATCAGTATGTACTCATGAATATTTATTTTATACTTTGGGTCATCATCCTATATGACTTGATTTTGTTGCTCAAGCTGTTCCAGCTTTGGCCACTGGAATCTCTTTCAGTTAGTTCTTGTGTCCCTTTGACATATCCTATTGGTGTAAGCTTTTCCTTTCCTTTCCTTTCCTTTCAATTCCTTTCCTTTCCTTTCCTTTCCCTTTCCCCTTCCCCTTCCCTTTCAACTTTCCTTCCTTTCTCTTTCTTTCTCTTCTTCTCTTTTCTTCTCCTTCTCCTCCTCCTCCTCCTCTTTCTCTCTTTCCTTCTCTCTTTTTTCTTTCAGCACTCCCCTACATTCTAGCACTACAAATTTACCAGCTAAAGTACAGTTTTTATAACAATAATTTAGCACTACAAGATGCTCTAAGTTTATCTTCTGTATTACCTGCACTAGTTTGTAGAATCCGACATTTGCCTCAAGTGATTCTTTTGAAATTGATAATATATATTGTAATCTAACTATCCAAAATATCATTTCAACATGTAATCAATGAAAGAAATTTTTAACTAGATACTTGACATTCTTTTTTCAACTTTATTGAGGTATAATCAACAAGTAAAATTGTAAGAAAATTAAAGTGCACATTGTGATGATTCAAAATATGTATACATTGTGAAAGAATTCCTCTCATCTAGTTAATTAACACATCCAAAATGTTGCATATTTATCTTGTTGGTGAGAAAATTTAAGTTATACTCTTACACAATACAATATTATCAACTACAGTCACCATGTTATACATTAGGTCTTTAGACCTTATTCATCTTATAGCTGGGAGTTTGTACGTTTTATCAACCTCTCCCTATTTACCCCACCCCTGCCGCCAGCCCCTGGCAACAATTTTCTATTCTGTGTTTCTATGAGTTTGACCTTTTTTTAGATTTCACATATAATGGAATCTAAGTGCAGCATTTGTCTTTCTCCGTCTGGCTTATTTTACTTAGCATGATGCCCTCAAGGTCCATCTGTGTGTCACAAATGGCAGAATTTCTTTCTTTTCCATGGCTGAATAATATTCCTGTATGTATATACCATGTCCTCTTTATCCATTCACTCATTGATGAAAACTGTGGTTATTTCCATATCTTGACTACATGAATAATACTGCAATGAACATGGAGGTGCAGATATCTCTTTGACATCCTGTTTTCATTTCCTCTGGATATACACCCAAAAGGATTACTGGAGCATATGGTAGTTCTATTTTTAATTTTTTGAGGAACATGCTTGCTGTTTTCCACAGCAGTTGTACCATTTTACTATCCCAACAACAAAGAACAAGGGTTCCTTTTTCTCCACATCTTTGCCAATACTTGCTATCTCTTGTCTTTTGGATGATAGCCATTCTAACTGGTGTGAAGTGATATCGCACTGTGATTTCATTTTCATTTCCCTGATGATTAGTGATATTGAGTACCTTTTCATACCTGTTGGTCATCTGTATGTTTTCTTTGGAAAAATGTCTATTCAGTTTCATTGCCTCTATTTAAATCAGATTTATTTTTGTTATTGTTTTTTGTGAGTTCTTTATATATTTGGGATATTAACCTGTTATTAGATGTAGGGCTTGTAAATATTTTCTCCCATTCCATAGGTTGCCTTTACATTTTGTTGATAGTTTCTTTTGTTGTGAAGAAGCTTTTTAAGGGTGATATAATCCCACCTGTTTATCTTTGCTTTTGTTGCCTTTGCTTTTAGTGAAAAAATAAAAAAACTCATTGCCAAGACCAATGTCAAGAAGCTGCCCTATGTTTTCTTCTAGGAGTTTTATAGTTTGGGGTCTTATGTTCAAGTCTTTAATGCATTTTGAGTTGAATTTGTGTATGGTGAAAGATAAGGGTTCAGTTTCATTATTTTGCATGTGGCTATCCAGTTTTCCCAACACCATTATCCTTTCCCCATAATATATTCTAGGCTCCTTTGTTGTAAAGTAATTGGCTATATAGGCCTAAGTTTATTTCTGGGTTCCTTTTCTAGTCCGTTGATCTATACGTCTGTTTTTATGTCAATACCACACTGTTTTGATGACTATAGCTTTGTAACATAGTTTTAAATCAGAAAGTGTGATGCCTCTAGCTTTGCTCCTACCTTTCTCAAGGTTACTTGGCTATTCAGTGTTTTGTAATTCCATACAAATTTTAGGATTTTCTATTTATGCAAAACATGCCATTGGAATTTTCATAGGAATTGCATTGAATCTATAGATTGCTTTGGGTAGTATGGACATTTTACCAATATTAATTCTTCCCCATGAGCATGAAATGTCTTTCCATTTATTTGTGTCTTCTTCAATTTCTTTCATCAAAGTCTTATCGTTTTTGGTGTATAGGTCTTTCACCTTGATTAAATTTATTCCTACGTATTTTATTCCTTTTGATGCAATTATAAATAAGATTGTTTTCTAAGTTTTTCTTTCTGATTCATCATTGTTAATGTATAGAAACAAAACTATTTTCGTATATTGATATATCTTGCAACTTCACTAAATTCATTGATGAAGTCTAACAGATATTTTGGTGGAGTCTTTAGGGTTTCTATATGTAATATAATGTCATCTGCAAATAGAGACAATTTTACTTCTTCCTTTCCAATTTGGGTGCTGTTATTTCTTTTTCTTGCCTAATTTCTCTGGTTAGTACCTCCAAGACTATACTGAATAAAAGCAGTCAGAGTAGACATCCTTATCTTATTCCTGATCTTAGAGGAAAATCTTGCAGCTTTCCTCTATTGAGTATGAAGTTAACTGTGGGCTTGTTATATAGGGCATTTATTATATTGAGGCCTTCTATACACAATTTGTTTATAGTGCCTCTATACACAGTTTATTGAGAGTTGTGTTTTGTTTTTTTTTATCATGGATGTATGTTGAACTTTGTCAAATGCTTTTTCTGTATCTATTGAGATGATCATATAATTTTTATCATTCATTGTTAAAGTGGTGTATCACAGTGATTGATTTGTAGATATTGAACCATCCTTGCATTTCCTGGAATAAATTCCACTCCATGACGGCATACGATCTTTTTCATGTACTATTGAATTTGGTTTGCTAATATTTTGTTGAAGATTTTTGCATCTATGTTCATCAGAGATACTGACCTGTAATTTTCTTTTTTTTTTTTTTGTAGTGTCCATGTTTGATATCTAGCATCAGGGTAATGCTGTTCTCATAATATAAGTTAGAAATGATCTTTCCTCTTCGATTTTGGGGAAAGTTTGAGAAGAACTGGTATTAATTATTTAAATGTTTGGTAGAATTCACTAGTGAAGTCAAGTTTTCTTTGTTGGGATGTTTTGAGTACTGATTCAGTCAGCTTAGTAGTAATAAGTCTGTTTAGATTTTTCTGTTCATGATTCAGTCTTGGTAAGTTGTATATTTCTATCAACTTATCCATTTCTTCAGGTTGCCCAGTTGGCTGGCATATAATTGTTCAGAAAGTCTCTTCTGATCCTTTGCATTTTTGTGGTATCATTTACGTCTATTAATATTTGCTTTATATATTTAGGTGCTCCTATATTAGGTACATAACTATTTATAAATGTTATATCCATTTGTTGGATTGACCCCTATATCATTATATGACTTTCTTTGTCTCTTATTATAGTCTTTGTATAAAAGTATATTTTGGCTGATAATGTATAGCTATCCTAGCTTTCTTTTGGTTTCCATTTGCATGGATTGTCTTTTTTCATCCTGTTACTTTCAGTCTGTGTGTGTCCTTAAAGCTGAAGAGAGTCTCTTGCTTTTGCTTTAACCATTGTCTATATACTGATGATTCACAACTGTCTTTCTCTATTTAAGATATCTCTCTCTCCCACAAGAATCTTAAACTCGATTTGGCCAAAAGTGAACTCATCTTGCCATGGAAACTTGCTTTTTCTCTTATATTTTCTATCTCAATGAATGGTACCACGATTCTCCCAGTAATTAATTTGATGCTTTCCTCTTCTTCACACCAGGTGTCTCCCTTCTCATTTCGACTTCCAACATTACTTAGGACATTCTTTCCACCTTCCCTTGTAATTCTCTTGAATCTGTCTTCTCTATGTTCTCACAGTCACTACCTTTGTTCACCAACATTAACTATTTCTTCCTAATTGGTTTCCTATTTCCAATATTCTCTCCCCCTAAAAAATTCTCCATATCATGATCAGAATGGTCTTTCTAAATTAAAAAAAATACATCCTTGTCATTTTCTTCTATATACGGTTTATAGATACGGTTTATATTGCCCTTGAGAGAAAATCCAGATTCACCCATCTCTTTTTACTACTTTATCAGTCACATTAAAACAGTGGTGGTCCAGAATGATGCCACAATTCTGTCACTTATAGGTTTTTTGTACCCCTAATCTCTCTACCTAAAATGCCTTTTCCAAACCCCTATTCATTGTTTACTACTCCTTATTTTTCAGATGTCAAATTAAGATATCAGTCCCAGAGAGGCAGTCTCAAGATCTTATAGACCTGTGATGCCCAATATGATAGCCACCAGTCACACATAGTCACCAAACCCTTAAAATGTGGCTAGTCTGAATTGAGATGTACTCTACACCAGGCTTTGAAGATTTAGTATAAAATAATCTTATTAATAATTGTTATATTGGCTACATGCGAAATACTATTTTACATGTACTCGGTTAAATTTTAAAATATATTATTGAAATTAATTTCATCTCTTTTTACATTTTAATGTGGCTACAAGAAAACTCAAATTATACGTGGCTTGCATCATACTTCAATTGAACAAAACCTGGACTAGATGAGAAGGAGCCCCCTTTTTCAGCATCCTACAGTTATTTCTTTAGTAGCATGTATTATAGCTGCTAAAATGCTAGCTTGTATCCTGCACTAGACTTCAAGTACCTAAAAAACAAGAGGATGTCTTGGTCAACGTGATAATTTCAGCACAAAGGGTGCTACAATAAAAACAGTCAATTCTCGTTATTTGTGGGTCCCATATTTATGAATTTCCCTATTTGATAAATTTACCTATAACCCCAAAATCAATACGTGAGATGCTTTCACAATCATTTGTGGACATGCACAGAACAGTGGAAGATTTGAGTAATTCAACACATATTTTCCTGACTAAAGCCAAACAAGGCCGTGCTCTGCCTTCTATTTTCAACTGTCAAATGGTAAACGTGGTTTTTTTTTTCAGTCTATCAGTGCCACTTTTTCACATTTTTTTGACTTTTGTTGGTGACTTGACTGTTTAAAATGACCCCGAGCATAGTGCTGAAGTGCTGTCTAGTGTTTTTAAGCATGAGAAGGCTGTGATGTGCCTTACAGAGAAAATACATGTGTTAGATAAGCCTCCTTTGGACATGAATTGTAGTGTTGTTGGCTGTGAGTTAAATGTTAATGAATCAATATAGATTAAATAAACACATATAATACAAGATAATATATTGGTCAGTTGATGAAAATGTTGTGACCAGAGGCTTACAAGAACCTAACTTTGCACTTCTCCTAGAAGTAGTGATTTAGTGTTCCGGTGACTTCACTAGCCTCAGCTGTATTTATTGAATGAATGAAGGTGGATCATTTTGATGCCAAATCCAAATCTTATGTGAATTCACTATGATGAATATGATGGTAGTTAAAGCAGTGATTGTGGAGCCAAACTGGCTAGAGTTCAATGTAGGCCTTCTGACTTGCTAGCTGTGTGATTTGGAGCAAATTACTTAACTTTTCTCTGCCCTTTTCCATAACTGAAAATGTAAATAAAATTGTTGTTAATGATTGCCACGGGCTGCATGTGGGGAAGGGGACTGACCAGAAGAGGGCAGGAGAAAACTTTTAGAATGAGGAAATAGTCTATATCTTGATTATAGTGGTATTTACACAAATGTCTATGTTCTACAATACTCATATAACTAAAACCGGTAACTTTTACTTTGTATAAATAACTTAATAAACTTGAGGTTGAAAGAGAGTAACAGCCAAGATTAAATAATGCACGTAAAACAATTAATTCATTACCTGCTTACATAAATACTCTTTAAATATTAGCAAACACTTTAATAATAAGACAGGAAAGGTTAGGTGATGTAAGGAAAAGCAGAGTGGGCTCATGAACAGGGATTCTAATCTGGCTCTTTCTATTAGCTAGAGGCTGAGTTGTTTATGGGAGTTCACCTGTTTATTGCAAAGGTTAAGTTACACAGCATGTGTGAAATATCTGTGTAACTGTAGAGCCACATAGGAATGTGAAAAATAATGCTGTTCATGAGACAGCAATACGAAATCACAGGGCCACATAGACTGGGGTGTGGAAGTCACCTCTCCAAGGTAGGAAAATGTGGTGGGTTGTGAAATGAAACCATGAAAAAGGGCTCACATCTTTTAAAAAACTTTGGTCCTTAATCCTATACAAGTCTCTACTGGCTACAGATAACCCAACCATTCTAAGGAGGATGGACATACCTCTAACTCGATAGAATGCCACGCCAGGAAGAAAGAGCTGAGTTTGGCAGAACACCTTCCTGGATTGGACACTGTGGTACGAGTTAGACATCCGCTTGCCTCCACATCTCCCTAACAGCTTCCGGAGGGAGAAGTGAGTTAGGTCATTTCACCACTGCTTTTTAGTTCAGTTCAAGAATGTCTCACGAGTTCCCACCCATGGGAGTGGGCAGGGCACCCAGGGGCAGTCGCTGTCATGAGTCATAATGGGTGGCTGGGGTTCTCTGCAGAGCATGCAGTGTGCATCTGGGTAATAAAATACCGCACTTGGGCTCTTCCTGGAGGAACAAGCTGGGTTTGACTACCAAGGAGGGCTGCAAAATGGGCCAGAAGTTGGAGCCCAATGTTTCCTCCACAGCCACACCGGCATCCGTTGAGATCTCTTGCCTCTCGAGTTTTGACAACCTACAAGTGACACTGGCACGCACCTGAGGGCAGGGGCCACCATGCGCGTGGCCCGATTCCCATAAACTTCCACTGAAACTTGAACACAACGAACCTAAAAGTTTGCGGCAGCAAGTTTCTTTGCCAGCGAGTTTACCCTCAGCAATCCGCCTCCAGAAAATGCACTTCACGCGCCGGAAGTGCACTAATCCGCAGCACGTGGGGTAGCCAGGACGCTCTTCACGTGACTAGGCGGGGCCTCAGGAAGCTTGTAGCCAATGGTAGCCTGGAAGGGTGGTGCCTGTGACGCGCCGGACCTATCCCGGAAATGGGGCTGAGGTGGGGGCGGGAAAGGGCGGGGAGGCCGGGGTGTGGAAAGTGTGGCGGCCCCGCCCTGTCTCTTGGAACTACCGCGGCCGCCACCGCTGCCGCTGCCGCCGCCGCCGCTGTAGGGGACCGGCGCGGGTGCGCAGGCGAAAGCAGCTCTTTCTTTGCTGAAAGGTAAAGACATGGGGGAAAAGTGGTGGCGTTGGGACCGGAGCGAGGCAGGGCCGGGAAAGGCGACGGGAGTCCTAACGAGGGAAAGAGGAAGGCTGGATGGGAGAACGGAGGCGAGCGCGGCACTCGCCAGGGCTCAGGCCCGTGCGGGGCCGAGCCGGGCCGAGGATGCCTGCAGGACAAGGGGGCGCCTGAGAGGCCGGGGATACCACGCCGCAGCCGGGGACCGGAGTGCGCGCCAGATGCGCGAGGGCCAGGTGCTGCTGGCCTGGTCATGTTATCCCCATCCTTCGCGCGGACGTGCGGCCTGGGCTGGGTCCCCGCAGTGGGGATCAGGGCGGCGGCGGAGGGCCGGGCGGTGCGGCGCTGTGCGGAAAGGTCGCCGGCTCCGCCTGCGGTGGGACGATGGGGGCCGGGATTTGCTGCTCCCAGCCTGGTGAGCCCCCTGGGCGGGTATCCTCCACCCCCCAGCTCGCTCTCTGCGACTTCCTTCCCCACCTTCCCACCAATGGATGGAAAAGTTTGTGGAGGCCAAGAGTTAGAAAGCGCCCACTGTTCTTGGGTGGGTCTTCTATAGATGCAAAAATAATGGATCCACGATGCTTGGCACGTAACCTGTCCGAAATGAGATTTTTCGTTACCTGATTGCCCATTGTTAAAAAGCAAACAAACTTTTTGCGTAGTTCCCTCCGAAAAGCTACCATCTCCCCAGCCCACCATGGCGGATGAAATTGATTTCACTACTGGAGATGCTGGGGCTTCCAGCACTTACCCTATGCAGTGCTCGGCCCTGCGCAAAAACGGCTTCGTGGTGCTCAAAGGACGACCATGCAAAATAGTGGAGATGTCAACTTCCAAAACTGGAAAACACGGTCATGCCAAGGTAAGTTCCCTTCCAGGTCTGTCTTTACGTTGAGATTTTGATCATTTGTATTACATTACAGAACATGAGATTTCTGTACTTAGAACTTTGTAATAAGCACGTTTTTTTTTTTCTTCCCACTATTACTGGGTGTTCAGCTATCGTTTTGAATACTGAAAGGTAGCATTTCCTTCTTGAGCTCTTATAATGTTTCATTAATTGGGAACTGAAACTTTCCTGAATCCCAGTGAGTCAGAAGATCTGTTCAGTTTACAGATGAGAAACCCAGTTCTAACATAATTCCGAGGAACCTAAGTTCATTTTTCTTGTGCACTCTTATAATTGAATTACTGCACTATATAGGATTTGAGTCTTGATATGTCATGATACCATTTAGTTGTTCACTGCTTCTCAATTTTATGACCGCGACATTTTTTTAAGAAAGTAAAATTAGATGACCTTGAAAGGAGAAATAATCTGCTATAATCAGCATTGGTATTGTGCTCCTGTGTATGTAATGAGTGATATACTTGGCAAAGATTAAACAGGTTTCCTGTTCTCCCTTCTTTGTTAGGTTCACCTTGTTGGAATTGATATTTTCACCGGCAAAAAATATGAAGATATTTGTCCTTCTACTCACAACATGGATGTTCCAAATATTAAGCGAAATGATTATCAAGTAAGTACTAATTTCCTTTAGAATGCTTGTTTCTTAAAGGTGTGAATACATTCTATTATCAATTGTAATTTAACGAAAGGCCGTGGTAGTTTTGTAGACTTTTCTAACCGATTATTAGTAGCCACTTATCTTAGAAATTGGAGAAATAGTTGTATTCAACTCTTGTACCTTATTTAGGATTATTCTAGTTTGCTATTTTTAAAAACATTCTTGCATTTTTAAAAAGTTGAACACTTCTTATTGTTTCACAAACCAAGTAACTGTATGTTGTGACTGAACAAGTTTAGTGCTAATAAGATCACTACCGTCTTTGTTGTAAAATATTTCAATTTTAGATAACTCCTTCCCAGATGTTTTATTTCTTTTCATTTGTCAGACCTAAGACTTTCAAGAAATTAAGAAATTATTGGAATTCATGTTCCACCAACCAACTTTGTGTATTAATGAATATGAGTCAGATTTTGGTCTTCTTAAATAGGGAAATAAGTTAAAAGCCTTAAATATAAAGGATAAAATACATGGTCATTGAATATGGTGAAGAAAATACAAAAACTGTGTAATTGTTTTATTTATATTCAGTGACCATGCTGTGACCTTTTGTTAAATTATAGGTATAAACTTCAAATTTTCGTTCCAATTATACATTTGGGTAGGTCATGTTTAATGATAGCATTTTGTTGTTTGGAGTATTGATAGTAACCAAACCATTGACCTCATAGGATGTGGGAGCTCAGATTAATCATAATTAAAGTCTTTTTTTGAAAGTCTTCAATTTCTATATCTAGCATACCATATATGGAACTCCTTTCTGTTCTTTTTGCATAGTGAAAAATGTGAGTGTGACAGATTTGTTTTATCCAGTTAAATTGATTTCCTTTTATACCTTTTATTGTACTGTATAATTTTTAAAGAATGTTACCATCAACTGTAATTACCCAATGATTTCCTTTTACTCTTTGTCCACATGTAAACATATTTTTACATGGTTTTAATCTAATAAGCAGTTTTATATTTTCACTTTCCCATTTATCATAAATATTTTCTAGGTTGCATCGGAGTCTTCGTAGAAATTTGAATTTTCTTAGTATAATAATAGTTTTTTTTTAGTCAAGCAGGTCTGGGTTTGGATCCAGTTCTACTATTTTCTAGCTGAATGTTCTTAGATAAATTACACAACCTCTCTGAGCCTCACTCTTTCCATCTCCAAAAGAGAGATAAAAGCATAGAATTTCCTTTTGCCTCAAATGAATTTGTGTTTTCATCCTTAACATGAATGCTTTGAATATTCAGTATTCATAATATTCATTAATATGCATTCAACATAGAATGCTTTTGCCTTTGGGTGTTTCAGAAAGATGGTATCAGTAGTTCAGATAATTACTACTGTGATCAATTTAGCCAATCATTGATTAGAGCTCAAGAGTTAACGTAAAGGAAAAATTTGATTTGGGTTTTGTTTTGGGATGTAGCAGGGCCCGGACTAGGGTGAGGGGTATAGGTTAGGGAGCCCCCTAAACTAGAGTACAAAATTTTAAATAAAGATAGGACCAGAAACAATGCCAAGCTATGTAGGAGCCTAAGGCAAAAGGAAAAATCAATAATTGTGATTCTGTCTTTCTTTAAAATTTTGATATTTTATTCATTATGGAATTTTTATCCTAATTCTATTTTTAAAAAGTATTTCATTAAAATATTTATCTGATCACTGATGGTTCTTTTTGGTGCCACCTTAAATTTTACACCCGAGGCAAGTGCTTCACTTGCTTCCCTCCAGTCCCAGCCTGTGGTGTATAGTTTGTACTGCAGAGTGGGTGAAAGAGTGACTCAAACCAGGCAGTCTGGGTCCACATTCTTGCTTCGGCTTTATCTGTGTGACCTCGGTTGGCAAGTTACTTAACCTCTTGCGTTCCTTTCCTTATTTATAAAATGGGGATAAGAATCATAAACAACTCATGGCATCATTGTGAGGTTTAATTAGTTAATACTTAGAACAGGGCCTTACATAGTAAATACTCAGTGATCACATCCCTTCATTATCAAGTCACCGTAGAATACTCACATCTGCTCATTTAAAATAATTAGCTCTGTGAGCCTTTCCAGTTATATTTATTGTGCTATGGTTGTCTTCACTCACCTAGCCAAGTGCCTTGATTAAATTCCTACTTTTCTTATTATTTGGCAACATGAAGTCCTTTGTATTTGCTTTTTTCAGTATTTCAAGTGCCAGTTTGGCAGTCAGCTAAAATGAATATACATACACACACACACACACACACACATACACATATATGTTTGTGTAAATTAAAAAGTAAATCTTTGTTTAGGAATATTTGCAATTTCAATTTTGTATATTTTAAAATAAGTTCAGAATAAAAGAAAAATTGTCTCCTGACTTCCAGATGATGTAGCTAGGATTAGAATTGCTAATTTCCATTACTCCTCCCAAAAGTAGTTATGGTTCTCTGGGCCTCAGTGGTGGTATAAAATGCAAATATATCCAGTTACTCGGGAATCCCCAAATTTTTAAATATAGAAACTCTTATTTTGGCATTTATTAAAGTTTTACCTGTCATTTGAAAACCATATTTCAGAAGGAAAGCTAATAACTACGGGATATGTTTAAGAATACAGAGGGTGCCAAAAAATGTATATACATTTTAAGAAAGGAAAAATGTATTAAAATTGTAATAATATATACTGATAACAAAAGGTGATTACAAGTCACGTTTAGCTTTTGCAATTATAAGAGGTGCTCAAAGTGGTACCCATCAGCGTCCAGACACTTATGATTACGGCGAACTACTGCTTGAGCAACGTTGACCAGTATCTACTTGTATACATTTTATTGGCACCCCCGATATATTGTGGACCTTTGGATTATTGGTGAATTGCCAAACCTATGAATATGAAATCCTAGTATATTCTTCAAATAAGTGGTATGCCTTTTGGATATTGGAATGTGAGTTAAATTTTGTTGTTGCAACTTTAAAAAAGAACAGCAACAAAGAAGATAATGATGCTATCAGTTCCTTGGGGTTAAAGTCTTTTTATAATTTTCACCTGTTCTGTGGAATGTTTGTTCCCTGGTAGAAGTCTTTCTTTGGGAGTAACACATTTCTAAACCAGAAGGTATTGTAGTGACAAGAAGCAACTATTTTGCTCTAGTGCCAGTAAGGGTAATGGTGAGAAGAGCCACAACCTCTGTTTCCTAGGTGTATATATTCTACCTATGGGAGTAATAGTACCATGTACTGAAATATATTGCAAACTATAGAACAGCAGCTAGGCCCACAGACTATCAGCCAGCAGGTGGCAGAAATGACACCTTCAATAGGCCAATCCACACAGGCAAGCTGTTTTAGAATGATGGAGTGCATGGACCCGTGAATTCTCTGAGCATGGTCCTGTTACCTTTTGATTTTGCCTGTCAAATGAGGGTTTTACTCAGAAATGATCCCATGTGCAATACTGACAGGAATGTGGCATTCTATAAATCCACAGATGAGCTTTTAGCAGAAGCACTGCAGGCTGGGGAGACAAATCCATCTGTAGAGTAAGAAATCTAATGCAGGGTGGTGAACACGCTATGTGAGATATAGATAATGTATTACAGAATTGTACACCTGAAATCTATGTAATTTCACTAACAATTGTCACCCCAATAAGCTTTAATTTAAAAAAAAAAGAAAACATTAAAATTTCTTTCCAATGTTAAAAATTTTTTTTTTTTAGAAAGAATCTAATGCATTGAGTATAAATTGCTGCTGCCTCTTCCATGATGGAAGGGATACAGTGTTACCAGGTGGCCGACTTTAACCTCTGGGGAATGGTGCCATATCAAGGACTTTGTATCGGTCTCTGCTGTGAGGTACTCAGTAGTGGCTTTAGTCAAATCAGCTTTGGTGAGAGAAAGTCTGTGTCACTGAGCCCATGCCACCATGGCCGCTTTCTTCATAGGCCAATTGAGCAAGGACTGGGAAGACTACAAAAAGAAGCTGAAAGATATTCACACAATCATCTTGTCCACCTAATTATCTGCCTTCTCTGTAGCAGAACCCCTCTAGAAAGCATTCATATGGGCACATTATTTGGAGAAGTCCTTCCACATACCACTTCCCCACACCTACATAATTGTCACCAATTTTTCTGTATTGTTCTTTCAGTGACCTTGACCTTCCACCCAAACTCTTAGGCATTGCCCATAATCAGTGTAAATCCAAACCTCTGGTTCTCTCTTTTACATCCATTGCATGAAGTTCTTACCTCCACTGTCTTTCAGGGCCACCTCTGAAGTTTCATCAGACCATGCATAACCATCTAGGAAGTATTCGGATTTTTTCTCTGTTTTCAGTCAGCAGGTCATAGGGGCACTTCCTATAAAGCCATTGGTATAAATTGAGGGAGAAGTTGTTGGTGTAGCAGAAAAAGGTGCTTTCTCAGTCTGAGCTACTTCTCATACAACTTGTTTGTGCCTTTAGGACCTGCTCAAGTTGATCTCATATATGCTACTTCCACTTGATGATGGAGTGCGGCTGTGCATACCCAACTTCATGGCTTGGTGGGTCAGAAGATGGCGCCAGTTGACCATAGTGTTATTTGCTTAGCTTTTATAATAACGATGATGAAGCATCAGGTCTGTACCACGGACCAGCAGCTCCAAAGAAGTAGCCTGACAGCCTGGGGGAAGAGGAAAAGGAAGAAAGAAAGGAAGAGGGCCTTACAAGTCTGATAGTTTGAAATAGCTTGAGGAATGAAATTAAAGTCAGAAATTAGGGCTGAGAAGGCACCTAGAGTGATGATATGCCTTCTCCAGCTTTCTGGTATAGACCAATAATAGAAATACAGGCAAAAAAAAAAAAGTTTCTCCATAATTCCTCCTTTTCAATGTTCTTTCTTACTCTGACCACATCATAGACAGAATTTGTGGTCATTACCCTCCCCACATCCTTCCTTGTAGTTCATGCTTTGCTTCTTCAGCTCCCTGGGGCTCCAACCATTTAGTAGCTACAGTGCTTTTTCTAGAATTCTGACATACCAAAACATTTTTCTTTTTCACTTTTTATTGTGGAAAATTTTAAAATGTAATGACCCACATATACCCATCATTCAGCTTCAGTAATTATCAACACATAGCCAGTCTTATTTCATCTCTACCCCACCACCTATCTTTAGTTCCTGTACCCTCTACCTCTTGATTATTTTGAAGCTAATATCAGATATTATATCGTTTATCATTTCATCTGAAAATACTTTGTTATACATTTCTAAAGGATAAGAACTTTAAATATAGCCAATCAATATCTACATTTCCTATTTTGTTTTGTTTTTTTTGCTGTTTGGATGTGATAGCTATTGTTTTTGTTTTATAGTTCGTCTAAATCAGGACCTAAATAAAATCCACACATTGAAATTGGTTGGTGCATCTCAAATTTATTTTAATCTGTAGGTTCTCCTGTCTCGTGCTGGAGTTCTCTTCTTCTCTCTCTTCCCTCCACCTCTCCCTTTTCACTTTTTTGATAAAGAAACTATATCATTTATTCTGTAGACTTTCCACAATCCGTATTTTGGTAATTGCATTTCCTTGTTGTTTAACATATTCCTCTGTCCCATATATATCCTGAAAATTGATAATTGGATGTAGAGGCTTAATCAAATATAGTTTAGATTTTTATTTTTTTCCTTTTCTTTCTTTAATACAAACTACTCCATAGTTGATGTTTTATGCAACCATCAGGTAAATAAGTCTGATTGTTTCTCTTTTTGTGATGTTATTAGATACGTGATAATTGCTTCAACCCATTAATTCATTAGGGAGACAAAATAATCTGTCATTCCTTTTTGTTAGCCAGAACACTTCTATGAAGAGAAACTTCCCTTCATCATTTTTTGTTTGTTTACCGTGTAGTACAATGTATAACAGTAAAAGCAGTATAAATACTTGATTCTTTCCCTTTCATTACCAGTTTTCAAAATGAGTTGGTTCCCTAGTATTCACTGAAGATGACCAATCAAATGTTTTTTTCCACTATGAACTTTAACCATATTTGCATTTCAATCCATTGTAGTTATTATACTTATCGATTGTCAAATCGTCCTATCTTTGGCTGGGGGATCTTATTCAGGTTAGCTCCAGATTATCTTTAGTATGGGCCTAGTGGTCTTTGATTGCACCATGCTTTCTAGTGCAACAGCTGGCTCCAGGTTCATCTTGTATACTTCCTACTCTGGACCTGGAATTATTCATTTTTCCAAAGAGGCCTATGGAGAGAAATAGTACCTATGGGAGAAATAACACCATACATTGGATGCTTTTAGTAGGAAATAATAGATACCACATTCTGATACCAGTATTTTGGGGGTATAATAAATTTCATTTGTCAGTCAGCAGCATAATACACCACTGCATGCCTAACACCTTTATTACAAGTTTTCTGACCCTGCCCTCTCCCATCGCCCTGCTTGCTAATAACAAATGATTACATATTCTCTCTACAAGAAAAGAAAAAAAATTATTCGAAAGCATCTTAAAGTTATCAAATGAGTAGATGTGTTTAAAGATGAAGGAAGGAAATACTTAAAATTGACTTATAACTGTCTCCTCACCATGCTCTCCTTCTAACTCTTTAGTCAGGGCTTTGAGAAAAGATGAAAAAAAATTGCACAAAAAATATGCTTAATACTCAGCAATAATGCCGTTCGCTTTCATTTATTTATTTATTTTTAATTACAAAAGGGATAATGGTATACCTTTAAGAGTGGAAAAATCTGGCAGACACTCCCTTAGCCAAGTGATCAAAGTTAATATCACAAATCATAGCACAAATTGACATAATTTGTCTCTTGATATGATACTCTGATCACTTATGTAGTGTCCCCCCCAAAAATAATAAGGAAGCAATTAGACAAACCCAAAATGAGGAGCATTCTGTAATAAAGTGAACCTGTGCTCTTCAAAAATGTCAATGTTATGAAAGACAAAGGGTGAGGAACTGTTCGATTTAAGAGACTAAACTGACATGACAGCCAAAGAAATACATACAAGGTGTGTTTCTGGAGGTGGGATGAAAACATTGCTTTCAAAGACAATATTGGGACAACTGGCAAATTTACATATTGAAAAATACTGTAGCCATATTGAATTTCCTGATTTTTGAAAAATATACTGGTTATATAAGAGTAGGTCCTTGTTCTTAGGAAAAATACACTGAAGTATTTGTTGCTAGAGTCATGATGTATGAAACTTACTCTCAAATGGTTCAGTAAAAATAAAAGAATAAAAATGTGTGTGATACGTATTTTATATAGCCCATATATACAGAGAGAAAAATATGCATAGCACATGTGGTTAAATGTTAACAATGAATGAATCTAGGTAAAAGATAGGGGATTTCATTGCATTATTTTTTAATTTTTCTGTATATCTGAAAATTTTTAAATAATTCAAGAAAGATCAAATAATTCACTTTCGTCATTTAATTTTGTTTTCTATGTTTAGTTTCATTTTTGAAAATTTTAATTTTATTTCATAAAGCAATTTATTTTAATAAGATGTTTAACATACATAAATACATTTTTACAAGATGTTTTATACTATATCTATACATTTTTATATTTGAAATGCTTTATATTTCATCCCAGAGTTTATTTTATAAACTCTTAACTCAAAAAACAAAGTACCACGGCAGCTGGATAGATCAGTTGGTTAAAGTGCGAGCTCCTAGCAGCAGGGTTGCCAGTTCGATTCCCAGGTGGACCAGTGAGCTGCGCCCTCCACAACTAGATTGAAGGACAAAGACTTGGAGCTGATGAGTCCTGGAAAAACACACTGTTCCCCGATATTCCCCAATAAAAAATTTTTTTAAAAAGTACCATCATTATATAAATAAATATCAAAATACCAGTATTACTATTTGGCTTCTATGTTTCAGTCACCAATGGCACTGGGGACCTTGAAATAGACAAGTTTCACTTCTGGTAAAAGAGCCAAAATCAGAAAAATCTGCCGTGTGAGCCTGTAGTTAATCATTTAAAAATTATACTACTGTATCAACCTCCTTGCTCCTCACTCCTCTCCCAACAACCTCACAAACATTTAAGGGACATAAAGGTTAATTAAAAGTGTGGTTGCTTTGTAGGGTAATTTTTTTGTTTGTTTTTGAGATTTTAGACGTGCACAAAACTGAAATCTGTGGTAGTTGGGGTTCCTGTGGAAAGCCATAGCCAGATTTGGCAGTGCCGTAGAGGAGAGATCTGAAACTCGCCCCTGCGGTGTGCCTGTGTTGTATCATATGGTTAAAGGGGTTCCAGGACCATGTCTTTGACCCCTTTTGTGTATGTCAGTGTTAACATCTGGTATCCTGGATGATTGCCTTCTGTAAAACCTGTTAGAACTCTAGGAACACTGATGGTATACATGCTTTTAGAATACATGAATGCGGCCTGCCTGTTTCCTCATGCCTATAACAAAAATTCAATTCTATCAGAACTGTGCCTTTTGTAAATTAGGTTGATGACTGGATTTGTTTCATTTTGTCATCAGCAAGCTAGTGTTTGTCTTTTTTAAAAAATCTAGTGCTGTTAGCAGTAAGTTGGAGACTAAAAAGTTTCTACTTTGTTCATAATGAAATTATAAATCATTGTTTGCAATCATGAAAAATTGAAAATAACCTTTATGCCCATTAATTGGAAAATGGTTAAATCAATTACAGTGTGTCTATGTAATTGTAAAGTGGTGAAAGAGACAAAAGTTGGTCCATATTTTCCAATTTGGAAAGATTTCTAAGACATGTTATTAAGTGAAAACTTGCTGAAAAATACTTACACTATTTTTTTAAATAACTATATTTGTATTTTGTACATAAATGTAAATGCTTCAGGATACACTATAAAGAAGCCAAAACTTGAATAATGCAGAGACTTGGGGGAGGAGAGATGCAGGGCAGAATGAACTTATGCTTTTAGTCTATATATATTTTATACTTTTGTATGTCTAGCATTTTTAAGCACCAATAATATATTAATGTATTACCGTGTACTTATATTAATGAATGTATATTTCAATTTAACTATGTAAGTATTACAAAGTAATGGGTATAATCTAATCAATGCAAATGATGTAATTTCTTTTAATAGCTGATATGCATTCAGGATGGTTACCTTTCCCTGCTGACAGAAACTGGTGAAGTTCGTGAGGATCTTAAGCTGCCAGAAGGTGAACTAGGCAAAGAAATAGAAGGAAAATACAATGCAGGTGAAGATGTACAGGTAAAGACCTATGGGAAGATTTTTTTAAAACTATTTTATAAAAATTTGGCTTAAACTAGTTACATAAAATACTATATATGAAGTGTAGCTCTTAATACTCCTGAAATTCTGAAAAGGATCTCCATAAGGCAGTTTTCCTATAATATCCTTAGAGACCCATCACTAAAGAAATTATAAAAGTTCATTTTTTGCTACATAGACACAATTAGCCTCAAAGGTGTTTTGAAGATCAATATCTGAGCTACTCTTCTGAGTACGAAAAATGATGCTATGGGAATATGAGTACATAACACCTAATAAGTATTGAAACATTTATAGCCCTTATTCTGCCTGTTTCCTGAAGTTGTCTTGAAAACTACAATTTGAGAAATTTCACTTTAGGAAACTAGATTATTTGGTCTTGGAATACCTCTTTCCAAAGTCAATATGTATAAAATATCCACAAATATACAATATATAATGAATTAAATACATGCATATCTGAATATCTTTTGCTTGCATTTTTCCCTTCTAGGTTTCTGTCATGTGTGCAATGAGTGAAGAATATGCTGTAGCCATAAAGCCCTGCAAATAGATGGGAACACCAAGCATGAGCAAACCATTTAGGTCTGGATCAACTGCAGATCTAAAGTTTGGTTCTAAGTTGTCACCAAAGCTATGGCCTTCATAAGCAACCTCATTTATTTTTTATTTGTTTTCAAATTGTGCTGAGTTCGTTTTGCAGGCAGTTGGTAATTTAAAAAAATAATCAAGATGTATAATTCATTTTTTTTTTAAATTTTGTAGCTGTTTTCCCTATAACATTCCTGTGTTTTTCAGTATGTGAGTCTAAGAAACAGACAAGGTAGCTTCAGCAGATATGATTTGTCTGAGCAAATCATTCTAGAATGAATTAAATGATAAATAAACCAGGGTTTAAAATCAAACAATGTAGCATCTAGTGGTATTGAAGTACCACATTTAAGTTGAATTGCTCTGTGTTAATTTCAGATTTAATGTCATAGAGTAAGTAGATTATGGATTGGAGCTTTCACAGTTTCAGCCTGTGTGTGGCAAGCACAGATACTTAAAAATGTTATCAAAAAGTGTCAGTTTTGTGTAGCCACCTGTATTAGGTTGGTCATACTCTTTGCCAAATCGCTGGCCGACTTAATATAACCTTATACACAAGGTGTGACAATTAAGTTCGTGAACTCATCCTAGAAAAAGTGCTACATACCTCATTGCTGAATATCACTATGGTCACCTTCGAAGTACTCCCCTTGGGAAGCTATGCACTGACACCAGTGCCTAGTCCACCCTTCAAAGCAATTTTGGAACTCTTTTTCTGGAATGGCCATCAGAGCTGTCATCATAGGTCATCAGAGCTGACATTCAGGACCCTTGATGTCCTGAATGTCATCAAAATGTCTCCCTTTCAATGTTTCCTTTATCTTCCGGTAAAGAAAGAAGTCATTGGGGCCAGATCAGGTGAGTAGGGTGGGTGTTCCAGTTCAGTTATTTGTTTACTGGCTAAAAACTCCCTCACAGACAGTGCCGTGTGAGCTGGTGCGTTGTCATGATGCAAGAGCCATAAATTGTTGGCAAAAAGTTCAGGTCATCTAACTTTTTCATGCAGCCTTTTCAACACTTCCAAATAGTAAACTTGGATAACTGTTTGTCCAGTTAGTACAAATTCATAATGAATAATCCCTCTGATAAAAAAAGTTAGCAACATCATTGCATGAAGTTTGCGAACTTAATTGTCAGACTTAGTATGGTGATTTTCCTATCTGCTTATGGTTGACAGAGGCATTAAACTGTTGGGTGACTATTAGCAAGTTATACTGTAAAGTGGACACAAGGGACAGTGGCAAAGGGTGTTGGCTAAAGCTATAGGTTTTTATTTGAGACCTTTGTAATCAGCATAAAAATAGAAAGTTTTTTTCTAGTTGTACTTTTGCTTTTAACTTTGTGTTCTCTCCCTCTAAAGGAGTGACCTGCTTTATGGGATATTATGCAGTGCTTTTATCAATTATTTTGCTAAATTCTTCTATCAATTATATTGATAAATTATGTTGATAAATGTTGATATTTACAGTAGTTGCTCCTTTCCAACCATTTGTAAATAGACTTTTTTGACATCAGAGTATTTGGCAGACAAAATCTAGAAATTCTTCAAATTGATGTGTAACATTTGTTAAATTTATGTACATTTTTTTCTAAAGTGAAATGAAAGTTAATTATGGAAGAAAAGTTACTTTATGTGATAATCATTATTTAACTTAAGAAGTACATATATGTATTTTTTCTGATTGTCATGTGACTTAATTCAGTTACTTGAGTGAAATATAACTAGGAAAGAATTCTATAAACTAATTTATTTTAAAAAGTGTTTTAGGTGACTTTCCTACATTTCTATTTAGGCTTTTAGATCATATATACCTTATTTCCGAATTCTAAACATTGTCACAGGGTTTATGAGGACCTTTGACTCAATAACGATTATATTGGTGTGAAACATAGAACAGTTACTATTTCAGTAATACTTTCATTCTCCAAGACTGATTATGAGACCTCTCCCATCATGCCTTGACTTATGCAAGACCTTTATTCCTATCATCTGGACGAGAACATATATGATGCTGTAACTGATCTAATCAGTGACTGGAAATAGGATTAGGAACTGAAGTTCCCAAAGTTTTAATTACTTAATTTGCTCGTACTTTTAAATCTTAGCATCAGCAAACGCATTTGGAGAAGAAGCAACATTCTTTAAGGAAATGCAAGGAGAATTCTAAAGCACAAGAAATATTGAGGTTGTAGTTAATCATTTTTAGTGTAACATTTTAGCTTTTGCCCATCTAAAGCACAGTTAGGAATTAGGCTAAATTCTTTCCAGTATTCCATCTAAGTGTCTACTACATACTACTTCAGTTTTTTTTACTACTTTATAATGTGTGTCTTACTTGCTACTGGTTGGCATTGTTACCCACAGGAATTCCAGAAAGTTGTTAATCTGTGCTGCTTGCTGGTCATGCATATGACTCCAGTTAACCATGCTAGTATTCTGGTTTAGTATTAATTCTGGATCAGCATGCCCTTATTCTTCCTAACCTATCAAATTCACATAAATATATTTTCAATTGCGAGGTAAGTGTATATAAATTATAATAACGCATTGCTGTCTTCATACCTTGAATGGCAAAAGCTATTTATGCATAAATATTTCATTTTAAGTACTACAATAAAGTGTAAATACTCTTCTGGAATATAAGTGTAGATTTTAAAGATACGGGACTGCTTGTTTATTTTCACATAAGTCAGTACATGTTTCTCTAGAACAAAATATTTCATTTAGTAAAGCTTTATAAATTGTATTAAAAAGAAGCAGGGAAACATATTTTTAACATAAAACAGAAGTGACTTCATTTTTTTTTTTGACATCAGAAATGTTAATATTTGATTCCTAGAATTTGTTGTACTTGTTTTTAGCAAATGTTAAGTATCACAAGTTACCATGTATATAGAATGTAGATTGTCATGTTGATAGAGTATACAGTGATACACCACTTTTGTCTGTAGGCATTTCACCAATTAATACACAATATTATATTAACAAGTGGAATATGTGTTTCTTTCTAGAATAACATGCTTTATTTTTACTGTGAAGACTTGTTATACTTTATTTGCTACAAAATTGTATACCCTCTGAAATAGATCAAATCATTGCTACTTTGACTTAGTATTTGCATAGCATTTGCAACATAATTATGTTTTCTTTCATGCTCCCCTCCAAGGGCTGTCAGTCACTTGAAATTGTTGTTAACCTAGCTCTTGACTCTATTTCCATTGATAATATAAAATTCAATACCAATGCTTTATAACAATTACCAAAACTCTCCTACAGCCAGAGCATGGTATCTTTACTAGGAGATGCTGCAATAAAATGTTTAGGCTATAAAATTTGAGGACACTGTTTTCCTTTATAGCACAATGTGTGTTCATGTGCACACACAGCTTTGTATGTTCTTTTTACAAAGTCCTTCTAACTCTTACAAGTACTGTAGTATGGTAGTGCCTCAAATGTTGGTAACGTTTTTTTTAGTTTACAACTTTTCCAGAATTTGTTTTTATACTTTAAAGTTTCTCAATTAGATTATTTCTAGTTGAGCTGTAATTTGAATGCATTGTTCTCAGGGCTGCTTGTGCAAAGATCTGAAGTTTCGTTATTTTAAAGCTAACTGCCTGAAAGTATAGTGCAGTTTTCCCAAATTATAATACATACAAATAAAAAATCCTTAATATCAACATACTTAAATTATATGGAAAGTATTGGAGAAAAATTGGGACATTGTTAACACCTATACTGGAATCTTGCCATATTTTTTTCATTTTAGAATAGAATTTGATAGTCTTAAAACCCTATCCTTAGTGATATATCTGAAAGCATTCCTTTAGCATTGACCCCAAAGATAGTTTCAGAGCCAGACATTGATGTAGTGGTTCTCAAACATATTTAGGGACAACAGCGAAATTCATAATGCTCTTTTGGGTACATTAAAATGTTTACATATTGAATTCTATAATATGAACTAGGAACAGATTTACCATGAGAAAATATGGCTCTTAAGAAGTGTAAGAACAAACTATAGGCATATTTCCATAAATAGTATAATATATTGAACTGATAAACAGTTTAAAATTTTCTAATATCATTTAGGCATAATATTTCACAGTTTACAAGCCTTCTTTCTCCTAGCATTCAGACAAGTAGGCAACAAAGGCTTAAGAAAAAATTATTGTGAAAAATCTTAAAATCAAGAGAATTCAATATATTAACTTTAATTAAATTAGTTTTTTCTGAATTGGTTATATGTCATTATTCGATTTTAGCAGGGAACATTTGGATTTGACTTATGGAACACATGTTCTGTGGGTACATGGCTTGAAGTCACTATATAATTTAATATTTTTCCATTAACTATCTGAACATCAGCTTAACTACCAAGTGAAGTCAAGTGCCTGAAAAGTGCTGTATACATTTAATTAGCACGTTTTCCTTATGTGAAAGATGCGTCTTATAGCAATGCATATCAGGCTTTTACCTGCTAGAAACATACTTGCTGCCAAGCTTTACCATCTACCACTATTCCTCTCTCCTTAGTACAGGTTGAAACCTATTTTACAATTGAAAGATAATTTCTTTTATTTATGTGAAATCCCTAAAACTATTTCTTGGTATTGCTAGACTTAGGTTTATCTTAGTTCAGGATTGTACTTTTTAAAAGCTCTGGACACTAAACTATATTCAGTGATGACTGTACAGCTTGTCATAAGTCATAGTTGTGACCTTTCTTGAGAGGAATTCTTTATGGTGGTTAATATCTAATATAAATAAGCACGTGTGCTCGTTACAAAGTAATGCAAATTACTAGTTCTAAACTAGAATAATGAAAATGACTAGTTCTATACCATTATGTACTTTTGTCCTCCTCTCCAAACAAGAAATAGTTGAAACAGCGTTGTCTAATCCAATGGCAGTTTATTAGTAATACATTTTATTTGTCTTAGGTGTAGAAGAACTCTTGCTTTTACCTGCAGAGACTCATATTTTAGCTAAAATGTTAAAATTGTAAGATATGTATTATGGGTATTATAATTGTGCATTTTACATTTCAAAAATGGATAAAATCCAAATGTTAAGTCTTTGGCTATACTAAAGATATTGTTAACATCCTTTAAAATGTAATGATAAACTTATCAATTATAACTTTTTGTTATGTTAAAATATATTTGTTAACTTCATCAGTTATATTAGATAAAAATAAAGTTAATTTAATAGCTTGCACTATTCTTGTATATATACATTTCTAGAAACATTTTCATACTAGAAAGTCATATGAATTTATAAGTATATCACTGTTAAGAGAAAGTGTAACATTTGTTTTTATTGTGTTTTTATATTCTAGGTCCTTACCAGAGTTGACTTAGCTTTATGGTTGGGAATGCTTATTTCTAAGTTTTAGTTCCAGATTTAGGTCCAATGCTGTTTTATTTTTAAACTTTAGTAGCTTTTCAAATATGTCAGATAGTCACATAATTTAATATTCTACAGATACAAGAGTAAAAATACTTTCCCTTCTTCATCCTCTTCCTGTGCATCCTTCTAGACATTAATGCAAGAGAACCCATTTTGGCTGTCTAAAGTGTGTGTTCCACTGGGAACTTAAAACATCTATTCCCATAATACATTAAGTGGTGTATCAGTTACAACCACCGCGTATGTATTGTTTCAAAAGGACCCACCTACAAATTTATTATCAATCCATTGTCCAATTTGAGAGCTATCTCTGAATCTAGTCAAAATAATTTTTGGACACTTCCCAGCCTCATAATGACTGTGTCCTAGTGTTTAGGAAGGCCAAAAATGCTTGGCAACTTTAGTTGCCATCAGATCCCCAACACAGATTCTAATTGGGAGAATTGACTTTCTTCTACCTAACACTGATAGTTTGTCTGCACTTTTTGTTCGCAATTTATGTGTGTGTGTTTCACTTAAATTGTTACTCTAGTTCATTTTAATTGCTGTACAATCAATGAGGTAAATCTTTTGGAGAATATATGTATATCAATAACATGCTGGTAGTAAAGAATAATACCTTCCTTTCAAAGGCAAATGGGACTCTCAGAAAAAAGATATTTAGGGCACAAGGAAAACTAATTTCTATAAAGTAGAAATATTAAAAACACTAATACCAATCTCAAGTGAAATTGAAAACAAACTAAAAATAAAAAGACCCTTCTACCTAGAAATTTTATAACCTATTACATAATTCCAGGATGAAAGGAGAACTACAATCAGAAATTAAAGAATTCCTGAAAGATAATGATAATGAAAACATCATATATCACAATTGCTGTAATGCAGCATAGAGGGAAATTCATAGCCTTAACATCAATATCAATAAAAATGAAAGAATTAACATAAGAGAAATTCCTAAACCATACAACTAGAAAAATAACAGCAAAATAAACCAAAAGAGCACAAGGAAAGAAATGATACAAAAGCAGAAAGTGAATAGGGAAATAGCAAATGTAAAAAACTGGTTCTTTGAAAAATTAACAAAAGAAACTACTAACACACAAAGTAAACAACACAAGTATAAAAAATAAGAAAATGACAAGGAGGAAAGACTAATAATGCAGAAGAAATAATAAAACATGCAAATAAATTTGAAAACTTAGATGATTTAACTGCATTCTCAGTAAGGTCAAGAACTAGGCAAGAATGCTTACTATCTTGACCACTATTACATTATTCTGGAAGTAGCAGCCAATACTATTGGACAACAGAAAACAAACACATTAGAACTGTAAAAATAAGAAAAAAATAAAACGTTTCTATTTTCAGGTGACCTGATAGTATAGCTGGAAAATCCCAAATAATGATAAAGCTAACTCAAACAAAATTATTCATCAAGGTAGCAGGATATAAGATTAACGTGCAAAAATAAATAGTTTTTATATGCAAAAATAACCAATTGAAGACATGATGGAAGGAAAACCTCATTTACAGTAGCAACAAAAAGATAAAATATAATAAAGAAACCTACAAGGAAATATTAAAAATCTATAGGAAGAAAAGTATAAAACACTCCCAAAAGACAAAAAGTTGACTTAAACAAATGGAAAGACATTCATTATATAATACTTGACTGACAGCTCAACATTAAGATGATAGCTCAACCTAATTTAACTTATAAATTTAAGATAGTCCCAATAAAAATACCAACAACTTTTTTATGAAGTTAAACAAGTTGCTAAGAAGTTTATATGGAACTAAAAACATGCAAGAATAGCTATGAAAACACTGAAAAGAAAGAGCTATGAGTGGGGCCTAGAATTAGCAGGAATTAATACCACAAAGCCTCTATTCTCAAAAGAGTGAGGTACTGGCAAATGAATAGAAGGACCAATGGAATGGAACCGAAAGTCCAGTAACAGGCCCAAATACATATATAAATTTAGTATATGATAAAGGTAATATTGCAAATAACTGGGAAAAGATTAATTAAATTGGTCTGGGACAATTGGAAAAATAAATCTGGGAAAATAAAAGGAAGATGAATTACACACAAGAATAAACTCCGGATGAAGCAGAGGTCAAAATAAAAACAAACTCTCTAAGTCTTAAGAGATAACTTAAGTAATTTCTCCGTAACTTGTTTTCAACTATAACTGAAAATCCAGACAAAATAAAAAGTTTTATAGAATTAGATAGATACAGAGAGAAAGAACAAACGATAAAGGAGCAAAATGTTAATAGGTAAAAATCTGGATAAAGGATATATAGACATATAAATATATGTCTATATATCCTTCATTCATATTTTTATGTATTCATATGTATGTATGTATTCTTTAAACTATTGTTATAATTCTCAGTAAGTTTGAAATAATTTCTAAATAAAGTTTCTTTAAATTCAAAGAAGTATGTATAGTACCATTCAATTTTATAAATGTATATAATTACTTGTGTAATCTAAAGGATATACACACATCCATTCAGAGACATCCATGCCCCCAAAGCATTAAAGAACAACTTCTAAGCAAGGGGGATTTTAGGTATTTTAATGCAATTGCTTCTTTGCTTCTTTATATTTCCTTTCATGAGCATTTCTTTTTCTTTTTTTTTTCTTTTTTTTTTTTTAGATTTTGTTTGGGGAAGGGGAACAGGACTTTTATTGGGGAACTTCCAGGACTTTTTTCCAAGTCAAGTTGTCCTTTCACTCTTAGTTGTGGAGGGTGCAGCTCAGCTCTAGGTCCAGTTGCCGTTTTCTAGTTGCAGTGGGCACAGCCCACCATCCCTCGTGGGAGTCGAAACCCACAACCTTGTGGTTGAGAGCCCGTGTTCCAACCAACTGAGCCATCCGGGAGGCAGCTCAGCTCAAAGTGCCCTGTTCAATCTTAGTTGCAGGGGGCAGAGCCCACTATCCCTTGCAGGACTCGAGGAATTGAATTGGCAACCTTGTGGTTGAGAGCCCACTGTCCCATGTGGGAATCGAACTGGCAGCCTTCAGAGTTAGAAGAAGCATGGAGCTCTAACTGCCTGAGCCACCGGGCCCGCCCCACGAGCATTTCTTTTGACATAATATAATCGTTTTGTTAACTTAAAATGTTCCTCAAAGCATTGCTTATAGTAGTGAAAAAAACGGAAGTAATCTAAATGCCCACCAAAAAGTAAATGACTAAGCTAAAAATGACAAGTAATAAAATTAAGCAATGAAAAAAGATGCTTTTTCTCATTTTAAAGGTTGATCAATTATTCAGAACTCCTGTGGCATTGTATACCAAGAAAATCTTACCCTGAAACTGTTTGTTAAAAAAATAATAAAAATAAACAATAAGTTAGGTTTTCCTACACACTGAGAGAAAAAGTGCATTGAAGCAAGCATACATTTTTTAATCATAGTTTTTAATACTCTCTAATCAAATTAGTAAAGAAAGGGCAAGCAGAGGTGACTTCAGTTCCTATTTCTTCTGCCTGGTGCCCTTGACTTTCATTTATAAGTATCTAACAAAGAACATTCCTATGTTAGAGGAGTTAAAAGCAGTATTCTTCAGTAGTAATAGCTTTCCTCGCTGCCTCAATGTTGTTCGCACAGAAGGCTGTAGCACATCTTTTTGTCAAAGCTGTGGATTGCTTTCATGGGACTGTTTGTGCTACAACAGCATTCACGTATATTTTTCTGGAGATGGGTAGTGCGAAGCTTCATGATGCTTGACGTGCTCCCCTTTGTAGTACATGGCACCGAAAGAAAGAAAGAAATAATATAAAAAATACCAACGGTATTTTTACTACATGTACACAATCTTTGGTTTGTTTGTTTGTTTTACAATGCTTGAATGGTAGTAACACTGATGACTAGAAAGTTTGTTGGGTAAAGGGAAATTTACAGATTCCTGTTTTCTAAATCAGCTTCTAACAAATAAGATGGGTTTTCATAATTAATAAGTAAATATCAGAGATGCAGATGTTGTCTACTTTCTTTGTTACAGTGTGATCATTTGTGATGTTCATAGAGCTGAGATCTTCAAAAAGAGAACACTGTAAGAATAAGGTACACCATCTAATCCTGTAAGAAACTATGTGTAATGCACACACCCAAGACAGATACAGAGCTGTACGAGGAGCAGATGTATGAAATACAAATGGAACATGACAAAGAACTCTGTTTGGAGCCTTGTTTGACTAAATGTCATAGCATCTTTTCAAGGTTCAAAATACACATTGGTACTTACATGGATAAATGTTTATTAGAATATTACATTCATTAAAATACTTGTAGTCTTTCCAGTACAAAACACTGGTGTGGATTTCAAAGTTTTATGTGGACCACAGGGTTTATGTTTCTGCAGGTGTACAATGATTTGCATATTTTCAATTAAAAAAAATAATGAAGGTTTTGAGAACTGTCTTTTCTCCACTGTTCTGAAGTGCAGTTTTGCCATAAATGGCAAAAAGCACATCTGTGTGAGTCTGTTTCTGGGCTCTCTAGTCTATTCTATTGGTTTATATGTCTAACCTAAAACAATATCCAACTGTCTTAATTATGGTATCATTAAAATAAATCTCAATCTATAGAACAAGTCCTGCCACTTTATTTTTCCTTCTTCCAGTATATTCTGGCTATTCTGGTATCTGTGTTTTCATACAGATTTTCCAATTGGTTTGAAAAAAGGAAGGAAGGAAGGAAGGAAGGAAGGAAGGAAGGAAGGAAGGAAGGAAGGAAGGAAGGAAGGAAGGAAGGAAGGAAGGAAGGAAAAAAGGAAGGAAGGAAGAGGGAGAAAGGGAGGTTATTAAGCTGTTGTTTGTGATCACATTGAATCTATAATTCAGTTTGGGGAGAACTGGCATCATTATATGGGGTCTTTCAATCCATGGACGTTGAATGTGTTTCTAACTATTATTATTCTTAAATTTCTCTCAATTATATTTGATAGTTCTGCATAAAGATCTTACACATCTTTTGTTATTTTTCCCTTAGATATTTGACATATTTATGTCATTAAAAATAACATCTTTAACTTTTATCTTTAATTTATTGCTAGTTTATAAATATGCATTTGATTTTTGTACATGAACTTTGTATCCAGCAATATTGAAAAACTTACATATTCTGATAATTTATCTGTAGATTCTTTTAAATTTTGTACATATACAATTACATATCAACTATAAATAATGACATTATCACCCAACTTGCTGCATGGCATATTGATGGATATGGTTTGCTAAGAATATATATGTGAACATAAAATATATATATGATATATATATAATTGATGATCATATATATATAAAAAATTATACCATACATATATGTATATGTTTTTCCATGAATGACATTGAACTATTAGGTTGATGCAAAAGAAATTGCGGTTTTTGCAATTATTTTTAACCTTTTAAACCGCTATTACTTTTGCACCAACCTAATACAATTTTCCTTTCTTAAAATGTCCTTTTCCAGTTTTACTATCAAAGGTATGCTGGCCTCATAAAATAAGGTGATGATTGAAAGCATTTGTGTAAAATTGGTGTCTTAGCCTATTGGTTGCATGCATTGGTTTATTTTGGGAAATGATCCCAGGTAACGGAAGTAAAGTACAGGGAAGTATGAAACTGGAAGGAGCAAAAGCAAAAAGAAATGCGCTGGAGACAAATGAGGCTTAATTCTACCGGGATCTTCCATGTAGTGATGTAGAATGTACTTATGAACTGTCCGCTCAAGAGAAAAAAGAAGGCAACAGGAACTGGTATTATTTAGTGATTTTAAAAAAATTGTCAGCTCCATTTCTGCAAGCTTCTCTCAAGGAATCCTTTGTGCTTGGACGTAAAGTGCATTTCTCCAGAGAGCATTTGCATTTGCTTCTGCCTGGCACTACCAATCCAAGCACACTTTAAACTACATTTTTAGATTGCAGCTTTTTCACGCTATTTGAACAGCTATTTCTAGCCCTAAACTCCTATGAGCATGGTGGCTTGTCAATTCTGCCTCCCAAAAAAATTCTTTTACTTTTTCACCAGCTTAACCATACATTAGTAATTATTTATAAAACCATATTTTAGCCAGTTTCTTATGGTGGTTACATATGGAGGGGATTCTCTGTGAATTTAATCTGCCATATTGTCCTTCTATATTTTACTTTATTGACCAGTTCAAGCTCCAGTATCATGTAGATCCAATGACTGAAGTTTATAATGTATTGGAACTATATCTATCATATATTACAGTGTGTTATGTTTTTGAATAGCTGGAAAGACAACTTCCCCTCTTTGTTCTAAACTGCCTTGGCTCTTTTCTGACATTTATTATTTCGTATGTTTTAGAATTCCTTGTCAAAATAAGTATCTGTGGGGCACTGACAGGCATTGTGTTAATATATATACTGTCTCTGAGTGTAAGATTTGGGAAGAATTGAGTTATTTCAAATATTTAATCTTACTGCCTGCACATTTCTTAATATTTTTCAGTTTTTCTTCCTAAGAGAAAAATTTTTTCCCATTGTAATTTCTAAGTAGTTATTTTGAGATTACTAGTTATTTTGAAACACATGTTGTTTTTAATATTCCCACTGTACAAGTGGCTTAACAGTTCTTAAGGTGCTTTGTTTTTTGTCCTAACGTGGAAGGCTGCCCAAAACAAGCAAAATAAACAATAAATGCCTCAATTTGTGGCTTATTTTCAAAATATCCAATAATATAAGGATTATTTTTGCTCTGCAGCCTGGGGCAACCTTTGAGGAGGAAATGCTAACTGCGCCTTTTTACCCCTTAACGTTTGGTAAAGAAATTACTATGGTTTTCTATTGAGGCAAAGAACCAAAAAAATCTTGATATGGATTTCTAGGAATTCAATACGTCTATTCAGACCTTACACGTTGTATGCTTCATTAAAGCATAGTTCCCACTATAACTAATCTCTGTCTTAAAGGACATACACAGTTGTCAAACTTTCTAGGGTTACTCTAAAGTAAAAACAAAAGTCCACCCCATCCCCTACCCCTGCCCCTAGGTATGATAGTTTCACTTCCACAAAAAATGTTGCAAAGCTCTGAGAGGCAGGCGACTTTCATAATCCGACGTCGATTTACAATCCTTCAAAGTTCAAAAGCTAATTTTTTTCCTTTTGTCGTTCACCATCGACCCTCGTGCATTACACGTTTTAGTAGTTAGGTCTCAGAAAACATTCGTTGAATTTTAACTGGCAGGTATTTTGGATGGAAGTGAGTCCTTGGGTTAACTCTAAAATCCATGATAAAAATATACACTCAACGTGTGAACAAGTGAGCACTCCATGGTTTTCTGTTAAAGGTTCCCCTCTCCCCCAGAACCTAGTTTATTTTGACTCCCCGAAATACTGATTTCTCTCTACAGTCTTAGAAAACAAGATTCATGGACAAAACTAGATAATCGAAATAACTTTTTTTTTCGCTGAAGGATTATAATTGCAGCATAAGACAGGAGAGCTCAAAGCAACCTGATACAATGCTTTGCCCTGATTGGAAAGAAGACCGAGGCGATTAATGAAAGATGTATCTGGTATATTTGGTGTATCTGGGTGCGGGTAATTGCAGAGCTACTAAGGTCAACGCGCGTCATCACCAGCGGAAAACCGCGAGTCGTTTCAATCACTGCCGCTGGAGGGCGCTCCTAGGAAACCTAATTGCCTACTGACCCTATGCTCCCGGGCCACGCCCCCGGTTTCCTGGGTTACTGGCCCCCGGTTTCCTGGGTTACTGGCCCCGGCGCTGTTCTGCAAGTTCTTTTCCGGCAAGCGAACATCTTACGTCCTCGGCGCGTGACGCAGCACGCATAGATAAAAATACGTGCAGACGGCAGCCTCTTTCTTTCTGATAGCTCAGCCTGCCTTCAAGATGGCGCCGGTGAGTGATCGCGGTGTCGCTGGGAACGTCTTTCTTGAGTGTAGATGATTTTTGCGTCTGGCGAGTTGGAGATGTCTCTTTAGAGATAAGAGGAGAGTCGAAATGGAGACTGGGTTAGGAATGTAAACCAAGATGTTACAGCTCTGAGTTGTTTTTCCAAGACATCTGGCAACTGCCATGCGGTCTGGTGGAGTAAGAGCTGGGCCCGGCCGTGGCTTAGGATGGGCGGTCGTGCGCGCGCAGGGAAGGAGGCCCGACGGCGCACGGGGCTAGTGAGACAGACAGCCTTTTGGACCATTTCTTTAATCCCTCGCGCTTAGTAACGCCGGTGTTACCCACTTATTTGCACCAGTAAAGGAGATGTGGGCAATCGGGCAGGTCTGACGGCTTTGTCTGGGCGGAGGGGTCTCTGCGGCGCGCGGCTGCCGAGGTGGCCCGGGCCTGAAAGCGCCAGGGAGCTTTAGCGCTGAGTTGGGGAAGAAGTTTGTTCATTACCTCATGAAGGAATTATTGTGAAGGTACAAGTTGTATAAAAGGAAAGTGCTTCAAAGATTTTGTTCACATTATTAATAATTACCAGGTAGATGCTCTAACCGCTCCAAAAGAGCATTTGAAAAATTACCAAAAAGAAAAAAGCGTTTGGGAGAGTAAGATTGACACAGATTCCTCGAATACCTAGGAAAGCAAATCGGTATTAGTACTTGCTATCCATTTGGGTGGATCTAATTTAGAGATGACATTCTCTGCTAAGTACTGATTTGTCTGTTTTCCCTACATTGTCTGAGTATGTATTGTTAGTAGCTACAGCACCATTTTACTTGTGTAGCCTTATTACGTGCTATTGGTCTAAAAGTTGGGTATGGACACTTATATGTATATTTAAAATAAAAATCTTTACCAGAAAACAGCATAAGGATTGAATTCTCTGAACATAAGTGGGTGTAATACTGTGGTCTGGCTTGTACTTGAGCTTGGACCAAGTGTACTAATCTGTTCCCCATCTGCAGTGGGAGTGGCAGTAGTAAAGCAGCGCCTGGCCTATAGGAAAAAGGTATCCGGTAAATTAAAATTGGACATCCGTGATCTGGCAAATAATAAAAGTTCATTAAAACTTTTGGTAACTTGAACAAAGTGGGCTTGGTTAGAGCTTCAAACCAACCTTCGTGCGTGTTTATACTTTGACCTCGCGGTAGAAAGTAGATTGATCTTAATCTTTTCCAGGGTAAAAATAGGATGATTTGTAATCTTCTGGGGAAGGATACTTCAAGCTTTCTTGAGTTTTGCATTTCTGGGACACTTGTATGACCAACGGGAAGTTTCCATCAGACTTCACAGAAACTTGGTTTAAACCAAGCCTGTCCTTCAGATAGTCTAGTTTCAAAAAAGTTAGGGAGTATCCGATAGATGTTAAGGAATTTTTTTAGAATTTTACACCGTTTCATGTATATAATCTTATACTAGTACATTGTACATCATTGCTCTGATAAAGATTTTTAAAGTTTGTGTATCAAGTGAATAAATTGGTTTAAAGAATCATAATTATGTTAATGTTCTGTAGCAAAAAGTCAAGAAGCCTAAGAGGTCAGTCTGGAAGTTTGGTTTGGACCTTACTCATCCAGTGGAAGATGGTATTTTTGACTCCGGAAATTTTGTAAGTATCATTCTACTCTGCTTTTATCATTATTCTTAAGATCTGTAAGTATGTGCTATTTGATTTTAATCTAAGCTCTATTCCTAGGGTACCTTCCCTAGTGAGTATCTAGGGTTTTCTTCCCTAGTTTTGTATTTTTTCTTTTTTTTAAAATAGGAACAGTTTCTACGGGAGAAGGTTAAAGTCAATGGAAAAACTGGAAATCTTGGGAATGTTGTTCACATTGAACGCTGCAAGAATAAAATCACAGTTGTTTCCGAGAAACAGTTCTCAAAAAGGTTCGTATTTTCCATGATGTTTTAGCGAAATTGTGGAATAGATACGATGATGAAGTCAGAGAGATATATCAAAAGAACTTTAATAAGGTCTATAAATGGAAAATATGTTTAGTAACAGTAGTTACTTTGGCTGGTTGTCGGTAAGTGTAATGTATTGCAAGAATACAGGCAAGTTATATCCAGGCCTCTTGTCCAGTCAGCCCCTGTAATCCAAATTGTATATAAACTAATCACTAGGGATTTGGACATGAGAGGTACTATTTGTCCTCGATGGACATGCAAATAAATATTATAAAATGCAATACTCTTAATTGCTATACTGAAAGTAGAGATAGAGATGGCACAAGAATTTATGGAGAACCTGAGAGTGAACAGTTGCCGGTGGGATGAGGTGATCCTAGCATAGGGAGCAGCATTAACAGGACAAAGGGAGCTTGAGAGGAATGCTTGGTAGTTAAGAATTGCTGTAAAGTATAAATGGAAGAGAGAACGGCTGGAGTGATGAAATTATAAGGACTGAGCCCATGCTAGTTGCATAGCTCTCAATACTCTTGAACTTGTAAATGGATTTAGCCCTGTAGACAGGTTGCCTACTTTTGATCCAGCATGGGATTTGAGGTTAAGGAGGATGATAGTGGTGAAGAGAATGTTGACATTTTAGTACATATTTGAAAAATGAAATTGCATATTGTTTAATTAAAAATCTGATGGTGGCGGTAAGACTGAAGAGGAAGCCACTATATTACTCTCCCACATAACTGGCTTCCAACGTAAGAATATTAGTTTTGTTTTGTTTTTCCCAAGTCAAGTTGTTGTCCTTTCAATCTTAGTTGTGGAGGGCGCAGCTCAGCTCCAGGTCCAGTTGCCATTGCTAGTTGCAGGGGGCACAGCCCACCATCCCTTACGGAAGTCAAACCGGCAACCTTGTGGTTGAGAGGACGTGCTCCAACCAACTGAGCCATCCGGGAGCTCAGTGGCAACTCAGCTCAAGGTGCCGTGTTCAATCTTAGTTGCAGGGGGCAGAGCCCATCATCCCTTGCGGGACTCAAGGAATTGAACTGGCAACCTTGTGGTTGAGAGCCCACTGGCCCATGTGGGAATCGAACCAGCAGTCTTTGGAGTTAGGAGCACGGAGCTCTAACTGCCTGAGCCACCGGGCCGGCCCCAATATTAGTTTATTTTAAGGAGATGGGAGAAGAAGGGTTTTATAGTTATAAATGATTCCAATTGGGGTTGAGAGGCTGCCTTTTTGTATCCCTAGCAATCTTGCACAGTGCTTAATACAAATAAAGTATTTTGGAGGGAACTGGGAACACAAAAGATGAGTATAATGGTGCACATCTATATAGTAAGGTTTTGCAAAATAGGTATTCATGAAATTCATGATTTTATTTTAAGATATTTGAAGTATCTTACCAAGAAATACCTTAAGAAGAACAGTCTTCGTGATTGGCTTCGTGTGGTTGCATCTGACAAGGAGACTTACGAACTTCGTTACTTCCAGATTAGTCAAGATGAAGATGGATCCGAGTCTGAGGACTAGGTGAAGCCACCCATTGTAGGGCTTTGCTTACTGCTCAAACAAATGAAAAGAAACCCAGAAATGGACTTTTAGTTTATCAGTGAATAAAAAAACATACTCTGTGTGTAAGCTTTCGTCTCTTTTGTTTAAGTATATGCTGTTTACATGATGCTGGCTATTCTTTGATAGTTTCTATAAGCAATATTTAAATAGCTTATAGCTAGAATTTTTTCCCAGGATTTCTGAAATACATTGCTTTTACAAATTTCCTCAGGTTAAAGTGTTGTATAAGAAGCTAGGAAGCACAGTTTGGGGTATAATTACATAGTAACACATTTAAAGTCCCAAGTGTTTTTGTGCAGTTTGTAAGTGCAATCCTTAGTGCCTAGAACAGTTCTTACACACAGGTGCTGAGTATTGAATTTCTTCCTGCCCTCTGCTTCAGAGGATGCTGACTTTCTAATTAGCATAAAGGCTAATTAGTGTAAAGGATGAGCGCCCTGCTGCTTGCTCTAAACCAGTGTTGAATCACCTGTCAGAGATCTCCAACCAGATGCTTTTAGGCACTAGAAACTGAAAACCTTCAAAGCTGAACTTTTATCATACCCACTAAATCTGCTTCTGTGTTCCTTGTTTGAAAAATTATAATTACTCAGCCAGTTGGAATCTTGTTCACTTAAAAACCGTCCCCTCACTGATCATTCTGAAAAATGTAAGTCTTCTATACTTAGAACTTCTCAGTTGATGAGCCCTTTCCCCCAAATAAAGTGGCCTTAGAAGTAGTAAAGTAGAATGGTTTGGCAAAATCCAGATTGCAAGAGATCAGAGAATAATGGGAGGGAGGTGCTAGCACTATTTCTTGGTTTTCCTGTGGTCCCAAATGTGGCACCCTTTTCTACATTCGCCTGAAAGTGGTGGTTTCAATAACTCAGGTACTTAGATCATGGGCCCTCATACAGTAGAATTATATTGCCACATCTTGATTATTCTAATACACAGATTTACATAATTGGTTTTGGGAGTGTTTGAAATGAGTTAATTCTGAAGAGCTCCACAACGTGAATGCACTGCCTTAGTGCAGCAACTCCGTGGTTCTTTCCCAAATGATTGTAATAACTTCCTAACTTAACTGTCATTCTTCGAGTTCATGTTTTCCACCAATAGTTAACAAGATCTTACTATGTGCTTCCTCTGCTGAGCCTTGTGGATAAATGGAGCAAAAACACTCAACATGCTCTGTGGTACGGTGAGGGAAACGGAGACCAAGGATAACCCAGAAGGGTTTATAAAAGGAATTTGACCTAGTCAAGGAAGGCTTTGAGGAAGTGTTTAAGCTGACCTAGAACTGCCAAGGTATTAACTGGATAAAGGAAAATGGGTGTTCATGCAGAGAACAGCTTGGTAAAGCTCGGGATGTTGGGAATCTGGTTGGCATAGAGGATATCTGGTTGCAATAGAAGTTAGGAGAAGAATCTTGAAATGTAGGCATAAAACCAGCCTGTGGGGACAGCCAGGAGTGCAGTTTCCAGGCTCTGGGCCTCACGTGGAAAGGTGCTCACTTGGGTAGTAGATGGCAGTCAGCTGTGGCTGGTTAGCCGTCAGCTGTGGCCATTGAGCCTCGGCTGGTATAACTGCCGCGGCTACACTGAGTGGAGCCGAGGAGAGTCGGTCGGTTGGCAGCAAAGCGGACAGCAGATCGCACGTGTGAACCCAGCCTCCAGTGAGACCATAGTGGTATGACTCCCCTACCTATGGCTCCGTGGGTGTTCCTTTTTGGCCTCACCATGTCCTGCGTTCTTATGTGGGGAGTGGGAGCAGAGACCCTGTAGGCCACCTCGCACAACAGCCTGTGCAGGACATGTCCATGGTCTAATCGCCTTCAGTGGAAAGCTACTGAATTTTAAGTGGAGGGTGATATGATCTGATCCATTGAGAGGTGCACTTTGAAAAAGATTGGTTGTGCTGTGGAAAATGGTTTTCAGTGGGGTCATACTGGATGCAAGGAAACAGGATGCTATGGCAGTGTCCTGTGGATTATAATAGGACTGGGGTGCTGGAAATGTAGAGAAGCGGATAGGTTTTAGAGATTTTTCATAGAATAAAATCTTTGGAACTTTGGTGATGGACATGGATGGTAAGGGAGAAGTGTCAAGGGCGACACAACTGGCTATATGGTGTCATTTGCTGAGTTTGGGCACAATGGAAGAAGGGGAGAGTAGGGGAACAGTTCCAGTTTAGGCCATGCTGAATGTGAGCTCCAGAAGATGGCAGGTATGAGGTTGAATGTATGGGTCTAACACTCAGAGGCAGGGTCTAGGTGAAGATGTCTGCTAGTCTTATGCACATAGGGAGTAATGAACAGGGGGTAAATTGCCTATGGAGAGAGTACAGTGACACCCAAGTGTTGCAAACACCGAGTCACCTTCATTCCTCCCCTAGAGGAATCTTCCAGAAACGTGGTTGTGTGATGATAGTCACATGTTTAAAATTATTCAGTTAATTTAACTTTTAATATTGTGTACTGGGGCCTGAGTACATTGTGCCAAATAAGATTTGCGTGACCTTAAGGGAGTTGGCAGGTTAGTTGAGACAAGTAAATACATTTATTTAACATGTAATTTATGTGTAAAGAGGTCTTAATTCCTATATTAGTCCCCTCCATTCTGTTTCCTCCCCTTGCAGGTAGCCATTTAAAAAGAATTATGGTTTATCTATTTTTTAAAGAGATGCACCATTAGTTAAGTGATAGCTTACTGTGCTCAGTTTTCTCCACATTCCTTTTTTTCACTTAATATCCTGGAGTCAATCGATCACTTCTGCGTGGATGTACCATAATTTATTCAAACAGTTCCCTGCTGATGGGCATTTGACTTGTTTCCAAACTTGCTGCTATAAATAGTGCTGCATTAAAAGCCTTTTGCTCATGCCTTTTCTTATTTTTGCCATTTAATCTTTGGAGTGGATTCCTAGACGTGAGACTCCTAGGGATTCAGAAAAGAAAGAAATGTGCGATTTCAATATATAGTGCCATCCCTCCATGGGGGCTGTGTCATTTTACCCTCCCACTAGCCTTCCCACCAGTGTATGGAAACGTCCATGTTCCCAGAGACTCCCTACAGATTATATTGTCCAATTTGAGTTTTTTGGTCTATCTGATAGGTGAGATGGTTATCAGGACAGTTTTATTTTGCATTTCTTTTCGCTTAAGGGCCACCGCATTTCTTTTTCTGTGGGTTGCCTGTTTATACATCTTTAGGATATATATGGGATTCTTGGTCTTTTTATTCTTTATTTTTTGAAGCTTCCTCAGTATTAAGCCTTTGTCTATGATTAAATTGCAATTTTTTTTCAGTTTGTTGTTTGATTTTGCCCCATATTTATGGTGTTTTTTTGTTGTTTTAGAAGAATTTTTTTTGTATGCGGTTAAGTCTGTTGCTCTTCCTTATTGCCTCAGGATTTTGAGCCAGTGTTAGAAAAACTTTCCCTATTTCCACGTTACTGAAGAATTCATTCATGTTTTCTTCTAATGCTTGTATGATTTCATTTTTAAAATTTAGGTCTCACTTCTAGTTGGAATGTGTCCAGGTTTACCATTTGAGAAGTAGATCTAATTTTACATTTCTTTTTCCATGTTGCTACTCACAACATTAACCTTGATTAAAAAGTACTTGGGAAGTTTTCATTAACACTGGTTTTCCTACTTGTCTGGAAATCCTTGTTTGTGGTTATGCTGAAGTGGTTGGAGAGTCTGCGTTTATAGTTTCAGTGTGCTGCTCTTTTACAAACTGGATGATTTAAAAGCCAGAAGGGACATTTTAAAATAATACATTGCGGTTTTTAAAGGGCTTTGTTTTCTCTCTTGATCCTTCAGCAGCCCCGTGTAGCAGACTATCATCTTGCCCATTTTGCACGTGAGGAAACTGAGTCAGGTAAACTGGCTTGCCCAAGACCACACCTGGCCGTCCACCTGTCAGCCCTCAGCCAGGGATCCTCCCGCCCTAGGACTGAGCCACTTCACCGCACAAGGCGGAGGTCAGGCTGTGAGACAGGAGGAGCCCGAATCGGGGGTCTGAAGACCTGCCTCTGATGCCTGCTAGCCTTGTGATCTTGGATGCAGCAACTCGCCCCTCCGGGCCTCAGTTTCCTCATCTGTACATAAGGAAGTGGTTGGAAATAAATCAGTGTTTGTCAAACGTTAGTAACCCAGCCTCGTCTTGATAAACAGATGTTTCTGTGCCCCAGTTCTGATTTCCCTTCCCGTGATATGACTGATGCATAAATATCCCCCATCAAACAAGGTTTGGGGGCCTTTCCATTCTAAAACAACAAAGTAAGGTTCCTTCAATTTCCCAATAAATACAATGTTGAGTGTGTTTTTTAAGACACACAAAGCCCTTGAAAGTAACATATGTCCCTCCACTCCTACCCCTCTATGAAGAGGCATTTTCTAAAGCTTTTTCCTGCCCTAAAGTTGATTCAAAGAACCAGACTAGGAATCAGGAATCTGCTCTCTCAATTATGATTGACTGGATATGTTTTCTCCCAAGGGGAACCATACAGCTGCTCTTTCCCTGTTCCTGGATGGTGTGAAATACACAGACCCCCACAAGTTAGAAATACATGGTCACTGATTTCTGTTCTGCCAGGTCCTGTCCTCAGAGCTTATGAGTGACGTAGATGTGCTCTCTGCACTCAAAGAACCCACAGTTCTAATGGGGGAGGCAAATGTGGGGACAGCCTGAGGTAAGTGGGGTTAGTGCCACACTGGGTCACAAGATGCTTGTAATGAGTGGGAAAGAACATCCAGGAAGTTCATCCTGGAAGAGGTGGCTGACCCTGAGGAGGAGTGGGAATTACTGAGCCAAAGAAGGAGGGGGACGGGACTTGACATCTCATTTAATCTCTATAGCCATCCTTCAGGTTAGCTATTATTTCCCTTTTACAAATCTGAAAACCAAGGTCTTAGGGTGCTAAACAATCTACCTATGGTCACACAGCTAATAAATTCCATATTAGAATTTAGACTCAGGTCTGTCTGACTTCAGTGCCCTATAAATGCCTTAGTGTAAATGTTTGCAAGCTTCCCTCTCTGCTAGCAATCTTCTTACAGTGATGTCCATTCAACTGGCTCCAAGCCTTTTTTTTTTCTTCTGCTTGAGACCACAGACTAGCTTGATAGAAGTTGTCTGGCACACATCTTGGTTGTAACAAAGGTAATCATGGGAGCTGCCCCCTTCTTTCTAGAAACAGCATCAAAGAGTCCTTATTTCACCACTCCTATACTTTTCATTTAGGCATGAAACAAGTTTTTACAATGGGACTTTTTAGCTGAGGTCCTCAAAACTGAGAACAAAACTAAAGGTGCCAAATAGTCTCACTTTCCAAAGTCAGGTGTTTACAATCTGCAGAGTTTGCTCAGTTTCCAGTTTGTAAGCCTTAGTTGGCTACCTACTTCCGGGACACAGAAGTTAAGACTCCTGGGTATTTGACTCATCCTTGAGAAACTAAGGCCAAGGGCAGTGGCTGGAGCAGTTTACCTATAGCAAAGCAATGAGAAGTGCATTCCCATAGATGCAAGGATGCATGAGTATTTCCTCTGGACCAGATGTTTTTGTTCACCAAAGAGAACTATTTGTAAGAGAGGTGGAACCCCAAACAAAAAGAATCTGTGTAGAATAGTCTACCAAATACTCAGGGGCTACAGGTAGTAAGTGCAATCTAAGAAAAGGCATTGCCCACGTCGCAAATATTGCAGCTAAAGCTTCTCAGTGATAAATCTTTGAGAAATTCAGAAATGTGTCCTTTGAGAGAAAGAAAAAGACTTGAACTTTCTATTTAACAGAAAAATCAACCAAATATAATTTGTGGGCCTTTTTGGATCATGATTCAAACAAATTAAATGTAAATAGACATTTTTAAGATGAGCAAAGAAAATTGAACGTGAACTGGGTATTTAAAAATTTAAGCATTAAATATCTTAAAATTTATTGTTAATTTTATTGGGTATGATCATGGTATTTTGGTTATGTTTTTATCTGTTAAGAGTGTCAATCTAAATAAAGAGGTAAACTTAGGTAAGCTGAAATTAGCAAAATTGAGCTTATTCAGAAATAGCAGAGGAATTGCAATATGGGAAATGCATGCTACAGCAAGCTACAGGTGAGTCTCTTAAAGGCTTGGGGTGGGTTATGTTTATGGGTGGGGAGGGCAAAGTGAGGGAAGTCCATGCAGAGTCTAAGCGGTAAGTTCATTGGCTTGAGAATAGGGCAAGACTTGGTGGATATTCATTGATCTGGAGATAAGTTTCTGTCTTCTATAAATCAGGCTTTTGTGAGAAATCAGTCTCTCAGTTCTTAAGTTTCATTTTCTTGAGAGTGTATGTGTGAGATTTTCCATTTTATACTCTCTGCTTCCATTTTAGAATGAATTTCTTTCACAAGCGATACCTACTGAAATACAACAGTTCTGCTTATCCACAGTTTCGCTTTCTGCATTTTCAGTTATCCTCTGTCAACTGTGATCCGGAAATATTAAATGGAAAATTCCAAAAATAAAGAATTCTTAAGTTTAAATTTCACACCTTCCTGAGTAGCATGATGACATCTTGCACTGTCCCGCTCCCTCCCACCTGGGATGTGAATCATCCATTTGTCTGTCATACCCAAGCTGCGTATGCCACCTGCCCATTAATCACTTAGTAACAGTCCGTCCAAGTACTGCACTGCTTGTATTCAAGTCACCCTTATTTTCCTTAATAATGGCCCCAAAGCTCAAGAGTAGTGATGCTGGCAATTCGGATATCCCAAAGAGAAGCCGTAAAGTGCTTGTTATGTATTGTCAGAAGGTCAATAGTTGCCTAACGTTATGTAACCACGTCATTTCTCCTCACTTCATACCATCACATAGGCATTTTATCATCTCACATGATCATAAGAAAGATGAGTGCAGTACGAGATATTTCGAGAGACTACATTCACATAGCTTTTATTACATTATATTACTATAATTGTTCTATTTTATTATTGTTAATCTCTTATTGTGCCTAATTTATGAATTAAACTTTAGCATAGGTATGTATGTATAGGAAAAAACATAGTATATATAGAGTTTGGTACTGTCTGCAGTTTCAGGCATCCCCTGGGGGGTCTTGGAATGTATCCTCCACAGATAAGGGAGGGACTATTGTATTTACAAGTAAAATGATAAAATGTGTTGGATTTTGTTTTAAATATTTAGTGGTAGTGCTTTTTTCCTTGATACTAATTTTTGTTACATGATGGGTATGTTAACTTTGTAAAATTTTGTTGTCCTACAGACTTATGATTTCTGCACTTTGTGTATATAAGTTCTACTTCAAAAATTTTACAAAGCGTTTAATTTATTGGATTTTTGATTTACAAATAATAAGTATAGATGGTTTAAAAAATCAGGTTATATGTAAAAGGGCATACAGTGAAAAGTATGTCTTCCTCTCCCTGCCCCTCTTGACCCATTTCTTTTCTCAGCGGCAGTAACTATTACCAGCATTCATCCGTAGGTATTTTTATACATGAACAGTTGTGTGTTTGCAAGCATGTCTTAGAGATAATTCCATGTCAGTATACACAGATTTTCTAACTTTTAATAATCACACGTTATTTCACTGTTCGCATTACCGTACTTGATTTGACTAGTCACCTAGTGCTAGACATTTAGGCGGCTTACAGTTTTCGTGACTCCACATAGTGCTTTCGGGACTTTTTGCCTATAGGTCTTGGTACTCATGGGTTTTGACATGTTAATAGATATTGCCAAATTGTCCTCCAACATGTTTGTACTAATCTACCCCTCCTTCCCACCCATCAGTATAATCAGAGTGCTGGTTCACAATATATTGATGCATAAATAGTAATGCCCTCAAGAGGGAGACATTTTCAAAATAAATTGACCTTTGTTTATAAAGTTCTTATTCAAGTACTTTAAACAAGGAAGACTTGGCTTGATTGTATATAATATTAGTACGGAGAATTGTTAACTGAAGTACTTTCAGAATGGAAGGTTTTTCCTTCTAAATGGTGTGACAAATAAACATAAATTTTGAAAAAATAAAATCAGTAAGAAAACTTTGAATTATCCTTATTTAACAAGAAGGCTAATGAGATAAACTCAAAATTTTGAAGGAATAGATTTTTTTTTATGTTGACGCCCTTTCATTCTGACCCTCAGCTGAGAGGGCGCTTCTGGTGCAGATTAGGTTGCGCTCATTCTGGGGAAAACATTGGAGCAAAGGTGACTAGTGTTGGGGGAAGTAGGCGGCAGTACAGAAAAAGCTTTGTAACCTTTAGTGGATCATGGACTCTCTTAATGAGGACTCTAGATCTCTCCCCAGAAAAATGCCCACACCCAATTTATACAATATTTTTCATACAATTTGTAGCGTAGGAAAACTTTCCCCTTCTTCCCTTCTAGTTTCTTTGACTGGTCTAATAATTAAATTGACAATAGACAGATTAACAGGAAAAAAAAACAAACTAATTTTGTATGTATGGGAGCCCCATAAAAATACGAGACTCAAAGAAGTGACCAAGGCAGGAAGCTTTTATATTTTTTAGAAAAGGAAACAAATTTGTGAAGAATTGACAAAGGAAAGGGGTTTGGGCTTGAAGTAGTAAATTAGTGAAGTAACGATGTTTGTTTATACAGACTTCTTGGCCCTTAATGCCCTGTCACTGCTGATAAGGATGCTATTTACCCTCCTGGTCCGTGGAGGGTACTTTCCATTGGAGTTTTATTTCCTGCTTCCAGAGGGACAAAGGACATCACAGTGTTCTTCTTGCACAGGCTGTTTCTCAGGGAACTTTAATGCAAAATAATTAATATGCCAAAGTGGCATATTTTGGGGTGGCATATTGTGCTCCCCTTCAAATTCATAACTCTTTATAGGCCTCTAAAATCCTTGGCCTGGAGGGCTTACGCAGGAAAGGACCTGGGATATGTTAAGAGTCTCTGGCCAGAACTCTTACAAAGAATAGCTAATATTTCCTGAGGCTTTATCTGTAATAACTTATTTAGTTGGTGCTTTTGTTATCTCATTTGATAAAGAAACCGGGCATAGTAATTTCCCAGGGAGTGGAGAAGCCAGAATACAAATCCAGGAAGTTTGGATCCGGAGCCCGAATTAATAATCTCTTCAATAAACACTCTATAGAATGTTGATGCCCATGAGTCCAAAGACTTCTACAAACACACGTGTAGTCCAACCAAGTTGGGTTTGGTGGCACGTTGCAATGAGAGTCAGCACACCATGAGGGACCTGGGGACATCTCAGTCTAAGGCTGTTGAAAGGGTCTTGCAGGATTGCAGCTTCTGTTAGGTGATTCCGGGAGGGTTTAAGGCAACAGGTATTTGCTCAAGGTTAGGTGCTATCAGAAATTAGTAATTCTGTGACTGGGTTTCTTACCTAGGAGGTGGGAAGAATAACTTAGAGCTGAAGTTGTAATAATAAAGCAACAGCAGTCCCTTATATTAGCCCGAAAAGGGGGACATTTGATCATTTTTGTGGTTTGGACAGTGTTCTTGTTTTTGTCTGTGCTCAGACATAATTACCCAATTGCCTTGTTTTTGTCTTGCTCCGGTCAGAGAGTGACTGACTGATGTTAATATTTTGTGAAATTGTTTATGTTTAACAGAATACTTTGGTCTGCCTGTGAGTGACAGGCCAGCTCCTGGCTGCTTTTCTCTTTTTCAAGAGGTGAGACTCAGGATGCAGCAAATTACAAAAAACTCAAATTGACTTAAGCAAAAAAGTAGATCCAGGGCTAAGATATTCTCTTTATATTATATGTATTGTATTTTTATAGATGAGGACATTTGAAGCTCAGAGCAATTAAGAAGCCGAGGTAGGATCTAAACCACTACTATCAGTCTGATTCCATGGCCTCTGCTTGTTCCACTATTTCAAGGCACTAAGGTATGAATGAGCAGAAGGAAATGGAGCTATGGACATGGCATGAATGGAAGCGAATGGGGCATCGTGAGGGAAAAGGTTGGATGGATAGTTAGAGTGGAGTGAGAGTGAGGAGGAAACGAAAATGGAGATACGTGTTTTGGGGCAGGGAAATGAAATGATGAAGGCCATGTTTTAGGTAATTTAGTCTGAAAGTAACATGCAGAATATAGTAGTTGGGAGAGAATGAAGACTGAACTTAACAAAAATCCTAGGAAATTAGGGAAAAAACAAAACAAAACAAAAAAACTAGTGAAGAAACTAACAGTTTCCCAGGCAGGAGGAATTGAAGGGTTGGTCTGGGAATGAGTGCATGGATCCATGACACGCTGATGTCATTTATTTAGTTTAGCAAATATATATTGAACGATTCCCATGACCCAAACATGGTACCCATGGCTAGGACTCCAGTGATAAACAAGACAGACCCAGGACCTGCCCTCGCAGAGCTTACAAAGGCACCAACAGGTTTGATGATGGAATGGACAGAGGGCTGAAGGAAAACAATTTGAACCCAGAGGTCAGATTCTCAGAAGTGAAGACAATTCTTATTTCTGATTTGATGTCACTGATTGTGAATTTTGAGTTTTTTCCTGCTGTATCTTCTTAGATGAAAGTTTAACATAAAGGGGTGGGTGGTTAGGACACTCCGATGTGAAGAGAAGAACTGTGATTTCTTACATGTCAATCTCTAACATCACAGGTTAGAACCGCACTTCCCTTCAACGGTGCTTGGTTTCCTAAAATGTAAAATATGCGAGTGTCTTAGAATTCACTGGGCCTGACCCTAGCTGCACATTAGAATTACTGCGGGGAGCTTCTACACAATACCCAAGCCCAGGCCTCACTCCAGACCAGTTAAATAAGAATTTCTGTTGGTGGGCCCAACACAGGTGTATTTCTTAACTTTCCAGATGATTCTAATACTCAGCAAATGTAGAAAAACACTGGTATAGATAATCTCTAATGCCCCTTTTCCACCTCTGAAGAGGCTGTGATTCTCTAGGGCAGAAAATGAAACACCCTGATGGTTACATTGTGTAGGTGACTAGGGCATAGGGTAGGAATGAGCTTAGGGAATATATTTACATTTCTTAATCCAAATCTAAGGAAAAGAGCAGATCTTATAAAAACTATGACTAAGTACCTTTGGATACTACCTGGCATCAAAAACTGGAAAGGCACAGAAAAGCATCCTGTGTGTGTGTGTGTGTGTGTGTGTGTGTGTGTGTGTGTGTGTGTGTATTTATTGTACACACATTTTATATTTTTACTAACTCTTCGTGGAAATATTCCACGAAGAAATATGAAGGGCTGTAATTGGATATTTTTCCATTAGATGGAGCCATATCTTTGTTATAGGACAAGTTTATAAAAGGAATGTTTTATAGATGATGAATTTTAAAGTGGAACAGGAAAGAACTACAAATTAAAATTGTTTTTAGAGTAGCCATGTTATTTCTAATTTTTGAAATACCTTGAATTGTTAACACGGGTGCCTTTTCACAGATCTTATACACACTCTGTTGATACACAGCATATTAATAAAACTTTGTGGGGGTTTGTGTGTGTGTGTGTGTGTGTGACTCTAACAGAGAGTCCAACTCTACTCTTAAAAGAGTAGCTGTTAACAGTATTTCAGTTAGGATATTTCTAGGTACAGGTCCACGATCATTGGTTTGTAATTCTGAAATCCAGAAGGCCAGATTTTCCAAATAAAAGCCCAGGAAACGCAGTTAAATTTGAATTCTAGATAAACATTGAATAACTTTTCTAGTGTAAGTGTGTTCCATGCAATATTTGGGATATATACTAAAAAAATTATTTGTTGTTTATCTGAAATTCAAACATAATTGAGCATTCTGTATGTTATCTTGCAACACATTCTGAAAACCAAAGATTTTTGTAATTTATTTGATGGAAATGTGTAGCCTAGATTACTATGAGGAAATTTATACTCTTTACCCTACTTAGTGTGAATATTTGTATGTATCATTGCAGAAATATTTATGTATTTGATTAAGGATAGGGCCCTGACTCCACTGGAAGTGTTACATAGTATATGATATTTGTACCATATTCTATTTTTAAAAACAGGAAAGTACTAAATTCCAAAATACCGTGTTTCCCCAAAAATAAGACCTAGCCAGACCATCAGCTCTACTATGTCTTTTGGAGCAAAAATTAATGTAAGATCCGGTATTATATTATATTATACCTGGTATTATATTATATACCCAGTATTATATTATATACCTGGTATTATATTATATTATATTATATTATATTATATTATATTATATTATATTTTACTTGGTATTATATTATATTATATTATATTATATTATATTATATTATATTAATGACCCAGTCTTATATTATAGTAAAATAAGACCGGGTCTTATATTAATTTTTGCTCCAAAAGATGCATTAGAGCTGATGGTCCGGTGAGGTCTTATTTTCAGGGAAACACAGCACTTGTTTCCAAGGCTTTTAGAAAAGAGATTATGAACCCGTGATGAGTTTTTTTAGTAAGCAAGAAAAATAAGTATGCAAAAAGTTGTTTCTGAAGGTACTGTATGAAATTTTTAAAAATGCAAAATTAGTTCATTATAGATAGGTAATATAACTGGAAATAAACCTTCTAATTTCCTTTTGAAAAGAGTGTCTTGGTTTTCTGCTGTCTTCAAAAAACTCAGAAAAATAATGTAGCAGACAGGGAGGGCACTTGCAGTTCAAACTGAGAAAACAATGGAGAAACAAGTTAGTCATTCCAAGCCAAAACCAAACCACCTCAGACTGAAAGAGAGGTAGCATCTTCCCTTTCCTTCAAACAAAACAAACCCTATGGAGGGAGAATGCCGAACTCCCTTGGCATTCTATTCCAGAACGTTGTTAACTTTGATACTTAGGAAACGGTTTCTTATTTATGTTAAAATCTGCCTGCTTCAGTAGATATTTAATAAGAGTCAACGTTAATGACCATGAAAATAATGGCTCATCAACATTTTCACAAATATGCCTTTCTTTTATTAAATATCTATTGATTTTCTTCTCAGATTTCTATTTCCATCTTAAATAATCTAAGTTCCCTTCAAAAGTTTTCCATTGTACCATATTTCCCCGAAAATAAGACGTAGCTGGACCATCAGCTCTAATGCATCTTTTGGAGCAAAAATTAATGTAAGACCCAGTCTTATTTTAATAAGAAATAAAGACCGGGTCAATATAATATAATATAATATAATATAATATAATATAATATAATATAATATATAATATAATATAATATAATATAATATAATATAATATAATATAATCAGACCAGGTCTTATATTAATTTTTGCTCCAAAAGATGCATTAGAGCTGCTGGTCCAGCTACATCTAACATCTTATTTTCGGGGAAACACGATAACCATTTAACAAACTTTATTGTTATTTTACAATAACTAGGTTTAATTTTGTATGCATTAATGTATTAAAGGCATAATATATAGGAGGATTACCTTTCTGTAGGCATTTTTAAATATATATACATATCCAAAAATCATGTTGCAGAACAGTCTCAGTGTTTACAATGTGGCTACTAGGTCTTTGCCTGCTAACTCTTTTTATACTGAATCAGTTTCTTCTAATAACTTTGAAAATGGGTTTTTGCCAAATGAATTACCTAATGTTCCCTTTTTATGTATGTGTTTTGTCTCTATCTTCCAACTTTCTAAAATCAACTTAAAATCTTATTACATACATGCCCTCATGTTGCTACAGTACGGTAGCAAGTTAGAATGTGTCATTAGTTAAGAAACAATACTAGTCCTTTGGTTGTGCATTCATAACATGAATCCTATCCAAAGGGCAGCAGGTCTTTTTAGGACCATTATATGAAGTAGTCTGTTCACAATGGATGTCAAAATATGTACACAAACTTATATTATGTGATGTAGGTGCAATCAACATAGTTTTGATCACACTGCATGAATAATTTTGTATCTTTATTTTTAGTTAATACTATAATGAGATCGTTTTCCCAACAAACATAAGTTTTATTAGGACAAAAATCCAAAATTTCTATTTTGTCTCACATAGATTTACCATAATTTCTCTTAAATAATTTCTCTGTTATTGGAAATTTTGTTTATTTTTAAATTATTTACTACTATAAACAATACGGCAATGAACATAATGTTTTGATTTTAAACATTTGGGATTCTTTAGGATAGATTTCCAACAGTTGAATTGCTAGGTAAAAGAATGAGGGATAATATAAGGCTCTTGATACATATTGCCACATTTCCTTCCAAAAGGATTGTGTCAAAATATATTTTAACCAGCAGTATATGAAAGTGGGTACTAAGGATCTTGAGTCAGGTACCTAAATAGGATGATCCCTTTCTTAACACTTTTTGATAGGATTCTTTACGCAAGAATTTTATTTAAAGATTACTAAAAGCATTACCTGGAAGTGACTAAATCCACCCTTATAATGAGTGACATGCAGTTTACTAAACCCAATGTTGATATATGGGTTTTAGTTAATACCCAGTAGGAAGTAGAGAGAGTTTCTGATGGTAATGCTAATCCTTTTTCATTAAAGAATGGTGAAACTAATCCAAAATGGTTGATGCACAGTATGGGGGCAGCGGGAGGACAGCCTGCCATCTCTCTCTTATTAAATTAGCACCAAATTTCCTTGTAATAGTCATTAGGCATGTTCCCAAACATTGCACTTCTCTTTCTGAGCACATGATCACATTGCACATTCCCAACTCCTTTTCAAGTTAAGGTAGCCAAGTGACTTGTTTGGGCCAGTGAAGTGTGAGCAAAGTGATAGATGTCTCTTGTGGGTGGAGGCTTTAATATTCAGTGTACATTTTGCCACTTCCCCTTTTTGTGCCTTGTTGATTGTGGAAGCACATGTTGAGAGGGCATCTCTGTCACCCTGGGTCCCTGATCGATCAGGGAGCAGAACATCCAGTGAGCCAATCTGCGATGGATACATAAGTATGAGCGAGAAATAAACATTGTTGTTTCAAGCCCCTGAGATTTTTGAAGTTTGTTTCTGCAGCAGAATCTAGCCCATTCTGATGGATACACCCCTTACAATCCAACTTCATGTGGGAAAGTCGCCTCTTTCCCCATCTACGGTGAGTCAGAGCATATGTGTCGTCTCATTCCTGTACAATCCCTTCCTTCTCCAAAGTGCATAAGCCATCTGTCCCCTTATCACGTCATATCTAGCTTTTGCTTTATAAACTGTGTTTCCTCTGTTAAAAGGCAAGATAGTGGAAGCTCTTGGTTATGTGCAAGGATGTAGAACAAAGCTGGGAGTGTGGCACGGGGCAAGACAAGAGTTTGCATCAGGACACATTTTTAATAATGTTTCCCCAGAGCTGAACCTGACCCCCTTCCCCCTCTGCCCCGCTTCACCCAGGTTCACTCCTTGTTATTCTTCTCTGTCCCACGGTTGCTCACATCTCAGGCAAGTCACGGTTTCCTCACTTGATAGGACTGATAATAAAAGTGTGAATTTCCCTTAGTCTCTCTTTTTACAGTTCTCAAGTCTAGATTATAAATGTAGAATCTTCACCAATTGTATTTCTACTTCTAGTGCCCTGCCACACAATTTATTTACTGCAGCATGCCTCTTTATAAATGCTGGAGGTTAAGAATATGCGGCTTAGTGTTACTCTGCCTGAAAAGGATTTTTTCTTTTCATGTGACTTACAAGTAGGGTATACAGGCTGACCTAGCATTATTTTTTTAAGGGAAACAACTTCAAAGTTGGACTTGACCTTGAGATGTTTTCCTTCCTTGTTAAAACAAAGAGGCAAACAAACAAAAGTGTAATTCTGTGGCTATTTCCTCTCTTGTATTATAAAAGTCATCCCTGTATCTATAGCTGCCTGGATTTTGATGTTTCGATATTTCACATTCATTTATGTGAGGGCTATAGAGACATCTTGGCATAGTAGTTTAGAACGAAGCTCTGGAGAGAGAGAACCTGGGTTTGTACCCTGGACTGCCCTCAATGTAAACTGGGGATGTGAATGGAGCAGGAGAAAATAGAATTGTTATTCATAATCTCCCTTACTTTATAAAGAAGGCTTTTAATTTGCAGATGTCTAGGTATATAAGTATGCAGGTTGGGAGTGAGAGATTGGAGGAAGGACAGGGAGGTCCTAGGGCTGAAGACTCTCAGGAATGAAGGGCGGCAAGGAAAACCCAAACTCCAACTGGCAGAAAGCTGGAGGGGGTGGGAAGAGAGTCAGCTCTGATTTGGATGTTTGTGGCAATTTGCTGAGGATGCGTAATGTAAAAACCTCTTTTCTGTTGCCCCTTTGAAATCTGTAGTAAAGTCAATTTTTGAAAAATCTCAAAATGCTGGGAATGACTGTGTTTCTTGTGTAAAACAGGACAGGGGCCTGTGTACTTACTGGTGCTGGGCGAGGACAGAGTGGGCCTGTAAGGATGAATGACAGCCTATATCTTCATTACAAAGGAACACACTTAGCACACTGCCTGGCAGGTCCAGGGGTCTAAAAACCCCTCTGCACCCATTGTCTGAGAGAGAAGAAAGTGTTTTGTAACAGGGAACAACAGTGGACATTTATGGCATTTGAACAGAGTTGTATCTGCAAAGGACTGTGATGCAGCAATTAAGACTGAAGTAGCTGGCAATTAGCGATATAATTAAAGAAGACATTGTTTCTTAAAGTCTGAGACTTGAACAATTAGAGACAGAAAGACTAAGAATTCAAGCACAATATAAAGAAATGACATGTTTGAGTGAGAATTCAGACTAGCATGTGATATGATCCTGTAGGTAGCCATGGATGATAATATCTTAGGCTGAGAATCTAGATGGAACCAAGGCTTCCCAGGTAGTTTCTCTAATCATTTCTTCTGTATCCTAGAGAGAATAGTTTGGGGATAATGCAGGGGTTTTTTTGTATACTATTTATATGGTACTGTTTTGGTTTTGCTTTGGAGCTTTGTTTAAATGTTAATAACTTTATCACAAATCATTCCTTAGTATGGGACTGGTTTTTCTTAATTCAACTTTTAATAAAATTCTTAGAAAGGACACTTAGGTACCTAACCTAGATGGACACAAGATTACATTTGTGGCTGTGTTTCTGAATCTCAGAACGTAGAGTAGGTAAGTAGCCATCCTTAGGAAAACCTGTCTCGGCAAAACTCATTTCTTTATCTTCATGCCACGCACTTGTGAACTGCACTCTGTGTGTCTGTTTGGCAATCCAGGAATTTTTTGTTTTGTTTTTTGTTTTTTCAATATCTTCCCCAAAAGTATGAAACTAATAAACACTATAAAGTTTAAAAAACTATAAAGACAATAACAAATAGGAAAGCATAAAGAAGAAAATGAAAATCATACCTAATTCCACAACCCAGAAATAAATGTTTGGTGGCCTACAATGTTTACCTTTGAGTTTTTGAAATTAAGTTGATGACTTCTATAAAGAACAACCTTGGAAATCAAAGATGTTCCCTTAGCCGAGATTGATGTGTATATATGTCCTTTAAATATTCTTTAAATTTGTAGGAGATATCTTTAGTTGTTTTTGTTTGTTTGTTTTGTTGTTTTTTAATTATTCCTTAAGTACCCTGAAATTCAAGTATTTGGAACTGCAGAAAAGAACATTTGATTTATTAAAATAATCTTTAGCTAATGACTCCCTTGCTTAATTTGTTTAACTACCAAACTAGAGAAGTATTTAACGCGCCAGGTAGTCTATCACAGCTGATACTGATGTGTGAGGAAATGGGAAAAAATATCCATTCTTGCCCTTATCGTGGAAAAAAAGGGGACTTCTTTTCTCCTTTTACTACTCTATATCTTCTAATGCAAGTGCACTGTTTATTACAGTGTTCCTTAACCTCTTTACATGATGTCTGCATTCAGTGTGTTGCTTTTCTGATTTTACTCTGAGAAAGAAGATAGATACGAATGAAGAATCTAATTTTAAATAATTAAGACTTAATATATTGAGCCATGTCGCTCTGTAGTCACAAAAATAATTACTAAGTTCTATAGAAAAAGTCACAAAGCCTCCTAAGGAATCTGTATACATGTCTAGGGTGTTTAATGCAATATTTTGGTGATACACAGGCCTTGCCTAGAAAGATAAGGTTCAGTGAGAGCAGTGTTTGTGGGCATGTGTTTAATCCCCTCCAATGGAGAGGAAAAAGTAGGGAAAATTCCCAAAATATGTTCATTAGCCTACAAAACTTAACTAATTAGATGATTTTCTCCAAGCACGTTAGACTTGCGAATTGGTTTTCACTTAGTTAAGTAAAATGCTGTAAAGGCCATTAAAAAACAAAAACAAACTTTCATTCCCTACACACTTATAAACCAGAGCATCTTTATGGAGATGTTCAGATTTAACTGAAATATCATTAGCATATTTCATTTCTTAGTCAACCAAGACAGATCCCTGATTTAGAAAAGATGCTACTTTATCTTGAGCTAAACTAAAACAAACAAACCTCTCTTTGACCAGATTTCTCTTCAAATCACTGTTTTCGGACCTAGTCTTATTTCCAACAACAATCTTCCACCAGCAAGGGAAAAATATGTGTGATTTTGAGAACGTCCCTACTACTGCTGTGTTTAAGAAGAAAAATGCGTCTTCTGAAAGCATCTTCAGTGGGCATTTTTCATGAATTGATGGACATCTGTTCAGCCTGGGCGTTGTGCAGCTCAAAACACATTATCCCCTCAGCATTCTTAAGGGGCTCTGTGCACACACTGGATGCCAAAGATAATATCTAGATCAGCAATTTCTCATAAATCATTGGAACATGGAACATGAAACAAGAAGAAGAAATCAGGAATTCAATAATAAATATGGCAAGGTGCACAAACAAGGGAATTGAAACCAGATGAAAAGGAGCCTTTCAGTACAGAAGGTCAAGAAACGTGTTTCCCCCGCTCCCTCACAGCCTCAGCATAAATCCCTCGGTGCTTTGGATCCAGCCATCCGCTTACCGCTCCGAGTTGGTTTTGGAATATTTATGTGGTGGATTTAAGGCTTTAACATACAACTGGAAAATTAGCATAGTTTATTTTAGTTTGCGCACGGCCCCAGGCCATTATGCAACGAAGAGGAAAATCGTGTTTATTGTACTTGAAGGAGTAGAGTGCTCTCACGCCTGGAAACAAATTCTAGATCTGTGTATATAAATGTAACTCAATTTATACAATAGATTTTTAAAACCAAAGCTACATACATGATAATAAAGTAATGTGACTCATTTTGTTTTTAAACAAAATGTCAGAATTTCTCAGGAGCCATCTTAGGAAGATCTACTTTTCTTCCCAACACTGTTCACATTACTAATTAGGTCATGGCTATAGCTCTTTGAGTCCTTGTAAAGCTGAATTGCACTTTTAAAAATAACCTCCATTGGTGACAGATCATCGTCATTTGTCAATGGGTTTGAAATTCTGGACACACAGTCATTGGTGACAAGTATGGTAAATGATGGAGGTGAGATGATTTTTTATTTTTTGTTAAAAACAATACAGAATAGTAAATTCAAAACAAAAGTGGTTTTGATAGCATCTCCAAGCAAAAGTTACAAAATGGGACCAATTTCTCTCCACATGATTTTTCAATATGTAAGCTAAATATTGGGATTTATTTTAACCTTTGTTTTGTCTTATAACAAAGAGCTTCCTTTTACCTTTTTTTTGAATATTTTGATTTAAGTGCATGATGAGAGCTCACTTTTAAAGGGCATCCTAAGCAGTCATTATTGACTAAGTAATTTATTATGGGAATAAATAAATAAATAGTTGATCAGTTTGCAAATTCAGATTTGTACACACTTGTACATTGTTTGTGTTTCTAATCTAGCAGGTCTCATGGCCCAGTTTGTGATTCAATTATCCTTAAGATACCGAGTTGACACATTTTGGTCTCTTCCAGGTTGCCTTAGATTTATTTGTTTGCCCTTAATTTCAGTTTTTCACATCATTCTTACCTTGTAACACAGGAGGACTGGCCTTGGACCCACCTCCCTCAGCGCCCCTCCGAGCTTCTTTCATAGGATGACTTCTCTCCATGCAGAGATGGATGTCCCCTGCTGTGATCACCACACAAAAACATCCCGCTTTTGTTTTATCTCTGAGGTTTCTCAGTATATAAATAGGCATCATATGTGGTTAAGCGCGTGGGTGTAGCCAGAATACCTGGATCCAGGTCCCAATCTTCCACCTGCCAATGGCAATCTCATCTAAGTTACTTAACTGTTCTGTGCCTCAGTTTTCTCGTGGGCAAATTGGAAAGAGTCACAGCTCCTAATTTATGTTGTAAGGTTTAAATGAGTTAAGATATTTAAAATGCTCCAAAGAGCATCTGGTACATGGTGAGTCACAATAAACATTTGCTATTGTTACTTAAAATAAATGTGCAGAGTGAGCCTTTTTGCTGTTACACATTTTTTCTATAACTTAGAAATTTATGGAGGACCTTATCTCATACCTGTAAACATGTCTTATAGCTGATAGTGTTTCTGTTTATGGATGTACTATAACTTACTTCATGAATCCCTTATGTTTGATATTTAGATGGTTTCTATTTTTTCCTGAATAATTCATAGGGTGCATGCATTTTTAATTCTTTTGATATTTTTTCCTAAATTGGCGACTAGAAATATATCAACTTCCATTCCCATTGATAAAGACTAGATTGATTTCTGTAGCTTACTGTGCACATTTCGGTCGGCCTATCTAGCACAATCCCTCTTCTACTACTTTAACGTATTAACCACCTCTCACTTTAACGAAACTCCTCACATGCAAAATCAGTTTTTCTAGTGTGGTCATTCAAATCGGTATCAGTGATTGATATATTTGGCATATAGTATCTCAAATGTTTGATTCTTTCACACTGCCTTTGTCTTTATTTTCTTTACTTTTTAATTTAATTTAATTTAAGTATGGTTGACATACAACATTATATTAGTTTCAGGTGAACAATATAATGATTTGACATTTATGTACCTCACGATGTGATCACCACATTAGATCTAGTAACTGTCACCACACAAACTTATCACACTTATTGACTATGTTACCCTTCATGTTTTGTACCCATCCCCCTAGCTCCCTCCCATCTGACAACCATCGTAATCTCTGTTTCTATGAGTCTGTTTTTGTTTATTCATTTGTTTTGTTTTTTCAGAATCTCACATAGAAGTGAAATCATAAGGTATTTGTCTTTTTCTGTCTGACTTATTTCACTTAACATAATACCCGCTAGATTGATCTGTGTTGTCATAAATAGCAAGATTTCATTCTTTTTTATGCTGAGTAGTATTTCATTGTATATACATGTGCCACTTCTTCCTTATCCATTCATCTATGTATGGACACCTAGGTTACTTCCATATCTTGACTATTGTAAAAAATGCTGCAATGAACACAGGGGTGCATATATCTTTTCAAATAAGTGTCTTCATTTTCTTTGGATAAATACCCAGAAGTGGAATTGCTGGGTGATACAAGCAATTGTGCTTGTATAGTTCTAGCTATAATTTTTTGAGGAGCCTCCATACTGTTTTCCATAGTGGCTGCACCAATTTATATTCCTACCAACAGTGTATAAGCGTTCCCTCTTCTTCACATCTTTGCCAACGCTTGTTATTCGTTGATTTTTTGATAACAGCCATTGTAACATGTGTGAGGTGGTATCTCATTGTGGTTTCAATTTGCATTTCCTTGATAATTAGTAATCTTGGTTCTATTTCCAGTTGTCCCTACTCCTTGCTCCTTACATGCTGTTTCTATCTGTCTCTCCAAAAAGGTACAGTCTCCCAACCCCAGGAATTTTCTTTAGACCTGCTATCACCAGAGTTCTTAGAAGCTTAGGGTCACTGCAGCACAAAGATCTGATCTTCCTTTCAGCCAGAGGGAATGTAAGTGGAATAGAAAAGAAGGCTTATGGGTGGCTGGTTAGCTCCGTTGGTTAGAGCATGGCGCTAAATAACACCACGGTTACCCGGTTGGATCCCCACATGGGCCATTGTGAGCTGTGCTCTCCTTAAAAAACAAAGAAAAGAAGGCTTACAATGAAAGCATTGACAGAAAAACCATAAAACAAGGGGACAAAGAAGGCATAAACAAAGGCAAGTAGAAGGAACCTCTATTATGCCACGTAATTTCAAGGTAGGGGTTATGTATGGGGAAGTTCATTCTATACTGAAATGTAAACATATTCAAGATGCATTGTTAAGTGTAAAAACAAGGTATGGAACAGTGTATGGTGAACAGTGTTTCCCATTTGCATTAGAAAATAGGGTCTAAGAATATATGTCTATTGCTTGTTAAGCATAGTATACATCTGACAGAATACAAAAGACTCTTGTGGTTCTAAATACCCCTGGAGAGAAAAACGGGGAAGTGGAGCAAGGCATGTGAAAAGATTCTCTCCACTCTCTATCCTTTTGTACTGCCTGAATTTTGAACAATCTGAATGTATTGTCTATTCAAAAATAGATAAGTAAAACATATTAAAAATTTTCTTTCATAAAGGAATATCTTGTATCACTCCTTGGCTTACATAACAGTGTTTTCTTTTCAGAACCCATTTGCTGCCTTTATCCTAAATTGTCCTATTAGCATACATAATAAAGGACCCCTGAGACTGAAAGGCACTCTTCTGACAGAATTGTTAATTATAAATTTCAATTACCCACATGCCAAATATGACAAATCTTTGTCATATAAAGCCTTGCAAGTTATCTTCATGTTCATTTTGTATTAGGTGAAAACTAAGGTCTAGGTGGGTAGTGGGGAAGCAATTGCTTCCATGTTTCATGGACTCAGTGGCAGGGTTGGGGGAAAAAACTAAGCTTTCCTTTCTTTCTTTTTCAAAAGAGGAAGCTCATTATGTTGGGGCTCCCACAGCTATATACTCTAAAAACATTTTGGCTTTTTTTTTTGAGGTATTTAATAAAACGCAATTCAAAATGATTCACTTGGACAAGTGGTCTTAACAGTAAGGAAAACAAACACTTTATGAAAACATCATCTATAAGCCTAAGCCTCCCGTCTTTTATCTTTACTATTTTCTCTGAGTCTGGCATGCAACAGACACACACCAGCCTCCACAGGGGGTTAAACAGAGAGCCATCCAAACATCACAAGGCGCCGTCCAGCACGTTGATGACTTCCATCCCCTGACTCGGGTGCACAATGCCTGGCTGGCCATGCGAGCCCGTGATGTCCTGCCCGGGACAGTCTCTTCAACCCCCAGCACAAGAGCACATGTCTCAAAACAAGCCTCCATCCATTTTCTAGGGAACTGAGCATTAATAGCTGGTTCTAAATCGGGCTCAAAGTCCATTTCTGCTCGATCTTTAAAGTAGGGTCTTAGCTCCCATTACCTTTTTGGTCAGCCTTCAGTCAGCATTTACTTCAGCTCATTTGTTTAATTCACTAAGCTATTAACTGCTGTATAGTAAGTATCACACGTAGGGATGGAGGGAGAACCAAAGGATCCAGACATCTGCTTTTAGAGGGAGATCAGGACAAAAGTGGGGGCTAAGGCATCAGTTCCTGGGTCTTCAGATCCAAGAGAAAGGAACCTTCTCTGGAGCCTGAACTCTGTGAGAGGGTACAAAGTAGCTTTTGAATCCAGGCGGGCGGGTTACACATATGGGAAAATACTATATGGAGGTGTTTTAAGTACTACTAGCAGTTGTTTTGAGTGAGGTTGTCAGTAATTCCTATATTCTTTATAACTTTTTGGACTTTTCCAATTTCCTATTGTGGGCCAACTACTTAGTAGGTCTATAAGCATGAATGGCTACATTATCTCCTGGAATCTCTCTCTCTTTTAAAAAAAATCTTCAAAATGGAGACAAGCGTAAACATTCTTAGGGCTTATGGAAGGATGAAATGAGATCAGAAACATGCAGCGCCTGACTGGTAGTTGTTGCTCAGTGAACACTATGCTTCCTCACACTCCCTTTTCATCAGGGTCAGGGATGTGATTTAGGACCACCAGGGAGGGTTACTCCTGTCAGAGACGATCTGTCCATAACGGTGCTTCTCAGCTTTTAGTGTGCATCCGAATCACCGTGAGGGCTTGCCGGCAGGAGACTGCTGGGTCTCGGCTCTGAAGCTTCTGATTCAGGAGGCCTGAGGTGGCCGGAAGGAGACTGCTGGGTCTCGGCTCTGAAGCTTCTGATTCAGGAGGCCTGAGGTGGCGTCTGAGCATTTGAATTTTTAGCAAGTTCCCAAGGATGCTGCTGCTGTTGGTCCAGAGACCACACTTTGAGAACTATGGATCTACAAGATGCATGAGAAGGTTAATTTCAAATTATTCTAAGTATAAATATCTGATCTGTCTTTTTCCCCTCCTGTCCTCCCTCCCTTCCCACTCCATATGTATGGGGGGGGGCAAAAATGTATACTAGAGGACACTTTGGTCAAGGTTGCTCAAGCAGTAGGTCACCATAATCAGAAGTGTCTGGGCGCTGATGGTAACCACTTTGAGCACCTCTTATAATTGCTGAAGTCAAACGTGACATGTATTCATCTTTTGTTGTCAGTATATGTTGAGTATTACAATTTTAATACAGTTTTCCTTTCTTAAAATGAGTATACATTTTTTTGGCACCCTCTGCCATATGTATATGGTTGGTACAAAGGTAATTGAGGTTTAAAAGGTTAAAAATAATTGCAATAACCACAATTACTTTTGCACCAAATACATATACATATATACATATATATGTGTGTATATATATATATATACACATAGATATACACACATATATATATACATACATATATACATACATATATATGTATATATATATATATATATATATATATATATATATATATATATATATATTTATGGAGGTTATAGAAACCACCAAACTTTGTATTTCTCACCTCTGTATTTTTTGTCAACAGCTCAAGTCTCTTCTTATGTCAAAAAACCAGGAGGGAGCAATATGTTGTTTTGCTTAAATATCTTATTTCATTCAAATACCAAGAGAAAGAGAAACAAGTGTTCTCTGGATGTTCACTAATCTGAACCGATATTGTCTACTAATAAAAAAAAGATAGTCTCTTTGATGACTGATGCCTAAAAAAAATTGGAAACTCTATAGGCACCCTGGAGCCAGGGAATATTTTTGACATTTAGGGTTTGTTTAATCTTCTATCAACATAAATATTTGAAAAATAAAATGGTCAGGAAAATGGCTAAGGAAAACATTTCAGAACAGTGCTTGGAATAGCAGGTCCTGTTCAGCTTGAAGCCTTAAAAAGCCCTCTTTGTCTTCCTAAACTCTGTAGGATAGACGTTCTTTGCTTGGGACCCATGAACCCCCTGAAGTTGAATGCAAGATGGTATGTTTGCTAATGTGTGTTTTTCTGGGAAGAGGGTCCATGGCCTTCAATGGATGATCAAAGGGATTGTGACTCAGACAAGATTAATGCTGCCATGGAGACATGCTTGGTCAAAAGCTACATTTCTTGTTAATTTCTTGATGAAGAAAGAAAATTCCTAACATGGAAGAAGGAGTTGGGAGAATGGGCTGGTAAATGGCCCCTTGAAAAATGAGTGAGGAGCAAACTCTACTGATGAACTCTATCAGGGAACCACTGGTTTAACCTTTCTCATCTTTAGTTCCCTCATCTATAGCATAGAGATAATAAAAATACTTACCTAGATGAGTTGTTGTCAAGCTGAATGAGATGTTTACAAGGCCTGTAGCAGAGTTTCTGGTACATGGTAGATACTAAATAAATGGTAGCCAGTAGCAGTGGAAGTCACGGTTGCCGTGAGGTGTGCCTTAGGGTGATCACGACACAAGTACCGATAGCAAAGATCTTCGGTGTGTCTTGGGTTCTAACTGAAGGGTCAGAGGTCTCCATCTGTGAGGTAGGGTTTATTACCCTCATTTTACCCATAATAAAAGTGGGCTCATTTCCAAACAGACATAGGGCAGGCAGGTTGTTATTTTTGTTGCATTCATTTATTAGAGCCATATTTTCTGCCAGTAAATTGTATCATATCATTACGTAAACTATATAAATATTTCATCCATTGTGCTTTGCAAGAAGCACCATGATTTCCAACCACTTACCCTCTCAAGAAGTCTGAGAAGCACTGACCAACATGGCAGAGGCTGGGAACCTTATTCGTCTGGTTCTAAACTCTGTGCTCTACCCACTGAACCGCTGTCCTGGCTAGGAATAATACTTGTCTGCCTATATCATGCTCCCTGAAATTAGTTTTGGATTTTGGCAAAAACTTATCTAAGAAAATGGAAATATAATACACACCAACACACACACAAAACAACAGCACATACATACTACTTAAAACATATTTTTTTCTGAAAAAAGGTGAAAACAGACTCCACGTAAGATAATATTTTCACTTACACTGTTGGGTTGATGATAACGCTCAGCAGAAATGCTCACTGTTACTCCCAGCTACCGAATCTCTTGTGTTTTTCTCGTTCCTTCTCTTACCAAGGACCTCAGCAATGGAGGCACTATGTTCTCGCTTCTCACTATGTGGTCCATGCAGCAGTAGGACCAGCATCTGCAGGGAGCTTGTGAAGGAGGCAGGATCTCAGGGCCACCCCGCAGCTGCCGAGGCAAAATGTACGTTTTAATACGAGCCTCAGGTGATTCATATGCACATTAATATTTGAGGAGCATTTGTTTAGGAGAATGTAAGCACCTTTCTAGAGCATGGAGATGATTTTCTCCTTCCTGACTTTCTTCCTTGCAGCACATGTGCTCGTCAGCACCAGGAGTATCTCTCGGCATCCTGGTACTGTACCCTTGTTCTCCCTTTGTGGCGTCTGGCTCATTGTGCATCCAAGGAGGTGTCACGCTTTGGCCGGGGTTCATTGCCACCTTGTCCTGAAAAGTCCAGCGCTCAGAGTATCAGACACCAAGCAGAAGCAGTCCTCTGCTTCACCACAATCCTTCTGATTCGGCACTAATGGGCTAAGGGGTAAGGCTGCACTCTCCAGTGACAGAACTTCTAGAGCAAGTGTAAAATGATTGAAAACGAAAGAAATCACTGCTGAAGACTCCGATCCATAATAATAATTAGGAGCTTGTTGGAGAAAAGGAGAGGTTAGGAATAGATGAGGAAAGAGAAATGTATTTAAAGTTGAAACATGGTTTCAGCTCCTTGTTTTAATCTTTCTCTGGGGTCTGGTTCCTGTTATAGGTGAGCCATTTACCTAAAAGAACTTCTGTGTTGCTCAGAGTGCTTTAGCCCAGTTCCAAGGGTGCTGATTTTCAGGGAGCACACTTACATTAGGGAAGCAAATTTGATCCTCTTATTGGCCAAGAACGAGCAGACCATGTGGATTCTGGGGCTGTCATTTTAATGTCACTATCACAGAGGGGTTGGGAATTATTGTTATTATTATTATTATTGAAGTGGTCCCCAAACTTGGGAAAGAGGTACCCCAAGGGACACAGCAGGTGATTGCTGCTCTCCAAAGAGAGAGGGAGAAAGAAAGCACATTGAGGTCCTGTGGGTGGGAACCAAGAGAGGTCATCCTTTTGGGGCCAGACTTTGACAGGAGAAGGAATCCTGGGATACTGCAGCAGAAAGTTCGATGTGGTCTCCTCCCAGGCTTGGGAAGGTTAATTGATTTGCTGGAGGACATAGAGCTAGAAAGAGGCAGGGCTGGACCAGGAATCAAGTTCAGTGGGTTCCTTCGCCTGGATAAGTGCAGGCCCTGAAAAAAAAGTCTGCTTCTCAAACATTCGCTGTTTCAGAACTACCTGCAGGGCTTGTTGAAACACAGAGTGCTGGGCTCCACCCCAGAGTGTCTGACTCTGTAGGGTTGGATTGTACTTCTAACAAGCGCCCAGTCAATGCTGATACTGCTTTCCAACAAGTCACTGCCATGTTCCTAACTTCTTAGGGTGGCTGTGTCTACTGAACTACAACAACAACAAAAATATTAATGCATAACAGGGACAGGAATAATCAATGTGTATGTTTTCAGATTTCTCCTCCTTTCTACCATTCCTGCTCCCCTTCCCCTTTCCAGCTTCTAGGTGAAGGAAGATTCTTGCTTGATGGTCAACTCCCAGGTTCTTTTTATAGTGCTGAATCCTGGAACTGGGCAAACAGAGAGACTAAAGGATGACTGAGAGGCTAAGTTGATGTACGCAATAAAATCTTAAAAGAAAAAGGAGATAGATTAAAAAATCCACTTTGGCTGGGCATTGGGAAGAGTCATGGAGGAGAATTGGGAGTAAGGCGTTTTAGAGAATGACGGCTCCAGAATGACTATAGGAGGTGAGAGAACAAGAGAAGAGAGGAGAGGAGAAGGGTCAGTGGGCTATGGACCAAATGCCTTTCATATCCTTCAACAGGTGCAATTAGAGGTTGAAGCATCTTTTGGCTCCTGAACTGTTCCTTCGCATAGAACGCCATGTGAGTCTGGGCTGTGTGAGTCCTGGGACTCATTTGGGACATAAAATTGGTCTTGCAGTGGTGATGATGGCTCTATTCTGATTCTTCCACACCTTCTGCTCCAGTCCTTACAGATGGCCAGAAAACAAGCTGGCAAAGCAGTATCAGGATCCCCAAGGAAATTCAAGAACACTAATGTAGCTTATCTGACTTTGAGTTTTTCTTAATCTGCACTATGATTCTTGTTACCGTCAAACATTCAGTAAACAGCATTGCTTGAGGAATGAGCAAAGGGTAGGGTGTTCACATTGGGGGCAAAGTAATAATGAAAAGCACAGCAGCTGATAAGAGCAGCGATGAGGAAGGCGGGGGGGGGGGTGTGTGTGTGAAAATGAGACCAGGAGTGGAGGTTTGGAGTGGGACGTGACTGATGAGTCCCCCCATCATGTGAGCCCTCCCATACAATTTGTGGAGTGCACAGGAGTTCCTAAACTTAGTTATTTCGTTCGGCCATTGAAAGCGAAGATGATCCTGAAGGCTGGAGAACAGTGGCGCCTCTTTACATTGGAGGAGAGAGTCGGATCCTTTGTGCAAGTTTTATGAACTTATAACTAATTTAAATGTACATATGATCAGCCTTGAAACAAGAGAGGCATTATGCGAAGGGACAAGTCACTGGGAGGGCTCTGACTTAATAGGAACCAGGATGTGATAAAGAAAAAGAAAAACCTCATAGGAAAGAAGCATTTTGATATATTCCCAGCTGGGTTCACTCTGATCAAAGAGATTTGGACAAGGAGTTAAACATCTGGATTATAAGAAATCTTTAAAGAACATTGGTATTCTCAAAGGCCCTCAAAACCTGATTTAATTTAACCAGTTAGTTCTTAGACTGAAAAAAAAATCATCTGCCTGGCTCTGAAATACTTGGAGAGCAATTTTACATTCAAATGCACAGTAACCTAACACAAGTTCAAATTCCTGTATTTTTTGAGGCTGAGCTTTCCATAATTCCAATTTTGCTGCCCTCATTGAATCCTACCTTTCCAGACTGTAGAACTGAAAGAACTACCTTATTTTTATGCTATATCGTATTTGTATTCTTTATTAATTATCATAATAAAGAATTATCATTTATATATACATACATACATATATACATATATATACATATATGTGTGTGTGTGTATATATATATATATATATATATATATATATATATATATATATATTTAAAATAGCCTGGCCCAGCAGCCCAAAATGCCTGAGGTGACCAGGCCCAAAATATAGATGCCCACATCTGTGGTGTGATTTGCAAAATAGTTCTGCTAACGTGCCCACATTCCCCTTCAGTATAAAGGCCGTTTTACCCAGGAGGGTGATCCATTGGACAACTCAGATAGGTTGCAGGGAGTCACAAAATCCCAGTTCCACAATTTACTAACTTAACCTCTTCACCCTCAGTTTTCCCATCTGTAAAATGGGGGAAAAAGAGTATTTCATTCTACAGTGCCTGGAACTCAGTACAGGCTCAATACATGTTAGTGTCCTCCCTTTTGGTTGAAAAGACAGTTACCTGGGAGGGTTAGTAATTGGCTTCCTAAAAGGGACAGGATGTGAGCATAAGGATGAATATGATCTTAAGACCTTGAGAGAAGAGGACAGATACAGGCGAAGTGCTAGGCAGGTCGAAGAGTCCTGACCTGTCTGGACTTGAAACCTTTTCAGTATCCAACATTGTCTGCAGTCTGCATAAACAAAATGCCCCACACATTCCATTTTTCAAAAGAAGGGGGATGCTGTTATGGTTCTTAAAAATGCAACTTCATTACAAATCAGTTTTGAATTTATGGTAGCTTTAGTCATTCTCTATGTCCTCAGTCAACGGACTATTAAAGCAGGACTACTCTAATGGAGGGCAGGCCTTTCACCCCACTACCCCCCTCCTTTTTAACAAATGAAAATAAAAAAGCAGTCCCAGATTGTAAAAGGCTGGGACTGTCCGATCTGGGACTGGAGCCTTGTCCCAGAGGCGGGAGACAGGAAGGGTGTGGGTAGCCCAGGACTGTAGGCGCTGGCTTTGGGGACTGAGGAGGGGAAAGGAAGCTCTCAGCAGGAGAACGTGGGACTGAAAACTGTGCTGGGGTCAGTTTTGCTCAGGTTGTCCCAGAACAGATACAAAATGTCAGAAAATGGCAACATCCTCAAAGCAAACCTGGCTGTGGGAGAAAGACCAGGTTCTGCAATACTCTGGGAGATGTGAAATTCCTTCAGCAAGGCGAAATGTAATTAATTCTGTTTGCTCCCTCCTCCCATTCTCCAATTCCTCTTGTTTTCCCCTCTGAAAATCTCCCTTTCTTTCTCAGTTCCACTTTTTTTTTCACACCCACAGAGAACCTGATTCCAGTAGTGTGGATAAACTTGTGAAACAAATATTTTGGTTGTATTACAAATCAGTTGTCATTTGTTTCCCATTTCCGCTGACAATTTACATCTGCCTCCCTGCCTGGCTTTATTTGGATAGAGGAGGCACACTCAAGCCTTAGTGCACAAACCAAAACAGGATGACTCCACGGCACCATAACTTGCTCAATCAAAGTGTTACCGTTATTTGCCACTCTTGGAACTTTGAATCACACTGTAGATACTTTTTAAAATCTTACTTTGTTTTCACTGATATTGTATAGTATAAATTGTACCTTGTCATAAAATTATTCATAGAGGAAAACATCTCTAATGGTTGCATTACGCTCCAGTGTACAACGTAGCAACATTTATGTAATCACCATCCATTTGTTGGGTATTTAGGTTATTCCCACTTTCTGACTAATTATAAACTGTGCTGCAACGACCATCTTTGTGAATACCATTTGCATCTGTGACCCTTTCCATGGGATAGTCACGCTGAAATGGAGTTCTTTGGCCAAAGAATGTGAATATTTGGAGAGCTTTCTGCATGTATTGCCAACTTGTTTTCCAGAAAAGCTGCACTGTCTTACTACTCCACATCCTCTGTCTCCAGCCTCCACATGAGTATTGTTTGTGAAATGCTTGGCATGTAGTACGAGCACCTAGTAGTGACTCAATAAACAGTAATGATGCTGAGGATCAACACATTTATCATCACATGGCCTCTCCTCTCCCGACTCTTTGTAGAGGTCCAGTGCTTCTATGGTGTTCTGGGCTTTTCTCCGTTGTATATCATCTGGAGGGCCAGAATCAGCTGTTTATGTCCCTTCCTGCACCGCACTGCTGGGGAACTGACTGGCTAGCGGGATAAATTACTTGACACAGGGATTGTTGGAAGGAAAATGACTTACAGTTTTAGCCACCTTGGATTTTCAGTATCTTAAGACTGTAACTCTGTGATTCTGAGCTCACACTGTATGATAGAATCATTTGAGAGCTCTGTAAACAATACCAGACCACAGCTTTAGTTGGTCGAGGTGGGGCCTGGATACTGGCATTTAAAAAATCCTCCCCAGGCAATTCTAACACAAGCAAGAGATGAGAATTCTAACCCAGAGATGAGTCATTTGGAACTTCCAGGCACCAATAGCACCTACTGAGGGCCTATTCCTGGTGTTTCTCAAAGGTCAGATGAAGAACACAAGATGAAACCCTAAGGGGCCTCAATCTGCAACAGGTTGGCAAGTGTTTCTAACCTTCTGCTGCTTGAAAGGCCAGATACATCCATTAACTCCTGGAAAAGCTGTATTTTTTCTGCCTTTATACTTCCATAGTACCTCATGAGGAAGAAACTGGAGCCCAAAATAGTTAACTTGTTCCGAGTCTGCCAGAAAGAGGCCACTCTGGGAATCAAAGCCAGGATCCTGAATCCTGTAATTTTTCTACCACATCTTGTTGCCCTTAAAAAAATTGCATTCATCTTTCTGGGCTCATGTAGCTGATTCTGATTTTATTTTTTGCTATGTGGGGCTGACTTGGTTCCTCATTTTGAAAGAAGCTTTTCTATAAACACGTCCCCCTCCCACAACAAACAACTGTTTTGATCAGGTATTATGGGTGTGTTCTAGGCATAACCCAAGAGGAATGTAGCTGTAACTAGTCGTCACTTTATAAATATTGATGGAGAATGGTACAAATGTTTTAAAGGAAACTTTATCTGAAGGAGTGTCTTGGAATTCAGCTGTTTCTTTTCATGTTTTTCAGATCTCCTGCCCTTGGCACTGAAATCCAGCCGCCAAGGGTGCGCCAAGTCCCAGTGTTTGTTTATTATTTTGACACCAGCGATTCTGTACCTGGTAACTGGCTTTGGGGTAGGGTGACCCCAGGGATTCCAATTGGCACACCCAGTCATTGTCCCTGAGCTGTGACAAATATTTCATAACACAGTAATTCCACAGAAGGAAGTATTGAGTTGCAGCTCACTTGATGAACTTCTTTTAGTCCAAGGGTATGAGAAAAGAAAAAGCCCATTTTATAAAAGAGAAAACTGAGGCAAAGAATACATTGCTCAGCTTGCCTGAGGACACACAGGGTAGTAACACTGGCCACACTGGGAGGTAACTTTGTCCCTTGGATGGCTGTGGTACACTGGGCCTGCTTTACCACCTTCATTATTTTCCTTTATTAGTTACTCATTTAAAAACTGGGGCAAAGAAATATGCACAAAGAAGTTTATCACTGCATTGGTTATAATAACAAATGGAAAACTATTTAAATGACAAACAATAGGGGAATGGTTATAATATACGGCCTATTCATTCTATGAATATGTAAATATGAAAAATAATAGTTAAAACGTTTTTAATAACTTGGGAAAATGCTTAAAATATAAATTATTTTTCTGGTTCTTCTTCATCTTTCTGACCTCTAAGCCCGTGGTACTCGGTGTGGTCCACTGACCAGTGGATCACCTGTCAGCTTGTGAGAAATGCAGAGTCTCAGGCCCCACCCCAGCCCCGCAGAATCAGAATCTGAATTTTAACATCTCCAGGTGATTCACACCACATTCACGTTTGAAAAGTACTGATCTAGGCGTTCTCAAAGGTTCAGTCCTCAGACATCTTCTCTATTCTAAATACAGTTGTCCCTTGAGTTAATGATTCTGGTACCTGGTGACATATTGAGTTTCTGATTCCATTGTCTGGGGTATGGCTTTGGAGACTGGCATTTGTGTAAGCACCTTCGGTGTTTTAAAAATGCAGACAAGGTTGCGATGCCCTATCGATATGATTTCCCCTGTGATATGATTTTAAGCAGAAAATGCATGAGACCAAAGAGCATATTCCTTGTGACATTTGTTATGGGAAAACTACATAGAGAAAATACTGGAAGAAAATATACCAAAATATTGGCCATGATACAAATCGAGGTGAATTTTTGGGGAGGGAGTGGGTTTCTTTATGTATTTTTTTATACAGTGGTCATGAATATCAGGCCACGGACTCAGATGTACAAGAAACGTAGCTTTATTTTTATATACTACATATTAATTTTTACTGTGAGCCCCAATCTGCTTGTGGTGAAAACTTTTCAGTCAATTCAGAGGGATCTCTGTTAAATCAAGGTTTGCTCAGTCAATCTACCACTAGCCTATGGCATCATTGTGGAAATTGGAAAAAGTAGCCCTCCAGGCTGATGGAGCCCTGCACCGGCACAGGTGGTATGATGGTAAAACTCACACTAGATTTTGGTCTCTGCCTGTTCCCTGGGCTGGGTGTCTCTGCAATGAACAATCTGCATCCTTATATTTGGTGGTCCTGGGCACAGCCAATTTAGGACTCCACTTCTTTATCCAGCGTTTTAGGTAAATTCCAAGAAGCTTTCATGGTGGCACTGGGTCAGGAGGGGGGCAAGGAAGGCAGGGAGTCACCAAGGTCTCCATCACTGACACAGTCCATGCTAAGATACCCTGATTCCTATCTGACCTCCAAGGGAATTGATTGACCAGACTGATGCTGGGCCTCCTTACTGGCTTACTGGTCCAGAGTTTCTCTAGGCTGGGTTTTCTCTCAGGACATCTATGCCCTTCTGGGAAATATCTGGCTGCCCCACAGCCTTGTAGGGAACAGGGAATGTTGTGAGGCCATCTCAGCCCTAGCCACCTAGAGACAACTGCAGCCAACCCGCCGTTGCATTTGACCTTGCTGCACAGTACTTGCTGCCCTCCTGGGCTCCACCCACATGCCCCAAACCCTCCTGTGGGTTCTGTCACCTCCTGCTCCCTGGGGCTGGCTGGGGACTGAGGCAGGGCTGGGCAGAACACAGAGCACCTTCTCAGTTCTGTTTTTTGCGTTTCTACCCAGAGAATTTTTTTGCTCCTCTGGGACAGGCAAACTGCCTCTTATATCACCTTACAATCTCCCAAATCTAATGTTTATTCATGGACTTCCTGTCCTGGTCCAAGATTTACAAATCAAAACTTTGACTTGAGTCACCAAAGGCATTCTTTTCTTTTCTCCAGTTTCACCCTTACCTGGCTCAGCCAGGGCCTCCAACTGAATGGGGCAAGGCAGGGGTTCTCTTAGGGAAACATGGGGAAAAAACGTTGATTAACATTTTAAAATACTTCTTGCCACATGTACTTCCCATAGTTTTAAAATAAACCAACAAATAAAAAAGCTGTAGAAAAAACTCTTGTAAAATTTTTGTTTGTGTATAGAGACAGGTTACACTTTTTAAATAATCACTTTTCCTCCTCTAACAGCCACTAACACTTATCGAATACTTATTCTTTGGTCGTATGTACTATTGAAAGTGTGTTGTATGTATTACCTCTTTGCATCCTCACTATGATATTATCATCACCAATTTTGAGATGAGAAAACTGAGACAGGAAGAAGTTAAGTCCTCTTCCTGCTCAAGGCCTCATATCTGGCGACTGGTAAACGCACTCAGAATTCAAGGTCAGGGCTCCAGTGGAGCCCTGCGTGGGATGCGAGGCCGCAATGCGCTACTTTCCCCACGTGACTCGCTTCCGTGATCAATGATGAAAAGATTCCCATTGGCCCACTTGGAGTTCAGGAGCAACAGCCTCTCTTTCCTCGCAAATCTGTAGTGAGTATTTATTTTTTAAGAAGTCCTTGGTAATTGTGGTTATGTTTTTGCAGGTGGTCTGATGTCTGTTATTGAAGGGAAAGACAAGGCTCATGACGAAAACCTGACACTGCTTTTGGCTCATTCCTCACAGGAAGTCGGGTTTTCTCACTAAATTTTGTTGATCAAAATGAAACAAAGGCCATCACATCCAACGCAGCGTGAAAGGCACAGTGCTCACTCCCGAGTGCGTGCAGATGTTTATGGGGACATTTAGGAGCAACACCCGGGTGACAGGAGAGCTGTGTACTGCCTCATTTCATCTCACCTAGTGAAAAATTGACTTCAAGCTGCATACCCATGAAATCACGGATAGCCAGCAGCTGGGACAGTTCTAGTGGGACTGCGGGGGCAATGATTCACCCCTGGGCGTTTGAATGGATAAATACAAGTGCTTAATAGGTAAGAAGACAGTTAGTGAATGTCTGAGAAGCATTCTGCACAGTGCTGCCACATTCGTCAGCTCGCAATACATACTAGTTTCTGTCCTCCCTCCTTCATCGGAATTTAGAACCGTGTTATGGTCTGGTTATAGAAATTTCGTTAAGGAGCTTTTCTTTTTGTATTAGTCTGTTCAGGCTGCCATAACAAAATACCACAGACTTAAGTGAGTGACTTAAACATGAGGGCTGGAAGTGCAATTACTGCCCTGGAACCACTAGGGGGCGAACACGCCTTCCCTCTCCGCAGAAGACAAGGACCGGAAGGACTGGCATTGTGGGTGTAGGGCTTTAAGGTAAAGCATTCAGTGTGGTATTGAGGATGGGGGTTAGAAGCTGTTGTAGGTTTTCTGGCTTTGTTTTGTTTTGTTTGGCGGGGTTGTCAAAGACCTAGTTATTTAAGTAGTAATATAGTGTGTATTGACCTTGATCTCTGCAAACCTAGCAGGCTTCGCCTAGCTGGTGAAGAGTTCTGGGGTGTGATATCCCAAACAAATAACTGTTCACTTTAAGATAACTAACTTACATGTGTGAGCGTGTTGTGCATGCATCATGTGGTAGAGTACTCTATGCACACACGCGCGCGCACACACACACACACACACAACACAGACATGTTTACTGACATAAATACTTAGCACACTCTGCAAATATTGCTTCAGGTTGGAAAATAAGTTCTGTCCAAATTGTGCCACCTTTTCAAACTACATCTGGAGAGAAAATGCTGCCAATTTCAGGGAGCCGTTAAATTTCACTGAATAATGGCGTATCAGTCTAGCCTGCCAAAAGCTAGGACGAGTCACCAAGTTGGGGGCACTGATCACACGTAGCACCAGGTCCCAGTCCTCCAGCCATCTCCCATCTTCTGGCCCCTACACAAATTTGGAACTCATGGCCCAACTTGCTGGTATTCCTCGTCCTTCCAGGGCCTGCCTTCCCCAAGGAGTTTCAGCTACTATAACCTGCCTTCTTCTCTTAGTAAAGAACCTCTGAGGGCCTTCTTTATATTCGGGATTATGGGATAAAAAGACCAGAGTCATGAAGCCAGGTTCCCCCATAGAATCCGTAATTGGGGTTTGCCACCCTCACCTCATCTGTAGGAGGTGACAGTCATAAACAAGGGTGAGACAAAGGGCAAGGGCCCTAAGACAGTCACAGGGCAAAGGAAAGAAAGTTTGCTCCCTGTGGATCAGGTACTGGGCTTGATGTTTTTAGTGTCATTATCTTATTTAATCTGCAAATATGCTATTATTATCTCTATTTTACCAATGAGGAAACTGAGCACTTGAGACGCTAAATAATTTCTAATGGTCATACGGATCTGGGATTTGAACTTAGACATTCTGAGTTAAAATCTAGTACGTTTTTAGTCCTGGCTACAATGTCACTGTGTACTTTTCGAGAACTACCTGAAAACTTCCTCCGTATTCTCTAGCTTCTCCATGTATGTAATTGAGGATCACATATTGGCAATGACTATAAGGATGATGGTGGTGGTGATAACGAGGACAATAACAGCTAACTTTTATTGAAAGCACTTACTATAGGCCAAGCAAGCAATGTGCTAAGTGCCAAGCTTTCATTATCTTCAATTCTCACAACTCTACACTGAAACTAATATTACTATCACCGTTTCAGAGACGAGGCACCTGATAATTAGGAGTGTTAAGAAACTTGCATAAAGTCACACAACTAGCAAGTGGTCGAGCTGGGATTTGAACCTAAGTCTCACTGCCTCTAAGCCCAGATATTTAAACCACTATGCTTTCCTGTGCATCTTTAGAGTTTTAAGTCTATGGAGAAATCCTCAGGGCTATAGGACTTCTCAGAAGAGCCTTTAAAATTTTTAAATAAAAGGGGATAGTCATATCTTCCTGTGGCCTGGTATAATCATGAAGCTGAAAAAAATGTTTACATGATAAAATAGGACGATTTCTAACATTCTCTGCTTAGAAAAACAATCAACTTTGATTGTTTTCATGTATTCTGTTTTTGAATTGTAGATTTCTGGAATCTGGTTTTTATTGCACAGGAACTCATCTTGGACTGTTACTGTTTGTCAGGAGCCCCTTTCATCATTTCTATAATCTGTTGATTGACTTGTTAGGATCTAGGGGATCTAGTTCATGGGTGTTTCTGGTTCACTGAAGGCCGGTAAGCAATCACTATTGAAGGAATGAATGGCTATTTTGTTGTCAACTACTAGCGTCTGGCTATGAAACAATGAATCAGGGAGTGATTAGGGAAAAGTGAAAGTATGGTTAACAATGAACTTGAGTTAATAGATCTTGACACATTGAACCCGAGTCAGTTGGTCTGCTATTCTACCTGCAGCGTTGAGAATGAAGGAGATGAATTCCTTCTTACCAGCACCTTGAAAACAATTAGGTATCAAACGGCATCTCAGCAACTAGTCAATACTCCCTGGAGTAATATTTTTAAACCCGACTTTGAATAATTCCCTAACGGTATTTCAAAGAACAGACAAAAGAATGTGCTTGGCAGCAAGGGTCAGATGAATATCATCCTCATATCCAGGATATGAATAATTTGCTAATCGGTGAACTGAGCATTAAGGATGACTCATTAAGATGCTGGGCATTGAACAGGATGGAGGCTCGTGACTGCTGTCCCACGCAACTGCCCAAGGAGGAGAACTAACTCACTTTAATTCCCTAGGTGGCAGCAGTCAGCAAGGATGTAGAAATGGCATCTTGGGGAAGCAGTACCTTCTTCCAGAGATGCAGACAGAAGCTGGACTTGCTACTGAGTTTAAGATTCTGAGATGGGTGAGGAAGGATGTGAGAATGGGAGGTGGTGTCACATAGTGAGGAATAAGAATCAGGAAGTCTGGCTCTGCCACTAGCAGGCCGTGGGTCCTGGGGGCAACTCTCTCAGCAGTACCACCCCCGCCCCTCATTTTCTTCATCCTCACCCTCATCCAACAAATGGGGTTGGATGAGGTCATCTCTAAGTACCTTTAGATGTTATATGACTCACAATTTGATAAAGGCCCTGGCAGTTTCATCACATTCTTTACAGTGAAAGAATTTGATTACACTGTAGGGAACTATGGAGGGGAGGATTGTATGTGAGTGTTTAAGAGAGACGCATTATGCCACTGTCTTTTTTTAACAGTGTTCTATGTTCAGATAATATGCTGACCTTCACAAACCAGGACACTGTTGTTGTTCTGCCATTGGTGAAGGTGGTTTTTGTGTGGTTGGTGACATAATGTAGCCCACCTATTGCCCCCTCTCAGTTGGATCCCCTTGCAGTCCAGCAGCTGTACCCATAAAGGACGGAGATTTTGGGCACTTCTTCCAGCCAACTGAGCTTGTGAGTATGCCATGATAGTTATAATTTGTTTGTTCTTTATATAGTATATCTCACATACATATATCTCTTTTATTTTACCTTCAAGTAGGTTTTAATTGTCCTTGTTGAAACAAACGAACCACTTAAGCCAAGTTCACCTTAGTAATAGCTAATATGTACAGCGTTTATTATGTCCTGGGTACTATTCTAAGTGCTTTACTTATGTTATTTTATTTAACTTTCAAAATAACTCTATGGATTAACAGTAGTACTTAACATTATTTATAGATGGAAACTGAGGCACAGAGTGGTTAAATAACTGGCCCAATGTCCCACAACTGATACATAGCAGAACCAGGGTTTCAACCCAGGCAGCATGGTTCTAGGATTCCCAAAGATCTTTACATATTGCTTCTATTTTCTTCCACTAGATAAAAACCAGGTTTTGTGTGTTTTTTTCCCAACTTGATAATTTACTACAGAGACATTCTGATTTGACTTTGTTTTCTTCCCAGGATTTCTAATTTGTGAATGTAGTAGGAATAACAAATTCCTCCCTCCCCCACCCAAGACAATGTGACTTTCCCCTGGTTCTGTGTGTGTGTGTGTGTGTGTGTGTGTGTGTGTGTGTGTGTGTGTGTGTGATTGGAAAGAAAATAGTTGTTGGAAGATAGAGAAACCCTATGAGGAGTAAAGAGGCAGATGCCTTTGGTTATAGCATTGTCTGAAGGGGGAAGTTATAAGGATACAAGAAAAGATATCCTTGGCTTGAATGAATCCTTTATGATGGGGTACAGAGATGACCAACTATGAAGACACTGTGTCTGAAGTGACAGACATGCCAACTGTGGGGTCATATGTTGCTCTTGAAAAAACATGGCTGGAGTCCAAGGTCACACTGGACAAGTGGCAGTGAATTTCCCATATCAAAGTAAGCTGAAGGCACTGACTATGCTTCTAACACTTTTCATCTTGACTGCAGGAAACCGGTCCACTTTATACATGTCTCTTACCTACTATTCTTTGGAGGACTTCTCCATGGAATTAGGCTGGTATCACAAACTAGTGTCTCCATTTTCGAGATGGAGATATGAGTTTGGGGACGATTAAGCTGCTGGCCAGCAGCTCACCACCACCCTATGTGATCAGGAAAAGAGCTGAGCACTCAGTCAGATTGCCTTTCGTCCCCATCCTGTTTACCTAAGAGCAGACTCAGGTGTTTATGTGATGTGTGTCTGGGGCCAGCATGATCACGAATATGGCTTCTGCATATTGTATTCAGTATTGATGCATTTCAGAGGTGCTCCAAATCCAATCTCAGGGCCAAATTGGCCACTGGCCATCGACTTCGGTTTCCCCAGAGGGAGGGCTTGCTGAGCAGCCAAAGGCTTTTATTCCTGAGGAATTTAAATCACAGTCTATCTCTGTTCCTCAGGGAAGATGCAAACACAGGCTAATCTCATGACTGTGAGAGTTTATTACTTACATGATATCGTTTGGAACACACTGTCCCAGTGATTCTTGGCAAGTCAACAGAGTTTTTCTCCAGCATCAAACTGTTTGGGTTTCAACAGCATTAAGACTGAAGGCTGATACTATATATACATAGAACTTCTCCTAGAGTTGTTCCTTGGAAGATGTTGGTAAAAAGACATATTAATTACAGGAGCACCTGTAGAGCGGAAGGGAGTAGGATTGGGAGTAAGTGCCATTTGAAGTCTATCCTTGACTTCCCCTGCATCTTGTCAACACCCTGAATGTTTTGCTTGGGAGGGAGATATTGAAAGCTTTCTGATGATTTAGTCTCTCCTTTGTTTCTCACCCAAGTGAAAACTCTGGGGACGTCTGATCCAACTTCTTCACTCTAGGAGATATTGCCTGATTTTCACCCTATATAAGACATCTTGACTTATATGTGTGCTTTGGTATACATGGCAAACAAATCTTCTCATTTTATCGTTCATTATTCTGAATTTATTGCACTATTCCCTTTCAGAAATGCACATTTCACTGTCATTATTTTAATAGGTGATAATAAGGAACACTGTTGATGTTTTTCCAATATTTCAAAGTACTACAAGTCTTCCCCAAACACACATTTTCTTGGAGTTCCACAAGAGCACTCTTGAGGTAAGTTATTGGAATTCTAATTTCTTTTCTGCAAAATAAAGATTTGGAAAGTTAAATGACTTGCCTGAAGCCACACAGATGATAAGCAACAGACCCCAGATTTAAATGCAGAAGGTCTGACTCCAAGACTAAACGTTTTATACAATGCTGCCAATCACCAGCCTAGATTAAACAAACAGATTCATATTTTCTTTGTGACCCTTTTGTCACTTTCTTTTCTTCAGGGAACATTCATCACAAGTTCCTGACTGTCCCTGAAAGCACACTGGGCCAACATTCTAGGTGTTTCTGACCACCTCCACGAAGTTTTTCTGTAATCACTGGAAGCATTTTGATGGCTTTGTCCAGCCCTATGGTGAGGACACAACCATTTTGCTCCTCCATAAAAAAAGAAATAAAACTGTACCTGTATTTCAGTATGATTATGAAGATTAAGTGAGATGATGTAGAAAAGTGCTAGCAGGAGGAACGATACATTCAGTAAAGGTTAGGACCTTTCTCCTAGCCTTACATCTTTTCCTTTTTAAAAATTACTTCCTTAGGATAATTTCCTAGAATTGTGATTACAAGGGCATATATCTAGATCATTTTTATTCTTCTTTCTTATATGTAGCCCAAGAGTTTGAAAAATCAGCTGGTCAAGATGCCAGCAGTGTATGAACTTTTAAAGGATTGCTTCTCTGCATTATTTGACATATAAAAATAAGTTTAGAAAAGTTAAAAAAAAGAAGAGAGAGAAGAGATACATCTCCAGTTGAAACAAAGAAGAGGCACTCTAGACTAAATAAGGAATAACTGTCTTCTCTGAGAGGCTGATTACAGGCAAAACACTTTAGAAAGAACCCATCCATTTAAGAAGTGGGATACAGAGACAAAGGGCATTCGGGGAAATCTGAAAAGAATTTCTGCTGTGTCAGGCAAACTTACCTGAAACCAGAGAATATTTTCTTGGAAGCCAAGGGAGAAAGAGCTTTCCTCATATAGAGAAACTAGATTGATTGAGCTGGATAGTGGCTAAGAGGTTGGCACTTGGATATGGGGAGGAGTGGTCCTCAGAGCCAAAAGTTAGGAAGTAGCTCACAGGGCCCAGAATGTTTATAGAGCTGGCTTGGGGTGCATGAGCCAGACAAGCACGCACCGTCCACTAGGAGTGATGCTCTCTGGAAGGTTCTCTGGCCATTTGGGAAGCAGGGAAGGTGGGAGAAGATGGAACATGAGCACTTAAGATCCTTTGATTACCCAATGGCTGCTTCTCCTAACTAGTTAGCGTAAAACCCTCAAAATCAAAAAGCCCTAAATGTTTATTTGGAGAGTCAATAAGGAAAGGGAGGCTGAGAAGACTACGTCCTCTGTCTTAGCATATCTTAATGGAAGAGGAAGCCCAAAGTATAGAGTAAGAGATAGAATAGGCAAACCTATAAAGGAAATAAAAGCAGTTTGAATCCTTGAGACCCCTTGGAAAGAAGAATGGGGAACAGAGGGGCAGGTGGAGGGGCACCTGCCGAAGTCCCCCCACCCCCGACCCTTTAACAAGCCAACTCCTAGGACCCATCTGGGGAGAGTTGGGGAGTCAGAGAGGAGATGACCGGCAAGGAAGCTGGATCAAACCAAGTGTTGGATGTTTCTGTGTTTTGTTACTTAGACTATTTAGGTTCCCGTTTCAGACTGTTGAATGAGTTCCATCCTGTTGCTGTGGTCAGTGGGTCCTGCCCAAATCCTTCCAGTATTTAATGACACTGAGATGACTTAATAGATGTGATTCAGAAGCCATTTTGTCCTTGTCTTATTTTAGTTCAGGCAAAAAAGTGTTATTTTAGGTCCCTGGGAAGATTCACTATCCCTAAAATGCCATAGCTTTTCTCTGCCTTTGGCCCTTGGCCCTCATCTCTTCTCCTGCCACGCCACCCCCCAAAATAGAATTTGAAGCCTGTATTCTTAGGGTGAGATTTTTTTAGCTTATGGCTTTAAGCTTGGTTAATGAAACTGCTGCTTTAAGCTACTATCTACCATAGATAGGTTCATTGTTACTGTTCGCTTCATGTTATATGGTTTACAAAATACTTTTTCATGCATTATCTAGTGAAAACAACACGGCCAGCCTTTGAAGGTATGTTCCACTCAAAGAAACCTGAGGCTCTGACAGGTTAAGTAAGTTATTGGAGGTAACACAATTAGGACATGGTGGAGTGAAGATTTCAATACAATTAGATGCCAATATCAGATATTTCCCACTACACCAGCCTGCTTATTTATAGGAAGAAGGTGGTGACTGTGGCCAGTCAGTACCTGGATTCTGGAATCACACCTCGTGGGTTCCAATCCCAGTGCCACCATTGAGTATTGAATGACCTTAGACGAATCACTTAGCATCTATTGCGTCAGTTTCCTTACCTGCAAGCTGGTAATATAACACTATTCCCCACCTTACAGGGTTGTGGTGAGGAGTGAATGAGTTAATACAAAATACATATAAAACTCTTAGAACAGTTTCTGGCACATATGGGACACTATGTGAGTATTAGATAGTATGAAGAAATCTCTACTTTTAAGAGACTTTGTGGTAAAATGACCTTTATACATCTCATTCTGCCTTTACTTCTCTCTTGGAGAGCAACAAGGAAGCAAAATAGCTGCTTCCCTGATATAAGCACTAACCTGAGCCTTTCTGGAACTTTCCATAGATTTCCTCTGGGATGAAGAGATCAACTTGTAGAATTATAGACCTTTAGGGCTTGGAAGCAACCTTAGACACATCTGGCTCCCTACTGCTTTGAGGATCCCACAGCTAACTGGTGTCTGAGCTGTCTACTGACTCCTAATCAGTCTAGTGTTCTGACTTTGAGCTATAGACCATAGACACAACACCTCTTTTTTAGCCTTCTTGTTCTTTGGCAATGTGGGGACAGAGCCAGGAGTGCAGTTTGCAGGCTCTCAGCCTCACGTGGAAAGGTGCTCACTCGGGTAGTAAATGGCCATCAGCTGTGTTTGCATGGCCATCAGCTGTGGCTAGTTGGCCGTCAGCTGTAACCAGTGAGCCATTGGCCAATAATATAACTGTCGTGACTATGCTAGCAGCAAATGGGGGCTAGCAAGAAGATGGTGGCTGAGCTAGCAAGGGTGGAGTGTGGATTGCAGATTGCAGAGAAGCAGATTGCTAGCAAGTGAGATTGTTTGGCAGAGACAAGTGGATGGCGGGTTGCAGAGAGCGCGGCTCCTGCCTCTTGTGTCTCCAACCCAGCCGCCAGCGAGACTATAGTGGTATGACTCCCCTACCTATGGCTCCGTGGGTGTTCCTTTTTTGGCTTCACCATGTCCTGCGTTCTTATGTGGGGAGCGGGACCAGAGACCCTGCAGGCCGCCCTGCATGACAGGCAAATAGTCACTTTTGCACTGCAAAGCCTGTTGGAAATCAAGTGGGCAATTGTCATAACAACACATGGTTTTAAAAGAAGGTGGAAAGGAAAAGATGATTACCTGTGTGGAAGCTATAGCTAGATTTTTTTTGATACAGAGGTTATTTTAGGTGCTTTTTAAAAAGTAGGAAAAAATATTCTGTGCATTAAGCCTCAAAGTAAAAAAAAACACATTTAAACACACCGTTTTATTTATTTGTTTGTTTGTTTGTTTATTACCTTCAAGGTGATCAGAGGAAACAACTAGAAACTAAAGCTTTAACCAAAGGTAAAGAAAAACATTCTCTCTGAGATTGAAACTGAATTTAAATTGACATTTCTGGTCACCAGGCAGGCCCTTAAGGAAAAAAAAAATGTTTCCCATCTGTGGGGACAGAGCCAGGAGTGCAGTTTCCAGGCTCTCGGCCTCATGTGGAAAGGTGCTGGCTCAGGTAGTAAATGGCTATCAACTGTGGCTAGTTGGCCATCAGCTGTAACCAGTGAGCCATTGGCCACAAATTAACTGCCGTGGCTTCGCTGGCAGCAAAATGGGGCCTAGCAAGAAGATGGTGGCTGAGCTAGCAAGAGCAGATTGCAGCTAGCAAGTGAGGTTGGTTGGCGGAGAGAAGTGGACAGCAGGTTGCGGACAGTGTGGCTCCTGCTTCCTGTGTCTCCAACTCAGCCGCCAGCGAGAATATAGTGGTATGAACCCCCTATCTATGGCTCCGTTGGTGTTCCTTTTTGGCCTCACCATACCCGGCATTCTTATGTGGGGAGCGGGACCAGAGTCCCTGCGTGACACCCTCCCATCCTCTAATATAAATGTTAGCAAGCTTTGGATTATTCATTTGAGAATTTTTCTTGATGCCGTTAAAAGGCAAGTCATAGAATACAAAGAAAAAAAGACAAGTCAGTGCTTAGACTTTCAATTCGTGTACTTTAACATATGGGTGATGGGCATGCAGCTGTTTCATCAAAAATACGGGAACATGTAGTTTGCTTGTGAACAAAAGAATCTAGTTTTCTCAAATTGGGATGGGAAGCAGAGATTTAAAGGGCAGAGGCATAGCTGACTCCCAAGGAGCCCCTGTAAAAAACCTGCACACCTTCAAAAAACAACAGGTCCCCCACTATGAATGTATCGGCGTTTGTGAGTGTGATCTGGAAAAGAGATCCTACCCACAGTTTTCCCCAAGGGAACAGAATTAAAACTGTAGATAAATCACACAAATTGAAGGCAGTGATTATTTCTCTGAGTCGCATGCCCTGCCTCATTTCTTTAAGTTACATCCAGACTGGCCACCTGGGGTGTAAGGAAGCTCATCCCTAACTCGGGCAGGACCGGGCCAACAGTACAATTGGAGGCCCATGTGCCAGGAGTCTCAGTATTTCCAAGTAATAAATTAAGCTAAGGAACTGTTAAACAAGATGCGTTCTCTCTTTTGACCTTGACAAATACATCTTGTCTATTGCCTGGGGTAAGGGTGTTCCTGAAAGGAAGTTCATGTCTTTCAAGACAGTCCAGAACAGCAAGCACTGGGACTGGTCTATAGCTAAATTAGCGTGTTGTGGCTTTTCTGGGATAATCCTGATTTAAAATATGCTCTTCTGTTGTCTGACCCTCGATTGGGCTATTGTGTTGTCTGACCACAGATCAGGTGACAAGTTACAGTTTTTAGTTGGGCCACTACAGACATATGTGTGACGGTCCAGTGGTTCTGAAAGATGGCAGCATTTGCATTTTTGTCGGAATAATTCTTCATTGTATGGGACTCTCATAAGCATTGGAGGAATTTTAGCACTCCTGACCCTTTCTGGTTAAATACCAACAGAAGACCTCAGTCATTGACAAGTAAAAATGTCCTAACTTGTTTTCAAATGCCCCATGGAGGGGATGGTATGGATCCTGGGTCATAACTTCTGGTGCATAGAATCTTTAATATTTCCTATAAACTGCAATGGTTAACATTTATTGGACACTTTCTCTATATAGAATGCTTTCTGGGCTCTGCGTTGAATAGAGGTTTGATCTGGTGACATTGTATTATCAGTGGTATCACTAGGACAGCTGAGGAGAAGGTCGAAAAATTATTACTTCTTAAATGTGTATTGTCTTAAATCTGTATTGTCACAATGTCAATAATGACCTATAATGACAAACCAAACTTTTAAGAGCACTGATGTTTTTCTCATATTTGGTCTATAAAGAATATACTTGTGATTTTTCATTACAACCATTGTGTTAGTCTTTTTTGGTAGCAAGAAATAGGCACTTATTCAATTCACTTCAAATAATAGATTTATTGTGAGAATACTCTTAGGAATAAGTAAGTTTGGATTGTCAGTCCTATGGCGAAGCCCCATGGAAACCCAGGGGGTTGCTCGATCAGGTCTCATGAGAGGAAGGAACTGGGTTTGTGAACTAGTAGGCTGTCTGAGGTCCAGTGCAGTTCTAAAGGTTGAGTCACCCGGATGTCCCCTTAGCAGCTGCAGTTGTCAATTCCCCCTGAGATGCTCTGCAATTATGGGGACTCAGCTCTTTAACTCTGTCATTTATCCTCCAACCAATCCCGGCGAACCACCTTCCTATCTGATATATGTCCTTCAGCTTCTGCTCACTCAAGGGTTGTTTTTTTTGTTGTTGTTCTTTCTTCTTGTTCTCCTCCTCCTTCCTCCTCTTCTTTCTTTAATGGCTCTGCTTTCTAATATCTTCTGATTCCTTTATGGTTTTTACTTACCCACGTTTTGAACCAACTCATGACCTCTGCTGCTTCATGGCCTTTGATACTGCCTTCTCTTTGCTTTCTTTCTGCTTCTGCACCCCTTTCTATGCCTCACATTCAAATTCCTAAGAAAAATATTTAGATTGGTCCAGATAGTCACTGTTATTTGTTAGGGACAGATCTTGCATAATGAAGTTTGAGCTGTTCTTGGCTCAAGCAATGGTACACAAAATGGCCATCAGGACCTGTCTAGGGCTACTGCCCTCTTTGGTATGTGTGGTGTGTACCTGAGGCTGGAAGGCTACTGTCCAGTACTACTGTGTGAACTATATGGAACAAGGATGTACTTTACAATACAGACGGAAGAAATCTTATACTTACGAACAAAGTGTGGGATGATAGGGAATTCTTATTTATAGGACACTGAAAGCCAGGTTTAATTTATTGTTCTTTTTTTTTTTTTTACTTAAACACAAGAAAATTGTCTTCTTTCTCCTTTACAGTCACCATGTATAATTTTTTTAACTTGTCACATCATATTTTATTTGTCTCTGCCTGATTATTTATCCTAATGCATACAATAGCGAGTCTGATGTTACAATGATATTTTTGGTGTTTTATTTATTTATTTTTTCACTATGTATAATTTGATTACAGAAGACCTTGGATAATTGATGTAAGTGGTCTGAACTTCATCACCTGCATAGCGGGGCTGCACTTCACAGAGCACCAAATGGGATTCCCAGGAGATTACACCTGTGCCAGGGCTTTGTGTGTGCTTGTGCTGCAAATGAGTCGTACTACTTTTCCACTTTAAAAATGTGCGTAGAAGTAATACGCATTATTAATAGTATGTTCAAAGTCCTTTAGAATCTTCTCTCCCTTCCCTCAATGTATTCTATCTCGCCTATGCTTCAGTTGGGCAATATTACACAGACAGCATGTGTAACTTCTGCATGTGCGACTTCTGGAGTGGCCAATCATGTGGGTGCTGGAACCTCACCCACACTATCTTCTCTAGAAAGTGTGGGCCAGTAGGAGGGTCTCCTGGACACTGTCCATGGGGCTTTGCCAGGAGGAGTCCTAGACGGTGGTTTCCCTGGGCACAAGGTCTAAGCACAGCCCTCTGGAGTGACTTCATGCCTGGGGCACGCTGGCCTGGCCTGAACCAGGAGGTAAACAAACCATAAGCACAGAAGGACACCTCACTCTCCTGACAGATGCTCCTCTGAAAAAACAAAACAACCAGGCAAGACGAGAAAGTCATTGCCGAAGGGTTTTTAGCTCCAGTTCTGTTGGAAAATCCAGTCTTAGGTTTCTGATTTATAACCCTCCCGGTGTGAGGGCCTCAGCCTTCATGCCTGCAGGGGACATGATTCTTCAGCCTGAGACATTTCTGAGCACAGTGATATTGGGAAGAGGAGGGAAATGGAAGAGCAAGGCTTATAGAGACCCGAGCTTTGTGCCAATGTTGGCTTTGCAGCTGTGATTTTCAGTGTCCATTTCTAACTGATGATTCTCCAATCGGGAATAACAAAGTGTGGTTCAGGGTGGTTTATTTAAGGAATCTGTTGGTCATAACCTGAATGTATGTGGCTGAGACATGCAGGAACTTCCACAAATTTGGCCATAAATTCTTTGACACTCCTCCCGGTGAGAGGTAGGGGCTCTTCTCCTTGAATCCAGGCTGGCCTGTAATTGCATTGAGCAATATAACATGGCAGGAGCGATGCCGTGACAGTTCCAGGCCTAACCTGTGAAATAACTGGCAGCTTCTATTGTGGTGTCTTGGAGCCCTTGGCTATCGTGTAAGAAATGTGACTAACCTGCTGGAAAAGCCATTTGCAGAGGCCCTGAGACTACAGGGAAGTGAAGAGGGGACCCACCACACCAGCTTTCCAGTTGTTTTGGATGTTCCAACCCAGTCCAGCTGCTGACTGACTACTCCTGAGTGGCCCCAGTTGATACCACATGGAGTAGAAGACTTGTCCAGCCAAGCCCTTCCCAAATTCCTGACCTACCAAAGCATGATGTTTTAAGCCACTAAATTTAATGTAGCTTTTAAATGTAACAATAGAGAGCCAAAATGTTCGCACTAACAGGAAAGGAAGCTGGAGTGGCTTGGTCCTGAATAAAGGTGGTATAAAAGCCAGAGACTAGTGAATGAATTATAAAAGGATTATACCAATTGGAGGGCAGGTATCATGACATAGGATCAAAACGCCTTTAAAAGTTCAATTAACTGTGCATCTACTGGGGCTTCTAAAACTCTAGATCCATTTGGGCCGTGGCAGTGTCAAGGGTGGTAGGGCAGGACATTCTAAAAGGGGCCAAAGTCATAGTCAGTTTGGGGATGGGGCAGTGGGGTTTCTTGACTTCTTACTGGTTTGTGCAAGGCCCAGCTCCAGAAGAAGTGATGGGAAGTGTTTCAACTTCTTAGATGAACAGCCTGGAAGTCAGGAACGGAACCCATCCCCAAAAGAGACCTAGAGGAAAAACAGAGAAACTCAATCATGTGAGTAAGAAAGTGGGAGAGGATCACAGCGAAGTCTGTGTGTGGCTCAGTGGCCTGGGGGGGCCTTGGATCCGCCCAGGTCCTGGTGAGTCTCAGAACTGGGAAAGTCTGCAGCAAACCTGTAAAGAAAGGAAGTGGGTTTGCAGAAGTGACTACCCATCAATTTATATGTGTGTATGAACTCACACAGATAAATAGATAGATATAGATATTGTTTTGTATTCGAGTCCCAGAAGAAAACAGTCCACTTGAACGGGTCTGAATAAAAAAGTCTCCAATGAAGAAATTATTTACAGAAATGTGGGCAGATATGCAGAAGAAAAGTTAACAGAGTAAACTGCTCTCCTTAGAAAGTTGCAAACTTTGGCCCTTGGCGGGCATCCAAGAACTTGGACTTGGAGAGGGTTCCCACTATTGCCTGACAAGAATGGCTCACTGTGTCTACACTGTTTGTGCAAGTAATATGGCTTATGCTGAACACCCCTTTTCCTTCTAGGAGTCTAGGATTTTGGAATGTGCCATTTAGAGGGTGTCTACATGACCAGACCCCAATTAAAAACCTTGGGCACTGAGTTTCTAATGAGCATCTCTGATAAGACGACGTTCCACAGGTGTTGCCACAACTCATCGTGGAAACAATTGAGCATGTCCTGTGTAACTACACTGGGAGAGCACTCTTAGAGCTTGTGCCTGGTTTCTTCCAAACTCCACCCCATGGGCCTTTTACCTTTATTGCTTTAGCTTAGTAAACTTTTGCTGGAATAAATCTTAGCTATGAGTATGACTGTGTGTTGAGCCACATGTGTTCTTGTAGTGAATGGCCTAACCTGAGGGTGGTCTTAGGGAACCCCTCACCCTAGACAGTGGGATAAAGGGAAGCATCAGGGATGGTGAGGCATCCAGTGACTAGCAACAGTGGGAGGCCATCACTACCTTTAGACCTGAAGGGTCAGGAGAAGGAAATTTGGCAAGAGCTATAGCTGTAGAAAAGAGACACAAGAACTGAGGTCCTGGTGGAGAAACACAGCCCCTGACCAAACGCATAGCTGCCTCCCTCTCCTCCTGACCTGCAATATCCTGCTGGTACCTTCCATGGGCCGTACCTACTGGAAGACAGAGCCAAGGAAGCCCAGTGAAGTCAGCTTCCTGGGCCACAGCAGAGGAGAGAAGGTGAAGAATGGAGCAGAGAGGGCACACGGAAAATAACTAGGAAAGTTTAAACGCAAATCATTTAAAAATGGTACTGAGCTAAGTTGATAAGTCAGTTTATAACTGAACAGTATTATTTTACAACATTGCATTACTCAACAACCCTGGATGGATCCTCACTGCACATACAACATAAAATTCAAATTACCTAGCATGGCAATTCAAGGTCTTTCTGAATCTGGCCCAAAATGCCAGGTTTATCTCTCATGCCACTGTCTCCTCAGTGTATTCACCGTGTGGGGAATGTGTTCACCCCACAGCTGAATACATTCCACACTCCTGGTCCACCATTACCAGCCTTAACACAGCAGCGTCCTCCAGCCTTCATATTTTGTTTTCCTCCTCTTTGTACTTCATATGCCCATTCCTTGTTACTTCTGTTTAATGAAGTCCTACCAACCCTTTAGGGCCCAGCTTAACAGTCATGCTGCTTGCAAAGCCTCCTTGAACGCCATCCATTCTCCTATCAGATAGATTTGTCCCGCCCCATGGTGTTAACCAACCTACACCAGGTCATGGTTGGGTCATCTCCTCCTTTACCAGCCTCCTTTCAGTGTCAGGAAGAGGCCATAGGCACCATCTGGCAATGTCCAACTTAGCCCTGACCTATGAATTCTGTCACACATCAGCTTCCCTTCGTGGTAAGCTGCTTTGAGCTGTCACTCTGGTGCTACTCTGGTACCCTGACAATGCTGCATATCTTAGTTACCCGTTGGGTTCACATCCAACCAATGCAGGCTGTGTTTCTGCAGACCCCAAAGCTGGTGCTGGGTCTTCGCCTGCTGTGCCTGGAATGAATGTGGAGTTCCTCTGGACACTGACACTGGACATGAAGCACAACTCCATTTCTTCATGAGGTTATGACCGTCTTGAAGACAGTGACTGTTGCACATTCATCTTTATACTCTCCATGTTGGTTAGTACATTGACTCATGCACTGGAAGTGTTCAATGCACATTACTGAATTAAATAATTAGGATAAAAGTAAATAATACCAATAGTTAAACTTTCTAATATCTGTCACTTTTAGAAGTCACGAAAATAAATTGTTTCAGCTTTTAGTTTTGAACCTTGGCCCTAAGAAATAAGGAGAAAATGAATTCTCTCAGAAGTAAGACTGTCTGTACCTTGGAGGTTTTGTCTTTGAGACACAAAATGAGTCAGCCATATTAGAAGGAAGGAAAGGTTTCTATGATATGACCTTCCACATATGGATAAATTAATGAACAAAACGAAAACTTGAAATTTTAATAACAGAGTCAGGTTTTTCAATTTTTAAATTAAAAATGTGTTTAGAATTATGACAGAGATTTAAAGTCATTCTGGATGTGTCCACGGACCTTGTTTTCTTCTTTTCCTAAGGCCATGTAGAATACAAACTTGATTAGAAAGAAAATTTTAATATCCCAATAGGTTAACATCACCAGAAAGTGGTATCCTAGCAACAAGACATGAGACAATGGGGTGAGTAGATGCAAACTGTGGATACACTTTCTACCTGAGATTTCTTAAAGGCAGTTGATATGGTGACCAGCTCATAGACATGGCTGATCAGGCATTAAACTGTGTTCTTGAATAAAAGATCCAGTGGGGAGAAAGTTTTCACTTAATTTGGCTATGTTTTATGGTTTTTCTCAGAGAAGATGAAAGAGTTTTTGAATGAATTATTCTGAAAGCTGGCCATTTAAATTTTCTATAGGATAATAAACCTGAATTTGATTTTTCTGCACACTCTCATTTCTATAGGACCTGTCTAAAGAACCAAATTCATAACCAAATAATAATCTTTGTGGAGTAGTTAGGGAACAGGGCCATAGACTTTCAAGTTATTTTAAATACAAATCAAGCATGTGCCTGATTTATTTAACTCAATTATACATATTCTTAGAAATGGTAAGTATGCTTATAATCCTCTGGAATCTCTGAAATAGTTTAATAAACTATTACCACACTCAAGCTATTGAATTTTTGCCAAATCAGAGTTATTTTTATAACGGCTCTATTAAGACATAATTCATGTACCATAAGATTCACTCTTTTAAAGCATAGAATTCAGTGGTATTTAGTATATGCAGAGTTGTGCAACCTTTAACGCTGTTTAATTTCAGAAATTTTCATCTCCATACAAAGAAACTCCATACACATTTGCAGTCATTCCCCATCCTCCCCTCCAGCCAGCCCCTTACAGCCCTAACCTTTCATTTCTATGGATTTGCCTATTCTGGACATTTCATCTGAATGGAATGATACAATATATATATGTACCCATTGATTCTGGCTTCTTTCACTTAGTGTAATGTTTTAAAGATTCATCCATATAGCATGTATTAATATTTCATTTCTTTTTATTGCTGAATACTTTTCCATTGTATGTATATACCACATTTTGTTTTTCCATTCCTCAGCTGATGAACATTTGGATTGTTCCCACCTTTAGCTATTGTGAATAGTGCTTCTGAACTTTAGTGGACAAGTTTTCATTTGAACACCTGTTTTCAATTATATTGGGTACATATCCAGGTGTGGAATTTCTAGGTCATATGGTAATTCTGTGTTTAACATTTGAAGAGCTGCCAAACTATTTTCCAAAACAGCTGTACCATTTTACATTCTCAGAGCAACGTATGAGGGTTCCAATTTCTCTGCATTCTCATAGACACTTATTATTCTCTGTCTTTTTTAGTAGAGCTATCCTAGTGGATGTGAAGTGGTGTCTCGTGGCAGTTTTGATTTGCTTTTATGTAATGACCAATGGTGATGAGCATCATTTCACATACTTATTGGCATTTGTAGTTCTTCTTTAGAAAAATGTCTATTCAAGTATTTTGCCCATTTCGTAATTGGGTTATTTTCCTCTTTTATTAAGAGTTCTTTATATATTCTGGGAATAAATCCCTTATCAGATATATGATTTGAAGACATTTTCTCTCATTCTATAGGTGAAATTAAAAATAGAGTATTTTTTAGAGGTTCAGTTCACAGAAACATTGAGCAGAAAGTACAGAGAGTTCTCATATATTTCCTGCCCCCATTTGTGCACAGCCTTCATGAATATCAACATCCCTTTTACCAGACAGGTACATGTGTTACAACTGATGAACCTATGTTAACACATCCTTGTTACTCAAAGTCGATTGTTTATATTAGGGTTCACTGTTGGCTTTGTACATTTTATAGGTTTTGACTCATGTATGACATGTGTCCACTACTACAGTATCATTCAGAATAGTTTCGTTGCCCTAAAAGTCCTCTGCACTCCAGCTGTTCATCCCTTCTTCCTCCTCTCCCCCTGGCAACTGTTGATCTTTTTCCTGTCTCTATAGTTTGCCTTTCCCAGAATGTCATATAGTGCCTTTCCCAGAATGTCATATAGTGCCTTTCCCAGAATGTCATATAGTGCCTTTCCCAGAATGTCATACAGTAGGTAGCTTTTCATATTGGCTTCTTTAACTGAGTAATAAGTATTTAAGTTTCCTCTGTGTTTTCATGGCTTTGTAGCTTCTATATTTTAGTGCTGAAATCTAGTCTGTTGTCTGGATGGACGACAGTTACTCATCCTCTCACTTACTGAAGGACATCTTGGTAGCTTCCAAGGTTTGGTGATTATCATTAAAGCTGCTATAAACATCTGTGTGCAGATTTTTGTGTGGACATTAGTTTTTAGCTCATTTGGGTGAATACCAAGGAGCATATTGCTGGATCTATGTATGGTAAGAGTACGTTTAGTTTTGTAAGAAACTGTCAAACTGTCTTCCAAAGTGGCCGTCCCATTTTGCATTCCCACCAGCACTGAGTGAGAGTTCGCGTTGTTCCACATCCTTCCTAGCATTCGGTGTTGCTACTGTTTTGAATCTTTGCCCGCATTGACTTTTACTCTCTTGATGTCCTTTAAAGCACAAAAAATTTTAATTTTGATGAAGTCCAATTTATCTATTTTGTTGTTGTTTCTGCTTATGCTTTTGGTGTCATATATAAGAAACTATTGTCTAACTTAATGTCATGAAAATTTACTCCTGTATTTTCCTGTAAGAGTTTTGTCTTTTCAGCTCTTACAGTTAGGACTATAATCCATTTTGAGTTTTTGTTGTTGTTGTTGTTGTTGTTTGTTTTTTTGTATGTGTGTTTGTGAGATAGGAGGCTGACGTTTATTTTGCACGTGGACATCCAGTTGTTCCAACACCGTTTGTTAAAAAGAGTATGCATTCTTTATCAAATGGGTTTTGCATCCCTATTGAAAAATCAGTTGATCATAATGCAAGGGTTTATTTCTGGACTCTAAATTCTATTTTTAGACCCATACAACACTGTATCTTTGTATTAAGTGTGTATCTTTGTATTTAGTACTCACACCATGAAGTGTGAGTACTAAAATTTTGTTCTTTTTCAGGATTGTTTTGGATAGTCTGGGTCCTTGATATTTCCACATAATTTTTTAAATTAGCATGTCTTTTTCTACATACAAAATTACTGGGATTTTGATTAGGAGTACACCAAATCTATAAATCAATTTAGAAAAAATGATATAATAAAAATGTGTTCTTTGATCCATGAAGATAGTATCCATTTATTTACATTTTCTCCAGAATATTTGGTAGTTTTCAATGTACAGGTTGTGGACATATTTTGGTAAATTTATTTCTAAGTATTTCATATTTCCACAGTATTATCAAAATAATAGACACATAGATCAGTAGAGCAGAATAGAGCCCAGAAATAAATCCACACAAAAATGGTCAACTGATCTTGACAAAGGAACAAAGGCAATTCAGTGCAGAAAGGATAGCCTTTCCAACAAATGGTGCTAGGACAAATGAACATCCACATGCAAAACAAAACAAACAAAACAAAACAAAAACCATAGACCTTACACTTTCACAAGCATTAACTCAAAATTGATCATAGACCTAAATGTAAAGTGCAAAATTGTAAAACATCTTGAAAAAGTAGGAGAAAGTTTACACAGCCTTGGGTTTGATGATGAATTTTTAAATATAACACCAATAGAAATGGAATTTTAAAATTATGAATTAAACTCCTTAAAAATAAAAACTGCTGCTGCTCTGTAAAAGACACAGTTAAGAGAATGAAAAGACAAGCCACAGACTAGGAGAAAACACTTGCAAAACACATACATGATAAAAGACTTGCATCGAAAATATACAAAGGATTCTTAAACTCAACAATAAGAAAAGATTAAGAAATTGGCAAAAGATCTGAACAGACACTCCACCAGAGAGATACACAAAGGGCCAATAAGCATACAAAAAGATAGTTAACATTATTTGTCATTAGGGAATTTCAATTTAAACAACAATGAGAAAGCACTATACACCTATCAGAATGGTTAAAATCCCCAAAACTGAAACTACCAGTTACTGGTGAGGTTATAAAGCAATAGGTACTCTCGTTCATTGCTTCTTGGAATGCAAAATGATACAGCAACATTAGAAGGCAGTTTGACTGTTTCCTACAAAACAAAAAATAGTTTTTCATAGGATCCAATAATAATGCTCCTAAGTATTTGCCCAATTAATTTGAAAACTTATATCCCCAAAAATCTTGCACATGAATGTTTACAATAACTTTATTCACAATCTCAAAACAAAAACAAAAATCTGGAAACAATGACAATATCTTTCAATAGGTAAATGAATAAACAAACTATGACACATTTACTCAAAGGAATATTATTTAGTGATAAAAAGGAATAATCAGGCTATGCAAAAACATAAATGAATCTTTAATGCATGTTACTAAGTGAAAGAAACAAGTCTACAAAGGCTGCATATTGTATAATTTCAATTATATGACATTCTTGAAAAGGCAAAATTATAGTGATGGTAAAAATCAGTGGTTGCTTAGGGACTCAGCAGAGGGTTAGGGAAATTGGGATTTGAATAGGTAAAGTGCAGGTGATATTTTTAAGGCAGTGAAACTATTCTGTATGATACTGTAATGATGAATACAAGATATTAAGCATTTGTCAAAAACCATAGACCTTTAACGCACAAAAATAAACCTTAATGTATAAAAATTTTAAAAATCCTTTATGAGGTCAGAGAATCTGAGGATGAAATGTAGGACATGACAAAACAATCTAACTCTATTCCAAGTGTAGGAAACAACCTCACCAAAGGGGGTTGGGGAAAGAGTGCTGATCCAAATAACTTTGGAAATGAGTGGAGTGTGTAAAAACTAAAGGCAAAACAAATTGCATATAAAAACAGTACTTTAATTGATAGTGTTTCTCACAGAGGTAGAAGTTAATAATTCTGAGATCACTGTGCATGTATAAATAATTAAGCAAGTGGACGGTAGATTGTGGGAGCCAACTTTCTTACCATTGGAGTGGGAGGTTGCAAGGGAGAGGAGGCTAGAAGGATCCTTGTAGTGATGGATTAAGTTGAAGACATCAATATGAACTTATGTTTATCCAATATAGACACACACGGTTACGTTAGAAATATTTATACTTATGTGTACATATGACATATGCATAGTTATGTACACAATAAAGTATATACACAAGGAAATATATTCACATATATATCTCCTTGCTCTATCAGCTAAGAGGACCTAGAAACGATGATACCCCAATAACAATGAACACATCTTGTGCCCATATCTTGGTTTCCAGTACTATTCCCTAATAAAAGGAACCAGTTCTCCTTGGAGAAATGGCTGTTTCTAGGACTGGAGCAGGAAATTCACAAGATGTTTTTGGAGCATGTTGTAATGCCATCAAGTTAAAAAGTGCTCAAAATAAATCCCACATTGATAGGAATATGTCAAAGGGACCTAAGAGTCAACTGAAAGAGTTCCCAGTGGCCAAAGCTGGAAAAATCTGAGCAACAAAATAAAGTAGTATTGGATTATAACCACAAGTATATAATAAGTATCCACGAGTCCATACTGATATAAATATGTGATTTAACAAATAAATGGGGAAGAATAGATAAATCACTTATGCAGAAGAATCCCAAATAATATAATATATGTAGATATTCAACCCTTAATGAGGTGAAACACACCTCCTCGCTCCTTAAGTACAGCTTGTGCGTAGAGACTACCTTCCAAAGAGTACAGATAGAAGGAGTGGAAGGAAAGAGAAATTTTACATTGGAGAAACAAATACCACCTCAAACCAGGTGAGCAAGTTAGCATCCACAGTGATAGGTCATATTGATGTTGTGTACCCTTGAAATGCTATGGTACAAATATACTTTATCTCTACGGTTTTCCTCCCCCAAACCCATAGCCCCCGTCTCATCATGAGAAAAACATCAGACGAATCACAGTTGAGTGATAACTACAAAATACCTGACCAGTATTCTTCAAAACGGTCAAGATGATAAAAAATAAGGTATGTTGGAAAAACTGTTACAACCAAGAGGTGCCTATGGAGACATGACGATTAAATGTAACGTAATATCTTGGGTGGGACCTTGGAACACAACAAATAAAAAGAACATTAAGGGAAAACTGAAGAAACCTGAATGAAGTATGGACTTAAATATATCAATATTGGGGCATTAATTGTAACAAATTTACCCTCCTAATGGAAGATGTTAATAATAAGGTAACTGGGTATGGGGTGTAGAAGAATCTCTGTACTATCTTTGCAATAACTATGTAAACCTACAACTGTTCTAAAATAAAAAGTTTATTTAAAAAATTAAAGAGATTGAGTATTTCTAGGTACTGAAGAAACAATACTGGAGTAAGATTGCTAGATTGTATATAAAACTGGTTAATATCCAACAGGGAAATCAAACTGTGCTATGGTCTGAATGTTTGTGTCCCCCTGCCCCCAATTCATATGTTGAAGTCCTAACCCCCAAGGTGATGATACTAGGAGATGGGGCCTTTCAGGGGTGATTAGCTCATACAGAGCCCACATGGATGGGATCACTGCCCTTAGAAACGAGAATCAAGAGACATTCATCCCTCCTTTCACCACGTGAGGCTGCAGGGAAAAGATGGCCATGTAGTAACAGGCCTTCACCACACACTGAATCTTAGACTTCTCAGCATCTAGAACTGTGAGAAATAAGCTGTGCGTTGTTTATAAACCACCCAGTTTATGGTATTTTTGTTGCAGCAGCCCACAGGAGTTAAGACAAACTGTAACGCTTTGTGTTATTTTTTCTACTGGCCAGAAATCCATCTGCAACATATTAATCTTCCACATGTTAATATACAGCTTTACAGAATCTGGCCCCTAATCGATAGCAAATACTAAATCAAGGAAAAGTACATTCTCCTAGAGCAGGGGTTGGCAAACTTTTCTTAAAGAGCTAGATAGTAAATATTTTAGGCTTACAGGCCGTTTAATTTGTTCTGTAGCTACTCAACTCTCCTATTGTTTCAGGAAAGCAGCTGTAGAAAATTTGGGTGTGACTGTGTTCTAATAAAACTTTATTTACAAAAACAAGTGTCCGGCTCATGAGCCATAGTTTGCCCACCTCTGCCCAAGAGTATTAAATAGTCCTCGGTGGTCCTGTTAGACAATGTTCTAAAATGACGTTCAAAGGACATGCAGTTATCTGTTTGCCTTTAAGTTTGTATATATTTTCTTATCAGTCCCTAATAGATGGCCTTCTGGAATGAGTACAGTCAGCTTTATACTATCGTTTGCTGTTGCTGAAACAACCTTCTTTGTTGCCATGATGTCTTATAAATTCAGACAGAACTCACCTCTGGGCATTGTTGTCACTTGCGTTTACGTCTAGGGCCAATGCTGTGTCCTTCAGCTGTGCACGAGGGAATCCTGCCTCCCGAGAGGTAAATTGGGCCTCCCCTGCCTATTGTATGTCCTGCCACTGAGGTCAACTGGGACTTTGCTTTTGTTCCTATGGAATTTTGAGTTCTTTCCCACCAGGGAAGTATAAAAATCTTTCCATAAAGATTCTGTTTCTTCACCTTTGAGAAGATCATGTCCCTTCACACATTCTTAAATCTGTCCTTCTGGAAAAAGAAGTGCCTGCGCTAAATCTTTAAGACTTAATAGGAGTTAAAGTTGAGGACTTTTGGTCATATGACATTCTTTATCCCTAACACACCTCAAACATTCCAAGCCTTCTCAAGACAGGCAGTCCTCGGTTCTCAATATATAAAGTCTTTATGAGGTTTTAAGCAGTTCTAGCTCTCATGGTTAAAAGTATAAGCCTTGCTTCCTAGTGCGTATGGCTTTAAGAAACAGTTCTTGACTCTTAAATCCTCACGAAACATCATTATTAGAAGAAAAATTCCCCTCCTCTCTTTGGGTATACAAGGGTGTCCAGTTCTGCCTTGGGGTTCTTGGCAATTCTTTGAGGTAGGTATATTTTTTCCCCTCATACTTGCATTTTTTCCCATACTGTTTTGGGAAAATAGAAGAGTGGTTCCCCTCTAATCCTACTTTGTCTTTGCCACCATTCCTTCCTGCTAATGTGTCTATTTGATTATTCTATATACTGCTACTTTCAGCATGTACACGATAGGTGGACACCCAGACTATCTGGTCTTCAAACAGATTGTCTTTAAACATTTGTTTGATAACTTGCCTTCTCATATTTGGAGCAGGGATTGAGTGTTTGATGGAAGAAAAGACGATGATGATGCAGTATCCAGAGACAGTACTTGGCTGAGCATCTATTGTCTGGAACAATTCAGTTCTGGCCCTGAGCTTGCAAATGCTATTCCACAAAACAAAATTTCTCTAGTTAGCCAGAGCCACCTTTCTTAGAAGACAGTCAGAAATACATCCTACCCCTGCCCAGATCCTTCCTTCTTTAGATAACTTCTGCACATTATTCAAGACTCGACTCAGGTGTTACATAGACCAGCTGAGCCTAACACTTGTGTATGTCTAGAACCCTGTGGATAGCACTTACCTCACTCCTTGAAATGAGCAGGTTATATGTCTGTTCTACGCTGTGAAATCTTCAAGGGCTGGGATCAGTCTTAATTACCATTGCATCCCCTGAACCGAGAGTATTGTGCCTGACACATAGGTGATGTTCAATAAATGCTGGTTCAACTAAACTGAGCGGAACACTCATTACTTTATTGAAATCTTAAACATAACGTCATAGTGCGTTAAAATACTTATTCCTAACTTAATCATCATCTTTTCTTCAAGACTCTCTCTAGCATGATTCATGCTATTTTTAAATAGAAATGATGACAGTCACTATCAATTCACATGCTTTCTAGGCTGAACTAATCTCGATGGCTAAATATTTTATTGAAATGCTAGCTTACTTTGCCTACGCCTTCCAAAAAATGACAAAGGAAGAACATCTGGTAAGAGTTTTACTAATTCTTTTAAGCTTCTATGTAGTGTCCTGATGCCGAAAAATACTAAATGCTACGCTGAGACTTTGAAGGTATAAATACAGCTAAGAAAGAGCCCTGTGTGTTCCCTTGGAAGAAATTCTTTATTTTAGGAGAATGTGGTTCATTAACTGCAATAATATGTCAAAGAGAGATGGATATGGGAGCGTTTTCATAAAAGAGCTTTGAATTTGTTTTGTATATTAACCCCTTATTGAATATCTTGCAAATATCTTATCCCATTCACCAGGTTGTTTCTTTGTTTAGTTGATGGTTTCCTTCACTGTGCAGCAGCTTTTTAGTTTGATGTAGTCCCAGTTTTCCTTGCCTAAGGAGGCATATCCAAAAAAATATTGCTAAGACTTATGTCAAAGAATTTACTGCCTATGTTTTCTTCTAAGAATTTTATGGTTTCGGGTTTTACATTTAAATCTTCAATCCATTTTAAGATTATTTTTGTATATGGTGTAGGAAAGTGGACCATTTTCATTTTTTTTGTACGTATCTGTCCAGTTTTCCCCAACATCACTTATTGAGGAGACTGTGCTTTTCCCCACTGTATAGTCTTGCCTCCGTTGTCATAGATTAATTGACCATATGAGCGAGGGGTATTTCTGGGTTCTCTATTCTGTTCCATTGATCTATGTGTCGTTTTCTGTGCCAGTACCATACTGTTTTGATTATTAGAAAGAGCTTTGAATTTGAGCAAATGATGCATGGACTAGATGTGGGTGTAAAATATTGGTGCAATATGCTGAGGGGGAAAGGTGGAATCTTGAGAAACCTATGAGACTAAGGTAGTATTTCTCAAATAGTTTTGATTTGACGCCCAGTAAGAAAATAAGTTTACATTATGATCCAGTACATATAAATATGCATATACATTATGTATACTTATATGTGCTATGTGCTGAGGAGTGGCAGAATATTAGATTTTTCAAAAGCAGTTCTTGTTTTGTTATGTTTTGATATCCCCACATCCGTGAAATTAAACACTTGCCCTTATTATATGTTTACTTTTCTATTCAACTTTACTTTTAAAAATGCCAGTCTAACCCACGAAATTGATTTTGCCTCCCACTAATGAGGCAAGGTTCACAATTATTTTCCCAACATTTTATTATGAAAAATTGCAAATACATAGAAAAGTTTAAAGAACTGTATATCATGCAATGTTGTTGTATAATCAACTACTATACCCACCATTTACTTTCAACAATTCAAATGTAGTTTCAGACACTTAAATACTTCACATTATGAACTAGAATTCAATATTTTTATAAATATTTGGTTTAGGTAAAATTTACATAGAGTGAAAGGCATAAATTTAAGTGTATGTTAATTTCCTAGGGTTGTTTAACAAATTACCATCAACTGCGTGGTGTAGAACAACAGGAATTTATTGTCCCTTGGCTGTGGAGGTTAGAAATCTGACATCAAGGTGTTGGCACGTAATTTCCTCCTTGCGGCCTCTTTGGGCACCTTCTGCCAGTCCACTTGTGATTCTGTAGTGCTGCAAACAAGAAAGCTGCTCCATTTGGGCTGTTATTTAGGGAGTTCTTGGTTGAAATGCTCAGTAACAAAGTATTCTCTAGAATCAACACTCTTTTTTCCTTCCCAGTAAAAAGGCATCTGAAACTTTTTGCCAATGATTAGCACTCCATTTATAAGGAAAAGCCTCATCTCAAAGTCCTTGAAATAGAGTCCCTTAAGCTCTAATAAACTCTGTTTTTCCAATTACACTCATAAAATGGAACACATGCCAGTGCGAACGGGTGCAATGATGTCTGTGTGGCTGATTCTCATTCTCTCTCTCTCTCTCCATCGCCTCTGAAAATACAGGGCCAAATGCTTCATAAAGAGATGAAAGTAGAAAGGAGGACAATAATAATTAGGATTGATTTAGGTGAGCGGTGAGCTAAAGATCCAAGAACCCATGTTATATGGTAGAGAAGGGAGTGTTCAGAGGTGAGGGTAGAAATCATGGTTGAAGATACCAGTAACCAGTGGTCAAAGATGTCATAAGTGTTTGATACCAAGTTATTGAGGCAAAGGCCAGGGACTTTGTGATTCTCAGCAGTGAGGATATGGGGAGGGTGTTGAAAGTTTGGAGTTCAGACAAAGGATTAAAAGAAGGTAACCAGAGGAGTTAAAGTTGCTGGATGAATAATCCAGAAGGTTGGATGATGAAGGCAAAGAACTAGTGGCCGTGGGCCAGGAATGGAACTGGCCCAGATCCATTGGATGGTTTATCGTCAGACATCAAGTGTACGTTCTGCTGGGCATGGGAGGTCCTGGGTCTGCAGTGTGCCCAGGGGGGCAGGCTGTGTCACAGAAAGCGGGATGGATGAGAAGCATAGGACCGAGGCTTCCATTCTAGCTCTGCCCCACACCATCTGGATGACCTTAGGCAACTGATTGAAACTCTCTGAGTCTCGGTTTCTTCATCTGAAAAACTTTGATGAAAATGCTTGTCTTCTGCAAGGATGAAATGAGATAATGTGTATAAAATCGCTTTGAACGTTAGAATGCTGTGCACATGTAAGGTGTCACTATCATTATTACTGGAGGGTACTTGAGCTCTCTGGTTGAAACAATGTTCCAGACCTCCAAGGGAGAAACTATCCATATGCCCTTAAATTACTGTTTTTCTTTTTTTTCTCGGCAATATGAGACTCAGACTTCTACTACCGTAGCAAGACAATGCTGACAGCCTTTCATTTTGTATATTAGTCAGGACTCCAGGCTTCAAATGACAGAAACCTGAATTCAAACTGGCTTAAGTCAAAAAGGAAGTTTGTTGACTCAGAACAGGAGCATGCAGAGATGTATCTAGGTTCAGACATGGTCCAGTGTAAGAGCTCAAATGACGTTGCAATTTCTCTCGGTCTCTCTCCCCACTCAGCTGTTTCCCTCTTTGTGGACTTGTTTGCTCTCACATTGCTGCCTCATCACAGTGTTTCAGCCTAGCAACCTCAGCAGAAGGAGACATTCCCTCTCCATCCTCTGTATCTGAATCCAAGGAAAGACTGGGATGCCCCTAGCACTGCCCTCTCCCCAAGTTATGGGTGACAGGCCCACCTCCGAGCATATCAGAGGTGTATTTACTACAAAGCCAATGCCGCTAAATTGTAAAACTTTCCAAAGTAAAAATTTTAATCATATCTGTTTCCACTCCATCACACTTCCCTCGTGTCCAGCAATGTTGAGTGGCCATCGACATTTGTGCAGGGGCAGGCGAATTGAGTACACATTTGGTCTGGCTTTTGTGGGATATATTTACATGCTTGACAGAGACTTTTATGTACAGTTTAGATATTGCTAGGCATTCTGGTGTAGGAATGGCTCCGGAAATACCCCTACAGGACTTTAGCCCAACTTACCTGACATCTTGACATGAAGTTACAGTGGCAGAGACCATACTATACACAAATGTGTTCAATTGGCATCCAGGACTAGTGAGTGGAGGGTGGAGAAAAAAACGTGGTTTGAAATGCATGTAGCCAGAAGCTAGTCTGTGGAACTCCTTCCAAGTATCAGAAGTATACAATTAGAAGTGAAGAAAGCCATTCTCATTAACACTTAGCCAAACCAGAAGTTTTGTTCTATCAAAAATATGTTTGGTAATACAGCACGTACAATGATAAATGCACCATATTTTTTCCTTCTTTTGATGGAAATCACTTGAAATTGAACCGATTAGAACGCCTGGGTTTGTAGCCTATGCTTGTGGTATTTTTAGAACTTTTCATTTTTTAAAAATTTATCTTCTCTTCGTATAACATTTTGTATGTACCGAGTGCTTCTCTGATTACTGGGCTATACAAGTAAACACAGCAAACTCTCATGGCGCTGTCAGAGACTACTATTCAAACAAGAGGACCTCCAACAGGCTTCTCTGTGGACTTCTGGGCAAAAGCTGTAGTTGTCACTTCATGGTACACTTTGATTAAGACAACAACAACAACAAAACAAACTTCAAGTAGCTCAGTAATCCAGCGTTGGAAGCCAGACAAAAACAAAAGAGAACCATGGACATCTCTATTAACAAAACAGAACGAAAAAAAACAACAAAAGCAAGACTGCAGTAAGAGCAGAGACTAACTTTCTGTGATTATTTGAAGTTACACTTGAAATGGTTGTTGTTATATCTAGTTCTTGGAATTTTATTTTGGCTATTTAATGAAGCCTATATAATAATGGCCAAGAAATGCATACACTGGAAAATGCAGCTTTTCTGCACACAGAAGAATATTCACTGGGGTGAATCGGAAAGTAGCACAAAATCCGGGCACTATTATGCTGGGGAAACATTTCAAAAGGGGAGGATCAGACTAAAATTTGTCTCTCTGTTCAAAAGGCACATGTTTATAAAACTCTGCCTCCCACCACGTAAAGCAGCACAGAACGTAAGAGTAAAAAACTCAAAAAGACAGGGCAGAGAGATGCTGTGCAATTTAAATAGAGACAAGACATCTCCCAAGTAATAAGAAATTTCAGCTGGCATTTTGCAATATGTATTAAGAAAGAGTAAATCTTCTTAAATTCTAGCATGTAATGAAGACTTAAAGAATGAACTTTAAAAGTCACTGCTGCCAAGAGATTTGTGAATTCTCTAAAACATTAAAAACTCCTCTATAAGGAAGTGGCCATTTCAAATGCAGATGACGAGGGTGGTGAATGCCTTTAGAAAGGATGAGAATCTAGAGATTGACAATAAATGAAAAAGAAACATTTTCTTTGGCCGTCCTTGGCTCAAGGTTTCAGCAATTTCTAGTTAAGAAGGATTGAAGGATTGGAAGTTATTACCAGGGCTATGCTATTTATTATTCTTTTTATGTAAATACACACATACACACACAGATAGATATGGATAGGAATGTAGACATAGATGGAGATATATGTATAGCTATACACACTCGTGCTTACGTTACCTGAATAGTGAAGTATGTTTAGTTTTCATTCCATTGAATGAGTTTAGTTAATTTTACGTAACATCTTTGTTATCGTTACAAAATTCCAGGTTCAATATCCCGTGTCACGGTGAACTGAAAAGACTTTGTAAGCAGACCGCAGTTTAAACTCTGATTCTTCCACTTGCCAACCATGAGACCTCAAGAAAATTGCTTGGTGTCGGACCTGGCAAAATGAGGAGAAAAAAGCTGATGCCCCAGGCTGCTGTGGAAACTAAATTATATAAAATATGTAAAGCTCCTGTACCAGATATTCACCATGCCCACAACCCTAAAGGAAGATTCCTGCCCAAATTTCCTGCTGACGGGGACGAGTCTGCCATGTTTAGAACAATGTGGCCTCCTGTATTAATTCTGATCCTGGAAGGCAGCCTGCCCTCTGAAGCCGAGGAGGAGATGGCCCTCGTCATGGCAGTCCTGCCAGCCTCAGCATTCATGGGTTTGCCCTCAAACTCATTCTTCCTTTATTTTATCCCGTCTCTGTTCCTTTCAGTCCTGGCTGGCAGTGTTTCTGTCGATACGAAATTATCAAAATACTTGTTGAGCTCTCATGCAATTCACGTGAAGCCACCAGACAAGAGGGTCTTGCACAGATCTTTTCTGGATAACTGCATCTCTATCAGCTTCTGCTGAGATGATTGATTGAATCCATGAATCACACACCTCATCTCTTTAGCAAATGGCTATCCAGCCAGACCCCTGGCTCTGTTTCCAGATAGGGCTATCTGAATGGGCTAAGAATCTTCCAAATCATCAAGTACTGGTTCCTTTTTGCTTAGCAGTTCCTTCTTTAGTTTATTTCTAATTTTTTGCATTTTACTATAAGCAGCAAGGAGAAACCAGGCTACACCTTCAAGACTTTGCGTAGAAATCTCTTCAGCTAAATATCCAAGTTCATTGCTTACAAATTCTACTTTCCATTCAGCAGAACGCAATTCAGCCAAGTCCTCTGTCACAAGGATCACCTTTCCTCCAGTATCCGATAACATGTTCCTCATTTCTGCCTGAGATCTCTGTTGTGGACTGAATGTTTGTGTTCCCCTCAAAATTCATATATTGAAACCTTAAGCCCCAGTGTGAAAGTATTTGGAGGTGGAACCTTGGGGAGTAATTAGGTTAAATAAGGTCATGAGGATAGGGACGTCGTGATGAAATTAGTGTCCTTATAAGAAGAGAAAGAGAAACTACAGCCCTCTCTCCACCATATGAGGACACAGAGAGAAGGCAGCCATCTATCTGTAAACCGGGAGGAGGGCTGTCACCCGGCATCTAATCTGTTGGCATCTTGATTTTGGACTTCCAGCCTCCAGAACTGTGAGGAATAAATGTCTGTGGTTTACGTCACCTAGTTTATGACTTTTTTATATAGCAGCCAAGGCTGACTAAGACAATCTCACAAAAGGCACATTTAACATTCATGTTTTTGGCAACATTCTGTTCATGACAATATATGTATTCGCTGAGACAATAAAACTTTTCTCTATAGTCCTTTTCTTTCTGAAAACTCATCCGAATCTCCTTTAACATCCATATTTCTCCCAAAAGACTCTTCTGAGCAATCTAGGCTTTTACTATCTTGCACGTCAAAACTCTTTTAGCCTCTAATCATGACCCATGACCCAATTCCAAACCAATTTCCACATTTTTAGGTATTTGTTGCAACAGCACCCCACTTCCAGGTACCAATATCTGGATAGTGCCCTAGGGCTGCTATAACAAAGTACCACAAACTGGCTGGCTTTAACAACGGAAATTTATTATCTCGCGGTTCTGGAGACCCGAGTCTGAAATCCAGGTGTTGGCAGGGTTGGTTCTTGCAAGGGCTGTAAAAAACCGATCAGTTTCAGGCTTCTCTCCTTGCCTTGTCAATGGCTGTCTTCCTGTCTTTTCACATCGCTTTCTTCCTGTGCATGTCTGTGTCCAAATTACCCCTTCTCATAAAGACATCAGTCATGTTGGATTAGGTGCTCACCCCACTCCAGTGTGACCTCATCCAAACTTAACTAATCACATCTATAATGACCCTGTTTCCAAACAAGGTCACATTCTGAGGGACTTAGGGTTAGGACTTCAACATGTGAGTTTTGAGAGCACATGATTTAACTCATAATAACTCCTTCACCCTGGTGCCAGCTGATTGGGCCAGGGTTGGGCACTCGATCTATGGATTACTGATTTACAGTTGACCTTTGACCTAAGTCTTTTTGCTTAGACTGAAAAACTCACTTTTGGATACTTGTCTTGAGAAATCTAGAGACAATCAAGAAGTTAGTATAAGAGCTGAAGCTGAAAGCGAGAGAGAGAGTCTCTGAGGTAAATGGGGGACCCTGAGCAGGCCAGTATGTAGGAGCAGTAGTGCTGAGTTTTGAATAAGCTGAGATCTGTGGTTAGGGTAAGGAAAAAGGGCAGAGAGAGAGAATGTGTGTGCACGCAAAAGGAGACTCAATAAGCCACACAAGGAGAAGAGCAGACCGAGAGTGGTGGTGTTCTGGGAAGGTGGAACACTAAAGGAAAATTGAGTGAGATCTTTCTGCTGAGATCCCTGGGGATGACTGACAGGGTGGTTCTAGGCTCCATAATGCTAACTCCTGCTGTGGCCCTCGCTCTTGGAGTCCTGTATGATTTCTGTCTCTGTCCGAACTCCTGCCCCCTTCCTACACACAGACACCTCAAACAAAAAATCCCAATTGATCCAGTCCAAGTCCAATTCTAAGAACCCATTTACACCATCACTTAGTTAAGGCATCGCACAAAGTTGGTCCTCAACAATCTTAGTTTCCATCCCCTCCATCAACTACTAACTGGGTCAAGATTCTGGGACACAAAAATACCAGGCTAATGAAGCAATGGCCCTTCCAGAATTATTGGTGCTTAAACCGCTTTCACTCTTAGGTGGGTTTTAATGAGTTAAGACAACATTAGAATCTAGCTTCTTTTAGTAACAGGTTCTTCAGACTGTAACACCTTGGTAGGAGCATAAGGTACCATCACACTTAAACAATCCTCGTTTTTCTGTTTATGAACTGAGAGGAGGAAGTCATCACAGAGCAGTAGCTTTTATTCCCTTTAGTCTGCAATTGTAAAGGCAGAAGAGGAAATTAGTGAGAGAAAAAGAGATGGCTGACTGTTGCTAAGCAACCTTTGTTGGCATGAAATGTAAAACTGAGACTCAAAGAGCTTCTAATTGGGCAAATATCTTAGAATATTAATAATTCCTAAGGGCCTTGTTTTCAGATAATTCATTTTTTTACTGAAGCCTTTAATCACTTATTTTAGAGATGGTTGTCAAATTACATAAAATTTTATCACTTAAAGCTAATTTTGGAGTAACTGATTGAGTTCCAGGTATTTGCAGAAGAGACTTTATTTTTTAAAAAAAATTTAAATAAGCCTCAGACTATATATTACTTACACATGACTACCATAGCTCTCCATTTCTATAGCCAAGTGTCTCCCTAGAGCTATACTAGCACTGGAAATGAAGGGTTGCCCCTAACTTACTACTTACATGTTATGGTCTCTCATAGGGTGACAACTTCATCCTGATTTGCCCAGAACTTTTTCTAGTTGTGGTAGCAAAACTCCTGCATTCCAGAAACCCCTTAAATCCGAAGCGTATGTGGATGGTTTGTTATTATTATTATTATTATTATTATTATTATTATATCTGATGGTTGGATTGGATTTGGGATGTACCGTGGAACTAGCATGTCTTGGAGGATCTTTTCTGAGCACAGCTGACCTTCATATCTGGGTGTTCCCCGGGCAGCTGGCTGGTTAGGATTGATGGGGCTCTCAGCTTGATGCAGTCCTGCGAGAGGGTTGTTTGATTGAACCCATTGGAACTGCTTGGCAGTGAGAGTGAAATCAACCTGTTTCTCCTCCATTTCAGTTTCCTTAATCTGTGGTTGTGGTGACAGAGTCCCAGAGAGCAGTTTCCAGGCTCTCGGCCTCACGTAGAAAGGTGCTGGCTCCGGTAGTAGATGGCCATCAGCTGTAACCAGTTAGCCATTAGCCACGAATTTAACTGCCATGGCTACGTTGGGAAGTTGGTTGGTTGGGTGGCAGAGAAGCAGACAGCAAATTGCGGATCATGTGGCTCCTGCCTCCTGTGTCTCCAACCCAGCCGCCAGCGAGAATATAGCGGTATGACTCCCCTATCTATGGCTCCGTGAGTGTTCCTTTTCGGCCTCACCTTATCCTGCATTCTTGTACGGGGAGCAGGAGCTGAGTCCCCACACGACGTAGTGTTGACCCATATTTTAAGGGTGAGGTTTCAACTTCGTTTAGGCCCCCAGATAGTTTACATATATCATAGGTTCCCATCAGTAATGTCTGTCATTATACGAAGCAATTCCAGCTGGCATAGACATAGTGGGGGTCTGACATAGAGGAGGGGTAGCAGTGGAGCATGTGCAGTGTGAAAGAGAAAGCCATTGGCCGATTCTTAAATGTTTCCTAGGGAAGGGGCACTGTTCTCTCTATGGGAGCAGTCACATCTTCTCACACAAATATGGAAGAATTCTTCCAAACTCCCTTGGCCATCAGAGGTCAGGCACAGAGCAACTATGTGTCCCCTTGTCCCTGAGGTTCTTGATACATAATCCAGTTGGTTGTATGGTCCACTGACCTGCATCTCATTGTCTACATCACAGAAGTTTGAGACAGTCAGCTATGGATCACAGCAAATTGAGTGCCATGTGAAGGCCCAGGGAAGGGGAGCCCAAGGTAGATAGATGGTTGGGCAATAAGGAGCTTGACAGGGATAATTTAACCTAGTGACAGCAAGACTGAGGGGTAATAATCAGTGCTCAAGTAGATAAGGATTTTCTCCGGGAAGGAATGGCTCTTTCACTGAAAGAGAACAAATAAGAGAAATTGTGTGCAATCTAAATATGCCAGATTGAGGTACGATATACTGACAACCAACTTGTAATGTTTCTATCATGTATAATCGGGCAATATGAGGGTGCTATGTCCAAAATTAACAAAGGATTAATTATCAAGGCTTGGCCTGATAATTTTCTGTGTTATCAGTGTTTGTACACTGCAGGAAAGACCCTAGCTGAATGTATCACACATGTGTCCCTCAAACTAATCCCTCGTAACTCTCACTTCTTGAACGAATGCAAGGAGGCTCTATAGTGATTTGTATTTGTGTGAGCTGATAGCCTAGAGGCGGATAGATGAAATAAGGATGCAGATTTAGCAGCTAGATTCACTGGTACTAGTTAGGTTGTAAAGATGTGGAATGAAACTCAGTCGACAACTGTTAATACACAATTCAGTCAAATGAATAGAATTGGTTTTTAGGCTGGTACTAAGGAGGGGTGATGGGTCTCATTTTAACCTAACAAATTCCGAGGGAGTTATAAGTGCTTTTCAAAGAGGATATAGACTTTTTGCAGGTGGAGAAAGGTAGGTAAAATCTGAAGGAGAAGCAAAATAACAACGAACTCTCAACACACTCTCACTCTATTCTGGGAAAACAAGGATGCCAGCTTCTAGGTAATCGTGTTTTAAGGGTACATTCTTAACCCTCAAAGAAGAGGTGATACTATCAGTACCCAAAATAGTTACGATCAGCAAGTCAAGTAAATTCACAGAATTCTAAAATTCTGAGTTCATCTTTTTGGTTTCAGGATTAATCCTTCTCATACTGAGTCAGTAAGGGGTGGGTGTGGGGGTTAGTGTGCAGTGGGGGAAGTTTCAGAAATCGCTTTTCTACACCATCCATCTTGTCTCCAGGTGCATCCACAGACACATGGACTTCACCCTAGACTTCTGGGGGCTACCTTGTGGTTAAGCACTCAGTCAGCCAAGCTTATCCTTCCTGTACCATCTTCTTTGCACCAATACACAACCACACACACATGCACATACACACACACACACAGTCCCTTGGCTCTTCTAAGCCCTTTCATTACTTGTTCCCCATTCTCCAGGTCCTGCCTGTTCTTTATCGGATTTCTGTTGTAACCCCCCAGTCATCTCCTGCTCCATGGTGGCGGCTATGAGGTGGGGACAGGCTTTTTCAGATCCTGATCTGGGGGTGTCTGTGCAAAAAAATTCCTGCTAGAATATCCTGCTAAGAGAAGCTAGAAACTTTGCCTTGACGTACAATACAAAAGCCTCTTTCTCTCTTAGCCTCAGGAGCCACAAGGTCCCCGAAAAGGGAAACTTGTCTTGCCACAAAAGCATCTGAGGTTTATCATCAGTAGTGCATTTACCCCGGAGCAAAGGGGTTGGACAGGCTTCTTCAGTAAGCAAAGGTTTGGAGAGGAAGGAAGGAAGAGACGAAGGGAGAGAGGAAAAGACAAGGAAAGGAAACGAGGGGAAAGGAAAGTCAGTGCCCTTTTTTGCTAGGCCTGCGGCATGAGTCTGTCACAGAAGCTGTAACAGGATGGCAGAAGTTACATAAACTCTTCTGGCGACTCTTGCCCTGGCTGTTTCTTATCTTCAGAAAGCTCTTCCAGCAGACTCTGTGGCTTGCTTCCCTGCTCCCTTAGCCTCTGCTTAAATGTCACGTTGCTCAGAGAGGCATTTCCTGATTGTCTCTGACCACTTTACTCTTCATATGTAAACGTAGCACTGCCTGACGCATTATGTGGTTATTTGCTTGCTATCTATTTTTCCCACACTAAAATGCAACAAAGGAACAAGACAAACAAATAAAGAAGCAAAAACTCACAGACAACAGTTTAGTGGTTACCAGAGGGTTAGGGGGAGGTGGGATGGTAGATGAGGGTAAGGAGGTCAAATATATAGCAATGGAAGGAGAACTGACTGAGTGGTGAACACATAATGCAATATATAGATGATGTATTATAGATTTATACACTTGAAACCTATGTAGTTTTGTTGACCATTGTCACCCCAATAAATTTTAATTTAAAAAAAAAAAAAGTAAGTTCTGTGTGAGCCGGGACTGTGTTGCCGATTTTCTTCAGTGCTATCCCCAGAACAGTTCCTGGCAACGTAACAGAAGCTCTAAAAATATTTGGTTAATAAAAATTAGGTATACCAGTTTCTGTGGAGCTTTATCGATGTTTCCAGGATTCACTGTATTGGCTTAAAGCAAATAAAATGGGGACTGAAGTATTACATCTGTGATGTGTGGCCTTCAGCTAAAATAATAAATACCAAAACCAAGCCAGTCACTCCTTGATTTGTAGACCACCAGCTGCTTCCTGGTGGATAAATTTCCTCCCAGTTATAATAAATGAGGGAGCGCCCCAATACCTGGGGTGTGAATGACTAAGGGCGATGGTCTTTCAAACACTGTGAGCTTTTGGCTGGATAAGAGTCCTTGGAGAATCCAGTTAGATGCATATAGGGCAAGACAACTGGGAGCTCCTTTCTTGGGGCCTCAATCCTCACTATTCCTCATCTTGATTTGACTGGCTGCAACACTCTTCAAGTTTCTGCATTAATTGAAGCAGGAAAATATGTGCTCCAAAAGAGCTTTGATATCCTGGTATAAAGAACAGATGCAAGATTAGACGAAGGCCTATGGACATGGGAGAGTCAATTAATTTTAGTTGACATCCCTCTTGGCATTTGGGTTCATCTATAAAATGCCTTGCTTGTTCCATCTATTGTAATCCCCCTTGACTGCTGCAGAGAACTTGCCTTTTATCCAAAGTAAATATTCCAGGAGATGAAATCTAAGCAGACCATGTTAGCACTGTAAAGTTGAGTTCTAATGGCTTTCTCCCATGCAGGGATTTGACACTTTGTAGTGGAGGAGGCGAGGTTGGTGAGGGAGCTGTTGTTTTGAAATGAGCAGTGTCTTCTCTCTAAGTCGATTTTTAATGTATCCGCACCTCTAGCCTAATCGGTTGTATCCGGCTGAAAAATAAACATTTTCCTTGGAAACAGTCTCCCCCCTTCCATTACCTGATATAGAAAATCTGGCCTTTTTCTAGCTGTTTGGATCATTTTCCACTTTATATGCACACTTGCAGATGCACCTTTCCCCTCTCATTAGCCTGCAGGATTGTCATGCCTCTTCCTTAACCTTGATGGACATCTAGCCCCTTGCGGTTAGACTCCCCAGCCTTCATCTCTGGGCCTTTACATGTGTTGTTTCCTCTGCCTCATGGTCCTAACCTACTTCCTTTCTTGCCCCTCATCGCCTGGGAGATCCCCATTCATCCTTCATTCTCCAGACAAGGTTACCTCCTCTTCCATCTGTTTCTACACCAGAGTCTATAACTCAAATGCGTTCGGGTGCAGGTAAGTCAAATGGGTGAAACTGGCGCTATGTGAGATAATTAGGAGAAGGGCAGAGTGTGGTGAATTGGAGAGTGCATGCTTCTCTAAATGGAAGGCCACGTCTCAGCTCCAGACTAGTACTGTCATTGGAGAACACATGCCAACTCTTGCCCTCTTTTCTGATTTTGAAGAAGTTAGAAATCCAGATTTTCATGGGAAAGGGCCTTATGTGTAACATGTTATGTAGGCCCAGATGTGGCCTGTGGGCCGTCAGATGAGGCGCCTGTTGAGTTGTCTCAGTTGTCATCCTCGCTGGGCTCTAAGTGCTGTGAAGAGAAGGGCAAGAGCCTGTCTTGTTAATTGTTTTACAGTGTTTACAGGGCCTACCATGGGGTCTAGCATATAGTAGGTGCTCAAAAAAATACTGGCTGAATGAACAAATAGCTAAATTATAATGTCAAACCTAGCCTATTTTGCAAGCTGCTGCCTCTCAAATCACAGAGCTCTTACCATCAAGATCAGTCCCGAATGAAATGAAATGAGCTGACCCTTTCTACTACCACCACCCCCTTCCAAATCGCTCTTGTTTTTATTTTTCTGGAATTGATTTTCATCCAGAAGTGGCATTGGCTTAGGTAAAATCATGAGGGATTGTATCTTCTCCCATGACCAATTTAGATTCTCCTAGAATCAATTGCCGAGGAAAAAGGTAGGTAGTTCCCTAGACAGAATAGTGAAACTCAGAAGATGGACTGTTGGTAGGCTGCAGAGGGAACTCTTGGCTCCTCCTGCGCTTTCCTCTCTTGGGTCTGGACTTCAAGTCATCTCCATTTGCATGAAGGCATGCCCACCTGGGTGGCAAAAAATATGTCCTCTTGCATGGGAAGGCTGGCGTCTGGCTGGGAGATAGCCATGTAGGGGACTCCACACTGAAGATGAAAAAACTATCTTTTGTAAACCAAATTATTTAATTGCAAGCTACTGTCTGTTTATCTACTTTTTCCATTCCAAGGCCTTTAGCATCATCTGGTGGAAATGTTCCAGGCTTGTTTGGAAGGGGAGATGCTCCAGTAAGAGCAATAAATGAGGAGCATTGCCCATCAGAGGCCACCCAGTGGCAGCAACAGTAAAGGGGAAGTAACACCTTAGTGTGGTCTGAGGGTGCTTATTAGAAATGCAGATACCCAGGCACCCCACTCTCCCCCAGACCTCCCTTCCTCTAGGAGTGAGCCCCAAATACCTGCATTTTGAAGAAGTGCTCACAATAGTTTGAGAAACACTGCCAGAGGAAAGGGAAGAGTGGGGGAAGAGGAAGGGGAAGGGGAGGTAGGTCTTTCCTTCCTTCATGGCTACCTTGCAAGCTCCAGTTTTGATATTAAGACAGATGGCAGTTATTTTTTCAGGGCAGAGGGAATGTTTATTTCCTGGCAGTGTGTCTTACACGGTGTGATCTAATAAAGGCACATCAGGCTCAATGGTCCTAATGATTTGGTCCTTTGCCACAGCCTCCACTTAAGCTTTGTTACCCACTTACACTCCCACCTGAGACTTTGGTGGGTTTATTTTTGTCACTGAGGACATGAAGCAATCCGCATTAAGGGGGCTATTTCACAGTCATCCCTCTCACTTGTTTGCCTAGTAGCCACATGCAGGAACAGACTGTTCAAGTGCATAAAAAGAGACATGTAGTGACACTCAGCAGGGAAGCAGGTCTTTTCTAAATAAGCAGCCTCATTGTCTCCCAGCTCTGTGGTGTTTACAGCAGAAGAGACTGACTGGCTCAGTTGATTCAGAAACAGGAGAAAAAAAAAAAATCGGGGATCAGGGAGCTGGGGAGTTGGCTCGCCCCTGACTCACTGAATGGTCTATGGTGACGTCCTCAGGCCTCCCTCCCCCCCCCCCCCCCGCATAGCCCCGCCTCCCCATAACGAGCTGGAAACATGACCCAACCCTGTAAACTGAGGATGATAGAATCACGGATTCTGGTTATTCAAAAGAGGCTTGCAAATTCCAAAGTGAGAAGGGTCTGCCATTTGGAAGTAACAGCGAGAAAGGGGACTGTGAACAGCTGTTGAGCCACATATGATATTGTGCGAAAAATATTATCCCAGAGTTAGACCAGGTTTGCGATCTTGGCTTTTGATACCAGCTTAACTGTGTGACACTGAGCAAGTCACCCGACCTTGGACAAATAACCTATTCTTGGGCAACTCACCTGACCTCACCCACACCCACTTTTTTAAATGTAAAATGGGTGGGCAGGGTGGGGCAATCAGGTGACCTGTAAGGTCCTCTTGACTACTCCAGCCATGTCTGTGAATTACTGAGAGGAAAACCACCTTTGCTCAGGAGCACGATTTCTTCCTATGACTTCCTTCAAGGGCCTGTCAGAAGTGGGGTGGTCTCTGAGCAGATATCCAGCAAAACTGTCTGGACTAACATCTCTGGTTGTGCCTTCACATATACATTAAAATTAAATACTGTGAAACTATAAAGTAAGTGTTAGGAAGTGCCATGAAGTTCTCAGTTTTCCCATAGGACTGTTTGATACCTTTTCTTGGGAATGGTAACCAAATTCTTTAACAACAATTTCTTTTGGTGCCTTTGATTTGCAGAGACCAGAATGTGTGTTTATTCTTCCTTCTGGTTAACTCAGCACTGGAAAGACAGTCTTGCTGCTTCTGCAGGGATCCTGTTCGTAACTGAGACTCTTTCACAAAGAGATAGCTCTGCGTAGAGAAGAGGAGCTGGGGTGTGGGCTGTAGTGTAGAAAAGAATCCTGAGAAAAAACCAGTAACCGAAAAACACTCAATGATAAAGTGAACCCTGCAGTCAAGGTCAGTTCAGATCTCCAGTCCTTGCTTTGATCAGGACAGCTGAGAAGGGAGTGGCACCTGCTCATGGGCTCTCTTTGCCCTACCCCAAGTCCAAGTTGGCTGATTAGAAAGATGCTCTCAATGATTATAAGAAGATCTCTGAGATCAGTAAGGCTTTTGTCCTTATCAGGAGCCTTTTGACTAGGTCCTTCCTGGATACTGGACCGAACAAGGAAGCCTCTGCCGATTCACTTGAGCCCTGCACTTCCAAGATGGGGCTTCCAAGTTCCTCTCCCCTTCCCATTGCCTCGTCCTTCTTGTCTCTTGTAAGTTTTGTCATCATCTGAACACAGCTCCTCTGCCTTTGGGTTGGGGGACTTACCCTCTCCTGTGAAGCAGACAGCAACCAGCAGCTCAGTCATCTGCCAAGACCCAGCCTCATGGGAAATGACCAAGAATTTGCCACTTCATTACATTCCTAGTTTCTTCTCTTTAAGGTCCAAGGAACAAAGAGTCAGATGGTCTCTCCCAAATGGCTGACACCTAAGATATTTATTACCTGTAAAGACTGAGGTGGTGAGCTGGGGTCGGGGAATGGCACACAGGCCAGATCACGGAAGGCTTTTCTTCCTTAGGTTCTTAGGATGGTGACACACTAAATAGTTTTAAACAGGAAGGTGAAAGATCAGATTGGTGTTTTGGAAAAGTCGTATAATGATGAAAACATTACAGGGCAGCAAAGAGGTCGGGGGGCAGAAATAATGGGGGCTAGAACAGGGGTTACAGGAATGAGACTGGAGAGAAGTGTAGAGAATCAGATCTGGATGGTAGCATTGACTAGTCACTGATTTTTTGAACCTGGGGCACTGGGAGTCAGAAAGAAAGATGAATCTGGTTTGGACAAATGATTGATACTGAAACCATTTACTAAAATTGGAAATTCAGATGGAAGAACAGTTTTTTGTCTTTTGTTTTTTGGAGGGGAGGGTGTTAACATGATGAGTTTAATTTTGAATATATGATTCTGAGATATCTATGAGACATTCAAATGCAGATGTTTATTAGAAAGTAGCATACATTTGTTTGGAATTCAGGAAAGAGAGTGGAGTTAGAGAAAACTATGGGGATAGTTGAGGTTGTCCAGGGAGGGGATGCAAGTTTTCACAACAGAGGCCCCAGGACTTACATCCCAGGGAAACACTTATGTTAAACTCATATCAAGGAGGGGATGCCTCCCAGGGAGCCTGAGAAGGTGGGGTCAGAGAGGAAAGAAGAGAACTGGGAGAGTTTAAAGGAAAAGTGGTCAACAGCATCCAATATGGCCAAAAAGGTAAGAAAGATGAAGGTGAAGTGTCCATGAATATAGCAAAAATGGAGTTGTTTGTGACCTTGTTTCAGAGGTGTAGTGGGGCTGAAACCAGAATGCAGTGAGAGGAGAGAAAATAAAGGGATAATTGTTTCAAAAAGTTTGGCTGCAAAGAGGAGAAAGATAGGGGAAGCTGTGGAATCAAAGAAAGTTTATTTATTTATTTGTTTGTTTGTTTATCTATGTATTTTGTTTCATTGTATTTTGCATTTAAAAGGAGAGATTGGTGTAATGGTACAAAAGAGAAAAATGGCCATGGTACATATGCAACAACATAAATACATTTCAAAAGCATTATGCTAAGTGAAAGAAGCCAGACACAGCAGACTTGAAACTGTTTGATTCCATTTATATGAAATTCCAGAAGAGTCAAAACTACAGTGACAGAAAGCAAAGCAGTGTTTGCCAGGGCCCAGGGGTTGGGGGTAGGAACTGACTGCACTTGGGCACCACGGAGCTACGTGGGGTGTTGGAAATGTTCAATACAGGCAGTCCTGGGGTTCATGCTTTTGATACACCCAAATGTCAGTTATCACAGATTAGTGAAATAACACCAGTCTCCCAACAACATAGTTCACATTCCAGTTGCTATAGTGTCTTACCTGGGATGAATTGCTTAGGGTGCAAACATTGCAGCTAGCTCTTCAGTCCACGAGTCACTATGTGAAGAACAGATGTGGTTCATTATAAGTGACTGACCACATCTCTTCATTCAGTCTGTTGATTATTGGTCACTGGCCACCTGTCATCCAGTTTACTCACAGACAGCAAAACATTATCTTTGTGTTACCTCCTGGTATCCCAGTAATAGACCCATATGACACTTTGCAAAAATGGACAATTGAAAGAAGGAACTGGCCAAGAAAGGAGAAATTGCAGCAAAGAAATGAAAAGTGATAATGTTGGAAGTGAAATTCAAATTGAATGTAAATCTATAGAAGAAATAGCTGATGGTGGAAATGCCATCGTTTGAGAGACTTTAGATAAACAGCCAGAGGAATTTAATGAAGGTGTACTTATTATGGGCATAAATGAAGACAATGGTTGTGATGAAAAGAATGAGATATCCCAGAAGTGACAAAAGAAAAACAAAACCCACGTTAAAAACATTCTCAGAGAGCCATTTTATGAGTTGGATGACATTGAAAGTGCAAAGGATGCAATACTGGAAGGTGATCCACACTTAGAAAGGAGTGTGACAATGCCCCAACGTGTAGAAAAGATGCTCACTCTGCATGATAAATAATACAACAAGAAAAAGGCAAGCACTGTTGAACTACTCTTGGTAAGCTTTTCACAAGTAAATGAAATACTGTAATTCTCAGTGTTTCTGATATTTTAAATTACAGTGTACTAAATATATCTTTATTTTACTGCTTTAAAAAAACTATTCATTTATAACTGACAACAAGAGAGTTTTTAATATTTTGACCAAAATTTTCCATTATTTATTAAGATCACTTGGCATGGTCTCAGCTTGCGTGGTCATTTTTCCATGTAGTGATTCCACACTACTACACAAAGCAAGGCCTGCCTATGTCTTCATTGAGGGATGGTTACAAGACTACTACATGTACTTGTCAAAACTCATCAAATTGTACATTTAAAACAGATGACTTTTATTGTATGAAAATTACATTTTAACAAAACTACTGAAGTAGCTATTATACAGAGGGTGCCCAAAAAACTGTGTACACATTTTAAGAAAAGAAAAAACTGTATTAAAATTGTAATACAATGAGTGATGCTAGCATTCATTTGATTAATGCCATCTTTTGAGCTAACGTAACACTACTTGTTTCTACCGTAATTCAATTCAACTTCGAAAAGTAATACATAGATAACATCTCTTAAAACGTGTACATTTTTTGGCACCCTCTATTGAAACTGCTATTTGACTAACATTTTTCTCATATGTCTAATCTTGCAGCAACCCTGCAGCATAGTTATTTTTATCCCAGTTTATAAATAAAAGAACAAAGCCTCAGAGGTGGTGTGACTTACTCAGGCCATACAGCTAGCAAGCGCCAGAGCTGTGCTCCAAGCCCTCCCTGCACCAGTGGTTCTCAAAGTTGGTTTTTAATTATTAGAATCACCGGAGATTTCTAAAGTTCCGATGTCCAAGCCTCACCCTCAGCAGGTTGGAGAACCAGTGCCGGGACCACACTGTCTTCCATCTGGCCAGCATAAAACAACATGCAGTGACATGTTACAGGGAAATATATTTTTAAAATCTGGGTGGAAGGATGGGGTGTTTAATTTTTGTAAATAAGAATTAGTAAAGGTTCATTACAATTTTTTTTTTCTATGTAGAAGCTCAAACTACAAAATAACCGTTATTAATACAATTTACAAACTTCTCTAGACAGACCAAAAAAATACAGGTAGAATTGAGATTTTCTTTACAAGTACGAGATTTGGGTTCTAAAAGATTTTGTTGTTTCTGTTGTTGTTAAGGCCTTATTTTGTAGAGCTGTTTTAGGTCCCACAGCAGTACTGAGCAGAAGGTACAGAGATTTCCCATATGCCCTCATCCCCACACATTCACAGCCTCCCCCATTATCAGTGTCCCTCGCCAGAGGGCTACATCTGTTACAATTGATGAGCCTCCATCGACACACCCTTATCACCCAGAGTCTGTACTTGACCTTACAGTTCACTCTTGTTGTTGTACTGAAAGAGTTTTAAATCTTAGTTTTAACTGACTTTTCAATCCTCAGCTTTCAACAGTTACTGAGTACCAACTATGAGCCAGGCACTTGCTAAGGGTTTGTTTTTTTTATATAACTATCTAATTCAGTCATCAAACAACACAATTACCCTCATTTTATGATGAGATTCAGATGAATTAACTTGCTCAAGGTCTTACAGTAGCAAGGCCTAGATTTAAACCCACATCTGACTCTGAAGCCTGCACTTTTCCATGCTTTATTACATTATTATTACTATTAAATTGTTATTAAATGATATTACCCTAAGCAAAATGTTTCGTAAAGCTCCTGATACATAGAAAACATTCAGCAACTGAATTTCCTTCCCCGAGGATTTGTCATCAAGGCTGTAAAGGACTTCCCGGGGTCCATCAGGTGGCAATGGGAAGGCAGAGGGAAGCTCTGGTGGCCCAAGCACTGCAGGATGTGAATGGGACTCCGGGCAGAGGGACAATAAAGCAGATGGGGTGTGTGCCTTTCATGACTGAGAGGCAAAGTTGTACAGGTGAGAATGATAACGCGATGTGACTCTTCAAGGTGGATTCGTACCTGGCTTTGTGAGGCTGACACCTAGGTAGGCAAGGGGACGGATGCCTGCTAAACTGTTGGAATGCATAGAACATCAGCTTAGGTCAGGTTCATTTTATTTTGGAAAGACCTAGTTGGAGCAAGGATGTTATGTTTGCTAATCGTGAGACAAGCTTTCACTGGCCATAAAGCATAGGTGTTAAAAGCCTGGTGGTTAATTGCATGGGTGTAGGTGTCGGAGGCTAAATCCTGGCCTGACCACTTCTTAACTGTGTGACCTTGAGGAATTTTTTTTTCAACTAATCATCTCATTCATGAAAGGGAGAAAAATGCCTAGGAACAAGCTTATTGTAATTATTAAGTAAGTTAATGTATATAAAGCAGTCAGCACAATGGAAGTATATAGGAAGTTCTCAATAAATGGTAGCTATTATTTTTTCCCACTTTTATTGAGCTATAATGGACATAAATTATTGTATTGGTTTTAGGTGTACAATATGATTATTTAATATATGTATATATTGAGAAATGATTATCATAGGTTAGTTAACATCCATCACCTCACATACTGGTAGTTACAGTATTTTTTTCTTGTGATGGAACTTTTAAGATCTACCCTGTTAGCAACTTTCAAATATACGGCACAGTATTGGTAACTATTATACTGCTGACACACAAGCAGTTGAGAAGAAAATAATCTCTTATTTCTTGATTCCTTTCTGTACGATCCTTCTTTTTTAGTGATCAACCATTAGTGTAATGGAACGATAGTTGAACTTCACAGTAAAGCCAAAGGTAGGGTTTGTATCTTTCTCCACATGTTCCATACAGCACAATTCATGTATTTACTTGTCGGTGATGCAATTCTTCTTTCCTTTATGTTCTCTTAGCCTGCTTTAAAATTTTTATTTTAGCTTTATTATGACCCTTCACAAGCTAAGTGTTTTGTACAAATATAATAGCATTGGGATCTATGTTAAGCTTCAAGGAGCATGTGAGTGTCCTTGGAGAAAGTACTGGGAATTTTTTTTTTAAAAATCAATATTTAAAGAACTGCATTGAAAGTGTACACCCTAAATTTGTCAATGCCAGCATAAACCAGATGGGCACCTCACAATTTGGAATGAGTGACCGTAAAACAATTAGAAAAAAGTTGGATTAAAACTGAAGGAGATGCCTTCAGGTGGTAAAGTTAAGGTACTAGCTCCCCAGACTTCAAGCTGTAAGTGAGAGAATAATACAAAACAACTGTGATTTGAATAGGGGTCAACGGTGTGACATTTTTGAAATTCGCAAGACCCAGAGTGGAACCCAAAATGAATAAATGAATAAATATTAATCTTTTGTAGTGAATATATAAGGCAATACCAAATTTTCAAGGAGGGGTTGTTCTAAATTTTAAGGAGCATAATGATGTTGGATACAGTCAAGAAAAGAACAGCAAAATTGAAGAGAAAATGTGAAAAACAGGAGAAGGGACAAGGAGAATAAGAGACAGGCGAGAAAGGAAAGAGTTGGCATTTTAGAAAAGGAAAGAGTTGGCAAGAGAAATTTCTCAACAGAAAGGGCAAAGTTGGTGAAATGGATGAAACGGTTTCCTTGCATGCTTGAAGGCCACCTTCAAAGTTAAGGATGGACCTAAAAGGACCTCACACAATCCCTTCAAGTGCTATGATTCCATGAGACTTGGCTTTCTGGTTTGTACCCCTGAACACACCACATGTTTTTAAATACCAGAATTTTAAAACTTGCAGCTTGAGCAGCCAGTGCATCATTCTTCCGAGGACTCGAATCAGATTTCTGGCTTTCTCACTCTGTGGTCAACATTCAATTGCATTTGTTAAGCAGCCAGCCAGACCCTGTAAGAGTGGAAACAACAGGTCAGCTGATAGCGATAAGGGCCTTTCCAATCAAATTGAAATTTATGTCAGTATCCAGATGATTTGGAGTGCGATCTATATACAACTAGAAAATGCTGTTCTTGTTATTCTGCTGCTCCTTTGTAGAAGCCCAAGAATATACTGTACATTCACCTAAAAGTTTTGTATTGCACTTTTATTTCTGTCTGTGTCCAGTGAATCGCCACTCATGGATATCATGCCTCACTTCCCTGTGACAGAGCACTCAGGGGAAAATAACCATGTATGAGGGATAGGATATGATTCAGTTCTGATATGTTTAAGGGTCAATATTTCTTGCTAAGAATGGCTCCTGCTTCCTTGGATTGGAAAATATGGGCTGACTGGAGTACCTGGGGAGGAAATCTTATAGAAAGGAAATTACAGGATTGGATTCCAAACCGTCTGCCTTTCCAATTAAGATGGATGGGACCACAATGCAGGCCCAGGTACCCATAGTCTCAGAAAGAAATCTGGTTTGTTATTTACAACAATACTCCCCCAGAGTGCAATAAAACAATCAAAAGATCTGTGCTTCTGAAAGAATATGTTTCCAGCTGTTGCCACATGAAACCCTCCCTGATACTAACTGAAAAATAATCTGTGGCCTCATTTTGTAAAATTGTATTTAAAAAAAAACCTTCTTTGTGCTTAAGAATCTTGTGTTCCTGCTACCAAGCTCAGGAGTCACCCCTCCCTCTTGCTCTCTTCATCTACGCCTCCTGCCCCCAACTCCATAGCTCCACAAATATCATTTTTTCCTTTACCAGCATCTCCATGCTTTCATTGTGCCTCAGTTAATGGTTCTCATTTCCTTTGACGCTCTCATTACCTCCCAAATTAAGCTCCCCATTGCGGTAACAGGCAAGCTTAAAATGATTTGGAGACCAAGCTTGTTTTTCCACAAGGGCAAGATGCCTGTTGAAATAGCTGTGTGAGATTGGGTTCCTTTGAGAAATGTCTTTTATTAAAGTGAGTGATTAGACTTAATTTGACTTCCTGCCTAGGGTCAAGGTCAAAGCATCTCTCTGATGTTGCCTCACCATCTCTGTTTTTTCACCTAACCTGAAGATAATAGCCCATTCCTCACGCGTTTCTCTCTCTGGTGTCTTTTTGTAGATGGTCATCAATTCCCCCTTGCTTCCCAGCAACCTGGTGACTTACAAGTATTCAACTTTGCATGGTTGTGGTAAAAGCGATTTTCCTCAGGAGAAATGCAACAGCACACAACAGAGTGGCAGAGCAGCCCTATTTGGACTTTGTTTATTGACGACACCAGTTTATTTCTAGGAAGAGCCTATGATCAGCATTCAAAACGTCCTCTGAGATGTGTCATCATGAGGTCAATAGCTGCATATACCAGAGAAATAAGAAGGCAAATCGGTTTCTTCTCTCTGAGCTTGCCAGTGTGAGATCCAAGCAAGATGCTTAACCCCACTGACATTCATTTTTCTCAGCTGTAAAATGGAGGTAATAATATACCTTACAGTATGTGGAGATTAAATAAGATGACGTGTATAAAGTGATTAACCCAGTACTTAAGAGGTCTGTGTGATGCAGTGAGTAAGAGTGCAAAGTAAAGCTGGACTGCCTTCTCTAAATCCTCCCTCAGGCTCTTGTTGTATGTGTAATTTAGGGCAAGGCAAATAACTTTGTGCCTCAGTTTGCCAATCTGTAAAATGAGCCAATAATTGAGTGTACCTTATAGGGCTGTTGTGAGGATTCAATGAATTAATATAAAATACTCAGAACAGTGCCTGGCACATGACAAGCAGTATAAAAGTGTTTGCTGTTAAAGAAAATACTAGTATTATTCCAGCTATTGAAATGAGTTGTGGCTTTGAAAATGATGTCCTGAAAAACTGATAAAATAAAAGTAGAGCAGTAAAGGTTTAGTCTTTAGTTATACATAGATTAAGATGTTTCCCTTTTTTCTTTGACAAAAGGAAGCAGAAAATTCCAAGATGATGTTGTCTTGGGAAGACCATCTGGGAGAGAAAGAAGTCCCAGGTAATCTGGTTATCTTCACATTCCCTGGAAGCCCATTGGTTCCCTGAAGACCTGAACAAAGGGAAATCTGACCTTATACCTGAACAAAGCTGCTTTTTAAACCTGGAAAGATGGGGCTAAGAGGACGATTATGAGGGGTAGTGTTTCCCTTCAGGGAGAGAACTTAATATAGCTGGAGGTCATAGGAGATAATCCTCAATGCTCATTCACAAATTAGTATTTTCCTTATTTTAAAAAGAGTGGGAGTCAGTTAGAAGCCAGTGGGGAATTCCATGCTGAGGCCAGAACAAATACTTGCTGATAAGGTTTGAAAATCCACACATGACTACTTTCTGCCTCATTTAGGCCTTTGTCAAAGCTTCTCTGTGCCAATTATTTTGTTTTTCCTTATTTTTAAAACTCTTGGAAGAACATATAACTATTGTTAAGTAAGAGATGCATGAGCCATGTAATAAATATGAACAATGAAAAGCAATTTTCCTAAACTTATGTGTATTTTCTGTTGCTTTTTAAAACAGGTGTCTAAAAGAACCATGATATAGAGTGATCTCGTGTATACATTGAATTAAGGTTCTTCTGGGTTTAGTGACCTTGGGCAAATCCCTTCTCTGAATTTTAGTTTCTATATCCTCTGCTTATACCAGAGGGTTATCGTGGACACCAAATAAGAAGAGAAAACTCTCTTTGCATGCAAAAGTGGTATTAATGAAAAGAAGTTATAAATGTAAATTTATAAAGCTGAGATTGGGAGAAAAAGGATGAGGAGAAGGGGAGAGAGAGAAAGACATCTTTGGGGAGAAAAAGAGTGAGATGTGAGGAGAAAAATCAGTTTTCAAGATCCTAATTTTAGGTGCAAGAAGAAAACAGTTTGGAAGTTAAAAGGCATAACATAAATGAACAACAATAAGAGAAAGCTAAAAATAAATCATGTATAAGCATTAGATGGACTGTTATGTGGTATTAAAAGTTATGCTTATGAAATGTCTGAATGGCATGGAAAATACTAGGACATATAGTGCTAATTGATAAACAGGGCACTGCATTGTACATGTAGAGAGAATGAAATCAACTGTCTAAGAAAAGCATGAAAAGGATTGGAAAGAAATATGGCAAAATTGATTGCCTCTGAAAAATGAGCAATTAAAGGAGTTTGTTTTTATCCTTTCTGAAGATTCAAATTTTCCTTTAGTGGACAGAAATCAATTTTTAATTAACAACTAAAGTAAATTCACAACAAAAGTCTGTGGGCTAAAATGTGGGATTGGTGTCTGAAAGATCCAACATACGTACCTCGTTACTCCACTTACTAGCAGTCTAGTGTGTCAGTAGCAACAATAACAATAATAATAAAAATGACAGCTTTCAGTTATATACTGCTTATGTAGGACCAGGAACCTGTTACGTGCTTTATATGCAATAGCTCATCAAATCCTGACTAATATCCCCTTGTCTTAGTTTGAGAGGGCTGCCGTAACAAAGCACCACAAAGTGGCGTAGACAACGATTTTTTGCCTCACAGTTTTGGAGCTTCAAAGTCCTAAATCAAGGTCGGCAGGGCTGGGTCCTTCTGAGGGCTGTGAGGGAAGGATCCATTCCAGGCCTCTCTCCTTGGCTTGTGGATGGCTGTCTTCTTCCTGTATCTCTTAACATTGTCTTCCCTCTGCCTGTATCTTTCTTTTCACACGGTGTTCTTTTTATAAGGACCTTATTTATATTGGATTAGGGGCCCACTCTACTCAAGGATGACCTTATTTAATTAATTACATCAAATGACCCTATTTCCAAATAAGGTCACCTTCTGAGGTACTGGGGCTTGGGATTTCAACATATGAATTTTGGAGGGATACAATTCAACCTGTAACACCCATGACAAAGAGAGGACTTTTGTACTCCATTTTACAGGTATAGAAACTGAGGCCCAGAGAAGTTAAGTAACTTCCCAAGGTCCCGGAGCTAGTAAGTGGTAGAGCTGGGATTCTAGGGCAGGAAGTCTGACTCCAGAGCCTCTCTGGAAAGCTAGAGGAGAAATACTATAGAAATAGATTTCAATTCTCTTACATAGCCAGGCAAGAGAACACAGAGACTTTATTTCTGTGGTGAGTCTTAAAAATTACCTGCTGAACCAGATAACTCTGGATTCAATAAGCAGGTTTTTCCCGGTAGTCTACCTGTCTATGTCTAGTTTGCACCCCAAGGTGCCTGTTACCAACTGGTTTCACCCCCTTCAAAACACTGGTGTTGCGCACTCTAACTTTATACCAGGTCAGGGTACAAAGCAGATGGCGTTAGGTTTCCGCAGCTTCGGCGAGGTTGACCTGCTGGTGAGTGAATGGGAGGAGGCGTTCACAGCAGCATATCCCAGACAAAGGGCCCAGCATTGCAGCACAGCCTGTGGGGATGAATTTGAGGGGTATTTTTCACATTTGAGGATTTTCTGTCTAGCATAGTAGATTGGCCAGGAGATCACATGGGCATTGTTACCAGGAGGTATGACGATGACTAGCCAGAGCTTCATCTGTTAGGACTCAGTGGACCTGGAGTGATGCTACAGCATAGGTTAGAAATAAGACGTTGAACAGCCATTGTTTTAAAAAGAATCCTTCCAATCAAGAAGCTTTGCAAACACACGCACACTGGGCCTTCTGTGCCTGCTGTACCCCTGGGAAAATCGGTGCCCCTTGAAGTCATGCCGGCTCTCCCCCAGAAAGCTGAGAGAGAAGCTGCTTAGCCACATGGTGAAGAAGGGAGGGCCACCTACACTGGCCAGTGCAGGGTCAGCTGCATCGCCGGGACGTGTTGATTCCTCAGGCCCTGGGACCAGATGACCAGTGCCACATCTGGGCATGTGCCCGTGGGCCTGAGCAGAAAACCAGAGCCTGTATCTTGAACATTTGTACAGCCAGTCTCGTGGGAGTATCTAACCCCACCCTCAGGGCCCCTGGCAAGCCACTGCTATTCGATCACTTGAATCACAAGTTTCCAGTGGAGTCTTAGAATTTCAGCCTTGGGAGACACCTCTGAGATCACCCTATCTCCCTGGTGTTACAAATAAGGAAATGGATAACCAAGAGGCACTGAAAGTCAGTTTATAACCAAATCAAGGGCAGAGGTGATGTTTCCTGACAGCCGCCCCATACCCTGTCCAGGAGGCCTCTGCTGGAAAGATGCCTGCTCTTGAAGGCTGTTTAGATGGCTTGTTTTATTTACATAAAAACAAATTTCTCCATTGCACAATTCCACCAGGCTTTCCTTTGCTTTCCATGCCTGCTTTCTCCTCTATAAAATGAGGGGTAGTGAATAGTAACCACCATAAGACCAATGAGTTAATACATGGAAAGCGCTTGGAATTCTTACTGGCACATAAACACAATACATGGCACATTGCTGTTGTTATTAATACTATTATAATAACCATTGCATTAGTTTCCTAGGAGCGCTATAACAAAGTACCACAAACTAGGTGGCTTAAAACAACAAAAATTTGTTTTCTTACAGTTCTGGAGGCTCAAAGTCTGAAGTTAAGGTGCTAAGAGGGCCGTGTTCCTTTCAAAGCCAGCCTCTAGGGGAAAATCCTTCTTTGCTTCTTCCAGCTTGTGGTACCTCCAGGCGTTCCTTGGCTTGTGGCAGCGAAACTCCCATCTCTGCCTCTGTCTTCACATGGCCCCCTTCCTTCTGTGTCTGTGTTTCTTCTCCTTGTCTTTGAAGGACACCAGTCACATAAGATTAAGAATCCACCCTACTCCAGTATGATCTCATCTTAATGATTTACATTTGCAAAGACCCTATTTTCAAATAAGGCCACATTCACAGGTACTAGGGGTTAGGACTTCAACATATGTATCGGGGGGGAATATAGTTCACCCCATAGTAATCATTATCGTTGTCATGAATCAACAAATTTTAGCACGGGTATTTTCATGTGGGTTATAAAAGGTGATCACTTCTTTCTCGTCATAGCCCTGGACAGAGCTGCCTCAGAACTCGCCTGTATTCATTTCAATCAGCAAACTGATCTAGATACCAGGCATGCAGAAGTTTCAGATCTGCTAGAGAGAAAATAAAAGAGGGCTTTTAATTTGTAAAGACATTGCAAAACCAATGTATTAATGCAACTCTCTCGTTTTCATTTAAGAAAGTCAGAGTTCATCAATAAGGTGGTTTTATTGTGGCCATTTATTTCTGACCAGCAATTTCTTAGTATTCTGGGTTTGCATATTTGATTCCTTCAGAAATTTCCTAGGGAGAGAAAAGACAACAAAACTTGAATACAATTATGACTGTGGCTCTCTATGTATACCTTATCCCAGTACTGAGGTTTGCAGGGACAATTTGTCCTCATAGTGTATTCAGAAGAGAGGACAATAAGAAAAATGCACACATATGTACATACATATAAATGTAATACGTGTGTATATATATGTATATGTATAATATACAAATCTATACATATATGTATACATTGCTTATATATGCAAAGGATGAGTTATCATTGCTCTTCAAATTGATTTATTGTTTACCATTGATAATGTAACTGTAGCTATATAAATTTTGAGGGAAATGAGTAAGTAAGAAAAATAATTCACCACCATTTGATGGTGCTACTTTTACTTGGCAATGTGTTGCAAGCTCTTGCCAACTGAATCACAAATCATGGGCCATTTCCCCCACTTGTTCTCTATGTCACAAACATCTCAAATTAGTCACTATTTCTATGGCTACTACTAACACGCTGTTACATCACCATATTGGAAGAATTATGGAGATCATATTTATGTCCTAATTTGTGAGCTATGGGTTGTTCATTATTTTCCTGTGAGTCATTTTGAAATCCAGGGTGTTTGCTCAGGACCTCAAATTACAGTGATTTTATTGTTTGGTTTCTTCCACATGAAAACAGATTCTAATGTGGATCTAATTGAGTTAATATAATAAGTGCACTTTTCATGTAAGCAAATCCCTCGTGGGCTGCTGCTTTCTCTTTGAGCATGAATCACCGGTTATGAAATCTATAAATACCAAAGCAAATTTGCTTGTGCCTCTGAAGGAGGAACAATACCTTGCCATGTTTTATTTATATTCAAAATTCCTTTTCAGTGAAGGAGAGATATTGACTTCTAAATGTTTGAATAGTCGTAGATTTCTTCAGTACTTTCTTAAGTTAGAAAATAAAATGGATGACAGAATATTCCAAATCAGTAACAATAATTTCAAGCAGTTTTGTCTCATCCAAACTACACTACAAAACATCACACAGGAGTTCTTGTCAGAGCATTTCACATCAATTTTCTTTTATTTTTTACATTAATGTTTGCTCATTTCTGAATCTTGCCTGTTCAAATTGAACAAGCAGCAGTGACGGGCAGGAATGACTCTATTCTCTCTCATCTTCTAAAACTGGCCTCAGGCAGAATTTCATTTTTTCTTCTGCTTTCCTGATGACATCAGAGAGTGGGATCGCACATGTCCAAGCAGAGGGCAGCAGCATGAGGTCTCTGGTGGAGCCCAGTCAATATGATTTGAATCTATATTTATCAGAAGCCCCTTGGCAGTTGCTCCCAAGACTTTCCCCACTCTTCCACCCATCACTTGACCACCATGCTCCTTTCACCTAGCGTGGGAAGTCCCTCTAGCATCATACATTCATTCATTAACCAACGCTTATTAAGTGACTACTAATTGCCAGACACTGACGTAGGTGATGGAGACCCAAATATACTGTCCTTATCCTCAAGGACCAAGTCTGTTGATCACTTAATCCTTTGGAGGCTCTAGAACACTTAGGCATTAGGCTTTTAACACCACATTCTGGGTCCCATAGGACTGAAAAATCTAAAGGGAATGAGTGTTTTAATCAGATTTCCATCTTCCAGTCTGGCTTTGTGAATGCAAGGGAAAGATTTAGAAGAGGGGTTGGGGAACACTGATGTATATCTGCAGAGTTCCTTTTTATAGTCTATAACCTGCCTTGCTTGTGGGCATAGTACCTTCTGGAAATAACCACTGCCATTTTGAATCTTATTTCTTTGTGTTGCTCTGTAAGCTTAAATCTTCTTCATGTCTCCTCAGCTGTATCATCAACAACTAAAAAGAGGAGGGACCCTGCCTTCTATTTATTTGGAGTTTGCATATGGTATTATGCACCAAGTAGGTTCTAAATACAATGCCTTGAGAGACAGAGATGTGTGTTACTGATTCGCCATCAAACTTGTATCAGTATGAGTATGAATGTACAGATCGGTACCCTGTACCAGCTACTTAGGACAGTTTCCTCCCTGCTCCCTAAAAGGCTCCTGTAACCTCCAGCCTACCAAACCCCAGGCCTCTCTTTTATACACTCAACATACCCTACTCATCTTAATACCACGCTCACATCGTCAGAGCTATAACCACCACTCGGGCAGTCCAAAAGATTTTAATCAAACCACCATGAAGTACAATGCGAGGCACACAATACAAGCTTAGAAGATATTTAGAGTTGAAACGAAATGTTCCCAGATAGAAGTCCCAGGGGGTCCTTCTGGGATCCAGACCCTGTGAGCTTGACTTACTCAGACCCCTCTAAAATACGTGGCAAACCTGTTCTCCTTCTTCTTCCTCACGTTGCCCTGGAGAGCACAAAGCATGTTTGGTGCTGAATCCTGAGTGATGATGTTTACCTTCCTAATAACATTCCCCTGCTGCTATTTGAAACCAATGGATCTAGGAGGCCAAGAGGCCAGCCAAGAGGAGATCCTACCTATTGGTTACAGGCCTGGACTCTGGGGTCAGGCAACCCTGAATGCAAATTCAGTCTCTTCCATTTGTCAGTTTAGTGATTTTTGAACCAATTCTGGAACTTCCTTAATGCTCATTTCCTCATCTGTAAAATTAGGCTAATGACAGTGCCTACCTTATTGGTTTATTGTGAGTATTAAACGATGGAACGAATGGGAAGTGTTTAGCAGAGAGGCTGGCACAGAGCAAGGACTCAAAGGTAAAACGGTCCTATGAGAATGGAGCCAGTCAAGTCAGAGGAGGAAGAGATACCGGTGAGGGGCTAACACCATCTGTGGGAGGCACAGCAAGGAACTAAATGTGAAGACACCGTAGGAATGGAAAAAACAGGTGATGGAAGTTTCAAGTATAGAATTCAAGCCAACAAGACGTCACATCATTGGAGATTAGATAAACAAGAAGGAGGAGGAGCCCAGGATGCCCCTTGCACATTGGGTGCCAATAGATGATGGTTCCATTACCCTAGCAGTAAGTGCATGCTGGAAATGGGCGAGTTGATGATTTCATATGAGTAGTATTGAGACATCAGTGTGACTAGACTGTAGGTATATTTATTCAGCCCTAAGGATTTACCCTAAGGAAGAAATTGTGTGATGTTCATATAAGGTGCTCCAGCACCCAGTATAATGCCCGCTGCTGAAAAGTGGCTCAATAGATGTTATGGAGCTGAATTGTTGAAGTGATCTGCTCAGCACAGGGATATGCCGGCCTGGTGTTGGGCAGAGGGAGATGACCTGCCAAGAAGTGAGAGCAGAGAAAGAAGAGTGTGGACCAGAGGCAGAGGGCAGCACCTTCTGTGGGGGACGGCTGCACTGAAGACGAGGGAAAGAAGAAAAGCACATGAAAGAAACTGAGACAGATCCTTGCGAAGGAGAAGAGAATTGAGAAAATGTAGGGCTCCAAAAACATTGAGAAGAAAGGACTTCAAGAATAAGGGTTAGGAGAGTAAAAGCACTAGCCATTAAGGAAAAGATCAAGCAATTAAATTACAATTAAAAACTGTCCTTCAAAAGTAACCATTAAGAGAGAGAAAAGGCAAGGCAGAGAGCAGAGAAGACATTGGCGACACAAATAACTGTCACTGGATATGATGGAGAGTATATGAAAAACTACTACAAATAAGTAAGAAAATGAAAAGCGACACAGGCAAAAAGAGGCAAAGACTCGAAAAGGTACTTCTTAAAAAATAAAAAGTTATCCAAATGTCTAAAAATGTGTGAAAGCTTTCCAATTTGTAACCTTGGAAAAGCAAATTAAAAACACACATATGCCTGAAAGAAATGGTTTTATTATTAATGTATGTAGATTCTGAAGTTTTTGTTTTGTAAAACTTGAGGTTTTTGTATTTTTCTTTATTCATGAGCTTTATAGATTAGAACGGTAATGGTGACACTCATCATTGTGAATATTAAAGTGTTTTTGTGACTTTAGCTAAATGTAAGTATGCCATAGTAGTGAGAAATCTATGTAGTTACTTTATTTCAGTAGAGAAATCATTTTTGATAATTTTAAAATTAAATTGAGTTAATTAAACTGACTTGCCAAGTTATGGTCAGGATTTAGAGCTGTGGAAATTGATATATTGCTGGTGGGAGGGCAAATTAGGACAAACACTTTGGAGAAAAGTTTGGCATTGTTTATTGAAGTGGTAGATGCATGCGATCAGTAATTTCACTGTTAGGCATAGCCCACAAAGAAATGTGTGCCCACGCATCAAAAGACATAGGAGCATGTTCATGGCAGCACTATTAATACTCCTCCATCTGAAAACAACCTAAATTGTCATCAACAGCAGAATGGATAAATACACTGAGGTATATAGTGTGGAACACTATAAGAGCAATAAAAATGAATAAATTATCAATGAATACAAGAAAACAGATAAATCTCACAAATAGGATTTTGAGTGAAAGAAGACAGGTCTAGACAAGTATATAGTGTGTGGTTCTATGTATATAGAATTTTAAAACAAGCAAAACTAAGTATTTAGGGATGCACACTAGTGGTAAGAGGATAAGGGACTAACTGCCGTAAAGTCAGGGTAGTGGTTGGCTTAGGAGGGTAGGATGGGGATTGGAATTGTCACAGCCGACTTCCGGGATGCTGGTACTGTTTACTTAATTGTCCTGGGAAGTGATTACATGGACAGCAATCCATCAAGCCCCATATTTATGTGGCATGCACATTCTGTATGGATAGCTTATGTTAGAGTAAATATGTTGTTTTTTAAACAGGAAGATAAAAAATACAGGTATTTCGGTGTGGGGATTTAGGTTGATAAAAGCAGGGAGAGACTGTTGCCTTGTGGGTTACTCACTGTTAACCTTAAGGAAAGAAGTTTCAGTAAAACTGTGGGAGCAGCAGCCACATTTTAAGGGGTTGGGAACAAATAAGTTTTAAGAAAATGAGGCTGCTAGCAAAGATTTCCAAAAAGTTTTCTGAAGAAAGGAAGGGGAATGATGAAGAGGTAGCTCATTGGGTAGGAAGTTTAAATGTTTATTCTATTTTATTTTTAAGACTGTCGGAGATTTCAATCTATCTAGAGACTTCCAATTTCTCTGTAAAGAGATTGGAAAACAAAGATGATAGAAAAGATAATTGATGGATAAGGTCTAGGGTTATAAACCATAGGTGGCGGGGTTGACTGTCACAGGGAGGGGGTACTTCCTCAGTGATGGGCATAAAGGAAGAGCTCTGGGGGAACAGAAAGGAGGGGATCAAAGAGGACAGCTGAGAATCAGAGGACCCCTTTCTACTCAGAAGGTGAGAGGTGCTAAAGTGACCTTGGGGATCTGACACAGAAGGTGAGAGATGCTAACATAGTCTTGAGGACCTGAGAGAGTTAGACAAGCCCTAGGCAGATCCCAGGGTTTGTGAGTAACCATCCAGACCCAGTTGAAGTTCATTGCAAGAATATGGGCAGACTCAATAAACAAGGATTTAGGGATTCTCGGGCAAGCACAATAGCTTGAGAATAATAATAGTAAATGGGGCTGTGCCATTTATCATGGTCTGCATATTGACGGTAAGGGAAGGCACTGCCATAGATATGTTTACAGGGAAAGTTCAGAAAGCTGAAGCAGCTGGAAAAAAATAAGGACAAGATGATTTGCTGAGGGTAGAGGGGTTGAGGAAGAGTCTTAGAGGCAATGGAGAAAATTTGAGAGTCGTCGAGGGAAATGGAGGAAGGAGCTGATAAAAGTCAAGTACAAGAAGTAACTGTCAACACTGAGAACCTGGCTGAGGGTCGAGGCCAGGAGTCTGCTGTTGCATGAATCTGTGTGGTTGTTGGACGTTTTCCATCAGCACCCAGCTGACAGAAACTGTAGCACTAATCCAGTGCCATACTTTGCTGCATGGATATAGCAAGGGAGTGCGGGACTGGGTGGTGGCAATTTGAAGATGCTGGCAGAGTGGTTTAGGCTTTCACCTGGGATCCAGGGTTGGGAAGAAAGGCCAGGAGAGGAACTTCTGCATAAAATGGAGGTACTGCTGTCAAAGAACAAGGGCAGAAGAAGTGGAGTCATGAGAGCATTAGAAAGATTAAAGATTGTTGTCATCTGGAAGGATACTAGACAATTGTTCCAATTGATGCCAATTTCTAGGGTGGGAGTGGTGGCTGAAATGAAGAGGTCATTCATACAAGGAGGTCTAGGACTTGCAGGGCTAGGTTATTGGATGAGTCTCTTAAATGAACATTGACACCTTCATAGGATGGTAAAGACGTTTCAGATTTTATGCCAACTATGACTGAATACTCTGGCTGCCTGGACGGTTGTGTTGAGAAGGATTCTGAAGCCATTTTAAGATAGAAAGAGGATCATGATAAATTAGCAATATTTGCCCATAGGAGGAGGGAAGAGTAATAAATGTGCCATATATTTGTGGTACCTGTTCAAAAATTATGACAGGAGTTGGGATACAAGAAACTGAGTGTGGTATGACCCAAGAATTCAAAGAATGAGAGGTAGTGAGTGACTAGTTCAAGATTAATTTCATGCAGTAAATATTAATCACCAAGTTAATTTTGTTTTCTTTCTAACTAGGCTTTTTATCTTCTTTTCTTCATCTGTCCTCAGCTAGTTACCACCATGAACCTCAGTTCAGTCTATTTGAAAGGCCTTCCTTCACCAGCATTTCTGAGGTTTGTTCAATCAAAGGTCATTCAGTAGAAATCTATACAGCAATGTCCAAACTATTCTTATGGAACCCCACTGGGCCCATAGAAATGCTCGCAGAATTTTTGGAAGAGAAAGAAAGAAAATTGGGCCTTTTATAAAAGATATACTTCTATTATTTGTGAGATTCAATGGCCTATTTCGAGTATGATTGCTCTGTACTTGGAACAGTGGAAAGATGGGCTAAATTATAACTCCACTTTAATAAGCATGCATATTATTTCAATTAATACTAATGATAGCCCTGTGGATTAGATATTATCACTATCATGTATTTTGTATTTTGTTATTTTAAATTATTTTTTAAGTTACAAGAAAATGCATCTTCCTTATAACAGAGTACAGAGGTATGCGTAGTATAAATTGAAAGCCTCTTTCTTAACACATTTCATTGCTCACCCTTGTCTGTTTTGCTGATAGAGACAGTGGTAGAAGCAATAATGAAAGCCTGGTTTGTCTAACTGAAGACATTTTAATCTCTGTTTTATTATTTAAACACTACTGCCTAGCACTGGTCTTTTCAGGAAAGGTATCACATGAACAGAAAAGATAATCAGCAGAGGTTCTGTGGGCTGCTTTTTGTTCATTATTAACTAAACAGAAAGATAAGGCAATGTCAAGAAAATGAAATCTTCTGTGAAAAAAAAGAAGTTTTATCAAGACAGGATGACCTAAGCTGGCTCTGTGTGTGGTTCTGTATTTGCCCATAAAAGCAAGTGAACATATAGCTGAATTTCACTCCAGACAAAGATGGAATAATAAGGATAGGACCTGCCTTCCCACCTGAAAAGAAAACCTGGGCAAACTATGTGAAACAACCAAGAAAATGGACGTCAGCGATGAAGGACAGTGAGTGCTGTGATTGCCCCAACCCTCTGCCTGGACAGTGTGTCCAGCCTGTGGCACTGACAAGTGGAATGCAGGTGGGCCCAGTGACCTCTCTGAGCGGGGGATCTCAGTCTTCTTATTAAAAAGCCTCAGGCAGTAGTACTGTAACAAAACCAAAATCAGCATTGAAAAGGTTTGAAAATGGAATGAACTGCAATAACATATCCCTTTCCAAAAGAATATCTCCCAGGCTGGGGATAGACTTATAGGATTCACCTAGAAATTCTTGGTATCCTTGGGATGTTCATTTAGGTTAACAAGAGGACAAATATTCCAGTATTCCTCGTGGTCCTACCACATGCCAGACTCTGTGGTGTGTGCTAAAGTCTCTGAATAAAACACAACTGAGTTCTAGCCCTTTGCTTAGTGAGGTTCTTATTTGGGTAGTTTCAGTCTGGGCTCTTCTGACTATTTATTCCATATTAGCTAGTGACTAAAAGCCCCTATCTTGTAGTCAATTCATCATTCTGTGGGTACCAGGAAAAGGCAAGACTGTGAAGTAGGGGAAATACAATTTTGTCCCTCTTCCTTTCCTCTCCTCTTTTGAAGGCTGTGGTGAGTGGAGGACCCCAGCGTTCTCAGCCTTAGTTGTAAATTGCTCTGTTTTGTCCAGCTTCTTCTCTAAATACCACTCTCCACTCAGACTGTCTCTTCATGACAACCTCACCCCTTGTCTGGCTTTACTTATTCTTAGAGCTCGAAGACCCCTTTGATGTATTTTGGCTCTAACCTAAGGCTTACTTCTTCTGGCCCAGCCAAACTCAGCTCTCCCCTCAGTCATGATTCACCCATAAGCAAATCTACTATCTGCAAGGAACACCATCTTTGTTCGGCACGCCCCAGGACATTCTGTGGGTAGCAGCCTGGCAATCAGCCCTTCCTGGGCTGGTGTGTGAATGGGTTGTGAATGAGTGAGTGGTCAAGACCCTTCCTGGCAGCCTCAGGCTCCTCTCACAAACTGCTCCTTCGCCGTTTCCCATCCTTATATATAACGTTCCCTCTCCCTGGCACGCCTCGCTCACCACCCTTGACCACTGCTCCTATTTTCACCTAACCAATGCCATTTTTCAAGTTTGGGTTGAATCCTGGCCCCCAAATTCATATGTTGAAGTCCTAACCCAAAGTACTGCAGAATGTGACCATATTTAGAGATAAGTTCTTTACAAACGTAATCAAGTTAAAGTGAGGTCTCTTGGTTGTGCCTTGATCCAATATGATTGGTGTCTTTATTAAAAGGGAAAATTTGGACAGAGAGACACTTAGGAAGAAGACAATATGAGGAGACGGAAGGAGACGATAACCATCTACAAGCCAAGGACAGAGACCCTCACAGCCATCAGAAGAAACCACCCCTGCCTACACCTTGATCTCAGATCTCTAGCCTCCAGAGCTGTGAGGCAATACTTGTCTGTTGTGTAAGCCTCCCAGTCTTTGGAAATTTGTTATGAAGACTTGCTAGTTCAATGGGAGTGTCTTCAGGATAACATCTGTGGGGAAGTGACAGAAGGAGACTAGACAATGGGAGAAGTTGACCTGCGATGCATCAAGAGCTCAACTAATTCCAAAGTCACCCTGGAGCTGGGATGGCCCTTGGGAGTGGTCCCCTCTTGATCATAAGGAGGTAAGGAGGGGAGGCCAGATCTTTAGGCACAAATAAAGCCCTCCTCCCAACACAGGTCAGTCTTCTAATGTGGGAGCGGGCTCCTTGGGTAAGGAGTCTTTCTTTCTTTTCTTTTCCTTCTTTTTTATAGATGATTGGATAAAGAAGATGTGATATATATATATATATATATATATATATATATATATATATATATATATATATACACACACACAATGGAATACTATTCTGCCATAAGAAAAGATGAAATACGACCATTTGTGACAACATGGAGGATCTTGAGATTCTTATGCTAAGAAGGCTTTCTTTGACTGAGGGCAATTTCTGCAGAAGGACTCAGCAGAGAAGCAGCAGCCCCAGCACTGGGGCTGGGAGATGATCTCTCTTGCAGCGGGAGCTGGGAGGTACCACTACACTCTCCGGACCAATTTTGTCCCTCTGCTGCACCCCAAAACCACGGTCTTCTGCTTCTGCTCCACAGTTCTCACACAATGGTAATTTATTTGTACTTTATTGTACGTTTTTTAAAAATGTATTTGTAAGATTCATACTTTGAGTGAATATTGAGCTGTAAATATGAGAAGACTTGGCTTGCTTATGCTTACTTTTATTTTGCCTATGTCTAGAAAAAAGTGCTTGGGCTATAATAAGCACTTAATAAATATTTGTGTCTGAATGAATGTATGGACTGTTACGAATATACTCAGACCTGAGTGTGACATGCTTATCTATCACACTGAATCCCCAAAGCTCTGCAGCACCCCCTCCTCTCAGATTACCATCTACCATCTATTCCAAAAGGTTAATGAATGAGAGCAGATAAAGATGCTTTGGAATTGGAGTGAAAGGACCTGGGCCTGAGTCCATGTTGGATTGGGTGGGTCCTTTGGTGTTATGGTTTGAATTGTGCCCCCCAATGTTCAGGTCTAACCCCCAGTACCTTAGAATGTAACTGTATTTGAATGTGATTATGATTGACTATGTTAGAATATGATTGTCAAATGAGGTCATATGGTGGACCTAATCCAATAGGACTATTGTCCCTATAAGAAGAGGAAGTGACACCAGAGATTCAGGTGCACAAAGGAAAGGCCAGTTGAGGACACAGCAAGAAGTTATGCATTTGCAAGCCAAAGAGAGAAGTCTCAGGAGAAACCAACTCTACTAGCACCTTGATTTTGGGCTTCCAGCCTCTAGAGCTGTGAGAAAGTACATTCTGTTGTTTAAGCCACCCAGTCTGTGGTATGTCGTTATGGAAGCCCTAGCACACTGTCATATTTGTGCTAACCCTGAGCCTCAGTTTCCTCATCTGTTAACTTGGAGTGGTAATTTCTACTTCATGGGTGAATGTGAGGATTGCATGAGATAATATATGAAAATCCCTGGGTCGATGGTGGGGCCATTCAGTTGGGGAATAGGAGGGGCCTGTCTGTGCAGCACGGGGAACAACTTCAGTTTGGGACTTACTGATTATCAGGTGCCCGTGGGACATCCAGGTAGGCATTCTAGCAGGAAAGGACGCATAGAGCGTCAGATAAGCATTAAATCAATATTAATTACATTCCTCTATTCTCCCTGCCGCCCGATTTCCTGCTTCCCCATTTTCATGTGTTTCATAATCCAACAAGTCTGCCTTTCTCTGCCCAACCTCTCCACCACAACTCTTCTCCCTCCGACTGCTTTTAACCTATCAGCACAAGGAATAAAGCATCTATCTTCCTGCTTGGGTAGCTGGGGAATCGCTTGCTTTATGGAAAAACGTAAATAATATAAATACGTAGAGTGTATGGGAGATAAATAGAAGGCTTCGGAATAGAGCAGGGTTCCCTTTGTGTTACAAAGATGAGTCTGGGAGATGTGGAGTGATTTATGAGGTTTCTGATAACACTTAATGTGAGGAGAGAGCTGGGGAGGCAAACCAACTCATTTATTAATATGAACTACTTCCTTCAAAAATTGTATATGAAAACATGGAAATAGAAATACCCTGGGCATGGATTCTCTGCACTTTAGTCGCTTCTGGGTTTTAAAGAAATAAGAGTGCATTAAATGATTGGAGCTCAGAAATTTTATCATGTGGTTTATGCTTTGAAATGAGGGAAGTTCTGTCCTAAGCTCAGTGTGTATGTGTGCACGTGTGTGTGCACGTGTGTGTGCACGTGTGTGTGCATGCATGCATGCACAACACATATATACGTGTGTGTTTGTGTGTGTGTAAGAAAGTAAACTGAGGGAGAGGAAGAGACTGAATGTTTGTTTGTGTTTACTAATTTTTATCTTATTTCAAGCTGAAATCTTTTTTCTCTGGACACCTGTAGTCCCTGCTCATAGTATTAGTCAGGACTAACAAAATGGCCAGAAAGAAAAAAAATATAAAGTTCACCAGAGAAAAGCCCAGATTGGACTTTCAAATCTGACCCACTCCCTGGCTTATTACCATTCACAGAATTGTGAGCTGCAGCATTTTCTAACCAGGAAGAGACACCAGTGGCACCTGGTCCAGCTCTCTCATTTAAATGACAGGAGTTAGGAGAAACAGAAGCTAAATGAGCTGTCCAAACAACCCATGGAAGAGTCCATGGAACAACCCCACACAATTCCGGGCAGGTTTTCATGCTGAAAGACCACGGACTGTGTGATCTGCATGAGAGTTGAGGTCAGGGATGGCAGGTTTCTGAAAGGGCTTTGCTTGAGTGTGGCTTTTTAATTTATGACATTGAAGCCTATTTTGCAGTAAGCAGCTCATCTGCTGCTGGTCCCCTTGGTAGCATAGAAGATGCCTTTGTGACAAATTAGAAAATGGCACCCCCTGCATGTACATAACACGAGGAAAGAGACGTGCCTTTGAGGAAAACAGGAAACTCCCTTTCCTGCCCTGAGTAGGCAGAGTCTGCCCACAGTACATGGTTGGAAAGTGGAATGCAGGCTGGATTGTAGCTCCCACTTGCCCCTCTTCTGAGTGCTCTTCTGCAGAACAACCTGCCCAACCGTCCAGGGCAGCCCTTTGCAGAGAGAGCTATGTCCTCACTGCGGCTGAGGCGATGGCAGAGTGCTTGGGTAGCTAGAAGAGACCTGGGCTTCTCTAAGCTTCTCCGCCATCTCCTTCTACCTCCTTCCCGTCCCTCCTCTTTTATTTCTCCTTCCTTGTCTCACTGTCAGCTAACGTGGTTGGCATGGCCCCACCCTGGGCACTGAGATGCTACTTCAGAATAAAATACAGTGTCTATGATTCATACACTTGTGCCTAATCTTATAGGTCATCGGCTCAAGGGAAGCCTTGCCCAGATGTACACTTGAAATGTCTGTGATCATTTCTTTGATATATGAAAACCATATCAATACCACACAGTGGTTAATAGTTTTCTTAGGCTTTGTCTCCTGCCGTAACATATTCAGTGTAGTTTTGGTGAAGCCCAGAAGTCATAATTTAGTGTCATAAATACATGTTTCAGTCCATCGGTTTCCTTAGACTATTTTCATAGCTATTCTACCTCTCTCTCTAGCTGTTTAGCCTTTTTATTTGGGGTTGCCAAAGTAAATGTGGATGGGCAATAAAAGGAATCACTTCCACGATCCCTTAGGGCTAGAACTAGGCAGAAGTAATGCAAAAAGCACAAGATAAAGAGCCAGGAGGCCTAATATAAGCCCTTGTTCGGTCACTTCCTAGACAAGTGATATTGGGCAAGTCACTTTACTATGCCAAGGTTTTTTCCCCCATTTGGAAAAATGGGAGTAAAAATAAAATCTAAACTTTTTTAAATAAAATAATTTTTGTAAAAATATCATAACTCCAAAACATTATGCAAATGTGTTATCATTTATTTTTATTGTATTTGTAGCTGATTAAAGATGACCACAAATTATTTGCCACTCCTTTCATCAAATGGTGGATGCCACAGAGAGAAGTCTCAGGAGAAACCAACTCTACTGGCACCTTGATTTTGGGCTTCCAGCCTCTACAGCTGTGAGAAAATACATTCTGTTGTTTAAGCCACTCAGTCTGTGGCATTTCCCTCCCATATAAACTCTGGACTGGCCTTGTGACTTGTTTTGACCAGTGGAGTAGAGGTCGGGAAACAGGTGAGGGAGAGACCTGGACCTCAGTGGGGCTGGTGATGGGGAGACCTTTCTGTCAGGGTTAGAGCTAAACTTTGCCTCACACGGTCAATCCCAACTTGGGGATTTGCAAATTTAGGAACATAGTGGTGAAACAGTGGAAAGGGGCCTGGGAAAAGAGGCAAAACGGGGCACCTGGGAGGATCTGAGAAAGAAAAAAGATGTTTACATCAACACTAAGGTTTAAGTTAGGTGAAAGAAGGAGAGTGGATTATTTCTCTTACCAAAAACCCTTTCCACTCTGGAGAATGTGGTGAGATTGAAGGAGGAGAAAGCAATGAAGAGGTGAAGATGGGATGGGGAAAACTACTCCAGGAGGCTGATGCAGTGGAAGCATGTGGATTTTGAAGCTTGACAAACCTGGACTTGTATTGGCTCTCCTACTCACTAGCTGTGAGACTCTGCATCTTCCACCTCTAGAACAGGAGCTGGTACGAAGGACAGGAGGGGAACAAGATTGGAGGTGGGAGAACCTTTGGTGAAGACCACCAGCGGTCTCCCAAACCCATCCTCCCCTTCTCTGGACGTACGCTTGGTCTATGTTTCCCAGGCTTCCTTAAACTTAAGTGTGGCCATGTGAACTGTTTATTCTGATGAAATGAGAGCAGACAGGATGCGTGCCATTTCCAGGCCAGGCCCATAGAAAACTCCCATGCACGTTTTCTCATTGTCATTCCCTTTTCCGGCTGAATGGAGTGTCAACGCCCAGGAAGCCCTTGAAAGCCACATAGTGAACACAGACAAGTTTTCATCACTCAGAGTCTCTGAAAAGATTGTGTCGAGGAGAGCTGCCCTACCAACTATATAATGAGAAATACATTTTTATTGTGCTAAGCCATTAAAATTTGGGGGTCTATTTGTTTCCACAAGTTAATACAATCCACTTAGGAGATTGTTGCACACCCCCAAAAAGAGATAATGAGGCTCTGGACTAGGGATGGGGCCACAGGGGATAAAACAGCAAAGGGGGAGCTGTGGCTCAATCCCAGGAGCTTTCTCCACATTCCTCATCAGACAGGATAGTGAGGACTGAAGGAGTTGGGCATCCTTTGGAGTCAAGTGAAAGCTCTACTGTCTGGAAGGAATGAGCAGCAGGATCCCCAAGCAAGTAACCAAACAGATAATGAAGCTAATGGTCCAGAAACCGTTAGGAAAAGTAGTAGCCATGGCAACAGACATCCAGCAAGACCATCAAGAAGCTGGAAGCAGAGTGAACTGTCAGGTTTGCAACAGGCAAACTTTAATAGCAGAGACAGTATGGAAGCAGTTTGGATACCCTGGGCAAGGCAGAGGTGGGGGTCCTGAGTTTAATTTGGGGAGTGTGTCTTGCACTTCCCCTTGCCTCATTCTCTTTGCCCCAACACCCATATAAATCTTTAGGGGGACTCAGGCTACAAAGAGATCTTGGAATGGCGATTCGGTTGAGTCGTTTCCCCTTCCACGCTTCTATCTTCTTCCTATAACTTCTCGCCCAGATCCTCCCTGGCTGTTTCCTAGGAGGAGTAAAGCCCAGGTTTCTGTGCTGACTAAAACATTCCCGCGATGAACAGAGCACATAACTCTTGCTAATAACCCATTTGCAGAGTTGATGTGGAGTGTGGGTGGAGTAAAACGGCTCAGTAGAGAGAGAACGGAAGATTTGGGTGGGTCTCAGAGGCAACTGCTCTGAGCCATGATTTATCCTATTTTCTTTTATCCTCCTTCTCCCATTGCAGCCTAATTTCTCAGAGCTTTTACTAAGTGGTTAAGAAATCCATGCGTTCTTCATGGATTTCTTCCCCAACCTATTTTCTTTTGCTGTCAGAGTCTCTATTTCCAGTTATAGTTCTTCCCCACATTTTAACACAGCAAGCCTTGTGAAAACCTAATTGAACATTTTTTTTTCCCAATGTGAGGATTTACAGCAGAATGGAGCTGAGTGGATGCTGGGCAGAAGGTCGATTTTACTTCAGCAGAGCATCCTTTTGATGTGCCAGAAAAGACATGACAATCATTAAAGGCTAATTTTCAAAAAAGGCAAAGTCATGAATCTCATTGAGCTATAAAATGAACATGTGTTAATTTGACTCATTAATGGAGAGAACCCGGCACATATTATAACTGGATTAAAGGAGAAGTCAAAGAAGCACAAATTTACATTCCAAATTTATATAGAGTAAAGGAATGTTGAAATGAATGGGCAAATGGAGGCACAACTGCTTTTTTCTTGGAGTAGGGGGAGAATTGTCCCTCCCCAGGACAGAATTCATTTGTATGTTTATGGACAGTAATGAGTTTGCATTGCTATCAGTTACCTACAATTTTCAGAGTAAAATAGCTCCCATGGAATCAGAGTCAGACAACCCAGGAAGGTATACTTCAGACAAGGCATAGTTTTCCATCGAAGTATAAATTTTTTTCTCATACATTTAGACCAAACGCTTCTGGCCTGGGAATTCCTTCGCCCTGGCTTCTTCCATGGATGGCTTGGGCTACCTTAGAAAAAGCAGATTACAATTAACATATTACATTTATAACAATCTATGTTGAACTAATGCTAATTTAGCTTCACTACTAGACAAAAACTGTTCCTAATAAGTTCTATCTCCCTTACGTTGTTATTGTTAAAATTTTATTTTTTTACATTGTGTTAAGAAGGAAACTTGGGTCAAATTGCAGTTTGCTTTGCAGTGAAAAAAAAAAGGAAATGAAACACCACTTATCAATGCAACAATCATCGGCAAGGGAAGCAATGTTGCTATGAAAACATGGTGCCCACAATGCTTTATTGGTGGGAGGGTAGAGATCACACACACACACATGACTGGTAGAGACTAGATTGTGGAACCAACAAGATAATCTTAATGACTATTTCTGACTGAGGAAAATTCCTCTATGTGGTTTCCCACATGTGCTTCCTATAGGAAAGATATAATTTCACATTATGATAAGCTTGATGGTGAACATGTAGGTTTTTAGTGACTAAATGGAGTTTATTAAGTGTCTATTCTGGTCAAGTCTCTCATCCCAAAGAAGCTGGAAAGGGGCTCCAACATAACAGAATTCCTGGGTTCTGCCTTCCAGGAGTTTTTTTGTTTTGTTTTGTTTTGTTTTGTTTTATCAGACTTGCAAAGGAAGATTAAAATTAAAGCTAGATAGTTATACAACCAGTCTTCCCTATTAGCTCAAAGGAGAAGTATTTAATTTCAGCTGGGGAATGGAGAAAAGCTTTATAAAGTAAATGAAATTTGAGCTGGAACTTGCAGACTGAGAGCAATCTCAGTTGGCAGACAATGGAGGAAACTGCGTTTTCAGCTAAGGAAACAAAACATAGAAGCTTGCGAGCATGTAGGGCTTAGGGCAAAGGTGACCAGTTGATGTGGCCGGAGCACAGATAAGGGATGTGGTGGGAGATGAGGCTGACTCTACTACGTGTTTCCAGTGCTAGGGTAAGGAATGTGTAGCAGATTTTATTATGCTCCCAGCTCTTTACCGTTCCTTTCTGCAAGAGAAGTACACAACTCCAGCCATTTCCCTGGGGCTTTTAGTGCCTTCCTTCAGAAGAGTATACATTTCTGCTCCATTGATACTGGGCTTCGTCATGTGACTTTCTTTGGCCATGACCTGTGGACCTGATGTATGCCATGGTTGAGTAAAAGTCTTAAAAGCCTTTCTTTATTTCCAACAGCTCTCTTGCTTTTTTCACTCTGCCAGCAGAATGGCTTACCCCATAGAGGAACTGCTCCCTCAGATGAGTTCTGGAATGAAGATGACCCATGGAGCTGACCCACAGTTGACCACACAATAATCCATAACTAACGTAAGAAATAAAACCTTTGTTGTTGTAACTAAAATTTGGGAGTTGTTTATTGCCACAGCAAAACTGACCAATATGTTTTTTAACTTTATTCTGAAGAGAATGGATTTTGAAAAAGACAACAAAAGTTTTTCCTTCTCCCCTCTCTGGCAGTCCCATGAATTTCAGTGGTGAACAAAACATCATTTTAAATCCTCACTCAATTAGATTCAATTTCTTCTTCTATATCACAGACATTTTGGGGATGGAGGAATTGAATAACAATATTTAATATTCAGGCTATTCTTTGTAGCCACTGGATCAGATTCACCTGGAATCCATGTAAATCTGATAAGTAGCACTGTGGGCATCCAACGTTTTGTAGCTGATGGCAACAGAAAAATCACTTCCTTCCAGATTGTTAAGGGTATTGTCAGTTTGCCAGACAGGAATAAAGATTTCAAATTTAAACTTGAAATTTATTTTCCACAGATGGAATATTCCATTCAGGCTCAGCAAAGAAACACATAGACGTTTCATGCTGAGGAGACCAACAGGGAAACGGCATGGGAGAGGCCAGGCTGCAAACCAAGGATGGATGCCATGAGTACTGGGCCTGGGGTAGCTCCACAAAAAAGCCAAGACACCTGGAGGCCTGCTGCCACCTGCTGGCTCCCTTAAGGTTCAGTCACTGATAAAGCCTCATGTGGTACCTGAGTTGGGTGAGGCAGGGTTTCAGGGAGTCACTAGAGTGGGAAGATTTGTGGTCACCAGGTTAATGTAGACTCTGGTTTGGTGCCAGTGCTGAGCCTGGAGCAACTCAGCAAAAATCTCAGAGCACACCGAGGCCGGTCGCTGCCTGCCTAGGGCATGTGGACTTGGATAGTTTTCCAAAAAGAGTGCAATGCAGGAGGGTATGGCGGCTCATTGAAGAAAGTGCCTTCAGCGGTTCTCGAGTTGGGTGGGGTGGGTTTCCACCTGAATCAGCAGGGCGGAGCAGTGGAGCTCACCAGGCCAATCAGATTCAGATTTGGCCCTGTGGGGGTGGGCTCAACATAGGAAAGATGGCACCCGCTTGCTGGCTGCTCGGGAGAAGGACCCCTCACCAGGGAGATGCTGACTGTCCTCCAGTCTTCCACCTGAAGTCACACACCTCAGCCTGCCCCCTGTATGTCTCTGAGGCCCCCCTCCGCTGGAGCCCAAGGTGAGTGCCTGCGAGTGAGTGAGTCTGTGCGTGAACCATTAAGAGGTCGTCTGGGTTTCCCTGCTGCCTTCCATGCCACCAAATGGTCGGAATCCACACTATTTTTCACCGCCAGCTGTTGTGGAGGCTGCTGTTCCCAGCACCAGTACTACAGGCTGAGAGCCTCACTCTTCCAGTGGGAATCTCCGTGGCAGAGATATCCCCCCTGATTCTCAACTGCCACAGGGAGCTTTGGGGCCCATTCTGTGTCTCTGTCCCTCCTACCATTCCCATCGTGGTTTCTTTATATTTTCAGTTATAGGACTTCTGCTTGGGTAGATTTTGGATGGTTCCACAGGTTGATTTTTCTATAATTTAATTGTAATTTTAATATGTTCATGGAAGGACACAGGCCCACTGTTTATCTAATCTGCCATCTTGGATCTCTCTTAAAGGGGTATCTGTCTTCAATGCAGCAGTGAATTATTGTGAATGATGGGCCATGGAATGTAAGCTGAGTAGGGAGAAGTAAGATCTTAGGGGGACGAGGGACAGTGAAGGGATTGATTGTAGTTTCTGGTGAGATTGAAGAATTGTTGGAGTTGGGGCATTAAAAGAAGTGCCTGGAAAGATATGATCAGTAGGTCTGAGAGTGGGATGCATGAAATGGCCAGGTCTAGGGTGTGGCTATGGAGTATGTGACTGAGGCGAGACAGAAGACAATCACTTATCATCAACATTACTTGGGTCTTAGGTCTCCAGAAAGCACATAGAGAAGAGGAGCCATATTTTGTAAGTTGTTGCCTTTCTCCCCAACCACCTAGCACAGCACTGATTTTTATAGCAGGGCTTCATTAATGTTTATGAATAAGTGTTGAATGAAAAGGTCAACCACTGAGGAATACAGAAAAAATCAGGGCAATGAGACTCAGATTTTCTACTATAATCTATTAGTTTCTGCATTTCTCGTCCCACCCCCACCCCCACCCCGCTCCAAAACCATTACCAAGCCATCGAAATCAACTAAAGAGAATCCCTAGCCTTAGAGGGATTAAAGTAATGGTTTCAATTATTCAAAGCCAGCCATAGAATTCCATGGCAGGAGGTGATTTGAAATATGTGAAAGCATACATTTTGACTTAATTTTGAGCCTTAGCTGCTGAGTGAAACTAGCCAGCTACTTAATGTCTACATCTCAGAATTGCCATGTTATTTTATAGCTATAGCAGATTTGTAGACATTCTATGAAAGGAAGAAAACAAATTATTTGTAAAAATTGCCTAAAAATGAAAGCAGTACTTTCACTGGGAAATCCATAAAGGTGTCTGCCTACAAACTTCAAAAATGTAAAAAAAAACAAAAAACAATTTTTACATCCATTTTATTTGAATGGTCTCACCACTTTTATCTGTATTTCAGCATGTTGCTATATACTCAGGCCAAAAAAGGTACACAGCATTGGGGGAAATTATCTTCAGCAAAAACTAGCATTAGTGACAATCTGAGGAGAAAAACAGAAAAAACCTTTTGGGGTCATGGACTAGAAGAATGAAAACAAACCAAGATTAAAAAAAACAAAACAGAAACCTTGTCAGATAAAATGTACTGCCTTACCCAGCAGTGGAGAGATAATTGGGAGACTGAGGCTTATAGCAATCAATCAAATCTGATCACACAACAGCTTTGGCAAGGAAGAGATCAGAGACTTAAGTTACTGTTGTTTTGGCAAGAGCCTACTTCCTCTCCACTTGCCCTGCCCAGAGTGACAAGGTCTTCCTGGGGATTGGGAAGAACAGTAATCCTACCCTCACCCCTCGCCCCTTGTGTGGTCCTCACCCCATTGTTTTTCTCTGCAATCTACAAGTCTTGCTGACTGAATGCCCAAACCACCCTATGCGATAGGTATTAGAATCTCACTTCAAGAATTAAAGGTTCAGCGGGTCCAAGAGATCTGCTGAAGGAAGGACATCCAGCTCATACGTAGCAGAGTGGTGATTCAAACCAATCTTCTAGATCCAGGTCAAGCCGTTTTCACTGCCCTATATTCATGAAAGTCCAACCTGGGGGTATTTTGTCAGCTCAGTGGGGCATTTGTCCTAGCTTACTGACGATTCCAATTAGGATTACCATTTGGGAAAACAAGAACCTCCTGGAAGCAGGCTTTTAAACTTGTCTTTAAGAGGATTGTGTCTCATATCTGTTTCTTCCCCTTTCGGTCCCACTCCCCTCCATGATCTTACCCCAGGCAATTATTGTCTCTAAGCCAAAAATTCTGCCACTGTGCCTCTTTCTTCCAAACCAGTTTTTGCATTGATGTAGATTAATTTTTAGAAAATACCAGCTTCATTATTTATTTAAAAACATTCACTGGCTGTTGTTCTCAGGATCAAGTACAAACTCCTTGGCTTGGCATTCAAAGCCTTTACAATTTGGCCCCAAACTACGTTGTAATTGTATATCTCACTCCTCCACCCCTGGCCACCCCAGAGTATTCATATTCTCGAATCTGAATCTTTATGTCCCATGTTCACGCTGAACGTAGTGCCCTCGTCTCTCCTCTTACACCCATGTATCCTATTTCTGTTCTTTCAAAGCGGAGGTCCATGCTCACCTCCTCGCAGCCGTCACCAAAACATTGCAGCACTTGGTGATCCTTTCAGGGCCAGTGCCTTCCGTTTGCCCCCCCAGGTCCACTTTCCACCCGGCTCTGAGCCCCAGGAAGTGAGGGCCATGAACTAGCTCTCTTACTCCCTGAGTTCTCTTTATGGCTTTCTTCTACCTGACACTCACCTTTGTAAATAGCCTTTTGAAAAAAGTTAAAACCTCCTCGAATTCCCAATTTGAATCTGACATCTATGTTCTGCCAGGACCCTAACTGATATCGCCAGCCTTATTTAATGCTTTAAAGCTTCATATAGCATATCAAATCCACCTTGAATTAATAGCTATTTTCCTCTGTGATTACATAGTCCCAGCCTGACTAAAGTTTCCTGAAGGCAAGAAATATGTATTAAACTCCTGTGTATGCTTGAATGTCCTGCTGACCACCTCTCATCCCAACAGAATTTAGCACATCTTTTATTATTAGGTGTCCCTGTATGGAAAACACCCACATTGGTTAGAAAAAGGAGACCTATTTAAAGCCTTAACAAACACACACTTGAAAGTATCCAATTATAATGGAAATGGGTAATTGAATGATGCCAGGGGTTGATAATGATATATTGCACCTTCCTTTTCCAAGTAATTGGTTCCAATTTAGTCCCACTCATAATTAAGTTAATTATTCCAAACTCAAAGACATCTCCATTGGCCTCAGTTTACTTACTTCCTGGCCTGTGGAGGATGGCTACGAAGGATAGAACTGACCTTAAGAATCTGACAACAAACATTTTGTCCCTTAGCAATGACTTTTAAAGACCTGGAAAACAATTTTCTAGAAATCAAGAACAATCAAAGTTTTTATAAAAGGTAAATCTACCTTCCACGACTTTTGTAAAGACTGAAAAAATACTAAGCTCAATACCTGCCATGTGGTATTAGTCAGTGGGGTAGCTCCACCCGCCCCCCCCCCCGTTATATTCAGATGTATATAATATATAATCATATTAAAATACAGAGTTGTACATATAAAATGTACATAGGTGTATACACAGGTTTATTTATACATGTATTGCCTAAGTTAAATGTAGCATCAACATAATACAGATTGTGCTTTTGGAAACTTAAGCTGAGAACAAAATACATATGCTTTTAGTTATAGTAAATATGCCATACATTAAGAGAAATGACTTTTCCCAAAATTTATAAGCAACAGAATTGCTGCCTAAGACAATTTGCTGAAAATTAAATGTGATCTGTACAGTCTTTGTGGTTATTGTGAATTGCAGATATGGAAATGTTTTGATTAGTTTAATTGCCCTAGGCATAATAATTAACTATAAGCCTAATCTCTGAGTTGTTTAAAAACTGCTTTTAAATGAAAGACCTCTGAATCAGTTAATAAGAAAAGAGAGTTACAAAGAACGAGCTAAACTGTTATGGAAGGCCTTGTGGAGTTTCCTCAAAAAATTACGAATAGAATTACCATATGACCCAGCAACTCCTCTCCTGGGTATCTACCCAAAAAATCTGAAAACATTTATACATAAAGACACGTGTGCTCCAATGTTCATTGCAGCTTTGTTTACGGTGGCCAAGACATGGAAACAACCAAAACATCCTTCGATAGATGAATGGATAAAGAAGTTGTGGTATATATACACAATGGAATACTATTCGGTAAGAAAAGATGGTATAGGAACATTTGTGACAACATGGATGGATCTTGAGAGTATGATGCTAAGCAAAATAAGTCAGACAGAAAAAGTAGAGAACCATATGATTTCACTGATATGTGGTATATAAACCAAAAACAACAAAAGAACAAGACAAACAAATGAGAAACAAAAACTCACAGACACAGACAATAGTTTAGTGGTTACCAGAGGGTAAGGGGGGCGGGGGGTGGGAGATGAGGGTAAGGGGGATCAAATATATGGTGATGGAAGGAGAACTGACTCTGGGTGGTGAACACACAATGGGATTTATAGATGATGTAATACAGAATTGTACAACTGAAATCTATGTAATTTTACTAACAATTGTCACCCCAATAAATTTAAGAAAGAAAAGAGAAAAAAAACAAGCTAAAAAGCATTTGTATTTCCTTGTAAAAATCTCATAAGTAATGTGAAATTAAGGACTGCATTACACTGAATCCTAACTGTAGGTTGGATTTGGGTGATTTGGGCTTGTTCAGATTGCCTCTATTTCTGCTTCTTTCTTATCCTGCTTTTCTTATGCTTCTGCTACTTGAGCTCTGCTTCTCTGCAGTCCTTTTTGGTCTTGGCGTCTACTACCTGGTAGCTTCTGTTGCCTGTCTCTTTCTGCGGGTCCGCTGGCTCCCTCTGCACTCTGCTGTTGGCTGCATCTGTGCGTATCAAATGTCACAAGTTGGGGGATCTTCTAGAAGATCAATTGCCACCCATAGAGCATGTCTGCTGGGCTGAGCTGTAGCACCAGATCAGTGCCAGCATAGAGCTGGCTGCTCTGGTTTAGGAGCTGCTCCAGACTCTGCTCCAAACTAATGTAGCCAGGGGATGGTGATATCTCCATTTGAGAAACTCCTCAAAGTGGTCTGCAGACACAGTGGCACCACTGTAACTGGCAGAAGAATATATAACCATTCCAGGAGAATGACCTTCGAGGTTACATTTAATTCTAAGTGCATGGCAGCTGATTCCGAATGAGAGTCAATTAGCATGTGTCGGATGAGTATTGCATGCCAGGTATTCTCACATACACTGGCTCATTTACTTCTTGTAACAAACCAGGGACTGTTTTGTTTTATTTTGTTGTGTTTTGTTTTGACCATAGATCATGAATCTAAAATGCCAATAGTTGTAAGCTTACCATTATTTTACGTACCACTAAGGTTGAAAAAATATTGCCAATTAAGTTTTGATGCAATATGCTCTTATCACTTAGCTTTTTCTTGTGTACATGTCTAAAGAGCTCTCTTAGACTTTATTCAGGCATAGCTTTTTACTACATATTTTTATACGTACATTGAAAGGAAAATACATCAAAATAAATTAGTTAAGGTATTCTGAAAACCTCTTTACTTTTGGAAACTGATTCTTCCGAATGACTTTTCTATTGAGTTGTCCATAGGTGCCTGTGTTTTTGTACTTGACGTCGTCCTCTAGGCCACCAAGTGTATTTGTAATCCTGCTGTTCTTTAAAAAGTGCTCCACTATTGTCTGATATTTTCTTTCATGCTGCTGATACCCATTTTGCTGGTTTTGATGTGAGGACATTGTTTTTACATTATTAGAAGTTGTGGGCTCACAACACTTCCTCGAATTGTTCTCAAATGGATAAGGCTATGGTTTTCCAGTCAACACATCAGGAATAACAAAAAATCCACTTGTGCATAAGCAATAACAGCCATGTCATGACTGCCCTCTGGTTATCCAGACTGTAAGATGCTTCCAATTGCAAGATGTTAAAATGGAAAAAGGGAATCAACAAGATATGTGTTAATCTCAATTCATAGATGAGGCTAAGGGCTGTTTCACCTGGTTCCCTGTGGAAGAGGTGGGAAGAAACAGTTACTGACAGCGACTTCAGTGGGTGCTGTAGACCCTTCATTTGTGTTATGTCATCTGATGCTCAGAACATCTCTGAAGTGCGTGTTGCTTTGCAGATGAGAAAACTAGAGCTAGAAGGTTAAATAACTTGCCAATGATCATAGATCATCAAATGGCAGAGCCAGAATGTAAACCCAGGTGTTTCTTGTTCTGAGCTAGGCCAGTCCATAAAGATTGGAATGAAATTAGAGGATTGGGCTAGAAAGACAACTACGATTCAGAAACAGTGTTTAACAGATGAGCAAACTATCAGTATCAAGGAGACACACGAGTGAGTGGATGCAGCTCCCTTATCCCTGAGGTCTGGTGGTTAACGCTGTGTGTTTGGAATGAGAAAGCGGCCCCTGGCTTGCTGCCTCTTACGCCCTAGGCTTTGGGTGGGGTCACATTAGCTTTCAAGGGCGTATCACATCGGAAAGTCACATACTGACAGTTATATTCTTTATTCATTTCTTACCATTTCATCTAGCCTGCTGCAGATTTGACCATGGCCTACCATTGAATCTAAAGTCCTTACTTTCTTTTTTCTGTTTGTTGTTGTTGTTGGTGGTGGTAGTGGTGAAGGTGATGGTGGTGGTTTGTTTATTTATGGAATCCTACAAAAAGGATTCTATTTTATAAGGAAAACCCAAAGACATGAGTTATGGGATTTTTTTTTCCCTTTCATTTCATCGAATAGATAGACAATAGTGACAGGAAGTTATCTAGTATAAAAATAACTTGGAATGGGAGCACAGCTGTTTCAGAGTATTGTAACTGAGATTAAGATTTCCACTGTGGCCAAAAGGGAATGGTTGGACCTAAGACTTCATCATTACAGATTACATTGCTGCCCTGAGCTCTGCAAACTTTTGGTGGGCAGCCAGGGGGCTGCATGTCTAAAATGCAAAGGGCAAGAAGTCAAACCAAAATGAGGCTAGATCTCTCCACAAGATGGAAGTGTTTAGGAGGTTCACTTTGCAGTTAGTTCCCATTGCTCAGATGCTTCCGAGGCGTAGCTGTGGGAAACAGGGCCATCTGCCTCTCCAATGAAGCCATGGCAGGCAGTCTAATTCTCAGCTCCACTAAATGCCCTTGGCCAGAAGTAACTGGTATGGACTCAAGGTCGCTTACCTTCTCCTGGATCCCGTCCACACCCAGGAGAAGCAACTCATGGAGAGGTCTCTGGGGAGCTATGTGAGACGAGGTAGATTTCAACAGCAGCAGCAGTAAATACCTGCCTCATATTGAGAACATCCCATTTTTCAGCTGTTTCTCACATTTCATCTCATTCAAGCCTCACAACTATCCTATGAATATCTATTATTCCTGCCATTTAAAAATGAGGATACTGAGATTTGGAGTGGGTGAAATGACTTGGCAATGGTTCCCATGCCCAGCAAATGGCAGGGTTAGCACTCAAATTGAGGTCTCAGTGACTGCCCAGACTCTCTTTTGTCTGCTAGGCTGCACTGCCCCACAATTTAAACACCCAGGGCCTGGCTGACCAAACAAAGATTCCTACTGCAGAAAGTTTTTCAAAATAAACAAGAAAAGAAATGCCTGCAGGCTGAGGAAAGCTCTGCTTCAATTGAAAAAAAAAAAAAAAAAAAAAAAAAAAAACAACACCCATAGATTTTAAAACAAACACGTAAGTAAACAAAAACAAGAGTTGTATATTTTGTCCTGCCTTCAAGGCTGTTTGCCCACGTTTTTCATTGTTTGGCCTTGGTATCAACCCCTTCCATTTTCTTCAACTCTCTCTTTAACAACCAACCGTCCTATATCCCATCTAGCTCCAGGCCGTCTGAGGCCCTGACCCTGCCCTTTTGGCCCTGGCCTATATCCTAGCTCTACCCTGGCTCACCCCAATTTTAAAACCTACTCCTTTGGCGCCTTTCATACCTATAATTATTATCTGAACACCTCTTCCCTTGAGTTCAGCAGAGAAAGTTGGCAAAACAGCTCCAGGCAGAAGGTATCTGGGAAATGGGTGGGAGTTGAGAAGATGAGTCTCCCAGATTTCCTCACAAGGCATTGATTTTCATATAAAACCACTGAATTGGACCATCCCAGACACAAAAATATCCGCATGGCAAACCAAAGTTGGGTAGTCAAGTTCTGATGACATTCTAGGGTTGATTGTTGGGTCTCTGATGTTGGCGAGCTGGTAGCAGAGCTGTCCATAGGGATTCAGGTCTACTCAGCCCTAGTTCAAGGTGTAGTGGTGGGGTTTCCAGGCGCGGAGGACTAGGAATCTTTGGTGTGTGTGTGTGTGTGTGTGTGTGTGTGTGTGTGTGAGGTGTGGTGTGTGGTGTGTGGTGTGTGTGTGTGTGATTCTGACTGAGAAGGTGCAGTGCAGGAAGATTGTGTTGAGAGGAAAACTAGAAGCTGCGATTCAAGGAGGAAAAGGTAAGCAGATGTGAGGTATTTTGGAATTTCAAGTAATCTTTCCCTCTCATTCAAAAGCTTTTACTTTTATAAACCTGTCTTCCTTTTTTCTTGTTGGTCAATTTATTCACTCAACAAATACTCTATTGTATCTGAGTTCCTAGGACTCTACATTCACTTTACTCAGGGAAACAATTCATTCTCATTCAATTTCCTTATGAAGAAGAACATTATTCAAAATATGCCTCCCAATAGCCTCTCTGGAGCACATGATCGACTCTCTGCTGCCTCATCTCAGTCAGTAAGACATTTCTCCTTCAGGAGACTCAATAAATGCTCAGCTGCCTCCCATAAAGAAGTCCAAGGGAAGACTCAGACCCACCATTCATTCTGAGATACATATTGTTACCTCAGTAACTTCCAAAGGAGGCTCCTGGCATAGCAGTGGGAGAGATTTGCCAGTTCTAAATGAGTGATTTGCCCTTCCACTGGCATCCTATTGTCCTTAAAATCAAGAGCAGATAAGAAATAAGAAAAGAAGGGAGGGAAGGGAGTGGAGAATAGAAAAAGGAAGGAAAGGGAAGGGAATGGGGAGGAAAGGGAAGGAAAAGAAGACAAAAACATAGCTATTTTACCCTGCTGATCTGAGGAGAATAATTCACTGAGCAATGAAGAGCATCCTCATCCAGGGTCCATGTGTGTGTGTGTGTGTGTGTGTGTGTGTGTGTGCACATGTATGCGTGCATGTGTGTGTTTATGAATACGGGAACATGTGTAGTTTTTGCTACTGCTGCAGAAGTTTTATTAAAATTCATCACATTCGATCCATGCCCAGGTGCTATTTATTTGCTTCATAACTAAGGTATAGCTACATTTAACTTACTAAATAAGCCAGGCTGAACAGCCCCCAGAACTGAAAAGGAGATGCCTCTCTTTCTTTGACTCTGACTTAACATTCCTTGACTGCGTTGCTGACTGGTCTGTTTCAATTTAGACCTCTTTCTTCTCTCCAACAACGGTGAGTTCTTGTCCGAGGAGAACATATATGTTCAACTTCTATCCAAATTGAGTGTCTTGGTGACTATATTAGTACAGAGGGCAATTACCAGGCTGAACAAGGCCCAAAGGCATTCTGCATAATGACTAGCACTCTCTCTCTCTTCTCATTCAACTTTCAACCGCAGGGTCAGCCAAAGGCTCTCCAAAGCTTTGTAAGGGCAGATGTTTCACTGCTGGATCGTAGTATCTATGTCTTGCCATGTTTCTTTTGTTCTGAGTTTTCATGGACTCTCACACAAGAAAAAATTCTATTTAAAAGAGTTCAGCTCTGTTTTCTTGGTAATTGTATTATAATGGTCACCAGAGTTACTTGTTATATGAGTAGTACCAGTGGGTTACAATCGACATGGCAGTTTCTTGTGTGTATGTCTGCTCTACTCCCACAGGTTATGACACTACGAAGGGCAAGAATTTTGTCCTTCTATCTATCTTTCTATGCACTTAGTAGATACTCAATAAATATTTATTGCAGAATTCATAATAGTTGTTATTTCTAAATAAATGTTCTTCAAGAATGGGTAAGAATTTTCCCGTGTTAAAAAAAAAAGTTGGTATTCCCTTTGGTAAAGAGAGAACAGGGCCAAATTGCTGAGTAGTGTAGAATTTGTTTAATGGTGTCAGCTTGGGCACAGCACAATTCTTTCCAATAGTGAGTACCAATGTTAAGTGCTTACGACCTGCAAGCACTGTGTTGGATGTGTCATTGTTTTTCTAATCTATTCAATAACCTGGATGTAAATTTTATCATTTTCATTTTAAAAGGGGGGAAGTGAAGCGTGGAGAGGTTATCTCGCCTGCACAGGATTACACAGATTGTGAGTAGTGCTGCTGGGATTCTTATCCGAGTATGTCTGCATTCATCCCCTGCATCTTCACACTTCTCATACGCGAACACTAAGGAAGAAATAGAAACTTTAAAAATTACTTGGAATATGTAATTTATGCAGCAAGTAGGTTTTTCTGAAAGCAAAACTGTTTAGCTTTAAGTAGCACTTTAGAATATATTTAGTATCTGTGTACATATCATCTTATTTGATCTTCACCCAAGCCTTACAAGATACTATCTTTATTTTCATAGTCTAGAGAATTTATAATTGTATTGAATCACAAAGATTGGAAAGCCTGCCCCAGGACACATGGACAGAAGTAGCATAGCCAGAACTAATCACAAGATTTTTGTGGTTTCCAGTACATGACTCAACATTCCAAAGATTCAACATCCCAAAGATAGCAAGAAATCCTAAAAGACGCAACAGAGAAGCAATCAGCAGACAGGCTGTAGTCTAACACTATGGAAACAAAATTGAAAGTCCAAGTACGTGCTAAAATATAATGCTTACAGCATGTACATTCAAAGAACATATATAGCAACCACATATCAGTGATGTTGGGCCTGGTTTCCATAGCAATATGATTTATTTCCAGTAGAACCTGTCAACTTAAAAGAGTAGGCTTCCCCTCATTAAAAGAAACAAATAAAAAGTTCATCAGTATTTGTTTTCCCACTATACAAAGCTCATAAGGTTTGGTTATGGCAAACAGACAATAATTCTCACCACAGAGCAAACAGGAAATAAGGTCACCATTGTTTGTCTGGAACAAAATGGATTCCTGTCTGTCTTAAGATACTGCAGCAAACAAAGGACACCGAGTACTAGATGTGTCATGCCAAGGCTGGATGTCTGGCTCCTGCAGATCTACACGTCAGTGCAATGCCAGCCAGTGTATTATAGTGCACAGAAGTTAAAATTGCCTTCCTTAAGTAGGAAAAAAAATTTAAGAGAAAGAACAATTTTCTCCAAGAAGGAGCACTTAGCCTTGAATGGGGCAGGGAAGCCTAGACCTAGAAGAACACAACAGTAATGAAAGCTAACGTTTACTGTGTGCTTTCTCTGTCAGACACCATTCTAAGATTCTCCTACAAATGATCTCAGTTACTCTTGCCAACAGCCTCATGAGGTAGGTGCTAGTACTATCCCTGACTGATGTGAAAACCGATGCACAAACAGTTCCATATCTTGCCCACGGGTACACAGTGGGAATGGCAAAGCTCGAATTTGAGTTTTGGAAGTCTGGCCCCAGAATCTGCACTTTCAGCCACTCTTCTACACCAGCAAGGAAGTTTAGAAAAGAAAGAAAGAAAAGAAAAATCGTTTCTTGCCCAAGCTCCCACACAGTATCATAAGTGACCGAACTGAAGATCTTAGACTGCAGGGTCACTGGGCTCTCCATCACGCCAGACTAGCTCGTCATGCACAAGGTAGGACATTAGGAGAACAAAGAGACGCATGAGAAGCAGGGTGATGAGAGCACTAAAGGCACCCCTTTTCCTCATGCTTTTTAATAAACGTACTTGTTCCTCTAATTTCAAAGAGCTCGCTCCAAAACCCCCACCCACCGACAGCTCAGACCCTGCTACAGCTACTTTAAAGGTGTGCCCAAGTTTTGGTGGGGCTACAATTTGATTAGCTGATATTGATTGAGTCTCATATTTGAACTTGAAAGTCCTCGGCCATACAGCGGTTGTTGTGTTTGGAGAAATGGGGTTGGATCTGCATTCCTTTTAGCCAAGCAGTGATGATGTTGTAAAATGACTGCATTCCACACACGAGCTATCTTGGCTGACCTTGTAGATAAAAATATCTTGATTCAAAACAGGGACTTTGGTAGCCACTTGATGAGACAGAAATCAAAAAAGTTTGCCTATGAAAAGTTTGAATATGAAGATAAGCATGGGGGAGGCAATTTTGTATAGTGATTAATAATGTCACTTTTATGGGGGGGTTCAAACCTCAGCTTTAATATCTAGTAGGTCAGTAACTTTGAGCAAGTTATATAACCCCTCTCAGCCTCAACTTCCTCATCTATAAAATGGGGCTAATAGTACTATGCTCCCAGTGCTGTAGAAATTAGTGAGATAACCAATATTAAGCAGTTAGAACAGTACCTGGCACACTGTAAGCCTCATCCCCCATTCCTTTGCCCTGTGTTCTCCAATAATACTGAACTTTTCTTAGTTCCCCAAAATGCCATGTTCTCTAAGGCACCAGTGCCTTCCACTCTGTCTGGAAGGCTCTTCCCCTAACTGTCCTCTTGAAAAACTTATTTTCATTCTTCAAGTTTAGCTCAGTGATTCATGACTCACCCAGGCAGTCTTATGTATCTCTTCCATCCTTCCACTGTTTCCCGTAATCCACCATTACAATGCTTGTTAACTTGTAATGGTTTGCCAGCATATCTTTCCCTTCATTCCACTCTTCGAGTACACGTTAATGCTTGGTGCCCAGCACAGAGACTGGTACATGAGGGCCTTCAATAAGTAGTTGTTAACTAGGTGAACAGACAAATGCCAAGTTTCAATATAAAGTTCAGGCTTACGAGCTCTGGCAATTAAGTTCACGAATTTGTTGAAACGATGTTGCTAACCATTTTTTTTTTATATCAGAGGGATTATTCACTACGAATTTGTACCAACTGGACTAACAGTTAACCAAATTTACTATTTGGAAGTGCTGAAAAGGCTGCGTGAAAGAGTTAGATGAAAACAACCTGAACTTTTTGCCAATAATTCATGGCTCTTGCATCATGACAACGCACCCCCTCACACGGCACTGTCTGTGAGGGAGTTTTTAGCCGGTAAAAAATAACTATTGGAACACTCTCCCTGTTCACCTGATCTGGCCCCCAATGACTTCTTTCTTTATCCAAAGATAAAGAAAATATTGAAAGGAAGACATTTTGATGACATTCAGGACATCACAGGTAACACGACAATAGCTCTGATGGCCATTCCAGAAAGAGTTCCAAAATCGCTTTGAAGAGTGGACTAGACACTGGCATTGGTACATAGCTTCCTAAGGCGAGTACGTCAAAGGTGACCGTAGTGATATTCAGCAATGAGGTCTATAGCACTTGTTCTAGGATGAGTTCGCGAACTTAATTGTCTGACCTCGTATGTTCAATAAAATAAGAGACTCTCTAGAGGTATTAATGTAGTGCAATCAACCAGGAAGGCTCTAACCATAGAATCTAAAGTGCATTCCCATTTTGGTTTTAATTGAACTCTAAAGCTTTAAAAATTACAGATCAAACATAATTAGGCCCAGAAGAGATTCTAGATCATATTGTGACAGAAGGAGACTCGTGAGGCCAGTGGAAGGAACCAGAGATCATGACCCAACTTGCACCAGAGACATTCCACAGGATTCTGATTCTTATTTTCTGTCCTAGCCAGCAAATTATCATTGATCTTTTGCCACCTAGTAAATATTCTGAATAATAATGCACTAAGAGACATGGGTATATAAAAGCACATCCAGAATAACTATTGTCTTTCACACTAAACTAAGGGTCTATAGAAATAGTTATATCCCTTTCCTTGTTCTAAAGGGACAGCTAGTTCTTGGGAAGGTTCATTGTAATAGAAATAGAGCTAAGAGCTAAGTCTGCAAACCAGCCAATCCACACAGTTCAATGCTGCTCTGACCTAGACTGCTATAGCAAGCAGGACACCAGCAGCAATCTGATAGAATATTTCCACATTTTCTAAATGAGAACTAGAAGAATATGCACTAATGAAAAACTTTGTAAAGACACACTGAAGAATGCCACCTCTTCTGTAGCCTGCTGACTAGCCAGGTAAAGCTGTATTAACTCACAAACAATGGAGAGAGTGAGTCAGTGGTGTCAGAATAAAGGCTGTGTATTCTAGAGGCTTCTGGGTAAAGGTCGCAGAGAGCAGAGGGAAAGGCAAAGCTTACTCTCAGGCAGATCCCATTAGAATTTCTCACCTCTAACCTGATTGCACAGGATAACTCAGGCGTGGAGGGGACTCTGCAGCCCCATAATTGGCTTTCATAGACTACAGTTGCTTTTGTAGATACCATCTGCAATGTCATTGTCGGAAGAGATGTGTCTGTGTGTGGGTGTGTGTACATGCCCATAAGAATACCACCATATAGTCCTCAAGATACAGGACAATCTGATACTTTTTAAAACATCAATCCTGGGGAGGCAGAAGTGTGTCCAGATTGAGACCTACAGAATCCAGTTTACAGGAATTCTTCTGGCCAAGCCAAGGGGCAGCTCTGTATATTGAAGCACACAGGCTGCAGAATTTGTGCCTTTTGCAAGACTGAAATCATGGCAGGTCCAGAAACTGATGCTCAATTTCAATTCACCAGTATTAAAAAAATATATATTTCACCTCTTCTACTCTCACAGGTAGAGTGAATTGTGTACTGGCCGCACATGGAGGCACTGCTTTGATGATCTTATCCTTCAGTTAATGTCTAAAAAACACTCCAGCTGTGAAAGCAACATGTGGATTCTAAACCATCTGTATCTCATCTGTTAAGTTCCCAAGCCTGGAGAAGCTAATGTCAACTCACCATGTGACACTCAATTTGTACAATAAATTAGGAACTTGGGAAACAGTTTACAGTTTTCATCACCTTCCCACTTGGTTGTTTTCAGGTTGTCATAGGACAACAATGGTTATTCCTTACTTTGGTATTTCTTTCCACGTGGTAGGCACTCGATGCTTATATGCTCCCTCACTGATTCCTCCCCGGAGTGGAGTGACTAACTCTTACTGGTGACATTAGGGGAGGAACCAGTCAAAGGGAGCTTGGTCCTTTCTTCTCTTTCTTCTAGGGGGTCAGCTGCTCACAAAAAGCAAGTGTTCTTTCTGAGTCTCTGTGCTGTAAGTTTTTCAGTTAGGACAGCTCCACACGGGGTGCCTGGTGACTGTACAGATGAGCTTGTGATCAGGTGGGTAAGTCTGCCTGATTCTGGGGTGCAGTATTAGGAAAGTCCTTCTTGCTGCACTTAAACCTCATTCACAAGTATAGCCTTTACTAGCGAAAGAACCGATACATTAGTCTCCATCTGCCTGATTGTTCTGTATATACGAATTGGTTCAAAACTAGGTCAGGAAAAAGAAGTATATTTACAGGTTCCCTAAAATGCCAATAGGTTTGCAGACATAGCTGATATTACTCATTGCGTTACCACCTTGTCTTTGCCACAGCAGGACGGATGGCGTCTGGTCTTCAGAGAGATGCTCAATAATCAGGTGAATCTACAAGATAAGAGCCCTCATCTTCAGTGTTTGCAATTTCCATGGTGCAAATACCTGCACCATGCTGATTGCAAGCTACCATCATTGAACAGGTTTTGAGGGAGACGTACACAATCCAGTCTCTCCAGCCAGTAGGGAGACAAGTCAGCCAACTTAGAGCCAGAGAAAACATCCTTCCAGAGAGGCAGATGCCTCTAGCATGTGGCTAGATACACACTGTCAGCTGGAATTCCTGTTTGGTGATTGTTTGCTGCCCTGAGAACTTGCTCAACTATAGTGAAAGGCCAAGCTTTTGTGCCATATTCAGTGGCAAGTCTACTGTTGTTGGTTCAATACATAATTAAAAGAAACAAGAGGATAACAAAGTCGCCTTGCAGGTGGCCACACCAGGAGCCAGCCCAACATGGATTAGAAGGACTTTCTTTCTAAATTCCTGCAGCTATACATTTCCCTGGTCTTATTTCGGGATTTGGTAATCACTTCCCCATCATGTAAGAAAGGTCATTTTTCTTCTCACCACATACACACAAAATGGTGACTATGGATGGGACAGATGTAGTAGCTAATATTATGGTGGTTATCGTTTTGCAGTTTATAAATGTAACAGATCAACACATGGTACACTTTAAACTTACACAGTGTTATATGTCCATTATATCTGAATAAAATTGCGGCAGTGGGGGGAGGGAAAGAAAAAAATAAGCAAAAGTCATTTTTCTATTCCTAGACCTGATTTTCTAAGCAGCAGATGTACTTGAGTTTGAATTCTGAATAATAGTTGAGTAATCATAGGTTGGTTGCTTATACCATCCTGATCTTTATTTTCAAATGTGAAAAAAATTGAGATTGTAATATATTCCCAGAAGGCTGTTGGAAATGTTACAAGTAATGTTTCTAAAACACCTAGGATGGTGTGTGACATGTCTACGGCATATAACAAATGGTAGACATGGCTGGTGACCACTCCTTTGTTGGGGCGGGGGTACAGACAGCCCAAGGAGATGAGGTGGCGAGTGAATGCAGTTCCTTTCATTTCCCTTTCTGTTTCCTCAATTTGTGATGTTTACATTATTTTTGCCCATGTAGCCAAACTGTACCCTTGTTCTTTTTCCAATTCTACCTTCTTCTCAGTCTCCCCCTCAGTGGCCTGGAGGGGCAGAGGTGGGCAACGGTAGAAAGACGTCTCATCAACTAGTCTTCACTCTTAAGGGGCTACAGGAACTGTAAATAGCAGTGTGTGGAGGCAGGGCCCTTGCTCCTGGCAGTGGATAAAGAAATAATGTCCTTAACATGTTCTACAGGATTAGCATTTTTTTGTGTTATACAATCTGCATTTTTAGTACATGCATAATATTCTATTTAGTATACATACCAGAGTTTGTAATAATTTACTTAACTAGATCCTTAATTAGGTTGTTTTCAATATTTTACCATTATAAAAAAAGCTTTATTGAACATGTGTGTGTAAAAATTTTGCCCACATTCCAATTATATCTTTAGAAGGATATACATATACATTCTGGAAGATGTTGTAGTGTTTTTATATATAGCAAGCAGGAAATACATTCTTACCAGAAACACTTCTGAAACCATTCCAAGCCCTACCCAAAGAAAGCTGGGCAGTTTTCTTCATAGTCAACTCACAGTGATTTTCTAGACTCGTTCCCTTCTCTGTGACTACTTCCCCCATTATTTTTATATATAACTTCCTAAAATAATCCAGTAGACCCAGACAAAAACATAGTTCAGGAGCTTCATAAATCTTTTTCTTAGGGTGGGTTTCCCAAGAGGAGGATGGCCTCAATCAATGTGATAGTTTGCTCTTTCCCATGTGCCCCTGGCCAGTTAATCTCCATGACTGAAAGATCCTGGTACAGAAAATAAGGTTTGTTTTCCTGATTCTAATTTGGCTCCCCAATAAGGTGCAAGGGGTGTGTCTTAATATTTGTGCCCTTCCTGCTAAAGCTGTAAAGCCTGTGAGATGCTGGTTTCAATCTGACAGTCTCCTGGACTCTGCATTCTGTGTCCCTGAGAACATCTCAGGAAATGGCAACCGCAGGACGGTCAGAGGCATTATCAAAGCTTCTCCTGACAGAGTTTGGGTTTAATTCTTCTGTCCACTCTGAAAGGAAGCTTATCCCATTCTATTTCTAAGCTTGGTCCATTGGTATCCCCTCACAGTTGGTGCTCGTGACCATCCTATACATTTTTTGGGTAATGATGAAAACTCATTTACAAATTATGGGAGGTGCTGGAAAGATCACCTCATTTTCTAAGGAGTTGTTTGTAAGTTTAGGGGAGGAGTGAGAGCTTCTCAAAAAACTTTTTTTTTTCCTGATTGAGGAAAGGTGTTAACACTGCTGTGTGACTATAGTGTGACCACAGTGTTACTTTTGCTGCTTTTGCTCTCTGACAGAAAAAGCGAGGCTCCCCTCCAAGGAGGGGAGGAGACGTGATGCTGTTTTTCTCACTCTACTCACAGTTCTTCCTCAGTTTAAGGAATGACGACAAGACTGAAATAACTGAGCAACTATGGATTGCTGCAAGAACAACTATGTCACTCCATTGCAGAGTTAAATTTCATACAAGCTGAGAGACAAACAAATGGAGAGAAAAAAGTCATGGTTTTATCTACAGAGAAATATAGGATATTTTAGGAACCATAATTAATGAAGTTTAGTTAATAAAATACTAAAAATATATACAGGTGTTTATTTCTTTAAACCTTGCTCAATACAAACAGCATGTTTAAATATAGTGTTTTTAATGTTCATCTATATATATATATATATATATATATATATATATATATATATATATTTCAATATCATATTTTGTAGAAAAGCTGAGTAGAAAAGCAGTTTTCTTTCAATTCACTTACCTGCTATGCAGACTCTGACCAAAACTAAGAGACCTCAAGTGACCTCAAGTCAGGTGATCCAAATTGCAAGACTACTCTGTAAGGGAGCTGGGATTAGCAGACTCTTCAGTGGTGAATTTGCAGCCTAAATAAAATGACTGAAATGTAATCCCCTGACACAGAGGATGATGCTATGATTTTTTGTTATTGTTCTGAGATACGGGCAGATACTTCAAAACCATAAGCTGGGTCCATCCTTTGGAACACCATCTCTTGAAAGAGGCTAGATAACAAAAAAACATACACTGCTCCCTTGCTTTCATGGACATTTGCTTTAGGAATCCAGCCACCTTGCTGTGAGGAAGCCCAAATAAGCCTAGGCAGAGATATCACACTGGGAGCCACACAGAGGTGTTGGGGACAACTGAGTCCAGCGGAGGCCCTAAGCCACAGCCAGCCAGACATACTGAGTGGAGACACCTCTGGATGATTCCAGCACCTACCTAACCATTGAGTCTTCAGAAGCCACAGGCATGTGGAGCAGAAATGTGCTGTCTTTACCATGTGCTGTCTGAACTAATGGACTCACAGAATCTATGAACTTAAAAAAAAATTGTTGTTCTATCCCATCAAGTTTTCTTTTTTATTGCAGAGGGAGTAATTTATTCAACAGTCATGTAATAGTCAGTATCTTGGAAGTCCCCTGGTCAGAGACCTTCTGTTATGGTCTCCAGAGAATAAATCTCCATTCTTCATCCAAGGTGGAGAAGAGGCAGTCATTTGGATTTGGGGAGGGGATCTCAGGACCTAACGGCTTCCTTAATGTACTTTCAGTCGATCTTGTTGTCTTTAATCACACACATACTCCCACTAGTAGGGGTCTTGGTGCCATCAAATCCTGAGCCCTTTAAGGGATCTGCTATGCTGTTTTGTGTGTTTTTTTTCCTCACTTTTTCCTTCTACCAGCTCAGGATTCAGCTTTCTCAGATCTGCTAAGGTCAGCTATCACTCATTCTTGTAGTTTCTCAGCTTCCAAGAATGCATTGCTACAGTCTTCTCTTCGTTTCTTTTCCTTGAATTTATGCTTTAGAAAAACCATCTTATTGATGTGCTAGTGGGATTTTTTGAGGAAATGAAACTAAATGTTCATTGTAGCATCTCTGATTGGAATTTTACCTAGACTTTTTATTTTTATTTATGTTTAATTGAATTATAGTTGACAGACAATATTATATTCATTTTAGGTGTGCAACATAGCAATTTGATATTTTTATACATTACAAAATGATCATCACAATATCTTTGCCCAGACTTTTTATATCATATCTGGATATATTGATTCCATCCACTTTTATTTATTTAATTAAAATAAGTGACTCCAGCGTACTGGATACAAAGACTTGTGCTTCATTGGAAAACAGCAATGACAACATCAACAACAAAAACCTTTCCATTCCCTTTTTATTTTCATTTCTCTGAGATTTGTCCAAATGCATGTGAGTCTGAGGGCTCCCCCTTTCTTTAGCTTCAATCTTCACCATCGAAAAACTTTTGTGCATGGTGTGTGTTGCATATTCATAGGAAGCTATAAAAACACAGGCTGATCCCTGAAGGAGAAGACAACCTGAAGATAGAAAGCAATGTAGAGAAAACACAAAGAGTGTCAAAGAGCATGCCATGCTTGTAAATAAGTAGATTGGATGAAACATTCACAGAAGGAATGGGCTGAGAGTTGAGTACATCAGTAGGTGGTTTGGACCATGAAATCAAGAGAGTTTGAGGGTTTTGCTGTGGTCATAGCTGTTATCACTTTTTAGGACTGCTGACATGCCCCTCCCCACCCTTGCTGACAGGGACTCAGAGGTCATTATTTGTGCTGTTGGAGTCTTCTGGAAACGGGAGAGTTCCCCTCTTGTTCTTTCTGCTTTGGAAGAAATGAAAACTGCTCCCTGCAGGACGCTCTTCTCTAACCTCTCAGCTCTGTGTCACAGGCTTTCTGTTCTCTGCTGCAGGTGTTTCTGCTAACTTATTGCAAAAGGCTACAAAGAAAAACGGTCCTGCACAAAATGAGTTTACTGTCACCTCCGCTCCCCCACTTCTTGATCTGCCAGTGTTGGACAGTCAGTCTGCTATGGTGCTTCTACCATATGCTGACCCATTCTAAACTGCAGTTCTCTACATGGGAGTTTCTCTCTCTCTCTCACCAACCCACCCACCCACACACATTTAAAGAAAACATATATATATATATATATATATATATATATATATATATATATATATATATATATATGTTTTTAAAGAGTTAGACCAGAACCCGGTGTGATTTTTCATGTATTCGCTCTACTCAATGTTCAAGCATCCTGTGATCATGTGAAAACCACATCTGTTCATTTGTAAGTGTTTATTTACCTTAATAAATGTGAGGTAGGTAGTCCTTAGAAGGACTGCATGTGTTCACGTACTTAGTTTTTTAAAGAATTTCTTTAAGTGTAACCCTAAGCTAGTGTTACTTACTTTAAAAGTAGTGCATAGAAGCATTTTTATAAGTACATGCATCTGTGAACATATATTTATGCAAATCGTTTCATATACTTTAGAGTATTTATTGACTCAAAAGGCTAAGTGATTGAAGGAATGTAAAAATAGTTGGAAAATCAAAGAATAAGTCCTTAAATGTATGGCAAATTGGATAAGAGAAAAAAAAAGAAAGAAAGACGAAGAAGACTGGAGAAGAAGGTGTATCGGAAATGAAAAGGAGTGAAATTGCATAAGACTCGTGAAACAGAAGCATCTGATGAGATAACCAACAACCTATACTCAAGGTATAAGAACATGATAGCAAATATATCAGCTTTCTGTAAACTTCAACGTTGGTCTCACACACCACACATGCTTTCATTCCATCTGACACACGTGTACTTCCCAAAGGCAGACAGGATATACTCTATGCATACTTCTATAGGAACTATTAACAAATCAAAGGGACAGATTTTGTCAAAGGGGCAGAATCTGCTTATACCTCTGTTTTCAGTCGCAGTTATACATTCTTCTCTCAATTATTAATTCTACCATTGAACCCATTAATTGTAGTATTGCTTACTACAAACTGAGGTTTTACATCAAAACTGAAATAGTACATTAAAACAAAACTATTTCCTCTACCCTCATGACACTTCTGACATCAAATGTGCAGGGTTTTCCAGACTAAGTAATGTTCCTATTCTCAACAGAGTGAGTGCCCTACAATTTAACTCAATTTTGACACTAACTGCCTAGAGTTAGCACAGACGCCACAAGGTAAGGACTCGTTACCACAAGAGTATGCTTCTGCTTCAGAAGCCATCACAAGTCCCAGATTGTCATCTTCTGACTGGCCAGCTATAAACTGGGGATCCCCATGACCTCTACCTCTCAGGTTCAATGATTTGCTAAAATGGGTCACAGAACCCAGGAAAACAGTGTATGTCCCATTACCGATTTCTTACAAGGATATTTTAAAGAATGCAAATGAACAGCCCGATGAAGAAAGGTCTGGAAGTGTTCCTGTGTAGTTTGAGGCACACCATCCTCCCAGCATGTGGGTGCATTCTTGTTCACCAACCCAGAAGCTCTCCACACCCCATTGTTTAGGGTATGTATGGAGGCTTCATTACCTAGTCATGATTGATTAACTCATCGGCCAATGGTGAGTAACTAAATCACGTGCTTTTTCCCATCCAGATGGGATCATCTCTGTATTCCTGAGTTCTCTTTTTTTCCTTCCTCATCTCTCAAGTTCCCAGAATCCCAGTGAGGAAATCTGCATCACCTGAGAAGAACAATTTTGCATCATCAGAAATAGCCCTGGGCAGCACAGGAATCTTGGAACTCTAGTCCCAACTTTAGCATCAGCATTTGGAGCAGCTTTGATGAGAGCAGCTGCTCCACAGACATGAATGGATCATCCTCTGGCTTCACCCTGCTGGGGTTGACCAGGCCGGTATCCCAAACAGAAGCTCCATTCACTTCATCTCTCTTGCAGCTGCACAGGGTGGCAGAAACCCACCCTAGGCCATCGTTGAACCTGGGTAGGCTTGTTAATCAAAGTTTCTTCAGCTTCATCTAACAACAGGGGTGTGTTGAATAAAACTCCCAGAATCAAGTGTTGGCTCTGCCTCCCTGAAGGAAAGCAGTGAAACAGGAAAGGCATCCAACCGAGATAAAAGCTAAGCTAACAAATGATAGCATTTCCAAAACAAATCATTGGGCTTGAATGCCCTGGAATGAAACAGAAGAGGAAGGAGTGTCAGAGGAGAGCACAGGCTGAACCCAACCCCTGGTCAACAAAAGGCAGGGGGCTGACAGAAGACCTCGATATAAAATGCGTGTCTTTCTGCCCGGTTTTTCCAAGAGCCCATCCTGCCTTATCATTCTGCTCTTCCTGTTTTCCCCATATTTCCTGTGTCTTCACAAGGTGCATGCTGAGAGGACATGCTAGACTGTCGTTCTGTGTTTCAAATTATTTTCATCGTTTTGTCTAAGAAAACAATCTATTGGAGAGAAACACAGAGCTGATTGAGAAGCAACAACCTCACCATTTTAGCATAGACAAGCAGCAGTGAGAAATGTGGACCAAATGTGACAATGAGAAGCGGTTTGATAGTAGAGCCAAAATCAAGCCCACGCCTCTAGGGTCGCACCCTTGCTCCTATACACTGGTCAAGCCTCCAACATAAATCACTGGTGATAAGACACACATAAGTGATCTCTGAAGCAGAGTGCTGAAGAAACACAGATGAGCCACTGGGGAGTGCTGCAGGAAGTCGTCTCATTTCATGATCTTGGTACCTTCTCTGTGCCAGGTATTGTGCTAGATTGTGTCAACTTAAAAATAATGTTGAATAGGTATTTCATCACCAAAAAGAATTTATTTGAGAAAAGGAAAAACACAAGGTTGCAGCCTAACACATACATACACATTCTGGCCAGCATGATAAGATGGAGGGGTACTTAAGGAAGGGAAAAAGGAAGTTAGAATCATAGCACTTTATTATAAACATAAAGTTCTTCCTATAAGGTTCTTGCATGAACTTCCATAAACCCTAGCTCCTCCCACAGACCACCACCCCACCCCACCCCTGCCTGATCGTGTTTCCTTAAAGGTCCAATTCATCTTTATCAGTTGGAAGAGGCGTCAAGATAAGCAATACACCACTGTGCCCACCCCCCCACCATATCATCCAGCAGAGGAAATGGAAAAACAAGAACATGTGACCCAGTCATTGAAGAGTTTCAACAGGATTTTGTGACTGTCTTCATTTAAACTCTTTGGTTTCAAGGATGAACTTGAACTAACCTTCAAGTGAGGATGGATTTTATTGGTGCTATATTACAGAAAAACCAAGTCTTGAAAGGGGCACGCATATAGTGAAATCTGAGTCAAATGGAATCAGAGACTTCAGTGCTTCTAAGAACTATTTTTTTCCATCTCAAGCAATTGCATCCTTCTTTTGCTCTTTCTCTGTTGCTCTGCTTCTCTAGCAGAGTATTCAATAGCGTTCAGCTACCAGAGAGAGACTATTTGTGTTCTTTCTTGAGTCCAAGTCTGAAAATGCTGGGAAGGGTGTCAATGTTCATCATGACTTGTGTTCTTGCCTCTGACCAATCCATTGAGGTGAGGAAGCTGATCCATATAAGGGCACAGAAGCTCCAGCGAAAACCTCACATTTACTCTCTTCACCTTGGTAATTGCCTCCAAGCTTCACCTCCCTCACTTACTTGATTTCTCTTGGTTATCTGGTTTTTCTGCTTTTGTCATAAAGTCTTGGCTCCAGATTCTCCTTCTCTGCACAGATCATTCCAAATGATGAGGCATTTGAATGATCTGTATGGTTTGAATCAGCTTCTCTACAAGACATTGCCTCTATCTCTCACCTCAGCTCCATGAACACGAATCGTTGGCTCACGATGTATACCCACCTGAGACTCCCAGATTCCAGGCACCCTTGCCTACACAGCGAAATTACGATGTCCAGCAAATGACCACATGGAGCTACTATATCAAGAAGGCTGGTAGAAATGTGGGTCTAAAGCCCAAAGGAGCATGAGGATTGCTCCGATTTGGGAGAATCACCTGCCTGGAGACGACAGTTGAAGTTGGGGGAGTGTATATGATAGCCAAAGAAGAAAAATGGTGTGTGAGAAGAGAAAAGGACAAAAGAGAACCTGGAGTATCCTATGTATAAGGGATAGGCAAAGGGTAAGAAGCCTTTAAGGTAAGAGAAACAGGGAAGATGAAGAAAAGGGTAGGTTTTTGATTGACTGAGACGACCAACTTGTGTTACACTATAGGCAACTCGTAACTATCCAATGGTCAATGAGTGGTAGACTTTTCAGTTTCATTATTTTACACTATTTTTCTATTTCTAGTCCTCTATTTCATTTCTTGATAACATTACCCCTTTGGGACTGGGAAAGCAGCATTTTGCACCCAAGCACTAGGCCTGATAAAAAGGATTGACTGCAGTGGAGAATGGCTAAGGTGTAAAGTAAAGATTTTTATTTTCTTATTTATGGATTTTTATTCACCCCTCTAATAATGCATTAAAAATTTACATAATTCCAAAGTTGCTAGGATTCTAAGCAACAAAGTGACAGACTTCCAAATTTAAAAAGATCAAGGCATGAAAGATTGCTTATTATTCTCTAGAAAAGTCTTTCAGTATAGGATATCCATTTTTAATACGTCCTGTTGTTCTTTTATTTACACACTTGGCGTTTTAACCAGAGCAGGAAATGAATAACTACTGAGAAAAAATATGTATGTATTCATAATAGCACTCATTGCCTAACTGCTTTGGCCAACTTTCAAGCTTCTGAGTGTATGTCTAAGATGGTCATGCCCAGCAACTGTGAAAGGCTACAACTATAAATTAACATAGTTATTGGAAGCCATAAGTGACTTAGATAAGTAGTTCCTCACTCTTCAATGATGTAAAATCTTCCCTAAGGTTTTGAAAATGAAATCCTGTGGATCAGATTATGATTCTTTGCCAGGCAAGGTGCATATCTTATGATGTGTGTTTAACAAACAGCTCATACCAATTTTCTGCAAAAGCCATTCAACATTTGCTCCTGAAATTAGCAATAATGCAAATTTTCCAGTGCCCTTCAAAAATTACTTTCTTTTTATACTTTGGATATTTATTACTTTTTTTTTTATGCTTTGGATAATGAGCCAACTGAATGAAATCGGAAGAGTCCTTCCAAAGAAGCAACACTTACCGTCAGTAGAAGTAGCAATTATAGTAGTGGTAGTACCACCCTGGAGGGTTGATACCAGTACCACACTCAGTTGGGCACTTCAAATATTTAGTGGCAGGGATTATCATAACTCTTATCGTGTTTGCACTGTACCAACCTTCACATATCCTACCAGTCTCCTACATATTTCCATTCCTGTTTAAACCATATTTCCTACACTCCTCTTTATCTTAGACATTCCCCTCCTGGTCCACACAAGAGCCCCCTTTTAAATGTGGGGTTCAACTAGAACAAAGGGCAGCAGCAGGACTCACACTTTCTGAAGGCTCAGTACTGCATTTCCTTTCTACACCAGTTTTGAGAGCAATCACTTCATTATTGACCTTGTTTATTAAAACACATTTTACAGAATGGTTTATGCACATCATCACACTGCATTGAGAAAAATCTGTAAGTTGAAGGACAGGAGTTTTGAAAGCTGAGATAAACCTGAAGAAATGTTTCTCCCTAAGGAGCCAAGGACAGAGAGAGAGGGGAATGGGGTGAAATAGCTTACTTACGAGTCTTAAGGATTAGGGGAAGGCAAAATGGATTAAGAAGTAGTAAGAAGTACAGTGGAGGAATTTGAATGCAAGATGGGATCACAAGTGAGATATGGGCAGAGAAGATGAGAACCAAACTCAAGCCACAAGTAGATGGAATATCCCAGAGTACCCCCTTTCACAATGTCCTATAAGTGTTTTGGGAGTAGGAAACATGATTTCTTAGATGAGGCTAGACAAGATATATTTAATTAAATATGTCAACAAAATCAGATGAAGCATTTATAGACTTCATCTTCATTGATGGTTTCTAAATGCCAAATAAAACCTTTGATCCTAAGTGAGGATGGTCATTAGTGCTACTCATAAATTATTTCCTGCTTTCATTTTCTGGCCATTGGATTTCTCTTCCCCTTTGAAGTCTGGTGTGGTCATATGACTATCTTCAGCCAATGATCTGTGAATGGGAACCTTGCAAGTCAATGTGCAGTTTGCCACATTTCCTTCTCACTGCTGAAATGACGAAAGCTTGTGTCAAGATGATGCCTCTACTAGGTTGAGTCTCTGAGGGTTACCAGTGGGCTAAGCTCTTCTTCTGACCTGCTTTGGACATGTAGCATGGTTGAGAATTAGGATTACAAACTGGACAATTTTGAGAGTGAAAAGGACAATAGGCACAATTCAAAACTCTATGGTCATCCTTGGGACACCTTAAACTTGTGTTAAGCCACTGAGTCTTGGGGGTTGTTTTTTACTGCAGCATGACTTAGCCTATACTGATTGACAAATCAAGGCATCTGTAAACAACTTCCAGTAACCTACGTCAGGAAGGCCAACAGTAAACCATGCAGTCCTCACTATAACTGTGTGAAGTTAGTAAGGATTGAGCTCCAATGTCTAGGCCTAAGGTGAGGTCAGCTGTGTTGCCACTGACAAGTGAGTGAACTTCTGGGGTCCAGAGCTCTTGATTTCCAAGTGAAGGATCTCCTCCTTCAGATCTTGCAAGGAAATACTTGCAGAAGAGATAGAAGGCAGCTGACATAAAAAAAGTGTCACTATTGCCCAGAAAGGCAAATTCAGTCTTGCCTGTTTGACCCTATGTGGCATTGCTTAAAAGTATGCCACCAAGTTTCCCCCCACAGAGCACCTGAGAGCCAAATGGGCAAGGGGATGTTTGATTTGGACAACAGAATATTGTAGAGAAAAAAAAGAACTTGTATGCGTTTAGGTTAAGCAAGCACTCTCAGGTTTGCCACTGCCTTCTGTTCCTGCCTATTGTTATATCTTATTTTTCCTACTTCTTCACTTTAATTACATTATCTGCTTATCTCCCAGAGGCATTTGAGTTTGGACTTCTTCAGAGAATCATTGTGTCCAAGAAGGAAAAAATACATAGGGCCAATGTTCAAGTGTTCAGTGCAACACAGGGAAAAGGAGACCGAATGTTAACAACTTCATGAGATTCTCTCCCACCACTCCTCAGATAGCTCGGCCTATCTCTTTGCCATCTTCCGGGCCAAACTGATGCCCAACCCAAGAATCAAGGTATGCCCAACTAGCTGTATCTGAATAACTTCTTGCACGTGATGTAGGGTAGAAAAAAGGGAGTAGTCACACTCCTGGGAATAGGCAGGAACCTCTTCTGCTCTTTCTAGCATATGCAGGATGACTTTATTCCTTCTTTTGTAGTCAAATAGGAGAATGGGAAAGGGGATATAGGCTATAACTATTACTATAATCAAAGCATTAGATTCAAAACATCTTACTTCACATTTACGCTCCAGTAGCAATGAGCACACCTAGCACCAAGATTTTGATTTCTAACACCATTCTTCAGTGAAGGGAACCAGGATTCCTTAGAGAAATGGCTGATTCTAGGTCTAGGGTAGAGAAAATATAAGCTAATCTTGGAGCATCTCATAGTACCAGAAAGTAAGAGAGTACTGAAAAAACAAAAAAAATGAGAGCAAGTCAAAGATACTTTGGAGCCAACTCAAAGAGCTCCCTATGGCCAAAGCTGGAACAATTTGAGCAACGAAATAAATAATACAGTATTGGATTATAACCAAAATATAAAATAAATATACTTGAGTCATACTAATATAAATGATTGAACAAATAAATGAGAAAGAAGAGACAAATATTCCTTTCAGGAGAATTCATTAAATATTCATAGATACTCCCCTTAATATCATACTCTCCTGAGAGTGGGCTGGATTTAGTGACATGCTTCCAAAAGGTCAAGTATGGAAAGGGGAAAATAGTAACTTCACAGCGGAGAAACGCTATCTTACACTAGTGATGAAGGTTGGCATCAACTGTGACGTCACATGGATCACAAGTACCCTCTGAAGTGATGAGAAGGGCACTTCTCTGTGGTATTCTTTCCAGAAACCAAGGCTAAACATGAGTAAAAATGTTAAACAAAATCAGATTGGAAGATATTCTACAGTACTCTGCAGGACTGTCAAAGTCATGAAGGAAAGACTGAGAAACTGTCAGAGATCAGAAGAAAATGGGGAGACACAACAGCTAAATGCAGTGCAGTACCCTGGATTAGACACTGAAACAGAAAGAGGTCGTAGATGAAATAACTGGTGAAATTTGGATAACATCTGGAGTTTAATTAATAGTTATGTATTAGTGATGATTTTTTTTTTTTGTGTGTGTGTGTGTGTGTGTGTTTGTTTGGTTTATTTGTGTGTGTGTGTGTTCACATCTTTTTGTTTCTATGGTCATTTCTTGGTTGTGACAAATGTACCATGGTAATGTAAGATGTTAATAAAGGGAGAAACTGAGCGAGAAGTACACAGGAACTCTCTGTTGGTTATATTTGCAACTGCTTCCTACATTTTCAACTTTTCTATAAACCTAAAATTATTTACATCATGATAAGAGACCTAAAATTATTCCAAAATAAAAATTCTACTGAAAAAAGAAAAAACCCTCTTGGCTGCACACTGGCATCAGGCATCCTCGTAGGCGACCCAGCTCTGGAGCTTTTCAGGCCATGCTCCTTCTCCGAAGGCTGAGAATTGGCTCGCACAGTGTCCATGTCTTCCCTTCTTGACCACATTGCAGATCCTCAAGACCCTGTAATTCCTTGCCCCCGTGTCACCAAACCTGTGCAAGCCTCTTCTGGGCCTCCATCTTCCAAAGGGTGGGCTCTGTCATCACTTAGGCCCACCCAGGCCTCGGTGGTGGCCAAGGGGAAGCTGTTGGCAAGGTAGTGTGGACAGAACTTGGGTAGGTCAGCTGGTGTGTCTACATGCAGGAGGCTCCCTGTGGGGTGAAATAGAGCAAGGGTATGGGGAAGGAAGGGGAGTGGGCTATCAGCATGGATTGCGAGCCAGGGGCTAGCCATCGTGTTCTGGGGAGGAACTCGGAGGAGTTCAAGAATTCTAAAGTGGAGCCTGGCCTCCCAGGTCTTTATAAAGACATATTTGTGAGAGTAGAAAGACAGACTATATTAATTTATTGGTCTCTTATCTTGATGTAAAACAACTAGGTATTTAGACACATGATGTTGAGTCTCCATTGGTATCTTTCTTGGGCCCTGTGTGTACCAGGGTGGGAAAGCCCATGGGCCAGGCCCTGTGACACTCTACCTGTACCCACTAGAAGTGGTGCTTATGGCTTGTTGCCCTCTCACCTCTGCTCTGCAGCAATTATATTGTAGTAAAGGGTACAGAAGCCCAGTTTAATAAGCAGAAGATGGCTGAGCACAGCCATCTCAGGATGGAAATCATTATCTGTGTACTCCTACACCCTGTCCCAGGGCAGGAAATGTTATCTAAGGGGAGATAAAGGATACAGAAAGCCCATATGTCAGACTATATGTGGCTGGCTTTAAACATGAGGAGAAAGACACAAAAGGGTCATAGTTGGGGTCTGTATGGAGAAAATGGCCCAGATCATTGCCAAAGTTTTAGGAAGGAACAGGCATAGTTCTGCAACTGGAGGAGTGTGTGCGTACTCATATGTGTGTAGTGAACGGGTGGGAAACAGGTTTCTACCAGTCCATCCAGAAGTCAAACCTACCTTCGTTCAGAATAAGGCACCAGGCCCTCCCCCTCTATACAGGTTCTGCTCTGAAACTCAGGAAAAAGCAGCTGGAATCACTGTTTGCCTCACTTTCACCTGCTCTTAAGAAACTCAGACTATGCCAGAGCTCTTTTGTGGCTGGCAGCTTTTTATATATTTGTATTAATATAAATAATGAACAAATAAATTAAATATAATACAATTTAAAATAAATATGTAAGCATAAAAATATATAAACATATACTTGTCTATATATGAGATACACACGTGCGTGCACAGGAAGCCTGGAGAAGACACCTGGCCTACCTGACATACACGCAGCCCAGACAGAACCACATCTCCTGCTCCCAGCTCCCCACGCTCCCCACCTCCCACCCTCATTCCCCCCCACGCCCACCCCCACATCCCCACTAAGAGGAGAGGGTGCCTGTGCTTCCAGTGGTGGGATGTTTATTCTCTGAGGTGGTTTGAAGCCCCTAAATGATCCCTTTTTTCATTTCTCCCGTTGTCCTCCTGCCCACTGACCCCAGAGCAAGAGGGAAATAGTGACATTCAGAAAAGGAGTCTTTTTTCTCTAACACTGTAGTGCTCGCCCAGGTCCCACTTCCACCTTCACAGCCGTCGCGTCCACCCTCATGCACCTCCTGCCCAGGGATTCCGACTCACTTGGTCCAGGCAAAGGTGTCATCCAGGCACAAGAAGTTTGAAAGCTCCCCATGTGATTCCGATGCACAGCCAAGGCCAAGAGAATCGGGCTCTAACAGCAACTGCTACCGCCCCTTACCAGGCCTGGGAAGAGGTTTTGAGCGTTAGGCCAAGCTTTCCCAACTTTTCCTGCCACTGAGACTTCGTTCAGGTGAAAGATATCCTTTCAGCAGTATGGGACAAGTCTATGGTGCTGCTGTGGACACAATAACAGTGAACTTGGATTTAATGGAATGTCAGTGGGCCCATAAGATGCTCGCTTCCCTTGCTTGCTATTAGTACTGTTTCTGGCACAGATAAAAAATCAATATAAAAATAGCTTACCTACTCTGAGGTCTAGAACGTAAATACCTAAATCATTTCATTATTTAAAAACACATAACCCCAGGCAATAATTTGGATCAAGACTAACAAAAATACTTAAGAAAGCTTTTAAGTTATATAATTATAATATGTATTCTTAATAATTATTAGTCTTTTCATTTGTACAGTGGTCTTTTGCATACAAATCTGAAGGTACTCAGTAACGTTTTCCCCAGGAAGGATATAAGGAACCCTGAAGTGTGGCCTGAGCTCTCTGGAATCCTCATTCTGATCACCTGCCCTTGGGCCAGAGCAGGTACCGTCCCAGGGGGAGCTCTGCAACCTGTCAGAGATCCTCAGTGCTGACGCAGACAGCCCAGCATCATGGACTGGCTGCTGGGCCTCGGCCCTCACAGGACTATATGTTTTCTATTCAGGGGAAGACATGGAGAAGTAACCCAGAAGAGGATTTGAAAAAGAAAATGAGTTGGAAAGTCACCAATAATAGTCTCTGCCTCTTCATAGGGAGCAAACAAAGTTCATCTGAAAGGATAAAACAAATAAGAGCTGGCCTGGTAGATGACAAGGAAGAGGTCAGGAGTCATTGCGATCAGAATAGCAGACCACCCAAAGGGCTGGTTTTCAGTTTGCAACAGCATTTGCTCTTTGATTCACGTGAGGCTGAGAAACAAGCCGTTTTCTACTTCACTGGTGACAAGTCAATAGTTTTGCTCCTAAGAATGACGGCTTTCATCTTTTTCTTTTACCTAAACGAAGTCCTTAATTGATTAGTGTTTAACAATGTAAAACGTTCCATCAGCAGTGTCGCCAGAACATCTCTCATTCAGCTCAGAACAATATATGCTCAGGAATGTGTTGCTCACCGTGGAAGCCACTCCCTGGCACAAACACCCTGCAGCAGTCAGAGCCTGGCCTTTTCTTGGCACAGATGACCAACGAAGATTCTCTCAGAAACCTTCTGAAGGGAGAAGGTTTAAAGGAGTGCTAAACACTTGACATAAATCCTCAAAACAACTCTGGAAGTTGTAACTATTTCCATTTCACAGATTGGCCGGCAAATGAATAAAGGCAAAGAGAAAAGCAAAGGGTCGTGAACACAGCACACGCCCGTCATAGGAAAACAGATGGGTTAGGTGTTCAACAGAACCTTAATAAATCTGTTTCAGTTTGAATTATCCTTTTAGGGAGGGAGGTCTGATACCTGCAAAACGTGCTTGTGCATCCTAGTCACTTCAGGAGTGTTAAAATAGCATCTTAGAAGCAAACTCTGTATTGATAGCAGACCAGTTAAATCAATTGATGGCACGCCCATCAATAGAATATTGTGCAGCCATTAAAAGTGAGGTCACTCTTATTGAGGTGGAAGGATCATCAAGATCTATTAATTGAAGAAAGAAGATACAGTACGGTGTGAATGTTGTATAAAAGGTATATATGTACTTTTCTATACCAGGGGTGCCAAAAAATGTATACACATGACTTGTATTCATCTTTTGTTATCGATATATGTTCAATATTACAATTTTAATACAGTTTTTCTCCTTTCTTAAAATGTGTGTACATTTTTTGGCACACTCCGTATATATCTTTTACATATATATGTGTATATATATATATATATATATATATATATATATATATATACACACATATATATACACACACACATATATGTACTTATATTTGTATATATTCTGTATTTGTAGGATACCTCTGGATACACAAGAACCTGGTAACGGGCTGCCTCTGTGAGGGGAACTGAGTGGCTTTAGCAGTGGGTAGGATAGATTTTTTGTTTTGCACCTTTTGTATTTTGTACCATGTTCTTATATTACTTATGAAAACAATTGTTTTCATGATTTAAAAGGAGGGTGAAGCCTTCAGTTAAAGCTCAAGAAAGTAAAGCCACAGCGGCTGTATCAATACACATTCCCACCAGCAGTGTATGAGGGTTCCTTTTCCCCCACAATCTCTCCAACAATTGTTATTATTTGACTTGTTGATAACAGCCATTCTAACAGGGGTGAGGTGGTATCTCATTGTGGTTTTGATTTGCGTTTCCCTAAGAGCTAGTGAAGTTGAGCATCTTTTCATATATCTGTTGGCCATTTGTCTTTTTTGGGGGAAGTGTCTATTCAGGTCTTCTGCCCATTTTAATTGGATTGTTTTTATGCTGTTGTTGAGTTCTATGAGTTCTTTATATATTTTGACTATGAGCCCCTTATCAGAGGTGTTGTTTGCAAATATCTTCTCCCATTCGGTTGGTTGCATCTTTGTTTTGTTGATGGTTTCTTTTGCTGTGCAGAAGCTTTTTAGTTTAATATAATCCCATTCATTCATTTTTGCTTTCCCTTGCCTTTGAGGTCAAATTCATAAAATCCTTTCTGAACCTAAGGTCCATAAATTTAGTACCTCTGCTTTCTTCTATGCAATTTATTGTTTCAGGTCTTATGTTTAGGTCTTTGATCCATTTTGAGTTAATTTTGGTATATGGTGACAGATAACAGTCTAGTTTCACTTTTTTGCATGTGGCTTTCCAATTCTCCCAGCACCATTTATTAAAGAGGCTTTCTTTTCTCCATTGTATGTTTTTTACTCCTTTGTTGAAAACTCTGCCCATATAAAAGTGGTTTTATTTTTGGGTTCTCAATTCTATTCCATTGGTCTGTGTGTCTGTTTTTCTGCCAATACCATGCTATCCTGATGATTGTCATTTTGTAGCATAAATTGAAGTCAGGGAGTGTGATACCTCCAGCCTTATTATTTTTTTTCTTAGGATTGTTTTGGCCATTCAAGGCCTTTGTGATTCCATACAAATATGATGATATTTTGTTCTATTTCTTTTTTTGAAAATGCCATTGGTATCTTGATGGGGATTGTGTTAAATCTTGCTTTGGGTAATATACTTTGGGTATATTGCTTTGGATAATATGGCCATTTTAACTGTGTTGATTTTTTCCAACCTATGAACGCGGAATTATATTTCCATTTCTTGTGCCGTCTTCAATTTCTTTTAATAATGTCTTATAGTTTTCAGTGTATAGGTCCTTCACATCATTTGTTAAGTTTAGTCCTCAGTATTTCTTTCTTTTAGTTGCAATTGCAAAAGGAATTGTATTTTTTTTATTTCTTCTGAAATTTCATTGTTAGTACTATATAGGAAAGCAATGGATTTTTGTACATTGATTTTGTATCCTGCAACTTTACTGTGTTTGTTTATTGTTTCTTATAGTTTTTTTGTGGCGTCTTTAGGGTTTTTCTATATAAAAAAAATCACGTCATCTTTAAAAAGTGACAATTTAACACTACTATGGAAAACAGTATGGAGGTTCCTCAAAAAATTAAAAATAGAATTACCATACAACCCAACAATCCCTCTTCTAGGTGTCTGCCCAAAAATCTGAAAACATTTATCCATAAAGATATACGTACCCCTATGTTCATTACAGCATTATTTATGGTGGCCAAACCATGGAAAAACAACCACAGTGTACTTAGGTGTATAATTGGATAAAGAAGATGTGGTATATATACACAATGGAATACTATTCTGCCATAAGAAAAGATGAAACAGTGCCATTTGTGACAACATGGATGGATCTTGAGATTATCATGCTTAGCTAAATAAATCAGACAGAAAAAGTCAAGAACCATATGACTTCACTCATATATGGGATATAAGACTGAAAGCAACAAATGAACGAGATAAACAAACAAAGAAACAAAAACTCATAGACACAGAAAACAGCTTAATGGTTACCAGAGTGTAAAGGGGAAGGTGGTAGAAGAGGGGAAAGGGGTCCAAATATATGGTGATGGAAGAAGAACTGACTGGGTGGTGAACACACAATTCAATATATCGGTGATGTATCATAGAAATGTGCACTTGAAACCTATATAATTTTAGTAAGTAATGTCACCCCAATAAATTTAATAATAATTATTTTTTAAAAAAAGAAAAGAAAGTAAAGCCACAAGCCAAAGTCATACAATGTCAAAAGTGATGAAGCTAGGTGTGACCTGGGTTTGTCTCATTCTAAGTTCTCTGGCTTTTCTGCTCTGTTCTCCCCGCCATCACTCCAGCTGATGAGATCTTAGGGCTGACAGGGCGCCTTCACCATCTTCAGCAGGACTGTCTTTAACCTCACCTGAAAGAGTGGGGCCTATAGTGAAATACTAAAAGAAATCAAATGAGATCATCTTAGCTTTCTTGTTTCGATATCTTACAGATAATTTTATTCAGTGAAGCTTCTTTTTAATGTTTTATAGCAAACCAAGCTCCTGAATAATTTACTCAAGAAGAATAAAACAAGCCTATACTGTGATTTCAAGTTAGCACATTGAAATGCTCATTCACCTATTTCAAGAACAGTTAGTGAGCACCTATTATGGACCAGAGCCTGTGTAGCATCTCAGATTACAAAACTGAGTAAGGCATCCCCCAGCCCTCAGAGGGCTTGGATGGAGGCCTGTTGGCAGACAAGTCAGGAACTCAAGAATTAAAACTAGGAAGCAAAATGTGATGCTACCTGTAAGCCAGATATAGAAAGGTGTGGAAGAGAGGGAGGGGTGGGAGGCACTTGCTGTGCTGACCCTCACACGTCACAGGTCCACAGGACCCAAGAGTTAGTGTGAGTGAGCATTGGGTCCTGTGGGAATGGGTGAGCTCAGCCCTCATCTCAAGGGGAAGCCATTGCTCTCATCCCTGCTACCAACACCTCACCGGAGTGAGGACCCAATGTTGCCAGGTTTTCCTATTTTATGTAAGAATCGCTTAATTTTTATGTAGTGGCTAATATATTTTTAAAAACCTCCAAGTTTCTCAAACAAAATGTGTGTGTAGATAAGTTCTGCCCACAGATTGCCAATTTGAAACCCCTGTTTTTGCATTTTCAGGTGCTTCCTATAGTTCCCCCATCAACAAATAGGTAGTTCCATCTCTGGTTCAAAAACAAAGGCCCTTAACTTTCTTTTCTCAGATGGGGCAGAGGAAACTTCCAGTTCAGCAGCCTTTTCCCAGCCAGATGCACATTTACCAGTAATTTCTCCCCTTACATTGTAATTACCTCATCAGAATGTGCTTTGAGGACAAATTTGCAATTCTGAATCTCCAGAATACACCTTCCCAAAGGGGATTCAGCAACCTAACCCCACCTCTCAGACATACCTTTAAGAGCTGCCAGGAGAGTCACTGTGCCCATGACAACAGTACGCCTCTCCTGCCGTTTGCTCCCACCACTGCACATGGAGCGCAAGGAGCTGGGGCAAAAGAGAGACTGTGTCCGGAGACTTTGCTGCAGGACTGTCTCAGCATTGGAAGGGTACAGGAGAAAGGACCAAGCTCTACATTTGGGGGAAATTTTCCAAAGATTACTTGAATGTGAGGGCATTCCTGAGCCTAGAGCCAGGAAACTTGGGTTTGAGTCCTGGTTCTGCCACAGATTTGCTGTGTGACCTTTGAGCAAGTCATTACCAGTTTAATATCCATTTGCTTACCTTTATGAAGCAGAATCTGATGAGAAAATTCTTAATGTCTCTCCTGGCCCTTATCATCGAGGTTCTCTCACCCTGATCTGAAAGTCATAGAGAAAGCTACTTTCAGCAAGAACTCTATGGGTTGAAACATGGCAGATTTTAATGACAACTGTAGGGCAGGGTGAGAGGAGGGAGATTCCTCCAAAGGCATCATAGTTTTCAGTAAGCCATCAGAGGATGATACACAGATTTTTGTCAAAGTGGGTACTTGTCCTCAAATGCTTGAATTAGGGTGGCCACACAGCATGGGGCCAGGAGAAGTGAACCACTCGGTTTTTGCTTTTCTCCCCCTATGAACCCGGCTGGCGTGTGCAGGTGATAGATGCTCTGATGTGGAAGGACAAGGGGCCATGAAAGCACAAAGAGTAAACCATCGAATCCAGGGTCAAGCAAGAGTCCAGGAAATCTTCCAGGATGAAATAACCTTTACACAGAGATCTAAAAACTGTGAGTAGGAGTTAGTCAGGCAAGCAGAAAACGGAAATGCATGCTAATCAAGGAGAACAGGGAAGATGAGGGCCCAGAGTAGCAAGAGTGTCAGTTCACATATTAGACGAATTGATTGAAATTCAGTATGGCTAGCTCATGGTACAAGGAGCTGGGGCATGATAACAGAGAGTGTGTCTGGAGACTTGAGCCAACGCCACATCGTGACAACTATATTACGGCATGAACTTCTATGACCAGTTCCTTGGTTCCTTCATTTATTCGTCCATCCGTGCTTCCCATCCATCCGGTCATCCTCACATGCATCTATGTATCTATCCATCTGTCACCCATCCAACAAATAATACCACGGTTCTCAAACGTGGCAGCTCATTAGAATTACATGAGGAAAGTTTAATATTCCAATACCCAGGCTGCGTCTCAGACCAGATAAATCAGAATCTCCACCAAGAAGTTCTAATGTGTAGCCAAATTTGAGAGCCACTGAAATAATGTGTTAATTCAAACACCTGTCAGGCTAACTGATGTCCTGAAATCAACTGTTCCACTTTCCCTTCATTGCTCTTCACGTAGCTTCTTACCTAGGCCCATGATTTGTGTCTGACTGGACATTCAACCAGCAGTCCATAGGACATCATTGTGCAAATTAAAACAGGTACCTCCTCCCTCAAGATACATCACCTCATTCTGTTTGAATTAGTTTTAATAAGATAAGCTGATTATACGAGAATAAAATCTGTCCATCTGTCATGAAATGGTAATAAACATAGAAATCAATAATATCTGCAATACAAATAGAGAATTCTTATATGTGGCAGGCTTGTACAATGCACAACCTGTGCAACCATACATAATAACCTCATATAATCAATGGAGATGTGTGATTCCAACTCCTCAACTCTCTGATCTGAGCACAGCCCATATTCTCTTAGACTCCTTTCCAATCAGGAGGCTCCATAAATAAGGAAAATTATTTCCAAAGTCTAAATACATACCCTTGGCACTGAGAAAGGCTTTTATTTTTCTGATTAGTAGATTTATTTAAACGAAAAGTCCTATAAAAGGCATAGAAATTAAATCACATTTAGTTATTTATTTAATGAGCCATCTTTATTAAAAATAATTATATTGCATGAAATTGGAAGTGTTCTGGGAAATCTGAGAGGATGGCTGCCAAACTCTAACTTCCAAACTGAAATTCTGCAGCTGTGCTCTCCTGTCCCCCATGATGGACATTTGTGCCCCGTTTCACTCTCTATGCCTGTTGGGTTCCTTGCAGTTTAGAGGCCACTGGTGACATAGATGATTCTGACTGGGAGATGAGAGGTTCACAGAGCAGCATCCTTGCCGTGCTCTCCCTCCACGGCCTCTCATGCAGAGATGGCTGCTTGAGAAGGAACACTGATCCCTGCATCGCTCTCTTTATTAACCCTTAGCAGGCATGCCATGATGGCAACGATATGGGGGGGCCTGGACACACTGAAGGCCAAGGACAGGACAGATAGAAGTTGACAGGGGTGATCATCCCAAAGACCCACATGGAGCATTTGACCCACAAATAATCAGGAGGAAGGGAATAATCAGACGACGGGTAGCTGTGCTGGGAAACATCACTTGTGAACTTGAGCAGAGCACCTGCTACCCACCCATGCAGGACAGAACAAAGACTGTTGACCAGCAGAAAACACAGAAAACATAGTAGTGAAGCACTATTTGTCCCCAAAGAAGAAAGGAGGGTGGGGGGGAAATGAGGATACAACTAAGCCCCCACTCTTCACAGATTTCTTTGCCCAAATAATCTAAGGGTACAGTGAAAAGCCTCATGTTCTAAAAGATAAGATTCTAGTCCCAGTCCTAATATTAACCAGCTGTTCGATCTTGGAGAAGTCACCTCACCACCTGGTACCTCTGAGTTCATATCTGTGGAATAAGGGGAAGAACTCACTGACCTCCAAAATCCCTTCCAGATCTAGAGGCAGCACAGCGAAGAGCAGAGACTCTGGAGCCAGCACACCTGGATGCATATTGTAGCTCTTCCTCTTGCTAGCTGTGTGACCTTGGGCAAGTTACTCACCCTCTCTGTGCCAGAATAAAATGGGATACAAATGTTACCACTTCATAAAGTTGCTGTGAGGATTGCATGAGATCACCTATGTAATGTGCTCAGGACAGAACCTGGCACTTAAAACATCTTAATAAGTGTTCTACCAGAACAGATGCCACATGGGAACAGTGATCTAGGTTTGTTTTGATCACTGATGTGGTCTAAGGACTGATAACATTATCTGGCACATAGCAGACACTCAGTAATTATATGTTGAAAGAATGAATGAACCAGTACTCACCTATTAGAATGGCCCAAATCCCAAACACGGACAACACCAAATGCTGGCTAGAATGTGGAGCCACAGGAACTCTCATGCATTGCTGGTGGGAATGCAAAATGGTAGAGCCACTTTGGAAGACAGTTTGGCAGTTGCTTACAAAACTAAACACTCTTAAGATATGATCTAGCAATTTCACTCCTTGGTGTTTACCCAAAGGAGTTGAAAACTTAGTCCATACAAAAACCTGCACACAGGTATTTTTAGCAGCTTTGTTCAGAATTGCCAAAACTTAGAAGCAACAAACGTTTCCTTCAGTGGGCAAATAAATAAATAAATTGTGGAACATCTAGACAACAGAATAGTATTCAGCAACAGAAATAAATGATCAAGCCATGAAAAGCCAGGTTATCCTTAAATGCATATTACTAAGCGAAAGAAACCAATCTGGAAATGGCTGCATACTGGATGATTCCCACTATATGACATTCTGGAAAAGGCAAAACTATGGAGATGGGTGGCTGTCCAGGGTTAGAAGGAAGGGAGGCATGAACAGGCAGAGCACAGAGAATTTTTAGGGCAGTGAAACTCTTCTGTATGGTGTGGTAATGATGGATACATGTCATTATAAATTTGTCCGAAGCCATGGAATGTACAGCACCAAACAGAACCCTAATGTAAGTTATGGACTTTGGGTGATAATAACGCATCAGTGTAGATTTATGGGTTGTAACAAATGCACCACTCTGATGAGGGATGTTGATGGAGGGAATGTTTTTCATCGGTGGGGGCAAGGGGTATGTAAGAGCTCTCTGTGCTTTCTGCTTAATTTTGCTGTGAACACAAAACTGCTCTAAAAAATAAAATTAATTTTAAAAAATGAATGGATGTGTGAATAAACATTCTGACTTTACAGCCACAGGACCAGGGTTGCAACTGGGTCTTCTCCTGCCCCCTGACCCTTTTCAGGCTTCCCACCGTGGTCCTTATTATCACGTAGAGAATCTTAAGTAAAAGAGAAGAACACAATATGCAAAGTACAGAAAGGTACTTAGTTACTGTGACAGATTGCATTTCCCAAAAATGGCTGCAACAATATTTTCAGTCCCACAAGCTCTTCTAGAACCTTGGCACTTCCCCACCAGGAGATGGAGTCCCCTCTGCTTACACATGAGCAGGTCTTTTGATTGCCTCAACAAGACCTCCAGAGTTGGTGGACACGATGCTGTGTGACCTTCCAAGGCTAGATCATAAAAAGCTGTGCAGCTTCTGCCAGGCTCTCTCGCTCTCTTTAATACTGAACTTGGGCTACTGAGCTGTCATGTAAGAAGTCCAAGGCTGCTATGCTGTGGGGAAGCCCAAGCTTCCCCACATGGGAAAGAGATGTGTGAAAAAGCCCTGAAGCCACCTGAAGAGAAAAATGCTGGCCAGCCTCCAGCTGCTCCAGCACCTTCCCCTCCTCCCATTTCAGCTCCAGGTGGAGCTGACCAACCATAATTGCATGAGCGTTCCAGAGCCTGAACCAGCCAGCTGACTTGTCTCCCAGTTCCTGACCTAGAAACTATGAGAAATAATAAATGTTCTGTTTTAAGCCACTGTTTTGCAATGATTTTTTTCTACAGCAATAGATAAACTAGACAAACAACCAAGTCTGGCTATTCAGGCCCACCTCTCTCAAGCCCCAGATGGCTATTTGGTCCTTGAGATGTTGGGACTTTTCCCAACACACCTTCTTCCGATCCACCTGGGAATTTTCCTCCTGGCAATACACCAAAACCCCAAGCTCCCGTCCCCACAGTTCACAACCAAAGAAAGCCTCATGGATTACTCTACTAGCCTTAACCTCCAAATTTGCTGACCCTCATAAGATAACGAGGAAACCTTTACTCCTCAGCAGGGACCTGGTTTTCTCCCCTTGCTTCCAGTAACTGTTAGGCACCTCAAAAATCCTTTCCCATTGGCTCTTTCTTGAGAGGTTTCACATTTCCTTCCTTTTCTCATCATTCACCTCAAGTCTCAAGATGACAGGAACTCCAGTGTCTTCTTTTGTCGTTAATGTTTGACTGATTATGAAAGTAAACACTATAAATTCTACATCTACTCTGGTAAGCATAATAAAGAATTGATTCTAGGAGGATAAGATACATTTATCACGATGAAGGAGGAACTATTTATCATAATGGCAATTCAGGATGTACATTTACACATTTTTAAAGAATAACTATACTTTGGGTAATCCTTTATAATAAAGTGTTCAAGCTGCTGTCCATACAAATCTTCTCCCTTGATAAATTTAAGGTCTGGCTGCTCTTCTGGGACAGAGACATCAAAGAAAGAACAAGCTCGTGTCACACATAGCATGTCTTAGATGCCTGGAAAGGAGTGTTTCAAAGTTGAAAACAGAAAGTAAGAAAGTGTAGCTACACGCTTACCATAGAGGACAGGTCTGATTTCTCTGAAGCAGCTCATAGAGCAGTGGAGAGAGCCTAGAATCTGGAGACAGAAACCGGAATTTATATTCCAACGGTGTGACTTAACTATATGACTGGAATAAGTAAGACCTTCAAGGCCCAATCCCTTCTTCTGCTCTGTAAAATAAGATATTAACTGTATCTATATTTAAAAGTATATTAAACAATTGAAAAAAGTGTTCAAACAAACACTTGCATATAAATCTTCACAGCAACGCTGTTTACAATAACCAATAGGTGGAAATAACCCAAAGTGATGAATGGATAAACAAAATTAGTATATCTATACAATGAGATATTCAGTCATCAAAAGGAAGAAAGTACTGATACGTGCTACAACGTACCATGGACGAACCTTGAAAACTTTGTGTTAAGTGAAAGACACCAGATACAAAAGGCCACGTATTGTGTGATTTCATTTATGTAAAATGACCAGAATCGGTAAAGCCACAGAGACAGAAAGCAGGTCAGTGGTTGCCAGGGGCAGGAAGTAGGGAGGAAAGGGGAGTGACTTCCTAACAAGTACTGGGTTTCCTTTGAGGATGATGAAAATGTTCTAGAACTAGATATTGGCACTGGTTACATTAACATTGTCAATGTTCTAAATACCACTGAATTGTACACTATAAAATGGTGAATTTTATGTTATGTATGTTTTAACACAACAACACAATAAAGTATGTAAAGTACCTCATAGTTTCCAGCACTTGATGGGCATTCAATAAATAGCATTTCTTATTCTTCTTTGAGGACATTTTGTTAAGTTTGCTTGCTCTTTCACAAAGCCCACAAAAAGGAGGTGAGCACACAGGGCATCTCATTGGCAGAACCAAACTTACATCTGTGAATCTGTGACTAAACATCTGGGAAGGAAGTCTAGGCAACATCCTACTAAACGAAATGTCCGCAAAAGGCTCGTAAATAACAGGGAGCACAGAAGGGCACCATGTTGTGTCAACAGGAATGACAGTCTTATGTTTACAGCCTAGTATGGTGGTTTTCACCCCTGGTTTTCATCACTATGGCCCCAATCTCAGGACACACCGTCCTGGGGCCCATCATCAATGATTCTTCTTCAGGAGGTCTGGAGGGGGCCTTAGCATCTGAACTTTTAAAATCTCTACAAATAGCTGTACAGCTAGGGCTGGGGGCCAAAGGCTTAAAAAGTAGGTCAGGATAAGAATATGAAGCGAGAAAGGAGAAGATAGAAAGGAAATGTTATACAAGCTTCAAACAAGCCTGGGGAACTTCCAGCTTCCATCTGGGGGAAGAATGGGAAAGGAATCCAGGAAGGTTTCATGGAGAAGATGGCATCTGCGGTAGGGAGAATTGGAATATGGGTTGACTGGGCAAAAGCCACTCCAGGTAGAAAACAATAGATGGCGCCAAGCCCTGGTGGTAGAAGAACCCAAGCCTTGTGTGGGGATCCACAGCTTGGTGTTATGGCCTCAGTGTTTGTGTCCTTCCCCGATTCGGATGGTGAAACCCTACCCCCAGTGTGGCTGCATTTGGAATAAAGAATTATAATTAAATGAGGTAACAAGGGTGGGGCCCTGATTTGATAGGACTCTCTCTCTCTCTCTCTCTCTCTCTCTCTCTCTCCCTCTCCCTCTCTCTCCCCCTCCCTGCCCCCAACCCTTTCCCTGCCCACCCCACCCCCCATCACATGCATGCACCAAGGAAAGGTCATGTGAGGACACAGAGAGAAGGCAGCCGTCTACAAACCAGAAGGAAAGCTCTCACCAGAAATCGAGCATGCTGGTGTCTTGACCTCAGACTTTCAGTCTCCAAACAGTGAGAAAATCATTTCTATTGTTTAACCTGCCCAGTCTATGGTATATTGTTATGGCAGCCTGAGCTAACTATCACACTTGACCAGTGATTTGGTAGGTAATTATTGAGTCTAGAACATAGGTTAGATCCTGGAAGGCTTTGAATGCCAGTTCTCGGGTAGATGACATTTTAGAGTAATTGCAGTTTTTATACAGTAATGATACCTGAGGTATTGTTTTGACTCTCACATAAGGAAGACCCAGTGTAAAGATAGGCTTGTGACTTCTGGGAAAACTCTTATTTGAAAATTAGCTGCTGCCCTCAAAACACCCCTGATAAATCTGTTCTTTGAAATTCTAGCTCTGAGATATACAAGCTTCAGGGGATTTACTGTGAAGTCTGGGCTAAGTCTACAGGTGAGCAGAGAGTCTAGCTTATTAGGAGAAACTGAGTTTGCACCAGAGCTTCCCAATGTCTCCTTCTCAGTATTCATTGTTCTGGCAAGACATAGAAGTACCATCAAATAGTTTTTCCTCCTGGGCAACAATGATTGCTGAAGAACAAATATAAAATCAATACCCTTTTCAAGAACAAGATGAGAAGGCCAGGTGGTTAGGGCTTTTCTTCATAAACTGGAGAGAAGAACCAGACTTGTTTGCGTCTAATTCTCCTCCGTCAGCAAAGTGCTCATCAGCAGAAATCTCCAGGACACGAGTGGTTTCTGGGACACACAGTGATGCCCTTCATACACTTCTCTCTTCTGCCACATGTGTCAGATGCTGAGTTCAGTGTTTCACATATGTTTCTTTTCATCTTGATAACATCTCTGAGTTATGTATGTTTACCCCATTTTGTGGATGAGTACATTGAATTCCAGAGAAGGACAAATGTGTCCTTCTTTGGAAAGGACCAGGAAGGCCAACCCAGGTAGACTCTTAAGGTCACCTCTACTCTGCAGACCGTGTCATTAGACTGAAAGGAAACCAGCAGCAGTCTGGAACAAGTTGTCCCAACCACTCAATCGCAGAGGTTCCCATTAAAAAGTCACTACAAGAGAAAGGACAGTAGATGTCAGAGATGCTGCTTCCTTTGCTTTGGGTGTGACTGAGGCTTGTGTACTTTGCAAACTCTGCCCCTGGTGATTCTCATGTGTGCCCCAAGTTAGAAACCTCTCTACTAGATCAGGCAGCCTCCCATCAATAGGTGCTGGCCAGAACTCTGCTTCGTTGTCACCTGAGTTCACCTACAGAGAAGTTCTCTCCGCCAAAGACGCACAGCTCACAAGACATTCTATTCAGGGATGCTTTCAGGAGGATGGATAAAGCCCTCGATGGCTCAATTAAATAGAGCTACCTATCTCAAGTGGGCTGAAATGCAATCAAAAATTCTATCCTTGGCTTTTATCACTGTAAGAAACAGCCATTAAAAAATATTTCTAATTATTTTGCAGAATTGCTATTAAATGCCTTGTGTATTGTTAAATAGAGCCCCCCCCCCAAAAAAAAAATGTCCAAATTCTAACCCCTGAAACCTATGAATGGGACTTACTTGGAAATATGGTCTTTGCAGAGGGAATTAAGGATCTTGAGATGAGATCGTCCTGGATTTAGGGTGGGCTCTAAATCCAATGGCTGATGTCCTTACAAGAGAAAGGAGAGGGCATTTTGATACACACAGGAGAAGGACATGCAAAGGTGGAGGCAGAGATTGGAGTGATGCATCTGTAAGCTAAGTAAGGGCAAGAAGCTAGGAGAGAGGCATGCAGCCACCAGAAGCTAGGAGAGAGACATGGATTCTCCCTCAGGCCCTCCAGAGGAACCAACCTTTGATTCCAGCTTTCAGAACTGTGAGAAAATAAATTTCTGTTGTTATAAGCCACAAATTTGCAATAATTTGTTATAGCAGCCCTAGGGAACTAATACACTTAGTATCTTATATCACATTTAACATCAGGGATTAGACCCCAAATTTCCTTCTAGAATTCAGTACAAGGTAGCAGTGTGTCTCTCCAGATGAGCAAGCATATATGCTACCCCTTACTGAGCAAGGAGTAAGAGGGTTGTATCCTGACACATTCTGCACTTTTCTTGTGAGAAATGTTAGGCTCTGGTGGAGGTCAGGGCGTGGATTCTGTGATTACCCATCCTGGGTCCCTGCTATAATCACCTCCTTGTTTTTCTGTGTTTCTGAGCCCTCTTTCTCTTTGAATTTTATTTTTAATTTGTTGACTCTGTATATATGTAGTGTCATCATAAATCACCTAAAATCCCTTTTGGAAAGGGATGGCTACAAAATTATGAATAGTAGCAACGTGGCTAAGAGAGTGGACTCAGGAAACAAACTTCCTAGTTTCAAATCCCAGCTCTGTCACTTAGGAGCTATGTTACCACACGGAAACTTCATGTCTCAGTTTTCCCAGCTACGAAGGGGCAATAACATTAGTAGATGACCTACAGTGTTGTTGTAAGGATTAAATAAGTCAATGCTTCCAGGCAAAGCACTTAGAATGATGCCTGCCATGGAAAAGTACTCATTCAATGTCTGCTATTACTGTTATTTGTCCCTGTTACTGCCTCAGTTGAAACCCTCTGTTGGAGGTTCAGTGCCTGCAGGGTGAAGTTCAAGTTCCCTATGACAGCACACAGGCTTCCAGTGACCCGCTTCTTCCTGGGGCTGCAGCTCGTCTCTTGCCACATGTGTCCTGCCTGATCCTCCAACAATGGCCACGTCCATACCCTTGGCTGTCTGCTTTGCTGGGGTTGCCCTGGCTGGCTCTTACTCACCTTTCCGGACGTGGCTCTGGGTTACCTTCGCCAGGAGCCCAGCCCAGGTCTCCTCCAGGCTGTGGTAGTTCATCCTCATGCTGGTTTCCTCGGTGCCGTGAGCCTGCCTCCATCTGCAGCCTACCATTTCCACAACCTGCTAGAGTGACTTGTGTTGTGTCTCTTTCATCCATGATGTGTCTGTGTCCCCAGGTTTCAGTTGTCTCTGTGGGAGGAGAATGAAAGCACTGAAGTCTTTTGGAAGACGGAACTGTTAGGCTGTGGCGAGGGAAGGTTCTGTCTGCAGCCTATGTCCCAACGGGCCAGGATGATCCTGGAAGGGATGGATAGCACCTGACAATTTAAAGCTCCAAAGATTCTACAAATCACATCCAGTCTGCTAATATTTGAGGCAAAAGCTGGTTTTTCCAGGAAAGCCTTTGACTCTCAGGGCTGGTGTTGCTCAGTGGGCTAAATGTCATTCTGCATTTTAGTATCACTGACCCCAGCTTTTGAGGGAGTTAAAGAATAACAGCCTCTGGGAGAAAGAGTTTCCAGATGGCTTTGTTTAATCAAGTTTGAAAGTGTGACATTAAATCCTCTGACAAGTTTGCCCTCATGGCTATCCCCCCCCACCCCCAGCTTTACTGACATAAAATTGAGAAATAAAATTGTCAGGTATTTAAAGTGTACATTGTGGTGATTTAATATGACTACACATTGTGAAAGGATTCCACAGCTAATGAATTAATGTGTCCATCAACTCACATATTTATCTCCTTTTTGTGAGAACATTGAAGTTCCATTCTCTTAGCAAATTTTAATTACATAACAGCATTATCAACTATCGTCACCATGTCATGCGTTAGATCCTCAGACCTTATTCTTCCAGCTGAAAGTTTGTACCTTTTCACCAAACTCAAGCTATATCTTCCACCCCACCCCCAGCCCCTGGCAACCCATTTTCTACTTTGTTTCTATGAGTTTGACTTTTTGCTTTTTAATTTAGATTCTATATATAAGTAACACCATGCAGTATTTGTCTTTTTCTGTCTGGCTTATTTCATTTAGTATAATGTCCTCCAAGGTTCATCTGTGTTTTGGGAAATGACAGGATTTCCTTCTTTCTTGTGGCTGAATAATATTCCTCATGTTCTTTTTGAGGATCTCAGATCTAGTACGTGTGTGTGTGTGTGTGTGTGTGTGTGTGTGTGTGTGAGAGAGAGAGAGAGAGAGAGAGAGAGAGAGAGAGAGAGAGAGAGAGAGAGAGTCAGATATTGCCCTGTGGTATCATGGAAACACCCTCATTTGAGAATCAAAAGATACCAAACTCAAGGGAAAAGCCTGCACGTGGACCGGGGTTTAGCTGGCCCAGCGTCCTACCCCGACCCATAGCCCTGCTCTCCAGCTTCTCTCCATAAAATTTAAGGCCTCTTCTCCCAGGAGTCCTTATTCCTACCAAGAGCAGAATACATGAACTTGAAGGCCCCAGACCTGGTGAGTGAGGGCCTGCATATCTCCTGGGCCTGGGGTCTGAGCCTGCACAGGGGGAGGGGTGGAGCAACCAGGCTGCAGTTTCCCTTACAACAAGGGACCTCCGGCTTCTCAGGGCCTCCTGAGACTGTACCTTTGGACACCCTCCATCGCTGAGGAAACCTTCGGTGGACTCTGTGCCTGGTATTCCAATATAGGAAAATGAGGAGTTACACAGGCGTAAAAACGAGGTGTTGGGGGGTGAGTGGAAAGGAAGCACAGGACGACTTCTCCTCAGGACAGGCGGCTGCTACCCGCCAGTGTGAAAACGAGTAGAGACTGGAGTCAGGCAGATCTGGGTTAGCACTGGGGAGGAGGAAGAGGGAAAACGGGAACTTGCTACATCCAGCTAGATGTAAAGGCCAGGGGATGGGTAGCCAGTCCTAGGCTTTCCTACTGTGTCTCCCCGAAAATAAGGCCGGGTCTTATATTAATTTTTGCTCCAAAAGACGCATGAGGGCTTATGTTCAGAGGATGTCATCATGAAAAATCACGCTAGGGCTTATTTTCTGGTTAGGTCTTATTTTCAGGGAAACATGGTAGCTATAATCACCCATAAAGGCTGGCACAGTGCACATTTTTTTCCACACAGAAATCCTGGTACATCCGCCTCTACCCCCCCCCCCCCCCCAAATCCTCCACCCTCCAATGCCCGTCTGCCAGCAGTAAAGGGGTGGGAAGCTTGGTTCTCCTTCGAGATCATCTGGTCTAGTTTCCTCATTCAGCAGGTGGGAAAGTGAAACCTGATGGTGCTCATGCCAAGAGCAGACCTGTTTCGAGCCTGAATTGCAAGTAAACACGTCTCTGACTTTGGGGCTGGGCTCAGCTCATTCGCAGAGAAGCCACAGACAAAAATCAAATGTACCAGGAGGCCAGGCATGAGTCAAAGTCAATTCAAGCGCAGGACAAAAGGTGCCAAGCCAGAACAACCCTCAGCCAGCATTGTGATCTAGAGCTAAGATTGGACAGAACCAGCAGCAAATAGGTGAGAGTCAGTCAACAGATAACTAGTAAGTGTCAGGCACCCTTCAAGGTGCTGAGCACAGAGCAGGCATCTCCATTCTCTACTTAGAAGAAAACGCTGGTGGGCCAATGCCCGTCTGAAAGGTGCAGTGTGGTGCACTGTGGGGCTTGGGCTCTGTCTGTGGTTGACTGCTCTTTGTGTCTTATCTGTGTGACCTGAGGCAAAGCATGTAATTCGTTGTGGCTCAGTTTCCTCAAATGTAAAGTGGGGAAAAGAGTAACAGCCTCAGAGGATGCTGTAAAGATGAAATCAGTTAAGTAAAGCTTTATGCATGGTGAGAATTTAGTTATTCGCATTCTGGATACTGCTCTTATAAAAATGCTGGGAATGTACAAAGGTTGCACTGCCGAGCATTTTAAAAAGGCCACCCAGGGCCTAACAGTTTGTGTTCCATCAGTGTTGACAAATTGCTGCCTGCCTTCAGACAGGTCGCTAATTGTTCTCAGACTCCCTTCCATCCCCCAGTCCTGGGAGGGCAGAGCCGGGATGCTGAGGCTCCCCCAAGGGGCGTTGGGAAGCAATATAAGGTCACCTCCAGGAGACGTGGGGTAAGCACTCTGTGTCCGCCATGGAGAGAGATGGCAAGCCATCCTGATCACAGATGGAGCACGGAGGCTTCATCTAGGTGGGAGCTAGGGGCTTTCAGAAGTTCTGCGTGCACTCGTGCGCTGTTTGAAGGGTCGCGTCTGGAGCTGTCATGCCATGATTCATTGAAAACTGTTCTCAAGGTAAATCGAGAGTAAAAAGGTTAATTTGCTATCTCCAGGGCATAGTCTGAAATAATATGAATGTTTAGCCACCAAAAAAAAAAAAAATACCCTTTGTTGTGTTTGGAATATCTGTACTGTCCAGTATGTATTGTAGCCACAAGCCATATGTGACTCATCCAGGTTAAATGTGCTGTATGTATATACCCTAGATTTAAATACCCATGGCACACTAGACACATGCTAGGGCTGGAAAGACAGGGGGGTGCACATTTCTGAGACAGAAGCTCCAGCCCCCAAGGATCTGGCCAACTCCTAGGGGAATCCGAGCCACAAGGAAGAGACTATCAAAAATGGGCAAATGATGTATGTTGTAGCTCTCACCAGCTCTGTGCAGGGGTACCACTCAGCTCTGCACAAAGCAGATGGCCAGGCTGGTCTAGATGGAACTCATCCTTTTTTTAGTTAACATTTTTTTCAAACTGAAAAGGTATAATAACAGTACAATAAATACTTATTTATACATATGCATATATTAACATTTAGATAGATGACAGATAGATAGATAGATAGATAGATAGATAGATAGATAGATAGATGATAGATAGATACTTTTTTTCTGAACCACTGGGAAATACAGTTGAGACGTCATGACCTTAGCTAAAAGCCTCAGCGTGCAGAGCACAGACCTACTGATTTAACAGGTCTGGAGGGGGGCCCTGGATCAGTAGTTTTAAAAATTCTCCATTTGGGCACACAGCCAAAGATGAGGGATTGTGGGGATCAGGCTGCTCTTGGGAAGCAGAGAAGGCTCGCTGGAGGAGGCACAGCCAAAGCTGAGTTTTGAAAATAAAAATCACCCAGGTAAACAAGATAAAGAGGGAAGTTCTAAGCAAAGGTAATAATGTGAACACAGATTCAAAGGCTAGAAACACCATAGCAGTTTAGTGTTCCAGGAGCACAAAAGGACAAGAGGTGAGGCTGCAAAGGAGGGAGCGTCATTCAAGTCTCATATGGCACTTGGGGGAGACATGAGGAGCCCCTGAGTGTTTTAGGCAGAGGAGGGACATGCTCAGGTCTGGCTGCCAGGTGGAGAACGGGTTGAGGGAGGAATTGATAGAGAAGGTTACGTCCGTTAAGCTATTGCATTAGTCCTAGAGGAACATGAGAGACTAGACAAGGGCAGTGGTGTGTCTGCAGAGGGAGGATAGAAGGATTTGAGGGGAATTGGTCCAGGAGGTCATCAGAACCACCTGGGTCCTGGTTTGCTTCTCCCCACTTGGGGTTGGGATGTTCTCATCCGCAAATTTACTAGTCCAAGTCTCCAGAGCTAATCACGAACCAAGACAGGGTGGTACAAGGAGCTGCTGCCCCAAATCAAATCAGTCTGGCTACAGTCCCTATTCTGATAGGTGCACTTCTGCCCTGTCTCTATGGGGCGTCTCCGTCCTGGGATCTTGTCCTGGCTTTGTTCCTGCCTTTGTGCCTACGTCTGTGTCTGCAGCCTGCCCAGAGACACACAGGCCTTCTACGATTGACGCCTTTTTACTGGACTCTGAGTTCTGCCTACCCCACAACTATGCACTATTGGGCCCCTCATGTATGCCAGCTGTGCTACTGGGGAGTGAGCACCTGTGGCGGGGATGCCTGTCGACCTTGCTCTACCTGCCATGAAGGACATTCCCCTGCCCCAGTCATTCTCCACCCCGAGTGGCAGCATCTGCTTTCGGGGCCCTTTCACTCTCGGTTACCACAGCCCTGGTGCATTTCCTCATTTCTGGTTTCCATTTTCTCATCTGTACATAAGCTAGAGGCTTGCTTGAATGATCCTAGGGTTTCTTACAGGTCAAACATTGTCCGATGCTCAGATCTGATCTATGATCACAGTGAGCATCAGAGAACATGTAGGAAGCTCACACCTGCACTGTGGTTGTCCTAAGACTTAGTCCAGCAGCCATACAAGTCAATATTCAGTAAGGGCAAAGCCATTAGACAGGCTTGTTTTTAGTCACTATACCAACAAACATGCATTGGTTGGTTGACGATATTGTTGAGTAATATGCTAAATATCTCATTACTGTCCTCATACACCCAGTATTCTGGCTAATGCTTCACTCCATTCATCTTAAGTATATTTAGCCCTTTCACTTCCCTCAATTTTGTAAATTGAAGCAAAATGCCCCCATACCCTCTCCAACTTCCAGACAGCCTACCAAAACAGCTTCCTATAAAAAGGTCAGAACAGAAAAGAGATGCCACTTGAGGACAAATGAAGTCAGACATGACTTGTGTCTCCAAGTCCTGCTCTACTGGCTGTGCACAGAATGAAATTTGGCTCCCAGCTGGCTGTGATGGCCTGGAACCGGGGACACTGTGTGTCTGTGGGCAGATCACAAGGGCCAGAGGCGCGTTTGGTGCCAAACGCCTCCCAGGTGGGAGGTTCTGAATCCCAGAAACTCCCAAAGTGGAAAGGACTTGCAGGTCACCCAGGCCAGCCCTCCTACTTTATAAATAAGAAAACGAGGGCCAGAAATGCCAAGAACCTTCTCCAAGGTCATTCATCCAATTATTAGGTGCTTGTCTGGGCTGCCTCTTTCAGTCTGACCCACAAATTCTACTTCACAGACTTCATACCACGGGTCTGCTCACACACAGGCGCAATGATGTGTAAGCAAGGTTATTCATCGCAGCACTGAAGCATAGAAAAGTCTGCAAACAGTCTTGTGTCCACCAATACAGGACTGACTATTCAGTGGAGCACTAAGCACCCGGAAGACAGAGGGAGGCAGCTCTCCATGTGCTGATGTGGAAACCTCCCAGAAATATGTTCAGTGGGAAACACAGGGTGCTGAACTGTGTGTATGATGTGTCACTATTTGTATGAAAATGAAGGAAAAGAGCATTAATCTACATGTGTGTGTGAGTGTGTGTGAGTTTGTGTGTATGTGTGTGTATGTGTGTATCCTTCTGGGAGATAACAGTATGACCTTGTTTGCCTACAGAGAGGAAAACTGCATGACTGGGGATGAGAGGCAGAAGTTTTCCTGCAAAAATTTGTAAGGAATATTATCATGTGTTCAAGAATTTAAATAAACATCTGGGCCACGTGGCACACTGGAGGCCAGGTAATGTGGCATAGCTGGCTGACTGGCAGAGCTGCTCCACCGACCCAGGCCTCCTTACTCTTGACCCTCACATAACAAAATGTTTTCCAAAATACTTCCTAAAGTCTAGAAAGAGAAAAGTGGTCAAATCAGAAGAGAAGGGAAGACTTGGGAATGGAGGAAAGGGTTACGATGGGATTAGGTGGAGGGAGAAAACAAGGGGGAGAGGGAAGGGGAGGCAGGCAGGGATGGAGAGTGGGAGGTGGAGGAAGGGTGAGCAGGAGTCCTGCAAGAGCTGATGGAGGACTTAGAACCAGCGCCGCTCACAGGCTGGAGGTGGCTGAAGTTCAACAGTAGCTATAACCAAGGCTCATTTGCTAAGTGGCAACAGCAAGCACATCAGGAAGAGGCAAGAGGTTGCTGGGGTGCTGCCCTTCTGGGGAAGGGTCGTGAAACCCAACAGACTGAATCTAGGCTAAGAAATTATCACACACTTTACCCATGTGCCTCAGGCATCGGTGGGCCTCACTCAACTCAAACCCCACAGCATATACCTTCTCATGGCGACTGCACGCCACCATGCTGCGTGAGTTCCAGCAATACCCGTACTCCAGCCTCACCCAAGATGGCTATGCATCAATCTGTCCAGCCTCCCGAGAGAGGGACACCCTCCAGGCGGTACTTGTTTCTCCACCAGAAGTCTGACAGAACCTTCTAACAGCATTGACTGGGGTTAGCCTGGAGCTGCTGCCAGCTTGGCCCTACACAGGGGTTAGTGCTGAGCCAGCCATTCACTCTTTTCTGTTTTATAAATGTGCCCCTTGCAGTGAAGAGAACTTATGTGTCAGCACACCATTTCAGTGCTCTCCCTCCTCAGCTCTGACCTTCTCAGGACAGAAGAGAAAAGGGCATGGGTGAGTCAGGCCCTGTGCTGTCTTCTCTCTCTCATGGTGAGGATGACGCTACAGTTCCCTAAAAGCTTAAGTGAGAAACTAAGAACTCTGCTTTCCCATAGCCCAGCTCCTAGCTTACACTCAAAGTCACGTTTAAGGGCTGAGATTGCGGGGTCCCAGGGGAACCCTGGGGGCACTGTGTGGTTTCTTAAAGTCCCACTGTGACCCGAATCCCACAGGCCAGGATGCCCCTCCCCTGGCCAAAACTGAGTCACAAGATCTGAGGTGCTAGTCTTATTGGTGGCAACAAAGTCCTTCACCCTGGAGGGGAAACAATATCCGAGGGTTCAAACAGCTTGCCTCAGTCCACATATTGTCAGAAAGGGGGGAAAGACATCAGAGAAGGTGTTAGTCTGACATAGGAAATCCCTAGGTGCAGGGAGATGACACAATGATACTTCAAAGAAGAAGTCCTCGGGAGCAAAGTGCCTTCTACTGAATCAGTTGTGCACGGAGGGCACTGTGGTCTCCCAGGCCCATCCACCCCAGGTTAGTGCTGCCGCTGCTAAGAGGAAGCAGGGGTGTGGTCTCGGCTCAGGTTTGCGCCTCTAGAAGGCGGGCCAGGTATGTCTGAGGGGTGACCTCATACAGCCATCATCAACAGTGTCTCGGAGGTCTTGGGAAGGTGCATTCCTTCTGTCACGGCAGGGCGGGAAGGGGAGAAGGGGTCCCCGTCATACGGCTGTGGGCAGAAAATGCATAACCAGGATTCATCTCTGTGACTATTACATCTTCTTCTGATAATAATTGTTTTCTGATCAAAATGGTCACTGGAATATTCTGTGGTAAAAATTTTATTCGTGAATAAATGTGGAAAGGAGTAGGAAGCATTTGCTACTGATATGATGCAGAGAAATCATGAAATAAACAAAGAGAATAATGTCTAGAAATTTTCAAGCATGACACAGGATGGCAGACACACACACACCCACAGTCTAGGTTTTATCCCATCCGACAACAAAGCCCATTCTTGCCCCATCATTTTTCAAGTCTCAGTTGAGCTCTAAATTGTCATTACCTGATCCAGTACTAATCCTGGGAGAGAAGACTGGCATTGTTGGGTTCTTTGTGCTGTGGTCCAACCCTGGAGACCAGACTAGTTCTAAGAAAATTCTGTAAGAATGGGCTCCTCTGCCCCCATCAACCATCCACATGATCCAGGCTCAGCTACCTTCTCCCCCAAAAATCTTCAAAATTCCCTCCAGCTCAGACCCCGTGCTTGGATGTGGCCCACAACACATCTGGCTTGGGCCATCACGCTGCTCCAAGAGGCATTCACTTACTGTAGGTGTTGGTGTCCAGCTGACAATCAAGCATTTCCCTATCTCACCCACTAATGCTAAAGGTTTTCTTGCAAATACATGAAGGAACTAGATTCCCTGAGGTCGGGTGATAGACAGGCTCCTCTGAATACCAGTGGCCAGCCTTTTCAGAAGCCAAGCCAAGACCTAAGTTCTTTAGGATCTAATTGAGCAAGGAGACAAGATGGCTTCTTGTCGCCCCTGCAGCTCCCAGTGCCTTATTTCTCCCTGCAGACACCTGCTATTTTTAGCTTCAACATCGTAATGGTGTCTATCAGTAATAGCAATGAACTTACTCCTGAGGCTGTAACGTCAGACAGACTTGTGTTTATTCACTTAATTCCCCTTCATTATGAATGAATTTCATTATAATTAGTGCACTCTGTGGAGTGCTATTGGGTTTCAGAATCTTTATATATGTGCAGTAAAATTATGTCCTTTTTCTATCAAGGTACTTGATAAATTGGTGTTTAGTTGAAGCACGTATCCAGCCTCAGAGATAAGCACAGTTTTCACACAGATGAGTAGCCAAACCCTGAGCATATTTTCAGAGTGGGAACCTGGAGCTGGAGGATGAAGGGTGAGAAATGCCCCAGTCTCTTCCCTTGTTGCCATTGGCTTGAGTGGTGATGGCTTAGTAAAGCACCTTGGACTCAGGTTCTGCCATAGCAAATGGAAAAGCGTTGCCAGCTTTCAGTTAAGGAGCTGTGCCCCGGACTTTTGGCCCGGTGCACGGTTTGTCAATCGGCCATGCAAATTAGGTGGTAATGAATTCCTGGTAGCAAGAACGTTTCCATTTACACCACTACTCTAGCTGCATATGCTGTGTGGTGACAGGGAAGCTCTGGGTCCTTGTGACTTTTGTGGCTGTTGGGCACGAGTAAAGAAGGCAGGGTTCAGAGCCTTTGGGACTATCAGTCCCTTCACTCGGTCCCACAGTTGCGTGGCCCAAGAACAGAGAGGCAATCTGGGACCATCTATCCTTGAGCCTTTCCAAGCCTGTGCACCCCCTACCTTGTCTCTGAGTTCCTTCCCCACCCACCACCACTCATCCTATATGTAGTTGCAAGATTCACCTTCCTAAAGAGCAACTCTAATCATGTCATTTATCTGCCAAAAACCAGTGATGGCTTCCTCTTTGATCTATAGAATGACATGTAAACTCTTAGTGATGAAATTACTTGAAACTCTGTGTGGTAAGAGAAATGTCCCGTTTTTCTGTGGTTGTGAAGCTGAGGTCTGCCTTTGAACTGAGACTGGAAGGTTTCTCCATTCCTGACAGACCACTATTCCAGCATGTGTGCACCACGGGCTGCTCTTCAAGACAAGGCATGGCACTTTTGAGCCAGGGTTTTATCTTGCCTGGCAATTACCACTGTCTGCTGGGACAGTTATACGCCTCAGTTATGGAAACCTGATCTGACGTGGATAGGAGAAAGGGAACTGATTGATGGTACCTGTTCCTAGTATTCGCCATTTATATTTATAAAGTCAAGAAAAACAAGTGTGTGTGTGTGTGTGTGTGTGTGTGTGTACACATAATCACAGTTTGTACAGAGCTCTTACCGTTGACTAACCAGTGGGCCCAAAAGAAGATACTAGTTGCCCCCTAGTTGCAAACAGGGCCTGAGGACTCCGGGCTAGCAGCTGGAAGCTGATGTCAGTACAAGCTGGAAATACCTACTGGGAGGGTATTCCAAGCGCCCAGAGTTCAAAGGACCAGAGCTCAAGCAAGAGCAGAGAATCAAAGCTGGACCCCTGTCAGGAGGCTGAAGTCAAGAAAAACCAGGCACAAGGGAGGAGATAAGTGTAAGGTGACCAATTAGGGGAACAGAGGTGCACACAGAGGGAACTTTGAAACTGAAGAAAGCCCAGATGTAAGCCTCTTCTACCCTCCTGCTGCAGAGCCCGGGAGGCCCAGCTTCCCAGGGTGAGCCCTGCGCCTGGCTCTGCAGTGTTGCTGTGCCGTCGTCCCCACACCTGTCCTGGGAGGTCAGCCTGTTCTCTCATCAGCGGCAACCTGCCTCCCTCTACGATACCAAGTTCTTCTCCCCCAACTCAGATGCTACTATTTTCTCTGTGTGGGAGAAACTGCTATATTCCTCCTAACCCCATTTCTACAAAGATTTTGTTCTTTGCCACTGAGTTCACCTAAACCAGAGGCTGTCAATTCTAGCAACACATTCACCTACCTGGTGAGCTTTTATGAAATACTGAAGATTCTGATTTTAATTGTGAATTTCACAATTCCACGTCTTGCTCCCTCACTTCATCCAGGACTGCTGAAACGTCATCTCCTCAGAGTGCCCTCCACGATGCTCCTGGCTAAAAGAACAGCTCCCATGACTCTCGGTCCCGTACCGTGCTCGTTGTTATTCACAGCACTTCTCTTTGCCTGACAATATATCAAATTTCTATTTAATTATGTTTCTTATTGTTTATCCTCCAGCGGAAAATAAACTAACTATGGGCAGGGACCTTTTCTTGTTCACTGTGGTATCCCCCAAAGCCCGGGACAGCTTCTAGAACATGGTGGAGTTTCAATAGATATTAGTTGTAGGAATAATGAACTGATTTAAAAGAAGAGGAAACCAAGGGTCCTAAGGAGGGCATGACTCACAGAGCTCAGGGAAGCTGCTAAACATCCTGCAACACACAGGACGCCGTCCACAGCTAAGCCATGGTGTCAACACTGCCAAGCTGAGAAACACTGGGCTAGAGATTGGGTGGGAGGTTAGAAGAGAAGAGGAGGAATTAGAGCTGGACCTAGGCATTGTTTGCACCCAGGGAGATAGGCAGGAGCTGCTGAGGAAGGACATTAAATGCCTGCTTCCATCACTTCCTAGTGAGGAACCTCTGTAAGTCACTCCCTCATTTCAGCTCTAGCACCCACCCCCAAGTTGTGCCAACCAAAAAAACATATCCGTACACTGGCAAATGACACCAGGGGGACAAAATTCCCCGGTTGAGAACCACTGGGAATCTACCCTCTCCGTCCTCAGATCTTCAGCCCCACTTTGCAGGAGCCCTTCTTAAAGGCCCTGGGTTCCATCTTGGGGTCAAAGACACATCTTTAACTTGTGGATCTCCTCTTCTGCTGGATTGGGAGCTCTTAACTCACCATCTTCCTGACTCCCCTGTGCACACTCTTTCCTCTACACACAGGATCAAGGAGGCACCCAGGGCAATCCGTTTCTGAAGTACTTGGCAACCTTTGAAGGAGAAATGACCTAACTTAGGGCCAAACAGAAATGCAGCAAAGTCTAGAGATTCCTGATATCACTGGTTGCCGTACAGGTGTAAGAATATTAAGTCATGCTAGACTGATTTGTAAACAACTAATATACCTCTTACATTAAAATACTGTAGGGAAGGCTTTTGAAATAAAAGGCCAACAACGCTCTCTTAATCGTCACAGAACATTTGAATGAAAGGTGAGAAAGAAAAGAAACACTGAGGGCAGAAAACCAACTGATTTGATTGGCAATTCAGATAACCGTCCCTGAGGGCCACCCAAGAGGGCTCAGAACTGCATGATTTAGCATTTAAAGTTGTTGCTATCTGTTCATTCCAAAGGAAACACAACCTATCTTGGTTTGGTTTGGTTTGGTTTTCTTTTTTTCTCATGTAAGATTCAGCACATCACCCATGTTGGTGGATTTCACTGAAATATTTTCCCTAAATAAACAACACTTCCATTTTTTTTAACATGCTGCCACTCACCCACAGCATAGAAGTCAGTGTTGGTATTCTGTCATCTTCAGCAACTAGCTGAAGCTTTCCTGTGCATTTCATGAAGCAATACCACTGCTCGTTATAGGTAAAAATAAAGAAAGTGATAATTACGCTGGTGCAGCTCAAAGATGATGTAATGCTACACTGCAGAAGAATTAGGAATCCATGGCTGAATTGAGCAAGTACAGGTCAGCAATTTCACATTAAAATTGCTTATTGCAAGGTGGGGCAAGAAGATACTGCAAAGCAAATTCAATTTACCTTGAAAATAATTAGCGAGATGCAAAGGCCTGGAGATGGAAATTTTCTTTAAAATTAATTATTGCTGCTCAAACCAAGCCAGTCTCTTACAGCAGCAAGGACAGTCTGCAGCTAAAGATTTCATCTCTTTGAGTGCTGCTGAAAGGATCTCTTGGCTTCTGATCTAAAATCAGCTTGAGTCTAGCATTATAGGGGGAAGCCAATTTTACGGAAGGCGCTGAATGGTCAGAGGGGCAGATGAGCTTTGAAACACACAGGGAAGAGAAAAATAGGAAGTAATATCTGAGCTGAACAATCAAGTCGGATTTAGACCCCCGAGCCTGGTCTAGTAGCCCAGGTATCTGTGAAGTCCTTTGTGTGGATGAGGAGAGATGAATGTCTCCTTTAGTCACCATACCTAGCACACCCTCAGCCACTGAAGACATAACAATGGAATGGAGTGACACATCCCATTTTTAATGTGCAATTCACACCATCCTTACTTAGGAACATTCTAGGCTCTGAGGCAGAAGTTGTGAAGTAGATTGAAATCATCAGCAAAGATTATCAAGGAAAGTTGCACAATAAAGGAGCTGGAAGTCTCACACACCCCCAGGCCTGGGCTTCACATCCCACAAGGGCACAGGCATGAGATAAGTCAGATCATTTCATTGCACACAGGTAGCCTTTGTCCTTTAGATCTGGTTCCATCATCCACACTGCAGATGGGAACGATGAGAACAGGTTCTGCCGCTGGCCCTGCACCACACAGGGTTCCTGTGAGTTGGGGGAGGGTAAGTCTGAATGAAAATACAACTGAAGGAACAAGGTCAAAAGAGCCACAAAATACCAAAAGACCAGAGGAACTGTTGTCACTGGTTTGTGGTCTTTCTACTTCTGTAGGAACAGCCAAAGTAGTCAACATTTAGAGCCAAGTTACTGCTTTTGTGGTAGAGATGACTCACTCAGGCTGCAGGCAAAGCTGCAACCCATAGAATAAGGAGTGAGGAGGGGACAACAGAGAAAATGAATCTATCAGCAGATTATCTTTTTTTTCTTTTAGTTAAAGTTTATTGGGTGATGATTGTTAGTAAAGTTACATAGGTTTCAGGTATTCAATTCTATAATACATCATCTATATATCACATTGTGTGTTCACCACCCAGAGTCGGTTCTTCCATCTCCATATATTTGATCCCCTTTACCCTCATCTACCACCTTCTCCCTCCTTACCCTCTGGTAACCACTAACCTATTGTCTGTGTCTATGAGTTTTTGTTTATTTATTTGTTTGTCTTCTTCTATTGTTTTTAGTTTTATATCCCACATACCAGTGAAATCATATGGTTCTTGACTTTTTCTGTCTGACTTATTTTGCTTAACATATTATGGACCTTGGGTTAAAAGAGGATTTTATGAATTTGACCACAAAGGCAAGGGAAGTAAAAGCTAAAATAAATGAATGGAACTATATCAAACTAAAAAGCTTCTGCACAGCAAAAGAAACCATCGACAAAATAAAGAGGCAACTAACTGAATGGGAGAAGATTTTTGCAAACAACACCTCTGATAAGAGGCTAATATCCAAAATATATAAGGAACTCATACAACTCAACAACAACAACAACAACAATAACAAAACAATCCAATTAAAAATGGGCAGAGGACCTGAATAGACATTTCTCCAAAGAGGACACACAGATGGCCAATAGACATATGAAAAGATGCTCAACATCACTAATCATCAGAGAAATGCAAATAAAAGCAGATTGTCTTTTTAAATTTGTTGAAGCCCATGCACATACATTCAGCCCAAGGTGGCACCAGCCCACATTCACTAGTATGAGCAAGGGGAAGCTCCCCTCGTCCTTTGGGTCATACAGACTGCAGGCTGAAGTTTAAGGTGCAGCCGGTGAAACAACATGCACACACCCCATGACCATCTATATCAGTAGCGCCCCAGCAGGAAATAGACAGCACATTCAAATTAGGATAATCCCAGGAGAGTTTAATAAAGGGACATTTACTAAGGTGTGGGCAGGGTGTAGGGAAGGGACCACAAGGACAGCACAGAACTCCTAGGCTGAGGGGATGAGGTTCCGGCGCCAGTGGAACCTGGAAAGAGAGGATGGGGCAGAGAGGGTCACCCAGCAGGTGCTATGACCTCTGGAAAGCAGCCAGCTGTAGGCATCTTACCGGGAGGAAGTCTAGGGAATAAATACCCCAACCTCACTCTGCTCCATCCCTGCCAACTCCTTCTGGGACTCCTCATTGGATGATCTCCTCTGGAAAGCATGAGGTGAAGGACCCCACTGATGTGGCGTGTGTGGGTCAGCCTCCTGGACAGAGAAGCAGGTAGAAGGTGGAGAGTGGATCTGGGACACACACAGGAGTACCCACCATTCAAAGCAGGGCTGCCCCAATCATTGCTTCATCCTTCAAACGTGTTCAGAGCCATCTCCAGGTGCTGGCTGCATCAAGTTCTGGGGATACACTAACACGTCTATAATGGGTCCCTAACCTCAAGAAGCTTTTTTCTAGTAGGGGAGATGGGTTTTGTTGCATTTCTTTGTTTGTTTGTTTGCCTGTGAATCAGCAATCTCCTCTTCCAAAGAATAGATCTAACAATCTTAGGATGTTAGAATTATTTTCTTTATTTCCAGCCATGTGGCTTAAGCTTCCACTTTGACTAGAAGGGCCTGCTGTGATCTTGCAGGCTTGTGACAGCTTGCATTTTATGAGTTTGCCTGCTTTATAAAATATTAACCAGGAAAATATTAAAGTTTGCAAATGCAACAACAGACCCAGAGGGACAATGGGATGATACTATTTTTGATATGTTTTTTAAAACATGAAAAGCATACCTGACAGCAATGGGGGAGGGAAGCAAGGTGAATGACTTTTTTTTTTTCCTCCTTTCAATGTAAGCAGGATGGCATTTGTTTGTTGTCTATGGAGAGTGCTGATTCACCAACAGTTTAAGGATTACTAAAGAGTGTTTTCACTTCTCATTTACAAATGGAATATATTAAGAAATTACTCAGCCCCTCTGTGTGGCTTCTAATTCAATCTACCTTTCTGTATGGATGAGCAGAATTTGTTTTTCACTGTGCACTGGGGCTCCAGAGGGCCTGAAATGTGGTTGACACATTTCCTCTTTTCACATGAACAACACATGTGATCTCTCCATCCCCTCCCCCCAACACCTTCTGAGCACTTTCTAAGTACAGAAATTACAGCAGGAAATGACACATTTATTAGCCCAACTTCTGCTCTCTGTTTTAATTTATGAAGCAAGCAATACACTGGAGGGTATTATTAGCCGAAATGTGACAGGCAAAGAGTTCATATATTCTCATAGTTAAATACTAGTAAAAATTAAGAAACATCTGATACTGATAATGGACAAAGGATATAACCAGAGGACGCATTCGGAAATCACAAACATGGGGGGAGGGTCAACCTCATATACTTATTCATTCATTCATTCATGCATTCACTCAATAAACACTTATTGAGAACCACTGTGTTCCAGGCACTATACAAGCTCCTAGGAACCTATAGATGAATAAAACATAGACCTTATCCTCAAGGGGTTCCTATTTTGTCTAGAGAGACCTGCAAACAAGATCCATGGAACAGGGTATTCTGCCCAGGGAACTAGAAGCAATTTCGAAAGCTAAAATGCTCAGAATAAGAAGGGTGAAGATGTCCAGAGGAGGACTCAGCAGTCACAAACGAAATGAGAACTTAAACAAGTGCCATTTTCAATGAGGAAATTAGAAAATATTTTTAACGATAATACGTAATGTTGTAAAGCAATAGTGAATCGGGCTGACCCTGTGACTATGCAAATAGTAATAACCATGGCTATCTAATTCTGTTTCTGGAGTTCCATATTAAGGGTATAATCTATCAGAAAAGCCATATGCCATAAGATGTTTAAATATCATATACTATTGTTATATATAGTAGCAAAAAATGGAATCATCCTAAATGCCCAACAACTGCAGAAACATTCAGTGAATTATAGTATACTCATTTGCCTGAGTACTCTGCATCCATTAGAAATGATTATGATATATTAACTGGAAAAAAAAGAAAATTATATATACACTAAATAACAACTATTTCTAAATATACACAGAAAAAAAGCAATACATTAACGTGCTAGCAATAATTACATTCATGGTAGTTTTTTTCATTTTCCTATGTCCCCAAAACTTTTTTAATAGAATAAAAAGCCAAACTTGTGTAAAATGAACAGTTAAAAAAGAAAACAAAATCTTACCGATGTCAAGCAGTTCTCTACTAGCTTGAACTCAAAGAGCGGGAAAAGCAGCACTGTGGGTCCTGAGTCCAAAATGGCGGGCATATCTCTAATCACTGTGTCATTTGGATCAAACCCTTCACTTCTTTTGTTTCATTTTCAGAAAGTAAGAGAGATGCACTGAATAATTGCCAACGCTCTTGCTGGCCCCCAAATCTATGAATCTTAACATTCTAGAAGGAAGAGTATGTGCCTCAATTCACTGAAATCACAAGCAGGCATTCAGACACTTTTTCCCATAAATCAGGTACAAAATGTCAGGCAGAGAACAACCAGAATCAGAAAACGTGTGTTTGTCCCATCAGACGTTACTCAGAAAAGATTAAACACTGTCTTTTCCACTAAATTTACTACATTCTCTGGTTCTTGTTTTTTCAAACCAGGCTTTATGTAAGAGCAAGTTGTATCAATTATTTATCACACGTCGGTCTGTTGTTATTTGGCCATGTGGAGAATGGTACCTTTTATGTAGGATTTGGGTTTCCTTCTTCCAACATAAAACCCATCTCTCTAATTTATAGGTCTTCCTGCTCATTTTTTTATGGTCATTCACAATCTAGCAGTCTCTGAGTTTCCACAGATGCAGTGTGTCCGAAGGTGAGCCTGGATAATGGAATCTAAATCATCTCTTCAGGCTGGGGAAAGGGCAGCATGAGTAGGGTATTTCTTAGCATATCTATGCTTTGGGCCTGGGAATACTTTCAATTTCTTTTTCTAATTAGAGAGATTTTAAACATTGGATTTGTCTTTTCTTGGGGGCTACAGTAAACAAGTCATCTCTTAGATTGAATGAAGACTGATGGGCTTCCCTTGACCAAAGAAGTTGATCAGTGGTTGTTAAAATGAAGCCTGAAACACCTTTCATTTCATGGTGGTGGTGGGCGAGCCAATTCCTGCATATGTAAAACAAAAGGCTTGGGAGGTATGCTTTCAAAGTTCCCTTCTAGCTTCTTACTTTACAGTCTTCCTATAGAGCTGTTAAGTGCTGACCCATAAGCTACCGGAAGATGCAGAGGTAAGAGCTTGTGGGGTTCTGGGTCTCAGGGAAGACCCACAATAGTTACTTACAGCCATGAAAACAGAGAAACAAATGGCAAAGTACTCTGGCAACTGTGCACAGCTTCCAACATACAGCTGCCTAAGGTGACAGCCTACATGTTCACTGAGCATGAAAACCTCACACTTGCTACCTCTTTTCTTCATAGAAAGGTTCATAGTGTTCAAAGTGATACCAGTGTTAAGAGAGGTAGGCAAGAAAGAAGCTGTAAAAAATGCCCCTGGATGATTGCCCTGACTATTGATGGGTCTGTTGATAATGAATATATTATGAATCCTCAGAGAGTTTGAGGTTCCACCAGGTGGGGATTTACTCCTTTCTGGTCATGACTGGGCATCCCTGGGAAGGTTACAGGTTCAGTCCAGGGCCCCTTCTCTTCCCCAGCTACACACACTCCTTCAGCGTGTCATCCAGTCTGAGGCTTTAAATATCATCAGGCTGCTAACAATGCCCAAATGGATCTCAGACTCAGGTATCTAACTGCCTAGCTGACAATTCCACCCAGATTCCTCATAAGTCATGTCCAACTTAAATATCCAAAGAGAACTTTTGATTTCCTGCCTTCTACTTTTAAATTTGGTACTCCCCCAGAAATCCTAGCATCATTACTGACACCTTCCTTTTCTCTTATTCTTCATAGCCATTTTAGCTGTCAGCTCTCTCTGATTGAGATCCATCTTGTCCACTTGTCTCCATCTCCACTGCCACCACGGAGGTTCCAGCCATTGTCACCTCTCATGGGGGTAACACTAACAACCTTCTAATTATCCTCTCTACTTCCACTCTTGCACGGCCTCCGATCTATTTTCCACACAGCAGCCAAAAGTGATTTTTCAACATGATTGGAATGATGCCTTTCACCTGCTTAAAACTTTTATCTGGCTTCCCATTGTACTTGTAATGAAATCTAGGTTCCCATGGGGTCCCCGGCCATGCATATGGGCTCACTGCCCTTCTTTCCACCTCACCCAGGGCCACACTTTCTTTTGCCCAGTGCACTAGAGTCCCTCCGGCCCATAGTCTGCATGCCTTAGAGCCTTTGCCCCTGCTGTTTCCTCTTTCCTCTGTTCTTCTTGTGGCTGACTCTTTCTTCTCCCTCAAGTTTCCGTGTCAATGTGACTTACTCATTGAGACCTTCTCTGATCGCCTATCTAAAGGATGACCCACCTTGATTTCTCTCTGTGATAGTGCCCTGTTTATTTCTTCTCAGCACTTACTAAAACTTACAATTATTTTATTATTCATTTGATTACTGATCTATACCTTGTTTACATTATAAACCCTAAGGGAGCAGAAGTTATCTTCTTCCCTATGTATTTCACATTCAACATGTAATAGATGCTGAATACATATTTGTTGATGAAGTTAATCAATTAAGGAAGGCCATTAGTCATTCATACTTCATGGACAGTAGTTAGGAAATCAATCTGATTAACCCAAACTGATTGAGGCATACTAGTTTGCTCCCTCCACCTCTGTGCGAGTAGAGGTACAGCTGTAGGAAAGGGAAAACAGAATTTGCAGGCTCATTTCCCGAAACCAACTCTTAAAGAAATAGGAAAGACTGTTCCTTTTTCAGGATGGCATCTGAACAGTTCCCTTTTCTACAGCCTCTCCCTTAGAAAGTTTTGATTTCATAGGATATAGAGAATACTAATTATAATTTATGTGTGCTGCTCTCTATTTTATAGTCAATTACCTTGTAGCTCAATAACATTTCTGTATATCATTAATATATGTCAGATTTATTTTCTTGTAATTTTTATTTAATTTTGCTCAGACAATACAATTGTACTTTATTATAATTAGGGAAAATAATACATCAACTGGATAGGCTATTAGGCAACCATATACAATTATTATTATGTAAACATAGTAACAAATAGCAATATTTATAATTCACTTCAAGAGAAAAGCAGAATACACAATTGCTCTGATTTGTAATTAAAACTATCAAAGTTTGTATACAAATGAACAAGTACTAATAGAGAACAGGAAAAAAAAATACCTTGGTTTCCTAGTTTGGTGGATTTATGTATGATTCTTTCAAAAATCGATATTATTCCTTGGTACAATATTAATTGCACAGTAAAGTCAGAGGGAAGGTAGGCTACATGATTGTTGGTGTGTACCTACATTTATTGTACTAGAAACACACAAGATTAGTCAGAGAAATTCTCACTGTTTACTTGGACTGCCTAAAAATCGTGCCCTTCTGTTTCAGGCACTATGGCTTTAGTGACTGATTAAATCCTTCACTCAAATATTCCTCTCAGGAAATGGCAGCAAGAATGAGCCTCTGTTTGTGCTTCATATGAAAGTGTGTAGGTGAGAGTGGAAGAAGCAGGGGAGACAATGCATTTAAATACAACAAAATGAGTTACAGAGAATAAAATGGATCTCTATGTCCTAGGTGGAGCAATTCCCAAGATGTATGTTAACTCTTTAAAAAGTGAAAACGTAAACATTATGCTACCATTTGCTAGAAACAAAATGAAATAGAAAAGAAAATCAGACAGGAGCATATACGAGTATATATTATATATTATACATTGTGTATTATATATTGTATATTATATATTATATATCATATATATCATGTATTACATTATATATTACATATATACCTAATTTTTCATACTGTTTAAAATATTTCCCACAGACATATATTATCTATTCAAACAAATGATTAAGTCTTCATTAATGAATATAGGAAGCAACTGTTCGCCAACAAATCAACATAGCTGCATATGAAATGAATTATGTTAAATATGTTCCATAAATAGGTTTTCTTAAATACATAAATGATAAAAAATAAATGACACTGATATTATTAGGTGCTGTCTAACTTGTGTGCTGAGCATTTTGTGAGGCACATGGGGCAGAGATGTATCAGAGAAGTGGAAGATGTAACTATCTGTGTTAGTCTGCTCGGGCTGCCATAACAAAATACCACTGACTGGGGGGCTTAAACAACACACATGTATTGTCTCACAGTTCTGGCATCTGGAAGACCAAGATGTCTGCAGGTTTGGTTTCTTCTGAGACCTCCTCTCTTCTTGGCGGCCGGTGTCCTCGCATGGCCTTCTTGCCGTGTCCTCACATGGCCTTTACTCTGTGTGTGTTCATCCCTGGCATCTATTTGTGCGTCCTAATCTCCTTGTAAGGACACAGTCAGATTTGATTAGACCCCCTAACAGCTTCATTTGAACCTGACTACCTCTTTGAAAGGCCCTCTCTCCAAACGCAGTCACATTTTGAAGGCTTCAACATATGAATTTGGGGGAACACAACACCATCCTTAAGGAGTTTTCAATTTAGTCAGTGAGCTAAGCTGTCTATGCTTGAACAAAAGGAAAGAAACAACACTAAAGCCAGAAGTGTACCTTCTATATTATTATATAGATGTTTATATAGAGGTTTATATAGATGTTTATATAGATGTTATATAGATGTTAAACACTTTGATGTTTAATGAGGTGAGATTTTCTAAAGATTCCCAGGCACCATCTCTTATTGTTAAAAAGAAATGAAGAGCGGAAACACGTGAGGAGAGAAACAACAGTCCTGTGCACAGAGCAAGGTGCTGTCTGCAGTGAGTTTGGGAAGTCAATTAGTTCACTGAATTATAATAGGGTAGGCCCGTTACTGAAGCAACTCACTAACAAAATGAAATTGGTGGAAAACACTTATTTCTAATGTGATTTGAAATTGTCTAGGCAAGAGAAAATTAGATTGTTGGCATGTTTTATTCGTTACCAGTTATGACAAGAATAGAAGAATGGGACTCATACACATACAAATACAAGAATTCCTCCATTGAGGCAGAGGTGTTATAAATCATCCCTGTTAATCAATTCAGTCAGCAAATACTGAAACGAGTGCCCCTACAAGGTGCTCAGGCTGAGTCGGGGCTTACACTAGATCAGAGAAGGATCCACCCTGTCTGCCTGATGGAGCACTCAAATCCAGCCAACTGGAGCTTCCAGTTGGCTAAATGCTTTACCTGTTATTTTAATATCCTGCCCATTCCTTCCTTGCTTCCTCTTACCCCATTTCTTCTACTCTTCTTTATTGACTCATTTTTGCCTCATTCTGTGCAAACTTTTTATAGCTAAAAGAGCACATGATCCAGAACCACACCAAAGCAACTTGGCCCCTCATCCACACAACACAGTGGTGAAACCACCGTATGACCTGCTGTATACAAGGACTCCTAATAATATTCTTCTCAACCTACTCTGCAGAAATTGTAAAGGTTTGATTAGGCAAAGCATGTAAAAGCCTTGTAAGAGCAGTGAAGCCCTCTTCAAATGTTGGTTATTACTACAGTGGGGCACTAGACACAATGGAGAACTACAACAAAAGTTGGGTCCATTGGAAGGAGGCAGCTGGCCAAGTCTACTGTAGCCGTCAGGTATCTTGAGAGTACTAGACCTAAGAAGATGCTTTTCTTCTCTCAAGTGGTGAAATGAGGAGCCACACAATGAGGGAAAGCCTCATCGATAAATATATCAGGAACAAATATTCATACATATTGTGGAACAAAGGGAATTTCTGCATCCTCTTGCCTTTTGTAAACTATTTATAAATCAGTATTGAGCCCTAGATTTTTTTTTTTTTTTTTTTACAAAATATCTGTTTTGCAGACTGTCAAAGGGATACATCATAAAACAGAACAAAATGGTGCTTTTGATGCTCTGAATTCCAGGAAAGCAAAAAGAGACCTGAGGAACTCAAGTGCCAATCAGATCCTCAATATGATCAATCACTTGGGACAGATTATGTAGTGATTGAAAGACAGATTAAAAGCAAAACAAATGGTGGAGCTGGTGGCCTGCAGGCTGACTACACAGATCCCCTTTCCCTAAAAATGGGAGCCATGCTTACAGTATTAACAGTGGACTCAGTCTGCAGTGCTCTCTGCCCCAGGCAGTCACGGCTGCTTCCTGTGACAGATGCCAGGGGAGGTGACTCTTTAGGACAATTCTCCAGGCCATTGACCCAGGCAGGGTTTTCCCTGCAATATAGAATTCTAGGGGAAAATTCAAACAAAGAAAGGGGTTGTCAACTCCATCTTCTCAGTTTAAATCCCTGGAGGAAAAATGCCATAGGTGTTTAGAGAAAAAAAATAAAGCAGCAACGTCAAATACTTTTTGGATTAGCTGAGCTCCTTTCTTGTTTTGTTTGTTTGTTTATGTGCGTGTTTGTTTTTCTCTGCCAATCTGACTTAATCAGTCCATCTAAGTAGCAAAATTCCATTTTACCTGAAGGCCCAGCCTGGTTTTCATTGCAACACCTATTTGTTTTGAATGAGAGGCCTTTGGACCATTCCTCTTCCGATATGGAAGTGTCCACATCCAATCTGGGATGAACAAATTCTCACTTACTCCAGGGATGGGAAGGAAGCTGGGAGGGGAATGCTGGCCCATCACTCCTGTCTGGGTGCTTGTCTACCAGATGGCACCAGTTTCCACTAAGCCGAGCCAGAGAGAGCATCTGGAAAGCGTTCAAGCAGCATGGAACTCCTCACTGTCATCACTGTTCCTTCCCCTGTTTTAGTGCCTCCGGGAAAGGAGAGGAAACTGGGGAATCAGCTCTGCTCCGAAGGTATGTTATATTCGCATATAGGCAAAGTTCCTCTGGGGATGGCCACACTCATGAAACTTTCTCAAGCTTCTACTGGGTATTTGTAGAAGGAGGGAGAAGGAGATGCCTCATGCTGCCCAGCGGTGGTGGTTAAGTCTCCTTCCCGCTGAGAGGTGTCCTCCTGGCAGGGAAAGGACATGGGCTTTGCAGTTTGATAGGCCTTGGCTGGAATACTGTGTCAGTCACTGTATTAATCAGCTTAGGCTAAGTTATGCTGCAGTAACAAACAAGCCCAACACCTTAGTGGCTTGCAATAACAAAAGTTTATTTCTCACTCAGGCTATATATTGATTGCAGGTCAGCTGTGGCTCTGTTCCATGTTATTTTCATATCAAGACCCAGGTTAAAGGAGCATCCTCTATCTGGTAAATTGATCTTCTGGAAAAAGGGAAGAGACAGCAGAGTCATATGGTGGCTTTTAAAGTTTCTGGTCACATCTCTTCCATTCATCTTTTACTGACCAAACTAGTCATATGACCAAGTATGACACCATCAGAGCAGGGATGTTTAACCCATCTCCAAGGAGGGACAGCAAATATATTGAACATTCGTACAACTTCCCACAGACACTTACTAACTGTGTCCTTTGGCAAATTACTTATATATTATAAGTAATTTGAGGTGAGAATAATGATGTGAACCTGGAGTTGATGAGAGGAAGATTAAATAAAATGTGTATTTAAAAATGAGTATAATATATAAGAACCTAGATACATTAGTTCCCTCCCACATTTCATATATGATACTTACCTAAGAAATAATTGTCTTCTCTTCAGAATTAGCTATTCTGATACTCTAATATGCAGGCATGCCAATGTTAATTACTTCTCCTGGGAAATACTTGAATTTTAATAATGGCTTTGTACATTATTTTAACCTAAAGTCTTAACTCTAATGATGGTAATTTCAGACACCATGGGAGTTGATCTACTTGACCAATTCCCTTTCTGTATCTATGACTCTCTGAAATTTCTGGTTTGGTTTTAGCCCTGGGCCAGGCTCTGGGACCATTCTTTCTCATCAGAGAAGGTTACATAGCCCCAGAACAGGCACACAGTGATTCAGCACCAAGACAATGTTGCAAATAGTTCCATGCAGCCTTTTCCTGTGGTTCCTGTGGGTTACAATGCCTGAGCACCCATCTTGGTTTCCTACCCTGCACCAGTTTCTTCTAAAGCTTGACTTGCCACCACATTGATCCCCACCTTCTGAAAAGTAGACTCCTCCTAATGACCCCAGCCTGAGATTTCTTATCTTCCAGTCTTATTCTATAAATTAAACAATGCCACAGTTCTCCCACCTACCAGAACATTCACCTTTAGTTTCCCACAGGACTTCCCTGATATCCACTACCCATCTGTCTGGATTGCTACCTGTTATCAGCTGATTATACCTTCCATACCCCCATTGGTGTCTCAGCCCCAGTTAAGCACATTCTGATGATCCTGGCACCAACCACACCCCAACTCAACAGCAGGTAGGGAAGAGACATTGTGTAGAGTCATGTAGTTACCGACACCATAGCCAGGCCTGGTTGATGGTTTCTCCAGCCATTAAACTGTAAGACATATTCTTCAGCCATGGGGGTCACCATAGCTGCCCCTCCATGAAGTCTCAACACTAGCGCCAGGAAAAGGGAACAGAGGCAACAATCAACAAAAGCAAGGAGCCCATTTCTGTGGTTACACAACTGGGGCTTCCGGTTTTTCTCAAGGCTTTGTGATGATAATTTTGAAGGGTCCGTGAATACATTTTCATATTTTCAAAAATTCCTGTCACTAGTTGCTGAGTGGAACATTTTCTATTTCCCTAGAATTGGTGAGTAGGTATCTTTACTTTGTAATAAAGCCATCAATGGTTGGGGCACACAGAGGCCCCATAGCAAACTAAGAGTCAATATAACATCCCTTCTTATTCCCAACCTTCACTCCAGCCCTTAGTTTATATAAGAAAACTGGAATTTGGGAAAGAGAGTGATTTGTTTCATGTAGAGTGTTCAGGTTCATCACAAAAGGCTTCTTTTCCCTTTACCAGGGAAAAGGACAGGTGCTTACTTGTCACATGTAATAGTTAATGTAACATTAGCTGCCATTACCAAAGAACCCAAACTGTATAATAGCTCAAACACAATAGTTTATTTCTCACATAAGAGTTCAAAGCAGATGTTCCTGTTAACAGAGAGCTTTCATCTGTAAGTGATTCTGAGATTCTGGCTTCTCCCATCCTGTGATTTTGCCATCATTTCCTGGGTTCTCATCATTTGCAACCAGCCATTGAAAGTGGAAATAGTGCTTGGAAGAGGCACATCTGCTTCTTAAATGCTTTCCCCTGGAAGTAGCCCATGTCACTTCTGTTCATGTTCCATTGGTGAGAACCAGTCACATGGGCAGACATAGACTCAAAGGGGCCTGGGAAATGTAGTCCTTGGTTGGGAAGCTCTTTCCCAGAGACATCTTTGTACTATGGAAGGGGAACACGTATTTCAGTGGACACCTACCTTCAACTGCCACGTCACCTAGTGCCACATGATAGAGAGAAGGCTCCAAAGGAATCATTTGAAGGTGCCCACAAGAAGAGATGTGTATCATCTCACCTTCTAGATGGATGCTTGCTGAGCTACAGAATCTAAACCCTGCTCTAATATTGCCTTTCAGACAGAGGGAGAGTATGGAGAATAATTCTTAGGACATCTTGACATATATCCACAGATGGGAAGAGGAGATGCTCCTGAATCTAAAGACTGATGTTTGCTTCTTGTCTGGATATTTTTAGAAAAGGGTTATCAGAATGAGAAGGAACTATAATGTATCATGACATGTAACAAAATGATAGTTGGGACAATCTCAGCCCAGTACCCAGGACTCTCAGAGGGTGTGGAACATACCTCAATGGTTTTGATGGCAAATGAACATACAGCAGGAGAGAGGAGTTACAGAGTTGCCAGGGCAGCCACTGGACCAGGTGAGGTGATACCCATCAGGAGAGGGGGGTGGAAAAATGGACCACTGGCTAGGCCAAAAAGAGCCCCAGTTGTCTCTCTCTGAGGAATCCTCAGTACCAAGGGTGGAAATCAAACAAAATTTGACACCACCCTCAAAGAAACCTTGAGTAGTATCTACGCAAAACGATCCTATCAACAGAGGTTATCAGCATTAAGCAGAACCAGATCAAAACAGAGGTTGGCTAGGGACATCTCCCTGCCACAAACACGTGGCCAGTTATGTAAGATGACCCCTACCTGCACCATCTCTCTCTTCTAGCCCCCCAGTACTCTAGAGGATGGAGACCTATAAGAGGAGAGGGCAGGATGTGTACATCTTCCTTCTTCTGCTTCCAACATCCAAAGGCCTGTGCTGTGGGGAAGGGACAGGATGAGCTTTAATAGACTTTGAAATTGAACAGGACTCTTAATTAGCAAAAGTGACAACAAGTTATGGAATCAACTGAAGATGCTATTAAGAAACAGGAAATAGAGGACTTATCAGAGCATAGTTTAAAGTGCTAATTGGAAGAAATAAAACTGTTATACTCCACTGAGCTGAATCTCCTCAATAAATTGTTAAACCTATTTCTGAATCATTATCTGTTTATGTTTGCCTGATTAAGAACTAACTTTCTAAGTAGAGGTGGAGTTAAAGGCAGGTTCTTATTCCTTAAAATAGTGGATGTCAATTCAGGGAACATAGGCCTTTGAGCATAGGTAAAACCTAACCAAGCTTTAATTCTCTCTTCCAATCTTCTTTGTCCCAAAGTGGTCCCAAAAGAGAGTGAGGCTCCCAGCCAAAGAAGAGTAATGTTTCTTCTCATTCCAAGCAGGCTGTCACACTTACAGATGGTAAAGAGGGAATGAAGTGGTCCACTGACTGTGATTTCCTAAGAAAACTGGATCTGCTTCCTCCAGTCAGGCGAAAGGACATGGGAGTAGCTCTCAGAAGATGCACCATGGAAGCATGGACTGATGTGTCCCATTACCTGAAATTATCCCAGAGAGACTGAGTGCCTTGAATCTTAATAAGAGTGCCAAGGCTATTTCTTGACTAATTAAGTAGATAATCCATTCAGCAGAGATGTACCAAGCACTGCAGTATGTCAGGATTTCTTCTGCTTCACTGTTGGGATACACCAGGGAACAGACAGAAAAATCCTTACACTGTGGGGCTCGGATTTCAGTGAGGAGAGAGATAATAAAAAACATGTTTTTTGAATCAAGTGAGGAAGTGAGCTGTGCAGTTATCAGAGGGAAGAGCTTTCCAGACAGAGGCTCTGAGGCAGATGCTTGCTGGTTGTTTTGTTTTGTTGTTTTTGTGTTTTTGAAGAACGATGAACAGATAAGTGTGGCTGGTATACTTTAAGGGGAGGGGAATTTAGTAGGGGATGTGGTCATAGAGGTAAAGGTGAGGCCCATAAAAAGGACTCTGGTTTATATTCTGAGTGGAACTGGGAGCTATCAGAGTGTTTTGAGCAGAGAAGTAACATGATCTGATCCTTAAAAGAGGATCATTCTGGCTGCCTGATGGACTTGATGATAGACTCTAGGGAGGGCAAAGGTGGGTGTGAGGAAACCCTTAGGAGGCTACAGAAATAATTCAGTTAGGAAATAATGAAGATTCAGGATAGAATAGGGAGAAATTGCCAGATTTGTGTTTTTATAATGTACAGCTAATGTAATTTTCTAATGGATTGAATATAGAGTATGAGAGAAGGACAGAAGTCATGAATGACTATAAGACTTTTAGCCTGAGCAACTAGAATATGAAGCTGTCATCAACTGAGATGGGAAAGACTTCCAGCGAAGCCGACTTGAGGGAGTATATCAGGAGGTCAGTTTTAATCATGTTGTATTTGAGATGTCTATTAGACATCAAGTAAGAGATGTTGAGTTGACAACTGGATATGTGAGTCTAGTGTTTAGGGAAAAGGTCCAGGTTGGAGATATAAAGTTGGGGTTCACTGGAATATGAGTGGTTTTTAAAACCTTGATAGTAGATCAGATCACTAAGGGCAGTCAATGTAGACAAAGAAGAGAAGGGGACCAAGACTCTGTAATGGGGCATTAAAATGTTAAGAGTCAAGGTAAAGAGGAGAAATCAATAAAAGAGATGGAAAAGGAGGGACCAGTGAAGTATGAGAAAAAAAGTTGTATGCTGGTAATTATCACAAGTTTACACCAGGAAAAAAATTCTAATATGTAGTGTTTGCCTATTTCCAAGGTGTAAATACCCCCACCATGGCCAATTACCAGTGTGCCCAGTTACTCATGTGAGATCAAGCACTCATGACGTTCCTGAAAATTTAACAGTCATCAGCTTTCATGAGCCAATATGAGCCAGCTCTACCATACCACTTATGTGACTATTATGAACAACTATCAACCAATATGTATAAAATCCTAGTTAAAATTAGTAGCCCTCTTGCAATATACAAAATATGGCAAAATTGACACAAGAAGAAATAGAAAACTTGTATAAGCCAATTGCCATTAATGAAATTACAATTGCAATCAAAGCCCTCATTTTCCTCCCCAAAAAGCATCACACCCAGATGATCTTGCTTATGAGTTCTATAAAACTTTGAAGAATAGATAACCACTCTCTAATATAAGTTGTTCAAGAAGAGAAAAAGAAAAGCTATCAAACTATCTTTATTAGGATTGTATACTCTTGATAATAAAATGAGGAAGGGGTAATATAAAATTAAAAATTACAGGGTGATTTTACTTTTGAACATAGATACAAAATGCAAAAGAAAATGTTAGCTTTCTTATTTTGGAATACCCCAGAAGCAGACCCTAAAATAAGGATTCATGAGCAAACATTTATTTGAAAGGCAATTCTAGGAAACACTGACAAGTGAGTGAAGTAAGAGAATAAAAGAAGGAAACAAGTGTATTTTTAAGCAAGTTATCATTATGAGCAACTTGAGTTGAATCTATTAAGTTCCATCCAGTGTAGAACACATGCCTCAGCTTTTTCCCTCCCAAAGAACATGGAAACTGGGTCCTTTATCCTCCCAATTCCATCAGTCATCCATTAAGGGCTACTTCTGAAATGTGACAAGTGTTAATTCTCTGGTACTTGCAGCCTGGTCTGCACACAGGCAGAGAAGGCTCCAGTGATGAGAGAAACCTCTCAGGCCAAGAATCTCAGGTATTGGTAGTCAGCTTAGCATATACAGAAGTAGTTCACCCCAAGTAGATATGAGCAGGGCACAAATATAATAGCATCTACTATTTTAGCTGACTGGATTGAATAGCATATTAAATATAATATCATTATGACCAAGTAGGGTTTAACACAGGAGTGAAATGAACATTAGAAAATCTATCAATGTGATTTATACCACATTATAGCACTATGTGTGAAAACCCACACAAGTATCTCTGTAGATGGAGGAAAGGTATTTAATGAAGTCCAACACCTATTTATGCTTTCTTTAAAAGCTTTTAGGAAAAGTAGATAACTTAGTTCACTTACTTTTTGGAGCAGGCTTTATGCACAGATTTTTGTTTCCTCTGCTCTTCTTTGCCAACAGGCCAGATGCCACATGAGCAACTTCATATGATAGTGTCAAGAGGTTATCTACCATTGCCTTGACTGTTGGTGTCAAGAAGACTTATAATGAACTGCTGCCCTTCCTATAAACACTATCTATGAGGAGGCTGATATACTCTAAGGCCAAGCAAAACAATTAGAAACCTTCATCATCTCATGCCACATCCAGAGTATGTGTACTCTTTACTGTACACATGGGTTGTATTAACATTTAAATTAGAAAAAGGCCTTTCAAACAGTACCCAGAATTTGGCCATTTTTCACCAAATCTATCATTCCCACACAATGTTAGTGACCATCGTTTCTCATCTGGTATATAATCAAAGTGATAAGCCAAATTAAGAGCAAAAGACTGTGTTATTTAGAAAATGGTATTGGGAGAAACGTTAATATGTAGAAAAAATTGAGTAGAATCCCTACCTCTTGCTATAAAAACAAAAACAAAAGGCAAACAAACAAAAATACCTTCATGTGGACTAAATCCCTAAATGTGAAGGCAAATATAAAGAAATAGGGACAGATTTCAAATCCTGAGGTTGTTAGCATCCCCCCTTCTACTAAACATTGTACTGAAAGTGCAATGCAAGACAATCTACAAGAAAAGTTATTCAAATTATCAATGAAATGAAAAGGAGCTAAATCTCACTAGCAATCAAGAAAATACAAATGGAAATGAGATGGTGCTACATATTTACTACAATTCCTAAAATTAGAAAGACTGATAATACCTAGTGCTATCAAAAATGTGGAGTAACGGGAACTCTCATACACTGCTGGTGGGAATATAAATGGATACAACCACTTTAGAAAACTCTCTGGTACCAATCATTTACTAAAGTTGAATATATGCATACTCTATGACCCAGCAACTCACTCCAAAGTACATATCCATCAGAAATGCATACACATGTGTACCAAAAATTGCATCTAAGAACATTCATGCAGTGTTATTTGTTATAACCCCAAACTAGAATGAACCCAGGTCCATGAATAGATCAACTGTGATATGTTCATACATTGGTATACTGTCCAGAAATTAAAATCAATAGAATACTACTATGTTCAGAAATGAATTCCACAAATGTAATTCTGAGTCAAAAAAGCCAGAGACAAAAGAATATATATTGTATGATTCTATTTCTATAAAGTTCACAAAGAAGAAAAACTAAAAGATGTTAGAAATAAAGGTAGCTATAGTGACGTCCACAAATACTTTGATGTTTCGTTCTTTTAGAAGTGGAATCTAATTCTCGTCTCCCTGAGGAGGGGGCTGGACTTCGAGACTAACTGCTAACAAATAGACTCAAGTGAAAATGACAGTGTGTGACTTCAGAATGTAGGTCAGAAAAAAGGCACAATAGCTCTTCCCTCCCTTCTTCCCTTCCTCCCTCTCTAACCCGCTCCATCTCCTCACCCTGGGACAGTTAGCTATCCTGTGTGAGCAGTCCAATGGAGAAGCCCCGTGGGGTGAGACACTGAGGTCTCCTGCAACAGCCAGAGAGGAACTGAGGACTCTAGCCAACAGCCACATCAGTGAGCCTTTTTGGGAAGCAGAGCTTCGTAAAGCCTTCAGAGGACTACAGTCCTGGCCCACATCTTTAATGCAGCCTTGTGAGCCCACCTGAATATAAAACACCCCACTAAGCTGCTCCAGGATTCCTGACAGTCAGAAACTGTGTGATATAACAAATGTTTATTGTTTTAAGTCACTAAGTTGGGATAATTGTTGTTAACTTTAGGGGAGAAAAAGGGGTTAATAACGAAAAGGGAGCAAAGGGAGACATATTCATAACTTTCTATTTCTTGTCTTGAAAGTTGAACATAGGAGTGTTCACTTTGTGGTAATCAGTAAACTGTACACTTATGATTTGCGCAAAACTTTATATCTGTTATATTTCAATTATAACGCAATTTGAAATTTTTGCTAAATTCAACTATGCCATAAAAAATATTTTGATTCACTAAAAAGACACTACAGACAAAATTAATAGATAGGTGAGTGTCTGGGGGAAAATGTTTATAATGTCTGTGACTGATAACAGATTAATATCTAAACTATACAAAGAATACTGCAATACAAAGAAAGATAAGCAAATAGGAAAGTGGTCAAATAAGAATAGTCATTCACAGAAAAGGAAACACCATTAATAACTGCATAAAGAAATGATCAATCTAAGCAGTAATCAGAGAAATTCAAATAAAACAATAGAGAGATACCATTTTACACACAACAGACTGGCAAAAATTAGAAAAGCAGATCATTTCAAATGCTGGTGGGGATGTGTGAAAACAGAAACCCTCTTCACTGCTGGTGAAAACGCAAAATAGAGCAGCCATTTTGTAAAGCAATCAAGCCTACAGAGAATGTTTGTCCTGAACAACTGTGTAATACTACTCCTGGATATAAACCCACATAAATGTGCATGCAAGCGCACAAGAAAACATGTAAGTGAATATTAACTGGAGTGTGGTTTTAAACAATAACGAGTAAGAGTCAACCGCTAGGGGATTTCATAAGTAAAATGCAATAGATGCATGAGAAGGAATTCTATGCAGGAATCTGACAGAATGAAATAGATCTGCATATTACCATGAAAGTACAGCTCAAAATATAATTCAGAGTTTTAAAATAAGAAACAAAATGAGGTTTCTGACAAGAAGCCATTTCTGTACATATAAATACACCCACAACACTATGTGTTTTTATTTACATATGTGTGTGTGCGTGTAAATAAACACATGAACAGTGAAATAGAAAAACATTCATAAAATAAGCCATAATGGGTACCTTTGAGTGAAGGAGGAGAGAGAGTTTGGGGTTAGAAGAAGAGGGGAGAAAATATTGAAATAAAATATGAACAAAAGAAGGATTTTCTATGAACCCATGATGATAGTGAGGCATGAACTTAGGAGTGGGTATGCTAAACTCAATTCTGTACTCCAGAATGCAAAAGAAGAAAAAGGAATCCGAGAAAACTGAATAGCCCATGGCTAGACCACCCTGGATAGGAAATTTAGCTTCAAAGCCATCAAGGGCTCATTCCTGACTGCCCCAGACTCAGCTTCTTTCCCAGCAAGAATCAAGGAAAAATGTAGGTGTTCTGGGCCTACTTCAATGAGAGTGTATTGGCACCTATCAAAGATAATATCTTCTGTTTCTCTGTCCATACACTCAACCCCCACGAAGAAACAAAAACTTTACTGAAAACGGTACTATTTAAGTTTGATAACCGCCATTTATGGGGCACCTACTGTTTGTCTGGAACCGTGCTGGCACTTTATATGTGTTATGCCTGTAAAGCATCACTACAATTCTGCAAGTTAAGTTTCTTACCCCATTTTATGTATTAGCAAACCAATACTTAAAGAATTAATTTCCCCAAAGTCATACAGCTGGAAAATAAACAAACTGAGCTTCCAAGTCTGTCTGGCTTTCTGCTACACTGTACGGCCTCCACACTGTTCTTAAGAAATAGATACAAGCCTATTGGACAGAAAAATCTAGACGTCATATGACTATGGGATGGAAAACAGCCACATGTCTAAATACTTTCGAAAAGTATGTTTTCAGAATTGATGAATTTATAAAGACACTCTCAACGACAACCCTGACAATAGCTGCTGGGAAAGTGGGACCAGGAACAGCTGCTGTACAGTGTGTTTCCAGACGCTCCCCCCACAGCTGCCTACACATATCCATGGCATCTGCTGCATTAGGACATGAGGGCAGAGAACACCTCCACCCACTGTGCTTCCCCCACACTAGTGTAGTGAGCCTTCTTGAAGCCAATGGATCATAAAAAGGAATTAGACCATAAAGGGCCTGCGCTCTGTCTCTCAGTGACTGACAACTGCTCATGAACACTTCCTTCTCTATTAGTCAAAATGGATCCCACCACCCTCTGCCTATCCTGCCCTCTACATAAATATCTTCATCCCCCCCCACACACACACACACACAACTAGTTTTAGAAACCACCACTCTTTATACCATCTTTTTTACCCACATAGAAATATCTGTTTTAACACCCAGGACAGCAACATTTGGTGCCTGGATGGGGGAATCCTACCAATCGAAGAACTACACCAAGTTTAAGGAAAATGTCTTCAGCAGGTGAAAGGGACAAATAAACATTGTCTGAAATATTGTATGATCATTCCTGCTTAACTGAGCAATGCTTATTTTATTTCCAGGCCAGCTCATGAAATGAAAGTCATAAACACTAATGATTGTTTTAGGCAAACTCTGATTCTCTTAGAGCTTTCCAATAGCACCCACCACCACAGTTAACTATAATTTTCAGTGTACTTTTCTGCCTCCTCCATTAGATAGTAAGTTCCTGGAAGGTAAATATTGTATCTTCTGTTTATTCCTAGTAACTACCATGGCAGTGGGTACATAGAGACTCTACAAATGGTTGCTTAAATAAATGATCTAGTGCCTGATGATGAGTCTAAATATAAACCTAGAGGATCTCAAGATTTTAAAACTAAAATCAAGGGCTAAATTCCACTATCGCTTCCTTGGTCCTCCCCTGGCTTCCTCCCCAATCCCAAGCCTTCCTCACCTCATTCACTCAGGCCGCCATCTTAAACAGAAAGAAGAATCATAAGACATTTTTTTTGTCCATTTAGAAGTGTGGTCTAGGAATTGAGTGTGGCTGGCAAGATGGTGTAAGGGAAACTCAATGGGCCAGGAGCTAAAGGCAGATGATTTCACTCAAGGTAATGTCAACTCTCAAAATCAAAAGAGAAATCATAGAAACAAAAAGCATACTAGCGCTCAGTGAGAAACGCCAGGAGCTTGCCCAAAGCCAAAGGAGTTACAGGCAGGTATTGATGTCAGGGTACAGATTTCAGTTAGTAAGATGGAAGCAAGAGCAAGCATCAGTGAATATCATTATCTTTGAACATGAAGGCATGAAAGAGAGCACAAGTCATTCTCTATTTGTGGATGCCATCTATCTAGCTAGTTTAAGAGAAACTGATTAAAAATATATCTTAATTTTTCCAGAAAAATAATTTCACAAGTAACACCTGGCATAAACACAGACAATTTCTACTCAAAGAACTTAATAATTTCTGCCATCACTGAGTGGTTCCAGACATTCTTTAACAACAGTTCAAATTTAATATGACAAGATATTTTAAGAACTGTTCACTTAGTTTTACAACAGCACAGAAATGCTCCCCTCCAAAATGATTCACTTTTCCTTGAAAAATTGGTGCTGAAATTTAAAAAAAAAAACAAATATTAAATGAATCATGAACTCTGATGTAGATTGTTACAGAGTGAAACAATATGGAGAATTCCACACATTTTTTTTTTTTGTAAAATCAGTCTCTCATGCATGCTCTTATTTTCAACTATTCATATGTGAAATGAATAAAAAGCACGATTATTTAATTTGATTATAATTTTATTTCACTAAAAGTCTCCTTTGAAGAGAACATTTTGCATGGGCATCTGGAAGCTTTGACAAGTCTTCCATTTGAATGGCCATGACTTGCCATAGTGATGCCAACTTTACTTAAAAATTATTATACATGGATGATTGAAGATAATCATTTGAGTAAAGTGTCCTAATACTAGTAACAAACATTTCAAATAAAAGTGGCTTAAAAGATTTTTAAATTAGTTTTTCTCTCACATAAAAGAAGGCTCTAGGTAGGAAGTCCGTCCAGGGCTAAACTGGCATTTCTGCAGTCACAAAGGACCCAGGGTCCTTCTTTCTTCTCCATCATCCCCAACACATGGTCTATTCTCAAGATCACCTCTAGGTTCAAAATGGCTGCCCGAGCTCTAATCGTTGCCTCCTGATTCAGGGTAGGAAGCAAAATAAAGCAGACAAAGATAAAAATGTCACATATCAACTGTCAGTTCACCTTTTAAGGAGATTCCCCAAAAGCCTGAGAGGCTTAGTAGACTAAGTAGTATAGATTTCAGCTGGTAATATTTCAACAAGAACAAAAAGGAAGTATTGTTACTAAGGAACGAGAACATGGATATGTGAGTAGCCCCCATTATTTTGATAAGGAAAACAAAGCTCAAAGTGGTTAACTGGCTTGCCCGATTTCATACAGCTGGTAAGAACAGGTCCCAGACTAGTATCTGAGCACCCATTCTTCCCTCTCCTCTGTTCTCCTAACAGAACCCCAATTTTCTTCAGGTATCTACTCCTCCCACACATGGCGCCTCTGTATTGACAGAAACTGTCCACACTAACCCCAGCGGTGAGCTTTATTCATTTAAAGGCCACCCATCTCCCTTGCTGTAATTGGCTCCAGACTAGTTACATGATGTCAACCGGGTCAATTAGATGCAAAACATTACTTTTCTCATGCCTTTGGAAGTTATTTCTTGATCTCCTGAGAGGAAGTCCCTAGAAGCAATCCTTTTTCTCCCTTGGTATTCTCTCATTACTAGTAGATACGCTGTCTAATTCTAGGGCAACACTTCAATACCAGCATGAAGCTGCCATGTAGGAAGGAGAGAAGAGCCAAGAAAACAGCAGGAAAACAAAGATGGACTACACAGATAAAGTTAACACAGTGGTCTGCCCTACCTCTGTCTTCTAGGTACATTTCTTTGTTCTTTGTGATGATTTGGGTTTGGTGGTTCTTGTTCTTGTCACTTGGTCTGGCACACGTGGTTTGACATTGGTCCCTGTTTGTTTGCCTGCACCATCCTGAAATACGCCTTTTCTTTCTATAACGAGAGTCATCCTATTAACATACTAAGGCCTGACAGCACTTTGAAAATAACTCGTAAAAGGCCTTACGAGTAATAAGTGCTTTCTTGAGTTTAGGATAACCCTAAGGATACAGGCATACCTCATTTTATTGTTCTTCGCTTTATTCTGCTTCACACAAGTTACCTTTTATACAAATTGTAAGGCAAGATCCTCCACCAGCAAAACGATTATGACTTGCTTTATTGCAGTGGTCCGGAACTGCACTTGCTATATCTCCAAGGTATTTCTGGTTTTTCCATATTTAGCTATTCTCCATAATAACTATACTTAGTTTCCTTTTATTGTTTTCACAGCTCTTTCTCCATCAAAAGCCTGGTGTCAGGGTCGCAGAAGACACAGCATGTCTTCTCTACCTCAACAATCATGTCACCTTTGCTACTTGACACATTGGGAATCTCTTGGCTTCCCATTGTTTAAGTCTGAAACACATTCCTCATTGTGTCTGATCTCCAGCTCCTGGGGCACGTCAGCTGTCTCCTTAAATTGTTACTTGCTGGCACATATTTAAGGCAGCAATCTAATCAGCTGAAATTGATGCTGCCACATTTGCTCCTGGAGGAGTTTCCATCGCAAACACTCCTGCTGCTTGAGTGAACATGCCATGACCAAAGTCCACCAGCAGGGTAACCTCTATCAATGACTGGCTTTTCGAACTGTACATAAACTGTCTTCACTGATGGCTGTTTACACATCCAACAATGTTTGTTGATCCCAGTGCTTATCATAATTGGACATTTTAAAGCTTTTTTGTGCTAAGTATTTTTCTGATTAATAGTTAAATAAGGAACAGGCCATTAAAGGATATAAGCATATGTGTCAACAAATGCACAAATATTGACTGAGAGGATTGTTAATAAATTTTAGCCAGTTGATGGATATTTGTTATAATAGCAAATACACGTATAGATAACAGTGTCTATAACTGAAGTTATTCATTTATGTCAAAATTGAAGAAAGCGTTTGATGTCATATTTACTAATAAGGGAAGAATATTAGCAAATATGCTCAAAGCAGACCTGTTTACATTTCAATTATCAATGTATTTGCTATAGTCATAATTACCTATATAAAATAATGTACTTATATTTCAGAAATAATAATAAGTTATATGTTTGGAGTTTGCTCCCTGAGGTCTGTTCGTACATTATAGTATTAAACTGATTGTTTTTGTAAAGGTACACTTAGTTAAGATGAAAAATAATATATAGGCAATATGTATTTGGGCAATAACTGTTAAAACATTCGGTACAAGCTATTCTGTTTTCCAATGTAGCATAACTTTTTTATTTTTTATTATTCGTTTCAGGGGTACAAAACAACATGGTGATTAGACATTTACATACCTCACAAAGTGATAACTACAGGTCTACTACCCATCTGACACCGTGCATAGCTATCATAATACTTTTGACTATATTCCCTGTGCTGTACTTTACATCCCGTGACTATATATTTCTAAAAATAATAGTTGACGTTCAATTTTATTTTATATTAGTTTCAGATGTATAGCGTAGTTGTTGGGCATTTATATAACTTATGAAGTGATCCAAGTATAGCCTAATTTGGTTCTTTATTAAAAGCCCACTACATATTACATATGAGGATAGAAGCATAAAATGTTAAAATCTAAAGACATTGCAGCAATCATCTAATGCAATTCCCTTATTTTACAGATACAGAAATTGAAACCAAGGAGGTTAAGTGATTTGCCCAAGATTGTGAAGATACTTAGGGTTTAGAACTGATACCTAATTCTTATCTGTGACTACAGATCAAAGAACTGTGATCTTTCTACTAGCCCTCAGTATTGGGTAATTACCACTATTTATAAATGGTTACAGTCATCCTTAAACATAAACTTCCATCATTTGCATAATAACTACAGCTTTTATTAGAGTACAAGTCTACTTGGAATTACCAATTGAATTGAGACTTCTGTGTTATTTCCAGATCCAGAAACAAATTTCTCAAGTTCAACCTATGAAAATAGCTAGTGATAAGATATAATTTGTGCCACAATTACAGATTTCAAAGAATTCAAATAGAACAAAATGCATTTAACGCTAAAGCTATTTTGAATGTTATTCAGCCTGCGTGTGGTGATTCAGAGATGTTTCAGATGATTCAGAGAATCATCACTACAAATAATTACCAACACAGAACTATTCATTCACAAATGTACTGACCGGCAGAAATTTCTGGTATATAAACACCAAAATTGATTTTCCAAATTTCTAAGAACCATTAAGTTTTCTTGAATTTTGAAAATAAAGGATAGCTATGTTTCTAAAAAGAAGCTGTATAAACTTTTCAAAAGATGAGAACTAGAGCTATAAACTGATTTATTGTTAACTAAATGGATGGCTACCTGTTAAGTTTTAAATACAAATCACTCTGGTAATAACATCAATTTAGAAACAGACAGCCAAGTATGCTAAGATACTTTAAGAGGTTTAGAAATCACTGTCTGGCTTTAAATATCTTAGTCATCTCCAAATCATTTTTTCTAGGATTAAGAATATAAAGAATTTTATTCAAAATGTTTTCGGACTTAGGAGGCTTAGAAAAGGAATCTTCAAAGGTAAGGTCCTCACATTATTATCCACTTACAAATTTACTGGTCATTGCAGGCAATCGGGAGTTACCATTCAGTAAGCAGCTGCTAGGTTCCAGGCACCGTTTGGCACTGCAGAGTCACCAACTTATAGTATAACCATTTCCCAAATACTATGAGGTTAGTGTTATTATCTCCTTTGTCATATGAGAAATCTAAGGACCAAAGAGGTTAATGATTGGCTCAAGGTTACATGACAATTTGATGTCTATCTGTTCCAAAACCCATGTTTTTACCTCTGAATATTCCAAGGGAAACGACTCATACAGTACGTTATACGGTAGAATTTCTTCCCACATGACACTGTCCTAGGATACTGACCATGTTTCTAAAAATAACTCCTTTAATCACACAGGCATCCATCTGGTCTTTCTCCAGCCATTCCAAAGTCGTTGTTTCCTGTGCTCAGCACCATATATCTAAAAGCCACTGCTGCTGCTTTTTTCTGCAACCAGAGATTTGAGATAGAACATTTTTCAAACCAAATCTACGGCTTTGAGTGATTGCTCTGAAATCTCTATTCCCCACGAAATGATGCCAGCCTTGAAAAATAGTAATAACTTACATGTGCATTGTAAACTAGAAAATGCTACTAAATTCATGATCTTTTCATTGATCACAACAGAGATCAGAGGTGGACAGGGTAAATATGATTCTCATCCAATGAGAAATATTGAATTTCAGATATAAGATATAAGACTTGCCCAAGGTCATGGAGATGCGATACAACATCACTGAATTCCAAAGCCAGTGCTCTTTCTGTTGTTCCCAAACCTCTCCTAGAGATGGCCCATGCCTGTCTGAAATCCTATATAGAATGAAAATAAATAGATAATGTTCAAAGAAAAGACAGAGAGAGAATACCGTAATACGATCGTACACTAACGGGCTTTGTTTGAAATTGAGTTTCCAATGTCTAACTCCCATCCCTTGGTAACTGCCCAGTTCACTCAGGCCCCATAGGATTAAGGGGAAACTCATCCCAAGTCTGGCTTCAGGGGTAGAACATTAATTGGCATCATCGAAACACGTGATTAGACTTCTTGATTAGGCAGTGGCATGTGACCTAATTCAGGCCAATAAGGCCAGAGAGGATGTTTGCTGGAGGCTCATGGGGAAAAAAAAAAATCATACTCTCTTCTTCTGGGTAGTGTGTGGTACAGATGTGAAGCCTGAAACCACCGCAGCCATTTTGACACCATGAAAAGTAGCTCTTTTTGATGAGTGTGTTAAACCACAGAATCAAACAAATCTTGAACTCGACCCCACATATGATCTCTCTATCTATCTATCTGTCTTGTGTATATCTATCCATCCATCCTTGCTCTAAAAAAGATCTAAGGCAGACATAGGGTTATAAGATCCAACAAATTCCCTTTATTTTCAAGTCAATTTGAGTTGGGCTTTCCTTAGCTTGCAACCAAACGCAGCCTCCTTGATACACACATACATGCATTTGTACATTCTTGGGTAAAAATAAATTACCCAGTGCGCAGTGGCAGCTCCAATTAAGCTATCCCAATGCCACTGGTCTTGAGCAGAAATAACTTAGGGGCTGGACCATTGCCTTCTGTCACTTTTCAGATTGACAGCTGGGAGCAATTTGCCAGTCTTCACTCAAGCAGCCTTTCCTCTGCTTGGTAATTTCTGATGGAACTAAACTAAAAGATATTTTCACCCAAGCAAGCTTAATTAGCACACTTAACATCTTCATTAAGAGATTTTCAGTCCAGCAAGGTGACATGTGGAGCTAAGGGGATCTGGGAATCAGGTATGATATTCTGACAGCTAATGACAAGAAGACTTATGGCTGGTAGCTGAGGTCATGGAGTAATTAACTACAGTTGATAGTGTCTAAGAACTAATGAGATGGTATATGAAGGGAAACACTTGATAAAGTGTACAGCACTGAACAAATGCAGAGTGGTGCTTTTAAGGAGAAATTTAAGCATTGTTATCACTGTCAGTTCCTATAATAATAGGGTGTAAATAATCAGTCAATGCATTTTTCATCTTGATTTACAAAGAACCTTAATGGGGTCAGATACAAATGTCTAGGCACAAGTCCATGATCATTATGCAACATTATTTAGGGATCAAATCACTTAAGACTGCATTTCCCGATTGGTGCAGCCGCTATGGAAGGCAGTGGGGAGGTTCCTCAAAAAATTACGAATAGAATTACTGTATGACCCAGCAATCCCTCTCCTGGGTATCTACCCAAAAAATCTGAAAACATTTATACATAAAGACACCTGTGCTCCAATGTTCATTGCAGCTTTGTTTACGGTGGCCAAGACGTGGAAACAACCAAAATGTCCTTCGATAGATGAATGGATAAAGAAGTTGTGGTATATATACACAATGGAATACTATTTGGCGGTAAGAAAAGATGATATAGGAACATTTGTGACAACATGGATGGATCTTGAGAGTATAATGCTAAGCGAAATAAGTCAGACAGAAAAAGCAGAGAACCATATGATTTCACTGATATGTGGTATATGAACCAAAAACAACAAAAGAACAAGACAAACAAATGAGAAACAAAAGCTCATAGACACAGACAATAGTTTAGTGGTTACCAGAGGGTAAGGGGGGCGGGGGGTGGGAGATGAGGATAAGGGGGATCAAATATATGGTGATGGAAGGAGAAGTGACTCTGGGTGGTGAACACACAATGGGATTTATAGATGATGTAATACAGAATTGTACATCTGAAATCTATGTAACTTTACTAACAATTGTCACCCTAATAAACTTTAATTTAAAAAAAAAAAAAAAAAGACCGCATTTCCCCAAGTGTGTTCTACTGAAGAGTAATCGCAAGAAAAAGGATTTTTATGGGCAATAAAGTTTGGGAAATGCTCCATTGTTTTCTCTGCCTAGAATCTATTTTTTCTTTTGATAACAGTGTCCTATCACCATTCCTCACTCCCAGTTCATGTGGTTTATGGGGTGTTAACCTCACCTTCCAGAACTACGGTGGGAACAGGGCATAAGCTAGTCAGTTGTCACATTCCATTTTCCTGAACTTAGTGATTAATTAAAAAATGGGCAAATGACCTCAGTCAGTTCAATGAGAGTCAACTCTGGGACTTGTGCTAAACTATTGGAAGAGTTACACTCTTTCTACTGGTGTTAACTAGGTAAACAGTGAACCTGGGCCCACTAGTGGTCATTTGCTACCCTTGAGGAGAGTTTGGCTGAGGATAAAGCTAATTCAGAAACAAACAGAACTGAGAGATGATGACAGATCCCTAGTGAGGTTTTTTTCAGCATCTGGACCCAGCTGGGCTGAAGTCCCTAACTTTTCAGTTACATGAGCCTTTCATTTAGGCTCTTTTCTTTTATCACAAAGGCCCAGCTTGGTCACTGTGCACATAGTAGGCTCTTGGGAAATATCTATTTTAATGTTCATTGAATGAGCAGGACAGCTGTTCCGAAATTCTCCTTGAAAACTCATGCATCAGATTCTATCTTGCATTTGGTTGTTCGGAGTTTACTTTGACCAACTTCGTCAACAAATTACTGACATCTGACCTTCCTGTCAGCACCCAATAAATGTTAGCCATTATAATTTTAATTTTAAAAGTCTTCTGGTCTTCTTGACCAGGCTGAGATCACCCCAAAAAGATGCTTTGTTACTTGGCACCTTTTCCATTTTGTTCAAATAAATATCTCCTCCAACAATTGTCCTAAACCAGCCCAAGTCTCAGGACAGAGCAATCATTTCCACACCTTACAACCCTGAAGGCTGTTTCACCCTCCACATAAACACATTATTTACAGGGGTTTCTTTATCTTGTACTTCACTTACCCAACATGGGAAAAAGACTTAATTCACAAAATACTGAGTGCTATTCCCTTGAGTAGGCACACACACCTCTCAAAGCCAGAGGTCACTTCTCCTACCATGCTCTCTTTCATGTTGATCTTTCCTCACTTCTTTTATGAGGATTCCTAACCAGCCAAAAGCATTGGTATGTGTGAGATGGACCAAGTTTTATGGAGAGTTCAGGGCTTGAGGTGCAGGGCGTGGGAGGGAAGGCATAGATGTTATTACTATAGTCAGCATCTTCATCATCATATCTTCATATCAGAAGGTAGAGATCGTTGAGCAGAGAAGCTCAAGACTGGAAACAGAGCTTGTGGATGAAGCAAAACTTTGCAATTATTTATCAAGGCAGGGTAAGGATAAAAAGAGCCATCCTTATTTATCCTAACAGTGTTATACATTAGATGGGTACCTCCTGTATGATAACCATTTGAATAGAGGCTCAAGCCTCTATTGAACATAGATATATAAACATAGATCAAAATAAGAAAAAATTCAGTGTCTCTCCTATGCAATAACACAGGGCTAAGCTAGGTCATTCAAAGTGGGGCTTGCAGGGTCAGAACCTCAAAAGCAGTGAGCTGGTGTTTAGTTCAGGACTTCATCCAAGAGGCCGAGTCATGTTTTGAGATCTGGAAGTTCACTAGCAATTGCCCCAAGCCACATGAAGAAGGTGTCCCAGACCAAGCAGAACACAAGCCAAGGGCCAGTGCCCAGTGACTGGCCAATCTGATGACTGAATCCCCCAAGCAGGACATACTGATTCTTGCCCTGAATCATCTTACAGGCACTCCTGATACCTAACACAATGAGACACAGACAATGGTAATGCAAGGATAATTAAACACCATAACATTTTTGTGGAAGGAGTGGGAGTAGGGCAGCAGCCTCAGCTCTCCCTCCCTGGGGATTCTGTGGTCATGATTTAGGCGTTCCAGCTGAGACCTGCAGAGGATAAAGGCTAAAACTTCATTCCCTTTCTAAATTGTCTCATCACTTTCACCTAATGTGCTAGACAGACTACTTTACAGAGTCTCTGGTCTTCTTAAGAGCTTTAAGAAATGAGTAAATGGAATAAAGTATTCTCATTTTCTAAAAGTCATTGAATTAAACAGGAGAAAGCTTATACACGGCAGGTGGATACATATCTGTAAAAGGCTGACAATAAAATAATCACTGAATGCTTACTCAGAGGGTAGTGATTTGCCCGCCCATCTTATGAAGGGAAACTGCTGTGGACATAATAGACCCACTACTGGTGTAATACATTCTCCACTTGGTGGCAATAGCATGGGCTACGAGACTGGAGCAAGCTAATAATCCCATTCATTCCTCTCCCTTCAATTCTCTCAGATGCTTATTGACATTTTGTTTTGTATTCAAAGCTGCTGCCGCAGCTGCTGCCTCAGCGAGCATTGCTTCCTTAGCAATGTGGCCTTCCTTACATGCAAAGGTAGCTAAACAGACCACCCTTTGACCCATAGTCATGTCTCCATTGCCTATGGATGTAATAATGGGTCATTGGTTGGTGGCAATGGCAACAAGATGAAGTTCGCTACTGTCTGGGGCTCAGGAACTCTGCCAGGGAGCCCAGGGACCTCTTCATTCAGCATGAGCTCTTCCCCTTATCACTGCTACACTGGGTGTAACTGCTCACCAGGACTATTCCCTAGCTCTCTCTGGGAGAAACACAACTCCTGGCTCATTGATTTGAGTCTACAGATGAGCTCTTAGAAGAAATCTGTTCCCATTCCCTAAGTTTCTGAAGAGAAAGTGGAGGCTCAGAATAGGAAAGTTCCATGGCTGAACTCAGGTAGGTGGAGGCTGAGTCTCCTTCTCATCCATCTTTCTTATCACTAATAACACTAGGAATAGCCACTGATATTGAGCAACAATACGTGCTGGACACAGTGTATATTACTTCCAATCATCACCACAATTCTGCAGTTAGGCATTATTATCCCCTTTCACAGGTTGGAATGCTGAGTCTCAGAGAACTTGAATGATTTGCCAAATACCAAATCACTAAGAAGTAGTTGAGCTTGGATACAAACCCAGGTCTATCCAACGCCAGAGTCTGTGCTCCTTCCCACCATGACGTCAGCAGCATATGGAGCAATTCGAGCTCCCACCACTCTCAGGCTCCAAAGGATGACTCCTCAACATGCAGTCTGGCCGTCATTATTACAGCCGCATTTCAGGGCTTCAGGAGAAGCTTGGTCTCCCCGAAAGTCTGCAGGAGCCCCCATGGAATCAGGATGTTTCAGTCACGTGTCTGCACATGCCACATGCACATAGCACAGCCACGTCTCCGGAATTCCAACGTCAGTCTGAACCTGTCCTTTATTCTTTAAGACCAATCCTTTGCTCTGCAAGAGTAACTTTCTTAGACTTCCTGAAAGTAACTCTTAAATTTACAGTCTGGCAATGATCCTGATTCACTCTCATGTTGACCTTGACAAGTTATGTATATAAGCCCCCTGAGCTGCTGTTTGTTTGAGTGTAAAACAGGCTACTAACAACTTGAGAAGAATGTTATGAAGACAAAATCATGTAAATGTCCTAATACAGGGCCTAATATTTAGTAGGTCCTCAAGAAATGATCATTTCCTTTCCTTTCCCTTACTTCTTTCCTTTCTCTCTCTCCCTCCCTCAGTCACCGTGGCCACTTTTCCTGACTGGTCTACCTATTTTGATGCTCCTGCTATCACCAAAGTTTCCTGGCATCCTGCATTATACTGCCCTTTCCTTCTGTGTGGTACAGAAGGACTCAGGGGGGAATGGACTAGTGGTGGCCGTCTTGGCCTGGGAAACTTAGGTAGGGGAGGCCTGAGAAGAGGGGAAAGATTGAGATGGCAGAATCAAGAACTTCTAGTGAGAGAAAGATGACATATTTAATAGAGACTGTTAACGTTCACTGAATCTGATTCAACTCTCATTCCAGGCAGATGGAAGTATCATTCTTCTCCACCTCCCTTGTAATTGCAGCCGAGTGGAGCCACATTCTGGCCTGTGGTTTGTGGGCAGTAGTGATGTGAATCACTTCCGAGCCAGAGCATTTAGTTGCTGGTGCAAGGTCCTCCAGCTTTGGTCCTGCCTGCCAAGGTGAACTCTGGAGTATTATGTTGAGATGGGACATCAGAACATGCTATAGAGTGACTACATGGAGCAGAGCACATCCTGCTCCACAGTAGAGACATAATGTGAACCACAGAATTGGTATCTTAAACTACTGAGAGTTTGGGCGTGTCTGTTCCCACAGCATAACCTACAGCATACAGCAGGCCAAACCGTGGCTTTCAAGCCATAGCCCCTTGGAGAGGGAGTTTTGGCCCTAGGAGCAAGTCATTGCCCCTACAGTTTTGGGGGGAAAGAGCACTAGATCGAGAGACGAGAAGCATGTGGAATGAATTTTAGCCCTAGCTCATCTACCATCGAATGATAAGATCTTAGGTTATTCATAAACTCCAAGTCCTCACTTTTCTCATCTCTAAAATAAGAGTTAACCAAAACGTGGGACCATAGCATCACTTTAGATCCTTGCTACTCAAAGAGTGGTCCAAGAACCAGGTGCACCAGTATCACTGAGATTATGTTAGAAGCGCAAGTTTCGGGGTTCCACCCAGACCTTCTGAATCCAATTCTACATTTTTAACAAGGTTCCCAGATGATTTCCATGCACATTAAAGTTAGGAGACATATTGATTTAGATCATAGTAGGACTCAGGAATAAATGGCCTATAATCACAGAGTGAGGAAGTTATTCCTTTTTCACTTGTCATTTAATCTTCCTGATTACTTCATGGAGAAAGTCTCTGTTTGGTGCCAATGTCTTTAATACCCCTCTAAAAGTTGCTAATTTTCTTTTTTATGAGGAGAAAGCAAGCCTCATGCTCCTGCACAGGCAATAGTATTTAGCTTGATTATAATAGGACTGTCTTATTTTCATGTGTTTATTTAAATGATTATCTTGTATTTATAACAGATACCAGTTTTCTATTTAAAGTAGTGTTACAAACTTCTTTAAAACAAGTTACTTTAAATAAAAAAGTGAATGGATTTAAAGGAAACACATAGTAAATGCAAAGAAGCGTTTGCTTTAATGTTTCCTTCCATGTCAGGGCATTTCATTGGTCTGACACTCCTGAGTTCTCTCCACACCTTCCTCATTAAGCGATTTTATTCTCTCTGCAGGGGGTGGGGGTGGGGAGAGTGCTGTATCTCATTGCAAATTGGGGCAGAATGAAATGAACATGCTCAGGTCAGCATCCCATTTCTTCCTCTTGGAATTTAATAAATACCTAGAGAATAATCGCTCACAGGTCATTAGCTTATAAATTCCCAGTCCAATTGGTAGAATCCCAGCAGCAGGTTATTTATTCAATACATCTTTATTGTGAGCCTATAATACGCTGAGATCTGGTTCTGTGTCGTCTCTTCTCTTCTGCTGCCCAGAAACACCTCTCCCTTTGGAGGGCTCTAGACCAGCCTCTGGCCAGGCTGTTTCTCAGCTTCTGAATCTGCTCAGAGGCAAAAGTCAGGGGTATTGATGAGCTTGGGATCCTTCTAGAAGAAATCATCGAGTGCTCATCATCATGAATCATAAGACAAAAACAGGTAATTATTTTTAAGGCATCTGGCCTAACCATAATCTATCCAAGCAGGTCAATCATAAAGGATTTTAGTGATTACACTGCTAAAGGCACAGGCTTTTGGCAAAAGGCCTTAAGTAAGAAGGCATTGCCCCTTCCTTGGAGATTTATAATATTTGTACCTGGGCCCCTGCATGTGCTTTTGTCAGTTCTCTACCACTCAACTAAACTGGCACCCCTTATTATATTGCTCTATTTTGTTTTCTCACGGTTTGTCTCTTTGTTTACTTTGTTTACTTGTTCTTTGTTTCTTGTTTAGGGCCTGAATCACTTTACTATTCTGTAAGCTCCAGGAGAGCAGGAACCATTTCTGTATTGTTCATGGCTGTATGGCAAAGTGTCAAGCGGTGAATAAATGAATCAAAACTCCCATATTCCAATTGTTGGAACAAGAAAACTGGGATGTGTATTTTACAGATCTAACTCGCAGTCACTCTGTCATATTGTTGCTTAACCCTGAAACCGAGATATGCATCAATTGTTCCTCCTGTATGTGGTTCTAAATGCTCAACTACATTTTTATCTACTCCGTTTTTCTTCATTGGTTCAATAATCCTCTACCAACAGCTGGAAAGTGTCTGCAGTGGCTTACACCGGTAACAGTCAACAGGCAAAAGATCAGAGCTTATAATAAAGGAGTAGGACCCAAGGGAAACCTCATCAAGAAATTATTGTTAAGGTGTAACTTTCCATTGTAATCTATGCAAGACCTGTTCCCCAAGCTCCCCTTTCTGCCTTTTGCTGGGTAAAGTTGACTTGAGCTTTCAAAACTAATTTGAAAAAAATTATTTAGAGTCCCAGAGCAATTTCGGTGAAACTGTCCAAAATTTTCTGAAATTTATTCTCATCCAAGTAACTGCTTTATAAAGGCACCATATTTTAGGCAAAATTAAATTATTTCATGCTTATTCTTCCATTTCTCATGTTTTCTCATGACAATGCAGAGACGGTTAGGAGTAAGAGGTAGCATTTTACCTAGTCTGGACAATTTTTTTTTTTTCATGATACGTATAGAAGCATTTGGTGCCTTCTGGTTTTTTGGTTTCCCGAAATATAAAGACATCTCAATTAACACTTTCTAAAGAATATTAAAAGGTAGTAAACCAGAAAACTGGACTGGACTCTGCTTTAGGGTGGGGGAAGCTCCTCAGGAGTTTCTGGTTTGTGTATGAATTTCACTGGGTTTATCTGCAGTGGGTTGGAGGCTCATTTCACCATTCAAGGTAATGAGGAGTAGCCAGGAGTTGCTCCTGTGTGCTAAATACTTTTCTTTGAAATCAAACCCATTTTGAATACCCAAACCAAATCAATTTTACCTAGCAGAGGCAGAAGAGTCTAAACCCTGCTATCCTGAAATACAGGGACAAACTTATCTCAGATATTAAAATTCATAACCACTGTGATTGTGGCTGGTGCTGTTCTAACTGAAAAGCCAGGGGGGAAAATGAGATTTAATCCAGAAACCCATCACAGAAGAGAGTGCAAATGAAAACATACAGCACTCAAAACACTATACCCCTTGAATTACATGCACACACACAGACTGACAGAACTACACTGACACTTTAGTAGCTGCCCATTCCGTGACAAATCTCATCTTCTCATTCTTTCATGCTCATAATGCATCTGGACTAGAATAAATGTAGGGTTTTCTTTAGTCCATAATTAACAGCTTACATTTGTTTACTCTTTGCCTTTCACAGCATGGTTTCTGATACATTATTTCATTTGAACATTACCACTATTTCATGGAGAAGGCCGATAGACATTCTTTTCCCATTTTAAAAATGAGACTGAAAGTTTGAGTGATTTACCAAACGTCGTATAGTAAGTAACTGGCAGAGCCCGCACCAAGACTCCAAATTTCTGATTCTTTAACTCTATGCTTTTCCTGCGATGTTTCACAGCTTCTTGGCCTGAAATGCCTTGCAGGACTATCATAGGCTTAAATTCTTGGGATGTGCCAAGACTTTAGACCTGGAAGCTAGTCCAGGGCAGTAAGGAGCTTGAGCTAAGTACCACGTTTCTTTGAAAATAAGACCTAACCGGAAAATAAGCCTGAGCAGGATTTTTCAGGATGCCATCCCCTGAACATAAGCCCTAATGCATCTTTTGGAGCAAAAATTTATGTAAGACCTGGTCTTATTCTTGGGGAAACACGGTGGTCTTACCAAAACTGCCTGGCACTAATCAATCATTTTTCTGGGGAGAGACAGTGCCTCTGAGCTAGAACCCACAGCCTACAGGTAGATTTGAACTGCATCATCCCAGGAGAGGGTGTCACTCAGCCAGTATTCTCCTCAAACACAAGCCCAGTGAATTTGTTTCCAAGGACAGGGAGTTACATTTATTAGCTCCCATTTTTGTAAGGCCTTGGACAGAAGATGCAAGAAGTCATGTAGGTACTTTCCATCTAAATCAGTCTACTCAATGCACATTAAATAATTCATTCTCTGATGAGACCAAACATGCCTAGGTTGGTACCATCTAGTCCTCATCCTTTAAAGATATAACATAGCTCTGGGATGCTCATCTTAACAGAAGCAATGAAAAATATAAGCCTTGTGCCTCTCCTGTCTCCACTGAGACTAGTTATCTGTCTAGCCTGACTTCACACATTCCTCCTTCCAAGTTTACAAAAGATACCTCCGTTCCACAGGCACAAATCATAACCTTCTTATTTTCTGAAATTTATTTTAACCGTCAGGGGAAGAACTCTCATTTACTGAGTTCTCAGTATGTGTACAGCACTGGGCTAGGCAATGTCAAGAACATTATCATTTCTAATTATCATAGCAGTCCTGTCATTTTCCAGATGAAAGAACGGCTAGGAGAAGTGAAATAACCCAAGCTCACACAGACTGGAATTCCTGCTGTGGGTCTTCACTTCTCAAATCCACGGTCTTTCCACTTATAAGACGTTGAAAACACAAAGAAAAACTCGGGCTACTTGAGCTTTGAAGGAATAGGATCATGTCTTTTTTAGAAGGAGAGAGGAAATCAGTCTCTCCCATCCTTTCTTTTCAATAATGCCAAGACGGTGGAAGAAATTTGAGAGCAGCAAGGGCTCTTCCAGGGGAGCGGTAAGCGTTCAGAGGGCAGGAAGCCGGTCTGAATAGACAGCTCATTCAGAGCTGCTGGCAGATGCTTCCTCAACACTTCGACACTGCAAAGTCCTGCCTGTTCCTGCTTTCCCAGGACAGAGAACTGTCCATCTCTGGCCCCCTCAGCCTCCGGACAGCCTGACATACTGGAAATGGCACCCGGAGGCTCAGTAGGCCAAGGAGATGTTGAGAGTGGCAGACAGCGAATGAGTGAGTGGGCGAGTGAGTGAGCGAGTGAGTGCCTGCGTGCGGGGTCTTCTGGTGAGAAGCTTCGGCTCTGTAATGTGAGGGATTGGGCCGCCCACGTGACTCCTGGAAGGCGGAGACTAGCGAGCTGGAGGGAGGACTGACAGGCCGCAGGGAGGGGTGCGGAGTGTGTGTTTGGGGGGGGGGGCGATCTGAATAATTGAGGAGCTGTTCAGCAACAGCGGCTGCCTTCTATCTTCCTTTGCCACTAGCACCGCGCATCACAGTGGAAGAGACAGAGCCCGGCGCTTTACGTCCGGACCGCCAGCCACCAGCCCCGGGAGCCAGTTCATCACCTTCAGCCCTCAGGTGAGTGTAATTCCCTCTTCACTGCAGTCTGTCCTTCTCTGCGCCCCCTGTGTTTCACCTGGACCGCCGCAAATGGGACGATCGTCTCTGGTTGAATGAACCAGGAACCGGAGCCACCCGGAGGGAGGAAGCAGGAACATGGCGCGGGGGCAGAGAGCGCCCTCCAGAAAGGGGCCCCTGAAGGAAGGAAGGAGATGCGTAGGGGTCTCTCAGGCTCTGGCCCGGAATGAGGCCAGGACAGCGTCCAGGGTCTGGGGACGCCGGGCTCCGACTCATGGGAGCTGCCAGGCGGGACTGGAGCAAATGCAGCCTCGGCGCCGCCCGGGAGAGAGGCGGAGGAGGGAGCCACGAGTAGTGTCCGGGCCGCCCGGGTGTCCACAGACGCCGGGCCCCTCCTTTCCTCCTAGCCTTGGCACACACCCGGCTCTCGGTTCTCGGCCTAGGAGAAGGCTTTTCCTGCCGCAGCCCGAGGGGAGGGAGGGGACAACGTCTATCCTTTTACCTGAGAGCAAACTCTTCAAAGGGACTCCAGCTGAGCCCAGTGCCCTAACCAGGCCAGTGCGCTCTGAGGGACATCTGTCCCCAGAGAGAGGAGACACGCCGGCGGCAGAGAGGAGGACGTGATGGGGGACGTGTCCAGGAAAGGTCCCTGGCCAGAGAGGGCAGCCCCGGGAAAGCATTCTGGCCCTTACTTATTTACCCGGTCAGAACCTCCTCTCCTCTCCCATTCTAAAGCATAGCAGTTTCCTACGAGTCCAGAGGGCCAGAGTAGGGCAGTGTGGCCTCGCAAGACGCAGCCCCAAATCTCCTTCTCCCTTCTGACCCCCCCCCATTGTGTATTTTATATTGTGATTAAAGAGTAAGACAGAAGTCGCCAAACGACTAGAAGCGAAAGGAAGGGGGAGGTGGAAGGCTGGAGCAGCAGGGCTCTCGTCTGCTCCTGGCACACCTGACCCCACTACCTGTTCTAAGCTAGGTTCAGTGAGGTCTTGAACTGAGAGATGCAAAGGAACCGGCTCTGGGGAAGGGATTCTCGCGGAACTGCGGGGCCAGTCACTGGAGGGAGTTGACCAAGGACCACAAAATGATAACCCGTCTCCCCCCTTCACGGCCCCCACCCCGCCCTGGGATAAGGGGTCCGGGAGAACATTAGGGCAGGATAACCCCAAGCAGGAGTCTGGGCTGCCGAGCAAACTGCGGCGATGGTGCTGTCCGCGGTGCTGAAAGTTCTCCGAGGTGGGAAGCTAACCTGCCAGGACACTGGCGGCTCACCGCTTGCCAGCATTTCCCACAAGCAGAAACTGCGTTAGAACCCAGTAAAGGGGGTCAGGCGGAAGCATCGACGTAGAGAGACTGGTAAAGGTGCTCTTCCTTCCCCCGGACTCTACTTGGAAGGAGCTTCCCCGTACTCCTGGGTAGAGGAGCAGGGCGCGTATCCAGCTTAGCAAACTTCGGGTGGGGACCAGGAAACGTGTTGTGCCTCGTTCTGTTTCCTCTGCCTGCGCGGTGAATCTTCCGGTGAATCAACACTTGGTAAAGTGTTGGGAAAGCAGTTAGGGGTGCTATTCTAAAAAAACACTTCTGTGGCTTTCGGAAACCAAAGAATTGTGAGGCTACATCACGGAAGAGGCTTCATTAACGGAGGGACTGGGCTTCCTATTCCTGGCTATGGCTTTTTCTCTCTTCAGCCCCTTTCGCTCCCCTTCCCCCCACCCCGCACCTTGTTTACATCCTCTAGATAAAGATCTCTAAGCAGCCCTGCATGTTTGTTTCTTTGACTAGCCTTTTATTTTATGGGTCAGATGGGAAAAGAATTAAGCCAATTTGGGGAGACCAAGTTAAGAGAATGTTTACTGAACACTTACTATCTTGTAGGTAATATCTCATTTAAACTTCACAATGCCTGCTAACCATAAGTATCACAGAAAACTGAAGTTAGGTATCTCAAATTCAGAGGTTGGACTCAAATTCAGGTCTGCTTAACTCCAAAGTCCAAGCTATTTATCATTATATGTCATATATAATTACTAAGATAAGATGCACATATATATATGCACATACACATATACCTGTTATTACATATTGCTGTCATTGGGGAATATAGCAGGAGAACATCAAAGGAGGAAGCACTGCTTTCTTTTTCACACACACTACTCTCTCTTCCAACCCTTTCCTCTTTCCACCCACCCATTGTCACTCACTCCCACCAGTCCAACTGCTTCTGTGCATGCTGCTTGAGATACCGTTGTTCACACAACTTGAACTTCAGGATTCCGAGAACAAGTTAGAGGACTAACACAGCAGACTTTCCTGAAAAAGCAGAAGAGCTTCAAGGAATCTGAAGGTCTAGAGCCCACAGGTGTTTTCATATTCAAAGCTGTACTCTTGAATTTTAGGGCAGGAATAACCTTAAAGTCATTCAGCACTGTTGTTTCACAAGAAGGAGTATTTGGGGACCAAAAGATGGACATTAATCTAAGTCATGTGACTGAAATGTTAGGATTGGAACCTAACTGAGTTGATTCCAGGGCCAATGCACTTTCCACTACACCCCTGGTGCCGCCAATACTCTTCCATGCTGCCTTCTTTGGTTATCTTTGATAAGAACATCACCATTACTGAACTATATTCAGTAACATACCACAAATAAAAACACCTAAAATACAAGCAGTCCTCTTAGCTACTTTTTCTTCCTATTCTTTCCATTCTGGGTCTCACTGTTCCAGTGGTGTCTGACCCAACATACCTGAGACATCTGACCCATTTTTCTCAATAACAGTTCTCCCTATGGCAGCCATTTGTAAATGGGGATGGCAGTGTGACATTTCTCTGCTTGCCTTTATGTTGTCCCTATCTCCTCTCTGTGATCTATTCCCAACAAAACAATTTTCCAAAATTAATTACCCTAAGCACTTTCCTATGTTCTCTTAGGGGCTTGGAAGAAGCCTTAAAAATTTGTAGGCAGAAACAAATGGTCATTATAAGTGCTAATATCTATCAAATGCTTACCACATGGCTAGGCACTGTGCTAAATCATGTTATTGAGTCTTCACAGTTCTATCAAATAGATAATTTCATTGGAGATGGTCCTAGAGTTCTAGTCCACTCTAACATACAGAAGAACCTGATGTCCTATTCATTTCTTTTTGCTCTGTTTCAGCCCAAATTCAATTCAATTCAAATAGCACTGTTCTGCTCTTTCTCTTAATATTTACCACTATATAGTTCCCCTATTTGTTATCCTTACTTAAAGATCACTATATGCCTTTTTACTGCTTACCAACATTATGATTCAAACCCCCTCTAGAACTAATTAAGATATAACGCATAATTAAATACGTAACTTCTGTTGTACCCTCACTGAGTCATTCTGCAAGGACGCTCTTGCTAGGGTTCTCTGGGTCCTATGAACCAGAATCTTAAACTACATAGAATTACTCTATTCAATACTGTAGTCACTAGCCACATGTAGCTAAAAATTCAGTTCCAGAATCACACCAGCCATATTTTAAGTGCTCAACAACCATATATGGCTACTGGCTACCTTATTGGACAGTGCAAATATAGAACATTTCCAGCATTACAGAAAGTTCTATTGAACAATGTTGCTTTAGAAAGTGCTAAAAAAAATTTTCACAGCAACTGAGAACTTGAAATTGAGGAAAAGGACTTGGGACTGTGCTTTGAAACTTCTGCCAAGAAAGGAGAAAAAGCCACTTGTGCCTAGAACATCCGCAGAAGCCCAAAGATGAGCAAGACAATAAGGCTAGCAAAGAGAGCACATGACTCATTGAAGGAGCTGGTGAACTCTGGGGTTTGCTTCATATGGATTCCATTTTACCATAGAATAAAATATTCCATGGTGGGTCTTGAATTCCAACTTAGAAATAACTTGAAAATTCTTATATACCCGTGAGTATATATATATATATATATATATATATATATATATATATATATATATATATATATCACATCTACATATAATAACATGTATATGTGGATATGTATGTGCATCTTATCTTAGTAAGTATAGTATGATAAATATGGAAAGACTACAGTACTTGGAGTTAGTTTGGGTGCCACTTACTACTTGGTGACATTATAAGGCCCTCTATAGCTCTATTTGTTCATTTGTAAAATGTTGATGAGAATTTCCATACCTATCTCAAAGGGCGACTGTGAGACTCAAAGTGTAGGTATATGAAAGTACTTTGTAAGGAGCATGATTGAATCTGTAATGCCTGATAATTTCATTAGGATAGGGTTGGATAGGATAAGATGGATAGGATAGGATAGGATACTAATAAACAAATAGGGTAGTTTAAACTGAATGCATTTCTGAATGTTTCTAATCCCTGTTATAAATGTAATTTGCTTTTGTTGTCATTTTTCACTGAAATGTAGAATGCTAAAGAAAAGAATGTTTTAGTTGTGGAAATTTCTGGTTGGTTAGGTACAATGAATTGAAATATTATTTGTGATTTAGTTTATTTGTCCCTGGATATTTGCTTCAAGATAAAACAAAAACAAAAACTAGGAAGTCTGAGTGGTTCTGAAACAGCTTTAACTTTTTTAACTAATAGTTTTAAATCAATTGTCAATAATCATCTTGTCATGATAATAGGAGTTCAGAGATGATTTAAGAAGTATTATGGGTATTCCTCAGTATGAGTGGGGAAGGGAGATCATTTAAAAGGAATATTTTTACTAACTACTAATTGAAACGAGCTTCTACACATCTCATGAATCAATAAGAATAAAAATAATTCTATTTCATGCATTGATTAACCCAAATAAAAGAAACTGATTAAAAAAATGAATTCTTGCAGTTACAGTAAGGTTTCTGACCTTAAGTAAGAGGTTTTTATACCATCCATTCTCTAAGGTAAAATCTGTTGGGATTGTGAGTAGAACCGTAAGCACCTAGATAACATCTACTGCTTACCCGGCACCTTGATCTACAGTGTTTATGCCTCAAGTAGGAGTGCTCTTACAGTTCCCTGACTGGGTCGGGAGATGGCACAAATGCAGCCATACCTTTTTTTAATGGTTTACCATTTTGATTCTTAAATATTTTTCTCTTACAACACAATGGTTAATACAATGTTCAGGCACTATAGAAAATAAGCCTGCAAAAGAAGCTATTCCGTAAGATCATTCTTAGTTGTATTTATTATGGTTGTTATTCATCCTGAAATCTCAATCAAGTTATTTATTTATTTATTTATTTATTTATTTATTTATTTATTTATTTATTTATTGGCAAAGCACTTAAGAAATCAAGCTGAGTACGGCTAAGGGCTCTAGATGCTATCTCTAGTTCCAGGAGCTCTGGCAGGTTATTTCCTTTCTTAAGGACCTAGTTTGCCTTTGTTAAGCCTTTATTAAGTCTTAACAAAGGCATGGATATTGACTTATAGGATGTTCTGCCGGAGAAATAGCTGAGATGTACCCTCAGCCCCTGATGCTGGTTAAGCATGCCATTTTTAGGCCTCTGTTGCATATGGAATTATATTACTAAAGGGGAAATTAGTGAGATTGTCAATTCTGGCCTCTAGTAGGTCATGCTGGCTTTAATAATAAACACCTTTTGATGGAAATCATGGTTTATTTATTTCATGAGACTTGTTTATCTCATGGAAGGGCCTGGATTTAGAAGGGGAAAAATATATTACCTCAGAGCTGCAAAGAGTTTAATTTTCACTGTCCTTAGCTTGAGGGATTTCACTGGTTTTACATCACAGGAAATAATGAGAACTGACAATGTAGCTTTGAAACTGGTGCTTGCAATCTTTCACTTAATCAACAAAATAATTGAGGACTGTCCTATATTGGCACAGAAATGTCATGGTCTTTGGGTGAGTGGAACTTCTATCGCCTGGCACATGGGTGCTCAATAAATATTTGAGCTCAGGCCATCGTTCCAGGTCAGTTCATGCCATGTGCTCATCTAGCCAGAGAAATGAGGATTCCCTGTGACATTTTCCTTTATCAAATAAAACAGGAGACAAACACAGAACATCAAATCTTACCCTGGCAACCACTCTAAGCCCCGCTGGGGGCATAGGCAGTGATGGCCAAGGCAGACTGCCCCTGAGAATTGTATCTTGCTTCCCTCGTCCAGGGAACAAGGGGACACATCAGCCCAAGGGTCTTGCATTTCATAAATACAGTGCTTAAATGGAGTTGTGTGTTATTTTCCATTTTTACTTTAAAGACGTACTTGTTACTTCCTTGAGAAAGTATTTGATTGGCCTTCATAACTGTTGCAGGCAATTGCTATTGTTCCTAAATTCAGAAGGAGCTTAACTTAGAGGAAAACACATATAGTAGTTAGAGGAGACCTGGTGACATCACAGTCTCACAGGTCACAGAATATTATCCTTTTCTAGGGATAATTGTTTTAAGAGTTTTAACTGGTGATTACTGACAAAAATGAAAGAAAAAATAGATCATTCTATCCTAGCAAGTCAGTAAGTAAGCAAATGCCTGGAATTAACTGATTTTCTTTTGCCAAAGGCAAAATAGTCCAACCCAATAAACTTTCCTACAAATAGCAAGCTGGTGTCCAAGGCCCTGTTCATTTTTTAAAATTGTTTTTCTCTGTTTGATTTTTAAATAATCAGCAAATTTTTAAAAAAAAATGCATCCAGGTGTTTGAACATTCTAATGACAAAATGGTCTTCATAATTGTAAAGACATAACTATTCATTAGAGATTATATTTATAGTATAATATATTATTGTGCCAATATCTTGTAACAACTACATAACCCTACTCTCTCATTTTACAAACAGAGAAATTGAGGCTGTGAATAGCCACCCAAGTTAATAACAGAGGCAGAAGTGACACTTGAGCCTCTTCTCTCTCAATCCACTGCTCTTTGCATCTTTTAACATCATGCATCTTTTTATTAGTCATAAAAACTTACTTAGTCAATGAGTTTAACCTCTGCTACCAACTTTTTACCAGAGCTGCTCAGAGTGGGAAAATGGAGGTTTTTGGATTTCAGATTATTTCCCTTTGCACTCCCAGGTGAAAGAACTACTGGTTAAGGACAGTCAGTAGGTAAAAATTTCATGGCTGGAACTATGAGTCAGAAGAAAAAGATTCAAAACCCCAGAACCCTTGCTGTAAGAATTTGGGCAAGGATTAAACTCCTCGCTCGTATCTTCATCATCCTCATCTCTAAAACAAGAAATTTGGATTAAGTAGTGTTTCAAGTCCCGTAAACAATAGCATTCTATGAAATGGTGACAAGGGCGTGAATAATCCATACTCAACTTCATTCAGCCCAAATAATCAAAAATCAATCAAGAGTCTTAGTTTTCCATCATTACTTGTTGGAAGCTCTGACATTTCGTGCCAACATTTCACCCAGTAACAATAATAGTAATGACGAAGGTGATAGCAAATTCTTATTTACATTTACTATGACCCTATAATGTTGGTAACATTATTGTCCTCATTTTACAGGTGAAAAACCTGGATCCCAAAGTAGTAAAATAACCTTCCCAAATTCATACAGCAAATAGTTTGTGCTCTTAACCATCATGCTACACTGCCTCTTTGAAAACCATGAGTCTCTCAGATAACTGCTGTGTGTCATTTATGGGCCAATTAGCCCACAGGCCTCTTTTCTGGGAAATTTCCATTTCATCTATATTTTCTGCCTAAAAAAAGCAATGAAGAGGGTGGCTAGAACCTTGGGTCTGTGGTTCTGGTGAAGCTGTATAGGTATCTGCATTGTCTTCCTACAAGATGGCTCTTATCTTTTTGTAAATGATGCCATTGATCAATTGTTTCGATGGTTCAGTATTGAATGTTGGTGCTTTGCAGGCTACTGAGTGCTATGAGGACCACTGTGCTGTGTTTCCCAAAATGTGTGAATGGCCTGCGTTGCCAGAAATGGATGGAGGCTGGTGCAGGATCCAGCACCTTCTAAGGCAACGAAAGTCATTCCTCTACATCTTTACTGTTCAGTGGAGTCTTCTGGCTTCTGCTCTAGCTTTTTTACTCAAAGTGATGATCTAGACAGCTTTTAAGGCTGAGAGGAAGAGCTTCAAGAGTATCATTTCCCGGTGGTGGGCTTGGGTCAAGAGTCAGACTAAAACTTTCAAAATCATGTGTGAAATTTGTTTTCTTGTCATTAAACCTACCTTACCAAATTAGTCATAAATACAGTACACCACAGTACTCATCTATTTCACTGTGGATTTTAATTTGTGCTAAGCTGTTGATGGGCATCTAGCACTTAATATGATATGTCTAATAAGTTGGGAAGGCTAAGATAGCAGCCAAGTATACATATATATGTTTGTGCGTATATGTACACGTATATATTCTTTACCTTTAGTTTCCAGCTTGGTCAACTAGCTACATATCCCACCAACACCAAAGGCCATTATGGAATGCATAACTCTACTTTTGCCTCTGTTTTTCTAGCTATTTTGTGGGGTGTGGGATGACCTAGGAGTCAGCTGAGACCTGATTTCCAGTGTCAGCATTGACAGGGTTACGAGACTTGAGCCAGCACCATACAACTTCTTCAAGACTCAGCTTCCTTACCTTTAAAATAGGGGAAATGGAAACTGTCCCTCATATCATAAGAAGGGCAAATGAGATAGCATTTGTTAAAATTCCTTGTAAACCATACATTCTGTACAAATGAAGAAATAAGCGTTCCATCCTTCCAGTCCCTGTCAGTCAAAAATAACTTTTAATTTGTTGATACCTAGTCCTGAACAAGGGTTGACAGTAAATCAATGTCTTTAGGGTTAGAAGATCTTGGACTTAAACTTGCATGTCTGGAAAATGGTATTTACAATATGGGAGGCCTTATGGTTTCTTCTAAAATCAATGGTTCCCAATCTGAGGCAGTGCCATCTCACTGAGGGGTACTTTTTATTGTCACAAACACTAGGAGGTGGGTATTTCTACTGGCTTTTGGTGGACTAGGCTTAGGAATGCTAAATATCCTGCACTAAGCCGGACACTCCTGCACAATAAATCAGTAACCCACCCAAAATAGCAATAGCACTCCTCCACTGAGAAATATCAGTCGGAGTAATGTGGGGTTCATAGACCCTGATTTCCCAATGGATACACACAGAGAGAATTTACTTTTGGTCTTCTTCCCCATGTGAAATTTAGCCATACTCATGTGCGGCTTATAGCAGCTCAGAATCATTACTGAACTTCCAATAATTTTATAGAGAAGTAAAATACGGGGTCAGAGATCACTCGTTTTCAACTGGCCCTCAGAAGCTCTACAAGAAGCCCCCTTCAACTTCAGCAGGGTCAAGGAGTCCCAATAGGGTAACATGCCCACAATGCAAGGCCTAGACTAACGGTTGGCATTGAGAACCCAAAATCAGTGAATCTTGATTCTGAAAACCACCACCATTGCAGTTCATTGAAGAAACATTGGGTCTCTTTGTGACTCTTACCTTCTGACAAGCATGGGACTAGACAGCACTGGACACAATCCCTGCCCTCAAATCACCAACAATCTGACAGTCAGATGTAAACTCCATAATTATGCATGCAATATGACATATGCTGAAACATGGTGTGAGGGAGCCTCCAAGGAGAAACCAGGGAACAATTTATCTTCATAGAGAAATTACAATGGAACTGTCCTTTGAATTATATGTAATATTTTCTCGTGTGGCTATTGTAGAAATGGGAACAGCAAAAGCAAATGCTGGAAGTGTGGATGGAAATGATATATGTGCAAGCTGATGTGATTAGAGACCTGGCTGGTAATGATGCGAGGTCATATGGGAAGGATTCTGAAAAGTCTTGAATGCAGCTGGGTGGATGTATTTATTCAGGCTAGAGTTTAGTTTTTGAAAAGGGTTTTTATGAATATTTTTAGGAATATCATTGAATTCAAGGCTGATTCATAGGCAGATGAAAGAATCATGAAGTCTAATCTCACAGCTAGAAAGAAGCAACCACAGAAATCATCTCAGTCTTCTCCTTTCCCTGTTTTACAGTTGAAGTAATTAAAACCCAGAGCTCTTAAGTGACTTGCCCAAGGTCAGCCAACAAGGTAATGGCAGTACAAGGACTAGGGCCTACACCAGCCTCTTAGTCACAGTATTTTGCCCTGTTCTGTGCTGTCTTCAGGAATTTCATTCGTCATTTGAGCATAATCCAATGTAACACACAATGTGATGATGAAGTATTTGTGCAGCTCCAAGTTTTCCATTGCTCACTGTTAAGATACAGTTCCTTCATTACAACCAGTTGGTCTATCAGATCCTGGGTCGCTGCTACATGAGAGCATTCTCACCAAAAAACACGAACAGCATACCCAGCACACGGACATGACCTTCTTCCCCTGCTTTACACACCCTCCCCTGCCTCCTCTTTTCAAACTGCCAGAGATTACAGAGGCACAACCTGAACAGAAGGCATCTTAATTCCTGGTGGTTCTATAAATAATATGCTGTTCCTGCTTGCGTATAAATGATCACTGCCTCTCTATTTTCTAGATGAGGGAGTTTTCAGAAAGATGAAGTTGCCTTCACACAGAGCACATCAGAGATAGAGTTTCAGACTCCAGGATGCCAGCCCTCCTTTGTAAACAGAATTGAATTTTTCACCCATCTACACCCTCCTAAAAATTTATCCAAACTTATGGTCTTAAATTTCACCTTATAGTCAAGTTAATCTGCGCATTTATATTTCTGAGATTGGCTATTTTCCACTTCCAATTTTCTGGCCACCTTTCCCCCATCTCTCATCCAATAGAGATCATCTCAACTAACCACTCCTTTTACAGGAGTAGAAACTGAGAGTCAGCGAGAGAAAACCACTTGCTAAAGTTTGCTCAGCTAAAAAGTAGCACTATGACTAGATTTTCTGATTCTCAGTTCAGTGCTTTTTCCACCATACCAAGCTGCTACTTCCCAAGGATCGATAACATAGCATTTTCCCACTCTCTGCCATCTCTGCCCCCCTTTCATTGCATAAATCCATCAGAATGGATGGAAACAACTGATTGCAGTTGCTCAGAGGTTCATTCCAGGACCTCGTTTAGAATACCCACAACTTGTTACCCCCATGCTGTATTGGTCCATCTGTCACATTACAAAGCTGGTTATAGATAAGTGTAACACATTTTCTAGTCTAGAGGATATATACGATCAATGCCATCACTCACCTGGAGATCACACAGAAAACAGTGTGCCTCAGAAGAAAGAGTTCATGGCTGCCATCATTTGATAATGGAGCAAAGTTCATCCAAAGTTCACTGTAAGTGGCAGGTTATTAGAGTCAGTATCCCAGGGACCAGATAATTGGGTAACTGGATGAGTTTAAGCAAGATTGGTAATACCCAAGAAAGTGACAACAGACAATTCCCAAACCATTTCTCCTTCAGGGGCTAGGTGTTTCGCCTGAGTTAATCATAATAGTGCATTTAATTTAGTGTGTACCAAGTTTACCGTGATAGATATATTTTTTTTAATCAATGGAATTCACATTTTCTGTTTAAGTTCCTTCTGAGGAATATGTTTCGGCCAAAAACAGGTGGTGTTTCAGTAAAGATTATATTGAAAAAAGAAGGAAAAGAGAGGGCAATCCAAAAACTGACTTCTCAGGCAGGGCTTCATAGGGCCATAATTGTCTCATAGTCTGATCAGGCTTATGAGGTAGAGAACCTCTATTTTACCAGTTCTATCAAAAGTCTTATAGCGCTGCAGAATCAAGCCATGTGCCCCCAATCCTGTGAGGATACTTTGTTAACCAGAAGCTAATATAGTCACATGCAGTGGGGGATGCTGTGAGTGTCGCCCAGGTTATCCCCTTCCTGGTATCAGGACAGTGAGCAAAGCAAATGAGTGATCAAAGATGACCTGTGAGCACGTTATCAGGATTAATGGAGTTAGACAGTCCCATGAAATGTGCCATCTAGGCTGCAACAGAGACTAGAGAATTCTTCCAAATTCCACCCAAGAACACATTTCAGGCTACAGGAATAGTTGTGCCCTTCAAAGAGAGAGTCTTTTTTCCCCCTTTCCTTAGTGTTGGAGAAACTTTAGCAAATTCTTCCGGTGGAAGATAGAGACCTTATCTGGTCTCTATGCAGTCCCTGTTATAATATAAGAATATTCTGTGAGGACATTTTCTCAGACACGTTATAACTTCCTAACTCATAGCCTGTCTCATACTAGTTACAAGCTAGTCTTTTTTCGGGAGTTCTAATAGATGCTCCAGTTTAACCACCAACCACGAATAAACCTCCCTAGTGGTTGAGTTATTTCTGTAAGGGGCAAATCTTTTGTACTTCATGCTGATTCTGCTTATGCCACCTCAGAGGGTACCATGATCTGACTTTGTCTGAGAGCCCTCGGATCTGGTTTAACCTTGTCAGTAATCTCCATGTGTGGACACTGACATTTGAAACTGTATCCATTAGTCACTCTCAATACAGAATACATTCATGGAATGACTATGACTCATCCACAAAACGTGGAAAGAATTAACTCTCAAAAGGATTTTTAAAAATCAGACAATATTGTTTTTCTGAAAGAGGCCAGACAACCATTTTGACTATTTTTATTTTTCCCTTGAGCTGACTGGGTATCTGGTTCCAAGCAGGCACGAACAATACAGATGGTTTGGGATTCATTTTAAATTCTTTCCTAGTCATACAGACTTTTGACACACTTTCTATTCCAGCATCAGAACACAGAGGAAGAAAATATCTGAATGAGGATAAACTGTCGTGCCAGAAATAAATTCCTAATTCAGACAACTGAAATATGCCACTATAGAACTTAACGGTCAAAATAGAAACAAGACTTCTCTGTTTCGGTACTATCTTAGTGACTAGCCTGTGTTCTTCCTTTCTGCCCCAAGTCTGTTTCAACTGACAGTTATAAATGAATGCTATGGTGCTATCACAAAGAATCTGGGGAGAACTGTCAATTAAGCATTATGGTGTTATCTCTTTACACATGCGAGTCCAACATGACAAATTATTGAGTATTCTTCTTAAAGTCAAGGATAATTAGAGAGCTACATCATAATACTTCCGATAATAGTAACAACGCCTCCCATTTGCTCATTTGATCCTATGAAGTAGGTATTATTATCCCAATTCTACATATGAGGATTATTGAATTTAAATGACTTGCCCAAGTTCTCATAGCCAGAGAGGGCTATGGCCAAGATTCAAACGCCGTGACATTCGACACTAAAATCTTTCCCACCTATATGGCCCATTCATAATTTTAAAAATCTCTCTGACAGACCAGTCCTAATGTATCTTACATGAGCGCCTGAATAAGAATAACTTTGCAGCTCTACCTTCATGGCCTAATCAGAGGATTAGACCCAGGGGTCCAAAGCCTTAGTGTGTGAGACTCTGGGCACGGCAGAGCTTTCCTAGGCCTCTGTCACTCCATCTACATAAAGAGAAAAGGAGTGGCTCTTTTTTTTATTTAGTTATTCATTCAACAAACATGCTAAAAACTAAAACTACAATGGGAAAAAAAAACAGACTAAGACCTGTTAATAAAAATAGGAACCACTGTTCAGAATATTGTTGCTAAAAGAAAAACAATATCAAGTCCCAATTGGCTAGAGTGTGTGGAGGACGGCATTCAAGACTGGTTGTCTTGGTTTCGTTTTCTTAATTAGTGAAGTGATTTGAACTCTTCTTATGTAATTGTCACATAAACAAAATTACAGGCCCAACAGACCAATGTATTTCAAGTTACTACTTACAAAAGCAATGGCCTAGATCCTCGAGTTTCCTGTGAATGGTTGCTGGGAGAAAAATTTGCCCTAAACTGTCAGTGATGCACACTACATCTCTAGACTTAAATTAATATTCTAGAATGTGAAAGCACATTTTCATTTGCCTACAGGAACTCATTTCTTTCAGCAAAGGCTGAGCTTGCGTGATTAGCCCCAAAGTAAGAACATAGTGCAGGAAGACTAATAGGCTGTAATGAGAGAACTAAAGGTCGAAGAGCTATTTATTAAACAAAACAGAATGGGGGGATTTGAAAGGAAGGAAGTAATTTGAAAGGCCATTTTGTTCAGTTTAAGAGACTTCTAATGTTTAATCTTGCTGATGGACTAGAGCATGTTAAGGAAATGTTGAATGAGAGAGTGAAAACAAACAAACAAAAAATAAGTCAACAAAAAAAAGGAGGGGAAAAGAATTCATTCTTTCTAATGTACTTTCCCTTAAAATGGAGAACTGGGGTGGGAGATGCAGGAGCCTTTGCTGGGCAGGGAGAAGCGAAATGCTTTTCCTTCCCCCTAATCAAAGCCTTTACCAGTGTCCTGGGCTTGAGGGTAAGAGGTACATCTCACACATAAATAAACAGTTGGCTCTTTCTCAGTTCTGAATCACTCCAATATGTCCCCAGTTTTCAGAATTCACTTGCAAGGACCATCATCACGAATCCATTAACTAATGAGCCCAACTTCACCAAGCCTAGAGGCCTAATTTATATATAGGAAAATTTAGATTTTTTTTAAATTTATTTTTTAAATTTATTGGGGTGACAATTGTTAGTAAAATTACATAGATTTCAGGTGTACAATTCTGTATTACATCATCTATAAATCCCATTGTGTGTTCACCACCCAGAGTCAGTTCTCCTTCAATCACCATATATTTGATCCCCCTTACCCTCATCTCCCACCCCCCACCCCCCTTACCCTCTGATAACCACTAAACTATTGTCTGTGTCTATGAGTTTCTGTTTCTCATTTGTTTGTCTTGTTCTTTTGTTGTTTTTGGTTTATATACCACATATCAGTGAAATCACATGGTTCTCTGCTTTTTCTGTCTGACTTATTTCGCTCAGCATTACACTCTCAAGATCCATCCATGTTGTCACAAATGTTCATATATCATCTTTTCTTACCGCCAAATAGTATTCCATTGTGTATATATACCACAACTTCTTTATCCATTCATCTATCGAAGGACATTTTGGTTGTTTCCATGTCTTGGCCACCGTAAACAAAGCTGCAATGAACATTGGAGCACAGGTGTCTTTATGTATAAATGTTTTCATATTTTTGGGGTAGATACCCAGGAGAGGGATTGCTGGGTCATACGGCAATTCTATTCGTAATTCTTTGAGGAACCTCCACACTGCCTTCCATAATGGCTGCACCAGTCTGCATTCCCACCAACAGTGTATGAGGGTTCCTTTTTCTCCACAACCTCTCCAACATTTGTTACTATTTGTCTTGCTGATGATAGCCATTCTGACTGGGGTGAGGTGATATCTCATTGTGGTTTTGATTTGCATTTCTCTGATGATTAGTGATGTTGAGCATTTTTTCATATGTCTATTTGCCATTTGTATGTCCTCTTTGGAGAAATGTCTCTTCAAGTCCTCTGCCCATTTTTCAATTGGGTTGTTTTTTTTGTTGTTGTTGAGTTGCATGAGTTCCTTGTATGTTCTGGATATTAGCCCCTTATCGGAGGCACTATTTGCAAAAATCTTCTCCCATTCAGTTGGTGGTCTCTTTATTTTGTCGATGGTTTCTTTTGCTGTGCAGAAGCTTTTAAGTTTCATATAGTCCCATTCGTTTATTTTAGCTTTTACTTCCATTGCCTTTGGAGTCAAATTCATAAAATGCTCTTTGAACCCAAGGTCCATAAGTTTAGTACCTATGTTTTCTTCTATGCAGTTTATTGTGTCAGGTCTTATGCTTAAGTCTTTGATCCATTTTGAATTAACTTTGGTACATGGTGACAAATAGCAGTCCAGTTTCATTCTTTTGCACTTGGCTATCCAATTCTCCCAGCACCATTTATTGAAGAGGCTGTCAGAAAATTTAGATTTTTAAGGTGATTTTCTCCTTACCACAAGGGACATCAAGCCTTTCTTAGCATAAACCAAAACCAAAACAAAACAAAAAAATCGAGGGGGTACCACCGTCATTAGAAAAATGAAATAAATTTGCCAGTGTAATTTCACAGCTCAACTAGTAGGCAGGGCCAATTTCGAAACAAAAAGTAGAATAGTATCAGTTGTAAATGAATGGAATGTTTAAAATGTAACCGAGGGCTGGACAACATCCCATCACTGAGGGTGGTCCATTTTAACTTTGCTTCAGATGTTAACGCAGAAGTCTCAGGGTTGGCTTTTTGGTTTTCTTAACAAACCCTAGGGTGATCCTCACCAGAATTTGTTTGGGGCTCAGCTGCTTGGAGTTTTCTAGAGAAGTGTTTCATTATAAGCTCAATTGCTATAGGACAAGTGGAACTCATCTCTCCTGGACCTTGAATAGCAAGCTAAGGAGATTAGGCTTTAAGCCACAGGCAGTGGGAGCCCCAAAGGGTTCAGTGCTATAGACTTGTGACCAGAAGAGTGACACGGAAAGTTCTGGCAACAGTGAGTGCAACAGATGAGACAGACAGAGAGAGAGGGTGGAACTAGAAAAGTCAAGTTAGATTAAACTGTGGGAAATGTGCAAGAAAAATAGCATTTATTAGCTGTGGAATCAGGGACCATTATTGCTATTTCTTGGCTGGCGTTGAACCATGTCGCCCAAATCTTATTTGAAATGAACACAACTCTGAGGACTGGGGAGACAGAGGGCCCCTCTCTTCTTGGCTTCACACCTGACTTCAGGAGCCTTCCTTTCTCTCTGTTGACAGGAGCCGCTCTCTACTTGTGGTGAAAGGGTTGGTGGGGACAGGCAGGATCGCAGAGAGGGGGAAACCAGATGCGCTTGGCATGCCTGGAACAATTCCAAGGACACACCACGGGGAAGTGGAGCAGAATGATGGATTCAGGTCAGCCCCTCCCCAGCTGTGTGCGCCTCACCTCACGTGGGTCCCTTTGCTTTTCTGGGCCTGAGATGCCTCATCCATAAGACAGAAAGGCTACCATGGATGATTGTCATAGTTGTTTCCAGCTTGAAATTTTTCAGCAGCATACTATTAATTTAAAGATGCATTTCATGGATCGCATTCAATTCAATTCCAGGATGGACCACTATGCAAAATGCCAAAGCCCCGAAGGCCTTCATTTTTCCACCCTCCATTTCTTGGTTATTTTCCATTATTTTTCTGATGCAGTATTTTTCCCCACTTCCTTCCCCCCCCCCGCCATTTTCTGGTGACAGCAGGGAAGGGACTGCTTCCATAAGATAAGAATCTGAGGCATCTATTTATCAACAGGACAAGCAGGAGCCAGAGCTTAGCCAGCCCGCTCTTTCCACACTATTTCCTCCCTTGTACCAGCAAGAAGAGGAAGCTAAATTCAGCCTGCCTTCTGACTTACTGTTGTATCACTGCTTTTCCTGTCAGGCTTTTCCTTCAGGCTCCCAAATGTTCTAGGCAACTCTCTCCCTCATGGCCTGCAGGCCAAGCAAGGTACTTAGTGCCATCCCCTTTTCCTAGGAAAAACAATAAAGAGGGAGGTGATTTACACAAGTCTTGCTATAGGTTAGTTAACAATAACCACTATGCACATGCACATGTACACATACTGCCCCAGACTCATCTGCAGCTGCCTCTATTTAACCTTGGCCTGCTCAAACCCAGCAGCTCAGCAGAGCCATGGAGACCTCAATTCCAAGGAAAGGATCAGACCCTAATTAGTGACTTATGTTCTGGTGCCTTGAACTACTACTGCATTTGAGAACCATCAGTTCTTTGCCTTGCTCATCACAGCTAAAGCTGAGCTCTGGTAGGGTCTCTTACACCTCACTATCCTACCTCACCCTCACCCCCACCCCCAGCCCGGGGCTTTCAACTCACTGGTTAATATTTCAAGGACAACTTCAGTTGTCTCACACGAGAGAGAATCAGGCTGGTATAGAAAGTGAGAATCTATTTCTTTTGGTCCTCAGAGGTTAAGGGGACTAGAGATTTCCTCCTAACAATTCAGGATACTGCAACAAGAACAAGATTATTAGGTGGCTAGAAATACTTAAAAAATAAACACTCAATTCCCAAGAGAAGCCCATGTGGAAGCTGAATCTACATAAAGCCCAAAGCTGGAGAGATGAGGCAAGATTTGGTCACCAAAAAGGTGCTATAGCAAGTGCAAGTTGCTATTAAAATTAGAGGTAGCAGAGATCCACCCCCATCTCCTAGAGAAATAACAATAATATCTGTATTTGAATCTAGTATGTACCAGACCCTTCATATACGTTTAAACAAATTAGCACAATAATCCTACTAGGTGGGCTTATTATGCCCTTTTTTTAAATGAATAAATCAAGGTTCAGAAGAATATAAACTTGGAACAGGTGGAGCAGTGACTCTAACACAGATCTGTGTGACTTCAGTGACGATAGCCTGTTACTTCTGCAAAAGGATAAACTGCTAACATTTAAACTGAATAAAATCAAACCAAAGCCAGTGAACTGGAGGCAGGCCTCCTGGATCCTGGGACTATAGGCCTCTAACTAGCAGTCTAGGCCTCTAACTGGGCACATCTTTTAGGTTTCACTTTCCTTTTTCATGAAATGAGAGTGTCAGATCCAATTATTTCTTCCAGCTCTAGTTCCTAGGAGTGTGTTTTCTAGTCTCTTCATGCCTCCTCCACGAGGGCCCACAGCTAAAATCTTACCTCAGCACAATAGATCTCTAGCCACAGGAAGGGCCACTTCAGAGGCTCTGGAAATGACTCAGAAAATAATTCTGTTCTCCAGAGAGAACCTGTAATTTATATGCCCGTGATTACCCACTGGTCAGAGCTGGCTAAGGTAACATTCACTGCTGTTTATTCTGCCAGCATTCCACCCCGCAGCATTCTCTTATGACACCTGTGAGATTTGTGCTCAGTGTTTTGTCACTCACATGTTTAAAGGGGTACTGACTCAACAGTGAAACAGAGAGAAAAGATAACTATTACACCCCCACAGATACCTCTTAGTGAACACCCACTGCAAGGACATGGTAACAGTAGATCGGGCTGCAAATATTTATTGACAAGGATTCTTTACTTAATAAAAGAAATCACCAGGATTCCTAGAGAGTGGATGTTTACAGTCTGTCAGAGAATGGAGCATGATGGAGAAATGGATATTAAATCCAATGCTAAATGAATGCAGATCAAAACCAAGCGGGGAGCATGTGTTATTTAACGTGAACATACAATATTCTGTTTGCAAAAGTTTGCTTTACAGACAATCTTTAGGAACCAGTATTTGTTAAACTGATGTGAGTGTATCTTTTGTGTTGGGGGAGGCCCACTGGTGTGAATCGATACGGAGGGCCTGGGTACACACTGGTGAGGGACAGAGAAGGGAAATGGAAGCAAGATGTGAGTGAGCCCCAGTTCTGTTTAGAAAGGTATCGTAATGGTAAATATTGTATTGACTTAAAAGAAAAAAAGAAACGGAAGGACGTTGCTAGAGGAGAGGATGACATTTGATGGATTTCTTTGAGTTAAACAATCAAAATTGCGTCTTTGTCTAAGTCATCTAGAATATCAATAGGGCTCCTTTGGTCAGCATGTAAACCATTAAAGGGAGCTTGACAAACTAAAACAATATTTCCTGTAGTAAAGCCAGCAACCAGACAATGATGGAATAAGCAATATTTCCCAGAAGGAATCAGGAAATCCTATTACTGCTCCAGTGGTTTCCCATGTCCTTACTCACAAATAACAACACATTATCAACAACACCCCATGGATGGCCTTTTAAAATTTATACAACTTTTCCACATGACATTTCTTATTTAATCCTCAGCACAACCCTGGAAGGTAAGCAGAGCAGATATACTATGCTCATTTTGTAGACAAAGAAACTGAGGTTCAGAAAGGTAGAATGCTTTGTCTAAAGATACACAATTTTTCTAGCTCAGTTTAGTCTAAACCCTGGATTTCTGACTCCTACTCCCGTGCTCTCTCCACAGTATCCCAATAGGATCTGAGGCTTGTGGTAGCCCCAAAAATGTCAGTTTAAGCTTATATATTTTGTATGAAGATATACGCACAGCAATTGCCCACCCTGGAAAGTTTGTGGATTAATTAACAAATATTCGTTGCAAGAAGTTTGCTAAGTTCTGTATTAACCCTGAAAGACTAAAACATGTGTCATGTCCTCAAGGAGCTGACAGCTGTGGAGTCTAGACTGTAAAGGGACTTAAGGTCACAAAATGCATTACCAGAAGTAGTATTAGAACCAATTAAGGCTCAGAGAATGAAGAAATCAAAGAGTCAGAAGAAAGAAGCAGGGACATATTCTTGAAGGCAAGAGTGAGAAAAAGAAGAGTCATAAGACTCGGGAAAGAGTACTAATGCTTAAGGACTTGGATTTGAAGGCCCATGCAGGAGGGATGGTAGATTTACGTGTACTGGAGGAGGGGAATTGGAACTGAGACCACTTCATAGATCCAGGACCCTCAAAGGACCTCACTTGCAGTGAAAGGAGGAACTAGAAAAATCCTACCCATTGGATCAATGACCATCAAGAAAGCTTGTCCCTGCCCAGTATTCTAATTAGAGGACAAAAAACAGTCTTGCATGAAAAGTCAAAATCTCAAACTTTTCCATGCAAGGGTTTGGAGTCCAGATTTACAATAGTCACATGGTATAAAAATCCCAAGGCTAAGAATTTAACGTAAAAATTGAGCCATGGATATCCATGAAGTATCTGGCAGAAGAAAAATGTAAAACAACTCTGGAAAGATACTTCCATGACCCAGGCCACATGTGATAGCTAAGAGAAGACAAACTCCACTGAAGTTAGCTCACAATCAAAAATTATAAAACATATAAGGAAACATTCCCTGTGATTTACAATGAGCAAACACAAAGAACTGGAGGTTAGCATCCCAAACGTGAGATTAATCTGAAAGAGATTATGAAATAAATGAATTTAAAATAATTAGAGAGCTAAAAGAAAGTGGGGAGGGACCACAAAAAAAGAGGAAGATGTCATGAGAAAAAATAAACTGGTTTGAAAAAGAACCAACTGAACTTTTAGAAACGGAAAATATGGTCATTGAAATGTAAAGTTGAAGCAGGAGATTACACATAGCTACAGAGAGAACTGGTGAATTAAAAGCTAGATTTAAGGCACTTGCATAGGATGCAGTAGAGAAATATAAAAGAGACGTATATATGAAAACACCATTAAGAGGCAGGAGAATGAACTGAGACAAGCATTTATCAAATTTCAGAAAGAGAGCTCAGAGAAAATGTGTAGACAACAATGTTTGAAAATATAACTTCTGAGAATGTTTCAGAATTTCATAAATATGAGTATATGTGACTGAGGCAATTTCAATGTATAGGCTAAAATAACATAAGTAAACAGATTAATTGAATATAATTTTTCACTGGAAATTAAAAACACTGTCCAACTACGCTCAGGATTTTCTTCTGCTATTGAGAAGAGCTGTAAATAAATGCTGGGCCACTTTCTGCTCTTGCGTGTTTTCCGTGAACAAAAATCTTGGTCTATTACATGTAGATCATGAGGGGCTCTGTAGAGAGGCAGTCCTTGATTTGTCTCGGGGAAGAGGCTCATCTCCCAGTTAAGTGATTTATTTTGGTTTTAGAACATAAGTGATATTTTAAACAATTTTTTGAAGGACACAGGCTGTCTTGACTAAAGAAACTTTAATCCCATACCTCCTTTTTTTTTTTTTTTTTGTAAAATTTCTCTCCTCAGTGTTTTCATAAGAAATGGGTGACTTAAAGCATTTTCCCAAATAAATTCCCTTTTGAAGCACACTTTACATTAGTTATTAGAGGTGGAGAAAGACAGCACTGGAGGTCTACATTTGCCATATAATTTTAGCATCTTCCCTTTTAGTTTCTGAAAACCAAGCTTCATCAGAAAGAAAAATCCCTTTTTAATTTTAGGATTCTGTCAGCAAAATAAATGCAATAGTTGTAAGTGTCCTAGACACCACAATAAAATGAACCTAAAAAGAAAAAGAAAAAAAAGAAAAGCCATAGACCTAGAGAAGTATATTCAATGCATACAACTAACAAAGTATTAGAATATATCATGTGTATTTTTAAATTCCTACAGATGTATAAGAAAAAAACAAACAAAACAGTAGAAAACAAGAATTGGTTAGGAACAAGCAAATCACAGAAAAGGAAACCCATATAGTCAAAAAACAAATGAAAAGACCTACTTAACTAACTGAATAATCAGAAATGCAAATTAAACCCATTGAAGCCATTTCAAACCAGTCATATAAGCAACACTTTTAAAGTCCGATAACACTAAGTGTTGGTGAGAATCTGCAGAAACAAGAAGTCTTACATGTTGCTGATGGAAGTATGCATTTCTGCAACCACTTTAGAGAGCAATTCAGTGGTATCCAGTAAAGGTAAATGTCCCTCCACCTAATACCCCTGCAACTCCAACCACATACATGTAAGGAGACACATACTATTCAAGGATAGACACTGCAGTATTGTGTGTATTTGTGGTGAAAAAAGAAACAGCCAAACTGCCAGGATTAGGAGAATAGGTAAATAAATTAGTATATTCATCAATGAAATGTATTATACCTAAGTTAAACAGATTATCTAGACCTAGAAACAGGTAAATCTCAAGAATAAAAATTTGAGTGAAAAGGCTATTTAATACTACTTTTAAACATTTCAAACACATACAAAACAATAATCTATATAGGCACAACTTATCTGGTTAAAAAAAAAAGGAAATTCTATGGGAATGATGCAGACTGTCTCCATGATGGTGGTTACTCAGGAGAAAAAGGGAAGAGATGACATAGGGGAGCCTAAACTGTTAACTGGTACCTTTAATTTCTTTTCAGAAAGAGAGATCTAAAGCAAAATGTTCAAAAGGAGTGGCTATGATGTTGTTTTCTATACTTTGGCATAATCTGAAATATTCCATAATTTAAATTTTTAATATTTTGTTTTTAGAGGAGACACACTGTGCCTGATCCCATATCAGAGCAGTGAGATGGCCTTGGTGAGCTTGGGGGCGAGGGGGGTGGGGATGAGAGAAACGTCTTCCTAACAATTCATGACAGAGAGTGGAGCTCTGGGAGTCACAGTTTCATGGAGAGAGACGGGGAATAACAAGACCATCAGGCACCGCTGGCCAGGCTCTCACACAGCTTGACCAACCCATCTGATTCATGTTTGTTTCTTCAAGGTGAGACCCTAGGCACAGGTGCTTTGTAATGGAAGGAAGTTCTGCCTTCCAGTGACTACTGATCCCAGTGGATGACTCAGCCAGGCCAGAGAGGTGGCAAAGACCAGCCAGCCCTTCTCACCTCTGAAATGCCAGTGGACTGAAAGGGTTTGGTTCGATTTGGTTACTATTTATACAATGTGCGAGACTGAAGACCCACTTAATGAAATCAACCACAGTGTGGCCTCCCAAATTCAAGGGAGAGAGAGAAGTCTGTACATTGTCAGTTTAAACTATTTGCTCTTTTTCAACCCAGGTATTAGAATTAATATATTTTTTTAATCTATGGCATTTAATTGGAACATAGATTAATCAATACCCCTTTCTTAAATAATGAAAACTAATGAGTGTTCAGAGACTTTTGAAAAAGATTTGCCAGTGAAAAAGAAAGGAACAAAAAATTACTCTCTGAATGCTACATGTCCCACATAAAAATAATTTAAAAACTGGTGTAACAGTAGGCATGTTAAAGTAATGGATTATAGGTCTTTTTCCTACTTTGTAAATTTTTATGATAGTTAATTATGACTTTTATAGTAACAAAATTTTTAAGGAAAATGGTAGTACAGTCATATTGCATTTCCAAAACCAATTTGTTCTACCGATTAAGAGAAATACATCTTTTCCGGTACCCAGACAACAATCTCACAATTGCTTAAGAAATCAATTTTAATTGAACAACAATCCACTTCTCTAAAACAGAAAAAGATTGTGTTCTATCCTCCCCCTGAACACGTTTAAAAGTTGAACCAATCCTTTGAAACCACTAATATACAGCTTAAATGTGTCCTTTGTTAGTATCAATAGTGGCAATTGGTAAGGACAGATTAATAATTTGGTGAGGTACAAGTTTAGAAAGCAGTGTCTGCCATTTGTGGGTTTTACGAAGGCAACTTTCATGCAGTTGGACTCCTATATAAACCTTCCAAGATGGTCACTCGGCCAGGCAGCGACTAGCATGAAAATCAGCAGCTCAAATTCTCCATCTGAGCAGAGCTGCATGCAGGGAGAATTATTTAGACCAGGACTAAGCACTATTATAACAGGAAGGAATTGCTGCACCTTCTGGTTAAGGTGTACAAAAAAGCTTAAACAAGCCATTCTTATACTATAACCTTATATTTACAGCCAGCGAAAAAGCCCAGTTGCTGAAATCCAACTTTGTAATTCTCCATTCAGAATGACATCGTAGGCAAAACATCATGTTTAACTCTGTCATTTGACATTTTTTGTACGAAGTGGGCGTGGATTCTATTTCATTCTCAGCCACACAGTCTTATTACTAAGCTACTCACATCTACCATGGTGATATGAAAATAAAACTGGCTATTTGCCCAGATACCTTAATGTACAAAACACAGCAAGCTAGAAGTAGCTTGGGGATTTAGAATTTGAGAATTGTAAATCTGAGAGGAAATGTAAGTAGTTAATCCCTCCCACCCCTCCCTTCATTGTCTCAATTTTATTTTCTAAATATCAAATTCCTGCCTGAATTGGATTGTTGCAGTTTCCCACTGGCTTTAACCACAGGACTGGGGTTGTACTTAAATGCCGTAGGGGAGCGCCTGTATTCCAGACATTCTCCTTCTGGCCCCCACTGGGTAGTACAACCCAATTCCCTTGATAGTCAGGAATGACCGGCCTAGGCAATACAGTAACCCACTTCCTTTCTTTTTGATTCAAAGGCATGAGTCTTGCCCAAGATTACAAAACTGTTCAGTGAAGAGAGAAGGCTAGGATTCAGGGCTCTTGCCTCGCTATAAATAGAAATAAACATTTACTGATGCTTAACATAAACCCTGCATTTTCTAAGTAAGTTCCATGGAGCATCTCATTTAATCCTTAGAATAATACTTTTAGGGAAGACGCTATTATCACCCATTTTACAAAAGAACAGATCAAATAGATGTGGAGAGCTCAACTTACAAGGTCACATAGTGGTCAGTGACAGAACTGGGGTTTGAACAGAGGTAGCTGGAGGCCAGAACTCCACTCTTACCCAGTAGGTCATACTGCTTTATTCGGTCCACATCTCCCAACCCAGTGATGATTCCACTACATAGGCTAGAAGCAACAGGCTACAGTTCAGTGAGTATAATGCAGATCTTGAAATAACTTACCTAAAAAAATCAAAGAAATAGCTTTCGTTGTGGAGTGTCTGTGTCTGTCTATGTGGGGCAAAAATCAATACCTGGTCTGTTTAGATTTTCTAAGGAATACCTCAATAGGCGTCTGGATTCTGCTATTGAAAATCCACATGCAGAAAATAGGCTTATATGGTAATTCACCATTCACTGTGCTGATGTTGAAAAAGAGAATGAAGGCTTTCCTAGAAGAAGAACCCTGTGATATCAAACTTTCATGTCACCCTCCAGGACACATGATGCCTGAGTGATTTATTGAAAAGTGTGTTGCAATAATAGCTATGCCAATTAAAACCCACTGTTACAAGGAGGCCTATATACAATATCCCATTAACCTTCCCTTCAACCCTGCAAAGTAGGCTGATTAACAGTATTTACAGACAAAGACCTGAAACCCTGAGAGGCAAAGGTCCTTTGCTTGGGGTTACCCAGAGAAGAAACTGAAGCCAGGGCTGAGGAAATGCAAACCCCTGGACTTCTCAGTTGGGGAGGCCATAGTGCCTCCCAGCAGCCAGAGCGCAGTCCTTGTACAGGCTGTAAGCTATCCTGAGCCCCATGGGAAATGAGTCACCCATGCAAGAAACGGGCTGTGATTGCAACAATTTGTGAATATCATATCTTAGATATATGTTATTACTTAACGTCTGAAGGTACAAAAAACATAGCATGTCATGTCTAAAAGGCAATATAATTCCAAGTTTTTATTTTACAAATGAAGGAAACTGCTGAAGGAAACTGAGATCCAGGGAGGTGAACTGTCTTATAATTCAACCAACATTTGCAGTGTCCCCACTGTGGATAGAATTTGGGGCCAGTTTGCACAGGATAGGCATACATTTAGTAAGGGAGATAAAACAAATATTCCAATTATTAAAATACTAGGCGGAAGAGTTGTAAGTTTCCATTTTCTAGGAATCTCTTCTAAGCAAATATCAAAAATATGGTCAAAGATTTATATGCAAGCAAGTTCATTGTAGCATTATCATTATGGAAATTTGATAGAAACCTAAATGTCTAACAATACTAACAATAAATGGATGATTACATCAGTTGTGGCACAACTATATAATGGAACACTGAGCAACCATTCAAATCATTTTTTTTTTAAAGATTTTATTGGGAAAGGGGAACAGGACTTTATTGGGGAACAGTGTGTACTTCCAGGCCTTTTTTTTTTTCCAAGTCAAGTTGTTGTCCTTTCAGTCTTAGTTGTGGAGGGTTCTGTTCAGCTTCAAGTTGTTGTTCTTTCAGTCTTAGTTGTGGAGGGTGCAGCTCAGCTCCAGGTCCAGTTGCCGTTGCTAGTTGCAGGGGGCACAGCACACCATCCCTTGTGGTTGAGAGGACACGCTCCAACCAACTGAGCCATCCAGGAGCTCAGCGGCAGCTCAGCTCAAGGTGCCGTGTTCAATTTTTAGTTGCAGGGGGCGCTGCCCACCATCCCTTGTGGAAGTCGAGGAATTGAACTGGCAACCTTGTGGTTGAGAGCCCACTGGCCCATGTGGGAATCGAACCGGCAGCCTTCGGAGTTAGGAGCACGGAGCTCTAACCGCCTGAGCCACTGGGCTAGCCCTCAAATAATATTTTATAAGAATATTTTAATGATCTGACCAGGTGTCCATAATATCATAAGTGAAAATAGCAGAATACAATATTTCATGTACAAAATAAGCATAACGTTGGACCATTTTGCACCAAAATGTTAATAACAGTGGCTAATTTTAGGCAGTGGGATATGGGTGATTACTATTTTCTTCTTTACGTTCTGGATTTTCCAAATTGTCTACAATGAGCATTATGAAAGTATAACTTTCCTAATCATCTAAACAAATGAAATGTTTTTCAGAGTGCTTGGCAGGCTCTTCAGAGTTACTTTTCACTAGAGCCATCTGGGAGTGACAGAATACAAGCCTGGAAAAGTAGACTGAGGCAAATAAACCTCTAAGGGATGAGCTTCATTCTTTTTGCATCAGGGAACTGTTGAAGGTTCCTGAGCAAAAAGGTAACAACCAGGGCAAGGCTTTAGGAGCTGTGTGCTTTGGGGACAAGGTTTGGGGGCGGGGCCTGAGAGCAGAGGCCGATTAAGCTGTCCAGGTGGCGAGGGCTGTGGGAAGAAAGGAGGGGAGCCCGGCCAGAGACCTTGCACAGGCCTAGTGAGGGTCATTTGTGGAGCTGGAGGAAAAGCCTCCGGTCAGGAGAAGGAAATGATGACCATCAGTTAAGGGGAGGCTTCAACATGGCCCCTTGGACTCCGTACTGAATAAATGAAACACAGACATAGAGGAGAAAATGTTGAATTAATAAACCCTGACAAAATCCATTTCTCCTCAGCTGAAAAAGCTAGGAGCTGCCGTCTAACGCACAGTTAATTTCGTTCTGGGACTGCTGAATTGCATTACTGACGTCAGGGCAGTGCAGTGCAACATATAATAAAATCAGTACTCTAGTCACTCCTAGTGGAGCGCAGCAGTCCCCAGACCCAGCATTTCTTGTTTCCCATCTTCTTGGCTCTTGCCTGTTTTTTTGTGTTTTTTTTCATTTTTAGCTGAGATTTGCGGTTTTCCCTAATGACTGACCATCAGAGTCAGACCGAGGAAGGGTTAAAAATACTGAAAAGAACAAGTTACTAGAAGTATGTACCCCAGACTATTCACAGGGCTCTCTGTAGAGAGTGGAATTCATGGTGATGGATGTTGCTTCTTTTTATGTTGTCATATTTCTTACGACTTAAAAGTAATGTATATTAATTTGGGGAAGAAAAATGAGTAATTTTATTTTTATTTTTTACAGTGTATTTATTTTGACATTCAGTATTATTTTATATTAATTTCAGGTGTACAGCAGAGTGGTAAGACATTTATATAATTTAAGAAGTGATCACCCTCATGAGTCTAGTACCCACCTGGCACTATACATAGTTATCACCATATTATTGACTATAATCCCTGTGCTTTCCTGTACATCCCCATGACTATTTTGTAACTAACAATTTGTACTTCTTAATCCCTTCACCTTTTTCACCCTATTCCCCAATCCCCCTCCTATCTATTACCCCAATTTAAAAAAAGAGTAATTTAAAAATGTCAAATCACGCAAAAAAAAAAAAAAAAATTAACAGTGGCTTGGGCCTCAGAGCTGTAATGGAGGATTGGTGTCCAAGGTTGGCTCCAGTGCCAGTGTCTGCAAACAAGTCACTTAAACATAGCAGCGGTCACTTCAGACAAACATATTCTTCCTACTGTTCTTCCCTGCACTACGGCTCCTTTTAGGTCCCCAGGGCCTCCTCAAACGCAGTATCCTCTGCTTATCTTCCATCAGACATTTCCATTGTCTTTGAATATCTCAGGGGGCACTTGGGTTTTAATCTGCCTCTTTCCTTATGGAACAAAAAAAGCTTTGTTCCATTAGAGAATTTTTAGTATTTGGAAGGCTTTTCTGTGAGGATGATGATGATGATGACGATGATGATGATATTGATGTTTTGAACTGGGTGCTTCCTTCCGTTCTCCCTGCAGTAACATATACAAACCCCTATCTCCTCAAATAAAGGCATGTGCATTATATAAATAAATGGTAATAAGTCTTTATGAGCTGCAAAAACAACCAATGTCTCCAGAGAATTGGAGCAGTTTCCTCAGGGGTAAGAACTTTTGGCAGGATTAATTCTTTCAACCAAAATTCACTGACCCCAACAGTGTGCCAGGCAGTGCACTTGGCACTGAGCTGGAGCTGAGGGTGCCAAGATAAACACAGCAGGGCACTTACAGTCAGGGGAAGAAAGAGTATTCAGCTCTCACATTGCAGAATGATAAATGCCAGAATGGAGGCCTCCTGAAGACACATTGGGAGCGCAAGGCAGGGCACCACCTACTGGAGAGGAGACCCGCAAGGCTCCCACAGGAGCTGATGGAACTGGCCCTGAAGGATGGATGTGATTTCCAGAGAGCTGTCAGTGCGCCTGGTGGAGGAGCAGCCCTACTGGCAAGGCCAGTTCCGTAGGCCAGGTGGTGTGCAGGACAAGGATTTGAAGGGTAATGGAGCAATGAACCATGTTGAAAAGTTTGAACTTCATTTCACAGGACATAAGGAGCCACTGAAAGCTTTCAAGCAAGCAATAACCGGGAAAAACATGTATTTCAGCCATGTGGGAGATGGGCCAGAGGAGGCAGAGAAAGAAGTAGGCTGAAGGGTACAGAAGTTAACCTCAGAGACATGGCTTGCAATGGGGCATTGCCTCCTGAGGGGTGTTCTAGATATTTGTGCAATGTTTTAATTGGGTGGCACACTGGCATTCAGCTGACAGGGGCTAATAATACTAGGTTTACTGCAAAGGGCAGCATGAGGAAGAGTCCAGAGTCCAGAAATAAACCCTTACATTTATAGACAATTGATTTTGACAATGGTGCCAAGATAATTAAATGGGGAAAGAATAATCTTTTCAACAAATGGTGCCGAGGCAACTGGGTATCCACATGCAAAAGAATGAAGTTGGACTCATACCATATCATATACAAAAATTAACTCAGAATGGATCAAAGACCTAAATGTAAGCATTAAAACTATAAAACTCTTAAAGAAACCAAGTGCGTAAGTCTTCATGACCTTGGATTAGGCAATAGTTTCTTAGGTATGACACCAAAAGCATAAACAGCAAAAGATAAAGTAGATGAATTAGACTACATCAAAGCCAAAAACTTTTGTATTGCAAATGATAAAATCAAGAGAGTGATAAGACAGCCCACAGGATGGGAGAAAATATTTGCAAATCATATAACTGATAAGGGTCTAGTATTCAGAATATATTTTGAGCCATATATATGTTTGTGTGTGTATATATATGTATATATGTATGTATATATATATAATACATCTTATATATACATATCTCTTACAACTCAACAATTAAAAGACAACCCAATTTTTTTAATTGGCAAAGAATTTGAATAGCTATTTCTCTAAAGAAGATACACAAATGGCCAATAAGCACATGATGCCCATTAGTTATTGGGGAAATGCAAACCAAAATCACAATGAGATACTACTTCACACTCACTAGAATGATTATAGTAGAAAAAGAGATGGACGATGAGGATGTAGAGAAATTGGAACCTTCACATGTTGCTGATGGGAATGTAAAGTGTGGCTGCTGCCTTGGAACACAGTCTGGAGGTCCCTCAAAATGTTAACCATAGAGTTGCCATATGACCCAGCCATTCCACTCCTAGCATGTACCCAACAGACTTGAAAACATTTGTCTGTGCACAAATGTTCACAGCAATATTATTCATGATAGCCAAAAAAAAATGAATAATCCAAATGGCATCAACTAATAAATGGATAAACAAAATGTGGTCTATCCATGCCATGGAATATTATTCAGCCATAAAAACAAATGAAGTTTTGATACATGATACAATGTGAATGAACTTGGAAAATTATGATAAGCGAAAGAAGTTAGATATTGAAGTATTGCATTTATACGAAATGTCTAAAATAAGCAAATCAGTAGAGACACAAAAGTACAAAAGTAGACAAGCTGGGGGAAGGGGCCATGGGAAGTAATTGTTCATGGGTATAGGTTTCTTTTGAGGGTGATAAAAATGTTGTGAAATCAGATCATTGTGATGGTTGCACAACTCTGAAAATACACTAAAAACCACTGAATTATACACTTTTAAAGGATGAATTTTATGATATGTGAATTGTGACTCAATTTTTAAAATTTACATATGCTGAATTTTTCAGAAAGGCAACTAAAGTAGAAATCAAAGGATACTCGTATTAGGTTTAATTTGGAAGTTTTTAGAAAAATCACTTCACCCACAAGTCAAATGGCCAACACCCCACAACTTTATCGTTTGTGGCTGTTGAGATCACTGTGATTCTGTGCATAGACGTGAGTTTGAGTACTTCATTATAATGTGCGTGAGCAGTTATAGTTTTGAAGTGGATTTTTATTATAAATTAATTGCCTTCTAGTTCTTCAGATGAGTGCACTGTATCGATTTTTCTTAAGTAATGTTTGTGGGTTGATTACATTATCCATGAATTTCATGTCAGGATAGGAGTAGGTGTAACGCTCATCACATTTGTAACGTAACGTCACTATTTAAAAAGGCGTTGAGGCTAATAGAACTGAGGACCATTGACCAATGTTCAGATCAACCCCTCATTACACACACTCACCCTCACAACCACCATTCAATTATAGTCCAAGGTCTTCCTCTTTACCCCTCTGCATGTAAAATCAAAGACAGGTAAAACCACAGCAACCCCAGCTTTCGGCGTTTCCTTAAACTCAAGCCTTCACCCATCGGGCCTCTCTCCCACTGCAATTATAAAGATTTCCTTGCAAAGACCTTAAATTGCCTTCCTGTCTTCACTCTCATTCAGACTCCCCACATCTCTGTGGGTTTAGAGAAAGGTGATTTTTGCTGATTGATCTACGTATGTTTTCTCCTCTGCTCATGTTTAAAAATACAGCATGGGGGTGATTGAGGTAACTATCGTTTATTCTCAAAGGATGCAATCTTCGTGTCACTGTTCAAGACAAATGCCTCTCCCTAGGATGTCAGATGGGAGCCTTTTTAATTTCTGAGATCATAGTGCCACATTGGGGACACTCAAATTTCTTCAGCTGAGGCTGAGTAGAAAAGCTGTAGAGGAGTAGCCTGGAGAAGCAGAGAGGGGACTGGTCTGGAGTTCAGGCCAGTGGTCAGTCTGGACTCAGGCTGGGTCATCATTTTCTCTATCCAAAGCTCCCTTCTTCATGTTTAAGGTGGGGACATTAATGCCTGTACTTCCTGCCTCCCAGACTTATAATAATTGAATGTGAATATATTTACAAAGTTTATAAAGTATGTCTTGTACTTACTCATTCCTCTGTCCTGAGTGCCACCTACATATTTGCCATCAGGCCCTGGCTTGGTGCTGGGTCCAGTACAGTGCCCGTGACAGACACAAGTCTGCCCTCCTGGAACTCAGACTCAAAGGAACACAGACTCTACTGAATAATGACCCAATCAATCCCTTTAGTACATGAACTGCTTAATGTGTCAGAGACATCATTCCATGACAGTAAATGTAAATAGACATAATTTAAAGAGCTGCAAGAATCACTCATTTTAGGTATAGTTGACAATCAGTTTAATCTTATTTTAAGGGAAATTGAAGCTCTTCTCATTATTTTGTTCATACAAACAATGCTACAGTAGACATATATTTTGCAGACATTTCTATATAATTCCTTATCCCAAGTGTTTAGAAATGGAGTTACCAACTATACACACACACACACACACACACACACACACACACACACACGAATTTTAAAAATATAGATATAATTTCTAGAAAATGTTCTAGAAAGTCATACACCAAAATGAATTTCCTCTCTCTAGTGGAAGGTAATGAGTGGTTTTGACTTTCTTTTTTAGATCTAAGTTGTCTGAATTCGCAATAGATATCTGTTTTGTTTATAAGACATGGAAAATATTTTCATGTTCATAAAAGAAAATAAAACCCTCCACTTCAGAAAGTTGAACCCGCTCTATCTATTGTTGTGTCGCTGCAGGAGACTGTGAGGAGGGCCGGGAGGAGGGAGAATAGAAGGGGTGGGATCCTGATGACCTGAGGTTGCAGGTCGCTCCAGCCAGGTGGTCTCAGCCCTCGCTATGCTTTAGAATCACATGGGGATCCCTTCAACATCACTGATGCCAGGTTCCCACCTCAGAACAATTAAATATAAATCTCTTGGGAGTGACACTGAACAGTGTTAATTTTAGAAGCTCCCCAGGTGACTCAAAACGTTCAAAGTGATTCTAAAAAGCTGAGACCCCTGGGAGTCTAACTTCAAAGAACAAGATCTGTGTGTCATCCACCTGCATTCTATGCATGGTGCCACAGCCCTCACCAACAATACTAGTTCAAGTCCAGCCTTTAGGGAGAAAGAAATGACTGGACGAATGAAGGCTGATCCGAATCACCTTCTAGAGCCAGCTATCCATCAGTGTGAGGAGCCTCCCCTCTGATCACTTTATAGGTGGGCACCCCAGGGAACAGCATGGTGTGACAGAGGGATGACTCTGGGAGGTGGCTTGGAGACCTGATTGCTTGGGAGCAGAAAGAGCTTCTGTTTAAAAGTACAGTGCTAGAAATCATAGCTAGAGAAATTATAAAATGCCTTCTTGTTCTTCTCTATTTGTACCGCCATGTGAACCTTTCCCCCTAAATGAGTCCCTAATTCCCTCTAAATGACAACACTAATTTACATCAATGATCTGGATTTTTCAGTACCATCAGGTTTGCCATACTGGCATAGATTTCTCATCGTTTGACATCCAAGAAGTCCAGGGTATGTCACAGGGGAATAGGAAGCACCAAGGACACCCGAACACAAATGCTCTTTTTCCCCATTGTTTCAGCATTCTAAAAGAACACTTTCCAGGTCATTGGAAATACTGGCACACTGCTCTCCACCAGGAAACATTAGATTCTGCCTCCTTCTGTCTGGGAGCTGGGTGAGTCTCAGTCTCCAGATAAGACAGCGACAGTATTTTGTGATCAGATGGGCCGGCTACTATCTGACAAAGTAACAGCATTTCTTGTCTTCTAATGCCAAATAAAGGATTGCCTGGATGCCTTATGGGTGCACCCATATTTGAATTGGGGTTTTCTTTGTTAAACAGAGTTCCGTTTTCTCTGTTCATGCCCATGTCCAATCATTAAAGTGAGATTTCCTATTCACATAAGTCCTAAGTCACTAAAGAAAGGTAGAGGAAGGCAGATCAATTAATTGAATGTTAACAGTTGTTGAAAGGTCACTGGGTACAAGACACAGTGCTTAGCTCACCATGGGTTAATATAAGATTGGTTTATTCAAAATCATGCTTAAGAAAAAGTGACACTCTCCCAAAACATAAATGATTGTGTATTTTTTCTTTAATAATAATATTAGCTAATGTGAACCTAATTTTAAGAAGCTTTTTTTGGTGGGGGTGGTGATTTCAAATTAAATAGCAAAGCTTGAGGTAGATATCACTTCAGTACTTTTCAGCAAAGGCTGTTTGATTACGTGGTATATATTTCACTACCAATGATGAAAGAACTGTGGTAAGTAGGGGAGACTAACCAAGAAGAGCGAGACAACAAAAGAATAGTTTGGGATAAGCCATTCCGAATGTTAAGAGAGTACACCAGTTACCACCAAAGTAAGCTGTTCCAGTTTGATCAAACTCTATAGGGCCATGCCACATCCCCCGCACATGTAGCATGACGTTCTGTCACGGAGTGCTGTTCTACTATTACTGCGTTAATAATAGAGGAAGGGAAAAAGAGACTTCGATAAGGGTGAAGGAAGAAAGATATGCTTTCCGATCCTGTTTGGAAAGAGATGAAGAGCCAGAAGGGTGGATTGGGGGCGGGAGGAGGGCATCTCTGATGACCAGAGCATGTGGCTTTACAGCCTGGCATCTTGGCTCGTCCACATTCTGGTTTCAGAGCTTTGGATACCTCCGCCAACTTCTCTGACACTCAGTGTCTTCTTCTGTACAGGATAGCACCTCCATTCTGATGTTACTTGGGAAGTCTACAGTGTTGTCCCGTAAAATAGCCACTGGCCACATGTGACTATCTAAATTTAAGTGAATTAAATAAAATTTACAATGCAGTCCTTCAGTTACACTAGCCACATTTCAAGTGTTCAGTAGCCACGTGTGGTTATGGCTACTGCGCTGGACTGCAGAAGAGCATTTCACGGTCACAGAAGCTCTGCTGGACAGCTGCTCTAGAGAGTCCCCTGCTCTGGAGCTACGGTGCCTGGATTCACATCCCAGCTGAGCCACTTAGTAGTGAGTCTAACAAATGCTTTAAATATTCTGTGGTCCAGATCCCTCATCTTTAATTTGGAGGTCATTAAAAATAATATCTCACTCATAGAGTTGTTGGAAGAACAATATACTGGGGGTATACACATTTTAAGAGATGTTAACACTTTGGTCAACGTTGCTCAAGCAGTAGTTTGCCGTAGTCAGAAGTGTCTGAATGCTGATGGTAACCACTATGAGCACCTCTTGTAATTGCAGAAGTCAAAAGTGACTTGTATTCATCTTTTGTTATTGGTATATATTGAGTATTACAATTTTAATACAGTTTTTCTTTTCTTAAAATGTATATACATTTTTTGGCACTCTCTGTAAATAAATCAGTTAAAACCATCCCTCGTACATAGTAAGCATCATATAAATGGTGCAATTTTTAGGTGAAGATTACTCAAGATGAGATATGGGCAGCATGTTGTACATAGGAGAGGGTGGGCAAATATTTCTACCTCAGATATGCAAAGATAGAAGGCAGAGAGAGAAGGCTGTCTTTTTTAAGCACTATGATTTGCATTTTAGATGTATTACCATTTAACTTCTCAGTTTTTAGCCTCAGAATAATAGATTCTCTTTTTGTCTTTATCTACTTGCAACAGAATGAAACCCTGAGTTCAAAATAATAAGGGGACTGTTTCAATCCTGTGATATGCCCCAAAGGTATAGTTCACCCCTTTTTATTTGGAGATTTCTCACTACCAGAGTGGAATGAGGGTCCTGGTCAGACTCAAACCCCAAGAAGGCCTTACAGTGTCAGCACCTGCCTATGAAAGGTGGAACCAATTAAGTGGTCTCAATCCCAGGCTATGACTGCAGAGGCTCATTTGTTGGGATACCCTTCAGTTGTCAAAATATGAAACGCATATTGGCCTATTCCTTTCCCATTATGCTTGGGACTGGAAAGATTGTGCTTCTTATGAGCTCAAGGATCTCATTGATGCAGAACATAGTAAAATGGGCTCTTCTTGGGCTGATTCTAAACATCAGGCATCAGGGACTTCTCCTCTGGAGGAAGCATAAAAGAACAGGTCAGCTCTGGACTGGTGTCTTCTGGGGGAAGAGAGAAGACCAAATGCACCAAGGCAGCCGGTCGACCAGCTTAGCTTGGCAAGGGAACTAAGGGAACTTTGCACTTTCACCCTGAGTTTCAGTTCTCAGAAAGGACAACAGTCTCAGACAGATCAGCTCCAAGCCTGGGTCAAGGTGCAAAGATGACCAAACTGTCCGGATGGACCTGAACATTTGTAAACCATCTGACCTTCTACCTCAAGGAATATTTATATCTTTATTCATATTTGTCAAACAAAGTTTCCCTTTTTTTTTTTTCATGTTGAACTAAAGCGCATTCAGATAGTGTCCTTTTCCCTTCTAAACCATGCTTTCAGCAAAGACATTCCAGGCATCATGGCATAATGGATTCTTGATGTTGCCTCACACTGTCCAATACATGGTCATATCTAAATCTCATTCTGTGATTCCACTTAATAGTAGTCACTATATTAAGGCCTGAAAATGTACCAGCAGAAAGGATCTTCTAGAGGATGTGTTACTCCTTTTAAAACTCCATTATACTGGAAAAGAAAAAAAAATCACAATAGCTTATTCCTAAAAGAATGATAAGAGAGCACCGTCAAGCTTGCATACCACACACACACACACACACACACACACACACACACACACACATCGCTCTCACTGTTATAAAGAGGAAATGAGAGCATTTGGAGAAGGAGACTTGAACAACTGTGTTGAATGCCTCTCACATATCCAGTGAGGAAGATGAGAGCTAAAATACATTCATTGGATTTAACAACATGGAAACATTGATGACGTCAGCAAAAGACATTTTGGTGGCAAGGAAGATGTGGAAGACAGAATGACGAGGGCTAATGACTAAGATATGAAGACATGGAGACAGTGGAGGACAATAGTTACAGCATGGCAATACCTAAAGGGGGTGTGGGATTTGTGGAAGGAGGGGTTTTTTTCACTTGTTTTGTAAGATGAACCTATTGAGTGAAATTAGAATTCTTAGAACAGTCCGTGAAGTTACCAGAATTAGTTGCCTTTCGGGGATGGTCAACATGGAAAGAAAGATAATCAAGCTAAGAGAACCCAAGGTCATAAAACTGAGGTATTTGCTTTAGTGCAGATCTTATCTTCTGAGCAGGGCTGTTGGCCTGAGCTACGGTGGCAACTGGGAGAATCTCATCTCCAGGCTTCTGGTGATTCGAATCTGCTGTGGAAGGTTGATTCTGTAACCAAGTTAGAGCTTTCCCTGGGCCTGAAAACTCAATCTCCAAAGTGAAAAGAATGATGAAAATGTCGGCTAATCTAATTCCATGTGGGGAGCAGATCCTAAAACAGTTTCCTATAGTGGAGATGCATAAAAGCATAAAAACAAAAACCGAGGATATATCTTCCTGGTCAGGAACAGGAGCATGTTCATTATTCTGGGATCTTCTGTGTTTTGTTTTGGTTTTTAATTCAACTTTTTTTCTGATTTTAAAGGAATGCATTCTGGTCACAGAACTGATGAAAATAGAAATCATTCCTAATCCCACCGTACATAGACCCATACTTTTAACATTTTGGCATATGAATGAAATTGGATCATATGCTGTGTACAATTCTATATCCTTTATTGTTTTAATGTAATACATCCTGAGTAGTTTTAATGTCCATAAATTATTATTTTAGAACAATATTTTAATGTTTGCTTACTATTTTATTCTTTCAATGCCTCATAATTCGTTTAACTCTGTTCCTATTTTTGAACAGTATGTTGTCTCATATTTTTACCCCTATAAATAATACTGCAATGGATTCCCTTGAGAAAAAAACTTTTTTGCACCTGATTATTTCCACATGATAGTTTTACTTTCCAAAACACATTTATGTCAGTTCACATTCCTACCACCAATGTATGGAAGAATCATTTCTTTGATTCCTCATCAGCAATAAGTATTTCTATGTTTTTAACCTTTGCCATGTTAATAAGAGAAAATGTCTCCTTTTATTTAGCATTTCTTTGAATACTTCTGATAATGGACATATTGTTCCCTCTTATTGAATATTTATATTTGCATTAACAATTGCCCCCTTATGATGCTCTGTGAGGAATACATTCGAACTTAAGAACGTGCAATCTGGAAAAATTTTAACACAACAGCTTGGAAGCAAACACTTTTCAGTTCAATAGCCTGTAGGTTGGAAATTCATTTAAAAGTCCCCAAATGAAATCTGGCATTCCTCTGTGACTTAGGGCTGTTGGCATTGAAATATGCTTTCCTAGCTTTCACATTTCCTAATGAAAAGACATGATGATAGTCAGGGAAGGAACTTGCCTCCAGAGAGGAATTCTCTAGGCTGTGTATCCAGTGTGCACCCCAAGGGCCTACAGACTCACAGACTCTGTGCAGGTACCATCCTCAAAGTAGACTCAAAAACTAGAAATGAAGAGTGCACCCACAGGGCAAAGCCGATCTCCATTTTTCAAAAATGTGTTAAATTTCCAGGCTGTCAAAAGTCTGTGAGTTAGGAGGTTTTTACTGCTCTGATTGGGTAAAAGACTGACGTCTCCCAGGAGCTACATGGACCGTCTACGTCAAAAAGTACATCTCTCACCTTAACTAAATTTCAGTATTAAAGATATTAATGTTATAAATAATGTAGATTTTTAATTGTCTTCCCTTGACTTCACGAATATAAAAGAATACAAAAATATAAAAGATAACTTATTTATAATTAAATATACTTATTTATAGACAATTTAGTTTTTCAAAGGGATCTGTGAAGGCATTCAATGAAAAGAGAGTTTTCTCATTTGTATAATCTGAGACTTGAATCAGATGATTTCTAAGGTTTTGTTCTTTGATTTTATGCACAAACTAATTAGCAAAGAAAGTCATCTTACCCTGCAATAGATGTCTCAAGATAGCAAGGATTGTTATAAACTGCTATTATAAATGATGTCTTTTATAAAGAAATACGTTATGCCCTGTACTCTTTTTAGCACTATGGAGGAATCTTTATTCTACAAATATTTATTGATTACCTACAGTGTGCCACTGCAGCTCCGTTCACCTTCTTAAATATGGAGCAGCAGGGTGGGCACTGGTGTGGAGGTCAGGAAACCTGCTATGACCTGGTGTGTGGCCTTGGAGAAGTCACTTCAGTGCTCAGACTCCAGAGCTGCTCATCTGAAAGTAGCTCACTGACTTACTCTACCAAGGGTAGATGTAGTTTTGGTTAAGCTTTTGTTTTAATTAGGGACAACATTTTGGAGACAGGGTATGGAGAAAGGCTGAGCCAAGTTTTTTCAGGAAAAGAACGAGAGAAAAGAGAGGAAGTTTGCCACAGAGTGTGGAAATATGAAAAGAGATATGTCTAAAGCGCGGTTCTTAGGAGGTGTATAGGCTGAAAAATGACCCGCCAAAGATGTCCCCATCCTAATCTCTGGAATTTGTGATATGTTACTTTATATGATATAGGGGGCTTCGCAGAGGTGATTAAATTAAGGGTCTTAAAAGGGGGAGGTTACCCTGGACGAAATGGGTGGGCCTGATGTAATCGCAAGGATCATTATAAGAAGGGAGAGGAGAGAAGGTGCTGTGCTGCTGGGTTTAAAGACAGAGGAAGGCACCACAAGTCAAGGAATATAGGTGGCTTCTAATTAACAGAAGCTGGAAAAGGCGAGGAACAGATTGTCCTTAGACCCTCCAGAAGGAACTCAGCCCTGCAGACTCAGAACTATAAGATAATGATTTTGGGTTGTTTTACACCACTAAGTTTGTGGTCATTTGTTACAACAGCCACAGAGAACTGATACAGGATGGATTTATGTGTGGTGTGGGATAGCATTTCTGTTTTATCAGGAAGGTATCAGTAAAGTCTACTCGCCCTTCAGCACCTTAGGAGTCCACTTGGAGCTTCTCTCTGGGATGTAATGATGTGCTGAGATAGGCTTCCAGCCCAAGCAGGAGAAGGTTGGCTTCTGGAGGCTCAGCAACACCGGATTAATTACATGGGACATGAAGGTGTTCGGTTGGATGAGCTCAGACACAAAATTCCCATGATTTTGTTATTTCAGAATGGCCTTTCTGATCACATTTGGGGTGGGGAGATAAGAATTTTTGTGCGAAAATCCACCTTAGGCATCACCTCTGAATGTACTTTGTAAACCTGTGGTGTTGCATTAAAAAGTAAGTCACCATCTTTTTTTAAATGAGAAAATAGAATCCTCAGCAAGCTGTGACTTACTCAAGGTTTCACTGATAGCTTGTGACAAGGCTAAGTGCAATAGCTGAGCTCTCCTGAGTCACAGTTGGGTGTTCATTGTATGATGATGCACTCTCACCTGTCACAGTGTTAACTTTGAAAATCTGCATGTGTTTTAGAAATGGCCTATGGGTTTACCATGTTTCCCAATAACATTTGCATGCAGTTGAACTCCCAGTAACTGGTATACTTGGGAACTATGGTCTAGCTAACTTTTCTAGCTAACCAAATGTGAACCAGAAAAAAATATTGTTGTACGTACTACTCTTCCTATCCAGGGGTTTTCCAAATTTTAATGGTTCGCTATCCTTCCTTGGTACAACCAGCATGGCAAGCAGCTTTTGGTCTATTTTTGTTCATTGCTAAGTCTTTCACTGCATCTCAGCCATCATTTGGGATATTGGTCACCGTTTCAGTGCCTACACTGACAGGCTGCTTTGTAATTTCCAAACTGCATTCATAAGCATCACTTCGTTGAATCCTCATGACAACTCTACAATGTAACTATTAGCACTCCCATTTTTCATATGAGAAAACGATAGCTCAGAGATTTTGAGACTCACGCAAAATCACACAGCAGAGTCAAAGTTCAGCCCTCAGTGTTTTGCTTCAAACCCAATGTCTCTGTAGACATACAAGTAGGCAGTGTGGTTGATTGCCCTGATTTCTCCCAGCCCTAGGATATTCCCATGTATCAGTCAGGGTCTCAGCAAGAAACAGATAACCCATGCAAATCAGGCATTCTGAGGACAGTCTAATGAAAATAACTATATATGAAGTACAAGTAGAGAAATCATGAGGCAAGGTGTATTTCTGGGGGCACCACACTCTGCCTGAAAGGAGAAAGGAGAGAAGAGTTATCAGGACTCAGAAGGAGAGGGCTGTGTGGAGAGGGTCACCTGGCAGGTGCCACACCTTGTCTTTGGTAGATGGACACAGCCAACCCACAGCAACCTAGCAGAGGGGAGCTGAAGATGAAACCTAGCCTCCCTCTCCTCCACCCTCCAATCTCCTGTTGGTGCCTCCCATTGACTAATCCAACCAGAGGGGCAGGGAGCCTTGGACGTGTCCCATACCAGTTAGCATCGCAGGACACAGCAAGTAGGTGAGTGAGAGAAGATCTTGAAGGACAAACAGAGGCCACTGGTACACTTTGAAGCTTTCTGCCTCTAAATTCCTGATATCCTATGTCGAATAGTCATTTCTGGTATGGTGTGACAGCTGCCATCGAGGTAAACACATAGTAGTAACTCATTAAATACTTTTGGCAATGGTTCACTTAATACAATTTCTTAGCTCTTCTGCAGTGGCATGGAAAGATTAACTGATTTTCTTGTGTGATTTGCCCCTTCTAAAAGAAGGCTTACCCATTGAAATCTGATTAATGGAGAGTTTTTCCTTTCCCTGGGCTCTGGTTTGTTAATATTACTATATGCACAGTGAGTAACATATGATGCCACTCAAAGACCTGAAATCTTGGATCTTGGATCAGTGGGAAAAAAAGAGTGGAAGATAATGTCAGGCTGTGATTTCCTCTCTGAGTGGGGTGCTAGAGGAGAAAGGTTTCTCAGTGCGAAGTAATCAGATATCTGAAAAAGCTTACCTCACTTCTCCCATTAAGTAGATGCCAGACATTCTCTTGAGAGTGTTTTCACAATAATTTCTGCCAAATAAATACACAGATAATATTCTCAACCCCTGGAGTGTTGACAAACAAGGAAGCAGAATGGGAAACATTTTTAAGCAGAAATATTGTTCCAAACGAGATAAAGATCAATCCTTGTAAAAAAAAAAAAAAAAGAAAAAGAAAAGAAAATCCCCTTTAAAAAAAAGAAAAAAAGATTTGTTTGTTTCAAGCAAATGAATTTAAAATGACTTGTTACTGTTTTGTTCTGCTTGGTGTCAGAAGTAGATAAATTTTGGATTTATACTGATTGTTAAAGGAAATCAATATTTATACATTTACAGAATTAATTGTAGAAATACAGGAATGAACACAACAGAGTCTCTTTAAGTTTATACCTCAGATATACAGACTTCAGCCATTCCAGAAAACAAAAAGCCAAAAACAACAAACAAACAAACAAACAAACAGCCTCAAGAACAAAGCACAATTGCTTTACCTAGTACATAGCAGGGGCTCATGAGATAAGTTATATAATTGTCACAGCTATTCACATCGTCCTTTATAAGAAAATCATACAACCTCACCCTTTGCCATATGACTCACCTGCCTTCTGTGGGAGTGGTATACAGCCCACCCCATTAACTTTGGGCTTGGTCATTTGACTTACTTTAGCCAATGGAAAGTCTGTGGAAATGCCACTTCCAACCAGAAGTAGAAGAGGCATTGCATGTTTCTACCAGACCCTTGTTCTTGGCCTGTGCCAGGAGAGAACACCATGTGTCAGGTAGGGACCGCTCCTCTAGCCTGCATCCCAGAACGAGAAGACATGTGGAGACTCACAGTCCAGATTGAGGAAAAGATCTGAAGCCAATCCACAGCCTACACTAGAGTCACAGCAAGAGATAAATGTCATTGTTGTGACATACTGAAATTCGAGGTTGTTTGTTACTGCAGCAAAAGCTGATTAATGCATTCAATAGTTTATTAGAAACAGAAAAAGAAACAGCAAGCTTTGAAAAGAAAGCTGGATTGGTATGTCCTCTTTTGCATAGCTACTCGGTTGTCAGAGATTCAAACTCCCCTTTAAAGACCTTCCAAGCAAAACAAAGCCATCTGTGTCTGAGATTCCACATACAATATCAATGGGCTAGCACACTGTTACGTAATATGGTGGGTGATCAAAAAATACTTGAGGTGGATCTGATCTATCAAACACTTAGCAAAGATATAACTGGGAAGGTTAGTAATCTGAAAATCAGAAATCTTGGTTTTAAAGACAATTGTGTATCTGAGTACATTTGTCAGGCACCGACATTGTATGATTTAGGAGGCGTATGCACACATGTGCGCAGACACACACACACTCACAGGACAGGACATCTCCCTTACCACTTTTTCATGGCCCAAATATGTCAAACTAGAAAAACTGCAACCTGCCCAAGAAGCGCAAATCAGAATGTGATTGATCTAGAAGTTGTATCATGTGAGACACTACAGTGAAGAAACTGAAGATGTTTAATCTGGGAAAGATAAGACTCCAAGAGGTATACTAGTTGCCTTCAAAAAATTAAAGGCTTTTCTCATAAGCAGATTAGCTCTGATCTGTATAGATACAGATGGCAAAACTGGGGACAACAGAAGAAAGTTGCCAGGACACAGATCTCAATTCAGTTTGCTGTGTTCTGTGTAGGGTTGGGCCGACCTTCAGGTTCAGACACATTCGACCTGTGTCTGGCCAACAGTGCAGATCATCGTGACTGACAGGTGAGCACATCACAGTGGAGGTACAAACACAGAGCCATATCTGGCCAGCTTGGAAGGACTAGAAGAGAGCAACAGAAGCAAGGGCCTCAGCAGAAACTCTGCCATCAAGAACTCTGGCCAAATGAGCCATAGGCATAAAGGTCAGAGGGAGTCGTGCTTTCGGGCCAGGGTGATGCTTGCAGATGAACACACCATGTCCTAGCCACCTTTTGGCGTGTGCCTCTTGGGCCGAAAAGTCCCGGGTGTAAAAGAATGAGAGGTGGTATAACCTCCAAATGCCCAAGCAAATCTGCTGAGATGCCCCTTTAGGTAATGAAACACAGGAAAGGAGAAAGCCATTCTCTACAAACATGAGAAAGGTTCCTTGCAGTGAAAATACCAGGGCATTCAGTATGCAGCCAGAACAAATTCAGGGGAGTTTCAGCAGAGAAAAGCCACGTGTAAGGGCTGGGCAACAAGCCAAAGTCTCTCTGGGAGCTGCCTCAGGAGGTGGAGGTGGTGGGAGAGGGTGTCAACAGCAGGGGACAAAAAGACTGGTCAGGGACCAAAGCAGGGTAACGCTAGCTAACAACGCTCCCATGGCATTCTGCTAAAAGCTTCACATGTATTACCTCCTTTGCTCCTTACCACAACCCTGGGAGCTAGAGACCCTTATTATCCCACTTTATAGATGGCAAAACTGAAGCATACAGAGGCTTTGTCCAAGGTCACTTAGCTAGTAAAGGCAGAACCGGAATTTGAACCCAGAGAACCTGGCTGCTGAATTATGTCTTTAACCAGGAGCCAGGAGCTCAGCTTAGAGGAGGAAAAGCTGTGAGGCTGGTGGGGAGAAGGGTTGCGTAGGATCCCAGGGTTCAGGAGCAGGGAGGGGCCTTCGAAAGCTCCTTGAGACCCTGTAGTCACTAGGTGAGGCTCATCAAACCAGGAACCTTTCACTCTAACAGTAACCTTGTTTACCAGGGGACATTGATTAGAAGAATTTACTAAAAATCTTAATTGTCCAACCATGTGAAGGGCTGTTTCTGCCAGCCAATGTTTCCTGCTACACCAGATGTTCCAGCAAAGGCTGGACAATTACTCAAAGGAAATGTCATAAAGGGGTTTCTGTAATCCTTTAGTGTATTTGCAAAACCAGGCAGGAATGATTTTTGGCTGTTTACTGTTTTGTTATCCTTCCTCTCCTCTCCTCCAAAGGCCAACTCCAACCTAATTCGATAATGTTACCTCTTCAGTGAATTTCTAAGCCATCATTATTCTCATCCTTATCCAAACCTGCTTTTACCATCATTATACTTAGAGCCCACTGAACCCTCAAGCACCCCAGCAAACACCACAGTGATGATTCTTCTCCCAGAGGCCTTGTAAGCCTTCCTTAGTTAAACCTGTGAAGTATTTTGAGAAACTTGAATTAAAGTGCTAGAGAAAACACAACGCACATTTATTGCTCATCTTGGAAAGCAACAGCATTGAGTTTCCAAAACTGTCTTCGATTAACATAAGCTGGGGGTTAATGAATATGGATATTGTCAATAGTCACTTAGAAGCATGTTTGCTTTTGTACACTTTGTTCTCTCCAGTAAATGTCCAACCAAGACAGGAAATGCTCCAAGCCCCTATTTGGATCAATAAAGCAAGCACTCAGAAGACTTACATGGAGGGAATAGAGCCAGGAAGGAATTCTCACCACCCTCAACTTTTGTTCTAATTGATTCTCTATGTTTTCATCACAGTTTCTAATTGTCTATTAAATAAAAGCCATCGCCTCTCTAACAAGCCTTGTTCATTTCTTGGTGTCCTTGTGATAATTTCTGATGAAGGGCTAATCAGAACAATATCCCAGAGGGTGTCTCCACACAGCACTGCATCCACAGCCAGTGCCAGCAGAAGAGAGCTGCTGAGGGGCCCAGCTACCTGCTCAGGAAGATAAACAGGAAGGGCCTGTGGGACTTGCGGCCCCATGGGGGAAATGTCAATATATTGGTCAGGGTTCTCCAAAGAAACAGAATCAATAGGATATATACAGATGTGTATGAGGGGATTTATCACAGAAATTGACTCACATGTTATGGAGGCCGAGAAGTCTCACTGTTAGCTGTCTGCAAGCTGGAGAACCAGGAAAACCGGTGGCGTAATTCCGTCTGAGTCCATAGGTCTGAGAATCAGGAGGGACCGATGGTATAAGTTCCGGTCTGACTCCCAAAATTCAGGAACCAGGAATACCAGTGTCCGAGGAGAAGAGAAGAGGGATGTCTCAGCCCAAGCAGAATCAGTGAGTTCACTCTTCCTCCACTTTTTTGTTCTATTCAGCCCTCAACAGATCGGGTAACACCCCTCCATACTGGTGAGGGCCATCTCCTTTACTCAGTCTACCAATTCCAACACAAATCTCTTCCAGAGACGCACTCAGAAATAATATTTTACCAGCTGTCTGGCATCCCTTAGCCCAGTGAGGTTGCCTCACAAAAATAGACACCACAGGCAGTACCTGGCTTTGCACACCTCGCACTTCAGCCACGCCTAGTGGTGTAGGGCACTAGGCCCCAACCCTGCCTTGCTAGACTCACCTGGGGAGCTTGAACGAATCCCTAAATCGAGGCCACACCTCAGACCACTCTTGTTGTCAATAATTAAAACACAGCTTGAAGCAACTCTGTCAAATCTAGGAAGAAATTTAACGAGTAGGGCCATCACCCAACCCCTGTGAAGCAAATTGATGTGTTTCACCTGATTCTTCTAATTAGGTAGTGTTTGCAAAGGCTTTAGAAGCAGAGAAGTATTACATTAGGTGCTAAGTAGTATTAATTAATAATGTCGGTAGATTACATGGGCTGGTACTTATGATAAATGTAAATGTGCTAGGCTTATCAGCACAGGACCGTATTCAGCTGTACTTTACATTTTTCTTTATAGAATTTTATAAAACTTCTAGCTTCCAAAGAAAGTAGCTCCATATAATCTTTGCATTTTCTAACGTGACAAAACTTTTGAAATCATCTAATACAATAGCTCTCAACTCTATCAGACTTAGCACCTCTTTTTTGTAATAAATGTTTTGTCACACTCATCTTTAACGTCCTGAAGCAAAATTCATGGATAATCTACGTGTATATAACACATTTCCGTATGTGAACACTCAGGCATGTCCCAGGGCAGTTGGCCAATACAGGCACTATACGAAGAAATCCTGCAAATGGGCCAGTTCCAAATGGCAGGCTGTTATACACATGCTGTGTGGGAGATGCTGTACCAAGGTAACATTGCCAGGCAGGGGGGCCTTGGTTTTCGGAAATGGTGAACATCCAAACTAAAGAAATTATTATCTTCCTTCAATTTGTTCTATAGTTGCATTTCTGGAAAATTCAATGTGCTTGTATATTAAAACCATCCACCCAAATCCCATGTGTTTGTATGTGAAACAGAGTTAGCTTTTAGGTTCAGACCACCATCACTAGAATTTTCATCTACAAGAATGTCTGATGAGGAGGCCGGCCCGGTGGCTCAGGCAGTTAGAGCTCCGTCCTCCTAACTCCGAAGGCTGCTGGTTCGATTCTCACAGGGGCCAGTGGGCTCTCAACCACAAGGTTGCCAGTTCAATTCCTCAAGTCCCACAAGGGATGGTGGGCTGCGCCCCATGCAACTAGCAACAGCAACTGGACCTGGAGCTGAGCTGTGCCCTCCACAACTAAGACTGAAAGGACAACAACTTGAAGCTGAACTAAGATTGAAAGGACAATAATTTGACTTGGAAAAAAAAGTCCTGGAAGTACACACTGTTCCCCAATAAAGTCCTGTTCTCCTTCCCCAATAAAATCTTAAAAAAAAAGAAGAAGAAGAAGAAGAAGAAGAATAATGTCTGATGAGATATTCCCACACAGTTAGCATCTCTGGGGCCCACCCTCCAAAGGCCAGGATCACTTCCCCATTCCCGAATCTTTGAGAGGAAAAAAAAAAAAAAAAGATCAAAAAAATTTTCATTTCATCTGAGAGTAAGGTTCCAAACAATCTCATGGGATGGCACTGCCCCTCTTGAGAGTCATAGATCTAATTGTACATCCTTATGTACAAAATGAGGATACTTTGTCCCCAAAGAGTATACCCAAGAATCATAGATCAAATCTTGGCCGAGCCAGGTAAGAAGTCCTTCAGAGTTTAGACAGATGAGCACATTCCATGTGCCAGGAATTTTCTTAAGCTCATTTCAGATATAACCTAATTTACTTTTCACATCAACACTAGGCAGACTTTATTATCCCTATTATACAGCTGAAACTGAAGTACAGAGAAGTGAAGTCACTTACAGGAGGTCCCAGAGAAGTCAGTGGCGGTGCCCTGAGTCAGGCCATCCTCTTCAGAACAACTACGTGACACAGTGCAAACTACACACTGTCATTTAGGACTGGAGGGGACACAAAGGGGAAATGCAACTCTCCTGTATATGAGTACACAGGCTAGACCAGTTCTCCCAGTGTAGTACATGGACCCCCAAACCATGCCTCCAAGTCATGGTTTATTTCCCACTTGATCTCATTGTCTCCTTTCTTGTGTTTTCTCCTGCAGACATTCATGCCCAGAAGAAAGCTTCTTTGGGTCCCTCTGGACCTTTCCTAAAAGGGAGATCCTTGAGCACTAGATGAGTTCCAGAAGCATCCACTAAAGGCTTCCATAGCCCTCTTCCATCAGTTGACCTTCACCGTAAACTCCCAAGATGAGTGGCTTCCTCGCCTCCCTGGACCCCCGGCGGGTGCAGTGGGGGGCTGCCTGGTACGCCATGCACTCCAGGATCCTACGTACCAAACCAGTGGAGTCGATGCTGGAGGGAACTGGGGCCACCACAGCACATGGCACCAAACTAGCCCAGGTGCTCACCACCGTGGACCTCATCTCACTTGGCGTTGGCAGCTGTGTGGGCACAGGGATGTATGTGGTGTCCGGCCTGGTGGCCAAGGAAATGGCAGGACCTGGAGTCATTGTGTCCTTCATCATTGCAGCTGTTGCATCCATATTATCAGGTAAGTGACTCAGTGCTGCGGGAAGCCTGTGAAAAGCATGCTTGCTGGCCTGTTCACCCCACAATTCTAGAGTATTTAGTGGTGAGATGTATGAAGTGGCAGAGAAGGGGTCATCATGCGTCCTTTGTGCTTTGACTGCCAGGGAGTTCAGGACTACATTTTGGGCTCAACTGTAGTAGCTTCCCTTTTCATTGGTTTTTCCATACAAGTAATTATTCTGGTGTCCCATCATCTCCCTGTCTCATTCCCTGCCATGTCCTAATGGCTCTGTTTTTATTATAAGTGCCTTTCATTGGACGATAGGTCAATCCTTTTGTAAGGGGGAAAGGGAGGACAGAGCTGCGATATAAATAATAAATAAAGGATAGGCAGAGTAGCAAAATGACAAGTCAGTAAATCTGATACAATTGGGATCTGATGAGCCTCACACTGGCAATGTGACCCCCAAGCATGAGGAAACAAGGTAGGAAATGTGACGCCACTGTGAGACTCACACAGCACCATCTGCAGAGCACTTCAAAAGACTGATATTCCACAGAGGTAGCTCAACCAGCACTTCTCTCACTTTGATAAAGAATCATAAAACTCATTTGTTGTTGTTGTTTTTTTAATAAAGTACCAGGACTTACACTTTTATCATCTGTGAAATGGCTGTCCTATTTCCTTTTCCTTTCCCTCCTCTTCTCCTGAGTTGTGATCCACACAGTACCTTCCCAGAATGCCAGAGATAGGTCAATGGCCAACTTGAAAAAGAAAGAAAAGGAAAACTTTCTGTTTCTTGATGGCTGTAATGCAAAAGCATGAGGCAGATCATGTGGTTCAACCCATGAATGGGTGAGTGGTCTTTTTGGATGTTTCATGAGAAGCAGGAATGCTAACTTATATTGGGAGGTCTGTGTACTAATACTACATACCATCACAAGAAAAGTTCTACATTAATACTGTACATCCAGACTAAATAGTCTCCATCCATGAGGGATGCACAGACTGGGAACATGCAACCAGAAAGTGCACTGGTTTATATTGGACAGCTTTTTAATTTGACGAGGAAAATATTTCCAGATGGCTTTTATTTGTCTCCTATCGTGGCTTACTTCCCTGTTGGTTTTACAACTATCTCCTTTTTCTGAAGTCATTCTCTAATATGCATAAATATCCTAATAATTGAGGTTCCTGCAGAACAGAGGATATTTTTTTCTTTATAAATGACAATAAATGACTTACCTGGATAAATTTCATGGAGAGTTGACATTCTATCAACTCGATTGCAATCATGTTCAAACATATTTGGGAAAGAAATTATTTGGGAAAAGATGCCAGATTTTTACCATAAATGTATAGATCTAAAGGCGTCGGCATATAGAGAAGACTAGCAATGACAGGACAAAAGGCAGGCACATAACCAGGGGGAGCTGCAGAGAGCATGGGGCGAAGGCTAAGAGTCCTGCTCAGTTAATGCAGACTGCACAGTCTCCTCTAGATCCATCCTATTACGACCCTGTCCCCCAAACCCCAGTGATTCCTGTAAATAAATCACCCCTATCTCATCCTTCCCAATGTTATAGTACATTTAGAAACAAGAAGAGGGCCCGGTTGCATTCTGGGAGCCTGCTGTCCTGTCATAGTGCTCATGGGAGCTGTAGAACCTAGACTTCTGCTGCTCAGATCGGCCTCAGGTTGGATCAGCCAGTGTTGTGCTGAGGTCTGCTCCCACCAGCTGCGAAGAGCCCTGAGAGCACACTTCTTCCCAACTTCTCATTCAGTGAGGTCATGTTGTCAACTTGAAATCAGTTATGGTGGGAGTATTTATACCAAAGAAATTGCCAAGTGCTACAAACTAGAGGTTGTTTTCAGAGAGTTGGTTGTTAGCTCTGCTGAGGCCCTGGTACTGCCCAGTAACTGGTGCCTTCACCAGTGTACCAGCCACCAAAAGAAAAGCCTACTTCTTCCCCCCTCAGGGACTCCCTTCTCCACAAATGGTTACGTCCAGAACACTTCTCTACCCTTTATGATTGATTCATCACTTGTGGAAGCCACCCAGAATCCCCCAAGAGCCCCAGCCAGAGACAAGACCAAAATAACTTGTGCCAAAGTTAGCATATTTATAGCAGGTTTCTTCAACCAGACCTCTCACTCTATGATGCTTCGTCACTGCACTAAGGAAAGCCCCCTCCATTGTCTTCTTTCCACTCCCATATCATTATCCCTGTGTTATCCCTCCCTTGACAACTTCTCCATATCACAATAATCGAACTCTCCTCTCCCCTCAGACTTTTTCATACGTGGTCTTTTTCTCCTTCTGGTCTTCACTAAAACTTGGCTCAACCATGAGGACACAATTCCCTGCCACTCAGTCTGGGGAGAAGGCCATTCCCCAACTCCTGGCCACACACGAGGTCAGGAGGGTCTGCCTCCCCACTGCCCCTTCCAGATCCCTGTTCTTCCACTGTCACATCAAAGCGCCACCACTCTCTAGCTGTGTGTTCTTCAGAAAGTTACTGAATCTCTCAAAGTTCTCAGTTTTGTTTTCCTTATCTGCCAAATGGGAATAATAATAGTATTTAACTGATGGTGTTCTTATGAAGAGTAAATGTGAAAATATAAGCAAAGCTCTTGGGACAATGCATGTCAGAGTGAGCAAAATCAACTGCCCATGTAAGATTCACGGTCATAAAGTTGAAGGTGAGTCCAGTCTCCAAAGTCTGCACTTATCTCCAGGATAAATGGCTGCTTGGTTGCAACAGTGGAGTAAATGAAAAAGTTGGGATTAACTAGGTTTAGCTTCTTTCCAGGCAGAGAGAAAAAAGCAATGGGGTTAGGAGTGTTTTCCAAGGAAATAGTGCAGGGCCACATGATCTAGCTTGAAAGTGAGAACCTAACAGTAACGGTGATTCATGAGAAGTGGTAAGATCAATGGAGATTGGAGTTCTCCGTGAGTTCAGGAAATCATTGAAATAAAAATATTGAGAAAGTGTGCTAGTACAGAAGTGAAGTGAAGAGTGGAATATTTGAAGTTAAGATTTCAGAAGTGGTACAATAATCAGTAATGTTAATTTTAGACTTGGAACCTGACTCACCCACTGACTACCTGTGAAACCTTAGCAAGTTCCATAACTTCTCTGAGCCTCAGTTTCTCCACTTTGGAAACGGTCATAATACCTCCAGATATATAGCACTAAATAAGTTGTTATTACTATTTTGTGCCAAACCCCATTTTAGGAGCTTGCCATATATTATCACATCCAAAATTCATGATAGCTCTTCAAGGTAGGTTTTATTATCTCCAGTTTTACATATGAAAAAATTGAAATTTAAATAATAGAACCTAGATTCAAATTTATTGTGCCAACATTATCTTTCAACCCTGACTATGAATTTAAATCACTTAGGGAACTTTCTTTTGTGAATAGTGGATTGGGGAAGGGTGGGTCAGCTTTATTGAGTTATAATTACACTCAATAAAATATACTTTTTAAAATATACAATCCTATGAGTTCAACCAACATGTACAATTGCATAACCTCAAGAGTCCCATTACCCCCAAATAATTCCTTCATGTTACCTCTGTAGTTTTCCTCTGCTCCCTCCCCCAGACCCCTGGCAACCATTGATCTGTTTTCTGTCCCTATTCTTCTGCTTTTTCCAGAATGTCACATAAGTGGAATCATTCAGTGTATAACCCTTTGAGTTTGGTTTCTTTCACTTAGTATGATGCAACATAAATTCATATTGTTTCTATCAGTGGGTTGTTCCATTTTATTTCTGAGAAGCAGTATCGCACTGTATGGCTACAGCACAGTTTGCTTATCCATTTACTAGCTGAATGACACTTGGGTTACTTCCAGTCTAGGGCCACTATGAGTAAAGCTGTTACAGATATTAGTGTACAGTTTTTTGTGTGAACACGGTTGTCATTTCTTTTGAGTAAATACCTAGAATGGGTATTGTGGGATTTTGTGGTAAGTGTATAATCAACTTTATAGTAAACTGCCAAATGTTATTCCATAGTAGCTGTATTACTTCTCATTCTCACCATCTGCCTATATGTGAGTTTCAGTTGCTCTGTTCCTTGCCAGCACTTGCCAACAAATTGTCATGTGGTTTTGTGTGTGTGTGTATGTGTGTGGTTGTTTTGTTTGTTTGCCATTTTAAAAGGTACATAGTGATATTTCAATGTGGTTTGAATTTCCTTTTCCCTAATTACTAATTTTTTTGTGTTTATTTGCTGTCCATATATCTTCTTTAAGTGTCTGTTCAAATCTTTTGCCCATTTTTAACTGGGTTCCTCATTTTCTTATTATTAACTTTTAAGAGTTCTTTATATTTTCTGGATATAAGACCTTTATTACAATAGATACGTGTTTTTATAAATATTTTCTCCCTATTTATGGCTCATCTTTGAATTTTCTTCCAATTTCTGTTTATTTCTTTTTAAAAATACTGATGCTCAGGCTGCACCTCCAGCTCTTCTAATTCAGCTGCCCTGGGATAGAGCCCGGGGGTTGGCATATTTTTAAGTTCCTCAGAGGATCTGAATGTGAAGCCAGGGTTAAGAAGTGCTCTGTTCCAGGACCCAGAACCTAACTGCTCTGCAGCCATGACTTACAAGAAGAGGAAATGTATGTTAAGATAGAAACTATGTGACCAACAGATTCTTAAGAGATTTTCTTAGCCGCCTGGCATCATATCCCATGCCACGCAAACCAGCTTATAACGTGAAACAAATCTGACGAGGAGAGAGAGCCACTTTCTCTATAATTTGACAAGACCCCAAGGTACAATTACTTTCCAAGATCCTCCTACCTGTCCTTCACCTACCCAAGAACTGCTCACAGCCCTGTCACAGTAAAGGGAAACTTCAGAGGCAGAAGCTCGTGGTGTAACATTTACCCTTGGTCCAAAAGTTCTTATCTACTCTTTATCAGTTCAGCAGACCACAACCAGACCCCATGCCTATCACCAAACCTAAAAACCCTTTTGTATGTATCAGATTAAGTAACCTAGATAGGGGAAATGGTTTTTCTGCCCCGGTTCCCACCTAACAGCTTTGTTGAGAGACTGAGGGATGGTGGCAAGATGGTTTACAGAGGTTCTCCAATTCAGTTGGCTGGGATGAAACATAAAGCAAAGCCACCATGACATCTGGCCGTTAAAAGCAACCTTTCCCAAGAGGCTCCTGCAAACTTGAGTTCATATGAAGGATGGCAGGTTTAACTTTTTTCTAAGTTTATTCCAGTTCTCTTTTAGTATTATTAAAATTGAACCTCAAACAAAATATAAGTCTGAATGACTTCTAAATTCATCCACTTTCTACAATCCCCCTTCAAGCCTGTATCTCAAATGGTTTTGGTAAGGATTAAATGAGAGTATGCATACACAGCATCGGTACCCTGACTGCTGCACAATGCCAGTAATTTTTATCATCTACTCATAATAAATATCTAATAAGATATAGCCCAATAAAGATGTTTTAGGTACCCATCATATAATCCTGGGGCAGTCCCAAAAATAAATAAGAAATTGTCTCTACCCTAAAGGACCCATCGCTTTTTGATGGAGATGAACACCAAAACTGGCAAGTAACTATGGCAATAATAGTAGTAATAATAGTAATAGTCACAGCAGCAGCTACCATTGAGGACCTACTATGTACCAAAAGAGTTCTAAGTGTTTACCATATTGTTTTGCTTAATCCTCACAAAAGCCCTATATGACAAGTGAAGTTCTTATCCTCATTTTAAAGATGAGCAAATGGAAAAGCTTGGTAACTTGCTTAAGACTTCTGCTTAAGAGGTGACAGAGCAAGGAATAAAGTGAAAGCAGTCTGGCTCCAGAACTCACTCCTTAATCACTTTGCTATTCTGCTACTGTATTAGCAGATTAGGAATAGGTTTAATTGCATACAATAGAAAACTAAAAGTGAGAGATAGTTTCACTTATCTTTTACTTTAAATATATATATATATATATTTAAATATATATATATTTAAATATATATATATATATATATATATATATATATATATATATATAGAGAGAGAGAGAGAGAGAGAGAGAGAGAGAGAGAGAGAGGATGCTATTATAGCTCCATCATCATAGGGACTCTGGCTATTTGATCTTTCTGCTCTACCATCCAGATGCTTGGCTTCCATCCTCAAGGTGACTTCAAGATCCAAAATGGCTGCAATAGCTCCAGTCAGTACATCTGAGTTCCAGAAGGCAGGAAGGACAGCAGAAAGTTGAGGCAGGTCATTTCCTACACTTCTATCCCCTTTAAAAGAAGCTTTCTCAGAAGTTTTTCCCTATAACTTCTGCTTACATTGACTAAAACCTGGACACTTCGCCACAGCAAGTGAGGCTGAGAAATGTAGTCTACTGATTGGGTATATTGCCACCCTCAGTATTACAGAGGTTCTGTTGACGGCAAAGGAAAGGAAAACTGGCTGTCACTGCCAGATCTATAATGGATGTGTAACCCCTAAGCCCTCCCATTTGCTGAGGTCAATTTGTTTCTGAAATATTTAAGTAAAATTGATTCCCAGTGATGCACAGTTAGAAAATCTAGAGCCCCCTCAATAAACCAAGGGGGAAGTGAGGTTTACGTTTCTCCTCGTTCTTCCAAACCTGAATCTCTGCTTCCACATGTTCTGTCTCTGCTCTGCATTTCACTTTCTGATGGCCCTTTTCTTTATCTCATCATTCAACCAGATGACACCACAATCGTTTCTCCTCTGAGCATCAGCAAGGCAAGGTTGTATGTGCAGTGGATTTATGGAAAGTTTGGGCCAGAGATGGGAGAGACAGTGCAGTCCATTGCAACAGACAGCAAGCTTACAACTGAATATAGGACCCTCCAATTCTCCCTGTCTTTAGAGAAAGTCTTGGCTCCAGCCTCCAGCTCCATTAATGAGCAGCTTTGCTCCTTCAAACTCCCTAGCCTGGTCACTGTCAAGCCCGAAGACTCTTGTCCGTATCTTATCCAGAGCAGTTTGCTTCTCTCTAGCTCCCTCCCAAATTCATCCTGGCCATTCTCAAGACTATCACCCTTGAACAAAATGGTCCATTAAGATAATTTACTAAAAAAATTGGTTCTAAGAGGAGGGATTTGGGGACCAAGCCAAGAAGGTTAGATATAATTCTGTAGTCCCTGAGAAGCTCAGCGGCATGGCCAGATCTGTATTTTAGTAGCAGTGGGGGGAGAAGAGAGGTAGAGACACTGGTTGTGCACATACTGTGTAGAACAGAGAAGAGATTATGAGGCTGTAGGCCTTGATAGGGGATGCCAAAAGGAAGCTCAGGATGGAGAAGATTTGGGCATGCGTGGATGGGGAGGCTGAGGATAAGTGCTCTTTCTAGCTGAGAAAAAAACAGAGAATAAATGAGAATGTTTTTGAAATAGTGTCATTAGAATAATAAATGTACAACACTGCTCTGGTGACAGAAAGTGAAAGTAGAAACAGAAAACTCCAGTAAAAAGGACCCCCGCAGAACCCCACGTGAGGGAGTCAACTAACTTTTGTGTGCAGGACACTTCATACAGTGCTTTCATGGAGCACCTCCTTTCCATCTGAGGTTTTAGTTCTGCCCTCAGATGAGGGGCCAGACGGTCAGAGGTTAGAGTCGCTTCCTGAGAGGCAGGCACATATTTAGTGGCAGAGCCAGAACTCAAATCTAAGACGGTTGGACTTCAAAACTCATGGTTTTCCATTTCAGAAAGCCTCCCTGAGATCCTTGAAGCCAATATTTCTCATTACCGTAGATGTGGATTAATAAGTTGCAATTATTGAAAAGGGTCTAAAGGCAATAAAGAAGCATCCCACTGAGTAGCATTTTTCTTGGCACTCTTAGTCTATGGGTTAGCACTCACCAGAGTTTGTAATTCACATTTCCTATCATCCTCATTTGCTCTTTAGCATCTTCTGAGTCATCATCAGGTGAGCCCACGGTGCCTGAGTCCCTGGGGAGGTGGTAAGGGGAGCAGAAGTCTGTCAAGCAGATGCCTTTCCCACAGTCAAGGCTCCTAAGCTCCTCCCTGGGCTGGTTCTGTGGAACTCCGCAAAGCTTAAGCAGAGTCTCCCCATTCCAGTATCCATCTCAGGTTGGATTTTCATGACTAAGGGATATTTCTGAAGTTTACTTAGTTAGTCTGGTGAGTTTCCTTATTTTGTTTTATCGAAAAGAACTAATTTCCCCTCCTCAAATGGAAGCCTTGAGAGGTGAACACCAAGAGAGAGGGTTGGTCCTTTTGCAACCCATTCTCAGTAATCTGGGATCACTCCTTCATTCCACAAACTTGCATTTATTTGTTCCCCCAAATATACCTGAGAACTACTCTTAACCACAGTGGGGGGGTGTGAGAGGCAGAAATATTGAGAGTGTGCGGAGGAAGTGCAAAGATGAACAAATGCACGCCAGTCTGCAAGCCTCTGAAGAGGAGTTCTCCAAAATAGTGTCCAAATATACAGCTACCTATTAAAATCTTGATAATGATAGCAGCTACCCCTAATGTTTGTAAAGTATCTACGATATAACTTATTAAACACTCAATAAATATTAGGCATTGCTATTATTACTATCATTTATTATTATTATTATTATTATTATTATTATTATTAGGCAAATGCTGTGCCCCAGGTACTGTGCATACATCACCTCCTTTAATCCTGTCGATGTCCCTGCTAGGTGGATGTCAGTGTTTCTATTTTGTGATGAATCATATTAGCTAAATCACTGAGGACGTGTAATGTGCCTGGCACTAACTGAACATGAGTTGCATAATCTCCCAAAAAATCCTACAAAGTAAGTACCATTATTATAGTCATTTTGCAGAGGACTAACCTGAGGCTCAGAGAGGTTAGGTGATTTGCCCAGGGCCACAAGGCATTCAGTGGGAAATGCCTAGTCTAAATTGAATTCTGCCTAGCTCCAAAGACTGTTACCCCCAAGCCGCTTCATGCAGATGCACATGCCCAACATTTAAAAACTAGCCAAAAAGAATCAAATGAATCCAGGAACCCCTCATTCCTAGTAGGGTTTCAAAAGAGCCTGTTGCTCACTCTATTCTATTGATTAGGAAAGCACTTTCCTAGCTCAAAACTTTGTAACCCAGGTCATAAAAATGACTTCTAAGCTCAGTGCCTTTCTGTCACCTGTCAGCAGTGAGAAAGGTGTTGTGAAGTGCATGTAACTTTTCTATACAGAGCTGAGTGACAGCCTGGTAGGAAGGATGTCAGTTACCAGTTCAGAGAAGGTGAGCACATTTTAATAGAAACTTGCAAGTTTCTCAAATTGCTGATTGTGAAATTGAGTTTCCTCCAGCAAACCCAGGAGAACCTGGGTTTCTTTTACCTCTTCTACAGCGCCTGGCAGAGTGGACAGTGCCTACCAGAAGCGCCTGGCATGGCTGTGGGAGGCGCTGGCCACCTGTTCTGGGCTGAGCATGGCAGAGGTGCTGCCGAGCACAGGAAAAACTCCAAGATAAAGAGCTTGACATCGAAGTGAAGAAAGAAGACAGGCACCTGGGAAACAATTGTGAGCGCTGCAGGGGCCACTAGGCCCCTGATCAGAAGTCAGGACACCTGAGATCGAGTTCCAGCTCTGTCGCTCAGCAGACTGGGACCTGTGGGCAGACGAGCATGTCTCTTGACCTCACTTGCCACCTCTGCAAAGTGAAGAGGTTGGATTACATTGCCTGTATGGGACGGAGTGAACAAAGGACGCAGGGAGGGGAAAGATTTGTAAAGAAAGACTGAGTGTCTCAACTCCCCTCCCTACACACACACACACACACACACACACACACACACACACACACACGCGCGCACACACACACACACACGCACAGATTCCCAACCCCATGTTGCAATTAGTTCCTGTAGCTGATCTACCTCACTTCAAGCCCTGCTCTATCATTTATTACTTGTGTGACTTGGGAAATAGACTTAACGTAGAGCTGCCCCCAAATGATAGGTGTGCCAAGGCATTGCTCCCTCAGCCCTCAGATAGCTAGAAAGCGGCAAAGGCCCCAGGATAGTCGCCTCTTCCTGTGCATCCTCGCCCCTTGATACGTGACCTCCTTCTCATCTCTATACAAATAGTATCATTAGCTAGGTCTGTTGTGTCAGGTGGAAAAGATTGGGAAGTCCTGACAACCTGTCCAGATCTTGGATTCATCATCTGTAAATGTAAATAACATTAGCCTTTGCAGCATAACCATCTTGTAATGATTAAGATCGGGTACGTAAAGGGCTTAGTATGGCCGGTGCGCATATACATGCTCAGTAATATTTGTTGTTGTGATGCTCACTCTTACCACTACTATTGGCCAGGTCTCCGACTGCACGAGGCTGGGTGTGTCCTTATGCAAATGAGCAGTCCCTGGTTCAGATTCTGAAGGCCCTCGGTGCAGACCTAGCTTAGGAGCTAGCAGGCCTGCCTCCTACCCCAGATGAACCCTTTCTCCAGGTGAATTTTGTACACAGAGCATACTCTTACTTCTGAAGGTATTTGCCCAAGAGGAACGGTCATCCCTATGGGGACAACCCCTTTCAAAAAAAAAAGCTGTGCTTCAAAACATAAAAAGGGACTATGCGGCAGAAAACAAGCAAATGAATACATATAATAATTAAAAATTGTGATTAGTGCTATAAGGAAGTTAACAAGGCACCATGGCGAAGTAGTCTCTCTGAACAAATGATATTTAAGCAGCCTCATCTCTGTGCACTGAAATAGGTGCTAGAGATGTGTAAGGCGCGATGGCCACAGGACAGCCGTTTGCGACGGGAGTGCCAATGGAAACCCATGGAGAGGAGTCGTACCAAGCACCAGCCCTCGCCCTCAGAGGCCTGGTACAGGGCAGCCTAAGTGGCTGACCACACAGCTCAGGGCCTTTGCATGTGCCAGGACATCTACTTGAACACTCACGCCCCTCCTCACACTGCAAGGTCACAGACACTGATGCTAAGGGGCCATGACTATCAAGGGACTCAGGAAGCTCCCAGCAAATTCCACTGGCCCTGGCCAGGGGGTGAGATCACCAAAGCAAAGGGTGCAAGCAGAGAAAACAGCTAAGGGCAGAACTTTGTCAAATGCCTATAGACAGATGGAGAACAGAAATAAGAAGCAACAGGGGAAAAAGAAAAAAAGTGGGCAGAGGAGTAGGAGTAGAACAGCTCCTTACACAAGAAAATGAAGATGTAAGCCCTGGGTCACATGCTGCAGAAATACTCATAAAAGGCCATTCCCGTTGGCCACCTACGGTTTAGAATTGGCAGCGTCTGGGTTGTAGTGTAGGCAGACATCACAATGCAAAGGGAAGCGTTGACATGGAGAAGCAGGAATAGCAAGCAGCAGAATGCATCTTGGATTTAACAACCCAAGGAATGCATCCACCCTGGACACAATCCGTGCTGTGCTTTACTGAGTGCCTGTGAGTAGCTATGTGTGAAAAGCAATGATCTGTTATATGCATTACAAACATTTCATACTATACTTCACCACTGGCCATTTTCATGGATCTGGCCCCAAAAAAGTCCCTTGCAAAGTAGTTGAAAACATACATACATACATGTATACATTTACATCCATATTTTCATATACATGTATCCACACAAACATATCTTTAGATCCTATCAACTCTCTAGGAACTTTCTATTTTGGAATAAATTTAATAATAGCCCTCGGCTGTATTTATTTATCTTGAAACTTTATTTATAAATACCCCAGCTTATAATTTCTTAGGCTTTTTAAGAAAATACCAGTCTAATGAATTTCTCTTACAGGTGAAACATAAATATAAATGCCTACTCCTTTGCAAACATTACTAAGAGAGTTTTCATTATGAAAGCACTTGATACTATAAATCAGCCAAGAGCACTGATGTTTGCCTTGGGGGAATTCCTCTTTCAAGAAGCCTAATAAGAAAAAATGTTTAAAAAAATAAATAAGTAAAATAAAATATAAAAAAGAAGCCACCAACATATCCAAAGGAGTCACTGTTCTCATTACTACAGTCGAATTGCAGAAAAGTCATTGTCACCATTGTCATTGCACTCAATAGGGACTGCCCACTTGGAAACAATATATCAGGACCGTCTAGGTGAGAATCTTAGGAAGAACAGTAACCCGCGGGTCTTTGTCAGGTATGCACAGATACTGTGCACAGTACCAAGTACCAAGCACACACCATCTTTCCATCCTCATAGACCAGTAGGTAGCAACACTTCCTCCTTAAAATACACATTTTACACTTATGCCCTATAGAAGGCTAAATTCTTTTAAAGTTTTGAGGGCCAGGGAGTAGGAAACGAGAAGGGAAAAAGAGGGAGGTGAAAGTGGTAGGTGTTTTTATCAGAGGAGTGGGGAGAACTAGAAGTAGGAGCTGTAACCAAATCCCCATGCCCAAAGATTCGCTCCAACCATCTCCTAAATCCTGGGTCTCTGGCCCTGCTCCAGCCTCCCTGTATGTTGGTCCAGTTTGGGAAGAAGTCAAGATGGCACCCCTTGTATGAGGGGTTTATGATGTCTCTAGGAAGGTCCTCAGAGAACAGATCCAGCCCCACAAAAGATTCACTGTGTCTCACCCCCCTGGGCATCTGCTAAAAATGCAGCCCATGCCAGTGGAATCTCGGTTCCACCTGCTCCTCAAGTGGGCTGAGGAGACCACATGAGGGTTTATGGTGCTCATCTTTAACTCTGTCCATTAAATTCTCAGGGCAAGGGAGTGGCAGCCTGGGCCCCTCACAGAAACTCCTTAGGTCTGCCATCTCTATTGGTGCCACTTTCATCTGCTTTAGAAATGGGACACTACCTACTCTGGGAGAGTGATGAGCTGCCAAACATTTGGGTGAGAGAGCCTTGCTGGTTGTCATTTCAACTCCCACTGTCTTTTCCTTCTGCACAAAGCCTTTTTATCCCAGTTATCAGAGTCATCTGGACAAGGGGCTACAGGTCTCATAAAGAAAGGTTGAGCTAGAAAATGGGAAATTTCTCTTCACCTCACCATTTCTAACTGGATTTGTGGAATAGAACAGATGTTTCTAGATTAAAGACTTAAAACCTAAGAAGAAATTTTTCCATTCTGTTTTAGAAGTGAATTGAGCGCATATAGGGTTTGGTCCAGATTCTAGATAATTTCTGATATCCCTGCCAATGCTGTGTCTATAAAACCATCAACCCACAATACTTGCTTCCAACCCCTTTAATCCCACCTCCAAGGCAAAGGCTCCTGTGTAAACATTCCAGAGCAATGCTAAGTAAAACTCCCTGAGATTGCTCTTTCTCATGTGTAATAATAGCCACAGCTCCCACTGGAGGAGGGCCCACTGTATTCCAGGAACCACACATGTATTCCTGAAGACCTGTAGCAACCTGCACAGTAGATGTCATCATTACCATTTTCCAGATGGGGAAACTAGGGCTCAGTGAATTAGATCACTTGCTCAAGGCCACGATTGGTAATAATTTTAGTTGCCACTTATTAAGCATGTATTGTGTGCCAGGCATTGGGCAGCGTGATCTGTGTGCATTTTCTTTAACTGTCATAACCACTCTCTGGGGCTCTCTTCAGAGGCTGTATGGCTCCTGCAACACCTCACTACGTCTCCCAAAGCAAAGAGGGGGTGCTGATAGAGGCCTCGGCATTCCCTCACAGCTCACCTGAGCGTCAGGTGAGGAATCATACAACGGGCCTGGCATAGGTAGATTCCAAAACACATGCCTTTGCCTTTCCCTTTGTAAAGTCTTTTCCTATCCAAGGTTGCCTGTGATGTTAACCTGAGGTCACCTACATAAAAATGTTAAGAGCAGAGAAAAAGGCAGTTCTAGCTCCTCTGCTACCTCAGCCATGAAGAGAGACCCAGCTGGGTCAGAAGATGACCTGAGGGAACAGCTAACCCTGTGCGTTCTTCCATTGGCAGCAATCACATGATCATTATTATTATTGCCATCTTCATCATCATTTGATAAAGCAATAAAGTAAAACAGTTAACAATAGCATGACCAGACAAAATAATACTCGAATTTGTCATGTTATGGGAACAACAGAAACAGACATCAGGCCTTGAATAACCTCTAAAATATTTTCATTGAGGAACATCTGGAGAAGAGAGTTAAATAGATGGTCTGGTCACATTTAATCAGCAAATGATTAAACTTCCTTGACCTGTTTCAGGGGTCACTTCTCTGACTATGTGGGCAGCTTCTTTCCTTCCTGTTTATATGTTGATATATTAGCGCTGTGGTTTGGGAAACTTTCTAGCTCTCTTTCGGCGCCCTACCCAACTTTAATTCGAGCCCTGTCAGGTTTAGTAACTAATAGTGTCACACACACCCTGATTAAAGATGCCGTCCATCCCCTAAACATAGGCTGTTAGCATCCACCTGGGGCCTGCCTTGGCAGAAAAATTATAAGTCTCTTCTTCGACGCCAAGAAACCTAGGCATTCCCAGACAAATTGCTTTTCTTCCAGACACATTTGTAAAAATTGCCCGGGATTCACTGACAGGTGAGTGGCCACGGTTGCTCAGGGAGAAGGGACAGTAGCAGTGAGATGGGAGGGAGAAAGAACCTGATGGATTACTCCCTCAAAAAGAAACCCACAGTTTTCTTGGCTAATCAAAAACCTTGGGAAGAGGACATCGGTACAGATCACAGGGTCCTGTAGCACATGGCAGGGCTGAGTCGCTGAGTCTCAGAATCCAGCAACCTGCTTCTCATAAGGGACAGCAATGATAGGGACACTTCATCACCCACCACCTGGGATTCAGCATCACAGAGCACACAAACATTTCTAAGAGAATTCAAGCTCTGCTTCTCTCAGAGGTCCTGTGGGTTCTCCTTACACCCCATTCCCAATCTACATTTAAGCAACCATAGCTGTACAGATGACATGGCTTAGTTCTGCTGTGAATATACAAACGGAACAAAGATGTTTTAAGAAAAACTAAGAAAATGAGGAGGAAATGGGTAATAAGCATCTCGGCAAAATGCTATCTTTGGTGAGGACTTTCTTAAGGATATGTTTGGGCCTAAGTGGTGAGTCGCGCTGGTGTAGTCCGACAGCTGACTCCATCATGTGTCTGGAAAATGATAGGTAATTGACACTCAGGAGGAGCTGTCTTCGTGGATGAGGAATCGGTGACCTCGTCCATTTGCCAGATCAGCCCACCCCAACCTTCCTACTTCCCCAGGATGAAGTGCTTATTATAGGATACAGTATGTTCAAAACAACTCATCAGGCCTGATGTCTGCAACTTGTGCCCACCACACAAAGCAAGACCCTCTGGGAGTGACCCTCTGAGCAACAGTCACCATGACACTGATCCCAGAGGCCTGAATCAAACTGCAGAGCTGGCAAATTGTTTTCTTAGACACCTCCCTCCACTCCTTCTCATCTCCTGATACCCTCTTTGCCTTTGAACAGTCCTCTGGCTGTCTAAAGGCCTTACTTCAAAACTCAGTTTTGCAGTTCCTTAGCGCAGCTCATGTGTTTCCCTCCCACCCACCTGCAACCAAGAGCTCCTTTCTTGTTTTGTTGTAATTGTTGGTTTTCTGGTCTGCCTCATCCAGTAGACTATAAGACGCACACAAAAACATAAACAGTATTCTTCCTGTTCATCTTTTAGTCCCGAAAAGCTAACATAGAATCACAGAGATGGTACCTTATAAATGTGTTGGATGAATGAATGAATTTAAAGCTCCTAGAATTGGATATCAGGAGACCTCCATTCTAGCTCAGCTCTGTCACTAACTGAATATGCAACTTCAGGTCTGGAGCTCAGATGCATCATCTGAGGTAAAAGAACAAACCCAATGAACAATTGACACCCCAACCCCATGCCATGCTCACTACAGACCTGTGGGTCCACAGAGGAGGGTCAGAGGTTTGGGGGAGGTGTGGGGTGAGGGGGATTCCTGAGTAGGCCAGCCTCAGTTCTCCCACCCCTCTTCAAACAGAGCCGCTGTGCTTTTACTTAGTTATGTATTAGGCTCTCAAATAAGACTTTGTGTGCAAAAGAGTTTTACGACCAAGACAAAGTTTTAAAACTACAGAAGTACATGAACCGTCCAGTCCTTTTCAGCTACATTCCCTCAATCTGTTGAAAAGGTCCCACCCTCTCAATCGTTGGATAACAGTTCACCTCTGCAGACTCAGCGTCCTCAAACCCTAAAGTAAGCTTCCATGTGTCATTCCAGCTATGCCTTTTCGTCTGCCTTTCCCATGTTTTTCTGCCTGGCAAAGCCCAGCTCTCCCTTAAGATGTGGCTCAAAGCCTCCCCCTTCCTTAACACTCCCGCAGCCACCAAAGACCCCTGCTCCCTAAGAACCACACTCACCCACAGAGCTTCAAGAGCACCTCATAAATACTCTACAGTATTAAAACTGGCCACATGGTATCGTCTGTTTATTAAACTCTTTCCCGATTGAAAGATGCTTCACAGTCAGGAGACTTCCCTTACTTACCACTTGTGTCTCTGGTAGTCACCAAAGTGATCAATTTAGTAGGCACTTAGCAATGTGTGCCACATAAAGGAAGGAAATTAGGAAGTCACAAGTTATTTAGGAAACTGGTGAATCAGTTGATAAGTAGGTTAGGGAATTAGTCGATAAATTAAACTACATGTTAATGGGGAAACCTCTCTTTCTCTGAGTAATTAGCATTCGAGTGTGAATAACCACTAGATTTAATCTTTTCAGGTGAAAGTATATTTTTAAAAAGTACTTATTTATCTAATGGCTTTCTATGGTGGAATATGGGAGAAAATGGATTTTTTGAATGAAGAAACCCTTTGCTGCCTTTCCTTACTCTCAGCTGCGTCTTTCTCCTTTCCTTTACACCCTCCTAGGTTGGAGAATACTGGCCTCCTCGTTCTAAGAGAGGAACAGAGAAGCAGAACAGGCTGTGAGTGACAGGATGAAATTAGAGAAGGAGGCACATGTAGTGATTATCTTTACTATTGTGTGGCCCTGTCTTAGGGACAGTTGGAAAGTTCACCATTGCCTGTGGGCTCTCCGGGAGTATTTAACCAAAGGCTGGCCTATTATGCCTAGATATGAATGAACCATAGACTCTCTGAGTTGGGAAGAATTCATATTGAAAGGGACTAAATTTTTCGGAACCCCAAATCGTACATCATTTGGGGTATACAAGAGAGGATTGATAAAGAATATTTCAAATATGGAATCTCCTGGTATCTTGTCTCAACCCTCTTTTTAATGTGTGAGTCTTAAGTTTGACTGCTTTTTAGGCTGGCAATGTGTCAATTTAACCAAAAATATTTCAAGGTATAAAAATAAAACAAAGCACTAGGGATATGACAAAATGAAAACAGAGGTATATTTATAATATACTTCAAGAGTGGGTAATTGAAAAGGAGATCAGATTCGCAGACTGTGAGAAATTACTTGTATTCCCTCCAGCCTGCTATAATGGATCCTCCATATTTCTCAAGGACCTAGACTTACTATCTCTGAACAACTCTAATGGGAAAACTTCCATCATGTGGTCTACAGTATGCAGTCGCTCACTGATAGCCATCTGGACCTCAGCATTGTACTCTATATTGCTTTCTCCAGCTACATGGTTATCCTTTTTGAATCAATATGCCTCTCCTTCTGCAATCACTTGATGGGTAGCCAAGGAATGCAAAATCACTTTGACAATAGCATCAGTGAATAGGATTAGGAAGGTAACTCTGGGAAAAGAAGTTTTCTTAATGCATTACTAAATTGAGCAAAGATTATTTATACATTTATCTCTCATTGGGAACAGTGATTCTCTACCCAGTACACCAAGTCAACTTTAGGTAATAAATACTTTGCAATGCTCCTTTACTATTGTGAAATACAAACTCAAGATAATATTACCTTCCTACACACTTACTGTTATTTTTAAATTAATATACCCTGAGTATAAAAGATAAAAAAGTAACTTCTAATAAGAACAATATTATTTCAATGTGAATGCTGGAGCATAAGCCCATCGGGGGACATAATGAAGTCATCAGATGTTTGCCATCATTTGTACAACGACTACGAACACAACTGCTACAAATGCACACTCACATAGTGGTGCTGTTTGGTGTCCAAAGACCATGAGTTATGTTGCTGTGGATGGTGTGGTTTTTTCCAAAATGATGACCATCTCTTGGTAAATTCCAAACAGAACAAATTACAACTGTCCCTCAATTTACCCAGTTGTTGCAGTCCTGGAAAATTTACTGTATATAAAGCTATGAAAAAATAATGCTTTGTCCTAATACATAAAATGGAGATAAATTCAGGCTCAGAAATTAAAAACTGGTTTTTACTTGCATGAATGTCCTTAGGGATTTTTACATATGTGTAAGACACAGGACAAGGCTTAATTCTTTGGGAGAGTCCCACACTTTGCAGAATCTCTAACAGCCAGACCTCTGCCTATTTAACGCAGCTTGTGCCCACAGTTATCATGAGAACCATAAGCACCCCTAAAGGTTTCAAGAATTTGAACCCTAGAAGGCGGTACCAACTCTGGTGAGAACCACTAGTTTGCAGTATTTTCTCCAAAGCTTCCCCCATTGACTCAGATGATTAAGAGTTGACTCTAGCTATGAAACCAAAGAATGATAGCAATAGAAGGGACCCTAAATCTTACGTAATTGGCCCCCTCGTTTTATCCATGTGAGGTAAGTTAATTGCTCTTGGACACTCAGTTACTACATAATCTAGGATAAAAACAAGATTTCCCTTTCAGTGGTTTTTATTTCTTATGCAGTTAGAAAGCTACACTTGAATTTCTCTCTTACACATCAGATATCTGAAAATAGTTGAATGATTCACAAGATTTTCCAGATGTTTGCAGGATATTTGGGGTTAAAATCACTCGCTCCTCTCCGCCAAGCTTCAGTGCCAGGTGGGATACTCTCTAATGCCCACTAAAAGCCTGGATTCCCACATACAAATAAACGAGAAGGATTTTAAAAATATTATAAAATGCCTTACAATGTGTCCAAAAGAATGCTTTCTGAGAGCACAAGTTGTCTTACAGTGTTAGTGCCTAATTGATGTGCTCACTGTTTTCCCCAAACTCAGTCATCAGGATCCAAGCAGCACCCTGGGAAAGAACGGCTAGGATCCCCTCTGTCCCTGTACTCAGCACAGCCCAGGGCCTTTTCCCCCAACTTAGGACAGCGAGGGGCTGCTCCCTGCACGAGACCTACTGAAGTACTGGCTATTGGCTTCTGATGGTGAACTGGGTATTTTTTAATTCGATTTGGCAGATCAAATATTAGGCAGACAACATTTGATTGCACAAACCACAACACTGGCTCTCCAAATTAAATTCGCAAATTGATATGTTTCAAAAGCATTGCTTGGAAAAAGTTCTATTCGTCAGCCTTGTTATTGTTGGGGGATCAAGAAGTGTAGAGAGAAGAAGCTCATGGCGTATGAGAATTACTGGGTAAAGCTGTGGCTCCTCCACCAGAGAGAGGTTGGCTGCCTCCTGATCCCTGCCTCACGCTGCACTAGAAGAGCAAACAGCTCTCTTCAGGGTAAGAGAACACAAAAGTCCTCCAAGCGAGAAAATACCACCACCAGGTCCTCCTGCTTAGTGCTCACACACCCTGTAATTTCCTCACAGAGGACTTCCTCAAGCCTTGCTTTGAAGACCACTTTCTCTTAATTTTAGACTCACTCTAACAATTTAAACATCGGGTGTTGGAAGCAGCAATTTAGAAGAGGAGGTCTGACAGCAACAAGAAGAAGCAACTTAGAGTCTGACCTCCAGGAAGGAGATGGAAAATTGTTTTTACAAAGGGGGAGGCGGGGGGCTGACATAGGAACTCAAAGTAAATAGCAGCCTGGGCCATTTACTGTAGGGACAAACAGCTTTGCTAGAAAGCATCTCCAGCCTACAGAGCAGCATAATGATTGAGGTAAAAGGAAAGTTAGATTATGCTCAATATATTTTTCAGCACGTTCCAATACAGCGGGTAGAATCCTGGAGTGACAGAGTAGGAAGACCCTTAAGCGAGCATCCCAGTCTAATTCCTTTATTTTACAAAAAAAGAAACTGAATGTAAAAAGGTGGAACCGGTTCCAGGAAGAGTTGAGGCCACAGCGCAGCCCAACTGGTCCAGTGCTGCGTCCACATGGACGCCCTGACTACTGTTGTCACTAAAAAGAAGGAATCACATTTAATCATTCATTGTGTCATTACTCTTGACATCTCTATTTTTGCTTCTTTGCATTGATTTCTCCCCCTTCAAACAAAGAGAAGAGAAAAGAAATTTGCTGTCTTTATTCACAAAAGAGTGAACTATTGTTCCCCGATTTGTGATGAGAGACCTCAGCGTTGGTCCTTAACAAAATTGGGACTGAAGGTGAAGTGTGAGTTCTCGCCTACGTCCTTCCTCATCTTGTTCCTGCTGTGTTCCCTCCAAGCTCTCCTATATCTGTCCTCCAACTTGGTACCCCACCCACTGGCCTCACACCCTGAGTTCCTAGCACAATGTAGGAAATTCTCCCAACTCCCAGAAGGTTGGTGTATTCCTGTCTCTTTCTCATTTGAGCTCTAATTTCATCAAAGAATGAGGCAATATACCAGTGTTTTTCAAATATAAGTGGGGAGTTTTTTTAAATGCAGATTCCTGATCTCCATCTGACATTACAATTCAATACATGTTTCTGGTGGACATGGGCCTTCCCAGCCTCGTTTCCTCCCTGAGCCTCATGCACAATCCCTTCCATCCAAATACTTCACATTGCTCTCTCCACCTTCTATGCCCAGTTAATTTCTTAATATACCTCAAACCAGCTGAGGTACTTGTCTCTCATCTCTGTTCTCATGGTTCCTGTATATCTCTACGGTATTGAGCCCTCTACAGTATACAGCCCGCGTGTACCCTGGTTTTCTGGTATATCTCCCCTTGATGGTAGGGCTATGTCTCACTCGTCCTATTTTATTCCCAGCACTTATCACCCTGCCAAGCACATAGTAGGCACTCTAAAAGTGTTAAATTATCATTTGCATGTGCTACATTTCCGTGTTAATAACTAGTCATTTATTTGTATTTGCATTTTTATCGTCCCTCCTAGATATCGTACAGGATTTTCAGGGATCACTCAAAGTATCACTCTCAAATGAGAAGCGCATTTGGCAATATGTAACAGTGAACGAGAAGAATGCTATACATAAACTAACTAACACTGGTGCCAGCAATTGAGGGGGTCACGATGAGTTAGGCCCATGCTCACTCAGGATATCTGACACCCAAGGAACAATCACAGAGACACATACAACAAATGGGAATGTCTCTAAATAAAGAAGATCAGTTTACAGTAGTTTATTAGATTCCGTTCCGATTGCCTCTCAAGCATTCAGGTTAAAATGGTTTTCAGACGTGAGGTTAGAATACATTACGGCTGACTTTGGATTGGTTCACACACATAAAACTTTGTGTATTCGTCCTAAGATCCCAGATAGTCCCAATGTTTTCTTACTCAAGACGGTCAGCCCCCAGGAGGTTCGCTCACTTCCTGAAGTCCATCATCCACGTGTGTTTGTCCCATGCAGGTGTTTGCTATGCAGAGTTTGGAGTCCGCGTCCCCAAGACCACGGGGTCAGCCTACACCTACAGCTACGTGACTGTCGGGGAGTTTGTGGCGTTTTTCATCGGCTGGAACCTGATCCTGGAGTATCTGATTGGCACTGCGGCCGGCGCCAGCGCTCTGAGCAGCATGTTTGACTCGCTGGCTAACCACACCATCAGCCGCTGGATGGTGGACAGCGTGGGCACCCTCAACGGCCTGGGTGAGACTGCCACATCCTCTTACCCAACATGCAAACTTACTGAGCCTAATACATGGGCTCCCTTTCACGATGATGCAGTTTGGCAAAATGTATCAAGAGCCTTAAATATGTCCTTTTTTTGTTTTGCAAAGTTAATTTATTTCCCGTGGATCTATCCTAAGGAAATCAGTCTAACCTCCATAAAAGCTTTCTACAAAAATATATTCATCACAGCCCTATGTCTAATAACAAACAAAAAAATTAGAAATAGTCTAAATATTCTACAGTGGAGAATATTCTACAGCCCGCGTGTACCCTGGTTTTCTGGTATATCTCCCCTTGAGGGTAGGGCTATGTCTCACTCGTCCTTTTTTATTCCCAGCACTTAGCACCCTGCCAAGCACATAGTAGGCACTCTAAAAGTGTTAAATTATCTTTTGCATGTGCTACATTTCCGTGTTAATAACTAGTTAATATGCCAATATTAACCACACAAATGATTAAGTGCGGACATATTATGTAGCTAACAATTAAAATGCTAAGCACCCAGATGCCATAAGAAGATACAAAGTATGAAGACCGCATCTCCTCAGCATACCGATTTCATAGAATGGTAGGTCTGAAAGCGTCCTCCAACCCCTTCGCTTGACAGATGAGGTCCAGAAAAAGGAGGCAGCTACCCAAAGAGCCAAACGGTCCTGGCTCGGGGGCCTGTGTGCTTCCTTACATCATGTGCTTAATAGCAATTTAATTTCATTTAAGTTGACCTCTCTGGTTATGAGCAAAAGTACAGCTGAAGTTCAAGAGCCTGACTGCTGAAGCAGTGCCTTTTCCACTCTATAGAGGGCAGGAGTCCACCGGCCAACAGACAAGACCAAGCAGGCCGGGAGCGTCCACTGGTCTTTTCTCGGCAACCACACATACATAAATGGAAAAAACATCCTCTTCCAATCGTTTTCAAAACCACACATTTTAAAATTTCTAAATAATGGAAAGGTTGCTAGAATGGAAAGGAAAATTCATGAACTATAAAGTGAACAACAATGAAGATCAAACATTTTCCAAATAACATGGTAGACCCATATATACATCCCAAATGTCCCAGGACGAGCCTGACCGCTCATGTTCTACACCATGGTTCCACAGGCCCTGTTGTAATTGTCACAGCATGTATCCCAATTTTTGGTCCAGGATATCAGGTCATCTTACCTATATCCCCAAACCTTCCCATTTGCACATAGACACTTGTGGCCCAGAGTACACACACACACACACACACACACACACACACACACACACACAGTTCCCTCTCCCTCTCCCCTCCCCGCACTGTGACAAACTGACCACCCCTGTCAGAGCTTAGCACAGATGCCCTGGGGTGGGGCTGGGAGCTCGCACAGCCCTTTTTTCCCTTTGGTGGACAATATTAACTCGTGTCTTTCCCCGTAGGGAAAGGTGAAGAATCATACCCGGACCTTCTGGCTCTGGTGATCGCGGTCATCGTCACCATCATCATCGCGCTGGGGGTGAAGAACTCTGTGGGCTTCAACAACGTCCTCAACGTGCTGAACCTGGCCGTGTGGGTGTTCATCATGATTGCAGGGCTCTTCTTCATCAATGGGAAATACTGGGCTGAGGGCCAGTTCCTGCCCCACGGCTGGTCAGGGGTGAGTTCACGCCTACATCCCCGCGTACCTGTCACACGCTCCGCCTTCCACCCTGCGACCAATCTGAGACACAGTTTCAGGAAAATGCTGCCCTGTCTCATCATTTTCACGGCATGCTCTTCATCACCTTTCATTGGAATGTTCTGAAGAAGCGGTTTTTGTTTTATTTCTTTGTTTCACAAATATTTATTAAGATCTTATTTTATACAGATAACAAGAATAGATTCAATGTTTTGAGTCCCTAGCAATTATGCCTAATACTATGCTAAATGCTATGTATGTAATATCTTGTTTAATCTTTCTAATAACTTTGCAAGGAAAATATTTACATTGTGGTCTTTCAGATGAAAAAACTCACACTAAGAGAGGTCAAGTGGTTTGCTATTGAGCACACAGTGTAAGTAAGCACAAAGGACCCAGGGCCAGGACTGTCTGACTCCCAAACCTGTGCATGAGCAGCTCAGTCCTACAGAGTCTCTCTACAGTCGATTCAGAATAGAGGCAGTCTAAATGAACAAGGAAGTAAAGGAGGCCAGGAGAAAGGACGGTGGGGAAGACATGAGTGTTGTCTGGGTATGGAACTCGGGAAAGAACAGTTTTTAACTCTAATCCAAATGTTTGACCCAAGGTGGAGAGCCCCTCTGGGGTCTGAGGGCAGTTGAGCTGGCCCTGTGGGTCCTGGTTATAGATTTCATTCCAGTGTCATGGGTCACACAGAGAAATCTACCTGGTGCGGTCTGCAGGTTGGCAAGAGAATGGGCTGGACCAAAAGGACATTTTCAGATTCCACTCCTGTGACCAGGTTGATGCAACTTATGCTTAAGAAAAACGGGAAGCTCCGAGTGGCAAATTCTTTATATTGACCAGTAGTTCTAAGTCACACCTGGATTCTTTCTCTGCGGCGACTGAAAATACTTACTTTATGGATTCGTTGGTAAAATTCACTAGCCCATCCTCTTTTTTTTAACAATAGAACATAAATCATAGACTTCTGAGTGGGAAGAGATCTTAGAGTTCACCCTAATCTTATCCCCTCACTTAACAGGTGGAAAAACTGAGCCAAGACAGGCAAACCTGCCTAGGATGGTGGCAGAAGCAAGTCTAGGATTCCACCGGTTTTGCTTTTGTAGCTTTTGCTTAGACTGTTTTTCCTTCATGATGTTCAGGGACCAGAAATCTCTGTTGGAGAACACTCAAAATAACTTCTGTTATTCTGAATCATGCCACGCTGTTCAATGCAGAGAAATAAGCAAGGAAGCAATTTCAGCCAAGATTTCTGGTCTTCTGCTTATCTGTAAAAATTCCACAGAACCACAGAATTCATTCCATCTCCTTGAAACGAATAAATCCTGAAGCTGGTTAAAACCAGAAGAGACAAAGAAACACTTCTTGACCCCCTTCTGGATCCCCAAATCTATATTTTTTTATAACACAAATCATTCTTTTCCTATCAAATAAAAGAAACAACAAGTTATAAGAGATACAAAGAAAGAATGTTTTTCTGGAACTCAATTGCATTTTCATCATAGCACACAAAAATGTTCTCACCATTCTCTTAACAATGTAAGAAATTATTGGGTCATGGACTTACTATAAGACTTTAGCCAACAGCTAACTTTGGTGCTTTCAGATGTTCTCATCTATCAAGTGTGAAAACTAATTATACCAAATGTTTCCAAAGAGAATAAAATCTTGGATGTTTTTACGTGCACATTGTGCTTCCATGTGCAATAGTGGTTAGCAACAGTGATAACGACATGGGGAAAGAGCGAGAACTTATCTCCTAGTACCTGCTAGGTGCTCAGCATTGTGCTCTATGAATATTAACTCACTCTTATAACAAATCTTTAAAGCAGGTGCTGCTATCCCCAACTTACAGGTGGAGAGGCCAAGGCTCAGAAAAGCTGAGTAATGTACCTGAGGTCACTTAGCTAGTTGGTCCTGGGACTGAAATTCCTGTCCCCGTCGGTGTGGCCTCAAACAAAACCCTTTCCACTATATCAATGTCTTGTGTACGATGACCCTCTCTGCTGAGCTTCCTTTAAAAAAAAAAAAAGAAAAGAAAAGAAAAGAAAGAAGGTAATTAATCTGACACGTTACATTTTCATTTCCTCTAAACTTTCCCAAAGTCATAGAGTCTTGGAACTGGGAGGAATATTAAGAGATAGCCTAGTCTCTTTTCTTATTTTCAAATGGAAGTATGGTTAAACCAGTCCGGGCCCAATATACACTGTTTACCAAGATATCATGTCAGAGTAATTTAAAAGCTTTCCTTAATTACTTGGATCATGTTTAATTTTCAACTTTTTCCTAACAGCTTACCTAAATGGCACACACTACAGTCAAGGTGCCGTGTTAAAATTGGAAAAAGTTAATACCCTCTGTGTAAATACCTCATGCCCATGCTGAAGAAGACCAGTCTCTCAGTCTTTCCCCTAATGCTTTGTTCTGGGGTCTTTATTCTCTTTCAGTTTCTCCTCTTCCCATCTCAGGGCCTCTATGTCCCTCCTCCATCAGGAGCCTGCCTCATCAAGGAAGGAGCTAATCAAGCCAGGCTTAGAGGCTTCCCATTTACACATCCCAGGTTCTCAGTAACTTTTGTAGCAAGAAATGAAGATCAGAAATCAGGCATAAAAAAAGAAAGGAAAGATGCCATTTCCAACACTTAACATTTTCTTTATGACAAACCTTTCCATATACACTTTTCATTTAATCTTCACAAAAGCCCCGCAAAATAAGTACAATGATCTACACTTCTACATCAAAATAACCGAAGCTTAGAAAAGTTAAGACCATAGATCTTGATGGTAAAGGAGGTGAAATTCGATCCCTGTCCTGGATGAGCCAAAGCCCTTATTTATGTGCTCCACTCCCCCCACCCCCACCCTAGGTAGTGGACATGGGACCAATTGTCTTTTTTTGCACCTTTGGCCACTGACTTCACTCCAACCCAAACCTACTACCTTGAGTAGGCTTGTCATTAGCCACCAAAAAAGGTTGGATGGGATTTGGGATTTTTCACTGCAAATTCATTTTCTCTGCAGGAAATTCAAATATGTGCCCTAGTGGCTGTGAATAAAAGCATCATCTGAGCACAAAGGACATCCCAGTGTGAAGATGTTGCTGACTCATCCTCTCTGCTATCTGCCTGGCCTTGGATTTCTGCATAGTAAATTTCCTCCCTGGAGAACTGGCCTGGACCTGTTCTTTCTCAACTTTGGTTTCAGGTCACTTTTCCAATCCAGTAAGGCCACTTTGAATGTAGATCCTATTTTTTAAGGTCTGACACCTTCTCATGAGCATGTCATCCACCAAGTTAATAAACACATTCCCTACTTTGTTATCTAACAATTATCGACAAAAGTGAATTGCCTACTTGGCAGCTGCATGAACTTCTCCACTCCATAGGGAAGACCTGACTCCTACCCCCGACAAGAGGACTAGTTCAGAGTTCCAATCCACGTTGTTCTTCAATCGCTTTAGGTAGGATGGGATGAAGGAAACCATTAATGTAGGGAATGGTTTGTAAAGATACCATTACATGATTTGAAATACAATTCTCAAGTACTTTAAAAGGGTTAATGAGCAATCTGTTCTCTGGCCATGGACCCCTTATAAGCCTACTCTTTCTCTGCTCCAACTACTTCCTTCCAAAAAAAATAGCTTAAGGAATGGTTTACTCAATTACAAGTTCTGGGTCAAATGCTTCTTTGGTCTTGAAGAGCTTAAGAACAACAAACATTTTCCCCCTATATCAAGTAACTGCTGGCCCTCAGCTGAACCCCTGCTTCCATCTGCAATTCTTCAGCCCCCAAATATTGTTGGATGTGTATTCCCTGTATGTTATTTGTTCTTGATGCTATCTTATGGTTTTTCTTTAACCAAACAAGATGCTGTACCAGCACAAATATCTCCCAGGAAAAAGGTCCACAGCAAGTATTTGTGGGGAATGCTGACAGTCTCCAAACAAAGGAAAAGTTCTTTTTTCATGTTCTCTACATTTCAATCCATTTGTTGGAACCTATTAGCACATTCCACTGTCGCTGCAAACAGGCTGTTAATAGATCTGGAGCATGACTGTGGTAGAAAATGCTATTAAAGTTGGAACGTTGTCTTGTTACCTTGAGAGTGAATTATATAAAGGTGCCTAATTATCTCCTAAGCATCTGGCAGATTGGCCAAAGCTGAATAGGGAGGGCTGCCTCATCCTAATGCCTTTCAAATATCAGCAAGGTACAGGGGGCCAGCTCTTAGGGACCCACACCGTGAGTAGCAGGCCACTAACGACATTGCTTTTGACAACTAATTAAGCAGCAGCCCTCCAGCAACTGAGGCAGTGCTGCTTCCCCAGCAAAGCTCTATAGAGACGTAGGCTGATCTGGATCGCCTGGCTGAGCAGCTATTCGAGGTTCACTTCAGAAAACAATTTCCGCTTATGTCATCAAATCAAAAAGTCAATACGATTTTTTAACTTACGTAAAACGTTAAAGGTAAGTTAGACTAAAGCACTAGGGAACCCAGGAGCACACATGCATACATGCACACATACACACACACTTCACCCACCAATTTTCAGATGCTTACCCCTAGGGACCACACACATTCTTTCTGGCATGAAAGTGTGTCCTAATCCTAAATACCAGGGGCCAGACCTGCGATCTGGATTGAGTAACGTGGAAAGCAGTCTTAGTGGTTACTTGAGTAGAGACACACCCATACACAGTTTTATTTCATGGCTCTCCTGTATTTACCAATCAGGGATCATTTGCTTGCAAGAAAGAAAAACTCATTCAAACAAACCCAAGTGAAAAGGTGACCTTATTTGCTAATTGTATTATGTTCTCTTTGATAATCTGTTTATTTCATCTATATCTTGTTCAGCAGGGTCTGTTTGATCTTGGCAGGTGTGCCAGTTTCTCTCCCTTTGTCTCCACTCCCCAACTCCATTCTTCCCCTTCCCAGCTCTGTTCTGTGCTCCAGGAGACCCCTGCTTGCTGCTTCCTGTAGTGTTCAGCCAATGTGAGAAGAAAGCAAGGCTAGGGTATTTCCTCCTCATTCCCTCCCAGCCTTGGCTTCTATAATCCTGTCATTGAAATCATTTCATTTCATCTGAACCATCTGAGTTACATTCTGTTTCCTGCCTGATGCAGTAGAACCTCCAAATGTCCTACCTTTGATCTATCCAGTCTCTCTTCAACCATAATTGCTTTCTAGTTCTATAGATACAAATTCAGGCTAACAGACATTCTCTTTGCAAATTTATTCTGTCTCTTCCCAACTTCACTATAGTTAACTTTCTGATATCTAATCTTTATCAGTAATTGCCATCTATTCTTTCACTCATTTGGAAAATAGTAACATTTGTGTTTTAAAAAACATATAGATATTAATTAATCTTGTTCATTTTGTTACCACAGTCAAGGTTGCGTTTGGGGTTATGCAGTATTGTCTAGGCTCCAAGCCCCATACGGTCAAGCTTGGAGCATTTTTTGCTTATGAAAGCCAAGCACAGTGCTAGCACATAAGAACAGTTAATAAATACATGTCGAGAACAAAGAGAACAAGGAGGAGAACAAGGAGGAGGAGGAATTTGTGCTCTTAGGTTTCATCTGTTCTAGAAAAACTTACAATAGTTATACAAACACTACTGGTAAGAGCTGATATTTATTGAGCATCTACTGTATTCCAGGACTGCAATTTTTATTATATTATCTCATTTAATCCTATGAGCTAAGTACTAGTATCATCTCCATTTAAAATGATAAAGAAACTGAGGCTCTTAGAGGTTAGGAACTTGTTCTAAGTCACCAAGTTAGTAGGTGGCAGAAGCAATCTAGGTCCAACAGTTTACAAAGTCTGTACTCCTAACCAAATCCTATCGCACCCACATGCATGGCTCTGGAGCGTACAGTATACCTCTCCTTCCATTGCTACGTGACCGTCCTTCACAGTTGGAAGGTAGCCCCCAGGACTTCCACTGAGTCTTGTCTTATTCAAGTTAGACATCCCCAGGTCCCCAGCTGTCCCTCACATGGTGCAGTTTATAGACTTCTCACCTTTTTCTAGGGTAGATTTGACCCAAAGTTCTTGTTTAGGTCCCTCCTACCCTCCTTTCCTCGACAGGGAGCTCGCCCAGTATCTATGACCTGTTGATTCAGAACCAGCCACACCAAACAGGCATGGCGTTGTAGCCCTGACACATCCTTATTGGGAGTGATGCATCTGCAGACTGATTGTCCTAACAAGTCACTGGATGATTTACAAGAGGGGTGTGTGTGTGTGTGTGTGTGTGTGTGTGTGTGTGTGTGTGTGTGTAGAAAGGTGTTTGTTTAAATAGAGAGAAAGCAGGACCTGTTTTTCTGGAAGCTGTCTGAAAGCAAGACTTTCTTGATTGGGGGAGCTTAGCAAGCCTGAAATCCCAGCATTTTTTAATCCTTAAAGACCAGACACATTTTCTAGGAAAATGAAAATGAGCTCGTCTCCAAGCCTGTGAACTTCCATGAGCGATGAGATGAGATTTGTTTTCTTTCCTTGTCTAAAGGCCAAATACCTTTTCCATGCCCTGAAAGACTTTGCTGGAGTGAGATTGGGAGTTATCTCCTCTCCCAGAAAGTGGTGCTCTGGCAATGGAACCACTTGTTTGAGAAGTTCTTTCTAGCCGAGTTACTCGAATAGACCAGGAGTTCTTAGATTTTTTTTGTGCTATGGACTCCATAGCAGTCTGGTGACGCCTGTAAACCCCTTCTGAGAATTGTGTTTATAAACAAATTTCCTAATTACACAGGCAATCAGAAAAAATCAATTATATTGCAATATAGTTATTAACACATTTTAAAATTATGATTTAATAACAATGTGTTTCTTTATTAGTACATTAAATATTAATGTTTAAGTCTAATAACTATCATAATTTGAAAGTAGCAATGAACACAAGTGACATTCTAAGATCTCTGCAGCAACTCTAATACGATAGGAAAATGTCTGATTACTACTGGTGACAAAGTTATAGGTACAGTTATAATAGTTCATGGCCTATATTCACAACTAAAAGAAATGCCAACATTCAGTCTGTAGCTAGAGAAAATAGAGATGTCATTTTTTTTTTCAGTAAAATTCACAGACTCCCCCTGGATTGCGTGGGAGGGTAAGAACTCCCGATTAGAGAATTGGAACTTTAGAATCCTAATGGGAGATACTGTAGAAGAGACCAACTCATTTTGTAGATGAGCAAAGGTGGTTTTTGAAGGGTTGAAATCTTCAATAGTGTGATGTCCCTTGTAAGTTCTAGTATTTAGTAAATTTTTTTTTCTTATTAAGAAGTCAGTGGGAAAGGTAGGAGTAAAAATTTAAGGACAGTTGTCTGCTTGGCATATGTTTTGAATTCATCATTTACAAATTGAATAGCAGAAAAGAAAAAAAAGTGCAATCTGAAAAGAGCCTCACTCCTGGACCCCTGGCTAGAGTGTGGATGGTGCCAAGTCACCTCATACACACACACACACACACACACACACACACACACACAAGTCCAAAACAATCTCTCACTTTCCCCTAAAACGACATCCTCAAGCATTCAAAGAGGCACATTATTTTCTGTCAATTGATAATGAGAATACTAAGATGGGGAAACTTCATTTTCACTTTAGTAGATCATTTGAAAGAAATTTACGCACTCCTCAGTGAAAGCTTTTTACTGACATCTTTACTTTTCAAGGCCCAACCATCCTTGGAGTCACGTACCCTCCTGTTAGACATCCAGCAGGTGTCACTGGATACCACTTCCCCTGCTTTACACTGCCTCATACCGCATAACTTCTGCATTACAGCCCAACTAGGTCACTGAAGCTCCCAAAAGAAGAAGAAAAGTCAAACTGTCTCTACCTGTCTTCCCATGGAAGACAATAGGATATCTGGAGATCTGAAAATCTTTAATATCATTTCAGATCTGGAAGTTACCATAGAGAAATCTATCAGGGGTACTAATGGTACTTTGGACAGGACAATTCTTTGGACAGAAGCATCTGGGACCCCCATACTTAATACCAAAAGAGCCCTACCCAAGTCTCTGTGACAGTCACAAGTACCTCCCCACATTTAAAAACATCCCCAAGGGGCAGTCACATGGCCCCTTGTTATGGTGAGAACCACTGGATAAAAGCACAGAGAGGTTATTGAGTTCCCCCAGGATTTAGGGCTAGCCAACTTAGTGATTTTTTTTTTAATAACCCCATTTATTTCCAAAAATGATTTGAATGTGTTGAATGACTTACTTTTTATTTGGGCATAATTCTTCTTCTCTCCATTTTACACATGAGGCAATTGCCCGGTGTCACACAGCTAGAAAGTAGAGGAGATCAGAACATGAATGTTTAGCGAAAGTTCTACCATGTTACCCCTTTGGCCACTCAGTAATGTCTGCTGGGCATTGGTCAACTGTGGGTACCACATGGAATGCCCTGGCGCTGCTCTGACACTCAGAGTCTGACAAATGTCATCATCCCTACAGGTGCTGCAAGGAGCAGCCACGTGTTTCTACGCTTTCATTGGTTTTGACATCATTGCCACCACCGGAGAGGAAGCCAAGAATCCCAATACGTCCATCCCTTATGCTATCACTGCCTCCCTGGTCATCTGCCTGACAGCATATGTATCTGTAAGTACCAAATGTTTGCAGCACCCTCATCTTGACCTTGTCATATTTGACCTTAAAATGTGGCTCTGGGACTGGGTTCCCTTCTGTCAGGAAGTGGTCCTTTCTTTGTGGCTTCTTTGTGTTTGTATGCATGTGTCCATGCCCCCTATATCCCTACCCACCTACGACGAGAAGAAAATCAGGACTCCAAATAGGACATGGGAGAAGCCCCAGGCCCTCACTTCAGCCACGACCTCCGAGTTGCCATCCCCACCCACCCTACACACAGGCTCTTGGTGTCCACTGCTGCCCAGGGATGGCGTGCCGGGAGTGGGCCGCCATCCAAATAGCACAGATCATAGGCTGGCAGTAACGGGTGGGTGTGCGAGCAGAGGCATTGTGGGCCTCTGTGCACCCTCCTCAATGCTCTTCTGTCTTCTGGGAGCTTCCCGGCAGCGAAGAGGCCAGGCTCTCCCAGAGTGGGGAGAGACTGCATCATACTCTAGAGACGCTCTTCCCCTTAAATCCAAGAGGGAAATGCAATTTATTTCTGCTGTTGCTTCCTCTTTTCACACCAGTGCAAGCTCACCCCTGGGGTTTCCCTGACAGAGGAGTTCTCAGAATGAAGCCTTCAGCCTTGTGTCCTCAGAATCACACCTGACACTCCTCACACTTTTGATGTGTTATCTCTCAGCTGCCATCCTAGAATTTCCATCACAAAAATAGTTCAGTCACCTCCAACCCCCCCTCAGCATCTCCCTTTCCCTGAAGAGTAAGCAAAGAAGTGATCTAGAAATGCACCGCCCTCTCCCTTTCAGGCTCTGAACTGCCTTCTTGATGCCATTATTGGCCTTTAGAGGCCAAGGGGCTTTATTGTCTCAGGCCAATTCTGAAGGGGGAGATGTTATGGCAGATCCATGACTTATGAGGGGAGATAGGTCCTGGTTAAGCAAAGCCATGGTGGTCTTGTAGCCCAGAGTAGGACCAGATTCCACCCTGATGCCATAATTTGTTTATTGGCCGGCCTGTCTCCTGGGACTGAGCTAGAAAGAGGAGGTGGAAATATGAGTCTTCATCTGGGTCCCATCAGTTCATTGGCTGCAGATCTTCTATGCACTTATCTTTGGAGTTTTGATCTCTGGCCTTCAGGATGAGAGGGAGTACAGCTGAGACCATGTAGGACCCCGAAAGTATAAAAGCAACGAGAGGCTTGTCCATGTGGGCTGGGTGCCCATGGTCACTGCCAGGCCCTGGCTCCCGTGCCCAGGACTGCAGCTCCTTCCACTGGGTAATATCTGTCCTTCATTGGACTGTCAATGTAGCTCTGCTTCCATGAGGCTGAAATACCTGCAGACTTATTCCTCAAATATGAAAGGGCACAGAGAGATATTAGAGTTTATCTGGTCTAGTCCACTAAATCCACGTGTGGGGAGAAAACACTGAGACCAAGAGCTCCAGAGGCCAAATGACTGGTTTAAACTAAAGGCATATTTCGAGAAGTGCAGATCCGAACCACCGTGCAGGACTTCTGACTTCAGGTCCAGGGCTCTTCCTCTCCTACGGGACATTCGTCCATGCTGTCGATCCCCTCTACCTCCAGCCATGTTTTCTCTTGTTTTAACAGGTGAGCATGATCTTAACTCTGATGGTGCCATATTATGCCATCGACACGGAATCCCCACTCATGGAGATGTTTGTGGCTCATGGGTTCTATGCTGCAAAATTCATAGTGGCCATTGGGTCGGTTGCAGGACTGACAGTCAGCTTGCTGGGCTCCCTCTTCCCAATGCCACGGGTCATTTATGCCATGGCTGGTGATGGGCTCCTTTTCAGGTAAGGGCTATGCTCTGTGGAATGTGTTCTGTTCTGCTATGCCTGTCCAGGAAGAATGTCACCCACTATCAGCCTGACTATAATGTTGATGTGAGTGCCCGTCACATAGACTGTGGCACTTGTCACACACATATCCTGGCAAAGAGTTTGAGTGGAAAGAGCTGAGGCCCTGAAACAGCCCCTCATCTTGACTCTGGGTCCCTCAATCTAGCACAAACTGATCTGTTCCCCTAACCGTCCCCTCTCCTCCTGTTTGACATTGTGTGCTCCTTAGTAAAGATGCTGGGTGCCAAATTGCTATACTAGGTGGCCTCCAAAAGGAAGAATCTATCCCAGAGACATCTTAGGTCTACCCTCATATTGAGGCCTAGTAACTGTTCCTCTCTCCACAGCCCCTCTGAAGTTGAAAATGTTCAGAGTTATAATCAAAGAGGGGATACGGCCCTATGAACAAAACCAAAAAATTGAAGCAACAATAGCTACCATTTATTGAATGTTTGTGTATCCCAGGTGCTTTATACACAGTATCCCATTTAGCTGTCACAATAACTGTTCTGCAGATTAGTACACTAGATGAGTATGCTCAGAGAGACGTAAAAAAAAACAAAAAAAAAACCAACAGCCAACTTGCCCCAAGTCCCCCAGTTACTGCGGGTGCGGAAGGCAAGATTTGAACTCAGGACTGTCTGACTCCGAAGACCAGACTTTTAACCACACCAATATATTGACTTTTCTACCCCTCTATGTTGGCCATGAAGTGGCTTATCTGCCCATGGTACAAATAGAATGTGGCCCTATCTCTTGGTTCCCAGTGCCCATTTGTGAGGGGCTTGCAAGGAAGACATTCTTCTAGTGCACAAAACAAGGAGTAAACCATGGAAGCCAAGGAGGTGCAGAGGGATCCAGCTCAGGGACTTTATCTCAACCACAGGCTGTCATCTTCTGCTCCAGTTCCTCAGCCCACCCCCTAAACTCATCACCAGGTCAGAGCTGCTATTTTGGAGGAGCTGGACAGATCAAGAAGAACCTGACCATGATGGAGGTGTGACAACTTCACACATCCAAAAGGTTTTTCTGCTTTCCAAGAAAATTATTCAGCCCCACCTCCAGAGAGTTTCACATACCGCATTTCCCTGAAAATCAGACCTAGCTGGATAATCAGCTCTAATGAATCTTTTGGAGCAAAAATTAATGTAAGACCCAGTCTTATTTTAATATAATATAGGACCGGGTCTCTATATAATATAATATAATATAATATAATATAATATAATATAATATAATATAATATAATATAATATAATATAATATAATATAATACCAGGTCTCATATTGATTTTTGCTCCAAAAGACACATTAGAGCTGATTGTCCAGCTAGGTCTGATTTTCAGGGAAACACGGTAGTTGGCCCCAGGTGAAATCTGAAAATATGTGTTTCTCACAAGCTCCAAGGTGATGTCCGCGCTGCTAACCCACGGACCACACTTTGGGTAACGCGGGTCTAGAGGACCCCAAGCAGATGTGTGATTTCTCCAACTATCCCCTTCTTCCCGGCAAAGCCTAGACTTCAACGTAGTTTTCTGAAATACCTCCTAGATTCAAGTCTCCTCACAGAATGAATTAGGAACTTTAACAAAAAAGTTTGTCTCGAAACTAAGGAATTACAGTAAAATCTTTTAAAATTATATTCCAGGAACCAAATCCTGGGGTAGGAATCACAGCTGTCTTTATAGCAATGAATCCAGAAATAAATTGGAAGGGCAGGCCCAGGAGGCCTTCAGCCAGGCTAGAGTCAGTCCCCATCTATTAACCGTGTGCTTCCGTTAACCCCCAGGTTTCTGGCTCATGTGAGCTCCTACACAGAGACACCAGTGGTGGCCTGCATTGTGTCGGGGTTCCTGGCGGCTCTCCTCTCGCTGTTAGTCAGCCTGAGGGACCTGATAGAGATGATGTCCATCGGCACACTCCTCGCCTACACCTTGGTCTCTGTCTGCGTCTTGCTCCTCCGATACCAACCAGAGAGCGACATCGATGGTTTTGTCAAGTTCTTGTCTGAGGAGCACACAAAGAAGAAGGAGGGCATTCTGGCTGACGGTGAGAAGGAAGTGTGTTCTCCTATGAGTGAAGGGGAAGAGTTTTCCAGCCCCGCCACCAACACATGCGGGGCCAAGAACTTACCGTCCTTGGGAGACAATGAGATGCTCATAGGGAAATCAGACAAGTCGGCCTACACTGTTAACCACCCCAACTACGGCACGGTGGACATGACCACAGGCATAGAAGCCGAGGAGTCTGAAAACATTTATCTCATCAAGTTAAAAAAACTGATCGGGCCCCGTTACTACACCATGAGGATCCGGCTGGGCCTTCCAGGCAAGATGGACCGTCCCACAGCCGCGACAGGGCACACGGTTACCATCTGCGTGCTCCTGCTCTTCATCCTCATGTTCATCTTCTGCTCCTTCATCATTTTTGGTTCCCAATACATCTCCGAGCAGAGCTGGTGGGCCATCCTGCTGGTTGTTCTGATGCTGCTGCTGATCAGCGCCCTGGTGTTTGTGATCCTGCAGCAGCCAGAGAACCCCAAGAAGCTGCCCTACATGGCCCCCTGCCTCCCCTTTGTGCCTGCCTTCGCCATGCTGGTGAACATCTATCTCATGCTAAAGCTCTCCACCATCACTTGGATCCGGTTTGCTGTCTGGTGCTTTGTGGGTAAGCAACTTCCCTTAGAGCTGTGCAAGTTCCTGTTAAGGCCTAAACAGACTTACTCCAGAATTACCTCCTTGCTGGGCAAGGGATTGCTGTTCCAAGACACACCTGGCTGGTTCTGTGGACACTCACTTTCTGCATTACTCAATAGAGCCAGCCGCACCCTCTCTGTCACTGGTCCTGAAGAATGATGCTGATCAATCCATCACTTCATACTAATATCGGACGGTCTTCTTATGGATAATTAATACCATAAAAAGCCCACTTTAAATTAATCCACCTAAAAAAGGAGAGAAAATAGCATCGTAAAAGTGAGGGTGGGAAAGGTTGATTGAAATTTTATCTTAGCAACTAAAATTCATGAAACTAAAAATTATGGGGGCAAAAAGTATCTTACGTATGACAAAATTAAATTAAAATACCAATCAGGGCCTATTTTTTTAAATGATCAAAGTATTAATTAAGTGTGGATTTTTTGGCATAATTTTTCTGACAAAATTACATCATGGCACCATTTAACACACTGACCTTTATAAAATATTCAAGACTGTTTTATTTTTTCCCAAAGTCCTTCTTCATCCTTTGCTATTCTGATCATTCTCTTGAGAAGTACCCATCACACCATCATCCTTGATAATTTTCTCTTCTGTTGATAACTGATATGACTCTGTCTGGTCCTCAATTGTCCATAGCTTTGGGTGTAGGTTACAGTTGCTCTCTTTTACTGCCTTCAGACAGTTCGGTACCTTTCCCAATATTTCTAATTTTCCTTTGTGATCCATTTATATTATATTATGACAAACACATTATATGTTTATCATGTCTACCAATCATTAATGTTGATGAGATGGCAGGGATTTGTGTCTGTGATAACTTGAGAGAAAAGAGTAAGTGAAGATTAATTTTAAAGTTCCTTAGTCATTATTTTTATGTCCCTATACAACTTAGTAACCCTAGGATCTCTGGTAACAAATACTTAGCTAAGGAGAATCCTTAGGTGCTTTGAGGAATAGGAAAGTAATAGAATAAGTAACCTCTGCCTTAAAGAGGAGCAAGACAAATACACGTGAATCCACTAGCCTGGGCAAGGCCGTGTAGAAACTCTTTGATTAGTAGTCCATCCAGGCCTTTAGGCCAGGAATGTGGGTGCTCAACGTTGTGTCCTCTGAATCTCCAAGAGGTTAAATTGCATGCTCAAGGTCAACAGGAATAATTCACAGGAAGTTATTCACAGAGCTATTACTACAATCCATTATCTCAATGCTCAGATCTGGGGCTCACCCTTACCAGGGTGCCTCTGAGCAGACCTATTCATTGGATCAGAATGTTTCATATAGAGTGTGTGCAGATTAACAAGTAACATCAGGGCTGGCTTCCAGGGCATATGACCTGTACAATCACATAAGGCCCTTGCACTGGGATTAATGCTCAGCTGCTGCCTTCTTGAATTCTTCATAGTTTTTCAACGAGAGGCTCCATGGTTTCACTTTACACCGGTATCCACAAATTAAGTAGCTGGTCCAGCATAGTATCTATGGTTTCTGGAATACCAAAGGCATTCTGCAAAAGTGGTGAGGTAGCAGGGACCCTTGCCTTTGTTTTGGAGTCCAACAGGCCCAGGTTCTAATCACAGCTCCGCCACCTCTGTGTCTTGTGACCTTGGGAAATTCATTCCTTTAGGCCTCAGTTTACAGTTTACTCATCTATAAAAAGGGAGATAATGTATTAGCCTTGATCTGGTTGCTATTTGGTGCTTTAGTAAGAAAATATTGGGAAAGCAATAAGAACTATTTATTTCCTGCCTTTCTTTTCAACATCTAAAATGATTCATTGTCCCCCAGACTAGCTATCACATGCCAAAGCACAACGTGAACCTGTTCTGACTCAGGCTGCCCTCCCAGTTATCAGGCAGGAGAAAACTCCCAGAGGGCCTTTTGTAATCTTGCTGATAGCACAAACTTCAAACGCACTCTAGAAACCTATACTGACATGGGAGGGTGCCCCCCTGCTGCCTGGGCTGGTCAGACAGAGGGTACAGGAGCCCACAGTTCATCACCCAGCTGCGAGCTACTAACTGCTTTGGTATCATGATTTTTGAAGATTGGTGTTGAGTTTCACCTACAAGAAAGATTCTCAACCCTGACTACACACACGTCAGAATCACTTGTGTCACTTCTAAAATACTCTATGCTCAGGATCTCTGCACAGAGATTTTCTCACTCAATTGGTCTGTTATGGTCAATTTGGGGTGTTTTTTTAAATCTCCCCCAGATCATTTTAATGTGCAGCCAGGTTTACAATAATCTGGAACAGTGATTCTCAGAGTATGCTCCCAGACCAGCAGCATCAAGGTTATGTGGAAACTACCATGTTTTCCCGAAAATGAGACCGGGTCTCATATTAACGTTTGCTCCAAAAGACGCATTAGGGCTTATGCTCAGGGGATGTCATCCTGAAAAATCATGCTAAGACTTGTTTTCCAGTTAGGTCTTATTTGCGGGGAAACACGGTAGTTAGAAATGCACTGTTGGACCCCATCCCGCACCTACAGAATCAGAATCTCCCTGGGCAATTTAGGTTTGAACAAGTCCTCCAGGTGATTCTGAGGCATGCTCAAATTTGAAAGCCACTCATCTAGAGAGAAGAAGATATGAGCAAGTAAGGCAGATAATTTATTTACAAAGCTCCCTGTTTTTCAAAACAAATTTTTGCATATATAAAATATATCCATCCTGCAACCCCTGACTGGCTGACAAAATCTTTAATATTATAGAATAAACATCCCATCTCTAAACTTCTGAGTCTCCAAAATGTCAGATTTTTTCTTCTTAATATCTCTATTCAGAGTATAGCTTTCCTGGGGAGAAGAGTAGAGATATTTTTAAATGGAGCGTCTTATGAAACATCAGCTACTTTTTATAAAGAAGATTTACATGGTTAGGCTGAGTCATAACTTGATAATCTTCTTGGATACATTTTTTTTACCCAGCCTTCTCTAAATGAATCTTAATTACAGCATTTTTGTCACAATGTTTTGCTGAGCTTTGACCTTCAGAAGACACAACTCATAGAGTTGAATGAGGCAGAAATCCCAACAAGATTACCTAGCATTTGTTTCTTTTCCTTCAGAAAAGAGAAAGAACACAATAGCAAATGTTTAATAATCCCAACAAAATGAGCACAAAGCAGCCTTCACTCTCCTGACTTTTAGCTGATGCAGTTTTGTGAAGAAAAACACCTAAAAGAGTCGGGCAGAGTCTCAGGGGATGTGAAGTAGCCAGGAGCAGTGAGATCACTGTCTGATGGTATTTTCATGGGCATCTTCGAGGTCTACTGTTTCCTATGGGTCTTTATTATGAATTGATCATCTGTTAGATTGCTTCGTGGGCCCCCTTACCCTGAGAGCTGCCAAGTTTTCATCTGGAATGTTTTCAGTCCCTCTGAGAAAAACATTTTTATCTATCGATTTAGAAAAATGCTAGAACTTGTGATTTCGGCAATGGACCCCATGTATCCCATAGTAAAACACAAATATTCCAAACAGAAGACCCCTCCCCCCAGCCCTTATGACCTTTGTCTGAGCTAGCATCTGAAATCTTATTGGAAATTGACCAACGCGGCCATTTTGATGAAGGGAAGAGGAGGGAAAAAGGATGCTATGAATTGGGATCTGAGAGGGCACCAAGGTAAACAAATTTCTGATGATATGTCCCATAAATAAGTTTGAAATTCTCCTTGTAGGCGGAGGAGAAAACCACTGGCAACTTCAGCATCAAAATCATTCTCAGAAGAGCAAGAAAGATCGTGAAGTCCAGGCTGAGGGTGGCAACAGGGCCAGTGGGATTCCAAGAAGGAGGGAATATAGAGAGTAATCCTGCAATAGTCAAGGCTGCCTGCTGGCAGAGGTGCTGCACTGGACAGGGAGCACGTGGGGAGGAAAGGGAGGGTGATCCCACAGTTCTGCCCCCAGGGCCAGCTGAGAATGAAGGGAGAGGGGACCATCGCAGAGGTGGAAGGCCCTGGGACACACTTAGAGCCATGAAAGAACGGGTATTGGGCTTCTTTCCTCCAACATTACGTTTGTGAGATTCATCCACCTTGTTGCCTATAATGTTAGTTTGTCCATTCTCCTTGCCGTCCAGCCTTCCCCTGTGGTAACATACCACAAGGTATTTATCCATTCTAGTGTCCGTGGACATTTAGCTTGTTTCCAGTTTGGGGCGGTTATGAATAGAGCTGCTATGAACATTCTTGTACATGTGTTTGGTGGTCACATGGACACATTTCCTTTGGGTTCTATTGAGTTAAAAGTGGAATTGCTGGCTTCGATTATTGGATTTTTTAATATCCTTTAACAAGAGCACATTGTGTCTCATGGACGTTATACCCTTCAAATAAAGTAAGGGTCCGCAACTCCATTTTGTAGATGGGAAACTGAGGTATAAAGTAATGTGATTTTTATGTTAGATCAGTTGCAGGGCCAGGGAGAGAACCCCCTCCACCACCCCACCCTAAAGCTGCACCACCTGGCCACATCATATGAAACAAACTTTATTGTTATTACAATCAACAGGGCTGTGGTGGTATTTTAAAAAATAACCAGCAAAGTTTTGGGGGATTGCGCTGAATGGGAGGACACCGTATTACCATCCAGTCTTCATTTCTGCATTGTCAAAGGTCTGTTTTGGAAAGTTAATCCCAGAGTAGTGAAAATAAAAAAGGCTCTGAGCATAACAAAGCACCTCAGTTATCTGCAGCGGGCAGGGCATCCTGCTGGAAAGTGCACCCCAGGAAGAGGCAGCTCCACCCAGCCTGAGGTCAGGGGGCCCACCTCCTCTGTCCCTGAGCCTGGAGCCGCATGCATGCCCAGGGCAGGAAGCTCCTGGGGGACTCCAGAGGTCAAGGACCTGCCCCATAACCCAAGTTTGTGCCCGCACAGTCGGAAATCTGTTACTGTCTATCTCCAGGTCACCCAGTCTCTTTTCAGAGTTGAATGTTTGTTCCAGGTTTTCTCCTATATGATCCAGAGGACCTCCACCTCCCACTACTCTCACTTGTAGTTTGGGGTCATTTGCTTAATTATTATCACAGGATGGATCAATACAAGTAGAGAAAGTAGGTGTTCTGCCAGCTCATGCTGAGGTCCCCTAGCATCTGAAGGCAGGCTTGGCATTCCTAAACCTTCCCTGGGGGCATCAAGGTGGGACGAGAACACCATCCATTTAGACTCAAGCAATGTGAGATCCAGTGCCATTTCAATCACTGATTTATTGTGCAGTTCTTCACTTCTCTGGGATGAGGGATGAGAAAGTGCTTTTTTTATGAAGGGTTTTACAATCACAAAGTGTTCTGTTGCGTAAAGAAAGCCCATTCAATTGCCGAAGGCATGATTCTTCATCTTGTGTAGCCTGAACCTCTCCACCAGAGAACTCTATCCGGAAAAGAAGCCGAAACCTCCCTTTCAACATTTCCCTTCGCTGCAAACAGCCTTTCACAGGATTCATAACCATTACCTTTGACCCAGGCTGGCATTCAGCCCATGTGCCCGGGTACAGCCATGTCTGTTGTTAAACACTGAAACACTTCTGTGCCGGCTGCTAACTAGTCACTGCCTTCAGTGCCCACTCCCACCAGATCCGTCAACTGAAAAAATAACTCCAGTCCAACAGGGGGGCCTCCAGGTCCCCTATTTTTGGGCTGCAGCACAAAAATTGATTCCCTTATGATTTTCAACATCACACCTGCCATTCATTTATTACAGATATAAGATGTGTAACAACAAAGCAATAGATCAAAGTTCTTAAAGGAATAGCAGAATTAAATGTGGAAATAGAATAAATAGTATTATTTAACAATTAGACATCTTATGCTTGAGGCTTGGTTCCAAATGACTTCTGGCTTATGCCAAAACCAAACTCACTCTCAAAAATAAAAGTTTGCCATCTGTAAGCGTTTACAAAAAGATATGACACCAGTCCCAGTGCCAACCGAAGTAACAGTGCCCCAGAATTATTTCGAGCAATGATAGCATCATTGAAATAAGTGCATAGCCTCATAAGATGAACAGTTTTTCCCCCACAGGTATAAATAACTCAGGGAAATTTTAATACTGCTGGATATCAGATGATATTAAGGGCTTCTTATTAGTTTTTAGATGTGATAATGACACTAAGTTTTTTAAAGGAGTCTGTTTGACAAATACATACTAAAATATTTATAGATGAAACAGGATGGAAGGGATTTGTTTCAAAATAATCTAAAGAGAAGGGACTAGGGGAGCGGGTGGGTGTCAGAAGGGAGCTAGTGATGAGTACATGGAATTCTTTACATCATTCTCCCCCTTTTTGTATATGTTTGAAATTCTTCAAAATAAAGTGTTAAGCAAAATTGCTTTCGATCAGTCTATACCTCATAGTCACTCTGGTACATGAGTGAACCCTGGATTAGGACATGGAGAGACCCAGAAGGTTTCATAGTTGCACCGTGAGCCACGTGGCTGTGGACAATCCTTTATTTTGCCCTGTGCCCAGTTTCCTGTCTGTGAAACGCACATAGTCATAAACACATAAACACACACACACACACACACACACACACACACACGCATGCTAGAAGTCTAAACAAGATAACATCTGTTTAACATTTTGAGCTCCTTGGAAGAAAGGTACAACATTAATGGTGCATCATTACAGGGCCTCAGCACCCAGAGATGTTGTGAGAAGTTTAGTTTAGATGATTCAGGATTCCCAGAATCCCCACAGATTTTTCAGAAACTACTTCATGCTTAGTTCTCTGAGCCAAGTGAAAGAAGGAGCAGAAACAAAACACCCTGCTTCTACACAGGAGGCTTTTAGCAGCTCTGTTTACTCCTCCAACACAAAGCCCTTGTTTATGTGTGACAGATGGTAGTACATGTTTCTCTCCTCTCTCTGTCTTTCTCTCTCTCTCACTCCCTCCCTCCCTCCCTCCCTCACTTCACTTGTTCCCTTCTGTTTCTTTGTCACCCTCCATTTTTTTTCTTTTCCCTGATCCTTCTCTGCCTCACCCTACTTTTCCCGAGTTGACTCAAGGGGCTAGCAAGAAGGACAAAGGCAGACCGAATGCCAAGACCTAGTAGGAGAATGCCTTTGCCCAAGCTGACTATTCTGTCAGGCTGCACGCACTGTCCCTTCTTGGTTCACAGCACTCATATTTGAAATGTGTTTTTCAAGACAGAGTGACACACCTTTGAAACTGTAGGGGGCTCAGAGTAAACATTTAAAAGGCCCATAAATATTTATGTGGCAGGTTTCCATGGGCTGCTTTCCCAAACTAATCATAGTCAACACATTCACACACACACACACACACACACACACACACACACACACACACACAGTTCTTTCCAGGCCCAGCCACTCCCAAAGAACAAATGTAGACCTAGTCTTTTATTAAATATTTACTGCAATAAACATAGTCTATAAACCAGCCAAGGGAAGGAAGGTGCGAAGGACTGGACATGCAAGAGCCTTTTCTAGATCCACATGGAAGAATGCTGGTTCTGCCCCTCTTAGACCCAGGCAAGTGACTTAGTGTTTCCCAACCTCTGTTTCTTCTTCCGTAAAATGAGGGTATTCAAATAGGTGGATGATCTATAGACTCTTTTCCAGTTCTCAATACCAGTGATCCTATGAGCAATCGCACCAAGGCTCTTAAAGAGTTCCCATAAATATCAATCTACCTGATACCCCAGTTCCTGGTGGGGGCAGGAGAAGGTCTGTCAGAACATATGCCAAACCAGTGCTTGAATGATGTGAGGAGAGGCAAAGAAGTTAGGGGCAAAAGGAAAGGGAAGAAAAAAGGCATTGAGTTCAGCATGGAAATAAGTACGGTCAGAGAAGGGGATCAGAGAAGCAAGAACTGATATAATAGATGCAAGCTGGAGTAGGAGGCAAGATTTGGCACTTGCCTGGATGTCTAAGAGAAAACAGAGAGAGAGAAAAAGAAAACTTGGTCAAAAGAAGGTGTGTGCTAATTCCACTTTTGTCCCCTGAAATTTATTTGCGGGTCTCAGACACGCTTCCAACAAAGGCATTCTCCGTGAAGGGACAGACATCTGGCCCTTTTAAAAGAGGTCTTAATTCGATGCCTCATTCTACAGAGGGGAAGTAACTGTCCCCCATGGTGACTCCCTACCCCCAGACAAGAAAGAGTAAAGATCTGTGCTCAGAAAAATGAAGTAGCTATTTGAGAAGTAATAGCTACATCTGCAAATGATTAACTCTAGGGTTTATTACCAATGTGGACCATAAATGTCTGCTTACTTTGGCTCCTGAAAAGTTGATTTCATGGTGGGGGTGGAGGGGGATTTGAGACAAGGAAGAAGAAATCCAAGCTTTAACAGACACATTTCAAATTCAAAAAGGAGCAGGATTTCTCAAGTACCAGAGCAGAAAGCAGGCTTGACCTTGCTGGTCTAAGCAAGAAGCCCAGCAAATACCTGCAGGGTTTGTAAAGTCAAAGGGACTGGTTCCACTCAGAAAACGGTTGGTGGGGAGGGGTGCTGGAAGGAAGCTTAACTGAGTGGCCCCAAGTGAACAGGCCATAATACGGCCAGAGTTGGCAGTGGATTACATGCATCAGGAGCTTTACATTCCTGATCTCAGAGGTTGTCAGCCCTGGCTGACTGTTAGAATCACCTGTGGACCTTTAAAAACATACCTATGTTTGGGCCACACTGCAGACCAATTAAATCAGAATCTCCAAGGGTGGGGCTCGAGCATCAGGATGGTTCAAAAACTCCCCAGGTGACCCCTCAGGTGCAGCCAGCGTTGAAAACTACTGCTTAATTAGTATCATTCTTACAGCAACCCCATGTTATAGATATAACACCGTTTAACTTACAACTCTCATAGGTTTACAGGAGAGAAAACTGAGGAACAAAGAGGCTAAGTAACTAGTCCAGGGTTACATAGCTAAGTGGAGGCAGGATTTGAACTCACAGCTCACCCTCTTAATCGTCATGCCCAATTACCTCCCACGTCTATGGTTTTCAGCTTTCCAAGCTCTGAAACTTCATGGGCTTTTCCAGGTAGAAAATCAGGGCTTTCAAACTATTTTTATATATTATTTCAAAAAAATTCTAATAGAATGAAACATTAGCCCATATTAAGGCTACTCATTAGCTAAGAAGGCATGTTTCTTTCTTTTGCTTGGAATGACATCAAAACAAGGAGCTGCACTGGATATTTCATGCTCATTAGGGGTTCTCATTCATTCATTCAACAAACATTAAGTGCCGGTTTTCTGCAGAGTCTATAAAATGGAGCCACGCTGTGCGGGTCACCACACAACAGATGTTCAAAGGGCCGTAACAGTGGCATGCACTAGACACTCCGAGAGGCACTAACATATTATGCTTTTAGTGAGAGAAAAACAGCAAGGGAAATCGTAGGATAATATATACACGTTGCTGAGTGGCAAAATAAAAGATGGAGGCAAAGAATAATAAACTGTAGTGAGAATGTTGGGAATACACTGTTGCTGATCCATAAATATTTAACCCAGGGTTTAAAAGATGTAAATTCCTGGCTGGCACCTACACAAGTGTAGTAAGCTGGATATCAACAAGGTAGGTGGGGACTGTGGTGACCTAGAGAACCCATATCCTGTCTAACAAGTCAACTAGTTCTTACCGCCAGCCTAAAGTTGCCATCTAGGAATGTGGGTGCAGTGTTGTCAGACTTTCTGACTTTTTCAGGGGAAGCTGTACATATGGGTTGCTTAATGCAAGATCTCCCAATTTTTAAGTGGCCTCTAATTCAAGTCTTTTCAAACAACAATATGGACCAGAGAAAATTCACTCATCACCTGCTCTGCTTGCACCATCGAGAGTGATCTCCCCATTGGTCTCAAGGATCCCAGAGCAACAGCTCATTCACCTGTGCCTTTCCCCTCCTGCAGGTATGCTCATTTATTTTGGATACGGCATCTGGAACAGCACCCTGGAAATCAGCGCCCGAGAAGAGGCCCTGCACCAAAGCACATACCAGCGCTACGACGTGGATGACCCTTTCTCCGTGGAGGAGGGTTTCTCCTACGCCACGGAGGGTGAGAGCCAGGAGAACTGGGGTGGGCCGGCTGAAGACAAAGGCTTCTATTACCAACAGATGTCAGATGCGAAGGCAAACACCCGGACAAGTAGCAAAGCGAAGAGTAAAAGCAAACACAAACAGAACTCCGAGGCCCTGATTGCAAACGATGAGTTAGATTACTCTCCAGAGTAGGGGAAAACACACGAGAAGTGTATAGAAATGGTGGTGATTTATTTCCAGTAACTTAACCTGTGGGCTAGAAGGTGAAAACTTTTTTGCCTCTCATTTCAAAACTCCAGCATTCCCCAACGTCATAGCCTGTCATTTGCTACTTTTGCTCTTCAGGGTAGTTCTGTCAAAGGGTTTAACCTGGGTCCCCTCACTGGTCCCCTTGTAAACAACAAAAACTAAAACTAAACAAGAGGCTACAAGACATTCTATCTTAGGGCAACCGTCAGAGCTGATGGCAGCAGATGTTTCCTAGATCTTTGCTTTGCTGGTTGAATCTTTTTGCTTCTTACTGAGACCCCCAGAAGCAAGGAGCAAACATGTTGGACCACACTGAGGCTGAGCTCCTCCAGGAGATGGGCCAAAGCAGGTGGGTGTGGGCACAAGGCAGCATTTCTACCACCTGAGACCACAAGGGCAAAGCTCTGTGCTCAGCATGCCTGGCTGAGAGCTGCTCCCCAAGGGTGGGCAGGTGGCACTGGCACTGCCTCAGCAAGCAACATTTTGTTCTGAAATTGCACAAAAACGCATTCATGGAAAGATACATGCTTCTTTTTATTCATCAATGTCTCCAAACTGTAACTTTGGGGTCCAGCAAAGGTCAAGGACTCTGAGACCATTTCCCCTAAGGTGTCAGATGCACCAGAAAGTAATCATGCAGACCCAGTAATGTGGTGAGAAGCACCATCTAAGCTCTCCTTCAATGATCAGGAAAAAAAAGGAAATAACTATCTCTTGCAGTGAAGGCCAGAAGGGCATTGGCAGAAACTAACTCTCTGTCATGTCTTCTCTTATACCGGACTCTAAGCTCCTGCTGATATAATGAAAGAGGGCAAAGTTGGAGCATGATTTCATGGCACTAATATGCCTTGAAGAAGGAGGCTGTTTGTTTTATAATCAGATAAAAATCTTTACAAGGAGAAGTGACCCAGCCACTGAGATCACATTGCAAATTCTATTTCAGATTTCTAAAATTATCATTTCTGTAGCTTTTTGAGATATGCCACCACTTGATTGGTGGGTGCTACTCTGAAAACAGAAATGTTGAAGCACAGCGTCTTAGGTAATGGCATTCCATGAGATCACATTTCACTTCTGAAACTTATTCTCCTGGAGTAGCTCACTGTTAGCCATGTATTTTTCCTGCTAATTCCCTGAGCAGTTTCGCTGAAGCTCAGAAAAATATCTACCTGGTATGGTCTAAATCTGGGCCACAAGGGAGGCTCTTAAAGGAATTTTCTCAGAAACAAGCTAGATGAGAGAACCTGCAACAGAAAAAAAGGGATCTATAAATTCTCCTCTCGGGTTACAGGGAATCCAGCACAGCACTGAGATATGTACGCATATGTGGAAAGGCCCCCTTTGGATCAAACTAAAATCTTTGTAAGAATTTCATGAACGGGAGGCAAAGTAGCAAATTCCTTGCTCTCTCTCTCTCCTGGATCTAGCATTATGCCAAAAGTTTTCCAGAATACATGGACTAATGTGTAAGTTTATTCTGTCTTACAGGTGAGGCTAGTGCCGTCTTGGCACATTTTAGGATGATAGAGAGAGGCACACATCCATTTTTTCACTCAACTAACACTGATTGCGATGTCCCAAGTGCTAAGTGATGGCAATGAAAAGATGTGTGACATCTGCCCTGGGAGGCTCACAGTTCAGAGAATGGGCAGAACTGGAGACTGTTAACTGTAGATAAAACAGGTGAACCTGACAGGTCCCGATGGGTGATGCACTAGCTGTAACATAGGATAAAAGAAAACAGTCAGTTGGAACTATATTTTAATATGCTTTTAAATAAATTGCATATCATACCCATAGCCAACGTATGCCATTTAAATTCAAATAATTACTATTTTCTAGATCTTCTTTTTCACGCCTCTATATTAATTGTTTATAACTCTGGTTTCCTGAGGTCATTTTAATGTGATGTTTGACAATGCCATGTTTTCTCTCCCCTAAATTTAACCATAAAGACACAGTACCTAGTCTGTGAAATACATCTTTGAGGGTTAATTATAAACTAATTATCAGTAATTTGGGTGAAAATGAAGTTTTGAACTGGTTTTAGAACTCCACAAATTGGCCTGGTTTAAATATAATCTGTTAAGCTTGAGGTACATCCAGATCGATGGGGTGGGGCTATATTCATTAAAAGTGTTCAAAGAGAAATATGAATGCAAAATAACAAAATCTTAATGTGGGTGGAAGAGCTTCCTTTTACTAGTGAGGTTTAGCTGTTAAAGTAATAGTGGTCTGGTGGCAGATATATGCAATTTCTGTGGCATGAGAAGAAAGAGCACATGCTTTGGTAAACACTGTTGGTAGTGATTTCGGGAAGATTCTATGAACCACTCTTATTTCAGGAGTCTCTTCTATAATCTTTTTAAGCTTTGCTCTCTTTATTTCTCTAAAGTTGTTTACTCATCTCCCTAGGAACCTTGGCTTTAAAAAAAAAAGTAGTCAATATGTTAGAAAAAGGTTATTTTAAGGTAAATCGATATGTTTTTCTTCACGTTGCACAGCCTCTGTGAAACAATCCCAGGTTTCACAATGCAGTTTTCAAAATACCATCAATCTAGAATGATTTTATTAGTGTTTCCTAACAATTTTCTTAAGACCACATTTGTGAAACCACCTTAAACATAAGATCACCTTATAAATAATTACCATAGAAACTTAGCCCCCTGGAAAGGAGTCCAAGGAAGACCTACATTTTTGAATTCTCTATAGCAAGAGCTCTTCCAGCGAGGTTTCATCATGTAGATTTGGGGTTTGGAGACAATTGTTTGATTGTTTTTCATTGTAGTCTATGTATTGGTAGTCTGCTTTGTCTCAAAAGGATTTGAGGTGGCTATCAAATTACATGTAATACCAAAAAAATTAAGTGAGGAGCTTAGGGAAAAAAGAAAGGATAAGACAAAGCTGGAAGTGTGTTTAGTGTACAATGCAGAACCTTGCTCTGCATTGCTAATTGCTAGTGAGGGGGCCACTTGAAAAATAATGCAGTTGTTGGTAATGACAGAAACAAGTACTCCTGCATGATAAGAACAAATCTTTCCCCATACGTGCAGAGAATTGCAACAGCATAGATTATTGAAACCCACAGATAAGCTTCAGACCTGGATTTTGCCAGGTACAGGTACCTGGTGTATAGTGGATGTTCAATAAATATCTGATGATCGGATGAATGAAAGGACAGATAGGTTGATGGATGGGTGGATGAAAGAAAAAATGAAATATCATTTATTCAACAGTTTTTTGTGGAGTGCTTATTATGTGCTATAGCATAAGAAATAGGGGAAATAGGGTATATAAATAAAGAGCAATAGTGAAAGTGACAGGTGAGATGAGGGAGTTATAATGTGCCGTAGGAGTTCAAATATGGAAAGGACCTCCTTCGATTGGAAGGAAAGATCATAGAGAATGCAGCCCTTGTGTTGAGCCTCGTGGAACGGACAGAATTGTGTTGGGTAGAAACGGGGGTAGGCTTGCTAAGTGGAGCATCAGCGTGAGTAAGGTGTAGACTATGTACTGTGCCTCCTTCCAGGAAAAGCAAGAAGCTAGTCTGACAGGAGCTTATGATTTATGAATGACTTATATATGGAACAGTAAGTAAGCAATCAGGCTGAGAAAGCAGGTTAGGGCTCACCCACAGATAGACGTCAACAAAGAAATGAGCTGGCTGGCTCTCCTTGGGTGGGGACGCACTGAAGAAATGATGAAAGTATGAATCAGGGAAGGCTGGACTTTAAGAAGCTGGGGCCTTGCCTTCATCTGCCTATTCAAGGAGCTAACAAATCACATGCACACTACAAGTTGATTTAACATATTAAGGGGAAAAAAATATCCATACTTAAAGCAATTTATGATTCTTCCTTTGAGTCCTGTGTCTGATTTGATCGTTAACCTAGGAGAAGCATTTAACATGTGGACAAACAGTGCAAAGTTATTTGCAGCCACTTCAAATTTTTCAACAATAAGTTGAAACAACCAAACCTAATAAGTTCTTATTAATATATCGATCTTATCTAAACAGTAAAACCTTGGCTCAAGATTTTACTCAGCTGGAGTGCAAGTCCACTTTGAACTAGTGAAAGGAATGGAACGATAGAATTAGGTTAAGAATCCAGTTCTACTTCTTAGTAACTAACTAATATCTAATCAAATGTGTGCATAATAGTCATGATGAGCCTGTTTAAATAAACAGGAAAGAAAGTTATTGGATTTAATGATCCCTCCTTCTCTGGAACCTGTGGGCTAGTCAGCATGTAAACCTGGTATATATTGGGAAACAAAACACAGATTCCTGTAAAGAAATATCTTTTCCCTATTCTCCTGAAAAGAGTTGATAAACTTGACCTCCTCTACAACACAGTTGTTGGAAGTCTACCTTACAAGGGATTGCCTCTTCTCTGCATTATAAAGAGAAGTTACAAGAGTTTGAGAATCAGCCTCAAAGACGAGAGGAAATTCCCACCAGCTTTTACCAAGGTCCTGAGATATCAGTGGAAGCCCACTGACAGTCAAATACCTATCTTGTATCTCAGAAGAGAAAATCTTGTTAGGTGGAGAAGTCAGAAATCGGGAAATGGGTCTAAAGCCAGAGCTGGGGTCAGCTCTCTGAGTCCAGTGGCAATTAACGGTCCACTCTTGGATTTAAGCCTTCAGGTTAGTGAGCAATCCACAGATGGCCTTCATTTCTTATGCTTGTGTGGAGAGGAAGTGCAAAGGAAACACACACTCCCAAGGTGGCCATGAGGTCTGCATGACAGCACTCCATTTTCATGCCATTTGGAACCAGACTGGTCAAGGAGGGTGATTCTATCCAAAATTTTTACAAAGCCTAGGTTTCCCTTGTATGCATGTAACCTCCCTGACACTAGGGACCTGTTTGTCTACCAGGGCCCTTTGTAGTCAGAGAGAGAGAGACAGAGAGAGAGAACGCCAGGATGCTGTTTTACCACAGAATTTATTTACTTCATATTTCTCTGTTGGAATGGTGATGGGTAGCAAAAAGTCCCTTTCATGTGCACAATTGTTGTCCTACTTTTATTTTCTCTAGAGGAGAGGCTGCTGTGATTTCCCTCCCCGCCCCCCTTAGGAGCAACTTCCTTTCTAAAATGCTTTTCTCTTCATATTCAGCTTGAGTAACACATGCATCTGTCTGAATACCTAGGCAGTTGCCTTTTGCCAAAATTACTTCTCCAAGAAAATGTTCTCTTTTTTTAAGAATTTAAAGCCCAAAAGGGATTAGTGGAAGTTTTGAAGCCCATCAAAAATGAACATGTATTCTGCAGTATCAAATAAAATAGTGTTAGAAATCACTAAACAGTATTCTACATGCATGGAATTACAAAATTCATATAGGATTTTCACAAAGACAGCTTTGGGCTGAAGTCTTCTGAAAGTAGCTAGCTCTAATTCCTTACTCTTTGAGAACAGTTAGTGCATTTTGGTACAATAACGAATGGAAATGGCTTTGTATTCAAACTAGGAAGCAGAGGCAGCATAGATTCTTTCATTAGGGACTCCTTCAGTGCTTTTTATTTTTTCTCTATTATATTTCCCTGACATTGAACTGGTAACACTGGCTAACGGGAATTGTGGGTAACGTGAACTTCCCAGAAAGTGCAGACTATGAAGGATTGTGTTCATTCCGATATTGGGATAAGGAGACTGTCCCTTGCACATCTCCTCCTAATTGGTCTTGGCAGTTGCCGATACACTTGTCTCACGCTCTCAAAGGAGAGAATCTACACTGGAAACCGTAAACCCCCACTTTCCAAAGCAAGGACACTGGTAATGCTACAATGGCACATAAATACCTCAACTGTCTGGGCTGCAGAAGGGGCTGCAGGTTTTTAAGGGAGCAGCTATTGTTCTCATCCCATGTAGTGATACCATCTAACAACAGGACGTGACATTCTAGCTTTTTCTCACTGTGGAAAAGAAAGGTTACTGTGTAATTCATATCCAAAGTTGTAAGTACAGTTTGTAAATTTTACTCACTTGTTTCATTTTTGTTTGGTCCTTGAGAAGTACAACTTGCTTTTTACAGCTGGTAATTTCTGGTGTCATTCTCTGATACACATATATATATTTTGGTATGAAATTGCTGTGTTTGTTAGTTTGTTCGTTTTGTGGTTTTCAATTCCCATTGGTGCACTGTACAATGGGGTGTTGTAGTGTATCATGAAGAAAGAAATAATATGAAGATATGTTACGGAGTATGTTTAATTCTGAAATGACTGTGGTGTTGACAATATATTGATTTACAAAGACAGTAAGGGAAAATTCTAAATTTACCAAAATGTGTATATTTTAATAAATGCATAAAGCTTTATTGTGTGCCTTTAAGTTTAAAAATGGGTTTATAAACAAAGTCAAAAACAAAAGTGTCTTACTATAAAATATCCGTAGTAATGTAAAGCTTTTACACAGGAGACTACCAAAAGAAAAAACAAAAAAGAAAAAGAAGCTTTCCCGTATTTTGTTAACCTTCACCAGTACCTGAAGTCTGGTACTTTCTTTCCATTCTGAAATGGAGATGAATAAGTGAATCTTGCCTTAAATGTTTCGATCGTCCTTTGTAGAAAAGCCAGATAAATAAGCTCATTTTTTTCTTTTTTCTTTTTTTGAACTAATTGCATTATTGTGGAAAATTTGTTTTCAGAATAAAAATATTTTAAAAATTACAGCTCATCGACTATTAAAATTTAAATTTGAAGAAAGTAAGTGCCGTCCTACCTTTTTAAATTCACTTTACTTCCATGAAGAGAACATTCAAGTTCAGCTTTAGTGAACTGTTGGGAGAACGTGAAATAATTCAATGTGCCTCTCATCACTTTTTTCTAACACGATGCAGGGCTCTGTCTGGGACCCGGCTCACTTTGCTGCCTGCTGCGTGACCCATTCCCAGTGCCATCTCCTAGTCCCAGCCACACATTCCCTCCAGCTTCAGAACCATGGAGCATTTAATTCCATTGTCCCGTTCATTTTAAGGACAAATTGGAGAAACATTACTTGCCTACAGTCCCACCCCCAATTATGATAGCATTCGTGGTGGTTTCATTTATTTTACTTTTTGATAATACTGGTAGTGACACCCAGAGAAAAGGTACAGTGGTGCAGCAGGGTCACGTGTCCTCCACATCACGTGAGATGCACAGACGACATGTCTATATTTCCTACAATTCATGATCTTCCTTGTAAAAGTCCACCTGCCTAGGCTCCAAGGGAGAGAAAAACAAACTAAATGTATTCACTTCTGGAATCGCAGTTGTCTTCCTGGTTAGGCTCTTGAAATGATTGAGTCTCTTCGGGGTAAATGCTCAGTCTCTGGATTTCCTCCCTTCCCCCTTGCTTCTCTTCAAAATGGCATCTGGGAACAGAGCCTATATGAGAGCATAAGTTCGTGGTACAGACGAGAACTTGGTGCTCTGGACACAGTGCATGCTGCTGCAGAATGGCTACCTGGATGGCTACCTGGACAGGTGACCCCTGAAGAGGGACCAACCCATATAGCCAAATGTTTCATGATGACATTCACTTCCAAAATCCATAGGTCTAGCATTTAATCCACAGTGGTCTGGCATACTACTGCTTACATCCTTTCCAGCTGAATATACCACTAACCCATCCAATGCTTTCAGGCTTTCTCACCCCAAAATGAAGCTCCTACACATTGAAGCCTCTTTGTATGGACTCCAGACCTTTGCTGGTCCACCAAGCCCTCAGCACCTCCATTTTAGAACCCACTGCAACCCCCCTGAACCCTGGGGAACCAGGAGCACCACCTAGGATTCAAGTATTCAGCCACTTCCTTCACTAATGATACCCTATCATTTCTGGGTTCTGCTCATCGAAGCTTACAGCCAGTGGTGTGCTGCACCCTACCTGTGAGAATGATTGTTAACTTTTTATGACTTTTCGAGTCCATTGCTAAACACAACCTTTATTAAAACTTTACTTCTACAAACTTACAATTAATTATATTGAAAACAGAGGTCATAAATACTCAAAACTAATTATTTTACTACATTTAACTGTTATCTATGCTCTCATGGTTATTTACAACTATTATATCTGTATGGGGGAAATACTACATAATGACATTCTATTGCATGTGTTTTTCCCAACACCATGTTCGGTAGGTTTGCAATGGTTGCTTGAAATCAGCCAGGGTGGGAGAATTCACACCATGCAAATTGGAAATGATATAAAATCAGAGTGTTTTTTTCTTTTTGTTTTTCCAGAGAGCTGTCCATCACACATCTACTAGCATACCACTGTTTATATCCTTTCCAGCTAAGTATACCACTAACCCATCCAACATTTTCAGGCTGTGTCACTCCTCTCTCACCCCCACCATAGAGGGGGAAAGCGTGGACAAGTATTTTTTCTCTCTATCCTACCTCTATTTCTCTTCCTCTGCCCACCATCCAGTAGGGCCAGCTGGGGCTGGCTTTCACTCTTCTTTCAGCCTGACAAGAATACCCCCTACATATTATTCTCCTTCCTAGGGACAATAAGCCTCGTATTTAGTCTTACTAGTGGAAGGGTTTCCCATTTGCCTATTTACAAATAGTATCCAACAAGGGTCACAGGACAACCTAGAAGTTGGGATCACCAGGACCAAAACAATAATTGGATTAACAGTCCAAAATACAACCTCATTCCATGGGGCTCAATATTAAGAGGTTATTTAATAACAAGTGTTATTTAATAACAAAGATGTGGAGTCCAGTCCTCGGGCACCATCAGTGAGCATATAAAATGGTACAGCGCCTGCGGAAAACTGTACAGCAATTCCTCAAAAAAACTAAACGTAGAATTGCCTCATGACCTAGCAATCCCTTTCCTGGGTGTATGGCCAAAAGAATTGAAAGCAGGGTCTTGAAGCTGTATGTTCATACAGCATTATGCACAATGGCTAAAACACGGATGCAGCTCTGGTGTCCATCAATGAATGAATAAAGAAAATGCGGTATATCCATACAATAGAATATTATTCAGCTTTAAAAAGGAAGGAAATTCTGATACATGTTACAACACGGATACATTTCGAGGACACGATGCTAAGTGAAATGAGCTAGTCACGGAAAGACAAATGCTGTGTGACTCCAATTGTGAAGTACGTGGAGTAATCAAAACCATAGTCAGGAAGGAGAATCATGGCTGCTTGGGGCTGTGGGAGGGGGAGAGTGAAGAGCTGTTGTTCAAAAGGTAGAGTTTCGGTTTTGCAAGATGGAAGAGTTCAGAAGAGGATGGTGATGATCATTGCACAGCAATATGAAAGTACTTAATATCACTGAACCGTACACTGCAAAATGGTTAAGATAGTAAATTCTGTATTACGTATATTTTACCATAGTTTTTTACATTGAAAAAAATTAAAAGGTTATTCAGAGTATCAAAGCTGCTTTAGAGGCGTCTTCTCCTTAGGCCATAACTCAAAACCATTTTAAAAATTAAATATCCCGTTAGAAATTTAAGGGATCAATCCTCATATTGTAAACACTAAATTGACAGCTCGTCCAGATATCATTTTCAAGTATCATCAGTTCACTGAGTGGCAATGAGAATCCTTTCTGTGTCAAGTTTCCTTCCGCTCCTTTGCCCACATGCATCTTTTCCCCTATCTGGGAACAGATTTCTTCCATTCTCAAGGTGGCTTCAATCAAATCAAGAAAAACTCTAAGCTATGAGGCTCAGGTAAAAAACCACGTGCCCCCATGAACTAGAAATTTGAATTCTCCCAGTTTTTATTTTATATACGTAAGCCTGATACCTATCCATCAGAGGAGCCATTTACACTGTTTTCAGGAAGGGATGAGCCCTCTTTACATCAATTAACTGACTGAGATAAATACTGTGGCAGGCTTTCCTTCAGAAAAGGGAAATATGAATGATTTGTGACTCTAATTAACGTCAAACACAGCAACAGGAATACAAGTTGGAACAGAATCCAAAGAGGAAATACTCCATTCAAATTCAATTCTGGTGGCTGGAAGACTGATTGAATTTCCTTCCTAGCAGAGACACTCCTCACAGGGCAGGATGGGGAAGAGCTAAGGGGTGTCCTAGCAATGGGGTTTCCCTCTTCTATGAAGCTCTGTGTCCAAAGCAGCCCCTTTAATGTACTGGAAATAATTCCAGGTGTGGATACAACGTCCTCAACTTTCTCACTTGCCTTGTCAATCTTGTATAAGGAAGTGGAGATTGGGCTAACCAACCATGGTGGAAAGGGCATATGAAGATGTGCTATGAGACTGGAGGACCAGTGGAGGAAGGGCACCAGACCCTATCTGCTCTCTGGTGCCCGAAATGCCTCCATTGGAAACAATGTCCATCATTCCGCAATAAGAAAAAAATCTGTAAATGCCTCCACAGTTAACTCCCCCTGGAAGAAGGAACACAGTGTCTTAACTCATCCGCATTGCGATACAAATGACGTAAAAGTTTCTTCTCAGAAAGCAGATTTTCACAAGTCATGAGAAAATATTATAAGGTCTCTGTGTGCCTGCGAGGTGGTTGGGGGAATGCAGGACAGGAGACGGCATGGAAGGGAGAGGTCAAGATCCCGTAGGCACACTTGACCCCATTTACTTCACAACCTTGCCTAGAGCTAGATCTAAATACAACAAGGGAGAAAGACACTATCAACCTGCCCTGACTGATGCCCCAAATCACTCTGAAGGGACAGATAGCTGATGGGGTGCAAAGAGGCTTGGACTGCAAGAGAGAGAAACCCATATTCCACTTCTGGCTCTTCGTATCTTGCTGTGTAAAGGTGGGCGAGCCACTTCCTCTGTTTCCTCATATACAAACAAGAAGTTGACCCACGATTTCTTTTTATATATATATATATATAAATTTTATTGGGGAATATTGGGGAACAGTGTGTTTCTTCAGGGTCCATCAGCTCCAAGTCGTTGTCCTTCAATCTAGTTGTGGAGGGCGCAACTCAGCTCCAAGTCCAGTAGCCATTTTCACTCTTCAGTTGCAGGGGGTGCAGCCCACCATCCCACATGGGAATTGAACCGGCAACCTGGTTGATGGGAGCTCATGCTCTAAGCAGCTGAGCCATCCAGCTTCCCTCTAGAAGCTCAGCTGCAGCTCATCTTCAATCTAGTTGTGGAGGGTGCAGCTCACTGGCCCATGTGGGACTTGAACAAGCAACCCTGTTGTTCAGAGCTCATGCTCTAACCAACCGATCCATCCTGCGACCCTGACCGTGATTTCTAACTTTCCAGATCACTGCCAGGAGGACAGTGAACACATCTCTCTTGCATCCTGGAGCACCTTGGCAACTAGTATAGAGCTGGGACATAGGAGGCATGCAATGAATATCTGTTGAAGATATGAATGAATAAACATTAAGTTTTCCTTCATCATCCAGAGGCCCGCCCTATGCTTTTGCCAAAGTAGAGAACAATTTCAATCACTACTTAAGTACTTGATAGTTCACCTTTCTGACAGATTTCAAATCCTTTGAATCACTTTTAGAAATTGATCCTAAGATCAATGGTAAAAGTTTATGCCAAAGAAGATATCTGTAATTACAGGGAAAAAATACCCCAAAAATTAAAATCAACCTAACATCCCAAACTAGAGGGTTAAATAAATTATAGTGTAACTATGAAACTCAATACTATGCATCCATCTAAAAATGTCTTTAAAGAATGTTTCATGACATGAGATCTTCACTATGTTAAATTTTTAAAGTAGGATGCAAAGATTATATATTGTATGTCTTTTGTTTTGAAAAACATGTATTTTAGAAATGCATAGAAAAAGATTTAGGAGATTATATGACTTGTTAACCATTGTTACCTCTGAGAAGTCTTATTTGGGATGGTTTTGCATTTTTTCTTTATACTGTTCTGGTTTTTCCAAATGTTCTTCAAAATATATTTTATTTTCAAAAATAAAATGTTGTCAATCTTTATTTTCTACAACATTAGGGCATTTTCAAATATTTCCCAGGTCCTAAATGGCAAACCAAGCAGGCTCCCCAGGCAATGACACAAATAATAGAAGCTATCCCTCAAAGCCATACTGCAGACAGATTTTTCTCTCTACATTGGCACATACACGTTTAAGACGCTTATACTCCTTCAGCAGAAGGAATCCATTCTCAAGTAGAGTTCGTTAGCTTAGACACTTGGCTCAAATATATGTTGTTAAGTATTAAATGCATACTAGTGTTAATTTTTTTCCAAACGTCAAGGATGTCAAAAAGACATCACAATTTTAAAGGATAAATGCAGATATTTGTGTATTCAGCTTAATCCTTCTACCAAGTAAAATTATGCGTTGATATACCTTTGTGTTCTCTTAGGGATACTACCTGTCACGCAGAATATGGTCAGTAATTATTTGCTAAATCAGATTGAACAGAATTTTATCCACACCTACCAAAAATGTAAATATTTTCAAAAGTACATATTGGTTATGACTTATACATGAAATACATCCTTCACCAGGGTCATTCCTTTACTTAAAATCTCCAGTGGCTCCCATTTGACAACAAAATAAAGCTCTTCACTCCCTGGATCCCATCCATCTCTCCAGTCTCATGTCTCACCCTCCCCAAACTGCTCTATATTCTGACTCCAACAGACTCCTCAGTGTTTCCTAGGCAACTCCCTTGTCTTCCTGTGTCTTCTTAAATGTCCTCCATCCCCATGTCTACTCAGCAAACTCCCATTCATGCTTTAAGTTCCTCTCAAATGTATCTTCCCTCTGAATTTCCAGAATCTGACCTCTGCCCTAGCCTCTCCTCTCCTCTCCTTTCCTCCTCTAAACACATGTTCCCATAGCGTTCCTTTTTAAATTATAGCATTTTACACGTTGAATACAGTTATTTGTTTATGTGTCTCTCTCCTCCTAGAGACCAAAGCCTCCAAAAAGATACAAAAAAGACAATACTAGAACTATTTTTCTAAAATATTTGAATCTAAAAATTAAGAACAAAATTAAGACTTATATTAAGTATAATTAAGTATGATATATAATTATATTAAGTAGAATAGTAATATAATATTATCTAATATTTATTATATATTATATGTCCATTGTTGTATATTAACATATTATTATAATATATTCAATATGTTGAGCATAGTGTATTATATATTATTATATATTGATTTATATTATATAGTATGTTATGTATAAATAATATAGAGAATGTGCATATTTTATATTATATTTTATATACAAATAAAATTAAGCCTTATATTCTGTATAACATTTATATATTATAGTATATAAATTATAATATATTAACATATTATTGTAATTTATTGAATAAGTTGAATGTAAGGTTTAATGTGATTTGTATTGTATTATACTGCGGAGCTTATTATGAATTATACTGGGCCACATAGTCATCAGACCATCCCTCTAAGGGTCCAGTGGTCACCTGGTTTCTAAGAGCTCCTGAGGACAGAGAATCATCTTCACTGAAGAGGGATAGACAGCACCACTCTTACCACGCTTACTGTTTCATTCAAGTTATGTTTTGTATGTTACAAATACCCATTTAAGTGGATTTGCAGATTGCCTTATCTGTTTTCACTAAACTAACTCCACTAAAAGAGCTAGTGATTTTAAAAGATTCTTGCAAAGAAACCATAAAATAGCCATTGCAGCAAAAACAGTGGAGCCAAAAGTTTGCTATGTAACAAGAATTAAAAACAAAATAAGCATTTTTAATCTGTAGTCTTATAACAATTTATGAAAAGCAATTTCATTTAGAAGGAAATTAGTGCAATAGAAAGATCATCTTGAAAAGATACACTTGGACATATATGTGATTTTATTACTGAAAATAGTATGTATAAACTATAAAAACAGTCCTACTAGACATACAGAAAACTTAAATTTTTAAAATCTGATTAGAAATCTTACAAATGAAGAGTTTCTGTGGGCTTTCAAACAATTTTTTAGAAAGTATGCAAGTGCAAACCTGTCTGATTAGTTTGAAAACGCAAGTGAACGGCATCAAAGAAGATGGAGAACTGTCAAATTTTAGTACAGATTTTTTCAAAATGCATGGAGAAGATTGACACAGGAGTATAATGATTGAGGAAGACAGTCAGTGATGTGCTTACTTCTCCTATATGGTTCTATGTATTCATACGAGGTATCTTTTCTCAGTCAAAGCAGCTATTAAAACCAAGTAGTTAAATTAACTGAACTAAGAATCAGATTTTTGAATGTTTTTGTCCCAGTATTAATCAAGGGAGTAGGTCCAAACTCATTGCTCTCTTTAAAACATTATTACTAACATAAAGGGAGGAAAAAAGACTTTGTATTATTAATAAATAATATGAAATAAAATTAAAGTGTTATCTCATTTTTCCCATTCTTTTCATATTTTTGTGTACATTTTATACTGTACATAATATATTAATACAATTGTTCATCTGTAGAGATAATAAACATACATATGTACATCTAGAGACAGAGGAAATAGTTAATAAAAGTTTGCAGAATGAAAATTTTCAAATAAGATTTAATAGCAGAGATATAAAAAGTGCCAATGACTCCTGTGCATAGACAGTGAAAGAAGACACAATAGAGGAAGAAAAAACACTCTTAGGTAGGCCATGGTCTGTTTATTTTATAAGTAATCAAAGGGAAAGAAATCATCACTAAAATTTAACCTATCTCCTAGAATTTAAACCATACCACTGAGTAAAAGATAATAACATGTAATTATATATCCAGCTAAGAAAATGTATCAGCAATTAAATACTGAAGTTTAGTGGCATTTTCTGGCACACTCTCAAGATCTAATCATTAAATAAATTCAGTTGACCAAACAAAGTCACATTCTAGTATCTTTCCTAATTTGAATTCATGAAGATGATGAAATCCTACTATGCTTCCAGAAAATGCCCAGCCAGTTCATGAAAAGAACATAAAGGGAAATTAGAGGCATTTTTATCATTTACCTTATATAGCAATATAGTTCTTTGAAAATGAGATTGAAACATGTTTTATTTTCTTCTCTCAAATTCTATGGAGCTTTTGTTTCCATTTAACAGATTAGAAAATGGATGCATGTGAAACTAGTTTACTTGTGGCGCCCACACCTTCAATCACTGCAGAATGTTTACCCTATCTTCCTCAGCAAAACTTGCATCTCAAGGGGCTCCTTCTCAAGTGTCCCGATCAGTTTATTGACCCTTGTGATGAGGTGAGCAAACGTGGTAGAGACCAAATGAACTACTGACGGGACAAAGCAGCCAGCTTACAGGAGACAATTTGAGGACAAGTAAATGGAATAACTATTCTCACCATGGGCGGTAAACATACAGAACTCGTTAACTCCAAGTGACAGTGCTAGCTGAAGCACACATGGGTTCAGGGAGGGTTCAGAAGCGTGCGTGGGGAATAATTCTCCAAAGCGTTATTAAATAAAATTAGGTTCGTGCAGGGAAAACTTCAGGCTTTGGAGACAGACTTCAAGGACACGAATTCCACTCCCATCTCCATCAGGAACACTGCAATTACCCAGCCAGACACAGAGTAAGGTTCTTTTGTTCTTATCATGACATCAGAAATAAATTCCAAATCCTAAGACACAGAGGGAGTCTTTGATAGCCTCCCAGGTCTTGGCACTGCCCACCCTCCATGGGCCAGGAGGGAAAGTACATGACTAGAAAAATTAGAACCCTGGCTCTTTCTTTTCCATCCTGAATCCAAATATATACATACATATGTATACATACGTATATATGTGTGTGTGTGTGTGTGTGTGAGCACATGTGTGTTTTAGCAAAATCAAGGCCCCACTTCCCTTCTAGAGGTCTTGCGAAATTGAAAACTCAGAAAGACCTCCTGACCTGCGCTGCTCTCTTATTTTCAAATTGTAAGCCAAAACTGGTTAACTTCAAAAAGGCTCTGCAAAAATCACGACATTGTTTTCCTAAGGAGGCCTTATTGAATGATTGAGGGTTTTCCAGCCCAATGAGTTCTTTGCTAAAAACAGAGTTATGCACTAGTTTTGGCATTTGTGTGCAAACCAAATCCTGGGTCTGAACACTGGGAATTGCTAGCAAGTGGGGACTGCAGCAGCCGAGACGTAGCAAAAGGTGGTCCCGTGTGATTTTTCATATACAGATTGGAATCTCTGCCATTCATTAGGACTTCAAAGCCTACATGAGTGCTTGCTCTCTTTGGTAGCTAATTCCCTTTATTTCCTGAAAATCCTTTTGTGTAGTAATGGAAAATATGAGTCTACATTTCCTCTCTCTGCAGAAACAAATGTTCAATAACCCTCATACTGTAGAGAAGCTCGAGTTCCCTTTATTTTCCAGTTGACTACAGAGAAAGGATCCCTTTCTAAAAATATTTGTTTTGAAAACAAACAGGTCCAGAATTTAACCCTACCTCTAAACCTACATTTTTCATTGGGAGAGTATTTATGCTAAAGAGTTTTATGTTAATTTTGAATCTGTGCGTTCATTAAATGACTTTCCATTGTAATTCATTCCACTTTCTTAGGGAATAAATTCCACTTGAAGGCTGGAATAGTGGTTAATACTTCAAGTTCTATAGTCAGACTGCAAGGGTTATAATCCTGGCTATGGAATCTTAGGCAATTTATTTAAACTTTCTGTGCCTGTTTCTCATCTGTAAAATAGCTATCTGATAGCTCCTAACTCATAGAATTGTTTTAAAAATTAAATGAACAAATACATGTATTTGCTGCATTCCATGTTTCTATTTTAAGTAAAATGGGAGTTAGAAGGAGTCGGAGACCTGAGGGCTTTGTGAGGCAGAACCACCATACTAGGCAAAAATTGTGGGTTGCCAAACTTTTACAGTTTATGAAATGCATTTCATGAAATGACTCATGTGATACCTATATTAGTAACTCAATAAAGCTGAGACTTTCATTTTTATTGTTTTCTTGTTTTTTAATCAACTATGAAAAGAAATATCATTCTTCCTATTTCTCTTTGGAACAGTTCAGCGCACTCAGACTATTCACTGTCCCCAGCATGGGGGTCATTGCTTCAAGTCTCCACTTTACTCTGCTAACTATACGTGGCCATGCATTTTATGTATAAGTCAATGCCAGCTGATTTAGCTATGTTTCTGTTGCAACTATCACGATTAAATCTCACCCAGAGAGGGAATTTTTAAATCATTCAGAGAAACAGGAGATTGACACCTTCAGGTAAATTCCAGCCCCAAGAAAAAACAGCATACTCCTCTGCTGAAGATCTTAGCAGGACATTGTACGGAAGCCTGGAGTGGAAGGCACTTTCCTGCTGATTCCTCACTGTTTTGCTCATAATTAAATCAATAGACTTTAGGGAGCTTAGGGATTGGCTGACTTTCAACACTCATAAAAAAGGTGCAACGTTGGAAGAAGACCTAGTCAATATGCCTTTATATTCTATAAATGCTTATCTTTAATCTGTGCCATAATGTGCATCTGTTGGTATTTTATTTTGCCCTCTAGTCAGGGTATATCTTTCCAAAGTATGTTAAAGGTGACAACAAAAAGAAGCAAATGGCATCATTATTCATGATGTACCTGAAAACACCACTAGACTGTCAGTTATTTGATGACTGGAGCTCTTTTTTCTTTTTTATATCTTATAGCTATGCATGGCTGGCACATAGCAAGTGCTCATTAAATGTTTACTTAATTAACAAATGCATCAATTAATGAACAAATAAATAATATAATTTTATCAGATGCTCATAAAACCCATTTTAAGATGACCAAAGTTTTAAGAGCTTGTAAATTTTTAAATAATAAGCAGGATTTCAAGTCTTAATAAAATATCCATAAGCTCTAAGGAAGCACAGATCTAAAAACATAGCACAGCCATGAATTGTGTAGCTGACATCATACGCTGAAGGCCTACTTAATTCAGAATTCTGTTCCATTCCGAGAAGACAGACTAAGGGAGTTATTTTAATTAATAATCGCTTTTTAGATGTACTGAAAATATAAATAGCTTTACGGAAAGAGTGTAAAATTTATAATAATGCTCCAGGTGATTTCTCCTATAAAGTATCCATTGTTCAGTGATGATTGACTCCCTCCAAAACATTCTCTAGATGAGCTCATGGGGCAATGTGGCAGAGGGAGCCAATGGAAAAGAAGGTTAATGATTGAATTAAACCTTTGGATATTGGTGTAATGGACATGAGTTATTTTGCATCCTCTCAGCATGAGTGTCCCCTTTCCTTGCTAAAAGGACCCTAACTTCCTTTGGCAGAATCATTCTCTTTCTCACCCCCCAGGAAAAGAAATATACATGGAGCATATGTCCCAGGTCTGACCCACATGACCCTTCTAGCCAATCAGATGCTCCCTTCCTGGTATTTGAATCTTAAACTAAGTGATAAAAAAAACTAAACATGATTGGAATTCCTTCATCCTAGCAACAGAGCCCTTGCAAAACTGTCCTTGCACTTTCCCTTCTCTGGGTTTGGTTTCCTGTGGAAACTAAGTTTTCTTCCTCAAAGTCCTATTTTCCTACCTCCCCCCAAAACATCTCTTTTTTGTTTCCTCTCACTAGAGTCTGTTTCTCTTACTCATAAATATTTTTCATAAAAGCCAGGTAGGCATAGTATGAAGCTTTGCATGCCAAGCTAAGGAATTTGCACTTTATCCAGAGAGCAAAGGGGACACATCAAAGGATGTCAAGTGAGGGGAACACATACTGAGATTTGTGTATTGATGAAGCAGAAGGTTGACTGGAAGGAGGAGAGGAAGGAGTCATCCAGGAAGGAGATAATGCAGTCTTGAGGCGACAAGGAGACAGTGAGAATGAACATGAGAAAGGGCCCCCCGCCCTGCCCTGCCAAGGTAGCATCAATGGGAAAGGAAGTGGTCTAGAGCTCAGGTTCTGGTTTCGGTTCCAGGAAGCACCAGAAGAGAAGCAGGTTCATCTCCGAACCTGAGCAGTCGAACTGTGAGACATCCTGAGTGCTGTCAAACGCATACTGGGTTCCATTGAGGAAGGTAGATTTGGGAATCAGTTTGGGTTTTTTTTCATTTCTGTTTACTTTTATTTTCAGAAAATTATCGTAGTACAATTTTTTTAAGAATCGCTATAAAATAATGGTTGATTTCTCCATAATTATCAGAATTATTCATTTATTTATTTATTTTAATTAAAGTGTATTGGGGTGACAATTGTTGGTAAAGTTACATAGGTTTCAGTTGTGCAATTCTGTAATGAGGATAAAAGGGATCGAATATATGGTGATGGAAGGAGAACTGATTCTGGGTGGTGAACACACAATGTGATATATAAATGATGTGTTACAGAATCAGAATAATTTATACTTGATGTCTTGGCTAAGTGGGACTGAAATCAACAAAAGCTCTTGGAGTGTTGACTCAGAAATCATCCTAGGAAGCTTGTCCTGTTGATGGCTGTCATGCTGAGCTCTCATGAGATAACCTGGTCCTTAAAAAAGAAACAAAAGAGAAAAAAGTGTCTTTTTATTCATTCTTTGGAGGCTTGAAGTGAATTCAGCAGCGTTCATTAAATACATTCCCAGTTCCAGTTCCTGTCATTTACCACTTCCTCAACATTCAGTTCTAACTACATCCATTTCGATTTTGACTGTTCTTTTCTAAGTTGCTTTAATAATGTTGAAATGTCCAAATTCTTTTCTCTCTCTTTTCGGAGGTTTTCTATTACTGATGAGATCTGAGCTGTACGGTTTTTTGTGACTGTTCCTACTTGCATGAGCTGCCGTCAAAGATGCATCAAGTTGTTTACGGGTTTGGCTAGCATCAATTTCCCTGTAAAGAAAGCTGTTGGAACCGTAGTGTTTAATAAATGTACTATTCTGTCCTCAATCGCCTTATCACCTTGAGTAATTCCTGGAACTCCACAAACTCTTCACAGTTCACACCACCACTGGGTGCCGCCATGCTGGACTGCAATCAGTTTTGAATCAATGTCCTAACCAAGTCCAGAAGTACTCATTTGGGAGGCACTTAACAGCAGGCTCTCAGAGGGTTCCTGCCCTCCACTCCACCCCTCTTGAGGCCTCAGCAGCTACCAGATTTTGAGGTTCCCTAATCCTTAGATCTGCTCTGCCATATTCAGCCTTAATTGTCTGTCTGTTCTGAGAACCACTTCCTACCCTTCTCCTACTCTTCTATCTATATTCCCCAGGCTTCCTTGACCTCTGGCTGCTTCTGTAGAGCGGGAGGAGGGGAGAAACCAGAGTATTTCTCCCTCTTTTGCTCTGCTGTGGGTAGCTCCCTCAGCAGGAGCCGAGTCTATCCCATGGTCCCAGATCCCCCAGGACAACCCCTCCCTCTGTGGTCTCAGCCCTCATCTGGCAGCCCCACCATAGTCCCAGCTCCCACTACATGGTCCCAGTTTCTGGGTTCTAAAGGCATGGCCTCTCATTGCCTCTCCATCGCTTGGTAGTGGCTTTCCACTATTGCCAAACTCTGATTTACTTCCTCATCCTATGTGGTTTTTCAGCTATTCCATTATCTGCAACCAATTCCCTGTATTAAATTCTCCGTTTGCAAACTTAAAGTGGTTTCCGTTTACCTAATCTCTGACTTAGCAGCTAATATAAGGGACAGGTGGTAAGGGGACAGTGGTGGAGGTGAAGAGGGTATCTATGGGTTTCAGTTGGGATAAACATTAGTTATGAAACCTTGGCCTTCTGCCCTATATAAATTTACCACAAGCAGTGGCCCAAATATGAGACTGCCTCGGGCTTGAGGTCTAAACCAAACAAACGGTTCAAGTGGCCCTCTGTTAAAGAAGACGTTTTTGATTAAACGTGCCCCAGCTCAGACTAGCTTTGACTAAAAATGATGGTGTTGGCTCCAGGGTCATCTAGAACTAGAGTCCTGAGTATTGTTGGGCACCCTGCTCTCCATCTCTTATTTCTGCCGTCCTCGCCCTTCTTACAGATATGCTCCTTCACGAGGTTGACAGATCACAAGGATACTGGAATCTCTCTTAACTGGACAAGAACGGTCTCCTTCTTTAATATCAATTTGAAAAATGCCAGGAGAGAACTTTATTGAGTCACTTTATTGGAACTGATTGGATCACACATCCATCTTCTGAACTTTTCACTGTGGCAAAGGAGGAGGGTCATGGTCCCTTCAGACCATGCAGCTGGTGAAAGAGAAGGTGCAATGCCCCAAAGGAAGAGGACACTGTGGGACCTATGTCTATAACTAGAATCTCTCTCTAATCAGAATTGGTTGTAACTGACAAAACTTGATTAAGAAAAGTAAAGGTGTGAGTGAGGGTATCGGTTTGTATAAACAAATCACGTGTGAGGCTGACCTCAGAAATGATGAAACCCGGCCCTCATATACCACAAAGCCCTTTCTCTGTTCTTTTGCCTCTACGTCCCTCTGCATTTGGCCTCATTTTCCCAGACTCACGTTTTCCACAGGGCTGGAACCACAGCTGCTAAGAGCTCAGGCTAACCTCTTCCCACTTTTGCTATCAGAGAGGGATGTGCTCTGACCCACAGTTCCAGGAAAGGATGGGCTCTGGCTAGGCCAGTATGGAGGAACTGCTGGCCACCGGGGCTATTCCCTGTCCTCTCAGGGCATTGAGGTACGATGACTGGCCCAACCGGGGAAAGGTTCTACCCTGCTCCTGGAAGCCAAAGCCAACACCCGAAAGGCCGTCTGCCCTGTGGTACAATTGCTCTCATCTCCAACAGTCCTGGACCTTCTCATGCCTCTGAAAGGACTCCTTCATGTGCATTTTTCCTGACCCTTAGTTGAAACATGAATTTTTTAAAAAAAAAAAAAAACAGGCAGCAAGAGAACCCAGGTAAATTTTCTTTTTATCTTAAACACAAAATTAATGTCTAGAAGGGTTGGGGACAGAGCAACGGATTCATTTTTTTTTTACCCTGCTTTGTTTTTGTCTCAATATATTAGCCTTAATAGATTATGAGAGAGCAAATAAAATTTTAAAAAATGATTTAGCTAACATTAGTCCCAGAGCTGCCCCCTCATAACTCTGATGCTACTGGCATCACTGTCCCCAACACAAGGTCTCCTGGAGATAAATGCTCCTGTTTGGACTCCTTTTGACCAGAGTCAACTGAAGCAGAATTGTAATGTAGAACAGGCTGAACTTCAGACCCTCAGCCTCCCCTCTTCACACCTTTTCTCCCATCATAAATACTATTGAAACGTCTTCATTAACTATTTTTAATAAGTATTTTCTTAGGTAATTTTATTACATATTTCCATATGAACATCAGTGAATTTTAATTATTTCTAATAATTTTAAAAGAACAGCAAATTAAATTGATATACCGAATTCTGTTAGAAGAGCTAGGGGAAACTAGGCACCTCTCTAGCAAAAACATGAATGGTTCTTAAAACACTTTTGGGATATTCGATCCAGCAATTCCTCTCTAGGAATTTATCTTAAAGAGACCATCATGTGTATGTGCAAACATCTAAGGATCTTCATGGCAAAATTACTTAGAAAAAATTAGAAAAGAATCGGAATAACAAAGATATACTTCGGAATTCCTTGAGTAAATTATGGTACACAAACAATGGAAGATTATGCAGATATTAAAAATGTCATTTTACAAAAACTCATAGACACAGACAGTAGTTTAGTGGTTACCAGAGGGTAAGGGGGGAGGGGGTGGGAGATGAGGGTAAGGGGGATCAAATATATGGTGATGGAAGGAGAACTGACTCTGGGTGGTGAACACACAATGGGATTTATAGATGATGTAATACAGAATTGTACACCTGAAATCTATGTAATTTTACTAATAATTGTCACCCTAATAAATATTAAAAAAAAACAAAACGTTGTTTTAGAAAAACACTTCATGAGATAGAAAATGTTCTCTACATATTGTTTGTTTTTTATACAGCAGGTTACAAATCTATACATAGAGTATGTTAGTGATTTTGGTTTTAAAATAAAATGATGACCAAGAATATATACAAAATAAATTCTAATGATGTAATGATGGGAAACTTTTATTTTCTGATGTGTATTTTTCTATGGGGATCAAATTTTCTATATTACTCCAGGTCTGAGTCTACATCAACTGCGCCAGCATCCGGAGACCCTGTTAGAAATGCAGAATCCCAGGCCCTACCCCAGACCTGCAGGATCAGAATCTGCATTTTAACAAGATCCGCGGGTGATCTGTATGCACATGACAGTTTGGAAAGCAAAGCTGTGTAGAACTCAACATAAGAGAAAGAACCGTTTTAATTAAAGAAAGCCCCAGACTGGGCTCTGTGACAGCTGGGTTCTCCTTGAAAGGTAATTTTGATATAAAGCATAAGCAATTCTTACCTTCCACAGTCCTCTAGAAATGGTTTAACCTTTCCACGTTTTTCATTTCAACAATGGGTCATGGAGCAGTGACAAGTCCCTCCATCTCCATTCCCTCCCCCAGCCACACGACCACAAAGCCTGAGCTCTCAGATTCTGCGTTGAGGTAAAGAAATATAGATTCCTCAAGAGCTACTATTCAAGCCCCAAGCAGCATGTGCCAACGCTTCACTTACAATTCTGGTTCAGTCTCCATTAAGCAGCACATCTGGCTGTCACACACTCTTTTGTGGGGACATCTCAATGGCAGCACTGATGCGGCCTCTTCCCGGGGCCAGCCCCACAGTGGCCTCCCTGTCCTGCCAGCATGTGATGTCATGAGCATGAATGTCCTGCCAAACATTTAAGATGCTGCGGTTCACATTGTGTACATTGTATAGAGGGACCCTGACACGCAAAGCTGAAATTTAAAAGAAAAAACACACACAGGGCAAGATACAACCAAACTTTGTTCTATTGTTATTCCAAACCACCAACTCAGCACAAATATGTAACTTGTATCCTTTAAGTACACAACTTTCTCTTTTTTGTTGCTGTCTTGTAACTAGCATCCCTACATTCAGAGATTTCCTTGAAACATTCTATCTCTGATTTGGTTTATATCAAATTCTTGGAAAGCATGAGCTAAACTGGTTCATTTCAGACCAAAGATCCCCTGCATGTAGTCTCTTCAGAATAGGCCAAAGGTGTGTGTGTGGGGGGGGGGGGGTAAGGGGACTCTGGATGTAGCTCTCAAAGTAATCTCCCTTCTGAGGGCCATCAAAGCGGGACAAAGAGGATTAGCTGACCTCCAGAAAGGCATGAGAAAGAGGGCTTTCCCTTCACTATATTGCATGGGGACTACCTCATAGAATCACTGAGGGTACACAATAAAAATACAGATTTTGGGGTACCCAGCAGAGTTGGGTCTGTGAGGGTGAAGACAGCGAATCCGTATTTCACCTGACTTCCTAGTAATGATTCTTAAATTAGAGAACTAGGGTTTTACAATTAGATTTCAATCCAATTTTAGTTCTATAGAGTGGCTATCTGACCTTGACAATCTGAACACCACATTTCATTTTCATCATCTATACAATGGGGACTGGGGGAGAATTAAACGTGTGAAGTTCCTGGCACAAACAGGTTTCAAGAGCATGAGTTCCCTTTTCCCTGTTTTTCGGGTAGAGCACTTTGGGTCTGCCGTGTTACCTGTGATGGGGAATATTGTCTTCCCCGGGTGACAATTGTTGACACTACTTGCCAGGTTCTAATGGAGCTCTAATGAGAGCAGACAAAATCAAGACTGAATCCCTCTTGATGGTTTCTGGGCCAGACCTGTTGTCCTGTAGCTGTGCTGTCCAATCCAATAGCCACCAGCCCTACATGGCCATTGAGCACTTAAAGTGTGGCTAGTACAATTGAGATGGGCTGTAAGTGTAAAACACACACTGGAATCCAAAGACTTAATACCAAAAAAAGGACATAAAATAGCCCATTAACTGCCTAAGTATTAAAATAATATTTTAGATGTATTGGATTAAACACAATATATTAAAATTAATTCCACTTATTTATTTTTAGCTTTGTTAAGGTGACTCCTAGAAAATTTTACAAGACATATGTGGCTCCTAGTATATCTCTACTGGACAGTGCTATTCTAAAGGAACAGCTACCCCTCCTTAGCTCCCTCATACTGGAGTTAGGACCTCAAAAGCGGAATTCCCTAGTTAGGCCGGCAGCAGTCAGTTTGGAGAGATTTAGGGTGTTTCTTCTGCTTCAGGGAAAAGTGGGGCTTATGTAGCATGCCTACCCTCGCACATGAGAAAGCAGCAGCCGTAGGGGAGGAGATAAGTGAGTGGGCACACACATTCATAAGAAGAGAAGGACTTGACACTTCTGATTCAGGCCCATGGTTGGGAGGAGAGGGGATGTGGGGACCCAAAGCCTTAATTGTCCAGCCCCCACTACTAAGTTCCTTGTGCTTCATTCATGTTCACAGTCATAACCTGCTGAGTTTTCATGAGGTAGGGAGGGTCCTCCCATATAATCACATGACTAGTGTCTTTATCATGACTGTATGATAACTAAGCAAATATTTTGGCCAATGTGAAGTTTGTCTTTTCTATGTAAGTAATTCAGAAATAGTTTCCATCAGGTTATAATCTCCTAATGTACACAAATATCTACCAAAATGACCAGCCCGAGTGGATATTTCCAAAGAGGAAATGTTTGCCAATTATTATACTATCAGCTAATGAAATTAGTATTGCTGGAAAAATACTGCCAAAGTAGATTGTAATCTGTTTTTTTTTTAGAGCAGAATCATAACTGGACAGTTTCTGGAACAGAAAACAAACAAAAATCAACTCAATGTGTCTGTCTTTGTCCAAAATTTCCAAATATCTATATGTATACATTTGGACATAATGCATTTAGATATTATTACCTAAAGGTTTAAAAAAATGGGTTTCTTTTATACCTACTCAATTCTTTTACTAAATTACAAAGTAGATTTTAAAAGTTTAACTGCATAATGCTTGACATATGGTTTCTGACTACCACTCATTTATATGTGACTTAAAGATGCCATAATGTCACCCTGCATCAGAAACCCAGAGAGCATCTAGGTTATACTTTTATGACCACACATTACCACCACAATATAGTGAATAAAATATAATGTTTTAATTATTCAGGGCAGTGCAGAATGAGTTTTCTTGCATCAATGATTGGGTTCCCGATAAATTACTAGAGATTAATGAAACCTTTTAACACCAATATGTCATACCTCTAGATACCACAGAATATTAAAGGCCAGTTTTGCAGACAGTCTGTTATTTTATTGCACAGATTTCACTTAAAGAACAAAATGCACCATCAATATTTGGAGAGTTTGGGGTCTCAGATACTGATACACCATCAGTGTTTACACCCGTAAAGCCAAATTCAACAGTACAATTTATGTTAATATCACTTCAAGATGGCTAACAGAATGAAAATAGAGAAAAGGAAAAAAAGCCTTTAAAATGTGTTAAGTGGAAGCGTATGCAAGTGCAGGATTAAAAACTACATCACACAAACCTGGAAACCAAAAGTGTTTTGTGGAATGTCAGTTAGCGTTATGCTCACTTGTACTGTTATTTATCACACAAAGTCTATTTGGTTCATTTCCTTCATACTGATGAATTGAGAATTTCAGGAAAACCATGGTTATAAAAATGAACAATCTTGAAAAAGTATGTACAGATAAATGTAAAATCACAAACTAAACAATATCCCCACCCCTTGTCCTCAACTTACAAAAGGGAAACTCCCGTGAAGGGAAACTTCCACGATTCCCCTCCCTTGCCCATCCCGCGTCCCCAAGTCTATCTTTTTCTATCGCTTATAACTAAGTGACCTTAGAGCTGAAGAGGAGGGAGGGAACAGAGAGGCATCTTTATGAGGCGCCCATTGTCATCTGTAACAGTTTGAAAAGTCTCTTGTATTTCTCTCCCCCACACCCAGTTCAGCAATGTTTGCAACGTATTTAAAATGTAGAAAGAAGAAAAAGAATAAAATAAAAAATCATATATATATATATATATATATATATATATATATATATATATGAAGAAAGGAATGCCCAAGAGCTAATAGTGGGCAAAACCATGAGAAAACTGTGTGGGCATTATCTGAGCTAAAGATTTAAGACAACAAAATGGGGAGGGCGGGGTTGTTAAGACTACAAAATGCCAGACAGGATGCTTTTCTAGACCTTTGGCTTTGGAGCCAGACAGAGGAGTGGGCTCCCCCACTACGACTGTGGCGAGCAAACCTAGGGCCATGGGCCCAGCACCTGCAGCGCCTCCATGGGCAGGCCGGCAGCCCTCTCATACATGGGCGCTCTTGGCGTGAGTAGGGGAGCTGGAACCCGAAGAGTAGTAGAAACGGTTTTCGCCAAACGCCTGGGCATCTCCAGCGCAGCAGACGATGACACAGCCACCCACGAGACACAGCACAGCGCCGATCCAGCCTGCGTACAGGGAGTACCCAAAGCTCACGATGGTGGTCTCACGATGGGCACACACAGGGAACCAGATGGTGGCGACAATGGCGCACAGAGCTGGGGAGACACGGAGAAGGCTGTGACTGGACATACCCATCATACACCAGGGGCAGTGAGCAAGCCGCCCTTCATTCCACACACACACACCCCTGGCTTTCAACCAACTCCAGGAAAAATCGATACACACAGCTCTACTCCCTGGGTAATCGGAACCCAAATGTTTGCACATGTACAATAAGGTGATCGAAAGCTTGTGTCAAACTGCTAGGTCCTTATTTTTCTAACAGATGGCGGAGACAAAAGAAGTCCAATGTAAAAACGTAGAAATAAATCATTTAAATTCAAAATATGTGTTTGTATTTACTTATATATCTTTATATATCAAAGTGATAATTTTATTATTACATTTACCTAATTGTATAACAATTATCCCTATACATGTCTATTTTCCATTTCAAGTTCCAAGTTCCTTGAAGGCAAGGGTCATGTCTTAACCTATGTTTGTAAAGTCAGCATTTAGTTCAGGAAAGCACATAGTATGTGTTCAATGCATATCAGTTGAAAAACTGAATGACCTGAGCTATTTAGAAATGAGAAACAAGATAAAGCCCACTTCAATTTTCTACTATATTTTTTCAATTTAGTGAATTCACATTACAAAGACCTGAGAAAGCTATGAAAATTTTCTTGCTGTGGTAAATTATTGCTAGACATCAGTGGAGTATCAGCTAAGAGTCTGAGTTTGTGTTACGCTGTTCACAATCACAAAAATCTCAACACTAAAATGAATAGTCTTAGAGTAAAACAGTTTACCCAATCAAGGATTTTATGGTGATATTTGTTGTGATGGGATCATGATGGTAGCACTGCACAGTCTTGTACCAACAAGTCTAACTTTCAGATTTGGTTTAGATTTTAAAGACTACAATAAGAAACAGCCTCTATATCATCTAGGTTTTCCCCTCCTCATTAACAAAGGAACGAAACAAGGGCAGGCAGCAGCTTATAAAGAAAAAAAAAAAAAAGAAAGCTCTAGATCAGCACTGTCAAATAGTGTAGCCACAAGCTACGTGGGTTATCAACTGTTTCTCCTGAAGCCTGTGAGACTGAAAAACCGAATGCTGAATTGCAATTCACTTAAATTTACATAATCATATTGGCTATTGTGCTGAACAACACAGCACTAGACAAAGTAACTCCATAATTTCCTTTATCATGTGATTTCTCACAATTACAAGCAGAAGAGAAATTTTAAAGCTTGAAGCTGGGATAACACATTGATGTTCACAGACTAATAATAGTAACAACAACAATAATAATATTAATACTAATGTTTCCAATCATTAACCATAAATACTTCAATAAATTCAAGACAGAACATTGCAATAATACCTATCTTTAGTACCTTTGTTACTCTTAATTCAGCAAACTTTTTCTGATTTCTACTCACAGAGTGATTTTCTAACTTACCTCTATGCTCACAGAGAAGAAATATAGTTTTTCTTTAACATAAACCTTCAAATCTAACAGCCTGGTACATTAGAAAATGAAGGAAAGATTTGTCTTAACCATTTTGAAAGGCCTTTTAAACTATCTCATTGCATTTGTGTAGCTTGTAACACAGGCTTTTGTTGACAAAAGACTAAGTCCACCCCCACAAACTGGGAATAGACAGACCTCAACAGATGTGATTCCGATCCTACAAATGTATAGATCCCAAGTGGAAGTCAGAGGGAGAGAATGAATTTAGGGCCTTTGAATTGCTCAAATTGACTTTCTAAGAGCCTGAATTCACTCTGTTAATTATGAACTATTCACATATTTAAGCAGCTTATATAAATTATCTAAGAAGCTAAAAATCTATCCATATGTTAATGGCTGTATTTTTGTTCAAGAGTGACTACAATCATGCCAGCTTCTGTAATATTTGTATATGAGAAGATGTATTTTCCTTCTGTAAATAAAATGCCCTCCAGAAGATCAGTGTTAATTGAATCTTCACTGTCCAGCCTAGGGCTTTGAACACCTGATACAGGGGAAAGTCTTTTTCTTTCCTTCCTCTTGCCAATGTTCCACCTCTGGCACTCTTGGAGAACTGCTTCGCTATTACCGTAGGCATACTCGCAGGGAGGCACAAAGAAAAGCCTTTTTCTCTTTCAGGACAAGGGACTGAAACCTCTTCGCCAGTGTTTCAGCCAGAGATTACTGCTCTAGATTCTCTGTATCAATACACACTCCAGCTAAACACCCCTAGACCCCAAAAGTAGGAATTTGTCTGCTATGGGCAAAAACAGCAATCTAGCAATGGATTCCAAACACCCAAGCTTAACAGAGAGAAAAGTTGGGGAATGTAAAGCTGAATGCCACAGAGGAAAGAAGTTTTGATTCTGAAACAACTGATTTGGTTCAATCCAACTGATCTTTCCTATAAACAATTAACTGGTTTCAAAACAGCTTACAGTTAAATTAAGTTTTATATTTTTCAATTCTTTGTATTTACACATACAACACACACACACACAAAAGCATTCCCCACAGGTCACATAAACCTAACTGAACTTTTAGATTTGGTTTAGATTTCATAGAATAAGATTAGAAATTACTTCTGACTTCATTTAATTCTTCCCCTTATTAGTTTAATAAGCAAACTAATAAAACAAGATTATCTTCACATAAGGAAAGAATCAGGCTCAGTATTCCAAAAGTAATCATCAATCTTGATGTTGAGTGTTTTAGGGATTTTGTTAGATTTTCTTCCAGTATAATTCACTAGAAAAAAGGAAAAATCATAAAAACGTCTAAATATTTAAATAATGAACCTAAAGGACTAGATGAGTGAATGGGTGGATAGACACATATATGGATGGGTGGAAGAGAGGTGGTCTCATTTCAAGTCTACTTTCCACTTCACACCCACCAAAACTGACTTCCAAAATCATAAAACCTTCATGTGACTTTAACACACATAAAGTTACAAGCTCATGATTTACCTCATTAAAGATTGCCTTCTTTTATAATCCATGCAAAACAAGACAAATGAGCACCAGCAGAGTCTTTATTTCCTATTAGATAAATGAACTCTGAGTGGAATTCCTGTGGCTCTCAAAGACCAACCACATCAAAACCACTACAGGATGACAGACCGCCACACAACATGAAGGGAAATGAGAGGTTCACTGGAAACAGTGACCTTCAATTGAACTCACAATGAAGAATGTTTATAAACTAAAAAGGGAGAATTTACTCAACTTCAGCAGTGATTTGAAAGGAAAAGGGGATGTTTTAATCAATAAAGTTAAAAATGAAAGTCAAAACTCAACTAAAACATGAAATATTAATAGCACTGGCAATGATTTTTGGTTTTTTCTTTAAACTTTTGTAAGAGTTTATTTGAGCCTAATTTTTGGCCTTCTTGAAGACATAGAAGACATGTTAGATTTATTTCTATTTGGAGAGAGAGAGGGAGAGAAAAAGAGAGAGAGAGAGAGAGAGAGAGATTGATTGATTGATTGATTGATTCTAATGGTCCCCTCCGTTATTTAAGGAATCTTTTTTAAATGTTTCTCTTAAAAAGTCACCGTTACCTGTAAGATAAAGAAAATTGAAGAAAGATAGAGGGAATTTTCATTGGTTTCATGTCATCAGAATTTATTTTTAAATTAAATCTCTAAAAATAGGACAGGAGAATTTTAACACTCAGATTTTTCAATCTGTTTCTCCTTTCTACCTTCAGAAGATGCAATAGTTTACTGCACAAGTGGGAAAATTCTGTCATCTGTGGAGGGAAAGACAGTGAAAATTGAGGATAGTCTTAGCTTAAAAAACAAAAGAAGGAGAGAAGGGCAGAAGAAAGCTTCGCTGTGCACATATAGATTCATCTGGCCTTGTCCTCTACAAGTAGAATTCCTTGCTCTTCATTGAATAAAATTGTTTGCCTCTTTTGGTAAGTTTCAAATAATGTAATATAATGTATTCTTTAGTTGATAGAATACACCCTTATTAAAAGTTAACAATGATCTTGATGTAGCCAAATACAGAATATTTGGAAAGCCAATTTTAGAGCAATGAAATGTAAATGTAGTTTTTAATACCTTTAGGGACTTGATGACATATGGTGATATATGGAGTTAAATAAATATGAGGAAGTTAAAATTGGCACAGGTGTGTTTGGAGGTAACAACTTAGAGAAAGAGACAGACAAAGAGGCCCAGAAAGACAAGAGAGCATGAAACCAACATTTTTTCCTTTCTCCAATGAGCACCTCTGTTTTCAGGCTTTGTCACTTTCAGTATGAAGCACTGAAAGGACTTTTAAAAGCATCATTTCTAACACAAAGCAATATTTTCATTAAAATCACTTAAGTTAATCTGATTTATATCAAGATTATTGAAAATAATCTTCCTTGATATTACATCTGAGATTTGCTTAAAAAAAACAATCTGGGGACTGGAAGGAAAAGAGAAGCAGACAGATGAAGCAGATGGGCCATGAGTTGATCATTATTGAGAATGAATTTGGGTTTGTGGGGTTCATTAGACTATTCTTTCTACCATGTGTATGTTTGAAATTTTCCATAATAAATCCTCTCTTAAAAAATTCCCCCCCATTTAACACTTCACAATGCATTGAACACTGTCCTCTACAATCTATACTATTATCACACACGATCTAAATAGCAGTTAGCTCTAGCTTTTCACAAAGAAGCCAGTTAACTCAAGGCAACAAGTAATGAGATTTCTAACAAGCTGTTGGTTGGAGTTATATTTATTTGTTGTTCCCTTATAATTTGAAATTAGAAAAAAAGTTCTTTTCATTTATCATTCTCTAAATTTTGACTTAGGAAAACATAGCTGCCAAGGGACATAGATCTCTTAGACAATGACTTTTATGAAGATCTAATATATACCACAACCATCTAGTCAATGGAATATTTGAGTACATTATTTTCCTGGCCTGCTTTCAACATTTTTTCCCTTTATTTCTATTCCACACATCATTATATATTTTTTTTCTATGTCCTTTTTACAAAGCCAATCTCACGGTCGTGTTGTTTTTGTTTGTTTCGGTTTTTTAATATCACAGAATTTAGAGACTGGAGAGACCTCATAAAGCACTGAATTCTTCCAATTTTACTGATAAGGTCATTTTAAGCCACAACTATATTAAGATGCCATTTGATGTAGATTAAGGACTCGTTTGTATAAAGCTGATGAATTTGGAGGAAGACCTCTTCTAACTATTCTAATTAAGACCCCAAGATAAAGGGTATCACTGTTTATTCCACACCCAAGGATTCCTGTTCCCTGTAGGACATCTGATTCTGTGTGCATGACAAGCTCAATTTGTGCCACATTTGTATACACCCTTTATTTTACTGCAATTTCATTAACCTGTTAGTTCCAACTTAAAACACTTTTTTCCAATACAAGTAGTATTCCTGGGGCCATATTTTTTAAAAGGAGGAGAGAAGATGAAAGCATTCCACTCAGGAAGGAAAATGCATTTCCTTTCCTTCCATTCCTCACCCCATATCCCCAAAAAATACCCAAATCAAGTACTTTCTAAGTTACAGTGAGGTGAGACTCAGACTGAATCAAAACTAAGCTTGAGCATTTTCAATCAGGTAGCTTAATGTGGCTTTTTATAATGGAATAAAAAAACTCCAACTATTGATCCCTACACACATTTCTACAAAGTAAGCAAAGGAAATATTTCTATTAGACTAAGATTACACTTAGTGTTTCCAGGAGTTCACTGTCTCTCCTTACCAGTTCCACATGTGGAGATTATTACCCTGCAGAAATTAGACATGAACGAAGAATTCCCAATTGCCCTCTGAAGTAGATCTCTATTTCCTCTAATCAACAACAGCAATAACAATAGCAGCCATTTGTTGAGCATGTACTATGTGCCAGACACTCTGCTAAATCATTTGCATATATCATTTCACCATTTTTACCAACCTCAGAGGGAGGTATTATTGTCCCCATTTTATATAAAGTCTCAGAGACATTAAGTAATGCTCCAGTTCACACAGCTAGAACATGGTAAATCCGAGATTCAGTACAGTTGGTCTGACTCCAAATAAAATAAAGCAATTTGGGGCATAGACACCTCCTGCCTCAGCAGAGGCTTTTGAAAAACCACAGATTGGATTCGTCTCAGATCCGTTCCAATACGAGCAGCCGGCTGCTCCTTGAGCTACTCGTCTGGTTAAGAAGCCAGCAGCATCAGGCCCCCATTCGCTTCCCCACAGCAGGAACTAAACCCTCACACCATTAAACTTAGACTGCCGAGAAGACAAAGCTGTTGTACAACAGACATAATGTCTTTAAGCTTTCAAAAAAAAAATCATTAAAGATTTTCAGGGTCAGGAAGAACTGATTTTAACTAATTGTTTCCTAATAGTTTAACTTCTAGTTTCCATACCAAGATGAGCTTCAACACTATTTCCACTTCCCAGGTCCCCAAAGCCCCATGCTGTCTGGTCCCTTTGGTGAGTGACCACACCTCAGCTGGAGCACCATCGGTGACCTCAGGGACCCAGCGCAATCCCAGCACTGGCTTCTCCTGGAGAGGGAGAGTGGCAGAACCCAATCCAGAGTAACACAAAGGGAGCCTTCACTCTCTCTAGCTCCTCCCGCCCTCTGCCAACAGGGCAAACAAGGCTCTCTGGCTCCATGGGGAGAAACCTAGAGGAGTCCAGCAGGTGCTACACTTGAGACAATAAGCTTTACATTTCCAGAGCTAGCTCGTTTCAGTCAAAATAATATCCAACCCAAAGGCAAGGGGCCACCCCCTGAAAAATAAATCCAGACAGGAGTCACCAAAGAGGGAGCAGGTAACCCTGGAAATGCAACGATACAAAGAGGGCAAGGAGCAGTGCCCTCTGTCCAGTCCTAACAGCCAGTGACCAGAAAGCTGCAGCCTCTCTCAACAGCCCTGCCATCGTTTTACTCCAGGCAGCAAACGGACTGAGGAACTCATATCATTACCCAGTCCCACCTCACTTTCCTTTCCATGATTCTGTCCACATCCACCCACCCATTTGAAAAAGATAAAACTTTATTTAATTCAGGTAGGAAGTTTCAAACAACTGGTTGCTGTTTTTTTAATAACCCTTCTTATTTAACTAGACAATTCAGTTGTTATTTTTTTTGGGGGGGAGGGTGTTTTTTTGGTGGGGAGGGTGTTATATACCAATTTGTCTATATGTGTTTTGCTTTTATATCTTTATGTTCCATAGGGATTGAGTTTGGTTTTGTGGGGTTTTTTTTAATGTATTCTCTTCCTTGTGGATATTCTGTGACTCTTATATTGTAGACCAGAATTTCTAAAGATGAATACCTAACACAACAGACTCATCCTTCAGCTTTGCATCCTCAGAGCCCAAGAGAGAACCTTCTGGGGCTTCTGTAAGAATGAGAGGAAAGTCACAAACAACAGCAAATGTTTAGGATAAGAAGAGTTTCTCTGGATTCTACAAACCAGTTTCTACCCATTGGAAAGAGAATTTGGATACAAAGGTCTGACCATCAAAAGTACCACAAAAGGGGACCCCCGTGAGTTAGACGAAGCACTTGAGGCTGATTCCGTATTCTGTGTGTCACTCCCACACAAATTCTTTGTGGCTGGAACCAAAATGTCCATGCCCACATTCTTCTCTGGAAATTACAGTGGTTTTCTGGTCTTTTCACTCCTGTCACCGCGAGTGCGTGCACATACACGCACACAAACCCACACTGAATTCTCTGAGGCTTCACAAGCCTCTGAAAACCTTCATTGCTTTGCCACCTTGTGAAATGGTGCCCCTACCGCTCACATCCCCTCACCTCCCTGGTGTCACAGTTGCTGACCATCACTAAGTGGCAATGACCCAAACAGAGCCCTGATCCCTTCCCCTTATCCCTCAAGCACATGGTCTGATACCAGTTTGGGGATAGGAATTCCTTGTCCCAGGAGAACCTGACTTTATATCTAACCCAGTTCTCCTCACTGATATATCAGTGCACTTTGCAACAAGAGCTGCTGTTCTTATTTATGTCTAGACAGCATTCAGAATGTACTGATGGAATTAGCATTCAAGAAAAAAATAGATATGAAATCGCTGAAGAGAACAGAGCTAGACAGACTGTCCCTGGGTGGTTAAATCAAGCCCTCGGTGTGAGGGAGTAATCAGGAGAAGAGAATGAATCCATGCCATTTTCTGTGTGAGGACTGTCCCTCCCTCTAATCCGTAACCTGATCACCTTCCCTCCAACTCTCTGGGGTCCTCTTCTGCTCTGGGTCCCCCAGTCTGGTTTAGGTGCCTTGCTAAGTGTGTGCACAGCTTGTGTTGCTTTTTAAGATGAGCATATGCCACACTCTATCAAGATGCCCAAGTACTCAAAGCAGACACTGCCTTCTTTCCAGCAGCCCCAGTGCCACCGTGGTGCTTAGCGCTCAGCAAGCGTGCAATGAATGCTTATTAAATGAAAGGCTAAATCCTCACCTAGTGGTTTACCACCCTCAACATCTTACTTTTCTCTTGCCCTCCTCTTTCTCTATTCTTCTTTATAATTTAACTGAAGTTTTCAACCCTGGCTACATGTAACAGTCACCTGGGAAGCTTTCAAAAAATATCTTTGTCTGGGCTAATAACCAGACATTCTGACTCAGTTGACCTGCTCTGGGGCCTGGGTAATGGTGTTTTCAAAGGGGAAGTCCATCGTGAAGTCTGAATGGAGAGCTACTGCATAACTTTTTTCCATCCTTCTGGTCTCTCCCTTAGGTATTACCCTCAAAATCCTTTTGTTTGTTAACTTATGTTCATGTGCAGTGACCCACCCCCCACAGACATGACTTATCCCTCTGTGTGAACTGCTCATGACACACAAAGGGATATACATGGGGTGGGGGGTGTCTATTCTGCAGAGGACTCACTTGGCTTCCTTTCACATGTCTCTTGAGCTGGATGAAGCAGCAGCAAGAGCTGACACTCACCAGGTTTACTCAGAATTGGGCACCATACAGAAAGCTGTCTTACCCAGCAGAATGAGCATAACACCAGCCAGCTGAGCCCGCCTGTACTTGGCCACGCCAGGCTCGTGGCCCATTCGGATGCAGGGAAGAACCGTCAGCAGCAGGAGAATGGCCGGTAGGCCCAGGACTGAGGCTGCAATCATCAGGGCGCGGCAGGCCTGCACATAGCCTGGAAGCAAGAGAGCAGACAGGGTGGGTTAGACCAAGGGGCCCCTTGGATCCTGAACACTGCCTCACGGGAATTCAGCACCACTTGTCTTCCTCCCTCTTGCCCATTTCAGGACTTAGGATGTGTTAAATGTTACCCGTGATCGCTTCACATGTTTAAAGTGACACAGTGACAAAAAAAGGGAGGTTAAGAGCTGGAGAGACTGGATGGGGATCCCTGCTCTAGACCATTTGTCCAAGCTTCCAGGATGAAGGGGCCACGAGTCCGATTACATTATGACATCACCTTGGAAATATTCAGAATAAAACTTCAATCTTCCAAGAAGTCTTCCGTGATGGATGGGCTGTTGATAGTCAGTTGTTGACAGACTCTTGGGCAAGTTACTGAACTACTGTGTCTTGACACTTTCCTCATGTATAGAGTAAAAATAATCGTAGTACCTATGTCTCTCTAATAGAATTCAACTAAGATCAAGCTAGTTAATTCATGCAGCGCTTAGAACAGTGCCTAGCACCTGCTAAGTACTCTAAAAAGGTTGGCTATTATTACTGGTGTTAGTATTCCATGATCATTGCTTCAAAGGCATCCCTCTAGCCCCAGAGATTCCTAGAGGGAAGACACCTGGAGGTAACACAATGCCCACAACAGATGATGCAAACATAGTACAATTATGAATGGAGGAATAAGCAAGTTGAATAATAAGAGCAGAGTAAAACTCGAACTTGACACTGTCAAATAAAATGCCAGGTAACACTTTTATTAAGAAACAGCTTACAATATGTACAATATTTATGTAAAATAAATCTGACAAGATACTGGGAGAATATGACAAACTTAAATATATTGTTTCTCACTGAACCACTCTCCCTCCTCCAAAAACAAAGGGGGGGGGGTTGTATGTATTACTCTCCCTTTTGGCTTAGAGTGAATTAGAGCTAGTGGCATGGCCTGGGAGAGGCAGTTAATGACCAAGCTAAAAAACAAGCCCCAGCTCCTGCCTCACACACCAGGACCCTCATACCAAACCTGGCCAGGCTGCCCTGTGCACCAACACCCGACTGTAACACTCTCTTAGCAAGCTACGCATGCTTTGCCAGAATTCAAACTCTGTAAGAGTGCTCTTCTGACCATCGCCCATCTAGCTTCTTCAGAACTAAGGGTAATCAATCAATCAAGTATCTATTGCCCTGAAGATACCCAGAGAGACCCACAGTCTGAAGCAGACCTCTGACCATAGCCCTGTGCCCCTCTGGCTTGTAGGACAGCTGGAGCTGGCACAGTGGAGACAGTCAAATAGAAACCGAGCTTCTGAAATTCATGACGCAGGCTGTCCACGTGCTGGGTGTCAAGGCCATGTCTGGAAATCAAAAGATGAAGACTGAAATCTGTCCACATTCCCACCCAAAGTGTGAGGGACAGGGAGAGCAAGACGGATTAGGCCCTCCCTAAAATGCACTCCCCTCTGTCAGGTGGTCTATGTTTTTTAAAAATAAACTGCTTGGCACTGACTGCTTCATAAACTTAATTTCAGGGAAAGGAAGCAGAGAATACTTTTACACTTCAGTCAAAGGTTCCTACAAATATCTTGCCTGGTTTTTGATAAAAAAAATTATAGCTACCACTTACATCTACTACTGGAGCATCTACTACACCAAAAGAGGTTCACATTTCTCATCTCATTTAATCCCCAAAATAACCCTGAAAGATAGGGGATTGGTTTGATTTTAATTTTCAAAAGAAGACAACTGGGGTTCATAGAGGTTAGTAACTTGTCCAAATCACCCAAACTGTGAGCAAGGGACCTGACAGCCTCACAAAGACCTACCAATGCCAGCATGCCGTGAAGCTGGGTCCAGAACCTCTGTCATTCTAAAAGTCTAAAATGGAGAAAAGGATTGTGAAACCACAGGACTGACTTGCATGGTGCATACCTCCTGTGTGCGGGTGGCAGTGCTAAGTCCAGGAAAAGATGCAGGAAGATAGGACACCATCAACATCTTAGTGGAATTGAAAATGCAGTAGAAGTGGACTTATGAACAATGAACAAAAAACAAGTAGAAAAGTGCCCTGATGGTGATAAGAGCCAATACCAGGGCAGCAACAGGTAGGGGTGGGAGATTGACTCTGACTACAAGGACTAATAGGAGGCACTTAAGGAGAGGCTTAAAGGGGGAGCAGAAAGTCGGGGGGGGGGGGGGGGCGGGGGCACAAAGGGACCGGCTCCCAGACTGACGGCGTTGGGGGCCCAAGTTACTTCCCTTGTTAAGGAAATTAGGAAATGTCTTTAAATGCGCACAACCCACAAAGACATGGGCTGAGTTCCTTCTGTGTATCTAAGTCTCAGCTCATTAAGTTGTTAGAGTGACTCGGCCAGTGGCCACTACTATCCTCCCAAATTCCAGGTAAGAAAACTGAGGCTGAGAGAGGTTAAGTTCGTTGCTACCTAATTCCTCTACAACAAGGTGGGACTCAAAGTGTCAAAAAATGTGCTCAACAGTCTTCAAACCCTCAAAATGTTTTCTCTAGTGCCCCCCTCTCTGTCAAGGGTTTGGGAGCAGCCACTTGCAAGGCGGGGGTCCTTACCCGGCAGGATGAGGATGTCGACCAGGGGCTTGCAGTGATACAGCCCGGTGGCCATGACGCAGTCAGCCCACAGCCCCTTGGAGCCCAGTTCGTCCAGCTTGCGGCAGGTGGGGATGGTGTAGCCGCAAGTCACCACCCAGTCATTGGTGGACGTGGTGACGATGATGCCGATCCAACCCACGAAGCTCGTGACGAAGCCCACTACCTGCAGGCACGTGGCCACCATCATAGCGTCCCCGGCGTCCCCGCACCTCGCTCCTCACTGACTTTGCCTGCGCACCGGTCTGGACGGCTCCTGCCCTGGTCCCACCTCTCCCGCGCTCGCGAACCGCTGTCCAGCGACGGCCCGAGGCGGGACGCTGGAGGCGGCGACCGGCCACGAGAGGCTGCGAGTCTGGCTCCGACAGCGCGACGGGCGCACGGCTGGGACAGCGACGGGCTCACGGAGGGGACAGCGATGCGGCTGGGCAGCGAGCCCCCGCCCCCCGCTTTAAACCCTGTAGCCTCCGCCGACGAGCGCCAATCGGCAACGGCCCTGGGTCGAGCCGACCAATCGCAGAGCCGGGTCCCAAGTCGGGTGTGGAGGGGAACAAGGGGGCCGGGCGGTCACCCTGCCCGGCCGCGCCGGCGTCGCACGGCCAGGGTTGGAAAGTAAAATAATTCACCTAATTCTCTCCAAGAAATGCAGAGCGTCTAGAGGGCTCACGTCAGGCAAGAGTTCTATCTTGCTGGCAATTATGTGTCTTCCTGTTGCCCCTCGCATCTCTGTCTCCGCGTCTCCGCGACGCTCCATCCCACCTCAACTTCTTCCCGCTCGCTCCTTTCCAGATGAGAACAGGGACAGCCGTACTCCATGGGCGCCTGATACAGTTCCTCCTCCGCCCAGGATTGTAACTGATGAGCTAGGAACAGCATGAGAGAAGTTCAGTTGCCCAAGTTCACACAGCTGGTAAGGGGTAGACTCCATGGGCCCATCTCACCACCCACCACCCGCTAACCATTCCTGGGAACCTGTCCTGATTACCACTGCCTGAAAATTACTAAAGGGCTCATGAATCCCATTTGTGACACGTTAAAAGCTAGGCTGACTGCTCCAGGCGCCCTGTAGTAAGTTAGTATCTGCCCTCCACTGAGAACGCGGCCTGGCTCAGAGTGCTCTGTAGTGGGAGCTGTCACCATCATCAACATCATTAATCCATCTTCTCTCCAGCAATTCCAACAAGACCTATTGTTGCCTCTTTTTCTCAGGTAGAGAAGTCCTCCTATATTGACATTAAACAGTTTTAACTCCTTTTATACAATTGGCTTATCCCATTATATCCCTCTATCACCAGTCATGAGATGCAAAGGCGTGAAGGATTCCAGCACAAAATCTTCCTACTCAACACTCTAAATCTAAGATGTGGATCATAAATCATAGGTACTGAGCTTTGCCGTAGCTGTCCCTAAGGCTGAGGGTCAGGGCAAATCACCATGTCTTCCAGGGAAGACTGACCTGGGGGAGACCCCAAAGAAATCAAGCACACAAAAAGAAAAGGCTGTGTAATAGATGACAGAGCGTCAAGTATTAGGTTGGTGCAAAAGTAACTGCAGTTTTTGCAATCACAAGAGCCACCATAATCACCCAGGAGGGCAGTGGTTAAGAAGGAAGACCAGGCTGCCTGGATTCAACGCCTGGCCCCACCACTTAACGAGCTATGGGACCAAGTTACTACATTTTTCTGGACCTCAATTTTCTGATTGTAAAATGGGGATAAAAATAGTGCGTACCTCACAGGTTTCCTGATGATTATGTGAGTTAACATACATATAGAGCTTGAAACAATGTCTGGTACAAAGTAAGTCCTCCATAAGCCTGGGTTAGTGTTATTATAATATGATGGTTCAAAACTCTTTCTTTTGCACTCTTATGTGTTCTTCCTGTGTTCATACAAGTTTGATTTGTGGAAATTGTGTTATAGGAATATGTCCTTTTTATGAGTCAGTCATTGTGTTTGGGGGCATTTTATCACCAAGGTCTATTGATCTGCATGTTTTCAGATACTTCCCTACAACATTTTTTTTTAAAGGCTGCTTTATATTAATACAATATAAAACATAAAAATCCGGGACGGACAGGTGGCTCAGTTGGTTAGAGCGCGGGCTCTCAACCACAAGGTTGCTGGGTTTGACTCCCGCAAGGGATGGTGGGCTGCGCCCCCCACAACTAAAAATGGCAACTGGACTTGGAACTGAGCTGTGCCCTCCACAGCTAAGATTGAAAGGACAACAACTTGACTTGGAAAAGTGCCAGAAGTACACGCTGTTCCCCAACAAAGTCCTGTTCCCCTTCCCCAATAAAATCTTATATATCATATATATATATATATATATATATATATATATATATATATATCCAAGCAACATCATTTCATTGAAAAAGCAGTTATAAAATCTGTACTCCTATGCCTCTGTTAGCATTTGATATTCTAATGATAAAAATTCAACCAATCAGAATTCAACCATGCCCAGATCCTCCACAGGTCACACACATAGAGGTACTTATAAAGCCAGATTTCAGAACTCAGGCACTGAGTGGTAGAAAGAGTTGTGAAGATCTTGGAACGGAACCTCCTGAGTTCATATTCTGACTTCATCACTTGGGCTACCCTTAATTTATGTGACCCTCGGGTTCTTCATCTATAAAGGGAGAATAGCAGATGCCCCCATAGGGTTATTGTGAGGATTAAGTGAGATAACTTATACAAAGTGCCGAGCATTGATGGGCCCTCATAAATGTTAACTACTGTTAGTATTATTCATAGACAATGTAGAGCAATTGAAATTCTGAACACGCCCGGCATAGATGTACAAAAGCCAGTCAAAGGAGGCGAGCAAAGCATAACCTGTTAGAATGAATTAACCATAAGTAAAGAGAGGCCGGGTCCATTGAAAAGTAAGTGGGGCAGCCAGGGAAGCACAAGGAGCTGGGAGACAAGAAGCAGACAGCGGCCATAGGAACCCTCTCTTAGCCCCAGGTGATGGTATGGTGGCCCACAGACTCCAAGGATGTGGTCCACATTCCTTGGCTGTGACTTGATTCGCCAAGCCCTCCTTGCGATGAGAATCTGACCTCCCGTATAGCATAACTTAACCACCTGACATCCCAGGTCTACCACCATCCCAGGCACTCTGTCAGTTGTGAGATTCAGACTTTCAGGGTCCAGTCACCCCAGATAAATATCAACAGTGTGTCCCCAGACCTTCCAAAGGCCTTTCTAGGACTTTTCTCTCAGAAAATGTTGCCATCTTTTCACATTTCTACAGTATATAACAGAACAAGTAATTCCAGTTTCTTCCTGATACATGATTCCAGGTCTTTCCACCTTAGGTCCCATACTCTTTCCATTATGAAAAATGTAAGTCTTTCCTATGGCTTGAGCATAACTTCCTTAATCTTATTCTTATTTGAAGACCTGTCAAGGGGAGGAGTAGAGAGCCAATTAGTGCCCTAAACCCCAGATGTGTTCTGAAAAAGGACACGGCCTGGTTAACAGTTTTTCTACTGTTTACACCTAAAACTTAACATGGGCTTCAGTTATAGTGCTAATCCATGTCGCACTGGCAAATGTGTTCTGAAGCCCACATTGAAAGCAAAGCGTGGACTAAAGGAGTGGGCTCGCAGTGACTGCTAGTGGTTGTCTTTTATCATTGCATGGCTGGAAAACATTTTCTGAGTGGAGGGGCCCATGACTGGTAGAGAAACATGATTAACTGCAACGTCCCACATTCCAAACGTGTGATCATTAGAATCAAATGAAGTGTACATTGCTCTATGAAAACGTCCTTCAGATATTAAGAAAGATACATCACTTTAGGAAACCAAACATGAAAACAGAGGACATGTACGAAATTACTTAGGTGAGATTATTCATTTAAAAATACTTTTAATAAGACCTCCATTTAAAGGATAAATCCCTCTGGTGGATTTTAATATTTGATAATACAAAAATTTTACATACGCACATTTTTAGAAACACTGTAGTACAAATTCATAGTGTAAACAAACGTATCAAACAGAGACTTAGAAAAATGCATGCCCTGTGAGTTTTGGGGTTTTGTCTATTTTGCATGTGGCACAGTGCCTAACAAACATAAACCCACTCTATACACGTGTTCAATGGAGCTGAATAGAAGAGTTCTAAAGAAGAGAGATTGAATTTGCAAGCCTCCAAGTCTGACTAGGGTGCAGTCTTAGTCGATTAGGGCTGCAATAACAGAATACCACAGACTGGGTGGTTTATAGGCAACAGAAACTTATTTCTCACAGCTTTGGAGGCTGGAAGTCCAAGATCAAGGCACAGACCAGCAGATTCAGTGTCTGGTAAGAGTCCTCCTCCTGGTTCATAGACAGCAATCTTCTGTGTCCTCATGCGGTGGAAGGGACAAGGACTTCTCTGGGGCATCTTTTAGAGGCACTAATGCCATTCGTGAGGGCTCCATCCTTATGACCTATTCAGCTCCCAAACCCCACCTCCAAACACCATCACATAGGAGACTAGATTTCAACATGTGAATTTCGGGGGAGACACAAATATTCAGCCCATAGCAGATGGGAATCTGAAGACAAGCTGCAGAAGAAATCAGAAGGTGGGGATTAAAACTGGTCTGGGAGTGGGTAAGAGACAGAGTGAAGTTGATTGGTTGTCTCAGGTACTCACCTGTCGTCCTTAGTATAGTGGAGCCATCTATAATAGAAGGGAGGTATGCTGCTCAGGCCTCAAGCAGAAAACCCTAATCACCTAGAGATGCTGGCATTTATCATAGTATCTCCATCAAGAAAAGAGCAGCACCTTCACAAATTACTTCGAGTAGAATTTCAAATTCAGCTATTCGGGGGGAAAAATTGCCTTTCAAGGTCCCATTTCTTGGCCTTCATGGTGCCATTATAATACCATTCCTTTAGAAGCCTTTTTATTCCCTTCCTTCAACTTGGAGATAAAGCAAAATCATGAAAAGTTTATACCTGGACTGTTAGGTTTGAGTCCTTTCCAGAATGTTTTCTCTCTTCTGCCTTCAAACAGCCAATTCTATTTATCTGTTTCTCTACCAGAAGTTTCAGAATATACTGGATGATATCGTGTCTAATTCAACCTATTAAATCATACTCTGAAGAACAGTAAAAGTTCTTATTTTCAGCCAAATTGGAGATCACATTTTCTAAAACCATAATAGTAATAAAGTATGTAAGGACTGAAAGGAAAAAAGAAGAAAATGAACTAGAAAGCCACACCATTCAATTAGCTTAGAAAGTAAGAGCAGTTCTTTCCATTTAGCTACCTAGGACATCAAAATACAGAACAATCTGTCCAACTTTAACTCTTTTGCTAAAAATGCATGAATCATAAAGCGATCAAAACTATCACGTGCCCTCTTGTTATTCATTCAATGCGTAATACTGCTCTGTTAAAAAATGGCTAGAAGCGAAACCTATGTCTCAATCCTATCAATCCTTTTCTTTGCTTGTTTCTTACATAAATAATGACTCTACTTTAAGCAATTATCCTGAAGGGAAACATTCTTGGACACCAAGATTCAAGGAAGACATTAGAGCAGGATGGTTAGGGCACTGGGTTGGAATCCTGTCTCCATTACTTACTAGTTGTGTGACCTTGGGCAAGTTATTCAATCTTTATGTTAAGTAACTCTGTTTAAGTAACCAATATGCCATTTCCTGCCAGGAAAATGGTATTAAAAATAGTAATTATTTCATAATAACCATGTGAATTAAATGCATTGCTATACGTAAAAATCTTGAACAACATAGTAAGGTCTCAATAAATATTAGCTTTTATACCAAAGTAGTTCATCAGTTGTTCTAAGCCTACTGAAAACCAACGTAATCTTAACCTTCATATTACACAGCAATGAGATTCAGAAACATTTCATAATCTGGTGGCAGATGGAGAACTTCAAAGGAAAGCAAACGGCATCTTTCCTCTAACTACAGGATCAGGCCTTTTTAACAGCTAAGATATTTTTAGTCACTCCTCTCTTTTTGCCATTAAGATTTAACAACTAGATAGAATTCCTTTCTAATTTCACTGATAATGTTTTTTGCAGAAATTAGCTTGGCCACTGGAGGGCTCTCACAGACTCTCATTAATGCTATGTAAAAGTGATTCAATAAAAATAACACAAAGAATGAACATTACAAAATACCAATAGCATAACTGATACGCTCCTTTTCAAAAGTAATTCAGCAATACATAACAAAAGGGTTTAAAATATGTGTGTCTTTGATCCAACTTCTAAAAGTTTAAGAAAATCTATTATTAAAGTGTTCATGTTTTTTTCATTTACATTTCAATTAAGTGTTCAATTAACAAGATGATGTGTTCTAAAACAAATTTTAAAATACAAATTACTAAATATTATTTCAAAATATCTGTACAGTTGGAGACTGGTTTTGAAATATATAAATGTATTTGGAAAATATACACAGACATGTTAATAAGCAGTTCCTTTGGGTAATGAGATTGACGGTTTTTCTCTTTTGTTTACACATTTTCCCGTTTTCCATAATGAGTATGAGTTAATTTTATAATTGGAATTGTTTTCAATAACTAAATTTAAAATATTTTCTATATTTTAAAGTATTCATTATCATAAGGGTCTATAAAGAGTAGTACTCATGTCCCTATACACTGTGTGACTATCCTGATGATTGTCATTGGCTGTCCTCTTCACCTACAGAAAATACTTCAAATGCCCTAGGATACAAGATCACACAGCCTTTTATTGCACAATTCTCACAGCACCCTCTCCCCTCCATTGCGCAGTCTCTACCCCAAGCAATGTCCACTCACGTCATAATGAACTTCTTGGTAGTTCCTCATAGAATGCCACACTTTCTCATTCCCTATGCTTTCCACTCCCCCTTCATCCTGCAGGAAACGACCTTCTCCACCCAGCTACTTTCTAGTCACCCAAAATTAACCCAAGAAGCTCCTATGACAGGACTTTCCTGTGTCTTTTTATGAAGTTCTGATGGGTTCCGGTAGTGCCTTCTGCATCCTTTTCTCAAAACATGAATTATCCATATTATACTGTTTAGTTTATAATCTTGTGAATTGTTTTCAGAAGGTTAGTTCTCAGAAAGTATAATACTGCGTTCATTACTAATCTCCAACCTATCCTCACGCAGTTCCTTCTGCTTCACATGCTTTCCAACACAGCCACCGTTCTCCTCTCCCGCCAGCTCAAATCTCTCCACGTTCTGTTCAGGTGTCATTTGGAACAGGAATACTTCTCACCCTCTGGGTTGAGCTATTTATACTTCTCACGTTCCCCTAGCCCTCTGTGAAGAACTTTGCCACAGTGCTTTGAAATGATCTGTTCTAGGTGTCTGAGAGTTCTTCAAAGGCAGAAGCTGTGCCTGGCTCGTTCTGGAAAGTCCAGTATCTAGCAGAGTGTCAGTGTCAGGCCAGGGCAAACAGTAATCACTGTCATTGGAGCTAAACACCTTCCCTTAAAATGTCCAAACTAAAGTTCTAGCTTTAATGTATAAAACTCAATGGTTTCAACCAAGATCATTTGGAGGAAAATTCTGGTCCTAGTCTGTGGTAAGCAACCTCTAAGATGACCCCCGTGATCCCCATCTCCCAGCATTCAGTCCTTTGTAGTGCCCTCCCATATTGCTCCAGGGTGAGTCTGTATGAACAACAGCATAGGCGAGAAGCAATGGTGTATCACTTGTAAGGTCAGGTTAAAAAAAAGACTGTGGCTAAATAGGAGAGTTGTAAGCAAAATGGTTAACTAGGAAGCTGCAAGCTCTCATTGTCTCAGAAACATCGACATGGGGGAACTGCCGGGACCAACTTTGTAAGACAACATTGTGAACACAGCAATTCTATCCAAAGTGATCTATAGAGTCAGTGCAATCCCTATCAGAATTGCAATGGTGTTTTTTTTAAAAATAGAAAAATCCATACTAAAATTTATATGGAATCTCAGGGACCCCAAATAGCCAAAACAATCTTTTTTAAAAAAAATTTGGAAGACTCACACTTCCTCATTTCAAAACTTACTACAAAGCTATCATAATCAAAAGTGTGGCGGGGCGGCCGGTTAGCTCTGTTGGTTAGAGAGCGGTGCTCTTAACAAGGTTGCCGGTTTGATCCCCACATGGGCCACTGTGAGCTGTGCCCTCCACAACTAGATTGAAACAACTACTTGACTTGGAGCTGATGGGTCCTGGAAAAACACACTTAAAATAAATGAAAGTTAAAAAAAAAAAAAGCATGGTATTGGCATAGAAACAGATATATAGACCAGTGAAATCAAACAACCCAGAAATAAACCTTCACATTCATGGTCAATGATTTTGAACAAAGGTGTCAAAACCATTCAAGGGAAGGATAGTTTTTAACAACAAATGGTGTTAACTGGATAACCATATGCAAAAGAATGAAATTGGAAACATTACCTTACACCATATGCAAAATTAACTCAAAATGGATCAAAGAACTAAATGTAAAAGCTAAAAATATAAAACTCTTAAAAGAAAACATAGGGGGAAAGCTTCATGACATTGAATGTGGCAATGATTTCTTGGATTTGACACCAAAAGCACAGATAACAAAAGAAAAAATAAATTGGACTTCCTCAAAATTTAAAACTTTTGTGCATCAAAGGAAACTATTAAGAGTGAAAAGATACCCACATAATGACAGAAAATATTTGCAAATCAAGTATCTGATATGGAATTAATATCCAGAATATATAAAGAACTCCTACAATTCAACAAAAAATGGGCAAAGGACTTGAATAGACATTTCTTCAAAGATACACAAATGACCAATAAGTACGTGAAAAGGTGTTCAATGTCATTAGTCACGAGGGAAATGCAAATCCAATCACAATGAAATAATACTTCACATTCATTTGGGTGGCTGTTTTCAATAAAATGGAAAACAAGTTTTGGCCAGGATATTAAAAAATTAGAAAACTTGTGCATTTCTGATGGGAATATAAAATGAAGTAGCTGCTATGACAAAGTTTGGTGATTCCTCAAAAACTTAAATATAGAATTACCATGATCCAGCAATTCCACTTCTGGGTGTAGACCCACAATAATTAAAAGCAGACTTAAACAGGTATTTGTAAACCAATGTTCATAGTAGCATTTTTGCAATAGCTAAAATGTGCAAACAACCCAAAATGTCTAGCAACAGATGAATGGATAAACAGAATGTGGAAAATACACACACACACATAACTGCACCCTTCTAAGAGCGCTTGAGTCATCACATTCAGCTAACCTGCTCCTGGATTTCTGCCTTTTAGATACTATGTAATATTTATTTTAAACTGCTAAATTTTGGAATAATGTTATACAGTAATAGATAATACCAGAGTTGGGGGTACAGGATAACTTGTTAAAGCAAGAGTCCAAATGTCATGAAAGAGAATAATTACTAAACACCAGTATGTTCATCACCTGAAATATTGCATAAAATTTCACATTTTATAAGAAAAAAGGTTCCTCAACTCAATCACTTAGTATGTAATGAATAACAGACTTTAAAATAACAAAAGGAGAAAATGTCAATATCAAGGCACAAGTTGAGCTCACACAGGATACTAAGATGGCTTGAATCAATTTTATTGGCATTAAAAGTTTTTATTTGGAATTTAATCCACAATCTATACAATTTATTTACAAGGCATGAAAATGGAAAACAGCACAAAATACAATTGAGGTATAAGCTAAGAGCACAGTATGTCATGTTTCAATAAATATAATTCAAAATTTGTAAACTAAGTAACCAGATAGATGAGTCTTGTTTCATAGTAAAACCATATAAAATATTTATTTCACGTGAGGTAGAGGACAGTTTTTGTGTATCATGTAATGCAACCAACCACAGCAATTTTAACCATAAAACTGTACATCATTGGCAAAATGTTAAAAATTGAATTATGGTCAAGGTAGTCAACAATTTGTTTCAACAGTTACAGAACAGGTATTTCATTTACTGCCTTCACAGATTCAAAACTCAGAAATAATTTAAGACTACTGTGTTGGCTTAAAATTATTAGGATAAACAAATACCTCTAACAGAATGCTTGAAAGCAAGTATATTTTATTTCTCCCAAACTACAGTTCCCAAAAAGGTGTCCTTGATTTAGCATTTCTTTTAGTAGGACTTTTTACTAGAACTACTTTAAGTACACTGTGCTTTATTTTCAGATGAGGTATCTATATTGAAGAAAAAAAATCTTATAAATTTCTTTTACATTCAACTAATTTAATATACTATTTTGTTATCTGGGCTTCATTTTTAAATTTGTTTTTACATGTGATAATTTTCTAATTCAAAAACAGTAGCACTATATAAGACATTTAATTCTATTACTAAAAAAAACAGGCCCCAAAATTGCATTATGTAGTTTAAAGCCATTTAAAATGAAAATATTTTACAAAAAAAAAAAAGACTGTCCTTTTAAACAAGATGCAAGAAAGAATACCTATGTGAACTTTTCCAATAATGGAAATGTTTAAGTATTCTATACTAGAAAAAATTAAGCTGTTTAAATTATTCAGTCCCACAATGTATAATACAGCAGTAATGTATCCCTTATTGCTGACAGCTTCAATAAAAACTATTAACAAGTAGTTCCAAGCACAGAAATAGATGTACAGTATGAGCACAACTTTTCACTAATTTTTAATGTCCCATTGTGTGGATTAAATGCATAAAACAAATAAAAATGAGGAATCCGCCCTAAACAATCAAAACGTAAGTCTTTCATTGAGAAGACAATTTTAGAAGCTGATCAAAACCCTTTAGCACCAGCTTCACAATTAATTTTAGGGAAATACCTTGAGCATGTTTCATATTACTCAAGTTTCCTTATCATTTTATTTTCCTTCAAACAGAAGCCACAGATGTGTAAATGAATTAGTTGTTCTGTCACGACTTCTAAAATATATGGATAACCTGCAAATATCATTGTACTCTGTCTATTTCAACTACTTTAGTAACTGATTTTTAATTCAATATGTACAAATGATTTTATAGCTCACCTGGTAATATATTAAATATGCTATAAAATTAGTTCAAGAAGCATAATTCTCATGGACATAGAAATTCAAGCAAAAGAATATGCTTTACAAAACTAAAGCGCAAGCCAAACTTATGTTGGTCAAATCCTTTCATAGTGTTTACAAGTTCCATTTGTGAAATTAGGGTGGTTTCAAGCTTCCTCAATGACAGCAGATTTTACATTTACTACCTTTATAGATTTGGTACCTTTTTCTCATAAAGTTTAGGGTGCAGAAACTATCATCACCCAAATTAAAGATCACCCATCACCCAGGAAGCTAATATTCTATCTTTTCTTCCTTCTAAGGATGTTCTAACACTTTTGATAAGCCGTTCCTCTAATGCAGCTTTTTAAAGTAAATATTTTTATATTTTTCCTAAAAATAATATTACAAAATCTGCTTGCCTAAGGAATTGGCACGCAAAACAACACCGAAACAAACTTTAAGCTAGTAATCAACACACAAAATGAGCATGCAAAGAATAGAAGAATAAGTTTATATGGTAAGATATTTTAACAGAGGCCACTTTTAAAGTATTACAAAATCCCTATATTTTCAAGCTATGTGGTGCAATTTAACTTAAAATTACTTTTAACTAGAATAGTATAATATTTACAATTGACTAAAAAACTATTTTCAAGGAAGTTAGACAGAAACCTATGGCACATTGATTTATCTTCTGGAAAATGAAGACTATATAATTTCATGTGACAAGTTTTCATTATGTGAGGAACTAGAAAAAAAATATTTCTTCACTCAATTCTAAATTAAGAGGATATGATCATTTAAAGGTGTTTAAGCACTGCTTAGAATTTTTAAGTAACATATTTCAAAGACTAAGCATAAGCAGTTTATTTTAGAAGTTTTGGGCTGAAACGTAAGTAAGCTTATCATTTATAACGTAACATAAACAGAAAGATTTTTAATGAATTAGAAAAATAAATGAAATTATAGGGGCTTGAGTTTGTCTCCCAAAAAAAGTTTGGCTGTGACACAACTAATTCACAACTAAAATGAAACTATATCATAAAACACCTGTGATTTTACTTTCTCCAGACCTAAATAAAAGTTATTAGAGGATATGTCATTTTAACATTTGTTCCTCCTTGAGGAGACTCCAAAAATCAACAAATTTAATTGCAGGATTAATACAGTAAAGTTTAAATGGAAAACAAAAGACACATTTAGATCACACTCTAGTGAAGAAATTATACTTTGGGAAGTACACAAATTCATTTAGGATACATTAGTACCATTAAGCAAAATATTAAAATAACTGGTTAAATGATAACCTACCGATTGTTGAAGTTCTATACCATTAGAGTAGCTATCGTCTATGCTGGGAACAGTATATAACCTTAATCCTAGATGATTTATTTTAAAAATAAATTTAGCTCTTAAGTAATTTCATTTAGTACCTTATGTGAGAACACAAGAAACATTAAATTCATGGGATAAGAATGTATTAATAGTAGCTCAGGAAACGTTCTTTAAAGAAATGCATACTAAGAATTTTACCTTGCATCTTTTAAGCCAAGCAATAACTAATATGAAATTTGCCATTAAAGAATGACAGACTTTTCTGTGCAGAAAAAAATAAAAAGTGCAGAAAATCTTGCCCCTCTCCCAAACTATAGAATTCCTGTCTTCTAAAAAATATCTAAAAATCTTTTAGTAGCAGATAATTAAACTTCCCTATTAACCTTTCACACACTAATCAGTTCACTGTAAATTCCTGATTTTGATATTAAGTAGTAATTAAAATGGTCCATTCGAGCTAATCTTGGTAAGACTTAATATATAAACATACAGAAGCCCAACATAACCTTCAAGACATTTAATATTTTACAATTTGAAGAAAAACAAATCCACAAAGGAAAACAAATCCATTATATAAATTTCAATAAGACCCATAACTACATATTAAAAACTGTACAGGAAGATTATGGATTGTATAGAAACTGATGTATATTAACGATATCAGTTTTTCTCAAGAACATTAACATTTCACACCACTATTAACAACATAAACAAAAGTTCAGAAATTTTACATTTTATTCCCTCTCCTGAAGTTGCTGCATTAAAAAAAAAAAAAAAAAACCTAAATATAACCACATTTCAACCAAAAACCAAATTACAACTGCTTCTCGTGTTTAGCAGCAGGATTATAATAAAGCATATTATTCTTCCCCACTATGCCCATGGGGTGTGCTATAACCTCATCAATGAAATTCCTCTCCTGACAAAATGATTTTTAGGAGACATTAAAAAGAGAACTGATGGAAATTCATTCCAGAATATGAACAAAATAAAAGCAAATTTTGTATACAGTAAGCATAGTATAACAACTTAGAAAGGAGATTGTGTTAATAAAAAAAATGGAGATGCAACCTCTTGAGTAGCTCTATAGATCTGAAATATGATGTCATCATTGTATCTAAAATTGAGTCTGAAATATGGATAACAAAATTGACCACAACTACTTCCCATCACACAAAGCAGCTTTTAAAAAGTATACAACTATTAAACTTGCATTAGAAATATAAGCAGATTATCTAATAGTTCAAACCATAGAGTACTGGTTACTAAGCTGGTTGGAAAAAAGTACAAAGAAACATACATATTCATTCATTCGGAAAACGTAAGAATTTATGTACTAATATATAATCTCTTCACTTTTTCTGATCTACAAATGGATAGAACACCTAGTTATATTCATGCAGGTAAGCTGTTCAGAATTCAATTAGCAAAGCAAAGAAACAAACAAAAATAAACTCTGTTGGGGATAACACAGATGAATCTCTTTAAAGGTTTCTATTCTTTAGCAGTCTTTGATTTCAAAATTTGCAGTTTTAGCTCTTTTATCATCATCTCTAACTTCTGTCTTGCCTCTCGTTCTTGTCTGAGTTCATCTTGGAGTTCTTGCCTATCAGCCTCAGCATGGTCCAATCTCTGCCTGAGTTCTGCCAACTGTGTGATTTAAAAGACTGTGTCAGTTTTCAGTCAGTTTTGTGTTTCCATTTAATCAATTGGCAAAGATCTACCTTCCAATTAATCTTTACAAAATGAACTATTTCATGCACACTACAATCTCTTGAATATCTAATACTATTAAACTGTTTTTGACATGATGACGAATTGAGGAAAACACAAAGCGTCAAGAGAACGGACCCCCTGGAACACTTTCATTATGCCCTCTGCTTTAGCATACATACCGCTCCGTCATCCCAGCCTGCTCATGTTAATTTAAGTGTTATTTGTTCACCGTCCCCAAGTTGTAACCTACTTCCTATTCAGTTTTGCTCCAGTGTTTTTGAACATAGTGGAAAACAGTTCATGTTTGTTAATTTGTTGGTTTGAAAGCCAATATACTACATTAAAATAATATAACACTTGATATTCAGATAGCTACAGATTAGCAACCTGGGCAACTAAACTACAGAAACCCACTAAAAGTTTAAAGTAATAAAGCAATCAAAGTCAAAAAACCATCTTGGCTGAAAGGACATTATATATAAACTGAGTAGTTCTTACCTGTGTCGCATATTCAGCCTCTTTGTCTTTTTCTAAATTTGAGTCACAGGTACATTTTTGCTTCATTACCTGCTCTAATTTTTTCTCTAAGTCTTTCTGTTCAATATAAAATTCTTCCATTCTTTGAGCATGTTCATTCTGCAAAGATTCGAGCTCTTTCTGTAAATTCAGCTGTTCTTCAGTGAGTTCCTTCATAGCTTTTGAACTACTCAGCATTTCAACTTCCTACAATATACAGAATCACAACACAATTTTCACTTTATTTCCATCATGATAAAAATTTCAATTCAGGAAAAAATAGGACATACAACATCTAAAAGTCCACGGTCATATCAGTTCTATGTAGAAGTAATTATCTGGAAAAACTATTTTCTCTAAAAATTTAAAAGTATATTAAAACAGCTTCTGAGTGTAAAACTGAAATCTTAAATACATTTGCAATATCTCATTTTGACTTTTCTTAAGAATGTGCAAAAGTATCTTTTCATAATGGGCTATGACTTAGATAATAATTTTACCATCTGAAGTTGCTGCTTCTTCTGCAAAATTGAGTTCAATTTTTCCTGTTGTTTTACGTAAGTTCTCATTACTTCTTCCATGATATTTCCCTTATCATCCTCACAAACGACATCTTTGGCAAGAAGTGGAGATGACGCTGCAGCATCATGGTCAATTCCCACCTTGTTTGTGTCTCTGACTAAATTGCAATTGGCAGATTCGGGTTTCTTTTTACTTATAGAATTAATTGAAATTGATGGATCTGTAAGAGGCATAAATGAAATAACAAAGTATGAATATCACTCTGTTAAAAAGTCACCCGAACAGTCCATAAATGAAATTAACAATTCTATTTACAAATGAAATAAAAAAGAATAAAATACTTAGGAATAAATTTAACAAAAGCAGTATAACACTTAAACAATTAAAACTACAAAATATCACTGAAAGAAATTAAAGCCCTAAATAAATGGAAAGACATCATCTCATGTTCATGAACTAGAAGACTTAAACACTCCAGGGAGCTCTCCTCCTTCCTACCATGCGAGGCCCCAGTGAGGGATAGCTAGCTATGAACCAGGAAGCAGGCCCTTGCCAAACACCAAATCTACAGATGCCCTGACCTTTGACTTCCTAGCCTCCAGAACTGTGAAAAATAACTGTTTGTAGTATAAGCCACTCATAGCAGCCTAAAGGGACTAAGATAGCTGGTGATACTCACCAAATTAATCTACTTTTTCCCATACAATAATTACCAAAATCCCAGCTGGTTTTGTGGCAGAAATTGACAGGCTGATTCTAAAATTCATATGGAAATACAAGGAATCCAAAATAGCTAAACAATCTGAAAAGGAGTAACAGAGTTTGGGACTCACAATCCCCAATTTCAAAGCTTATTACAAAGTTACAGAAATCAAGACTGTGTAGTCCTGCCATAAGGATTAAGTCCAGAAATAAACCCATACTTTTATGGGCAACAGGTTTTCAACAAAGGCAGCAAGACAATTCAGTCAGGAGAGAATAGTCTTTTCAGTAGTGTTGAGATAACTATATCCACATACAAAGAATGAGGTTGAACCTGGTACAATATATAAAAATTAGCTCCAAATACATAAAAGGCATAAATGTAAGAGCTAAAACTCTTAAATGCAAATCTTTGTGATCTTGGCTTCTTAGATATGACATGTAAAGTGAGCAACTAAAGAAAAAAACAAATTGGGGGGTGGCCAGTTAGCTCAGTTTGTTAGAGTGCAGAGCTCTTAACAACAAGGTTGTCGGTTCGATCCCCACATGGGCCACTATGAGCTGTGCCCTCCACAACTAGATTGAAACAACTACTTGACTTAGAGCTGATGGGTCCTGGAAAAACACTTAAAATAAATAAAAGTTTAAAAAAAAATTCTCTCTTTAAAAAACAAAATTGGACTTCATCAAATTTAAAACTTTTGTGCTTCGAAGGACACTAACACGAAAAGTGAAAAGACAACTGGCAAAATGACAAATGATAAGGGAAAGATCTAGTATCCAGAATATATAAAGAACTCTTACAATTCAATAGTAAAGAGACAAATAACCCAATTTTAAAATAGGCAAAGGATCTAAATAGATATTTCTCCACAGAAGATTTGTAATGTCCAATAAAAACATGAAAAGACACTCAATATCATTAGTCACTGGAGAACTGCAAATCAAAACCATAAAATACCACTTCACAACCAGTAGGATGGATATAATCAAGAGAGACAATAACAAGTGTTGGCAAAGATGCAGAAATTGGAACCCTTGCTGGTGGGAACGAAAACGGTGCAGCTGCTTTGAAAAAACAGTTTGGCAGTCTATGTTAAACACCGAGTTACCACATGAACCAACAATTCTACTCCTAAATATATACCCAAGAGAAATGAAAACATATGTCCACATTAAAACTTTTGTATAAGTGTTCACAACAGCCAAAAACTGGACACAATCCAAATGTCCATCAGTTGATGAATGAACAAAATGTGGTGTATATTCATCCACACAGCAGAACATTATTAAGCCATCAAAAGGAAAGAAGTACGAATACATGCTACAACATGAACCGAGAAATATGCTTAGTGAAAGAAGTCAGACATAAGGCCACATATTGTATGATTCCTTTCATACAAAATGTCCAGGAAAGGCAAATCCATAAAGACAGAAAATAGATTAGTGGCTGACAGAGGTTGGGGAAAGGGGAGAACAGAGAGTAACTTCTAATGGAATACAGAGTTTCTTTTGGGGGGGATGAAAATGTTCTGAAATTAAGTATTTGTGATCATTGTACAACTTTGTGAATTTACTAAAAACCACTGAATTGTACAAATTTTAAGGTAAATGAATTATAACATTTTTTTTAAGGTCACTAGAATTAGTTTGGGAAATAAATATAAAGCAAATAGTACATTAGTAATTATTTATCATATTTAAATCCAAAGAAAACGGAGTTTTAAAATTCTCAAAATTAAAGTATAGAAAACCACTCAAGAATCTCAATTATTTATTAAAACAGTTCAATCACTAGAAGACTCTTCAACTCTTCCCAGAAAGCTGAAATAGTTGTCACACTTGCCTCAGCTCTAAGCAGAGTTCTGCTACTACGTGAAGGGTAATATAGGCAGCATTTAAGGGAACATATCTTGTTTGGTCCACAGTATTATAAAAGGCACTGTAACTAGGCAGCTTTTTTTTTTTTTAGATGTCCAGTCGGCATTCTGCATGTTTGCCATCTGTCTGGCTCCCACAGCTATGAATTTTCAATCCTTCCTTATTCCATGACTAAGTTTCCTTGAGTCCTGTAACTAACCACTCTTACATATACTTCTTAGCATTATTAGTTAAATGGTTTCTCAGTTCACAGCAAACTAGAAAGAATAATAAGGACCTTCTGAAGAAATCTGACAGGAAACAAAAGGCAGGAAGGTGAAAAAATGATCAGACAAAAATCACTTGCAGTATGAAGCCATATAGCCTATACATCCATCGCATTAGCCTCTATAGCCATCCTAGGCGAGTACAGCAATTGAGGTTCTTACAGTCACTCAGAGTTTTGAAATGTGGAATTTTTTAGAAGAAAAGCTTCAATTATCTGAAAAGTTCTCTTAAACAGAAATCCTCTTTGAAAATTATGGATAAATGTGTTTATTAGATATTTTATTTTAAAAAGATAATTTCTGAATACTTACCTAAATGGCTACATAATTCTCCACTGGTTTTTAAATCCATTTTCTCCTGTTCCTCCAGTGAGACATCTGGATAAGATACTGTTTTCTGATGTTTCCCACTCCTATGAGGCTTCTCTGACTGTCTTGGTATGGATCTACTTGTCTCTGTCTTTGTGACCTCTTTAGACTGGGATACAGCAGAAGTAAGGGACACATTTGGGGCAACCACTTTATCACACATGTATAAGTAGTAGCTGAAAACAAAGAAAGGCATAATAAGACACACATTACATTTAGGTAAAAAGCAAAATGTATTCCATCTATTCCTACAGTTAAATCATTTTTATACCAAAACAGACAACATAACAACTCAGAAAATAAGGGTCACAGAAAAAAGTTCTTGAAAAAGTCAGTACTTTAGGCAATTAGAGCAAAATTATGAGAGATTTTTGTTATTTTTGCAAACAGTAATTTCTAAGCACTAAAAAGATACTCACTGGGAAAATCACAGTCTCTTCTCCTTCCTTCAAAACCACCTGAGAAGTAAAATCATGAAGCACTTTACAGAGCTGTTTAACAGCTTTAAGTAGGTAGGTTTGTGCCCGAAGGAAAACAGACTATACGCTACTTTGAGGACTCGTCCTGCCTACCACCATCCTTGCTGTTGCGGTGAGGCGAATTCTGTGCCACACTGCATAGCTCTGGCCTGGGTCACCACAGGCCCAGGGAGAGCACCCAGGGCCCTTCCTGCTTACACAGCTCAAGGAGAACAGGCACTCGGGACGCTGCCCAGCCACCACTCAGTGCTCCTTGTATCAAACTTCACAGAGCAAGCTTCTGAAAATATTTTAGTACTTCCTACGTATTTCATAAAACAGCGATAACAAATTGTGCAAAACTAAGATCAAAGGGATATCTACCAATTTTGCTCCAAGTTCACAGAAAATTGTTCAGTAGATTATCTCAGAGACTCATGGAATAGATGTGAGCTAGATATTCAAGTACCATTATTAACTATAATCTGCATAACCTTCAGCCAAAAGATGCAACCATTTAACTGATATAACACTTTATCCACTAAATCCTAAATACTCTCTTCTTACATCTCATTTTCTTTGTACAGGATACATCTATTTTGTTCCTCTTTACAAATCACATAAATTCTGAAGATGAAAACTCAGCAATAGTCTGCTAAGAAAACTGACAGGTTTAATATTGCCCAAACACTTACTTCAAATCCAATAGGAATGTAGGAACTGTGCAAATGTAAGTAAGACTAAGATTCCTCATCACCATGCTTGGGGGGAATACATATTTACAGTAACAGATAAAAATTTAGGACTGAATAAGTAAGAAGTTTATAATCCAAGATGCATCTTTATAGAAAATAAGGGGCCAGCCCGGTGGCTTAGGCTGTTGGAGCTCCGTGCTCCTAACTCCGAAGGCTGCCGGTTCAATTCCCACATGGGCCAGTGGGCTCTCAACCACAAGGTTGCCGGTTCGACTCCCACAAGGGATGGTGGGCTGCGCCCCCTGCAACTAGCAACAGCAACTGGACCTTGAACTGAGCTGTGCCCTCCTCAACTAAGTCTGAAAGGACAACATCTTGAAGCTGAATGGCACCCTCCACAACTAAGATTGAAAGGTCAACAACTTGACTTGGAAAAAATTCCTGGAAGTACATTGTTCCCCAATAAAAGTCCTGTTGCCCTTTCCCAATAAAATTTAAAAAAAAGAAAACATGAAAACGACTTTGAGGAGTGTGGTTACTATGAAAGCTTCTAAATTTCAAAAAGACTTCTTTCTAAAATATCAAAGTTGCACACCAAACTCCTGAAGAGTTGGTTTACCTCTTGAAAGGAAGTAAAGAAATGAAAAAAAAATTTTCGTTTTTACTTCGAGGCAAAAAAGAAATGGCTGGTTTCTAGGAAAAAAACATAGAAACACAGAAAAAGTTACCTTAAATATTCAACACAATTAACAATTAATTTCATTGATTAATAAGAAAGCCTAAAGCTAAATAATGAAGTTCCAAGGTCTAGTATAGTACCTGACATATAGATGTTGGTTGAATGAATGAATGAATGAACAAATGAACAAACGAACAAGTTAATATCCACTCACCTGGGGTGTAAAAATGAATGTGTCTGAGAGACATGGTCACTTTCCTGCTTTATAACAGGATACCATGATGGCAATTCCATTCCTGATGGTGTATCTATCTGTAGAAAAATGCAGAAGGAAAAGGTTTATTGAGAGAAGATGTGATGATGGTTAAAATTTTAATGCGTCCACTTGACAGGGCCATAGCATATCTCTGGAAAACCCTGACAAAGAGTTACATTAATTTAAAATGCATCATCTAATAAGGCAGTCTTTCCTTAAAGAACCATGTGTAGTCACTTGAAACTCAGAGACTATTACATGAACTATCCCCATCACAAGAACAGTTTCAGTATTCGTGTTAACATGGATTACCAGGAATGATTTCATCCAATTTGATACTTATGGAATCTGTTTTTAAAATCCATTTTAAATAATAGCACTCTGCAAATGTACAGCATTGATTGAGTTCTGCTTCTTCAATCTGCTATGATCAGCTAGAATAGACCCCATCCATACAGTACGTTAGAGTATTAGATAACACTGATATACTTTGCCAAACAAAATGTGAAACCACTTTGCTAACATTTATCAGTAAACCATATTTCCTCATAAGCTGTACCTGTCAATAAAGGAAAGGAGAAAGTAACCAGCCCCTTAATGAGCATCTACCTGATAAGAACTTTATACAACCTGCTTAAATTCTAACAAATACTTATTATGTAGATAGCATTATATCTATTGTACAAATAGAAAACTGAGGTTCAGAAACTGAGAAAAAAAAGAATAACCTGTCACTACTCCCTTACTTTGGTCTGCTTTATACTTTGTTACCCCTCCCCCTACACATACATACTTCATATTACAGTAATTACCCGCTCTTTTGGGAAAGGGTACCTTAAAAGAGGGCAATACTCAATAATGGAGGAGGGGAAAATGAACTGAAAGGGGGCATGGTTCAGGTGAGCAACAAAGAGGAGGTTAACAGACAAACCCAGTGGAGTGAGTGAGAATGGAATTGGGACTGAGATAAAGAAAGGATGAGACAAAAAGGAGAACTGATATTCTTCTGACCCTGATTCCGAGAGGCTCCACTCCCTTCTGCAACTAAGTAAGGTGGATGGAGAATGACGTTATTAGATAACACATAAATGCCCCACTCAGGGGACAGCCACCAAATACCAAGAAATTAGGAAAACTATTTTGCCTGATGTCCTAATAATCCAGTACAGAACCAAGAAACTAAGTAAAACGGAACGGAAACATCTCCCCAGATGCTAAGCGGTTGTGATTAAAGCAAAACTAATTCCTAAACTGTCCATAGTTTGATTAGGGCGATCCTGGCTGATGGAGGAAACCAATGAGGACTGAAGCCACTCAGGAGCGGCCTGACAAGTAACCCACCGCCCCAACTCGACAGGCTGAAAATAGAAAGGAAACAGCTTTTGGAGCACATATTACACAACTTGACCAATTACAATAGATAATTTAAGGCCAAGTAAAAGCCATAAACAAAAATATGCCAACTTGTATTGGTAGGCGTTCGACATTTTTGTTAAAAATTACTGGGCAAGGAATTTGAAAGACTAACAAGACCACAGGGATGACAGGGAAAAGAATATTATTTTGAAAGTATTTAATTAAGAGTTGAGTATTCAAAAACTCAGACACAACAGTTTAGTGGTTACCAAAGGGTCAAGGGGGAGGGAGATGGAAGCAGAGGGTAAAGGGGGTCAAATATATTGTGATGGAAGGAGAAGTGACTCGGTGGTGAGCACACAATGTGATATATAGATGATATATTTTAGAATTGTACACTTGAAACCTGTGTAATTTTACTAACGACTGTCACCCCAATAATTTTTTAAAAAGAGTTGAGTATTCAATGAGGGCCTCCAGACTCTATACAAGAGTAGAATCTTTTTTTAAATCTCTCAATCCTGATAAAATATTCCAAAGTTCAGAATCGGAGACAAAATCAACTACTTATTAATAAAGTAAATCAATCACTTCTTTACATAGTTTCTTAGCCTACATCTTAGTTCTACCAGTAAATTAGAAAGGGAACTCACTGCTGGCAACCAAAATACTAAATGATAGTTGCCAGGTGACAGCTGACAGCCTAAGGAGAGGAGTTAATAATAAAATGTTGGGAGTTAATTTTACCTAATATGCTGTGGTAAGCCGTAAACACATTTATAACAAATTATCCTAACTGCGTGTTAAAAACAATTAAGTGGTGGCTGGATGGTTCAGTTGGGTGGAACACAAGCTCTGAACAACAGGGCTGCTGGTTCAATTCCCACATGGGTCGGTGAGCTGCACACTCCACAACTAGATTGAAGACAACCAGATGCCGGAGGGGCAGCCAGATGGCTCAGTTGGTTAGAGCGCAAGCTCTTAACAACAAGGTTGCCAGTTCAATTCCCGCATGGAATGGTGGGCTGTGCCCCCTGCAACTAAAGATTGAAAACAGCAACTGGACTTGGAGCTGAGCTGAGCCCTCCACAACTAGATTGAAGGACAACGACTTGGAGCTGATGGGCCCTGGGGAAACACACTGTTCCCCAAGATTCCCCAATTAAAAAAAAAAAACTGGTAAAAAAGTAATAATAATTAAGAAAAGAACACATTATACAACAGAACATTCACAGGCATGCCTTCATCTATTCAGCATTTGTGTCAACATACAAGTTAGGTCTTCAAAAGAACAATATAATTAAATGGGACAGTAGTGCCATTTAATTGATCAGGAATAAAAATTAAGATACCAAGAGATGAGAACATCTATTACCTTTTATCTTACCTTTCAATATGAGCATAACTTATTCCCTTTGTGTATTTAAACATTAAAATACATCCCATGACTTGGCAAAGCAGAGCAGTAGATCACTTAGTAGCTTAAGTTAGAGCCTTTAACATTTTTAAATGCTTTTATCACCCAACTTCCCCACCATTATCTAACACAAAATGAATAGATGACATCCTCAACAGAAACACGTAAGAAAAATTTCAGACATTATTTCATTCTTAAGGTTCTTTCTCTAAGTCATAAAACAACAATGTCTATGAAAGAAAAATTTAAACAATCCCAAAATGTATGGAAGAGGTAATTTTAAATAAGTAAAAATTAGGGATTGTTTTATGAAAATGTCTGTAAATTTCATCTGTGTTATGTATACATGACCTCTTGATAATCAGATTTCCTAATAAAGAACCGTTGTATTTTGGTAGTACAATACTTACTAGTGTAACAATTAAATAATTTAGAGAACTTGATTTCATTTATAAAAAAACCAATAAGCATTTTTGTCACCACTTTCTAGATATACAAAAGCAATCTCACCCACTCAGCACTGTTCATACACAAACATTCCACTTGCATTAAAAAAAAAACAAAAAAAAACTTTAAATTCCTAGACTAATTTCAGTAATAAACTTTGCTTTTAGGTGGCACTCGTTTTTAGTTACAGTAACAGATTAATATTTATGGCCTTTAATTAAGTTGGAAAGACAAACATTGATGAACTAAAGAAATCAAGACGATGCTTCAAAATATTGGTGAGATATCCAAAATCCCCCCAAAATAAGAAAACTTTTTTAAATGTTAAAAAATTTATTTTAAAAATATAAAAGATTATACATTTTGGTGTCCATGAGACAGTACACATAAGAAGGAATAATCAGTTGCTAAATTTAAGTGTATCCTAATGGTGTTATGAAACAAGAAATTAAATGTAATGCATATTAAATATACATTATCACATAAATCACTAGCAACCTTACTAAACACATGACTAAATAGTTAATCAACAACTATGTATAAAGTAAATATACCTGTCAGAATCTTTTTACTGAGTCTAGTAGTAAGACATTCAAGTGGTCAATAAATGATTTCAGAAGAACACAAGACACCCTACCAGACAGCTGCCAACAACTCTTACTGAAAGAAATTGAATCTCTCAGTATAGGATCAGGTTTCCTCAGTACTTCCAACATGTTATGAATGAGTGTGTTTCAACAACTGAAACAGGAATAGTGTTACAAGGTAGCAAACAGCTACTTAAGGGATTTTAAGGCTTAGTCTTGAGCCTCATTTCATTGTAATTATTAGAATTTATCAACCTAATACAAAACTGGAACAATCTGATCTAAGCAGCTCCACTAACTCATCAAAGACAGATCTTCAGGAGCTACAGCAATGTCTGCTGTTCCCCCACACTGAAAGATCATACCACCTACCGCACAAAGCCAATTTTACATTTAAAGTGCTTAAAATGCTCACAGGAAAAGCAAAGTCTACGTTCTTATAATGTGCAACTGTTATCTAAAATCCTTCATGGACACAAAGCCATGTGAAGTCAGTAGTATGATATTACTCCTTTTACAATTTGAAGGAAAAGGAACAAACTGATGATAAAATCTTGTTAACTCCTGGAACTTTAAAAAATAAAAATTTTATATTGGAATTCTGTGGTGTCCAATCCATTGAACATTGCAATTACCTGGAACTCTCCATGTCATATACATATTTCACTAAAATATTTGTCGCCAAGTTTCAATCTGTATAAATCTATGGTTTTGCTTTTTCTATCCCATTTCAGCATAGATGCTTTTAAAAAAGTATGATCTTGGCTTATTTTGGCCTTTGACTATTGTTAAATTGAATAGCAAAATGTAGATTAATGTACTATATGCAATGTACTCTTTTTTTACTCTATTTCATGGTTTTTTGTTTGTTTTTGTTTTTAATGCTGGTGACCCACTAAATTGATTTCATGACCCTCGGGGCCCTTTCTCAACTGGGGTTCTCAAGAGAATTAAAGCCCAAATGCCCCAGGCATCCATTATATACAATGAATTAACCTCTCTCCTCCAAAAGCATTTAAAATGGTATTAGACACCATCCTGGGGAGAAATGACAAACCATCACTCAAATCATTCTGTGTAGGGCTTCATTCTCCTCTCATGGAACCCCAGATGAGAAAGGCTACATGGGTTACACTGCAATTTGAAAAACATTGCTCTAAGTGCACTGTCTTAAAATTGGTCCAAAAATACTATTTCAACAACTAGTCCTGTATCAGTAACACTTGCGCATTCTATAGATGCTTTTGCACAGATTTACAAAGCATTACATAGGCAAAGGAATAAATTCCCATAGTTAATCATCACTCCATTGTGAAATGAGGAGGAAGTTTTTTTCTTCTTAGTATTTACTACAATGGATCTATATTGCTTTCATAATCACACCAAACTTTTTTTTTTTTAATTGGGGAATACCGGGGAACAGTGTGTTTCTCTAGGGCCCATCAGCGCCAAGTCATTGCCTTCAATCTAGTTGTGGAGGGCACATCTCACTGGCCCATGTGGGAATCGAACGGGCAACCCTGTTGTTCAGAGCTCGTGCTCTAACCAACCGAGCCATCTGGCCGCCCACACCAAACTTTTTTAACATGGAATAAAAGCCCTAGTATTATTTACCAAAATGGTCCTTCGTAAGCCTCTTACCTTGTTCCCATAAGATAAACAAAATATGCACTTTTAATGCTATTTGAAATCTCAAAATAAATTCAATATCACAAATTAAAAAAATCTTTACTTTATAACTAATCCTATCTTCCTCCTCAAAAATCACTGGTAAATTTATAGAACTATTAAGAATTTTCATTCAGTTATCCAAACCTTTCTTAAGCATCAACCACATTCCAGATTCAGAATCTAGGAGAATTCCTGCCGTAGGGCACCTCCATCAAGCCTTTGTACGGAAAAGCGCACCAAAAGGATGTGTGCACATGACTCGTATTCATTTTTTGTTATCAGTATATATTGAGTATTACGATTTTAATAGTTTTTGCCTTTCTTAAAATGTGTATACATTTTTTTGGCATCCTCTGTATTTTTGTGACCTGCTTATACGTCTAGAAATCCAAATGACTTTTAAATTAATTGTGTATCTTTCCTATTCATTCCTCCGCCTACCATGGTGCTGTGATACCTTACTTATGGGGGAAAAAATACTTTTAAAAAGGTTTATGGTTTAATTGTATATTCTTTTGGTTTTGTCTTCTAATAAAATCCTTAAATTATTTTATTAGGTTGGTGCAAAAGTAATTGTGGTTTTTGCAATTATTTTTTAACCTTTAAAACCACAATTACTTTTGCACCAACCTAATATACTAATTCTACCTCTTTACTTGAACAAATTGAGTTCCAGCTCCACAATCACTTTCCACTCCCAGAATTCTTCAAATGAACCCAATCCTTGATTACTTCCTTGTTCTCCCAAAGGCATAAATTATCATATATGCATAGCTATGAGAACACTATATATTGATTCAGGACTATCCTTTTTCTTTTTTTCCTTGAAGTTTCTTATTTTCAGAACAAAAGAATAAATTTCTAACTTTTTTTATCACAAACTTAAATGTTTTGCCATGTTTTAACGGTAAAATGAATATAAATACAGACTCTGTATTTCCCAAACCATAAGGGGGCACTATTGCCAAAGCCATTCTAAAGATTTCACTGAAGTATTCGTCCTATAACATAATTCTTACAACCTGTTTTGCACTTTCTTCTTGCACATTTCATTTCAGTAAGTAAACAAATATCCAACTAGGGTAATTACTGTGTACAAACAACTAAAAAAGAGAAATTTGAACCCAATACTTAGTTATCTTATTTGTCTTCGAAATATCTTCACATAATTCTAGGTAAGTCAAGATGTTTGCAGAAAGGGAAAAAATCCCTAAATACGTATTAGGAATTACTTCAATAGTTCAAAGTAACATCCTGCATTTCAAGACTCTTCCAAAATACTTCACATTCATTCTCTCATTTGATCAGTTATCTTACTCTACAGTTTATATGCAAATTATGTGTTTATTGAAGATTAAACCATCACTTTTCAAAAAATTCCAAATAGTCTAATAAAAGTGTTCTTTTCCAAAAATTTATTCAGTGAAAACAAAAAAAAAGATTTCAGATTGCCTGTAACGTGCCAGGTACAGTAAACTATGTTGTGGGAAAATAGGAAAAAGATTATCTCTGAACTCGTGAAGCCAGTTATTAATTTTAGAAAGTTACACAAAAATATTCGTACCAACCCTTTACATAAGCACAAATACTTCACTTGATTCTGACTTATCCCCACTTGATCAAAATTGATACTAATAACAAAATGCAAACTATACCACTGAGGTAACAAATTATCATAAAATCCTCCACAATTGTTACTGGAACACATTTTGTCCCAATACTCCTCTTTGTAGTTGCCCATTCTCTCTAGTGTATTTCCTTACTTCCTAAACAAGGAAGCGTATTTACTTCCTAAACAAAAGTATAATAACTTAAAAGAGGGGAGAAATTTTTTGTAACTATTATTATTCCAATGACTTCTACAGAAATTATGAACGTAAAGGAAAATACAAAACTAAAAATGGTGAAATATTTAATAAGCTTTAGAGGATAAATTTTTAGTCAGTATCTTTAGGTTATCTTCGGGGAGGGGAGCCAAAAAAATGTATACACATGACTTGTATTCATCTTTTGTTATCTGTATATATTGAGTTTTACAATTTTAGTGCAGTGTCTTCCTTTCGTAAAATGTGTATACAGTTTTTTGGCACCAGCTTATTTGCATCATAGATCATTATACAGTTTTTTTTCCCCTAAGCAGAATTTAAAAAAAAAACACTACATTATTTTTCTTACTTAAGAGTAGTGAAGTCTAAATGTTAGAATATAAATTTTAATTTTAAAACATATATACTTTTAAGGACATATATCATCTTTAACTTGGTGAAGACTGTCAGCCACATGCTGTAACAGTAAAGAATCATCTTAATCAATTGACTACAAATGGGCTTTTCCAATGTGCTTGAAAATAATCTTAGGTAAATACCACCCTTCAAATTTTATTTACAAATGAGCAATTTGCTTAATGACCTTTTTACCATAGAAATGTAAGATTCAACAAAATCAGAATTAGATCAAATAAATAATACCTATTGAGGATTTGGAGAAGACTCAGAAATATGATATTCTTGTATATATTTGTACACTGTAAAATAACCATTTTTCTAGTAAAAAGCACAAAAAGCTCAAGTGATATGAAGAAATAAACAGTTTAATAACACCATTTTGCAAAGCAAACTAGGCACACCTAAACTCAAGTATTTTTCTTGTGGTGACCTAAGAAAGTTCAAAATATACCTTTAATTTCTACAAAGAATACAGTCAGTATTAGAGCACTGACCTTGTAACTCTTACTTCTTCCATCTACAGCTAACTTTGCAAATTAAATATAGCTATTAGCTATGCCAATAGTTTGGTGATCATTACTAATATAATTACCATCCTCAGAAATAATTGACAGTTTCTACATTTCAATTGCCTGTTGAGTTTCAGGGGTTTTTTCCTAATCCAAAAACAATATTTGACTACATAAACACATAAAATTACATTAGTATTCACACTAAACAATGAGTCTTTTATATGAAGTTAATATTTAGTATATTTTAATTTAAAAAAAAATAAAAAAGACTGTCTACTTTTTAACATGAGCTTCCTCTGGGTCTATTTGGTTTGTTTGGCAACCAACTCACTGACTCACAGAAGATAATGAAAAATGTTCCCCAGTCAAGAGCTATCTCCTTGCCCCATTCCCAGTTAAATACCTTAGTCTATTACAAGTTAACAGAGGTTAAGAACCATTATGTGAAGCGAAACTGATTTTAAAAAGTTAATGATTCTCAAAATTTCAGTTTCTGCTACTAAATTTGCTTTAGGGAAAAGTAGTTAAAATTACTAGACTTCAAGTCAGAAGACCTGATTTCAACTCCTGATTCTACCACCTACCAGTTATACAACCAGAAGCATGTGACCCATCTGAGACTGGTTTCTCATCTGAGAAACCTTATTCAACAGACCTTCAAAAAAAAACTACCTCACAAAGTTTTGAGGAGTGAATTTTTAAAATGTCAAGTGGCAAGCATAACAAAACCACCACTCAAGTATTTATTACATGTGAACCCCAAAAAAATCTCCTTTACTAAAGGTTTGTTAGCTGGACATTTTCTTAAGTTCCCTTAAATAGCTTAAAATTCATATAAAATTGGAAACAATACTAAAAAACAATACCGAAACACTATAGCAAATACTGCAAAAAATAACAGCACAAAGATGGAAAAAAAATCTCACATCTTCCCCAAATAAAAAAATTCAAATGAATAAATTTTGAGACAATGAAGGACTATATCCAGATGAAGGATGGTTTCAATTTTATCCAAACACTAGCACCTTCAGTTTCAGTTAAGTAAATCCATCATCATTTTTTTAAACCTTTATCATGGTTCTCAGGTATTTCTTTTCATAAACAGAGCAAGAACATTAGACAAAGTAGTTTATCCTAAAAATGTTTATGTCAGAGCAACAAAGGTTGGAGCAGTATCTGGCAAATAGTGGTGCCACTTATGGCCATGTAAAGGTAGAGCCCATAAATAGCTTGAGGGAAGACATCATAAATATCAAAAGGGGCGTTCAACATTTTCAGAATATAGATAATCTCTAAGCACAAGCTTCAGCATGGGAACAGTCCAGCTGTAAGCAAGTCCAGCAAGGTGAGAACTGGATTGAAGTCAACCCTGCTTCAAAATCTGTTATAACTGCACCTGAACAATATGAACTTATCTAGTAGCCACAGGCAAGGAATTTCAACAGCGTGCTGACCCTTTGGAAGCAGCAAGTAGCAAAGTACCCTGAATTAGAGTTTAACACTATCTTCCTGGGGCTTCAGAAGCAAATCACAGTCTTAAAACTACACTGCATTTTGAGGGAAACTAAATTTCCCTCAAAACTTTAAGGTACCATAATAAAGCACAGGATACCAAATCTTTGATTCTATTCTAGCCCACATTCTAATGTTGCTGTAAATAACCTTCCCTCATTTAACATTTCATTCATTTCTTCTGTGAAGTAGCACAGAGACTATTTCAAGAAATAAAAACTAATATTGGAAAAATTAGATTCTTAAAATGAAACATGGTCAATCTTTTGTTGTACAAATCAAAAAAGTACAAGAGCTCAAGAACAATGCTTGCCACATTTCAAACCCTTAGTGTTAGCTACTATACTGATTTTAATCAAGTAGAAAAATGTATTTAAAAACCAGACGAACAAACTGAATATTTAATAACCCAAATCTTGTCTGTTATCCAGGCAAACTCTTAGAATGAAGATATTAGTTTAGCGTACCAAATAATCCAGTGGGAAAAATAAGTTTAAGATCTCTTTGCTAATAGGTTTTTGTTAACATTTATTTAGTCTAAAACAATCTTTTATTCTAGCTGTCATATTTTTTTAATTATTCCTTCCTTCAAAAAAAAAAAATCTTGGTTCCTAGAATCACAAATTCTTCAAATAAATCTTTCTTGTCCATTTTTCTCCAATACTCATCAAGCCTGAATACCCAAGTATATATAAACAATGTCAGAAATCCTAGATGTACCTTTGAAAAATGCTGTTTTGACTAGCTATTAAACCATTTGCAAATGGAGGTAACACCCAAGTGTAAATTATCTTAAATCCTAGGATAACAACAGATTTAGTCATTAAAAAGCAAGGTGTATGAAAAAGAATATGACTTGAAAAAGAAGTCCCCAATCCTCCACTCCTTGGCTAGATAATCTTGGGAAGGCCACTTGATCTCTGAGCCTTGTTCTTTATCTGTAAAATGGGAATGATCCTACTTCTCTCACTAGGTTGTTTAGAAACTCAAAGAACACACACAGGAAGTACTTTGTAGCCCATAATGTGTGATACTTATTATATAGATCAGTATTTTTGGTGGTTGCTTGAACAGTAAGTTTATCAACCCACAAGTTAAATTCTAAATAAACACTTTTGATCTCAAAGTAAACCATTACTGTTATTCCAAATTGCTATTAAAAAAACAAAAACAAAAAAACTTGCCTTGGATTGAGATCTCTTTCCATTTCTCATGCTAAATTTCTCCTTCATTTCTTCTAAAACTATCTTCAGTTTCTTTTCTTCAGGTGTCCCTAAGTATTTTTGGTTCACGTGAAGATAGCAATGCCATTTGGCTGATTCAAAGCCCCAGTGGCAAGTCCTTTTGTCAGGTGACCTGTGAGAATGCATCACAAATGTCTGGGGTGCAAACATTCCACAGCACTCCAGACACTGAATACAGGGAGCATCAGGCTGGACATAAAACTGGGGTGCAAAAAGACCCTGACATTTGCCCAAGCATTCATGTTCCACTTCGAAGGCACTGCCAGTTTCCTTTAATTGAGCCAAAGAGTTTTTAGCAGGAAGTATGCTACCATTTTGAGGAAAAGTGCGGGGCCGCAATAAAGCATTACACAGTCTTTGTGCATCAGTTAATGTAATCAGCCCACAGGATGGGGCATTGAATGGAAGTATTCCCAGGACTTTTAAAATATGAAGCTGGTCTGACGTACACCTGGAACAATATATGTACAATTCGTCACACACTGTATTTATTTGCTGGAGTGAAAATTCTCGGAGAACAGAATTTAAGACTTGGGGCAAACAGAGTCTCTTTTCTCCTCCAACCTGAAAACAAGAAATGGACTCCCCTTCCAACACCGTCTGGGTGAGTTCTGTGGAGCTATCAGAAGGGATGAGCAGTGGACCAGGAAGAACTTGAGGAGATGGAAGAGGCAGAAATACAGTAGGCGACATGCTTTCTTGGGAATAGCGAGCAGAAAATGCTGCTGGTCCACCCAGCGAGCTCTGACTACTTAAATGGAATTGTGCCAGAGTGTGTTTCAAACTGGGATTTAAGTGTAAAGGCTCAGGCACAGAGGTACAGCTTCGCTTGACATGCTCTCCATCAGTTTCCATTGGTGCTTCATAGTCCTCCAAGTGTTCCTTCTTTACTGTTGGCATCTTGTTTATCATTTTTCCATTTGCATGTCTGTCTGTCATCATTTTTTTCACTGGAGGGCTGCCATCATCTTCCATCCCATTCATTTTTTTATTTGAGCCCTGAACCAAGGAAAATTTTGTCTGTAGGTTTTCCATTGCTAAAAACTATTATGTTAAATAAGTAAATGTGAGATTTGCATTGTTAGCTGCTTATTTGAACAAAGAAATGTATACCAATATGTATAACTTACTCTCAGAGAAAATTTAAAATTCCAGAGAGAGATCTCCCTAAATTACTCAATAGACTTTGCAACTTTGTTTTGGTTCTTATACGCTAGTATAATGTCACTCCAGGTGCTATAAAATTTCTTGTCTCCAAATATAAATTTAAAGAGGCACACCTCTGAGGAAGCCTTTGTTTCTTTTAATTCTCCAGATATGTATTCAAAGTTACCAATTCTCTCAATTCAAGATTTCCAGGTTCAATGCAATGGTTTGGTTTGGTTTTAAGCAAAACAAGTGAAAAGTTTATGCAATTACTTGTGTCATCCAAACCTAGACACAAAAACAAGTCAAAATGATGCACCCAAATTTAACTTCTGGCACCAAGGACACCAAAAAAGGAAAAAAATATCTTCTTTAAAAATGATGATCTGTTATTCTGTGTTGACAAACTGAAGGCTTGCATAAATTGTCACACCAGTAAGAAGAGCCTCTGACTCCACTTGAATTTCTATAATTAAAGAAAAATTGCCCAGTTATCTTCAGGGATTACGTTCATTCTTCTTTTAATTACTCTGAAAGAGAAGGGGGATGGGGGAGAGTTACATTTGAATTTGCTCCAGAGGCCAAAGGGTCAGTTTGAAACCAGTTTCTTAATCTTAAACTGAGTTCACTTTTCCAAAGGTGACACTTGAGTGATTTCTTTAAATCTAACACCAGTTAATGAGAACTTTCATTTAAATAGGAAAGCAATTCGGAGAACAGGTAAAGGGAGCAATACCCTCAAAAGGAAGAGGAGTACTCCAACTCAGAAGCGGAAGAACCTTAAACATATCATCTCAGCCAAAACTCAGTACCAGAGGCTTCTCAGTTATGCCATTTTAACTAAAACAAGGCATTACTTCATCTCTTAACTTAAAAAAAAAAAATTTCCTCCTCCCAAAAAATCAGATACGAATTAACATATCTACCATATGTAATTAAGTTACAAGCTTAAGTGCATTGATTCATCTAGTCAGGGTGCTATTTTTCTGGAAGGACTGGAGATAAAAATTAACTTTCCTTTAAAAGGTTAGTGAATTTGCTTCATGGAAGCCAAAAGTTATAGCCTCCACGCCTGGGCATCTCCATCCTTGAAGACTAATCCGGGACAAAAAGCACAAGGCAGACAGAGACCTCACAAAGAATGAAAATGGAGGAAAGAAAAAGATTCTTCTTCTACTTCTTTCCTGAGAGAAAATCCAAAAGAAATCCAATAAATAGAAAATTGTGCCTCCCAAACTCCCAGCAATTTATCTTAAAACAAACCCAAAGGGTTAAGGACCAAGGCCACTAGTCAACGTACTGACTTTCGCCCACCACAGAAACACCTCAGCCAACGCGAACCAAGGAAGAAGGCAGGAGGCATGACCTAGAATGGGGGACTCCCCCAAACCCTGAAATCCTCCGCCCACGCAAAGCCACCCACCCGTTTCAAACCCGAGGGGGAGGAGGAGTGGAAGACAGGGACCTGGGACGCCTTGGGGTGTGCAAGGGCGCAGTGGGAAGTGGTGGAAGTGGAGTCCCCCAACCCCCACTCGCGGTCTCAGGACAACCCCAAGTGCCATCCTACCCGGCCCCACTGCGGAGGCCGCGGGGAGGACTGTGGAAATCCCCTGTGCACCCTCTGCCAGGGAAGTTCTCGGGTGTCACCCCAGGACCCCTAAGGCTACACCTCCGCCCGTCCGGGGCCAGAGGGAGAAGGGTCAGCGAGCGGGTGGGGCGCCGAGCCGGAATCCCCACGCCGCCGGGCGCCGACCAACCCGGTCTAGTCCGGGGCATCCCCGCGGAGCGCAGACTGGTTGCGGGGTGGCGGGGGGGGGGGGGGGGAGGGCGGTGTTGACGGGTGTCCCAGTCTCCGGGGTCCCGACGGCTCGGGTCAAGTGCAGAGCCCTTCTCCGGCCCACGCCCACCGACCGGAGTCAGCGAGGCAGGATCCGCCGTAGGACACCCGCCCCCGCGCCCCCCTTGGCCCCGACCCCACCCGGGACCCGCGGCATCCGGACCCCTGACTCTGGCCTCCACGCCCGGGGAAGCTCGACGAGCTTTGTTAACCCCCCACTACCCCCGCCGCTGCCGTCGGGCTCCCCGCGGGCCGCGCGCCCCCTGCCTCCCGCCGCGTCCCCACAGCAAGCCAGGGCCGCACCTGTGCCCGCCGCCGCCGCCGCCGCTCGCCTGCTCCCTCGGCTGTGCCGGCGCCGCTCCGAACCCCACACACATCGCTACACACAGCCCTCTGACGTCACCGAGCCCTCGGCCCGCCCACGTCACTGCGGAGACACACAGCTTCCCGCAGACGCCGCCGCCGTCTCCGGCCGCCCGGGGGAGAGCGAGGGCGGCGGGGAGGAGGAGGAGGAGGGGAGGGGAACGGAGCCAGCGGCGGCACCGCGCGCGCGGGCCTGCCACCGTCGCCGTCGCCTCGCGGCTTCCAGTTCCTCGGGAACGCGCGCGCCGTCTGGCCTATTGTGGCTCCTCAGGGCTCCCCCCGCCCCGTCGTCTTGCGCGCGCGCCCCTCCCCCCAGGCGCGCGCCCGGCGCTCCTGGCCCCGCGCGCCGTCTGGGCGGCTGGCGCGCGGCGCTGTCTGCGGTGCACCCGGCGCAGACAGGATGTTCCCTCCCCGCCCCACCCCCACCGTCGCCCTCTCTCCTTCCTTCCTCGAGTCGCCCAGCCGGCTGTCTGGGGCCGCCACCGCCCCGCCCCCGCCCTACCCGCTGCTCTGTGGTGACGGGCCAGACCCGGGGGCGCCCTGGCCGCTCGGCCGCCGAGCGACAGGGAGAGAGGGGGCAGGACAGCCGCGCCGTGCACTGTGCACGACCCCAGCAGCCGGCTGGGCGGAGGCAGGGCCCGCCGGGCCGAGCGCCGCCGCCCGAGGTCAGGCACGGGCGACCCTCCCCCCGCAGGGCCGCAGCTGGGCCGCCCCGCCCCGGAGGCAGCCGGGTAGCGGCCGCCCTGCGGCACCCCCCTTGTGGGCCCTGCGAGCCGGGCTGCACCCCCCCGCCCCCGCAGGGCCTCCCGCCTGCGGACCGCCCAGCCAGCTGCCTGCGCTTCGCCCCACCCTGGCGGCCCCCGCCTTGCCTGGGCAGCCTCCGCCCAGACGCCTTCCCCCGACTGACCTCCATCCGCCTTCGGGCCAGGCCGGAGGGCTGGCCAAAGTTCCGGCGAAACCGGGAGAAAACATTTTTGTCCCTACTTCTCAGCCTCCCTCCTTACCAGACTGCTCTCTCAGTTCCAAAAGGTAGAAATTACATGTTTCTACAGTGTATACTGAGGGTTTTTTGTTTTTCGTTTTGGAGGGGAACATAAGATGTGACGAGGAAAGCTACGACGTAAGCGCTTCCGGCTCTGACCCTCAGGGTGGTCCTGCAGGTCTGTGACCCTCCCAGTCTGTGTTCCCAGGATAGGCAATTAGCATATAGAACTCTGCCGATCTGCTCCGTCATATTTCGAAATATCAAGAAATCCCCTTTTCTCCACCCCACCGCAAGATCAGGAACTGAAATAGTCCACCACGTCGCAATGCACAGAATTCAGAAGAGTCGAGCTTTGTTTGCCCCTTTTTTTCTTTTTGCTCATTTTCGAACAATTTCTCCGGGTTTTACTGCTTCGAGGTCGTTCACATGGGGTCCACATTTGGAGCCTGCCGTAGTTTTTTTCCCCCCCTCTTTTCCTCCCAACGTACCTACCAAAGGCTCCCAAGCCTCTCATTACCCCCACTCCTAAGTTCCTCTCCTTAACGCCCCCATCGCAGTGCTCCGAGGTCGTGCCCCCTCTGCTACCCACCCACCCCCTTCCCCTGCGTCTTGACTGCCTCCTTTCCTGAACATGAATAATTCCGCAGCACTTCCCATCTGTTATTGCCATAGAGACAGAAGCTCGGCAAAGATAATGATGTTGTGTGCAGAGCTAGTGGGGAGAGAACAGCATCTGCGAGTCTGGGGGATAGATTTTCTAACCGCGAGAATATTCAGAGGCCCTGCTGAAGGTCTGATAGGGAAGACTGGACAGTCCTGAGACTTGGCATCAGGTCAATTCTTGGCAAGTGACTAATGTTTAGTGAGAAGAAACAATTTTTAGAAACCAAAATGAGATTTTTTTAAAAAGTGATTCCAAACTGCAATTAATAATACATGTTTAGTACTCATTTTATCGGCGATGAAAATAATTACTTGCTAGCATGTCCAAAGGCCTAAAGACCAGAATAAATTGACAGTAAATAGACTTTTAAGAAATCAAACACATTATCCCCTGACCTGTTCTTTTGATTTGTTTTCCCCAGGAATCTGTTTTTTTGAAAGAAGGATCTTTTGTGCCAGTGATTTTACGTACAATGGTTTGAGAAATAATGACAGGTAAATGTGGCTAGAACCAATCAAGCTTTGAGGGCATTTTTTTTTTCACTATTCATCAAAGTACGAAATGTACCAAATTAAAATTCACTTTGCCCTTGAATTCCCAAGGTCTTGGCCTCAAAGGTACAAGTTTGAAGCAAGTGAAACTAAACAGGATTTATTTACATAGATCTTATGCAGATGGGGAGGCTCACACATTTTTGCAGGCCTACTTAAGGGTTTTCAGAAATTTTCGGTAAATTTGATGGTGTAATGTGACTTTAAAACACTGAAACAAATGATAATGGTCTTTATCTCGGAAACAGAATTGAATGGACTCAGAGAATACAGTCCTTTGAAAAAATACGCACTGTGAGGTAATGACTATTGTAATTTCCACATACTGATGGTCTTCATCGGTGTTGAGAAGTCAACCTAAGTATTGGTTAGTAAATAGCTATTAGATGAGTTTCACATAGACTCTTACCACACTTTCTGGACTGCCAACAGATGCTGAGCAAAGCCACTGTGAGAGGGTGGGCCTGTGTGCAAAAGAGTTGGGGGGTAAAGGGACCCTCCCTACCCATTGTCTCATCTTCCATTAAGCAGTACAAATAAAAGATCCAAACTAACTGGTACTAGGTGGTCTAGAATTTCTTCTTCAGTAGTTACGGCCGTCTGGTAATAATAGAAACCAAGAATGTAGAGGTTATAAATTCCAAGACCAGTTCTGCCCTGTGACCTTAGAAATGGTTTATTTAGGGCAAATGATTTGGAGCAAATGCTTTCTTCTTGGTCCCATTTACTGATCTACTGATAATGCCCCAATATTAATAATGAACATGAAAACAAAAAGGATAGGGTAAAGAGCAACCAAAAATACAAAGTATTTTTATATTTATGAAGGAAGGGAAAGAAAAGTCAAATAAATGTTAATCTAACATACAGTTACCGGCTTGTGTTTTTGTTTACACCTTATGCTCTTTTCCAAGGAAGAGAAACCAGTTGTCACTTGATGGTTCTAGTGCTTCTCCTCCCCCCTTTCTTGATCCTCAACAAAAACAATCTTTTTGAAAAACTTTTTTAGCAACAAGTCAGATGCTACAAAGTCCTTTAATTTCACAGAAGAATCTCAACTATTTCCTTTTCCATCTCATTTTCTTCTGTAGCTTTTCATCTATTTCTACTTGTCAGAATTATGAGGATGATGATAATGATGATGATGATGACGCTTTTTAACTTCCTCATAGCACTTTAATCTTTTTCCTACCTATCCTTTTCCCAGTGCACTTTACTCCCCATATTAGTTTAATGCTATTGTGCCTGCCAGTGCAAAGTCCCTTTTTCATCATTGACTAGGCTTTCTCCTCGGGGCTTCTTCTCCTCTTAGCTGCCAAGTCAATACTGGAACTACAAGATCCCAATTCCCATTTTCATGCTTTAAATAAGATAAGAAACAGATGCTTAAAAACTACTAACCTCTTCTTCCTGAATAGTGCCACACAGCTGTTTTTCAGGTTTTAACTTGGGCTCTGTGAAATTGGAAGGGAAGTAAGAAGAAAGGAATAGCCAGAAATGGTAAAATAGAGGAAGATCATGTTAGAAATCACTGAATTTTCAATGTTTAAATTGCAATAAACTGTAAAATAAATTAACAGACACATTAAGTGTATTTCATTGTCAATTCTAGGAATTTCATGAGTGTTTAGAAAGTTTGGCACAGTTTGATTCATTGCAAATCAGGGACATTTCCTCTGTTGTTTTTTTCCAAAAATAAAGGGGAGGAGTCATAATTAGCCCTGATTGTTGCCAAGCTATGATTCGAAACCTGCAAGTTGAAGGTGTTGTCAAATATATAGTGCAGGTCTATAAGTAGCTCAAAGTGCTTCACACTTTCCTATGAGATACATACAAGAAATTCCCTTTTCAACGAGTAGAGGCGGAGTTTAGGTTGCATGCCAAACCACTTTGCTGATCAGCCGCAGAACAGGCGTTAGACCCAAGTACATTTGACCCACCTCAGTGAAATTTCCATTCTTCATTTCCTCACTGCTCTTTGTGTTCATTCAAATAAGCCATAAGGACTGATTCAGATTAGCCAAAACAGAGCAAATATTGAAATATATAGGGTAAGTAGCATTGTACCAAGCATTGTGGTATATTTATCACAACCCACAGTAATACTTATCCTTACTATGTGCAATGCCCTCTGATATTTTATCCTGCTCTATCCTGTGTTTTTGTATTTCAATTCACTACTAATGCACTGCAGCCTACAGTTTAAGAAACAATGCATGAAAGAATAATAATGTTAACATTTATATAGTGGTTACTATTTAGCTCTATTCTAAGCACTTCACATGTAAAAACTCATTTAATCCTCACAACAACCCTATGAAGTAATGGCTATTATTACCCCATTTTACAAGTGAAGAAACTGGTGCAGTTGTGCTCAAGATTACATAGCTAAATAAATCCTTCCCATTGAATTGTGAAAAATATTACACATGATTTTCAAATCTGAGTTCTACGCTGGCTCAATCTGGATGTAAAAAAGTAGGATTAAAGTATATGTTATTAAAGACCCCAAGTAGCCAAAGAAATCATAAGAAAGAAGAACAAAGCAGAAAGTATCATACTTTCTGATTTCAAGCTATACTATAAAGCTTTAGTAATCAAAACAGTATGATACTGGCATAAAAACAGACAAATAGACCAAAGGAACAAAATGGAGAGCCCAGAAATAAGTATATAAACATACAGTCAACTAATATTTGACAAGGGAGCTAAGAACACTTAACAGAGAAAAGACAGCCTCTTCAATAAATGGTGCTGGGATAATTGGATAGTCCCATGTGAAAGAATGAAACTGGACCCATATCTTATACTATTCACAAAAAGTAACTCAGAATGGATTAAAAACTTAAATGTAACACTTAAAACATTGAAACTTCTAGAAGAAAAACAGAAGAACAAAGCTCTGTGACATAGGTTTTGGTAATAATTTTTTTTTTTTTTTTTGGATATGACACCTAAAGCATAAGCAACAAAATCAAAAATAAACAAGTGGAACTACATCAAACTAAAGCTTCTGCATAGCAAAAGAAACCATCAACAAAGTGAAAAAATCTACAGAATGGGAAAGATATTTGCAAACCATATATCTGATAAGGGGTTAATCTCCAAACATAAGGAACTCAATAGCAATAAAACAAAGAACCAAATTGAAAAATGGGTAAAGGACCTGAATAGACATTTCTCCAATGAAGATATACAAAAGGCCAACAGGTACATAAAAAGATGCTCAACATCCTCAACCAACAAATGACAGGTTGCTCTTTCTTAGAAAATCTCTTACGCAGATGGAGAGTATAGTGCCAGAATCTTCCTAAGGAAGGGAACTCTCCTTAAGTATGAACATTTCTGATGCTTTGATTTGATCTAAGGAAAAAGGGGGAAGAAATATAACACGCCTAGAAGAGTGGATGGCCTTCTAGGCCTCTAGGCAATCTTTGGTGAATTGTGTTCCTCACAACTGTGCTTTGATAAGAATTAAAGAGCAGAGAGGTTATATCCTGAAGGGCAGAAATTAGATACAGCTGATTAACAACATGTGCACATTTCTGATATTTTGATATGCAGACAATCAATGGAACAGGTGTTATGGTTGACATCATTTTTTTGGAAGCAAAGAGCCAAACCAATAGAGGTGACACCAGATCTTCCAGTTTAGGTAGAGGTCTCCAAGCAGGTGTGGGGCTACTGGTGGAGTCACAGAGGGCTGTGGGAGACTGGACTCCTTTTTCTTATTTATTTTGTCTCACCATGATCTCTGCAGTATGTTTCATGGTGGGTCTTAGGAGTCTGCTTCAGTGTGAGTGATTGTTGACAACTAAGAAATTTTGTAACATTTATTGGCATGTTGGTCTCCATTTTCCTACAATTATGGTAATACAGTGTTTATTTTATTTATTTTTAAATGTGAAAACATACTGAATGCCTGGCACTTGTCCATCCAGGAGTAAGTGACTAAAACGCATGAGGAAAATGTTATATAGAGCTTTATTTGACAAGCTGATTTATTTAAAAATCAACAAAGTGGTTAATGGAACTTCAGGGCAGTAATTTCACATTTATATTAACCTTTAATGAGCCCATGTGGTTTCTTTAAAATCTATATTACCTGTGTAAAGAAAATCTATTCATTAGAAATCCAGTCTCTGATTTTCGTAACAGAGCCAATATTCATATCCCACAGAGGCCAATTCTAGTAAGCTTTAAATTCCAAGATATTTACCTTTGTGAATATAAGACTTTATTATCAACTCTTATTACCCATGCTGTCAATTGAAAGAATATGTTGACCACCTACTGTAATTAATTTAACTGGTAAATGGTTGAAACATTAATGGATAAAACAACAGTGTTGTTAATATTTTTCTTAGGAAAATGACTTTTATATTTGTATTAGACATATTTGCTAATAATCATTTTACTTCCTGAGGTTTTAATATATAACTTTATAATTTATTCATAAAGAAAAATGTATATGTCAATTCCAATTGGCCAATTCTGTATTTTTCTGATAAACTGTAAAAGGAGAAAGTCTCTTTGGCCTAATTAATTAGTATCAACCCCTCTGGGCCAGACTCTTTGGGTCATGCTATGTCTAGATTGTTGGCTGACATGTGGTTCAGATCCCCACTCCTGATGCGTTCCATGACCCTTTTGCTCAAGGAGTAGTCGAAGGATATAGCAAGGAACCGTGAGCAGCGTGGCTTCTATTAGAAGAGGATGAAGGAGTTACATGCATCATGATTGAGGTGTTTCATATTAGAAGTTTCCAATCTTTCTGTATTGTAAACAACACTGATGTACATATACTTGTTTTACATATTTTTGCATTTGTCCACTAACTTTGTTAGGATGAATTTCTAGAAGAGTAAGTGTTGAGTCAAAGAGTATGAAAATTTTTAATTTTGCTACTTATATGTTCATGATTTTACCATTATATTCCTCTTAGTCTCTTAAGATTTCACTTGTTGAACACCAAGAATATAATACTCCCTCTTTTCATGTGTGTTAATATATAAGAAATAAAAGTTTCACTTCTGTAATCAGCTCACAAAATTAGTTGAGCCTTACAACCTTGTTCTTTTCCTTGGTTTTCTGTGAAATCTTTTATGAAAGAATTTTAATTCTATTTTGGGAAATAGTCATATCTCTTTTGACTTCAAGAAAAAGTTAGGACAGCTTGACTGCTGCTAGAGAGGCTGGAAGCCAAGAGAGACGGGGAGAGAGAAAATTCCAGGGGCTCTTTTTTACTTAATTTTGCAAATTTCATAAGATTTTTTTTAAAAAAACCAAACTGCTCTCAGGGTGGTGGAACAGCTGACAAAGTTTGGAAAGTTGGGTCTGCATTTGTGCTCTGTCCTGCCTGCCCAAGTGACGGGTCTGAGTGATCCTGCTGCCATAGTTCCTAGTCACTCAGCTAGGAGAATTCTTCCTTCTCCCTTTTCTTTATACTTCCCGTGGTGTCAAGCTTCTCAAATGCGGGAAAGCAAAGTACCTGCAAATTTATTCAAAGTTCCGATTCCTGCATTCCAGCCCCTGAGATTCTAATCTGGTAGCTCTGGGACCCAAGAATCTATGTTTTTAACAAACTCCTCAGATAACTCTGATGTAGATACTTGGTGAATCCCACTTTGAGAAACATTGCTTTGGGGACTTCGTGGGTACTTTTGGGGTGGCAGGAAATCAAAATTAAAAGTTTCCTATTTAAAAAATATTTTTCTATAAAAAATTGGTTATACTACTCTTTGTTTCAGTAAGTCAGTTCTGGGTCTCATCAGACAGCTTTCTTAGAGAGGATACTGTAGGTACTCTGTCTCCCTTATACTAGCCAAACAAGAATGCTGCTGGCCCTTGCTTTTTCTATTATCCATCATTTGTTTTGTTTTGTTTCTTAGGTTTTTTTATTGGGGAAGGAGAACAGGACTTTATTGGGGATTTTATTGGGGAACAGTGTGTACTTCCAGGACTTTTTTCCAAGTCAAGTTGTTGTCCTTTCAATCTTAGTTGTGGAGGGTGCTGTTCAGCTTCAAGTTGTTGTCCTTTCAGTCTTAGTTGTGGAGGGCGCAGCTCAGCTCCAGGTCCAGTTGCCGTTGCTAGTTGCAGGGGGTGCAGCCCACCATCCCTTGCGGGAGTTGAACCAGCAACCTTGTGGTTGAGAGGGACACACTCCAACCAACTGAGCCACCTGGGAGCTCAGCGGCAGCTCAGCTCAAGGTGCAGTGTTCAATTTTAGTTGCAGAGGGCAGAGCCCACCATACCTTGCGGGACTCAAGGAATTGAACTGGCAGCCCTGTGGTTGACAGCCCACTAGCCCATGTGGGAATCGAACGTGGGAATCGAACCAGAAGCCTTCGGAGTTAGGAGCATGGAGCTCTAACCGCCTGAGCCACTGGGCGGGCCCTACTATCCATCGTTTTTAATTAACTCCATTTGTCTCAGAGTCTTCCATTCCTGACCCCCCTGATCCTTCTCTTCTTATTGGGCCCTGCCAGAATCCGTGGAGGAGCCCTAGAGTTTCTCCTGATCCTACTTTAGGAAATAGTATTTTGAAGACAAATTCCTGGGACAGGTCAGGGAGTGTGTGGGGAGGTCATTTGACTGTCTGCCAGGAACTGATAGGCTGATGTTATCTGAGTTAGTTAGAAACTGGCTCTTTGCCTTGAAGGTTGTCAACAAATAAGATCAGATCTAGTCTATGAGCAGGTTCAGTTTAACCACACTCACAGCACCTGTGTGCACTACAACGCGCATGCTGTGCGTTTTCATGGATAAAAAATCAGCATAGGGGAGGTTAAATACATAATTTGCTTACTGGATACCTTGAGGCTGATTCATTTCATCTCCACAATGGAAACAGCCTTGCTAATCTTGCTGATCAGTTATGCCTTCTGAGGAACACATGTATTTTGTAGACTTATTAATGCAATCAGTTAAATTTTACTCTGACCAGAGAAGCATTTTATCTCTTCAAAGTCACTTTGCCTCTTCCTGCTTTCCTCTGTAGGAACGGAGTCTCAGAGAGCAGTTTCCAGGCTCTCGACCTTTCCATAGAAAAGTGCTGGCTCAGGTTGCAGACGGCCGTCAGTTGTGATAAGATGGCCATCAGCTGTAACCAGTTAACCGTTAGCCACTAACATAACTGCCGTGGCTACGCTGGTGGGGGGAGAAGGGGTGTTGGTTGGCAGAGAAGTGGACAGCGGATTGTGGATCGTGTTGATCCTACTTCCTGTGTCTCCCCAGCTGCCAGCGAGACTGCGGTGCAGGAAGACCCCTTGTTGGGGTACTGGATGTTTGCTCCCTGTGTCTCCACCGGCCACCATCGAGAATATAGTAGTATGACTCTCCTATCTATAGCTCCATTGTTGTTCCTTTTTGGCCTCACCATATCCTGCATTCCTGTGCGGGGAACAGGAGTTGAGACCCTGCATTATACCTCCTTTCTTCCTTCCCTTCTTTGTTCCTTTCTTTCTTTTTGTTTGTTTCACAGGTAATTCTCATTATTCTTTATCCATCCGAATACACTTTTCCCAAGTTATTGCGTTGAGTGGGAGGTAGGGATATAGTTTACAATGACTGCGTCAGGCACTATATAGATGCTCCCTAGTGTTTTTGCACTACTCCCAGTGTTCTTATGATTCTCATAGTAACACTGCAAACCAGTTTTACTATTTGTATCTTGTCACAGGAGAAAACCTAGTTTCAATAATTAGAGAGCTCTGCTGTCCAATATGGTAGCGACTAGCTTCATATGGTGGCTTTTTAAATTTAAATCTATTAAAGTTAAATAAAATTTAAAAGTTGGTTTCTTAGTTTCACTAGCCACCATGCAAGTGCTCAACAGCCACATGTAGCGAGGGGCTTCCTATTGGATAACATAGATGTAGAACAAATCTATCATTGTAGAGAGTTTTATTGAACAACACTGACCTAGAGACAGCTATATTTAAAACAAGCGAGAGGATCCTTAAATATTTTACATGTCAAAAACAAAAAAAGATGGGGAGTTTCACTGAGTTTTGTTTTGTTTTTGGTTTTGGTTTTGGTTGAGAAATCCAATGCTACTGAGATTTGTCAGTTATACCTAAGTCAAGTGATATGTAAAATTGAAGTGGGCAGGTCTTTCTGCTACTACCCCATCCTTCCACTTCTTCCTGACTCTTTTGGTGGCAAGTAACCGAAACCCACTCTGACAAGCTCAAGCTAAGTCAACCTTGACTAGTTCAAGGTTGCAGTTGAATCTGAGGACAGGAATACAGCTCAGCCTGGAAGCAAACTGGAACTTAAGACTTGAGTCTTATCAGCACTTCTCTGCTCCACTCTTTGCATCTGCCTCATTTTGGTTTCTCTCTGCAGACTGGCTTATACTGCTTTTCCACTCCAAGATACAGCAAGTATGACCTCCAGTACTCGTGAGATCATATTTCCTCCATTCAATACACTAGTCAGGCTGAGGCTAGACTCTTTCCGTGCTCATTCCAAACATCTCTAGGAAGTGCTCATTGGCCCAGCTTGGCTCAGGTGTCTATTCCTGGTCCAACTGGCTATGATTAGGGGCAAAGTCAAACACAGCTGCATGAAGCCTTGCTGCCGTGGCCATTGTGGTTCAGAGGGTGGGACCGGAGCCAGTAAAAGACACAGAGCTGGGCAGCCAAACCCATGGGAGGCCACTACAATTCTCACTCTACCATTTGGTGGCCCAATACAACCTACATTGGTCCTTTACCTGAGCTTTCCCACCATGAGCTGTACAATGAATACACTCTACTTCTACATCCTAGAAATATAGAAGGTCTTTCTGCTACTTCTACAGAAAGACCTTCTACAGAAAGGTCTTTCTTCTACATCCTCCTTAAATCAGAGTTTCTTTATCTTGTGTACGATTATAATAGGATTCTGCTAGATGAACAATCTGTAGCAAAGCTTTCAGATAAACCCAGAATATCAGTTTTCTCATCTGATAAATGGGGATAATATTGTCTAACTTGAGGCATTGTTGTGAGGTTTGGAGATTAATTATAATGATAATAATAATAATGTTTATTCCTATCTAAATAATACATTTTCACTTTAACCTGGATATTAATGGAAATAAAATATGGGAATTCCAAACGCTATGCCAGAAAGGTAGCGGGACAGATAGAATCTTTAGTGACCCTTAAATCCTATAACTAACTTTAAAATTTTGTTTTCAGTTTTATTGAGAAATAATTGAAATATGTAAGTTTAATGCATAGAGCATATGGTTCGATTTGTATATATTGTGAAATGATTACCACAATAGATTCAACTAACATTTATTTATCTTCTCATATAGATACAATAAAAACAAAAGAATAAAGGAAAAAAATTTCTTTCCCAATCACAGCCTTAGGATTTACTCTATTAACAACTTTACTACATATCATATAGCAATGTTTTATGAGGACACAAGAGAGAATTTTCTGTTGGGTAACAACTACTTTGCCTCTGTCTTGCAAATACTAAAAAATTGTTACTAACCATGTTTTCCCCCAGCTCCTTAAGACTTCAGAATCAAATTTGTAGATTACCTCCAGCTACAGTTGTGTGTTGACTCTATCTATACCTAGTTTGATTTTATTTCCCATCTTTAATTTCTCATTGCTTTCATTTCATCCATGACACAAAGAGGGAGGGAGGGAAAGAGCGAGGGAGGGAGGGAGGGAGAGAAGTTGGAGGTAAGAGAAACAGAAACTGGAAGTTCTAGTTAACTTACGCCATTTGTTGATTCCTCTTACAAAAGTAAGGGCAATAACCACCTTATAAACACTAAGGTGACTTTCAAGGTATTTGTACCAAGAGTGTCAGAGCTGAGAGAGAGAGAGAGAGAGAGAGACAGAAACAAGACCTGTTACTAGTTCCATTCATTACACCCATATAATTTAATTAGATAACTTGGTTCAGGAACAGATATCCATTCCATCTACATCAAGTCACTTAGAGGTGAAAGATTATAGGAAGACCTGTAACCAGAACCAGAAAGTCCTCTCTCGCTCCTAGGGAGCCTGATACCACCTTCTTCATAACTTTGACTTACATGTGGCATCCTTTCACGTGAGCTCTTTCCCTGTTTCTACATTTAAATTGTGAAGAAGGAGACTCTCATGGGCTCAGAATGTCTTTTTAAGCCAGACTATGCTGATCAGGCCACACCTGGGAGTGACAATCGTGGGTCAGGTAACCACCTCTTGCCTAACCTGCTGCAACAGGGGCTGTGCACATTAAAACATGACTGCCTAGAAGAGCCTTTGAGCGAGGCAGTTTTTTGGAGGGAATGCAGACAAACAGGCACTGGAAACAACTAATAAACAATGAAAGAATTAGATAAAAAGAAGGCTCTCTATCCCCTTAACACCTACTGAATTTCAGGTCACCCTTCCCAAGCTGGAATCAATTCCCAGACCTTCTGCAATGCTGTGTTTATCTCAGCCTTTTAGAATCTTATACATCATGTCCCAGGATGTAATTTTACGGTCTTAGATCTTCATCTGTATTGTAAGGTCTGGTAGGGCAGGAAGTGCATCTTATTAGAGTCTATGTCCCCCACAGGGCTTGGTATATAGGTTCTTTATGTAGTATTCCCAATAAGTATTTGTTCTTGGCAATGCAGAAGTTGATGCTGTCAGCCTTCCTGCCTCCAAATAAATGAATAATCCTATCTGGTGAACAAGATACTGCAACACAGCAAAAATCCTGTTTTTTGGTAACAGTTTCCTACCACATTCTGATACTTTCTTTAGTATTTAGGAAGGATCTCAGAATTATTTTTAAATTGAATAAAAATCAACCAATCACAGGGAGGACAGAAGAAGTAGGTTTCTTGCCTCTTTCTTAGGCCCTGAAGCCCCACCCCTGTATTCCCTTTCAGGGTCCAGGAAAGTCTCTGGTGACTGGGAAGTCTAGCAATGCCCTTTGCCTGGAGGTATACAGAATGCCCTTTGGAGCCAATCGATGTGACCATAGTCCTGACTGGGGCACTTCTGACTCTCCAGTAGGATGTATTTCCTGAGCACACTGACACCCGTGGTGTACAGATTCTTATCATTAAGTCAACACAGTCAGGCTCCCCAAGGGACTGCCTTTTTCCTGGTAGTGCATTTCCTACACATTCTTGCTTTGTCAGTTTGATACACATTTCTTAATCCACTCTGACTAGGTACTGGAATTCTCTACAGATAGTAATCAATATGGCCAAAAGTTGTGCTTCCAAGAAAAGTCTAGATTTAGCTCAAGTATAGGTTTAGGTCTACTGCAGGGATCGTGAATTTGGCTAAAAGATATAGCCTGGAGCTGTGCTCGCTTTGGTGTCCAGGGTTCACTAGCTTCCGCCCTCCCCACCCCCTTATCATTGGATTTGAATGCCTTCAGATAGAGCATGTGTTCTTCCATTTACCATGACCTCACCACTCCCTGACACATTTTCACACTCAGCAGTTACAACCATTCATAGTGGCCAGTGCCCTTGGATCTTCTTTGGCTCTGACGACCTAGGTTGACTTCAAGAGCCCACACAGAGCAGGCACCTCCACTAGCTTCCTGACTGTTGTAAAGAGAGCCAACCAACCCTGTTGGGATAACAGTTTGTGGGACAAAGAAGGCAGGTGAAGCAAGCCTCTCTTTACTTTGGAATATGTCTCCAAACAACAAGAAGTCTTTTTAAGACACAATCACAAAGTAGTGTCATATCTTAAATAATTAATAATAATTCCTTAATATTATCAAATATTTAATCAGTGTTCACATCAAGTTTAGTCAGTTGTCTCATTTAGTTTTGCTTGTTTTTATAGTTGGTGTGTTTGAATCAAAATCTACTTTCTATACTTGGGTGTGTTTCTGGAGTCTCTTAATCTGTAGTTACTCCTTTTTCCTTGCAAGTTATTTGTGGAAGAAACGGTGTCATTTGTCCTGTAGTTTCCTATAGTCTGATTTTTGATGATTTTGTTGGCTGCATCTCCATTATGTCAATTTACCATGTTGCTGCTCCCTCTAGTTTTCTTTGTGTGGTAGTAAAATCTAGAGACTTGATCAGATCATGTGTGATTTGTTGTCAAGAGTATTTTATTAGCAGTGTTGTATACTTGCTATTTATATCACATAGGATACACAATGTCTGCTTGTTTCTCTTTTTTGTAATATTAAGATTGGTCAGTGTTCTCAGGTGTTGCCAGCCTGATCTATCTCTTATAAAGTTCCTTGTCAATTTTCAGCAAAAGTTTTCAGTAGCCATTGATGATCATTGTCTAGATCCATTGTTTCATTAGAGGTTGCAATATAATTTATTCCTTCCTCACTTATTAGCTGGAAATTTTTTTTTTTTTTTTAAAGAACTCTCCCTTACCATCTATTGGTTACCTTTAGTTATAGTCGTTTTGTTTTGTTTTGTTTTTTCAGAAAAGGCAGGATGTTTGATTCTTTACTTTTATTTACCAGTTTTCAGAATAGTGAGCATCCTCCAAAGACGATCAAGGAGTTTTGTGGTGTTTTTTTTTTTTGGTTTTGTTTATTTTGTGTGTGTCTTTAAGAACTCAAGGATTTAAGCATATTTTCCATATCTCAATCCATTATAGTTTGTTTATGCTCAAAATGCTCCACTTTTGGCAATAGGCATTGCTTTGGATCTTGGCGATGAATGACACACAATCATATGAGTGTTTACTTTCCCATATGACTAGGAGCTACTTTCCAGAACTTACAAAATGATTTTTCTGAGTTACTTAAGTCTGGCATTTTATAGAACAAAATTAATGTTGTGACTGGAGTTTAAGAGGACTCTACATTCTACCATGAAGTCCAAGTGTCATGTAGATGGTGGGAGTCAGCTCCATGTGGTAGAGGCATTTCTCGTCAGCTTGTCATTGGTGTTGCACTGGTCATGGTTTTCAGATGCTGCAATTCCTAGTATGAGGCTGCTATGACTTTTATTCTACAAGACTAAGGTTAGAAAATGTCATGTTCCCACTACCCAATATGCAGCCCTCCTAAAAAAATAACATCTATACCTTCCTTAACCCTCATAAAAAGGGAAGTAAATGAATAAAGTAACCATGAACCCACAAGAACAAAATAATTGCAAGAGACAAGGACAAAGGGAAATGCAAGACTGATGGGAAAGGGAAACCCCAGGCTGACGAACATGTTCCAGTCCAGATTAGTGCAGGAGGATGAGAAAGGACAGAAAAATGACACATTTCCTAATGTCTGAGCATACTGAGCGAGCCTTACTGTGCAGTGAGAAAGTATGAAGAAGAATGAGCGATAAATAGGTAAATAAAAAAATAAACAAAAAAAATTTAAGGTACTTATTAACTCTAAAAAAAAACAAAGTTATTCAAGAAAGGAAAATCATAATACCTCACCTGGCTCTGCGTGAATAAAATTGCCATAGTCATAGTAATGTAAATAATCTATTAATAACCAAAATTGTGATATAACTATATTGAAAGGGGGGGTAAAGTATGTGTATGTGTGTATGTGAGAGAGAGAGAGAAAGAGAGAGAGAGAGAGAGAGTTGAACTTTAATTTTGCATAGTAAGAAGTCCTTAGATAATATATAAAACTCAAAAACTTCAGAAATAGTAAAAATACCTTATTTAGTATTATGGGGGTACACATGAGAAGAAACAGCTTAAAAAGTTGAAGGTGGTTGTTCCTGGGACGTGGGAATCTGGAGTGAGAGGTGGGACAAGGGGTTTCTATTTTCATTTCTATTTGATGTTTTAAATGATGTATCTATGTATATTTATTAAGAAATGTTTTATTAAAACTTGTCACATTTCTATGTCTCTCTAATTCAAATAATTCTGCTGCCAGGAAATGAATTTCAGTCATGATTTGGATTTATCCCCCTCCCTAAGGTCATGCAAGAGATCCAGATGGTCTTGTGTATTCTAGAATATATGGAGAGGGTCCTCTGGTCTCTGATGCATGTAGGCCCCCACACCTCGCCCAAGCCTACAGTCTTCAGTTCTTGGACCAAACCTGGGCAGAGGAGTCTTTCACTGCTGCCCTCAGATCTTCACTTCTCTCAACACCTCTCATCAGAAAGGTCTTGTCACCTCTTGGGGCCCCACATGGAGTGGACTCCATGCCACCGCTCACAGAAGCTGAAAACATAGGTAAGGGCTCTTTCTCCACTTCCTTTTTTTCCTGGAGCTTTCCTTTCCCCCTTCTCTTATAAACATTTAGAAACCCAGAGCCTATCCCTCTTTACTGTAGGTGGTGGTGGTGAGAGACCGTACCAAAGAGCACCTAGGGCGTGATGTAGGCCCTCCCCCATCACCTTCGATTCAAACAGTTGATATCTTTCCAACGTTCTGTAAACTCTATGAAGAGATCTAGCCTCCGGACTAGAGCTCATTGCCTCTCACGTGGCCCCTTCTCCACTGCCCACCCTCCAACAAAATTCTGCCAGGACAGCCTACTGTTAGCCTTTTTTTTTTTACTCACGGTGTTACATTGTAATATTTTACTTCGGGTTGTACTTGTGTAATCTGTGTATTGTTACAATTTTTATGGTAATTTTGTTTCTATCCAATTATAATCACCCAGTTCCCTTATTCCCTAAAGGAGTGTGATAAATGGACCCTTTGCCTTATTGACAGCCAATTGTAAGGTAGCAGTTTCCAGAGGTACATGTATGTGCACATCCCAGGAGTACACGTGGGTGAGGGAAGAAGATATGAGGACTTCTATTCATATGTTTGCTTTTATTTTTGAGTGTTCTCTAATGTATAGAAAGTATACTTATAAACAAAAAACTTACATATTTTGGGGGTGCATTCTCAAACTTTTTAAAATTGATAAAGTATGTGATCTGAGACATTTGACAAATGCGTTCTAGGACAACACTGTCCAATAGAAACATAAATATGGGTGACGTCCAGTCACGATGAAGGAAAAGGATTTGCAGGAAGGTAAGACTCTTTAGGAACACACGTATGATGGCCATATCCTTGCTTACTTAAATCCTTTTCACTGAGTAGTCAGAATCTAAGGAGATGTGGCTCACCACTAACTTTGAACATTAACAATTTCATCCTGTGAGGACCACTAATTTTGTTAATACTGATGATGAATATTCTTGCTAAGAAGTCTTTTAAATTCTACTAATAGACAAGTGACTTTGTTTTTTCCTATGATTGCCAAATTGATTTTTTGTAATTAAAAAAATAAGCTTTTATTTATTTATTTTTAAAGATATAAATGTAAATGTGAACCACAAATGTGAGCTCTGTATGTTACTTTAGGTCTTCCACGGCCACAATTTTAAAATGTAAGAAGGGGTAGAATTAAATTTAATATATTTTATTTAATCCAATGTTTAAAATATTCTCATCTCAATATGTAATAAATATAAAAATTATTAATAAAATATTTTACGTCTTTTTTTTTAACTAAATCTTCAAAATCTGGTGTGTGTTTTACAGGGACAGCTCATCTCAACTTGAACTAGTACATTGCGAGTTCTCAATAGCACACGTGGCTTATGGCCGCCGGGTTGGACAGTGCAACTCAGGGTATTAGAGGGCATCTGAGATGCACCCTGACTTTAGAATTGCTTCTAACAGTGCAGACATCCCGGGGTTGACACAGAACTGGACCTGCTTCATATCTGCAGCACACCTGAGATAGTTACGAAGAGAACTACCCAGTTTACTGAGTATCTTACTCCACGCTTAAGCACTTTTATGTCTATTTCATTTCATTTTCTGGCACCACTTTGAGATAGAGATTATTAAACCAAATAAAGATGAAGAAACAGAGACTTGGGTTACAGAATTAGTTAGAACAGCAGCCTTCTTCATCCAAAGCCCTGAACGCAAGATTCTTCGGACCCACATGCCATTTCGTCTTCTAAAAGCTTCTGAACTGTTCCACTCTGTGTTGTGTAATGCCATTACCTGTTGAGACCGCTTTCACAGAGCAAGTGAACAAAGCCTGTGCAGTCAGATCACAGGGCAGTCACGATGCTCTCCCCAACCCCTAAAAGTGCAAAAAATGCAGATTTTATTTCAGGCCACTGGCTGCCCTCCTAGACTCTCCAGCTGTGCACTGTCAGGTTTCCCAGCGTGGCACTTTCCTGGTGAGGCTCATTTATGTGAAGTCAATCTGCAGTAGATTAATTAAACACTGTATTGATTTTCTATTCTCTGAGGTACTTCTAAAAGGGTTGTATTCTTGAAGTCCCTTCTCTGAGTTAGTAGAACATTTCCCCTTTGTAAATGTGATACTCAGAACTTTTATCACCATCCTGCCACTCACCCCCACCCAGGCATCACCTCGTCCGGAAAAGCCACTATCACTTAGCATAAAACCTAACTTCTGCTTTTCCCAAAAGACAGGGCAAGAAAATGGGGAAGGGCGTCCTGCTGGTTTTCAGGTCATGTTGATTTAACACTTCATGATTTATGCATACTGGCAGTCTTGCTTGTAGGTTTTCATTTTTGCATCCTGCTAAAATTCCTTGCAGGGGTGTTGCTCCTCTTAATTAGGTAATGTTTGTAAGGCACGTTACAGATGCAAGTGCTATGTTAGTGCTAAATATGAACATTTGGGTATCCTCAAGCTGTCCTTTGTCTGTTTGCACAGGGGTTTTCAATACATACAAATCGTGAGAGATCTGAATTTGGGAAAAGGCTGGGGTATTCCCTTCTACATTGTAGATTATTAAAATATACCATACTTGGGAATCAAGAGTGGTAATAAACACAGGGCATTTTATATTCGCACAGGTTTCTGATCCTAACAGAACAGTGCTTTCCCCACTTATTCCAAGTGCTATGATGCTGGGGAGAAAGGAACCCTCCCTGTGAATTGTGCTGCCTTATTGGTAGACCCTTCACCTTCCTGATATGTTGCAAGTAATCAGTCATTTTGTTGTTGTTTAGTGAGTGGGCGACTGAAACAATTTAGCTGCATTTCCAATGTGTCTGAGTAGGGAAAAAGATTCATTTAAAATTATAGCATGCTAAATTAAGTGTTGAGTAAATGTCTCACTAAGAAACATTTTAAATACAAGTTTCATTTGCTTTCACTAACATCTGAGTCACTAAATCTGAGTTTATCAAATTTCTAAATTTGTAACAAATCATGTTAAGCATTGTTATTGAGGTATTGATGTCAGTGGCCCATCTTTGAACACAAACAAAAAGCTTTTCTTTTAGAAGAATGAGTGGCTTTCCAGTCTTTATTGTTTTATAATCCTCTGCCTTTAAGCTAGGTTTATATTCTAAAATAAGAAAACTGCTAGAAACAGAGCAGAGAAAGTTTCAAGCTTCTGTTTTAACAGCGAGGATTTATGAAAAATGTGTCCTATCTGGTAACTTTCATTCTTTTTATAAATAAAAAATAAAATATAAACGTACAGTTTAAAACATACTTTATACTTCCTCTCAAATCCACAAAATGGCTGTTACTTGCAAGTAATTTACAGTAACGTTAATAAGTTATTTTGGCTGATCCAGATGTCATTCTAAGACTATAGCAAATTATCCATCTTTTAATTGCTTTTAAATGTAAGAAAATTCTAGGTTTATTTTTAACAATCAAAATTCCTCAATGCTCCAACAGGATCCTCAGTCAATGCAAATTTACATATTCATCTTCGAGTCAACTTGTTTTTCTATAATTAGTGCAGCTGTCACCAAGGAGCTACATTCTTGTGGGCAGGTAGCTATGGGTACAGCAGGCAGGCTTCAGTCAAACATTTCCTTTTAAACCATCCATCAGTTTTCTTCCCTTATTTCACCTAAGTTGGGTTCTGTAAAGAAGAATCTATTTCCTACCTAACAGATCTTCCTCTTCAAATTTTGACTATAATTCCATAACTTACAATTCCTTCTCCGGGTCCATTTAGCCAAAAGATATAAATAAATGAGTATCTAAAGAATTTCTTGGTCAGGCCAACTTTTAGCCTACATACATGATATTTCTCTTTATAGCTACCATATTTTTATCAAAATAGATCCTCACTTCAAAATGTAATTATATTGCTGTTAAAAACATGGCCAAGCCACATTATAAATACAATGACAAAGCAAACTTCACAATAGCATCGTAAATATCTAGCTTTACATTGTTCTGGTATATTAGTCTTTACACTGCTTTTCTCTTTCGTTTTTGATATGATCTTCCTCAGTAGTGCTATATATTCAGCTTTTTTATTTTTTTACTGTCTATCATTGCTTCATTGTAATATTTTTTTAAGGGCTGAGTAGCTAACATTTTGAATCATCTAAATCTTCACTATTAAATTTTCCCTTAAAATAACAAACGGATGAAGGAAAGTCTAGTATTGATAGAACTTAGTGAGTGCTTATTAGTTTCTGCTAGGTACTGTGGCGTAAACTAGGAAGTATATATGTGCCACAATACTTAGGAGATAATAAGATATTCATTAAATATAGACCAAGGGTTTCTAACTGAGGTGGGGAAAGGGGTGCCAGATCACCTCCATATAAATTTCCACCATTACAAGGCTGTTGACATATGTGTTAAGTGACAAGTGAAGGGTTCTGACTGAGTGTATTTTATGTCTATATGTTTTCGGAATTGTCTGAGCCGCAGAAGATTTCCAGCTAGAGAGCTCCTCCCAAGGAAAAGAAGGTGAGACGAGAGGGTGAGGCCCCAGGTCCCTAACGCAGGTACAGTCTTGAGTTTGGGGAAGCCCAAAGTTGAGTGTCTTCAAGTGTGAAAGGCACAGCTTCAAGGAGGCCACACAGCAGTCAACCAGGAGGGAGGTCACATGGAGACGAGAGAACAAAAGAAGAGACAAAAGTGTTAAAGCCAAGGGGAGACCATAAATGGCAGTGGCCTGGGCCTGGGCGTCAGGACAAGGGCTCAGAGCCCCCATTCTGTTGTCCACAGTAGGAGGAACAGAAGTGGACTCACGAGACACATGAGCCAAAAGGCAAGGAGTCCAGCACTCAGCTGAATACGGAACCAGGAAATTCGGTTGGCAGATCCTGGTAGTAAGGAGTGACCGTGAGCCTGAGGCAGGGCCATCCTGACTGGGAGTGGGGCACAGGGGGAGACCAGTGGAAGGAGCTGGAGTCCAGCTGAGCCCGGAATCACGGAAGGTGGTCAAAGCAGGACACAGCAGCTGCAGCCGCCAAGAACCAAGAGGGAGTTGTGCCAGTGACTGTCAGTTCAGGACTTCCCACCTGATCCATCGAAGCCTGAAACATGCGCGTATGCTGACGCTGCTCCAAAGAACAGTTCAGAGCTTCTCATCTGACTCGACTCAGTCTGAAAGAAACTCTGCCATAGCATTGTGGAGGCTGCTGGCAGGCCACCAAAATTTATTTGCCTCTTCTTCCTGGGTGCGCAGCTGGCTGACATTCCGCAGCTTCCTTCGCTTTAGGGAAGGCCACAGGACCGCGTTCTAGCCAAAACAATGTGAGCCTATGTGAGGCAAGTCACTTCCATGCCTGGGCTATAACATCTCCCAAAGGAGGCCTCCCAGCCTTTCCCCTTCCTATACTTTGAAGATCGTGGAGCCACCACAGCGGATTCCCTCCCAGTTCTGGCCCTGGGGCATCTGTCCTGGACTGTTAGGAGAGGAAGATGGAAACTCCCATCACCTTACCGGTCTATTTGTTAGATCAATGTAGTCTACCCTAAGTGATACTCAGTGTGGCCAGAGATTCCCAGGGTTATTATAGAGAGAATGCCCCAGGCCATCGCCCTTCTGTGTATGATGTGTATGACCACCCAAGCGTACACATGGAGACTGTTTCCATGGTAACACTAGGTCCACTAGTTTGCATATCTGTCCTTTGTTTGGAACATAGAAGATGCTTCTATAGATACATAGCTCTTTCACATAGGTGGTGTGAGAAATGACAGTTAGGTCTTCACACCTACACCTACTTAACCTACCAAAAGCAATAGTTTAGTACAGTCCACCATCATTTATAACATGTCTTTGCCTGATGTCAGAGGGTGAGAAAAATAGGAAATTGGGAAGAGGGAATCATACATGACTTGTGTCAAGGCAAATTAATAAACAGGGACATTGTAATATTACTCCAGGTTTTAAAAGGAGACAGATGCTCTTTTAGGTCCCAAAGGCCCACAAATCATACTAGCAGGAAGAGTATCAATCTGAATGTAGACCCAGAGATGTAGCCGTAGAATATTAATCCTCACAATGCAAGATGTCGGATTAAAAAAAAAAAAAAATAGAAGTCAATAAATTAAAAAACAAAACAAACAGAAAACAAAAGCAGGGCAATTGCAATTCTTTCCTCCCCTCCTCCAATCCCAGAATGCCTGTGTTTTCCTTACCCATCTTAGCAGCAGAGATGGGCTATGAGGTAAGAATAGCAGGGACTTATGTGGTAATGGAGGTGGGGACAGGGATGGTGGGGAGAGAGGAAGGGGGATTCTGGGTGGGACATTCTCTGCTATTTTAGCACCCACATGAGGACACCCAAAGGCCTGGTGGGTGAACCCCTGCAGTTGTATAAGCTTCTAGGGACAAGGATTCTAAACTACAGGTGCAATGCCCCTCTTTTCGTCGCCACCCCTCCATTCTATCATGAGGAGCCTGGAGGACAAAACTAGTTGAATATTCTTCTGGGTTCTTGGAAGCTTTGAAAGAGCTTTAGAACTAGACCCTCCACATCCCTGGCCCACAGCAAGCACCCAAGTGACCTCCAGGGAGCTCAATGCAGAGACAAAGGACACAGCGCTTAGGAATCAAGGTGGTAGAGAAAAAATGAAGTGAAGTCTCCCTCTGTGGACGAGAGAGAAGGTGCAAAGCGTCCTGTTTAGCGCCAGAGGTCATCTTGAGAAGTCATCCCTTCATGAGCTCCTCCTTCGGGGGTGGGAGAAAGGGGGATTAAGGTCCATAATTCCAGAACAATATTTCCCAGACTTGCCACCTAGATGAAACTTGATTCCGGTGGTATTTGAGTATCTCTGAGAACCAAATCCATCTTCAAAGTATGAAATGTGCTGCCATTGAGGATTTTCAATAGTATTCCCCTGGTTAAGGCAACAGAGGCAATCTAAGAATTGCCTTTGTCTTCAAGAGAATCTGAAATTCTCCTGTCCTAAATTCTTATTGAACAGAAAACTAATAATCAATTAAAATTAACTTATGCTTCTCAGTCTCTACAATATTTCAGGAGTCTCCTTTCCCTGGGTTTCCACTTATTACCTGAGCAATTGGGGCCCTTCTCTGAAAGCTTCTCTAAAAGCTTGCATCAGTGCTGGGGAATCCCACAAAACCCCAGTATGATTCACCTTCCCGACTGTAGCACAAAGTTTCTCTAGCCTCAGGTCTGCATTCAGTGTGTGGGTGAAGGCCTTTCCCTAGTGCTGTTTTCCTAACTTTATTAAAGCATAAAAATGATCTACGTGGTCTGTTCACGATACTGGTTCCCTTAGACCCAGCTCTGCTGAAGCAGCGAAAGTTTCCTTGCCAACCTCTACTCATGGAGAAACCACAAGCCAGTGGGAACTCTCTCTTTCCAAAGTACAGAACTAACAATTGTTCATTCATTTATTTATTTATTCATTTAATAAATATTTCTGGAGCGTCTGTGTGCCAAGCATTATTCTAGGTGCTGGGACTGTGATAGAAAATGAAATTGACAGGTCCCCTGTCCTCATGGAACATACAGATTGGTGGAAGAGACAGATGATAATAAAATAAACCAGCAGATACATAATTGTACATTGTGAGAGATGCCGTGAAGAAAAAAAATAAAGTGCAATGATACAGATTAGTGGAGAGACCCACTAGATAATGTGTCCTTAGGTTGTCTTCTTTATGGAAGTGGCACCCATGCCTGAAGGCTCTCAGGTGCCCACCATGCGGAAGGGGGAGGAGAGGGGCGAGTAGTTCAGACATGGGGCAGGAAAAAGACTGATAGGAAAGGACAGGCTTTGGTGTTTGATTGGACGTTGGCTCTCTGGGTCACTGAGACACTGAAGTTGTCATGGATGTCAGGCCTTAGGGTAGAGCAGTGAGCCTGGTGCCAAATCTTCCTCAGATGAAAGGAAAGTATGTTAAATGACAAAGAGGCCAAGACACCTAGCATGAACCCTGAGGAAGTAGGGTTTTCATACATAGGCAGGAGTCACATTATGCTGGGCCATTAAGGGACCAGGAGAAGTCTAAATCCTGGGAACCATCAGGAGAACGTGAAGCCTCCATGTGAGAGGGTGGCAGGAAAAGCAATGTGCTCAGGGCATAGTCAGAAGGGGAGGCAAGTGCAATGAATAGACTGAGAACACTGATGCTCATTTACCCAGGAAGGCGGGTCCCAGCAAGCGCGGGGGGGGGGGGGGGGGGGGGGGGGGGGGGGAATGTTAAGAGGGGTAGAGGGAAGGTTGAGCTGGGGAAGGTGAGAACAAAGAAGATTGGGAGGCTACTTCCTGGAGTCACATCAGCATGGTCACCACAGATAAGCGGCATATGGGTATGCCTAACTCCAAGATGTCTGTAAGAACTAACCCCAACAGTCACTCAGTGGATGAGAGGTGTGTGTGTGTGTGTGTGTGTGTGTGTGTGTGTGTGTGTGTGTGTGTGTGGTGGAGGACACCTTAGTTTCCTGGAAATCAGTAGCATCCTGGACTTTTGGGTCTGAGGGAGTCCTGGTGTTAGGTGGGGAGGCCAGCCCCAGGATTACTTCCCTGGGCAGGTTCATACCAAATGTTAGACACAGGAACAGTTTCTGGTGAGCTACCACACAATTCTGAGTGCTTGAAAGAATTAGGTCCTGGGCTGTCCGAGAAAGTGTATTTCGTAAGTCTGTGAAACGGGAAGCTCAAACCATGGAAACACAGAGGGTGACATCATAGAAAAAGGCTGAGAGGGTTGAGTCAAAACAGACAGTTGCAGAGAAGGGACAAAACAGACCCGCAGAGATGGCCATCAAGGATTTAGTTAGAAAGGCTAAGTTTGAAAAACAGGGCGTTAGTTGTGTGTAATTTCGCAAAAGGAGACTGAGATTTTAAAGCAAACTTTATATATAGTCTTGAGAGGCAATAGGCACTGCAGTCATATGGACCTTAAGTAAATTACTTAACTTCCCTGAATCTCCTTTTGTTGCATCTGTTGAACGGTGCTGATCGTACATGTTAATACAGGTTAGTGGTTCTCAAATTTTAACTTGAGACTAGCCTGAGATGCTAGTTTGAGGTCCCACCTACAGCGATGTCATTCAGCAGCTCTGCAGTGGGAGACAGAGGATGGTGAGGGTGACATGAGAGTGTGCAGCACGTGCCTGGCCCGTCGGCCATTGAAATTCACAAATCCTCTCTCTATGGGTGGACCTAACACGCAGGAGCCACTTTCTTTGGGAAACTTAATTTCCTTTGGCATCACTGAACATCAAAGCTTACCCTTCTATTTCAAAATACAAAAAGCAATTCTTATACTTTTAAGAATACTTTGTAAATGGACGGCTTTCATACTTCCTAGTTACTCTTACTACCTAGTTACAAGGTGTGGATGATAAAGTGGTGTCAACAACACAACGAATCTAAAAAAGTTGTTGATGAAAAACCTGTGAAAGAGAAGGTGTGAGGTTGTTTAATGCAACTTACTGGCACATTGTACAATCAATTATTTTGGGCAATGAAACAAATAACTGCCTGGAATTGAGGCATGGCTGAAATTAATTTTTAATGGGATTACCAGGAAAATGTCTTCCCTTGGCAAACTGATGTTTTAAACTATTACCTCCAACACAAAAGTGTTTAGTGTTTGTGAAACAATAACATAGTCCCAATTTCTGAAATCATGTTTTTAATGGATAAGCTGAGTGTCTACAAATGTTCGTGGGTTAAATGTGTGAATGACACTTTTAAATGGAATGCAACATTTAATATAAAAGTCCCACAACTAAAGAATGTGGACAATCTCTTGGGCTTTGTTTAAATTGAATACCTCTGTATCAAAATGATCAACATTAAGCCCTTGTTTTATTTTCAGCTAAAGGTATCCTTCATAGATGGAAAAGTGCCCAGACAGCATGAAATCTGACATGACTAGACTCTTGCTTGCTTTATCCCCAGTGTAGATCACACAGTAGGTTCTCATTTGTGTTGAATAAATATGGAAGGTCTAACACCCAGAATAGTTAAAGCAGGCAATTCTCCTGGGGTGGCTGGTTAGCTCAGTTGGTTAGTGTGTAGTGCTAATAACACCAAGGTTGCTGCTTCAATCCCCACATTGGCCACTGTGAGCTACACCCTCCTTAAAAAAGAAAAACAAAAAAAAGCAGGCAATTTTATGAAAACTTGCCACACTCTCAGATAACACATTTGAGATTTCCTTCAGATGAGCAATTCAACTGGTACATTGATTTTGAATAGTTCTGTAAAATCAAAATACACATGATCAGCACTGGTAAGATCTTGGTACCTCTTGGCAATCAGCCTGTAGCGACCTTATGTAGTAACTACCTCCTCCAGAGGGCTAGGGTACAGGCAACTCGGACCTTCCTTACAGCAAGACTGGCCCCTGGTGGTGGTGAAGCGGATAGAACCACCATTCTGAGAGAGAACCAGATACACTGCTGTCTTCCTCCATTTCCCTGTTTTTCAGACATCACTAGTTGGGACAGAATGTTAATATTTATTTTAATCATAGAATATATCCCCTACCTAAAGGGATAACATTCGCACAGACTTTTGTTTTAAACTGAAGCCAACTTCCTCGGAATGAATTTATTCTCTATATCATAAAATAATTCCTTACAATAGAACTTTTTCTAAATCCTGCAGAATCAACATAGTGCCACAAACATTGTAAAACCTCCAATAAATACATGAATTAGAAATGTTACCTTAAAGAAAGCATAATTTCGCAAACTAGCAAGTCTTTGGCGTACTGATTTAGATTTCCTCATTAAAATATTACTTCAAACTGGGTAAACTTGAGTCACCGTCCACAAAAGCATATATCCTTTCATGATCCTTCAATTTCTAAATCTGATTTTCAAAAAAAAAAAAAAATCTAGAGTTTCTAGAAAAAATTTTACTCAGAAAACAACTTTCTGTAAAAGGCCATGAGACGTGTTTTAGAATTAGGTTCTTGTACTGAACTACCTTTACATGATTTTACTCCTAAATAAATTATGAATAATGTAAAATGTCACCAAGCATAGCCACCCACATTGCAGATAGTTTATATTACGTAAGTTTTAAATCTGGTTCCACGGCACTACCTCTAGAAACGCAGCACGTCCCTTTTATGGAAAAAAAACCCAAAGCATCTAATTTTTTCAAGGATTTTGCTAGGGTGTTTCAATGGGCTTTTTTTTTTTTTTTTTTTTTTTTTACACAATTTGAATTTCTTTTTGACGAGCTAAACTGTTGGTGAAAATTTAAGCTAAAGCTCTCGAGTCTAGCGAATGCATTTGTCTTGGGTTATAACTTTCAGCTATCCTGTGAAGGGTCATACTGAATAAATGCTTAATTCTTAGATACTTGTAATTTCATTTTCTTCAATAAAAACATTAACAATAGTAATTGGAGTAAAAAGACAGATAATGCCTGTAAGGTACAAATTGCTACATGAAGGTAAATTTTACTGCCACATTTAACATCCAAAAATCACTCTAAAATTCTGAGCTGGATTCATTTTAAATAAAATTTCAATGATGGATTGTACAAAATCTAATCGAAGCAGAACCATCTGACAATTTTCTTTCCTATTCCCATGTAAAGTCCAATTCATATTCCTGAGCTCAAAGGCCAAAAAAATATATATATACGTATATACATAGTGTATGTTATGTACTACGTATATATAGGTATCTAAGATTTTATTCTTATTGGGCATATATGAATTCTGAAAGCTTTGTGGAATCTACCATAAACTTGAAAAATGTCTAGCATAGATCTATTACATGTCAAGTAAAACTCACGTTTCATTGGTGAAGCTGATAAACTATCATGACCATATCATGTATGTTTTGCTGCATTTTTTTTTATTTTATCACTGGACTATTTTTTGTGGAGGTGAACATCTTTTTTAGTATGTGTTTTCCATACTGAATGTCAGGGGTAAAGGTTTTGTCTTTTTGTTAGCCTTATTTAGCACCAGGCATAGTAAATTCCAGTATATTCTGAAACGAACTATGGATATAAACTACTCAAACTCATGGTTCAAACTGATCCCTGAAGTCCTAAGGCAGGGAAGGGTAAATCTATGTAGGAAGACCATCAAATACACCAAATGACTCACTGTTAGGTGTTGTCCAGAAACCAGCCTGTTGAATTTTATAGAGAGGAGACTGGCTTTCCCTTTCAGGGAGAAAGTGGTTGCCCCAGTGACTAAATGCCCAACACAAAATTTCCCAAAAGCTTCAAACTCCTCTTTGGACTCTGTTTTGGGATTTTACTAACTCAAAGAAAACAACCAACTTTATGATTCGGTACAGGGGATTGCCTGGACAGTACTTCAAATAACACTGCCTTTAACTCCATTTTGAGCAAGGTTTGAACTTAGGAGAAAATAACAGACACAGGAGATCAGGCTCTAGCTCTCTGACAAGTCAATTAAGAAAAAAGTAAAGGTACTAAAGATTTAATTCTCCTTGTGAAGGGGACATTAAATTACGCTAAAGAGGGCTATAAATATGGGACACCAGGCTCACCTTTGTTTAGATATGGGTACTAACTACAAGCAAGAAAGGACAGTTCTAGAACTTTAGATCACTATAGAACATAATTTGGAAAGAACCTGTTTTGATTCTGTTTAAATTTGCTTCAGTTTTAAAAGAAGTCAAAATGCTCTATGTTCAGCTGATTTTTTTTTTTTTTTAAGATTTTTTTTTTTTATTGGGGAAGGGGAGCAGGACTTTATTGGGGAACAGTGTGTACTTCCAGGACTTTTTTCTAAGTCAAGTTGTCCTTTCAATCTTAGTTGTGGAGGGTGCCATTCAGCTTCAAGTTGTTGTACTGAATTTCAGTCTTAGTTGTGGAGGGCGCAGCTCAACTCCAGGTCCAGTTGCCGTTTTCTAGTTGCAGGGGGCAGAGCCCACCATCCCTTGCGGGAGTCGAATCGAACTGGCAACCTTGTGGTTGAGAGGACATGCTCCAACCAACTGAGCCATCCGGGAGGCAACTTAGCTCAAGGTGCCGTGTTCAATCTTAGTTGCAGGGGGCGGAGCCCACCATCCCTTGAGGGACTCGAGGAATTGAACTGGCAAACCTTGTGGTTGAGAGCCCACTGGCCCATGTGGGAATCGAACCGGCAGCCTTTGGAGTTAGGAGCGTGGAGCTCTAACCGCCTGAGCCACCGGGCCGGCCCCCAGCTGATTTTTTCACTGCTTTGTTTTCCAATAGAAGAGATTCATGTAATAAGGGCAAGTTTAAAAATATACTGAATATTTTATGAGTGAATGTCTACAATATGACATCAGTAGTACTACCAGACTGCTGCTTTATGTACAGCAAAATTCCAAACTAAAATTCTTATTTTCCTTTTTAAACAAATTTTGATACACCTTAAGCAAATTTCTGATGTTAACATATTAAATAGGTTCCAATCTTGATGGATATTAAACATTTTATTTAAAGATTTTAAAGTTAAAAAAAAAGGTATACAAATACAGAATTACAAGGCAGTATTCTACATGACAAAAGTCAAAACAAAAATTTAAAAGTAAATGTACAAAGCAAAATACCTGATATCCAATTCAGGCTGTGTACCATAAAATGATCTGACCACATGCTTATACAAAATAAAAACTTTTTTTTAGAACACCAAAATTCCAACCATTCTATCAACTGCCTTATTCCCCTGGTGAGCATTTTGAGAAGACTTCTATATAATATAAAAAGAATTGGCATGGCACTTAAAGACTACAAAAAACAGAACACAATTAAAAATATTTGTAATGCAACTCTGTATAAAATATACACAGTAAATCTTGTTAAAAAAAAAAAAAAAGGTTTAGAAACAAAAGACCACCCTGAATAATGGTTAAAGCCTCATCCCAGAAAAACGCTCATTTGTATGTAATATAGAAAACTAAGGATTTTTTTTTTTTTTGAGAAGATATCTAACTTGAAGAAGTCAATTGTTCAAAATTTATTTAAAAGTGTAGGTAAGTTGGTAACTCACTGCCTACCCCTTCTCAAAATGTTTTATTGTGAATACTCTTTCTAATATTTAACTACAGGACAAAATAAAAGAGCAACTCCAAAGTGTTTCTCGAAATGCAATTCATTCAAGGACCCAATGGAATTCTAACGTGGGACAGTAATGGTGTTTTTTAAACAAAATTCCTAGGTGATTGATTATTCCATTCTAAAATTTTAGAACGAATGCCCTAGGGGAAACAGCAACACTTAAAAGCAAGATCATAAACATATTCTGACATAAGAGATCAGAATTTTCTCTAAGTTTATGATTTGAAGTGAATACTGTTTTTTTCTTTTAAAACAAGTTTCAGGTATTAAAAGAAACATATATATCTCTTAAATAAACGTGAATGCATATAAACATTTTCGTTTAAGGTTTTCATTGCTTTCAGACTTAGTTATTTGAAGAAAAGAGAGTATATGGTCAGGAACTTTGGAAAAATTACATTTCTAGTGAAATGTAGCATGCAAAAAAAAAAAGATAAAATTTTAAATGCCTACAAATTTTAAATCACTCTAAGTTTAAGACTAGATAGCTTTCCCCAAAATTAAATTTTACTAAGATTGGGCAATTATAAGTAATTTAGATGGTTATGGTTACTTTTTAAGTCCCTTTTCATAAAAAAAATATTTAAACAGTAGAAGGATGCTATGTTTGGCATCCCGTTAAATAATGCATTGCTAAACACTAATATTAATAAAAAAATCATCTGAAAAAAATCCGCCCTTGAAATGTATTGTACTCTGTATCACAAGTGTTACCTACTTAACAACCACTCACTGAAGGAGCTGGAACTGTGAAGTGTGTGAATGTACGCGTATGTGCATGTCCTGGACATTTATTCATGCTTATTATTTTTCTTGGATTTCATTGAAGACTCCATAAACATGGTCCAAAAGTATAGATAATGTGGTTTGGGGGAAGAGATAAGCATGGTTAACACATTGTGTGGAAGACAAGTTCTTTTCCTCTGTACTAAATTATAAGGAAAAAATAGCATACATTCTGTCTCCACTGGATAAATGGAATGCTTTTACAAGTCTGATAACAAGTGAGTGCCTTAATATTTAAATCAAATCACAAAAGGCAACTGTGGGATTTACTTTCCTGTAAGAAATAAATATTACCATTGTACTTTTCTGTATCTGTTTTAAATTTCCATTTTTTCCTTTCTACATACTGAGAAATTTTTCATTCAACTGCATCCTGAGTCCTTTGAATTACATTTGTTAACATTCCAGTTCAAGTTCTGGCTAAACGGACAAGCTCAGAAGACAATCCCTTAGTATTTCAAAGAAATCACTTGTATCATCAGTTTTTTAAAAAATAGCTAATGATTTGGAATCTAATTCTTAATAAAATATGCCTATTTTTTTTTCCTCAAGAAGAATCTGTGTTCTCAATTCTAAGCAAGCAACACCTTTTAATACCAATTTTGTAACTGTTGCCTTAAAAATCAATAATATAATTATCCAAGGCAATAAAATTTACAGCTGAATTTTTAAACACAAAGAATCCAGAAAAAGGTAATATAACAAGTTGCCATATTTTGAATTAATCTTTTATTCCAAAATAAAACACTTAAATGACTTAGGAATAATGAAATCATGGGAGGTTTGTGATGTAATCCCACCATGTGCCTTAAGCAACACACACTCTTTTTAGAAGCAGTGGTATTTCCTTCAAACAAAAAAGACAACTTCATTATTCATCAGTAGGCTGCTAGATTACCAGAATAATGAAATTTTGACACGATTCTCTGGAAACTAGTCTTAATTTTTTTTTCATAGTTAAACTTAGATGTAATAATTGACTCTTACAGTCAAAAACAGAAGATATTGAAGTGCTTTTTTATAGGTGGCAAATATAAAATAGTTCATTGTATCCAGGCTGATAACAACTTTTCCATGCATTCAATGGCAATACAACCAAAACGAGGATCAGACACATTCTTCTGCTGACATCAAAAGAGGATTGATATACTCAAAACCTTCAAATTCAGACTGATCAATCTTCCTCACAATATCACTGTTGGGGAAAAAATTAATTTTCATAATCAAGATTTCTTCAATTTTTAATTTAAACAGTAAAATAAGATTAAGAAACAAAAAATAAGGCTAATTTATATAAATTATGGGAAAAGCTTTTACAAGTTTTAAAATTAATGCCATAGCATTTTCTAAAGGAATCAAAAGTACTGCAAAGTAAAAAAAGGACTAATAAACTCATAAGCAAGTTTACACCAAAAGGTAGTCCAAAACTGAAGACAGGGAATAAAAAAGGCAAAAGCTGTCACAATTCTAGTTTATCTGAACTTTTGACCTGAACAACATTCATAATTACAGGTAAACATCCAGGTCAGAATTAGTATTAATTTAGTAGTCACCTCAACAGCCAGATGGATTATGATGAAGAAAAGGCCCAGAAGTTAACCAAAAGGAAAAGGCAATAGGACAAACACACTGAGAGACCTGGAATAAGGAGAGAATCCCACAGACAGGTGATGGGTCACAGGTGGAGAGAGGAGAGGCTGACATCCTGTTACATGGCTTCTAGTCAATACATGATGAGAGTGAGTAGTACTATCGAGTGTTTTAATACTTAAAGGTATACACAAAGTTATACAGGATATAATAGACCCTTCACTCAAGGAAGGAAGGTAGCTCATGTAACAAAGCTACCAGAGAAAGCAGTACCTGCTAAGTTTCAGACAGGACAAGCTAAGTCCTGTTCTCACTATAGTTCTAAAGAAAAGGGTGACTTCTAGTTGGAGAAATCAAAAAAGGCTGCATGCATTCAAACTCTTACTGAATGGAATTCTGAAAGGTTTTGTTAGGTCTGGAGAAAAAGCACGTAATTTACTAGAGTTGGAGTACAGGAATAAAAGGGTGGTAAGTGGCAGATGATGCTGGAAGGAAGGCAATGGAAGCTCAAAGAATCCAGCAATGTCTACACTAAGGAGTTTCACCTTGATCCATCAAAGATCAGGTTGCATTGGAGAAAGTTCTGAAAAATGGGGACGGTTTCAACAGATAAAAATGAAGGAGGAATATAGGGGAAATGGCATGAGCAAAGGTTAACAGCACACTATCTGGGAATGGTGAGTAACGGAGACTGATCAGAACACAGCATTCGTGTTAATGAACAGGGACAGCTATGGCTAGAAAGTCAGGCTGGAGCAGAGGGTGGGAGGTCTGAAGGCTAGTCAAGACAGCAGATTTTATCTTCTAGGCAATGTAGGCGTTACTAAAGGTCTCATGAGGTGTACGAAATGGACTGCAGAGTAAAGAAGGAGCCCAGTTAGGAGGATAGTGTAATATTCTAGGTATGATTTGAAAGAGGTTTGAACTGGGCTTACGTAAATGCAAAAGGAAAAGAAGGATCTGATGCAAATGATGAAATAAAGAGAAAATAGACCGAACTTGGCAGCTAAAGGTATTACATATAGTTTGTTAAGGAAAAGGAGGAGTCAACAGCCACTGATATTTGGAATCTGAATGCAGAAATACACGGTAATGCAATGAGCAGAAAAAGGTAAATAAAAATAAGGAACTGATAGAGAACAGAAAAAGAGAACATGAAGGGTCATTACTTTGATTTCAGACTTCATCTGTTTGAGGTGCTTCTGTGACAAGCTAGGGGAGCTGTTGTCTGACAAACGGAAATGCAGCTCAGGGCAGATACCGAGGTTGGGGCTTTAGAAGCCATCGTTCATTTATTCTTCACAGCAACATCGTGAGGTAGGCAATACAAGAAGAAATAGGCTCAGAGAAGTTATGCAATTCACACCAGGTTACCCCTCTGGTATGAGGTGGCGTCTGGATTCAAATTCCTATCTTTTGATTAAATCCAATGCTCTCTCATACATGATGCAGTCGGAAATAATGATTTTGGTCCATCTCTCTATTCTCTAGCAGACAGTGAGCTTTTTGCAAAATTGGCTAAGTCTTGATCATCTTTGAATGTCTAGTACTTAGCATAGTGTCTTCTGCTCCCTAATTGTTTGCCAGTTTAACTGGGAGTCACTTAAATAGCTGGTATCTACACTACAGGGCTGGCTGAAATCTCCAAGGTGCACACTGCATTCAGCAAAGAGAAGGCTGTCATGAGCAGAACCTCAGAGCATCCTAGATACAAGGGGCCAGGGAAAAAAGATGACAAGTGGTCAGAGAGAGAAAGTAGAACCAGGATGGATAGTGCCAACCAAAGCAAAGCCAGGAGTATCAAATGCTTTATAGGCATCAGGGGAGATGGGAATTGATCAAAAAATGCCTGAAAATTTAGAAATTAAGAAGTCATTCCACCTTCAAAAGCTGAAGCAGCAGGTTAAATTGTAAGAGGTTAAAGTGTTGGCCATAGCCATCAAGGTTGGCTATAATCAATGTTCGCTACTCTAAAGGCATTTGATAGAGATAGTGTTTATTTATTTTTCTTTTACCACGAGCACCTGTTAACTATTTTTTAAAAAGCTCGATGATGAAAAGAAAATGAGAAAAAAAATGTAGTTTAAAGAGGTGCTAAGATTCAGGGGGAAAAATAGAATATCTGAGCATGCAGAGGGAACGAAGCTGAGAAAGAGGAATTCAAAGTGCTGCAAGAGGGCAAGTGACAAAATGAAATCCTGGAGGAAATAAGGGAATGGGACTAGGAAAATAGAAGGGCGCACCCTGCAAAAGAAGGACAGCCTTCCACGCACAGGGAAGAAGAAAAAGTTTGAGAAGAGTTAGCGATTCTGAGATGCAGGTGTAGTGGTGACAAGGTTGCAGGCTCACACCACGGAGGTGTCCGTCCCTGCAGTCATGTGATGGCAAAGGTTCATCCAAGAAGAGGGATGGGAGTGGGGGCAGGATTGAAGGCTGCTGAAATGTACACAGTTTGGAACAGCTGCTGTAAGGAATGGGATAAGAATTAACAAGATGTAAATGACTGCCAAGCAGTAAGGGCCTCCTTGAGATGAGAGAATGAATCTATAATGACAGGTAAATGATCAAAATATCCCCAAATTATTCCAAACCACATTTTTAAAAGATGTATGTAACATAAACACAAAAGATACATCGAATCACTGCTGGCTGGACTTGGTATGTTGATGTAATCTTTTAAAAAAGCAATTTGGCAATGCATACAGAGAGCTTTAACATTTCACACCCTTTGACCTGATTCCCTTTCTAGGACTCTATCTCAAGGTAGCACTCAGGAACTCAGACAGAGGGTCATCACCAAGATGGAAAACAGTGCAGCAGTGGAAAGAGCACAGGCCTTAGTCACTCAGATTGGGGTCTAAATCCTGCCTCTGCCACCTGATACCTGTGTAACTTTGCTTAACCTCTCTGAGCCTCGATGTTCTTCCTTGTAAAACGAAGATGGCAATAACTAGGTTGATGACAATTATTAGGTTGCTGTGAGAATTAGAGATAACGCATGTAAATCAAAGTAGAAAATGGCAGTTATTGTTAGAATTTTTAATAGTATAATAGATTCAAATATCCTGTAACTGAATGGTTAGATAAAGTATAACCTGATAATGAGACATTGTATAACCACTAAAAATGGGACTTCCGAAGAACTTCAGAAGTATTTCAGTCTATAGAATTACTTACTCATCATCTGGAGTGAGCTGGACAGGTTCATTAGTAAACTGAGAATCAAAGTTGTCCAAACCAAATTCCCCAGAAATATTTGGTTTAAAGGGAGGTACCACCTGTTTTTGCTCCATCTAGAAAGACACATTAGATGACAGCTCAGGCTGCATTCTTAGAAAAGTCCACCTCTACAGTTCTCCTCTGCCCTCAGGTGTTTCCCAGTCTTATTAAAGTGAGCTCCCTAGGCAATGTTCTACAATATTCACGATGGAAATAATCTACAAATCTGAACACTGAGACAGGTCTCAATAATATTACAATCTGCTCCACTAAATTAGTGTTCTGAGCTTTTTTTTTTTTTAATTTTATTGAGGAATATTGGGGAGCAGTGTGTTTCTCCAGGGCCGATCAGCTCCAAGTCATTGTCCTTCAATCTAGTTGTGGAGGGTGCAGCTCAGCTCCAAGTCCAGTTGCCGTTTTCAATCTTTAGTTGCAGGGGGTGCAGCCCACCATCCCACGTGGGAATTGAACCAGTGACCTTGCTGTTCAGAGCTTGCGCTCTAACCAACTGAACCACCCAGCTGCCCCAGTATTCTAAACTTATTGTTTTAAAAGCTTTTTGAAAAGCACTTTAGAGACTGGTTTTAAGTAATTTAAGCTGTGATATACTAGTTTTCCAACATTCTTTTGAGATAATAAAATTTGGCCCAAGATTCTAATGAAACGTAATTTAGAAAACAATCAAAATTTACATACCATATCCCAATCAACATTTTTGAAGAATGGGTGTCCCTGAATATCAGCAAATCCTGTTTGAGGATGACAACCCAATCGTTCCTTAGGGTCCTATGGTGGAAAGAAATGTTTCAAAAACTGGGTGAATATGATGCTTTAGAATACATCATCTTTGTGACCTGTGTTTTGTACCTATTATATGATACCTTTATGTCTGAAATCAGAATGGTCTACCTTCCATTTCTAGAAGGTACAACACTAGACTCAAATGAGTATCTGAAGCTTGTGACAAGTAAGATTGCCCCATGGCTCTTTCTCCAGCAATCATGTAATTAAAGTGGAGCTATGTCACCACTCCTTGCTAAAGAAAAATGGGAGGATAAAGAGAACAGAATCATTTGAGCAGCATCTAGCTATTTATTTGGCACTGATTAGAGAGACAGCCAAAATATGCAAACCCCCAAACTTCACAAATTTCTCAGCTTAATTTAAAAGCCCTATGCTCAGTTACAGAAACAATCCATAATCTGTGCACAATAACGACACAACCATTATCTGAATCACTGGATTGAGAAAGGGCCTGCAACTTGTAAAAAGTCTTGGCTTATTCATTACTGTGGATGAGAACAGGTTCCTATTTTTCTTTCCAATAAAACGCAATTTATTTTGCATATTAACACCTCTTACCTTCATTTTCCACTGTTAAAGCTTAAGTTTCCAGTTAAAATCTTTCCTCATATGAAGTACTCATTTAAAACAGGCTTCAATTCATTTTATTTAAATACATCATTGTTATTTATTTACCCTATTCAACCTACATTCTAACCTACCATTTATTTAAAATAAGATTTATGGATGCCAAGCCCATTGTGATACAATAAAATTACATATTTGGCCTTTGGCCCAGGTTCCTGACAGAGAATTTCTAAAACCTGTGTAATTTCCTGAGTGATAGGAGTGTCTTTTGTTACTCATGACAAGTTCCTTTCTATCGTACCTGAGTTTATGCTAATAAGGTGACTCTTGGTGAGCCTCTAGATAGTTGGACAATGGGGTCTGGTTGCCTGAGGAACCAACCATGTGATGAAAGGATTGGAACTTTCAGTCTCATTTCCAGAGGGGTTGGAAATTGAGTTCAATCACCAATGGCCAATGATGTAATGAATCATGCTTATGTAATGGTACCTCCATAAAATCCTATAAACCATGGGGGTCAGAGAGCTTCTGGCTGGTGAACACATCCCTGTGCTGGGACGGGGGTACATCCCAACTCCACAGGGACAGAAGCTCCTGAGCTTGGGAACCTTTTGGACCCCTCCCAATGTACCTCTTCATCTGACTGTTCATTTACATCCTTTATAATAAACCACTGATAATAGGAACTTTCCTAAATTCTGTGAGCCATTCTAGCAAATTATTGAACCTGAAGTGAGGAGAGGGGTTGTTGGAAGCCCCCACTTTGTAGCCAAGTCAGACAGAAGTGTGGGTTCCTAATACTTGTGACTGGTGTCCGAAGGGAGGGTAGTCTCGTGGAACTGGGCCCCGATACCGGTGGAGCCCAATGCGAGCTCCCGGTGGTTAGCGTCAGAAATGAACTGAAATGTAGGACACCCAGTTGGTGTCTGGAGAGATGGAGAATTGGTTGGTGGTATGGAAAAACCCGATCCATTTGGTGTTAGAAATGTTATGAGTATAAACAGTTCAGAATCGTAATTTTAGGTAGATTCTAACACTATGCTAGCCTACCAACTGCAACAAATTGAATGACGTTCAAAGCGTTAAGAGCCAATGAAAGCATTGCATTTCTTCTGAATTGTATCTAATTACAGGGTTTTTGACATGAGATTTTGTAAAGAACACTACTGCCAAATTGCTCAATAAGCAAAGAGATTCTATGAATAATAATCCAAAGAAAATTGAAAATTAGAGCTGAAAGTATAATCGAGACTATCTCTAAAAGTGCAATTTTTCCCTAATTAAATATATGGTACATATGTCATTTATATTAAGAACATCATATGTAATATATAACTGGAAATAAATTATATTGGCAAAATGGAATGGACAATTCATCTCAGAATCTAATGTTGTTAAATTACTCGTTGGTGAAGAGACAAATTCCAGATCTAACTGAAAAAAATTACATCTTCTGATATTTTGGAATTTTACGTTGCTTGAACCTGTACTTACCAGTTTTACTTTTATAGAGATAAACACTAAAGATTTTTATACACGATTTATACCTTGTTGAGAAAACTCTTCAGGACACTTGCAGCTTTAACAGACAGAGAACGTGGTATGCGAATTTGTTTTTCCAAAATAACTAAAAAGATAAAATTAATGGCATTATATTTAACTTTTACATGGCTTCAATCTTTACATTTTTATTGAGATATTTAAGGTATTTTAGCAGGAAAAAATTAATCATTACAGACATTACTTAAGCATCACGTGTACTTTCCCAGTCCTATTCCTCTCCTTCCTTCTCAGAAATAGCCTCTAATCTGAACACTGTTTTTATCATTTATATGCATATATTATTCTGAGTACCTTATTGTACCTTAGTTTCCTCATCTATAAAAATAGAATAAAAACAATACATGCTTCATAAGGTTGTTTTCAGGTTTAAATGAGTTAATATCTAGAAAATGTGTAGCATATATTACTGTATTAGATTTTATTGGACATTGCCAAATTATTCTCCAAAGATGGTGTATCAATTTTCACTCCCCCCAGCAGTCTAAGCGAGTTCCAGTTACCCCACATCCTCAACAGCAGTGGTATTATCAGACTTCAAAACTTTTGCCAAATGGATGGATATAAAATAGTAGCTCACTAATGTTTTAATGTGCATACCCTTACTTACTAGTGAGGTTGAACATCTTTCCAATATTCCATGTCCATTTGGATTTCCTATTACGTGAAATATCTATTTATTTTCTGGGATGGCCTTGATTATTAAATGTGGAATTTAATGGCCATCTTCATACTTCTTTGGACTGTGTGTTAGGGTCCCAGTGCTTATCTACTTGTTTCTGTTCTGTTCAATTCTTTTTATTCCCAATTGTGGGGCTTTTATTTTTTTTCACCTTTTGATTCCTCTTATCTTCCTGTACTCTGCTTTTTCCCCATAATGTTCCTGAACTTAACCACTCAGCCTCGGGTCCACGTGAAAAAGACTATTCTCCCTAGCCACAGGGGCTATTTGTAATATACAATCTGAAAGAACCTCTTTGCTTCTGAGAATAAGAAGATAACTGGAAATGGGACTGAAGACTACAAAGGTAGAAAGGGTGTATTCCAAAAAATTAAAGCCTTACATATTAAGAAGTGCGTTGTCCAGAATTTTCCTCTTTCTTAAAGTAATAACTTGTGCCGTCCTCATTCATGCTTTAGAATACATTATTTATAGACAATCTCTATAAAATACTGCAGATTACCTTGGAAGAGATAATCCTCTGTGTTTTGATCAGGGTTATCAGAGCTTCCCACAATATCAAAAGGAGACCTTCCTGCCATCATCTCAAACATTAGTACTCCAAGAGCCCACCAGTCAACACTAAAACCTACAAAAAACAAATTTCAAAGAACAAATTACCCAATCTGCAGTCTTGAAAGTCAGTAATCTCAGATTCATTTCATTACATAATGAAAAAATAAACAATGAAAAAGTAAACTCTAAATGTATTTTATAACTCTCATAGTAGGCACTGAGGATTACAGGAATATTTTATTTATCAAGAAGGGAGGTACCTAAAAGATAACTTTAAAAATAAAATATGAAAAATGAAACCTAGGTTTCTTTTCCCAAATAAATCTGTAATTTCAGGTTCATGGCCTGTATCTAATATTTTGTTTTGGGGATACAGTTAAATTGCATTGGAGAATAACTTTCCTTGATCCAAAAACTTGACCTTCTATTAGCTGATCAAAGATCCTTGAAGGAATCAGATTATTAGCATTTATCAGAAGGACCCATCCTCCTTTACGCCTGCTGAAATCAGAGCACCGGAACCCAAGCAGTCATGTTTTCTTAAGATAACCATATCCTCTGGTTCCTGACACGCAATCAACCTTTCCGCCATCTTTCAACATTCCTGGGGGAAATATCCCAGGAAATTTGAACAGCTTTGTAGAGGTTTATGACTCTGCAGTTACATGGCTGAAGTTTAAAGCCCTACTCTGTCTGCCATATTCTAGTGGTATGACTTGGGGGAAGTTATTCAAACTTTCTACACATTAGTTTCCTCATCTATAAAATGAGAATTAACAATGCTTAATAGGATTATTGAGAGAATGAACTTAGATAATATATTTAAACTGCTTAGAATCTTTAGTGCTCTTTAGTGCTTGTCACTAATAAAATAGTAAAATTTGTACACCCAAATCAAGGTCCCACTGTCTCTGACTTCAGTTTGGAGTTTTCATGTAGGTTTTAAGGGGATGAGGGGAAATTTATATTAATAAGATCAGTAATGAAATACTACAGTGTATTAAAATGCAATTTGCACCACATTTAACCATTCTTCTAGCATATAACTAAAATACCACCTATTAAGTTATTACCATAATCTTCTCCTCTTAAAATTTCAGGAGCAATGTAATTGGGAGTACCACAGAAAGTGCTGGTTGTATCTCCTGGCCGTAATCCTTCCTTTTATAAAAAAAAAAACGAAAGAAAGAGAGAAAAAAGAAATAATAAATACCAAAATTCTGTTTTAAATTCACCTCTTTTATTTCATCTATCATGTAAGCTCAGCCAACTGTAGGTAATACATTAAGCTTAAATAAAATATCACTAGCATAGTAGCCTTTATTATTCAAATTATGGATTGCCACTAAATAGCTTAAAGAAAACCTATCCTCATTAGATGTTGGTAAAGAGTCAGTTCGATTAAGATAAAAATTACAATTAAAATAATTTATATTCAAGTAAAAATTTAATAGAAAATTTTAATTTATATAAGTAAAAGGAATCATAGTTTATGAAGAAAAGAAGCACTTTAAATCCCACCTAATACAACCACTGTTGGCATTATGTTTCCCTTCTGGTTGTTTCCTAAGGCACACATTTTTTTGATTTTGTATTATAATAGCTACAGGATGGAGCAAATTAAGGCAAAACACACTAATACATAAAAATAGAGAAACTGCACAATAACAAATGGAACAATCACCAAAAAGTTATAACAAACTTGTATGCACCTAACAACACGGCCTCAAAATACAAAAAGTAAAAATACACAAAATTATTATGAGAATTTCACAATCCCTGCTATGGACTGAATGGATGTGTGCCCCAAATTCATGTTGAAGCCCTAACTTGATGGCATTGGGAGGTGGGGCCTTTGGGAGATAATTAGGTCATGAGTCTGGTCCCCATGATGGAATCAGTGTCCTTATAAGAAAAGAAAGAGAACTAGCCCTCTTTCTCTCCCTGCCATGTGAGGATACAAGAAGACAACCATTTGCAAACCCTGAAGAGTGTCTTTACCAGACACTGGATGTCGGGGTACTTCGATCTTGGACTTCCCAGCCTCCAGAACCATGAGAAATAAATGTTTGTTTTTGAAGCCACCTTGTCTATGGTACCTTGTTTTCACAGCCCAAATTGATAATACAATCTTCAATCATGACAGGTGATTTTAACACATTTACATCAGAAAATGATAGGTCGTACAGACAAAAATTAGTAAGCAGAGAAAGATTTGGACAAAATCTAGAGCTAAAATAATATATAAATTATATACATAGAGAATGTGTGTGTGTGTGTGTGTGTGTGTGTGAGTGTGTGTGTGTGTGAGAAAAGGAAGGAGGAGAGAGGGTGGGAGAGAGAGTGTGTGACAGATAGAGACTCCTTGTATGCAAAATACAGATTATACACCCTTTTCTGTAAGTACACACGGGATATTGACCAAATACTAAGGCAAAGGAAATCTCTATACATTTCAAAAAACCAGTATTATTCAAACCATTCTCTAGTCACAAGGCAATTAAGTAAGAAATAAACAATAAAAGGTACTATAAAAACAAGCTGAATATTAAATATACAACTAAGCATCTGCTTTTTTTTACTTCATAAGCATGTAATTTCCTACACAATTAAAGACTTGTTATTATTGAGTATACAAAATTCAACTGAACTGTGTACCTAGTATTTAACCATTTCCCTATCGTTAAATTATATGGTATAAAATTAAAAAAAAAAACCCCCAAAAACAGGGGGAGATATACTCGTACATGCAAATCATACCTTCTTCCCATTCCTGTCCCTGACACATCCAGTTCCATATCCCTAGAGGCAACCACTGTTATGAGGTTCTTATGTGTCTCTTCAGAGATATTTTGGTCATGGTGTATGTATTTTTCTTTTAACTTTATTATATATAACACATCTATAAGAAATATTTAGTAATATGTTGTGACTCCAAGGATTTTTGTGTGTGATTCCTAATAGTGATATATAAATTACTTTTGTATACAAGAAACATTACTGTGACTTAAGTTGTATTATTGGCAATGGCTTGACATACAGTCTAATGATAAATGACATATACTTTCACCACAAGAGTCAGAAGCAAAGGATGTAGTTTGTTAACTTGTAACAGAGCTATGCTAAATCATTCACTTGTTGACTGACTATCTGAATGTAGGCCCATCAGCTAAATTATCTACAGTGTAACAGAGATGTTATTATTAAAATTTCCCTGATTAAAAAAAATAGAATTAAAGGCACATCAATTCATAAAATGGCCAGTTCTTCAGTCAATAAAATCAATGTTCATAAAATATTTCAAACATAAACCTGAAGATATTAACTGACGTTTTTATAGTCTTCAAGTCTTCACTATCTTATGTACTCTTTATATAAAAGCATCTAGTAAGAAACTGAGGAAATTAATTAAACCTCAAGGAAATATTCTGGAGAAACTATGAAAAAAAAGTTTAGTGTTTTAGATTTCCCAAGGAACTGTTATAAGGAAAAGAAATTCATCCAATATTTGCCAGAGGTCCGACTTTAGGTAAGTTTAAATACTGACTCTAAGTCCTAAGATAAGAACATTCCTATTTCTGGGGGACTCATTTCCCATAAGGTTTAACATCACAAGTGTGTAAATGTGTTAGTGAGAGAAGAGACAAAGTACTGTTAGTAAAGTGTTTGAATAGAGTCCTTGTACCCCCAAATACTGCCAAGGTTCCACTGTCATTTTTCTTTTGAAATGAGGAAAAATAATCCACTGGGGAAAAAAACAATAGAGATCAAAAGGTATCACAAATCTGAGTGACGGATACACAAGATCACCTACTAGATCTCTACTTGTTTATGATCAAAATTTGTATAACAGAAAAATGTAAGGAAATAAAAATTTAATATAAGAAAAGATAAATGTCTCAATTTTGTACATCAAAGCAAAAATCCTTTAGGTGAAGATTTTCTTTTCTATCGTTGATGAACAAATAATAAGGTTAAATCTGCAGTCCTATTAGACTGTCTTACTTCATGTTAGCATTTAAATAATCTCCAGGCTCTGGAGGCACTTCTCTCAGGTGAATGGGGGAATGCAATTCACACATTTACATACTTGTTGCCATATTTCTGTGTGAGAATAATTCTGTCCCAAATAATTTAACAAGGAATATAGCTCCCTACACATTTTGTGGGGGAAAAATTGGGCCCTTAAATGAAACACTGTTACAAAAAGAATAAAACACCAAGAAATAAAGAACATGTCCTGAGAATAACTAAAATTCTTATTTTGTTCTATTGTACTTTATGTCAGATATTTAAATTTTAAATATAAGAAAAATGTTAGCATTCCTAGGAAAATCTTTAATGTATTACTTTTACGTATTAATATTTATTTTATTTTTAAAAATGTATTATTAAGAGTTACAATTAAATGGCAAAAAACTGTATGGTTACATACAAATAGTTGTGCTAAAGTTGTGGGACTGTAGACGATTTTTATTTCTAAATTTGTAATAGTGTCACAACTTTCAAGACAAAAAGCTGCAAACAAACAGAAATTAACTCATAGCACATATAACATTCATAGAAAATATGGAATTTCATGAATGGTTAGGAAATAAGTACATATGTGCGTGTGCTAGAATTCAAAACAGTATCCTAAACAAAGTAGCAATCATTTCCCCCTCTTCAAATATGAAGTTATTTTACCAAAACGGTTTTATGAGCTACTGACACCTTTTGAATAACTAGAAACTTCCCTCACCTTACACATGCCGTAGTCAGTGAGTTTAATGTGTCCTTCCGAGTCCAGCAATACATTGTCCAATTTCAAATCTCTATAAATTATCCCTCGTTCATGAAGATAATTTAATGCTAGACTGATTTCTGCAGAGTAAAATCTAAAATAAAATGAAAAATAACTCATTTGATTCAAATTTTTAAATTGTGGTAAGTTTCTAGAGGAAGGTATTTAAGTCCTACTCTCATCTGCAAACAAAAACATCAAAATTATGTCAAAAAATTTTTTTCTCCCAGTGTTTTCAGGAATAATACCAAACACGAATTGAAGTACCACTTTAAAATATCTGAACCCAAAACACAATTATAAAAGTTCCAGTATAAATTAAACTCACACTTCTTACAAAGTCATTAATTCGAAAGTCTCAAATGGGTTCTTAATCTGGGACACTGGATCTTCAGGCAGTCCATACTCCTAAAAGTGGAGCTAAGGTTGTATGCACATGTGTACATTTACATCTTCTATAGAGTTTCCATAGCTTGCATCACTTCTCTAAGGTTTCAATGACCTCTCAAAATGCTAAGAACCACTTATTGGTCTAGAATAGAAATAATACTAAAAGTTCACTACTCAAACCATAAAATCCATACCAAAATTCTAGAAAAGGAATTAACAGAAATTATTCTACAACCACAACATTTAATATTAAAGAACTTTTAAAAACTGCCACCAACAAATTGGTGATAGCCAGAACGTTTAACCTGAATAATGAAAATGAAATACCCAAGCTGGTTTATGGATGCGTTGGTGACTGTTATCAAAGTCATGTTTGGAGGTTCCTAATGCACACCTTCTAGCTACTTAATTCTATGCGTAGGGAACTTGAGCCCTTATTCTGTACTTCGGTTCCTAGAAAGGCAAAGAACTGGCACTTTAATACGGTAAAATTAGACTACTTTCCCAAGTCCAACTGAACAAATAAGGAACAAATACTGGCTATGTTCACAATTCAAAGTATCATCTTTGGAGATGTCTGGTCAAGACGGTGGAGTAGGTAAACACTGTGTTTACCTCCTCTGATGACCACATCAAAATTACAACTAAACTACAGAACTCTCATTGAGAATCGCCTAACGGCTAGCTGAACCGAAGCCCTACAACTAAGAACATACAGAAGCAGCTACCTCAAGACTGATAGGAAGGGCAGAGATGTGGAACAGGCTGGTCCCACACTTGCATGTGACCATTAAAAATCAGGAGGCATAATCTCAGCTTGGAGGTCCCATTGGAAGAGCGAGGGGGTCTCAGCCCCACACCAGGCTCCCAAGCCCAGGGTTCCAGTGCCAGGGAGAGACGTCCCCATAACTCTGGCTGTGAAAGAAAACCAGTGGAGTTTGCTGCTGAGTGAGACAGAGGGCAGCTAGAATGCCAGGCAATCCTCTTAAAGGGCCCACACATGGACTTACTTGCTGATGGACTCATTCACTCTGAGCTCCAGTGCTGGGGCAGCAGCTTGAAAGGTGCCAGGGACATATGCGGAGGAACTAAGTTGCCTGACTTTAGGATGAGGGCTGGAGGGGGCAGATTTCTCCCAGAAAGAAGTGCTGGTAGAATCCATTGTTTCTTTGTTGAGCCCTCCTCTCTCCCTGCATAAACACTGGCGGCCACCATATCGGAGTCTCCATCAACCTAGCTAACACCATTTTCTACCCATCCTGGTGGTTTCCTTAGACCCTGCCCCACCCAACTTGTGGGCCCACACAAGCCACTTCCAGTGGCTTTTCTGTACAAATGGCCTGTCTTGGCTCATACTACAGACTTTCCTAAAATCTCTCAAAGGATCACAAAACCAAAACAAGCAGCATCTGACTTCAGAGTGTCCCATAGGTACTGCTGACCAGCCCTAAGTCTGGCACTAATGAAATCTGGCCTCTTGAGGCACCTCCAAGCCCAGTGTGGGAGGCGGCCATCTGTGGACTGCTTTGTGGCTCATGCAAGGTGACCCTGGGCAGGGCACAGGCTGCAGCTGAATTTGGCCTGTGGTGGCCAAATTTAGAATCAAAAGATAGATAAAGAGTTTACTACACAAGAAAAAGCTAAAGGAGTTCATCACCACCAAACCAGTATTACAAGGAATGTTAGAAGGACTTAACACTAAAAAAAAAAAGATAAAAAGTATCAATAATAAAATGGCAATAACTACATGTCTATCAACAATTACTTTAAATGTGCCAATCAAAAGACACAGGGTGGCTGAATGGATAAGAAAACAAAGCCCTTACATATGCTGCCTACAAGAGACTCACTTCAGATCCAAAGGCACACACAGACTGAAAGTGAAGGGATGGAAAAGATATTTCATGAAAATGGAAACAAACAAACAAAATCAGGGGTAGCAGTACTTATACCAGACAAAATAGACTTTAAAACAAAGGATATAACAAAAGACAAAGAAGGACCCAGTAATTCCACTTCTGGGCATTTATCCAAAGAAACCCAAAACACTACTTCAAGGAGATGTGTGTATCCATATGTTCATTACAGCATTGTTTACAATGGCCAAGATGTGGAGGCAGCCTGGGTGTTTGTCGGTGAATAAATAGATAAAGAAGAGGTGGTATACATATACATTGGAATATTGCTGGGCCATGGAAGGGAATGGGTTCTTGCCATCTGGAACAGCATAGATGGACCTGGAGGGTATTGCGCTGAGTGGAGTATGTAAGACAGAGAAAGACAGATGCAATCTGATTTTGCTTGTATGTGGAATCTAAAGAACAAAATAAACAAATGGAACAGAAAGAAACTCAATAGATACAGAGAACATTTTGATGATTGCCAGATGAGAGGTGAGTTAGAAGGGTGTGTAACAAACGGGAAGAGACTAAGAAGTCCAAATTGATTATTACAAAGCAGTCACAGGATGTAGGTTATAGCATAAGAAATGTAGTCAATGATATTGTAATAACTATATATGGTGTCAGGTGGGTACTAGTCAGGGGGATCACTTCTTAAATTATATAAATGTCTAACTACTATGCTGTACAACTGAAATTAATATTGAATGTCAATTGTAATTGAAAAATTTAAAAAGGGGGGAAAAGGTGAAGGGGAATAAGTTCAAATTTCCAGGTGAAAACAAGTAAATCACAGGGATGTAATATACAGCTAGGAAATATAGTCAATGATATTGTGATAGCATAATACGGTGTCAGATGGTTGCTGGACTTATCATGGTGATCACTTCTTTAGGTATGTAAATGTTGAATAACTATAATGTACCCCTGAAACTAATATTGTATGTTATCTATATTTTAATACAAATCTTAAAAAAAAAACACAAAAAACAAAATATTGTCTTTGGCTTTGCTATGAAGAGCCTAAATAAAGACCATTTGATAAAGCCTAAATAAACAATGAACATACACTAAATTAAAAAAAAACAGTTTGGCCCTGAGATTAGATTAGTACAATTTATACCTTCTTATGAAATTGAAGGATATTTCTCTTTTTGACAAGGAAAAAAAAAAAAAAAAATCAATAAACTAGCAAGATTTCCACTAAATAATTTATTCTTAAAAAAATAAAATCTCTAACCTTTGTTACAGACAAGTACAAACTCATACCCTTCGTTTTGGCATTATTCTTATGAAGTACAAAAGGGTGAGAATTACTGCTAACTATGAGTAATAAAACATGGCATTGATGAATTAAACTTCTTATCCAAGGCCATGACCCTTCCCTACCTAACTCCACCAACATAAACAATTTACAATTTGTATAATATCAAAGTAAGGGCACTAAACAAACAAATAAATAAAATTTGCTCTTACTCATCAACATGTATGGTATGAAAGGGAAAAAAGTCAACAGCAGAACAATTCAGAAATTAAAATGACAAGAACAGACAGAATTACATAATAGCTTAAAAGGAATCATTTTATTACTAGAATAGTAATCTTCTAATGAAAAACTGTCAGAGATCACTATAAACCTGGTAAGATTAATAAGTGTTTGTAAATTTATCAATTTCAGAGGCTGATGCTGAATAGACAAAATATTTGAAAATAATTGGGTTTAGTAGACTAAGTTTCCTCTTTAATGCTGTTTATACTTTCCAACTGCTTCTAATTATATCAATATATATGCAATATGTTATATATATTATAATGTAAACTAACTTTTAGCTTAGCCTCCATATGACTTACAAAGAATTAACCAGTATCAAAATAAATAATTTAGCTACTATTTTCAACCACTGGAACATAAAAATCCCACAGCTCCCCTGCCAAAATCCAACACAAACAAACAATAAACTAAAAACTTACCTGGCATGTTCTTCAGGAAGTTTTCTTTGTCGCTGCATATGAAACATTAGATCTCCTCCATTTACATACTCGATGACAAAGAACAATCTAAACACAGGAGAGCACACATGAAACCAACATCCAAAACAAGGCAGTGTGATTCTGCATTTTGAACACTAGAGACACCAGTCAAAACAGAGAGCGCACTCTACATGATTTACTCTTAATAAAAAATCTCAGGAATTTGGTGGAAACAAAGGGTACTTGGAGTAGAAAGCTCTTTAATCACAGAAGATAAAAGAAAGTAAACCAGCATAACAATTCTGCAATCTGTTACTTCTAATGTAGTAGTACCACTTGCAATCCAGAGCCTATTATCCTCCCCCAATTTTAGCATTTTCAAAATACGTCATTTTCAACTGTCAGAAGTTAGGATTTCTCCCCCTACTCAAACTCTGGGAAACTTTAAGTCCTAAAACCAAAATCTTAGGGAATTTAAAAGGTTGGATTTCTATTACCATAATTACGACCTGGTTATTTTTTTTAAGCAGGTAATTTCCTCATGTTGATCCAAATTGGTATCATTGATTGGAGTATGAGTGTCAGGAAATCATAAGCATAATATGTTGTGTCTGTCTACAAGACTTCCACTTCAGGAATTATAGTAGGAAGGGTTCTTATTGTGTAATGTACCAAAGTGTGTAAAGCCCAGTAATCATTCCATTAATTATCTTTCAATCTTACCTGCTTTCTGTTTGAAAGCAAGAATGCAGCCCAACAAGAAAAGGATGATTGGATGCCTGCTCAAAAACATGCTTCTCTGTCTGTACCCAATCAATGTCCTATTTTAAAATATGAAAGAAATCTATGTCACACTAAAATGATATCAAAACTATAATAAATCTGTTCTTAGAAATTCAAAGATCACAAATGCAATTATGAACTAGGCGAAATATCAAAAGCATTGATAATCATGAAACAATTTATATACAAAGGGAAAAAAATCACCAGTGAATCTTTCAATGTTATTAAATAATCTAGAAAACTTTTACAAAGCTTAACCAAGTATTTTCCCTTGATAATATAGTTTGATTTTTATTTTTAAAAAATCTAACCATCAGCTTCCTTTAAATATAGCCTATATAAATCTGTTTGAGGCATATATTTAGAAAAGTAGACTGAAGTAATAAGGTACAAATATTGCAGTTTTAGCTGAACTGGTACACTTAAACCAATTTAACATCATTGTGCTTACCTCATCATCATTGACAAGCTCTTTTTTCACAACTTTCATTGCATAAATCCGATCTGTTTTTTTCAGTCGCACCAATAGTACTTTGGCATAACTTCCTCTTCCTATTACCCGGAGCAAATCAAAATCCTGAAGACCTAGACTGGATGAAGCTTTGCCACTTTCCCTAGTGTTCATTGCCTGTTGAGAACATTTACATCAAAGAATTATACCTAGAAGTATTTTGCATAACAATTATATTTCTAGCACCTACTTATACCTATAATGATTTAAAAAATATTTTCTGATTTAAGTTCTTAACAATTCTTTTCTAACATCATTCCAAATGATACCATCTAACTACTCAAGAGGTAGGATGAATTCATGAGTTGCAGTAGAGGGGTGGTGACAGGAATGGAGAGGGAGCTCAAATTTGAGAAATGTTAAAAAAAAAGTCTTAAAAAGGATCTGATCACTTTTGGGTATGAAGGCAATGGAGATGCATGAATTAAAAATGACACTAACTTTGGTGACTGGGAGATTGGAGATAAGATAATATTGACAGAGTTGTTGAGATAATGAGCTTGGTTTTTCATTTTGAAGTTAAAGTTACAATGAGATAGCAAGATGGAAGGGTCTGCTAGAAGCTTGATATGTGAAATCTGAACTAATGAAAGGACACATTCAGAAATATTCTTGGACGCTATAGGCAGAAAAGAAGCATGAGACAGTTCAGCCAATGGAAAACATTATTTTCTACACAATACCAAGGCTCCTTTAGAACGATAAACTCAGCCTTATAATTCATTCACAACTAAAAACTTAGGCTTCTGGTAATTTACACAGAAGACTGAACATTATCTTTTATTAGATAGCTGCAAAATCTTCAGCATACAATCAATGTATGTACCCATGAGAATTACCCATGAGAATTAAGCATGAATTTTCTGAAGTGAAAAATATCAAGGAAAGCAAAGAGCAAATTTTGGGAAAGATAAATTAGAAGCACAAAACAGAAAAAAAAAAAGGCATTGTGAAAACTGAAAAAATGATTATTCAAAAGAAGGGTCATACATGAAAATTTAGAAATAAATTTTCTAAATTATATGATTTGGTAACAAGGATAAATGAAAATAAATCAGATTAGGGTAGGTTAAGAAAGCAGAGAATGGTTAGAAGATAAGGCAATGTACAAGCTTTAAATATGGCTCACTGGAAACTATAAAATAGAATCAAATGGAACAAAAGCACAGTACCTTCACAAAAATAAGATTGAGTGAAGTGACAGAATCCAGAAAATGGAGCCTAAAAACCCCCCTGCTGACCTACACTTTTATATCCCACAAAACTAGCCTTCAAAATAAAAGCGAAATAAAAACATTTTTTTTGACGAACAAAAACTAAGGAAATTCATCACTAGTCAATTCTCACTAAAGGAAATATTGAGTCCTTTAAGAAGAAAGATAATTTCATATGGAAGGGCAGACACACAAAAAAGGAATGTAGGACAAAAAGAGTAAAATGTAGATAAACCTAAGGACTGACTTTAAAAACACAAATACACACACACAAATAGCATTTTAAAATATTACAAAAATAGCACCAAAGGCAGGAAGGGAAAGTGTGTGAATTTAAAGTGTTCTAAGGTCCTTGCACATTATGAGAAATGGTAAAAGTATTAATAATTTGTATTGAATTTAAGTAAGTTAAGGATGTACTGTGTTTCCCTGAAAATAAGACCTAACTGGAAAATAAGACCTGGCATGAATTTTCAGGATGACATCCCCTGAACATAAGCCCTAATGCATCTTTTGGAGCAAACCTTAATATAAGACTTGGTCTTATGTTTGGGGAAACACGATAAGACAACCTCTAGAACCAGTAATAGAACAGAAAGGCATCTCAAGCAAGCTAAAAGAAATGAAAAAGGAATAATAAATAACCCAAAAGAAGGCACAAAAATTAACAGAAATAGGCGAGATATGGAAAACATAGTAAAATGGTAGATTTAAATACAGCTCTGTAATTAGTTTAAATATAATTACAAAACATCACTGGCCACGTACTCATCATTGTTTTAACTGGGTAATGGAACAGGGCCTTTGTTATACTATTTTGTTTTCTTCTATTTGTTTGAAATTTTCCATAACAAAAAATTGTTTTTTTTTTTAAAGGTAACCAAGAATAATACATAATAAACTATTAAACATTAGAAAGAGAAGGGAAAAGCAGGAGGTAGTATGAACTAAACCTTTCATGCCCAGAAATATATAAAGTTGAAATACTGCAAAACATAAGTATAAACATTATGGACACAACTAGAAATGATCAAAGAGTTGCCTCTCAGAAGTCAAAGTGGAAGCGGAAGGTATGAGGAATGATAAATGTTTTACTACAAGCTGTTTTAAAAGAATTGGTTATCATTTCAATTAAATATTTTTAATTAAAATTTTATTTTGTTTTAATAAGTGATAAATGTTTAATAGTAAGGAAAAAATAGTGGCAGTTAAGACCCTTAATCATTTATACTTTAAATAACAATTAGCCCATAAAAATGGAAGGATCTCTATTTTAAAAAACACTGCCAAGTATTCTAAACATCATTCTTAATTAAGTACTTTATAATTTTTAGATTATGCTATCTTATAAATGAAAATAAGTTATTCTACCAGATTATTTCTTATTTTAAAGAAATTAGTAATTAACTATTAGATTAAATCAGAATAAAACTCTAGAATCATTAAAAATTATTTCTGCATTTTACCATTATGATCTAAAATCTAAGCAAGTCAATTTGTCATATTTTTACACTGTCAAGTCGTATTAAAAAGCTAATGGCATAATGTACAATAAGACTAATTATCTTACCTCCTTTTCTTCACCAACTTGGTCCAAACTCTCATGACTTGAAGGATTATATGGAATTACTAAAAACGCAATCCCAAACAAAACAAAAAGAAGAAAAACACAGCATCCATTAACTGAGTTTCACTTAAAATTTTCTTGATTTTTTTTTGTGTTTTTATTTCTGAATACGTCTTCATCAAAGTAAGGATCTGTCCTACTAATAACACGTTGTATGTAAATATGAGTTAAATCCTAATCTTTAATGACGGTAAAGAGAGCAAGAACCAATCAGTAGCCAAGTACTGATTTTAAATGACATTTTTGCTATTTTAAAAATGTTTCTTTTCTTTACAAATTAATCAGTTCCTTCTGTAACGGTGACTCTATAAACCCTATTTAATTATTTTAGTATGACTGAGGCATGGAGATAGAGGGTCTCTGATTTTCACTCCTCACTTCCTTCATACTCAAAATGTTCCTGACCACTATACCACATAAGTTAAGAACTTACAAAGATTGGACTCTAGGCTTCTATTCCTTGAAGTTATTTGAGGCAAAAAAAGAAAAGTCTACATTTCATATAACCAGCTTCTTCCATGACCAAGAGCCTGCATTCTGTCCTTTCAGAAAAACTCCTTGCCTTTCCCGATTCATCCCAGATCAGGCAGCTCTATCGCATTTAATTGCTCTTTACATTTCCCAGATATATACTTAACGCTTTGTCTCTATTTAACACTTGAACTCACAAGTTCTTTTTTTGAATTTTCTATACTGTATCTCTGTATCTTTTACAGATGTACTTTCTAAGTCTGATAATAAAGATTTAATAAAAACAGGTCACTTTAACATAGTTGACATGGCCCGCAAAATCAGTATGTTTTCATTACTGAAAAAAACTAAGTTTGCTGAATTTAAAGGGGTCTCCAAACAAATTATCTAAATTAGAGGAAACAGTCATTTGTTGTAGTTTATATAGTTGTCTTTTTAAAATGCCAAACACATATGTTAAGTACTGTGACGATATTATCACTACGAAATATGGTTTCCTAACTTTTATTTGGGAAGGGCATAAATGTTTTTAAACTTGGGTGGAAGAATGACCTAAAGAAGTCTTAACATGATACTTTGTTATTGGTAATGAAGACGGTGTGTGACATTCTTACCTGTCTGTGCATGGTCTGAGTGCATGGCTGACTGATCCATGTGCATCATTGGTTCCTACAAACATTTCCAAAGAAACCGTAACTCAGTGGATTCGTTTTAAATCCCAATACCTCTATACATCCAGAAGCAACGTTATTGTGATGAGACACAGCATATTAAAATTTAAATTTGAAAGAATACACTTAATAAGTGAGAATTGTATTACTACATTTACTTCTAATTTTATTACATGAAACCAATATAATATTCCTGTGAATGAGGTAATGTTAGTCACATTTTACAGATAACAGAACACAAAACTTATTTCAGACCATCAATTATAAATCAAATTAAACTGTGATTTTTTTCTCTTCTATACTATCTATTCTTCGTTTGAGCTACATATACTCATTTTAAGTCTCTGGCAAGAGTCTCTAGTATTTGACTTTAGCTGAAGTCCAGAAATAAACTTCAAGATGTCTATAAACCTCTTGAAATTATATATAAAATTTTGTGGACTTCCCATTTCTCTGAAGTTTCTCAAAGGTGTCAGTGACCCAAAAAAGAAAAAGAAATCCCTTCTAGAAACTTACTTAACCAACTGTCTAAAACCTCAGGATAAAGCTAATTCAAACCAAAATGTTACTAATTCATTGATCTTGGAACCAAGTTTAGAATACCAGCAAGAAAGGGTAAACTTGAGAAGGCGCATTAACACGTTGCGTACGGTGGGGTTTAAATCCCTCGCTAAGATTCTCGTGATCCGTACGCAACGTGTTAATTATACAATTATAATTTTAAGGCTGCCTCTTCAATGTGCTTAGTACCCATCCTAAATATAACTGTTAACCGTGTTCCTCTTTTCTGCTAATTTATAAACTCATACAAGTCATCCATCACCTAACAATACTCACGAATATCAACAGTAACCTAGATAAATTATGTTCACAATTTTTGGCCTTCTGTTTTTCCTTAAGATTGGATTTTCACCTCTTTAAGTACAAACCCATTTCTAAGCTTATATGAACTAGCTAAATAATTCTAATACCAAAGAGCTACCAGTAACAACCTACTTTCATAATGTCCAAAGAAGATACTACTATGAGTAAACATGCTATAATCATTCTAGAACACAATTTAGGAAGATCCATCCAGATCTTTTTAAAAACGCATATTCTTTAACCAACTACTTCTGGATCCTTAAGGAAATAATACGATTTATTTATACAATATATATACGGAAGTTCATTATGATTTTCTTTACAGAAAAATTTAGAAAACAAACATTCAATTATGGGCACTACGTTGAAAAAATTATGGTATAGACATGTAACAGAATATTATGCTAAAAAATGATAAGGATATAGATAGCTGGATATAGAAAGATGACCAAAATACATTGTTGAGTAAGAAAAATGGGTTAGGAAACAGTACATATATGATCTCACTTTTGTTAAAAAGTATGTAAAAGAACGAGACATAACCAAACTGATGTGTCTTCTAAGAAGTAGTCTCAAGAATAACCCACAAAAAAATAAAAACCAGAATCCAATCAAACTTCCAGATCCAACTACAATATACAGAAAATAAAAAGGATATAACCATGGAAAAACAAAGAGAAAAATTCAGCAACACTTTAAATGACAATGCAGTTTCTTCTATAATTAAATTGTAAGGGAAAAAAGAGAATAAGAGAGCAAGGAGGGTGGGGAGGAATCTTAAATTAAAAAATATCTAAGACACAAATCAACAATATGGACTTCATGGGATCCTGATTCATAACGAAAACTGGAAAAACAAAATCATAACATTTATGAGACAACTGAAATTTTGAACATTGCCTGTATGGATATTAGCTATAAGGAATCTGTTTCTTAGAGTCCCTACCATTTAGAGGTACATACTGAAATATGTCTGGGATTTCTTTCAAAATAATACAGGGTGAGGGCACGTTAAATGGGTAGGGGGTGGGGGGTATAGATGAAACAAAATTGGTCATGAGTTGATAACTGTTGGAGCAGGGTTACTTATTGGTATATGGAAGCTCATTATACTGTTCCATCTTCTCTTATATGTGTTTAAAATTTTCCCAAATACATATAAACTTGCACTGAAAAAGTTCTGGAAGAATATACACAAATGACAATTACCTTTGGATGATAGATTTGGTGGGGGATTTTTATTAATTTTTCTTTATTCATCTGTATTCTCTATTTTTTCTATAATGAACATGTTTCGATTACATATTTAAAATAAAAAGTGAAAAATAAAAATTTTAAATGTAAACTGTCCCCAGTAATCCGACACTTTAAAAAGCCTCTGACTCTTACCGGATCTCAGCTTAACGTAGATGTGAGAATAATGGGAGCTACAAACCGAGTTTAGCTTAAAGAAGAGAAGAACAACCTCTTAAATGGTTCTCCCTCCATCCTCCTAATTTACACCAGAGGATTTTGTAGCAGGTAGAACAAAAGCGTTAACTATACAAACAAATTTGTAATAATTCAAAAATTCACAATACGTTAACAGGACTGTAACGTATTCCTACCCACATCCTATAACAACGCTGCTGTGATTCTTTACCACCACCCTATTTCAGCCCTCTGTTCTAGTAGTAGTATCAAAGAGCCTCTATTAAAAACAAATAGACAAGTGTGTCTTACCGGTGGCAAAGAATGCCGTCCACATTCAATTGTGACGAGTTTGTGGCACTTCTTATGAACTAGGAGTTTGCAGTTGATACACTTATATCCCTGGCGCCCAAGTCCCCAGATTCGGTCAGTGCAGATGGCACAGTGGGCACGCTGGAAAGAGTAATTGAACAGAATTGAGTAACAACAACAAAAAAGGTCATACTCATTTCCCAACAGTTGACTCCTACATTACAAGTGGCTTTCTTCTCTAACTCAATTTTTTTCATCATACATAACTTTTCCAAGGCTATGAGAATCAGACAAAAATTAACAGAAAAGAGGACATATTTTAAAGGGACAGTGAAATTTACAACCATGTTGTTTTCTGTGATAAATCCAAGAACTTTCAGTCTTCACATAATTAGGTTGAGAGTAATAAAAATAGGAAAAGTGAATTAAATTTGAAAAATGTCAGAAAAAGTTGTATAAGGATTCCTAAGCAAAAATGAACCTTCCAGACTGTTCAGAGGTCAAACCAAAGCCCTGCTCTCTTAAAGAGCAATATCTGAAGTGACATTTCATTTCAAAGCTTTTTAAGTATCAGTACTATTGGGAACAAGAGTTTAGGAACCTCGGGTGGTGGCTTCCATTTACATTAATGAATTCAAAATATGGTACTAGTTTTAGAATGGAAATGGTTCCATGAATTTATAGTTATCAAGAGTAATCAAAAACATGAACTTCTGGATAAAGACTGCTTCAAACCTTGACTCTGTCACTTACTAGCTGTGTCACCTTGGGCAAGCTACTTCTCTGCCCTGCACCTCAGTTTCTTCATCTATAAAACGGAAACAGGTTGTACCTATCTCACAAGGTTGGTGTAAGAATTAAATGAATCAATATGTCAAATATTTGGAAAGGTGCCTGGTACACAGTATAAGCTAGATAAGTGTTTGCAATTATTTTCTAAACAGTGAAAAATTAAAATTACAATATTAAGTGGTTTGCAAAATAATCCTAGCTTATTTTCTGGCTGTCTTCAATGACACATTTCTTTAAATTAAATTTATTGGGGTGACATTGGTTAATAAAATCATATAGGTTTCAAGTGTACAATTCTATAATACATTATCTGTATATTGTATTGTATTCACTTTAAAAAGGAATATTTGTAATGTTTCTCCATTTAAATTGATTTTTACTCAAGTCATTCTTAATTGAATTAAGTTCTTTTTCATTCCAAGTTTCTAGGACTGCATTTATTTTTTTGTCTTGAATGATATTAAAAAATCCAACTTTCTTATAGCTAGGGCAACCATATAATGAATGCAATCGGAACATTTTTAAGAGTGAAAGGAAACGCTATTAAAAATTACCTCAAGAAAACAGGTAACTGGGAATGTTAGGTAACCCTACTTACTCCTTTAAAAGGGAATAACAAGACTACCCTTTCTTCATAGTTGAGAGGAACAAAATAGAGGTCTCATATTATCAACATTCAACAAATCAAGGTTTACCCTGTTGAAACGTTTGGCTTGAAAAGTGTGGCCATTTGCACAATAAAGCTTTCTCCAGCGGCGTGCACCTCTGCGGTAGATGGATTCTGAAGAGAGATTAAAAGTTAAAAAAAGAGCATGTGTGAATAAAAGTCACTTTATTATAATTAAGTCTGTGGCTGTTTTCATGATATTCTTTGCAAGAAAAAAACCATCCTGATAAAAACCTGAAAGTAAAAAAATAAAACATTCATCAAGGGACTAGGTAAAAATAAAGCCCATGGAGTATAAATGTTTGAGTAACTATTATTTTCATTTCCCCCCAACTTTTAATTTTGGAAAATTTTTAAGCCCACAGCAAAGTTGAAAGAATAGAACAGCTGCATCCTTTACCAAGATTTATCAATTACTAACATTTTGCCACATTTTTGCTGTCCCCTCTTTTTACACATACACTTTTTTTCTGAATCATTTAAAAGTAAGTTGCAGACATTTTGCATAATATGAATATTGCTGCAACAGCCACTACTCCAGACCTCTTCAACTTGGGGAGAGGATTAAATGCTAAAATAATGTCTGATACAGAATGTATTTTGAAACATTAACTTAATAATAACAGTGATAAAAATGACGGAAAAATATGGGTCCAATCATTGATCTTTTAAATTGAGACTAAACTAGATCAGAGTTGAAAGTGGCAAAAAAAATAAAAATAAAGGTAAGTTGCAGACAGTATAACACTTCACCCTTAAATACCTAGGTATCCATTGCCTGAGATTAAAGACATTCCCATTAATTTTACATAAGCACAATACCATTACCATGTCTTAGACAATTAACATTAATTCAGTATTACCTAATATACAGTTCATATGCAAATTTCCATTTTTGCTTTCAAAGTGTCTTTCATAGTTTTCTTTTTCTCCAGAGGATCCAATCAAGATTCAGGCATTGTATTTTGGGGCTAAACCTTTTTTGTCTCTTTAAGGTATGCTAAAACATTCACTCTGCCTTACTTGTTGTTTATTTTTTTAAAAAGCAACTTAAAAAAAAAGAAGAATGTAGGCAGTTGTTTTATGTTCTACATTCTGGATTGGTCTGTTCCTCATTAGTCAGTATTAAGCACTTTGGCAAAAATAATATATAGATGATGCGTATTTCTTATTGCATCACATCTAGAGATACATAAATGTCAGATTGGTGACTCCCACTACTGGTGTTTACTCTGTTAAAGGCAGTGATTGCTAGTTTTCTTCATTGTAAAGGTACATTTTCCTTTTTGTAAATACTTTTACAAATGTCTAAGGGACATTTGGTAACCACAAGAATATTCTCTTCCCCAACAATCTTACATCTAATCATTTTTATATTAATACTTTTCCTAAACAAATTAAGAGGTTCCACAAAAATTAATTGTAGACTACCTGTGTAATTTTGGTTTCTAAAGGTTTCTAAACTCATTTTAAAGCAAATGTAGCACTGGGTTTGCTGCTCAAAATTAAAATCGAAAAGACCAGTTGAAATGCTCTAAATTATAAATCTTAAGATAGTATAATACAGAACTAAATATAGATGCTTTTATTTTTAATTATTTATTCTGTTAGGAGTGACCAAAGCAGAAAGTTACTGTTAACCTAAAAGAACACCCTATTTCAGAAGCTTTCATGAACTATAACTTGATGTATCTTAAATTTAAACATGTTAATGTTGCCTAGGACTTAAAAGAGCCAAGACCACATTCATGGTTATTAATTTTCTTCCATGCTCTAGTTTAGTAATATTTATCATACTGGGGAAAGAAATCTCCACCAGCAATTTTTATAGAGGGAAAGTGAGCATGCAATATAGTGAAAAATTAGGAAATAATAGTTTACCTGGGAAGTGTGCTACAGACTCATGACAGATTTGGAGACGGGACTTGAGCCAAAATCTGCTACAATGGCAAGTCTTTCAAAATTCTGACTTGGCTGAAGAGAGAATAGCTGCTTCTCCAACAGCTCTGTGAAGGCAGCCTACACTGACTTTAATCCATCTGCCATTGGAATGCCAGCAAAATATTCCTCGCTGAATCCAAACCTAAAGTTTTCACTACTGCTTCAGAGTTCTCCTATTCCTTGTATTTCCCCATCTTCCTATATAGTACATGGCCCCCATTCAACTCTGTAGACAAACCCACAGTTCTTTAATTTTTCCTTTTCGCCAAGGTGTGTGAAGAATCACAGAATTAAAAGTGTAGAACTCTTTCACTTAATTCAAAGCACAACATTTACCACAATTCCTTCCAACATCATGGATATGCGCAGAAGCTACAAATGAAAATGATTTGCTTACTATCCACAACTATTGTACCATATATCAAAAGCAGTAATTTATGATCATGCATAAGTTTCATATTTAAATTACATCAAACCAAACAGCTGTTTGACTCTTTCAGTTCATTCATTAATGGTAACCACTAGCTTACATAGACAGTCAAAAGAAAAACCCGTAACAATTCCTAAGGACGCGCACTGAAGTATTTAGAGGTGAAGTGTCATGACAGTTACTTTCCCTCAAACAGCACAGCAAAAAAAATAAAATAAAAATAAAACAAGTGTGTTTGTTATGTATACACATGCATGCAGATGAGTGCACACATTCAGATATAGAGTGAAAGCAAACAAAATACTAAAAATTGGTGAATCTAGGCAAAGGATATATGGGTATCTTTGTTTTCAATGTTGTTTCAACTTCTCCTTAGGTTTGAAAATTTCCAAAATTAAAAACCAGAAAGACACATGACTTAAAATTAACTTAATTTTCCTTTAAAATACATAATAGACAATTATGTCAGTACGTTGTAAATAAGAACTGCCTGATTTTGATCTGGCAAAAGTAGAGTTTAGGCAGTTGCTAACATGTTCTAACTTAGAATAAAACATGGAAAAGAAATCAAATGAATTAAAAGTTCCATTTCTTATTTCCTTTCACTTGTGCCATTATATGATAAATAACTTTATTAAAAAGTATCAAGTATATAAACACTCACTATCTTCTCCTGGGCAGGGCATTCCAGGACGTTCTGGTACACAAGGAAATACTAAAAAGAAATAAACTAAAATTAATATAGCATATTTAAAACATGCAAATTAAATAGAATTTTAAACTCAAATATCACAAAAATTGACCCAAATTTCAACCCCACCCTCTCTTGACACAAGATACTTAGCATACGATATGATCAGTATTATTTTTTAAAGAGATCCATTTTACCAAGGCTATCTAAAGGAATTTTTATGAATGTGAACATAAATAAGTCATTAGAGGCTCAAATTACTCATTCTAGCCCATTATGTCTTTTATTGTCTTTAGAGAAGTCATTGGTACTATTTACTTAAATCCTTGTTGTAGTGACAAGTTTATTGCAATGAAGAATTAAATTATAAAAATGTATACAAATATGAACATATACCATTATAGTTTTTAAAAGATGTATACTAAACTTAGGAATAAATTAACACCAGAAACAGTACCCAATTCCAAAATGTAAGTTTTATCTTAGGAACTATATATTTATAAACAAGCGAATTCAGATCATTTTTATAAAGAGATAGTATGTTTATGAATATCTTGTCAATTATCTGTAGTCTGTGATGTACAAAAGGACATGGTCTAAAAGAGCACAGAGCATGGGAAGCACAGTTCTTAATATATTTTTGAAAGTTGAAATATAAGCTAACTTTTGAAAACAGAACTGCGATATAGGTACAAAAAGCAATAAAACTTAAAAGAAACGGTTTAGTACTACTACAGAGCAGTCATTTCTTTAAACATTCATTGTAGTTTTATTCTAAAAAGAGATGACCCCAAAAATGGAAGACTTGTAAAGTTCTGCTAGGATTACTGATCCCTTGGAAGTCACTACATCAAATTGTAAAGGTAGAAAAAGATGAAATTGTTGTTTTTTTAAAAAACACACTGTATAGAAAAGTACAGGGAATTATAACGAGGTCTTGAAATGATTCATTATACTTAGGGAATATTTATATCTGTTTCAAGTTTTAAAGAGTTCCCTAGGTCTGGTCTCATAAAGCTTTCAGAAATGTTACATAAAATATTGCCAAAGTACTGCAATTAAATGCAATACATTAAGTGGGTTCTACAAGGCATAAAAATTTGAGGGGCAGCGTGGTAAAATGAAAAGAACACAGATTAAATCGGAATACCTAAATTTACAACCCAGATCTACACTGTGCAAGTTACATGATGGCTGAGTTTAGGTTTTTTCCTTCTGTACTATTGTCCACCTCTCAGGCTTGTGGACCTTTAACACACAAATGTCTATAATAATTATGTAAATAGTTTCACTGTTACCCCTTCAACAAAAGAAAGTACATTTAAGGTACCTTACCTTTGGAGATCATTATTTGCATACATTGGAAAACTGCATGAGGATGACTTAGGTTCAACTAGGCTTTCGATTCTGAAATTCTATCCTAAACTCTGCTGTGAAACACTGAGCGATGATCACAATTTAATATCCAAGAAGGCATATGCAAGTAACAAATTTCCCAAGATTGTAAGAAGCTGATTGAGTTTATCTTCTCTAGCAATTGAAAAACTACTGAGTAAGGACAATTACATAGTGATGAGGGATAGAAATTAAGAAAATGACATCAGGATTATATTTTACAATGGTCAAGAGTATAGGGTTACTTCAAAAAATAATAAATGACTGCTCCTTTACCATGAATCAAGAGTTCAGAATCCTTGTTTAGCTCATAAAGCCTAAAGGCTTCTTCTAACTCCAACTGAGATGATACTGTACACGGGTCTCCTACAAAATATAAAAGTAAAGCTCACTTTTAAAATCCTCTAAATGTGATGGTTAGTAAACAATTTCCATTACATAAAAGCTTGAGAAAAAAATTACATACATATACACATAGAGAAATATCTGACAAAAACAAATCTTGAGATATTTCTTTAGACAACTCTATTTTCTAAAGTAGGTAATATAATTTCCATTTCTATTTCTACAAAATATTATGGGGTTTACAGGTACTAAATTTTACACATATAAAACCATAATTCTCAATAATGTATATATTAAAAATATAGCAAACAGAATCTACCATTGACCACATTTTCGACTGCCACTGCAGTTTGACTAATGGCCAGGGACAAGCTTTCTGTTACCTGTTTCTTTAACAGAGCAAGTGAAAGTAGTTCCATTGCCACAATATAGTCTGTTAGAGGTCTCCATGTAACCATTTTGTCAAATTCTCCCTTCACCTGAGAGCCTGCTCAAGAGACTCACGGAAAGGAAGCATGGCTAATAAAGTACTCTGGACTGAAGAGCAAGTCCTATTTGAGCTTCTTTTCAGTATAAGTGTATAGTTTAGTGAACTTACACAGAGAGAGACAGGAAGAAACCCCTCGCTTAGTCAACCAGCCAAAGCACTGAGTCATCCTTGGCAATCAGTGAGATGACACATCTCTCGGGAGGATGGCATTCCTCAGTGAAAGTTATTCTGAACATAGCTGGGCCTGAGCTGGGGCCTCCACAACTCCATTCTTTTGCTCATTCCTGTGGTTACACCAAATGTTACCACACACTACATGCCACCAACCTTGTTCAAACCTCAACCACTCTCCACAAAGAACTTGGTCTACTATTTGAGAAAAATGAAGTCATCTCCTTTCCTGTTGTCTCAGAGAAATGAGTGCCTCTGTTCTTTTCTCCAACTTGGCCACTGAATCCCTGCTTCCTTCTATCTTCTCTATCTTCTATTATTCCATGAGTCCTCAGTTTCATTTTCATTTTTGCTTTCCTTCCACTAGCTCATCTCAGGCAAAGGCATGGTTGAGTTTCTCTCTCAAAAATCTCTCTCCTGCTCAAGTGGTCATTGTATTCATTCAGTAGCCACATATCTCAAGAGTAAATTGTAGACTCAACCTGGAAGGAGCGAGTGAGAAGAGAAAGAAAAAGGGACAGAGGGTCCTTGATTTTTCACTTCATACTTCTGTACTTTTTAAATCACAAGTTTATAATCTTTTAGACTTATTAGAAATAACTTTTTTAATATCAAAAGTGATCCCACCCTGCTTTCTCCATATTCCTATCTTCCATGTATTTCTCAAAATTCTGCTATCAGGTTTTAGTCCAAATACTCAGCTAAAACAGCTGCTGAAATCAGTGGCATCTTTTCTGCTTTAGTCTAGTTGACTTCTTCGTAGCATGTAACAAAGTTGCCCACTGATTATAGAAACTGTGTCTGCGTTTCTAAAACACCATTTTTCCTGGCTTACCAATTCTTCCTTTTTTTATTTTGGGAGTTTTCAAACATGTTACCACATCCTGTATCACCTGCATCCCCACTCACTGATTTCCCTCCACCAGATCATTGTGAGCATATCCCTGTAACTCTAGACAAAAGTTCCTTAACATAATTACAATATCATTACATAAACCTATAAAAACTAATAAAAATTCACTATAAAATATCCAAACATAACCATATGCAAAAGAATGAAATTAAACCTTTATCTTATACCCTAAGCACAAATTAACTCAAAACAGATCAAAGACCTAAATGCAAGAGCAAAAACTATGAAACTCCTGGAAGCAAACATAGGGAAAAAGCTTCAGGACATTGGATTTGGCCATGATTTCCTGGAGATGACACCAAAAGCACAGGGAAGAAAAAAATTGATAAATTAGTACGTGTCAAAATCAAAAACTTCTGTACATCAAAGGACACTATCAACACAGTGAAAAGACAACCCACGGGAGAACATATTTGCAAATCATGTATCTGATAAGGGATTAATAGCCGGAATACATAAAGAATTTCTACAACTCATCAAAAATGATGACAAAAATATTAAATAAAGAGCAAAGGACATTTCTTCTCCAAAGATATGAAAAGGGCCAGTAAGCACATGAAAAGATGCTCAATATCACTAATCATTAGGAAAATGCAAATCAATGAAATACCACTTCACACCTATAAGGATGGCTATTATTGAAAAAAAAGAAAATAAGTGTCGGTGAAGACGTTGAGAAATTGGAACTCTAGTGCACTGTTGGTGGGAATGTAAAAATAGAATTTCTATATGATCAGCAAGTCCACTTCTGCATATATATCCAAAAGAATTGAAAGCAGAGATTCCAACAGATATTTGTACACCCCTGTTCATGGCACCATTATTCACAATAGCCAAAACATAGAAGCAACCCAAGCATCCATCGACAGATAAATGGATAAACAAAATGCAGTATCTACACACAAAGGAGTATTATTCAGCCTTCAAAAGTAAATTCTGATACATGCTACAACGTGGATGGCCCTTAAAGCCATTATGCTAAAAGAAATAAGCCAGTCACAAAAGGGCAAATACCGTATGAGCATGATTCTACTTCCTCGTAAGCATGTTACCACCACAACAAAAAAATATTAAAGGGAGTATAGTAGTTCTTATTCCACATGAATAGAACTCAAGACATAATCCCCAGTGAAAAAAAGGAACTTTCAGAATTATGTGAATAATGCCAGTTATATGAATTTAAAAGCACATAAAAACACCACACGTTGTCATTTAAACACATGGAATAATGACAGAAAGCAGATCAGTGGTTGGCTGGGGATGGAAGCATGGGAGTGAGAGAATAGTTTGGATTATAAACTTACCCTATGACGATAGTTGCCTCTTAGAGAGGGAAGGGATACAATGCAGATATAGTCATTGGGAGATAGTCAGGCCAGTGAGGACCTTCCCAGAAACCTGAGCGTAAGCTGGAACCTGGGAGCCCTGGTGTCCCATCAGGCTCCTATGGCGGCTCTTGCCTCACCTCTCAACCCACCCCACCACACCACTGCAAGGTGTTTCTCCCAGGTGGGCCCCAGTCTGATCCTGTTGCCTCTCAGGCATCTACACAGCCTGGTGTATAAACAGTAGTGGCCAGGAATGACTAGGCAGAATGTCTGCAGCACAGCGGAAGGGCAGAGGTCAGAACTCAGAGAAGTGCTTGGGGACTTCTCTAAATCAGTTGTCTTCTACATGGGGTACTCTGTGTCTGGGAGTGCAGAAAGACTTTCCAGGGACTACCACATATGGAGAGTTTTTCAAAAGTATCAATTTCCAGATCCTTAACTTACATATAAACTCCTTCCTAAAAACCATCTGCCTGAGAATGTGCCTTGGGTGTTGCACCCCACCTCATCTTTTCCAAATTTTTCTTTTCCTATTTTATATTTTAAAAAACCCCAAGCATATGCTATATATTCTACTTCTATAATACAGAGGGTGACAAAAAAATGAATACACATTTTAAGACAACATCTCTTAAAATGTGTATACCTTTGGCACCCCTGAAATGGCACCCCTTATACATATATCCATACAAAGACTTGTACGTGAATACCACAGCACTTTTATTTGTAATAGCCCCAAACTGGAAACAACCTCAGTGTCCATCGACAGATAAATGATTAACAAACTGTGGTATATCCACAATGAAATACCACTCAACAATAAAAAGAAATAAACCAATACACACGACCCATATATCAATAATTATGATGAATAAAAGCAAGACCAAACAGAGAGAGAGAGAGAAAGAGAACATGCTATATGATTCCATTCCTATAAAACTCTAGAAAAGGCAAACTAATCTACAGTGACAGCAAATCAGTAGTTGCCTGGGATGGAGGGAATTACAAAGCACAAGGAAACTTTGGAAGTAACGGATATGTTCTCTATCTTGCTTGTGGAGATGCTTCCCTAGTTGTCAAAACTCATCAAAGTGTATACTTTTAATATGTATCATTTGTTGTATGTCAATTATACCTCAATAAAGCCATTTTTAAAAAAAGGTGAAATAAAGACATGAAAAAGCTGAAAGAAATCATCACCAGCAAACCTCCACCACAAGACATGTTAAAGGAAGTTCTCCAAGCAGAAGAAAAATACCAGTTATAAAATGAGAACTGCTCAAAGGTACTTAGATTTTTTTTTTCTTATTGATGTTGATTTTCATTTTTAAATTTTCAGGTTTGGAGCCATAATGCTGCTATCTAAGCAACTGAAATAATGCTGAATACACATACATTCAGTCAAAAAGTTTTCCCCTTCTGTTTTTTCTGACATGATTACCATGGTTAGTACATAGTGTTGGGGGGATAAAGAAAAAGTATGAAGAATGATTGGCTATTTTAGTTCTTAACACACCAACTAAAATTACATCAGACTACAGATCTTTGGAAAAGACCACACAAGAGAAGTATGTTTCTTACCATCCTACGTATGGCTTTGTCACATATTGGGACTCAATTTGCCCCCCTATAACATATAAGATTTTATAACGCAAGTCAGGAAGGAGTTTAACCTCCCAGAATTCAGAAACACTCCATACTCTTTATGTCAAAGAATGCTTATGGTCACCTTAAATTTCCATGAATCTCACTTATTGAAACCAACAGGACATGAATTAAAGAACTATATCTAAATAACACCTTCTCCCACTATCTGCAAATTACATACACTTTCAATGTTTTCTCTCAGACTTTTACAGAGTGTAAAAAAAAATTAATTCACATGTGCTATTGGTGAAAATATAACAAAAGATACAATATTCTTGGAGGTCAATGTAGTACCACCTATCATCAGATACATTTCATTTCAGGGAATTTACCTTCCAGATAATACAGCACAGATGGCCAAAAAAATACACACACAAAGGTATTCTCTGCATCAATATTTCTGATAAACTGCAAATAATCCAAATATCCATCAAAAGAGAATTTGTTAAATAAATTAGGGTACAACCATTTTACATGACACCACGAAACATATAAAAGGAACAAGACAAATCTACATACACTGATGTAGAAAAATGTCCACAAGACGTTAAGTGAAAAAGCAGATTAAATAACAGCCTGTACAACATCAATCTATTTTTAAGAAAAAAACTGTTACCCTGTCCTTCTAGTTGTATAGAAAAAGACATCATCAGTTTGTTTATAGCAGCTATTTCTGGGGATCTGAGGATTCCCAGAGATATTTTTTCTTTCAAATAAAATCAATTATTTTTGTAAAAACCATGTACTATTCTTAATAAAAACTTTAATAAGAAACAAAAGATCCAAAGGCTACTTTATAGTAGAAGAGTGAGAAATGACAGAAAAGGAACATGGTTAAATCTAAACCAGGTAATCAGACCCCGAAAAAATTAGAAATTTGTAAAACAGAAATTTCAGAAACTACTATTAGGTTGTAAATAGGGGAATATGATTGCTACAAAATTACTATTCATTCTAAAATCTTTAGTTACATTAAGCAAACCAGTTTTTCCACATGTACATCAAAATAAATCAGTAGAACTGGTTTTGAACACAAGAAAAAGGGCGGTGGTCAAGAAATCTGTTTAAAGGAATGAAGTAAGCTTATGATCCTTATTTGCTTTAATATAAAAATCCCACAATTACATGTTTAGCTTCTAGAATAGTGTTTCTCATAAACCAGAGAATTGAAATTATAGTTGTCTTCCGATTCTAGAGAAAATTTTTTCTCCAGATAAGCATGCCTTAATGTCTATATGGCTAAAAATAAAGGTGACAAAATTACAACTGAAAAAAATAATTGTAAGGAACTTAAAAATAATTACTGGTGTCTAAATTTAAGAAAAGACTGGTATCAGAATTAACCAAGGTAAGAAGGATCACATGGGAATCAACAGACTTTAATGGAAAGTTTAACATTTTACTTAAATGAGGCAAAGGCTACAGTTTTGTTTTCGCCGAGAAAATTAGGACACTTAATAGCTATTTAAAGGGAAAGAACTACGAATTACATTATAAAAAGATATGACTGTTTCATCAGATAATTAATTTAATTTATTATGTGAATCGTTAATTAAAATATGCTATTGTTAAGAAAAAACAGAATAAAACACAACTGCCAATACTTAAATCTTCAATAACAGACATAAAATAAAAACTACACGTGGAAAGGCTTGCTACTAGCCTTCTGTACAATTCAGTCTTTTTGTGCATACTAGTATTGAGTATTACTGCTTCAAGCACTGGAGGTCCCTGGTGAAAGACAAGACCTCTGCTCTCAAGGAGCTTACATTCTACCGGGCAAGTAAGATACAAAGTGAATGGGGTGGAAGCTTTGGAGGACGTGACGTTTCAGTTAACACCTGAATGACAAGAAAGAGACAGCCATGTGACACTCTGGGAACAGGACTCTCCAGGCAAAGATAATACAAAGTACAACAGTACTATAACATTTGTTAGTGGAATGTCTCTAAACCAATTTCTTTTAATAAAATGAATTATCTAGTGACTCCTATGTGCACTCTAGTTGGAATACCACTGATTGCAAAAACCTTAAATGGCAAATAAATAGCATGAAATGATCAAAACAGGATTAAAAGGAAAACAACACCAGTTCATGATGAGCTGCAGTTACTGATGCCAACTATGTTTTATGCACTTAGCTTTAATGGCCTCATTTTCAGGCTAACGACATAATGTGAGACACCTACACCATTTATAATTAAAAATATGTAAACTAACCTGGTGATAGGTCAAAAAGTGGTTGAATAAATAAAGATACGCAGTCTTTTTCTTAAATGATACAAAATATAAAAAATACCAAGCTAGCATTTCACTCATTAGATTTCAAAAAGTGTCAAGGACTCGTAACCCCTGAGGATGGTGAGGGCAAAAGTGAAGAGATGGTCTCATTCAATGTAGTTGTACCATAAGTTGGTTTAGCTTTTTTTGACAGCAAATTGTCACTAGCTACCAAATTAATGATGTGCACGTTCTGTGAATTTGCTCAACAGAGTCCCGTACAATAGCACAAGATTACATATAAAAATGTTCATTATATTCTGCTCATAGTAGTGAAAAACTGGAGATAATCCAAATGTACATCAATAAGGGATTACATAAATCAATCAATCAATCATGAAATATCTACACTATGGAATACTATGCAGTGTTAAAAAAAGGTAATGATGCAAATTGATACACCCTGAAATGAAAAAATGTCCAATATACAATGTAAAAGGAATATATTGCTTAACAGTTTGTATATAATTCTTTTCTGTGCTTGTCATAAATAACATTGGAAGTAAGAATGTTTGTATATGTATTGAAAATATCTAGACTATATAAGCTGTTACCAGTGGTTTCCTCTTATGACTGGGATTGGTGAAAGAGAAGAGAAAGAGCAAACAAAAGACTTCTTTTTAAGTTCTGTACTACTTTTTGCCCCCAAAATAGTGAACATAGGTTACTTTAGAGAAACTTTAAAAAATATCTTTAAAAAATGAGATGGTTACTAGTGCTGGGGAAAAAGTCATGTTAATTTCACTCTGTTTTAGGGTAGAAAGGGCGAAACAAAGATTGTACTCTTTCAATTTAAATACTTGAAGAAAAATAAGAATGGCATCAAGTTTCTAATATACCTTTCCTCTCTTAATTAGGATTTTTATTAAATTTTAAAAACAAATGACAAAATAGTATCTTAAATTGAACACTTACACAGCAGTCCACTCTTTACCACTCACCTTCTTCATCTATCCATTTCATGGTGAAAAGCTGTTCATTGTCAAAAGAACACATGTCTCGAACCTCATTGCAAAGGCCCTCAAAGGAGATTGACGGTTCAAAATGTGTTATCATGATATCCCTGAAAAAGAAAGGGAATTGTAAGTTTGACAATGACTAAAACTAATAATGCTCTACACATGACTGAATGCCTGACAATTTGATGGACTTCAGCTACTTTGTGTGTGCAGCAACACGTGTTGCTTCCAGTGTCAAAAAAAATCCACGTTAAGTTTTTAAAAAATAGTGGATTTGTGAGAAACCTTAATTCAATCCCCCCTCCTCACTCAAGAAGTCCACCCTGTGCTCTGATGGTAGTGCCACCTTTGCTTCAGTATTAGTTATCAGAAGATGACTCTTTTGTAAAGCATTGACTCCACAGATGAATAGCTCTATTATTGATAAGCTTCTGCCTTATATTTAATGGAAAACTCTTCTAATCACTAGTCCCAGGTCTCCCCTCCACAAAAAATCTACCCTTTTGTCCAAGAGATGGGCCTTCAACAATTTGACAAAGATTTGCCATGCCCTCTTCACCAGCCCTAACTTCCACAGATTAACCACCCATAAGACTGTCAACCATTCTTTGTATGGGATGCTTTTTAGATCTCACACCTTCATTTTCACCTTTTCCAAAAAGAATTCACATTTACCAAAACTGCTTTTAAAATGATTCATACTTTGAGGTAGATAACCCCCAAAACACAGGAATAGACATAAATGTGTAAGCAACTGTATTTAAACAAGTCCACCTAGGAGCTATTCACTATAAAACTTAAAATTGCGACGAAATGTTTTAGAGCGGAAGCCTGGGGTTTCCTCCAAGGAGCTATGAGAAGGCTCCCTATGATCTAATCACACAGTAGCTTGCCACAGCCATCCTTCCAAAAGTAGGTCAAATAAACAGATGAATCTAATTTAACAAACACTTTATAATGATCTTTATGTGTTAGACTCTAAAGCAGGGGTGTCCAAACTTTTTTCAACGGTTTTCACCAAGGGCCATATGCGGTAAAATACACAAACAGCCAGGCCACTCACTCGAGGTGAAGTACGTATTGCCTCACCTGGTTTATTTAAGTAAACTAAATGTATTTTTGGAATTTGCTGTGGGCCAATTAACAATGGATCACGGGCCGCAGTTGGCCCGCGGGCCGCAGTTTGGACACCCCTGCTCTAAAGGTTTTACAAAACCGATGTTGTTCATGTCTTTCCTGTTTTACCCTTTTCAACCTTTGCCTCTCATGTAGAGTAAAATCCGAAGTGCCTAGCAGTCTATAAGGCCCTGTGTGAACTGGCCCTGGCTACCTCTCTGACCTATCTGTTCTACCACTCGGCAGATAAACCAGTGTTTATAGCCCACCACCTACCGCTGCTAGAACGTAAGCTCAGTGAAAGTAGGGATTTTGTCTTGTTCATTATATTCCTAGTGGCCAAACGCAGTGCCTAGTACAGAATAGGTACTCAGTAAATGTTGATGAAAGGAAGGAAATGACATTGTTAGGAACAAACATGGGTGTTGGAACGTAGAGCAGTAAATAAGAAATTTAAAATTTTAGCCACCTGTAAAAAGAGTTAAAACTGCAGTCTTAGGAGCTATTGAGGTTTGCGGAGAGTCAAGCATAAAAATTGAATGACCTTTTCTTGATAAGCATTCTCTTCCTAAGCATCTCATCCCTTTCTGCCCCTTCCTCTTATAACCCTCTTGCCTGGCTTTTGTAACAGTATGTTTCCCTGGTTCTCTTCCTACTATTCTGAACACTTAAGTCTCCCTTTGTCTTCAATTACAAGACATTCTTTACACTGGCTCTCATATTCATTCTCTGTCTCTCACACTTTCTCTCTGAAACCTATTTCACATCCAATGTTTTAACTATTATCACTATGTAGGGGTCTCCTAAATCTGTAATTCCAGCTCTCTGTGTGGTATTTAAGACTCTTGATAATCTGGTTGTAATTGCTCTTCTCAACTTCATCCTACCATTCCCAACACAAATAGTCCACTACAGATAGCTGGTTTACCCCCACACATAAGACCTTGATGATCCAAGCTTTAATCCTGATGTTGCCTTAGTTTAAGGCTCCATTTATGAAGGTGGGGATCAATCTTTAACAGGCACTTCAACACCAACTTCCGTTAAACCTTTTTCAATCACACAAATCCAATGGTCTATACTTCTAAACCTGTTCAACATGTATGTTATGTTTCATCTTTTGTTATTCAACTAATTATATACTGATAACGCATCCTCAACTAAGTTGTAAACAACTGGAAGACAAAAATTCTTGGCCTTTTAATATATTCATATAACTATTAACATAATTGGGACTCAAATATTTAATTGAATGTAGAAGAAACACTTTCCAGGAAAAACCAATCTTCCAGAAAATGCACTTTTGACAAGAAAATATCACTATTTATATTTCCTTTGTCTGTAAACATTTATGGAATACTTACTATGCTCCAGGTATTTAAACAAACTTCATCTTACATGATCTTCAAATGAACCATCAAACTAGATATACTAATCCTATTTCACAGATTTAAAAAGTGAAACACTTTTACCTCTGGAATATCTGCCCCAGTCTCACAATTGGAAAATAGAATATGAATTCAAATCCAAATCTAATGACTCCAGTGGTGGGCGCTGTAATCTGACATTCTCCCTCTCCCCCGACCCCCAAACCCCCCCATTAGCAATGAAGTATTTATTATACCAACTGACGGGAGCAGTACCAGCAGACAATCTCCAGTTGTCAGCCTCCTTCAGAGATTCGATTCCTCAGTATGGTCACACCCCCTTCCTAGAGCTGCTCACAACCAATGAGTGATTCAATGTGGGGGTATAAAGGTCCTAGATGTGACTCTGGAAAGCTCTGAAGTGTCAACTCATCTTCAGAACTCCCTGGAGGGTCCACTGAGGTTTCTGTTAAGACTTCAGGGCATCTTGATGTTTTCCTCCCTAAGCTTGCTCCCTTCCTTTCATTTCCTTTCCCTTCCCTTCCACAGCTGTCCATCCAGCACTCCTGAATAAACCTAATCTGAGATACCACTTTCCACAGCAGTGTCCACACAATGCATAGCTATTATCAGATGATATTTTTTGACAAAAAAAGCATAATGACACAAACAGTCAATCTCCCTTTTAAGAGATTGGCTAATGATATATAAATGTAATCCTTATTTTAGAGACTAAATTAGTCTACATTATAGTACATGAAGCTAGTTAATTTTTTTGTTTATTTGTTTAGAGAAAATACATTGCCAGGATATATAAATTACACATATTTTAAGTCTGTCTCCCCGGACTAAGTGTAAAATCCATGAGAAGAGGCACTTTATTTTGCTCATTGCTGTATCACCAATAGCTGAAGCAGTATCTGGCCCAGAGTGCACATTCTGTGAGTAAATTAGGTGAATGGAGGTGTCACATGTTGGACTCTAATGACAGCTTGGGAAATGTGAAAAATAACAAGCATTCCAGAAAGGAGGAATGGCACGTAAGAGGCAGCCACAGTATAATGGTTAAGACCATGACAGTTAAAGCTGGGAAGCTTGGGTTTGAATACTGGCTCTATCACTTACCAGCTATGTAACCTTAGGTGAGTTACTTAACTTCTGCGTGGCTCAATTTCCTCATCTATAAATTAGGAATAATAATATCTCATGTGGTATTACAAGGATTTAATGGATTAGGTGAATTAATATTTATAACACTTAGAATAGTGTCTAGCATATATACTCTATATGTGCTTAAAAATTTTTTTAAACATTATATATTCATATAACACTGTAAATAGAAGTGAAACCTCATTAGAGAGATAAAAATAATCCAACCTTCTAAAAGTAACACACAGATGCTTCTGGTTTAAGGAATGCACGTCTATATCCTTTCATCCTAAGGGCATTTGATAATGACAAATTATTGAAGTCTTAGAAAACAAAAAAGGTACCAGCATCAGACCAGAAAGTATAAGAAAGTCTTAGATGATTGAAAACAGATGGGTTAAAATTGACCCAAGAAACATACCAGCCCCAAACAAAAAAAAAGTTAAGAGGAACCTTTTAAAAAGAGACGTTTAATTAACCCAAGATTACTTTTCCTTCTCCAAGTATCTAATTAGACCACTTGGCTCGTCAAGTGCATTGACACTTAACATAAGCATTCAATATAAATGCCTTTTTAAATCGCTTTAAAGAAAAAATTACGAGTTAAAGAATAGAATGTTATAAACCTTTACAATATAGAAATTACTAAGGAAAAAATCAAGATGTGGAGAAAATGAAAGGAAGTGTAAATTCAAAAATGTTTCTTTTCCTAGTGAAGAGTTAATGCTCTATCGAAAATTAATTAATTTTAAAATTAAAGCAGGGAACAAGAAAAAAACAAATAACCCAAGTAAAAAATGGGCAAAGGACTTGAACAGACATTTCTCCAAAGATGATATACAAATGGCCAACAAGCTTAGGAAAAGATGTTCAACATCCGTAATCATTAGGAAACCGTAAATCAAGATCATAATGAAATATCACCTAATACCCATTAGGATGGCTACTATAAAAAAAAACCAGAATAACAAATGTTAACAATGAGGTGGAGAAACAGGAGCCTTGTGCTCTGTTGGTGGGAATGTAAAAACAGGATTTCCGTATGATCCAGCCAGTCCACTTCTGGGTATATATCCAACAGAACTGAAAGCAAAGACTCCAATGGATATTTGGACACCGATGTTCATGGCAGCATTATTCACAATAACCAAAAGGTGAAAGCGACCCAAGTGTCCATCAAAGACAAATGGATAAACAAATGTGATATATAAACACAAAGGATTATTCAACTTTAAAAAGGAAATTCTGACACATGCTACAACATGAAATGAATCTTAAAGACATGCTAAGTGAAAAAGGCCAGTCAAAAAAGACAAATATAATACAATGTGATTCCACTTATATAAGGTATCCAGAGTAGTCAAATTCATAGAAACAGAAAGTAGAACAGTAGTTGCCAGGTGTTGTTGGGGGGAGGGTAATGGGGAGTTGTTCAATAGGTATAGAGTTTCAGTTTTGCAAAATGCAAAGTTCTGGAGATTCGTTGCACAACAATATGAATGCAGTTAACACTACTGAAGTGTACACTTTAAAATGGTTAGGATGGTAACTAAATTTAATAGTTTTGTTTCTACCACAATTACAAAGAAAAAGAAAAGCAGGAGAAGGTATATCATTGAAATTATATGTTTAACCACAAGAGAAGTAAAAATAGGAGAGGAGGCAATGAAGAAGTGCTAAACTTCTCATCTTTCATCTTGATCAAAACAAAACAAAACTTTAAAAGTAGTTAACTCTGGGTGGTAGACTGGGGATTGGAGTAAGATTACAGACGGAAAGGTGTACTCTGTACTTGGATCCTTCTGAATGGCATAGATTATTAACATTCCTGCCATGTAAAGGTTATGATTATAAAATTTACTCTCTAATAAAATACGAAACAAATTTTGAATGACTTCTATAAATAAAATTGTTTTCAATATTTAAAGTTTTTTACTAAAAAATAAAAACAGAAAACTGTTCTTTTCTTCTAATGACATTAAGGGAAACTGCTTATCTTAAATCAATTTTTCTTTCAAAATACCCTCGAGGTTACTAGTACGAGGGGGTAAGGGTTGGGAGGAATGTATTTTAGAATTAGAAGAAACAAAAGGCTCCCACAGACTTTCTCTGGCAAAGAACAAATGTGACATTATCAATTTTGAGTGCAAGGGGAAAAAAATTAGTATGATCAGACACCCTCAAACTATAACTTCCTTATTAAGGTTTGCATGGAGTTACAATTAACGCATATGTAAGCATGTCTAGAAACAACAGGGATTTTTCAGAAATCTTATTTTTCAAGAGTTAAAAATATTTATCAGAACATATAAATATTTTTTAAACATCTGTGTAATCCTTAAACAACGTTAAGTGCATTCTTCCTAAAGAGACTCAATGAAGGAGTCATGCTTTATCAACTGCCACTCCTTAAGTTCCAGGAACTAAAACATTTAAGGGAGTTTTATATAAACACTTCTCTAAGTAATTGGGAAAATATCATGTTCACACACTACACAATCACCAGATCCTTATTATAGTACCAGAGCTAAAAATGAGCTGCAAAATAAAGATATTACATTTAAAAGGTATACAACAAGTTACGCAAGAAAGATTTTTTTTCTGGTTTTAACTTCACTGTTAGCATAAATTACCTTACCACTGGTCTTCAACAGACTATAGTTGGCTTCACCACAAAGATTCCCAAAATGACAAATTTAGATATAGTTTTAGCTGGATTTTATTTTTTAAAAAGGGGGAAAAAGCATTTTTAATTTTGCTGTTGGATTTCAGAAGATAAACTGCTTCAAGCATTCATTATGTTACTATGTTCTAAAATACAGAATCTAAAGTTTTTCTTTAGGGCTAATTGCTTTTAGAAATAAACCTGAAAAAGAATCACATTCAGCCCTTCTGCTATCTCAACATAACCTTGTCTTCTAAATTAAATGTATAATCAGAAAAAATAATTCTATTTATTATCACCAATATAGTAGATTTAGGCAGGATTATCCATCGATGGTAAAAACTATTGGGTGAAAGGTTTTGGAAGAGTAGAATATTCATACATTCTTAAAGTATCACCCATTAAATTAAATGTTAATTATAAAAAATAATAGAGCAACTTCCATTTTTTAATCTTCTCTATCAAGAAGACAGAAAATTGACTCAAAAAGAATAAATGAAAAATGAATGACAATAAACCAAAAAGTAATCTTAAAAAGCCGCTTCAATATAGTAAAAAGGAAAAGAAAAATTTCTCTGAAGGGTAAGACTCAGCCTTGTATTGTGGCTTACTAAACCCCAATGTTATCATCCATAAAATGGAGATAATGATATCTACCTCTGAATACTATTGTGAAGATTAAATAAAAATAAGTGCCAAACACTTATTACAGTTCTTGGAATATGTGGGTACATTATAAAAGTTCATTTCTATGCTCTTTAACATACTTCAAAGGGAGACAGAAGACTGGGTATCTTTGAAGATAATTTATGAAATTTTTCTAAGTATTGATCATATTTCATTAAATAACTGATCACTGCTAAAATATAACACTGCCTGCAAAACTTAGCCAAATGGTTAAGATAAGAAAAATAAATGAGCTACATAAAAAAGAAGAGGCAAAACTACTATTTGAAGATGTCTTTATCTACCTATAAATTCTAGGACAGTTAACTAAGAAGTTATTAGAACTAAAAAGGTGACCAATTCAACTTAAACATACAAAAATAGATGGTATATAATAAGCCTACAAGAATAAAAGATCCCATTTATAAAAGCAACATAATTATGAAATATCTTAGAATAAACTTAACAGGAAATGTGTAAGACCTATGAGACAGGAACCTTACTGAAAAACATGAAAGAAATTAGTAAGTAGGTATTATACCACACACTTGTAAGGCAAGGCTCAATATTATAAAACTATCAGTTTTCAAATTAATCTATAAATTCAATGCAATTCTAAATCAAAATGCCAATACGATTTATTTTCCTTTGGAACCTATAAAAACCTTTAAAAATTCATCTGTAAGAGAAAATATACAAGAATAGCCAAGAAAAACTGGAAATAGAGAATTAATGAAATGGGCCTTTCTGCAACATATATCAAAATTAACTACAGTATTACAATAATTAAACCAATGATGGTAGATGTAAAAGTAGATTTCTCTCCACAAAGCAACAGAAAAAGAATAGAAAGTACTTATGCACATCTGAGTTCAGTATGTAACAAAATTTTTTCAACCTATTCAATACTGGTATCGGTAGAATACATTTTGAAAAAAATTAAGGTGTATCAGTACCCCACAAATAACTAATCCCCCAAATGCCAGATTTATTGAAAAGATCATTTTAAAAGCTGCACAATTAATAACAGAAAAAATAGAGCATTTTTAGATGAGAAACACGTCTACCTAAGAGAACAAACCCAGAAAAGGACAGATGTGATTAAATAAAAATGAAAAACTCCAGACAAGTAACAAGTTACAGAAATGCAGGCAACTTTTTAAACAAAATATCAATGTCTCTTCAAACAAACATATATAAAAAAAAGAATCGAAGAGAAAAATGGGCAAAAGACATGAATAGACAACCCACAAAAGCAACACAAATGATCAATAATGTATAAAAAGATACTTGTAAAAAAAAGTTAGCGTTTTTTGCCAATCTTATTAGTAAGTAGTATTAGTAAGTAGGCAATAATTTAGAAGACTGATAACATGCAACAGGAGCATAAGGAAAGCTTCATCCATAGAGTTGTTGAGAATGCAAATTCATAAGCTTTTGGAGGATAACATCAAGTTTTAAAACACATATCTTTGACCATGTTTGCAAGAATATATATTAAATATAAGGCTGTTCCTTCAACATGATTTGAAAGACTGATTTAATGAAAGCAACTTTATGTGTTCAAACCAGAAAAAAAGGTTAAATGCATTATATAACAATACTGTAGAACACTATGTACCAATTATAAAGAAAAAGGTAGATCACTCTATCTTTATGTATGTATCTATCCATTTATCTATCTGTCTATCCTGACATGATGACAAAGATGACCATAAATGAAAAAATTCAAGTTGCAGAAACGTGTAAAATTATGAACTCATTTATTGGAAAAATAAAATGGTCTGTCTGTGTGTATGTATATACACGTATCTATACTTATAGATAGATATACTGATATGATGTAGAATATCCCCAACTATTAACAGTGGCTACCCCTAGGAGGTGTGGGTGAAAGGCTATAGGGAGGGGGAACTTTCAACTTTATGTATTTCTGTATTTTAAATTTTTAGCTTTAGTCCCTTGCCCTGTGATCTGTATTAGCCCATTGATGGCATTTTTGTTTCTATCACCCTTCTCATCCACATTCCTACATAGGTTAGCTGCCATGTACAGTGCTTGGGATACAGAGCCAGCACACAGTGATTGTTCAGTTAATTCTGGACATTTCCACCTTGATGTCCCCAAAGCACCTTGAGCTCAAAATTCAGTTATTTGTTCCAGGTAATCCAGATGTGTACCTTCTCCTACACATCTCTTTCTTCTATATTCCCTAGTTTCTCAAACAAGACACCGATGAGTTGTCAGACCACACCCCTTCCCATTGGAAATCGGTCTGTAATTCATTGCCACTGAATCCATATCCTCTTTTCTATCCCCCTTATAATCTCTCACCTGGACTACTTCCAAAGCCTCCAAATTAGTCTCATCCATCACCAATTCAATTGCCATACTGGCTCCAAGAGCGATCTGTCTGAAACGAAAATCTGTCTGTCTCTTACTGAAAACCTTCACCAAAGAAAAAAGTCTGAAGCAAGAGTCTTCAAAAACTAGCACCTGTGACCCTTCTTAACACCTCACTTCCCATCAGTGCCCACTTCATACTTAGGCACTAATAAGGAATGCATATGGGTCTAAACAACGAAACTGATTTTAATTCCCCAAACAGAACACACAGTGGTGTAATGCCTGGAACCATGCCCCGCCCCCCACATCACCCCCACCAACAAACCTACTTCTCCTCTAAAAGGCCTCAGACATTTCATCCTCTAGGAAGGCTCCCCTCACCCCCGACTTCTCCCCAGTATCCATCCCTGCAGTGCCACTGACACACACACACACACACACACACACGCACGCACGCACGCACGCACGCACACACACCTCTACCTTTATTAACTCTTCCATGTCTTTCCTCCTACAAGTCTCTTAGATCCTCAAGGGCAGAGCCTTGGATTAATCCACCTCCACACCCTCTGTACCCACCCCAGCACCAAATGCATGGCCTGTCGTAGGTGTTCAACAATATTTATTAAACCGAGTTTAAACACACTTAAGTAATATGCAATATCCTCAGCAAGACTGAAATTTTAAAAATTCATGTTTTAATTAGGCTCATGTCAACCACAGAAAAACGGACACTCAAGTTATCTTAAAAAGCGGCTGGGAGTTGAAAGCTATCCTGGACCTCTGCGGAGAATTTTCCCGTGGAGAGCTAGCTACTTCTTTCTCCTCCGCATCCTCAGACCTTCACTCTGCACAGGGTCGGTCCTGGCCTTACCAGCCTCTCCCTCGACTCTTCAGCTTCAGTCCTCACAGTTAACAAGCCATTTATCTTCATATTATCTCATTCAAATTTCTAAGAGGGCTGTTTTGGTTTGGTTTTTAGCACAAGGCCACAAAGCCCTTTCTCTCCGCGAACGCTATGGATCAGTGCCCTGTGGTTAGGTGCTGTGTCAGAAGCTCTAGCACCAATAACTAACATTCCCCCAATTCTCCACTCAATATACTATTTTTATTTCCTTAGAACCATTACTAAAGTATATCACTAAAATTATTTTGCAATGCTTTTAAAAACAAGTCTTGCCAAGACTTGTTGACAGTAAAAAAAAAAAAAAAAAAATCCTGCCTATTTCTTCACTGAACCAGCTATACATTCCAAATGTGCAGGAGTTAACAATGTTTTTATTTGTACATGTGCACAGAAAAAATCCTCTGGATTGCTATAATTGTTCAACAGTAGTGGCTTAAAAAGCATTTTTTACAAGCTTTTTGCAAAATTTCCCATACACTTATAATGTAAAGAAATGAGTAGTTGAGACGTTTCTCTGTTAAATTCTATCCCATAATATTAAGCAACTTTATATAAGGATAATCACACACAATGGCAATCTATCAGTAACCAACAAAACTTGTTTCTCTTCCTCCAAACCAACACGACTAGGTAATGATTGAAGAAGGAAGGTCGCTCACTGACAAGCTACCGTGGCGAGGAAAGAGGGGTACAGGCTGTGACAAGGACACTCTTAGACGGTCTCCAAGAAAATCAGATCCTCAGTGCTAGTATTAACCTCTTACTAAAAAACTAGAAAAAAATCTAATTAAATGTCTGCTATACCTAGAGAGACACATTTGCAATAAAAACAAATTTAACAGAAATATAACTTTATGCACATCTTTGAAAGGAGAAGGCAATTTATTCACTAAAAAGTGCTGCTATTCCGAGGATCAACATTCACTGCAAAGAAATATTGTTAGAAGGGTATAAGGAGAAAGCTTTCTGATAATGGCTATTCAGAAGATCTAACGAAAAGAAACTTTTTCCAATGCAGATTGTCCTTCCATTACTTGATGTAAAGGAAAGATTTTCTATTTTAAAAATCAGGTAGGTGTTCTAGTTAGCCAACCTGTTTATTCACTATCCTCACTGGTGACTCATTTTAGTTTCATCTGTAGTAATGAGCAGCTGACTGTGTCATATCGTAACCATCAGTTTAGACCACTGTTAATAAACATATAATCTTAACAGATCTAATTTCAGAGGACAGAAATTGGTACAATTTAGAGTGCTGATGTTGTCTTTAAGTGAGGCCTGAAATGAAGGCACTATTAGAAAGCTTTCATTGAATTAAAGGCACTACAGAGCAAGGGGTTCTTTCATTCCTTAGCAAAAATTCATAGGTTTTAAAAAACAAAGAAAATGTTAACTTTAATGTCTTGGAGAAATTTTAATCACGCACTAAAAGGATTATTATCTCCTCATTCCTTTTTAAATAACTGGAGCAATGAGCCAAGAAAATATGATAATACATTCCTGAAATATACCAGGCTTTGATTTCTTTCCAAAGGAGAAACTTACAATGATTTTAATTTACTAATTAGGCCTATTTACATTTGTCAAACTAATAAAAATGGGAACAAAAGAAAAAGGCACTAGTTTCTTCACCTTTCATAGTTGGAATCACTGGAAACTATCTAAATTTAATAAGTCAAGAATTTATATTACTTAAAATCATGAAGGTAAACTGGAAAACTAAAAATAATAGCTTAACAATCAAAAATTGAGAGACACTAGGAGGAGAAAAAGCAAAAGGCTGTATGCACCCAATTTCTCATCTTTCAGAGTATCAACAGATACTATCTAAAGTTGACATATCACAAAACAGAAGTATAACTTTTAAAGTAATAAAGACAACCTCCAGAAGAACCAGAAATAAACTGTCAATAGTAGTTGCCTCTGGAGTTTGGGAGGATGAGATGGGGAACACTTTTTATTTTATACCTCTGTACAATTTGCACTCTCCTACCATGTGTGTACACGTATATTCATTTTTAATCTAGTTTTTAAGTTGTCAATAATCAGACACCTTAAGAAAAAAAGAACATGTACTGTATTTCATTCTCTGTACCTAACAACTCATGGACTGTCAACCTTATAAAATGGAACATATTCTAAAGTGAAATATCTCATCTATCAAACAAAAGTTAAGGTAAAGGGAGGAAAACTTTTTTCCCATAGTGCCAAGTTCATAGCTTACCACCCTTAATCAAAACAGCTCTGTGACAACTACAAACTTTTTAAAAACCTACACACACTTCTTGGTATTGTTTTAAAATCAAGACCTCCTTGACCAATTTAAGCAAAATCACTGATACTGTCCAAAAGATCTCCTGTAAACTACTCCTGAATGCAGTCAAGCTAACACAGAGGTCAGAGGTTTCATGGAGCAAACACACTAAACCAGTATGTCCTTACATCAAATCAATACGACATTTAGGGGCTTATATTTTCTTTGAAATAAAAAAGAGAGGCATTTTGCAAGTTTGCTATCTTCACTGATACTCTCAGGAATGTAAAAGTATGCATTGCAGTTTCAACCTCCTAGTGCTTGAGTTTTTTTTAAAGCAATTTACTTCTGCTTCGACAAGCACTAAGACAGGCCAAAGCTGTTGGGTTTTCTGTTAACCCTTAGTTTCAAACCTTTAGGCTCACAATAGCATTTCACTGTTACTAATGCTCCTAAATATAATTATCCCAAAGAAATTTCAAACCACAACTGAATTCAAGGGAAGAGGGGCACTTCACTTCACTGATTATGGAATATGATTGAACATAATGATCTCAGGACTGGATTACTTCTGGTAACCACAAGAGTTATAACTTAGACAATAAATACTATGAGTAAAGACCACAGATTTTCAAGCTTTGCCTAGGCTCATCGTCTTCTCACCTTGCATTATCTCACCCTACGGGACCATCCTTGAAGCCACAATGACAAAGAAGTATTCACAAAATTTTACTTTACACGTACACATCTAATCTTGGAGAAACGTAAGTACATAAGGTACATCCCTGAAAACGCATCAACTTCACTCTTAAATAGTAACTCCTACGTCTAATTTACTGGCAGATTGACCACAGTCCAGATACACTTCGTGAATTCTTACAGGTGATGAAGATAAACCTGACTTGGAGAACCCAAGGCTTTAGGCCTGCTGGAAATTAAAAGGGCAGCAAACTGAAGCAGTCCTCTCGTTTAAGCCCATAGCAACTTAAGTTAACTGAGGCACCACTTGGAATCAACTCTCACAACCCCAAATACATCCAGACCTAATGACGTAAACCCTTGTAAATTTCTTAGTAGGCGAGTCTCTCGAACCCACCAGGTGGACCTACTCTATTTCAAGGCTCCTCCTTCGGACTCTACTCTGGACACTCAGCCACGCGATTCCCGGGTGCCCTGCACCACACCTTGGGGGTGCCCCGATCCAGCGCCCCATGCTCCTCCCCCGACCACTCGGTCACCCATCCCGAGTCCTCAGAGTCGCCCTCCCAGATCAACCCTCCACAACATCTCTCCCTCACCCACCCCTCCGCCAGGCCAAGTCCAGCTGGCCTTCCCCCTCCCCTCCTACCCCGACCCCCGGACACTCACCCGCGGTAGTAAGCTTTCACCCGGACCTGGTGAGAATGGTCCCCGCTGCCGCCGCCTGCGATCGGGTGAGACATGGTAGTGCTGTCTCTCTGGGTCGGCATCTCCTTACTCCCCCGCCTCAACGCCGGAGGCCGAGGGTGCCTGGGGCGCGCCGGGGGGCTCCGCCGCTCGAGCCTCTCCCAGAGCCGCGGCAGTCCGCTCCCCTACCTGTTCTCCTCGCCCGCGGCGCCGACCCAAGGGTCGCCTCGCCCGGGCAGCCGGAACCGCGCGGCTCCTCCCACTGCCCACAGCCGCCACCGCCTCTACAGCCGCCCGGGCCCAGCACGCCTCCCTGCCTCCGGCCCTCCCACCTCGCTCGCTCCCAAGGCCCACATTCCGCGGGAGGGCGGGCACTACCACCTATCCAACTCAAGGAGCCTCAATGCCCGGCTGAACCATTCTTACGGAGGGCAAGGAAAAAGGGGGAGAGAGAATGGGAGACGCTAATGATCACATCAAATACGCCGGGAGGGAGGTTTTCGTGGAATCTGTGACTGAGAGAATGCGACGGTTCGGGTAACTATAGTTCGGTAAAAAGCCCCCTCCCTATAGGGAAAATGGTAGGGGACAAGCGCTGCGGCATCTCACCCCAGTTTCCTAACTTGGTCGCGTCCGCGGCCAGCCGATTTGGGATTCGGCTAGATTTGCTGTGCGGGTTTCTGGGATTTGGAGTTCCCGGGGGATTCTGGGACTTGAGGTTCCTTACGTGTAGAACGCCCCGCCTTCTCTCTGACAGTGTCTCCAGCTTGCGCCCCAGGAACTGTTGGGGTGGAAATCCTGAATCCAGCTTGGGCATCTGAGGTCACTGGAAATGACTGGGCTTCGTCACGATCTAGACTTTGTTCTCTGATGAATTCTCCCTTCCAATTGCATAAATCATCTCAATTATACAGTGCCTTTTTTGGGAATAAAAATTTGGTTACCTGTTTAGCATAGACTCTTTTATGGGAACAATGAAATAATGTAACAAATGTAATAAAGGTGGAAACTCAACTAGAAGATGCGATGAAAGACTGATTTTTCTTCCTCCGTGGGCCCCATATCTGCGCCCTTGTATGTTGCCATTGCATGGAACAAGTGTACGATGAATATTTATGCCTGCGGCCATCCATCCATCCATCCATCCATCCATCCATCCATCCATCCATCCATCCATCAGCATTGTTTCTGTTGACACAGGCTAACCAACGATTATAAAGAATCTGTCCTTGTAGCGTAGTCCCTGCCTTTCCACTGGTCTTGGCTACGTCACACACCGCAATTAGAGGTAGCATGAATCCAGCCCCTGCGTCAGTCTTGGTACCAACCCATGCTAAAAGGGTGGAATAATCAACGAAATAACTTTCTTTACTATGATAAAATAGGCTTATGGGATTGACTCATCAGAGATATTTGTGACAGTTAACCTGGTATAATGTTATTCAACTGCTACAAACTTGGATTATATGCTCTTAATAAAAGTCCTCCCTTGGTATCAGGGTTTTTGGCAATTGGGGATGTGCATCAGCGTGTTAAATATGAATCAGTTAGCTATGGAATATAAACTATTTCTAAAATGAGATTGTGAAATTTTAATTGGACTAATGGAAAAGTTAGTATGCTTGTGACAAATGTGAAACATTATATGCTCTAAAAAAGGAAATTTATGCTATATGGGAAGTGAGATTTTAGAAAGGTAAGGCATGAAACCGTTTTATTTTGGATACTGATTCCTTAGCAGTTTGAAAAATCCTTTATCATTGGCCTCATAGCATCCTTTGAAGGTAACCATTCTCTTAGAAAAGGCTTATTGTTTACTTTGTCATCAACAAGAATCTATAAATATTTATAGTTTGCTTCATCCCACCATATAAATAAGTTTTCTTTTTCTGAATGATGAAAGCTTTTAGTTGTGATTATCAAGCAAAGCATGACCATAATTTTTTAACAGCATTATTGAGGTATAATTCACATACCATACAATTCATTCATTTAAAGTATATAATTCAATAGTTTTTACTGTATTCACAAAGTTATGCAATTATCTCCACTATCTAATACCAGAACATTTCCATCTCCCCAAAAGGAAACTATATATGCATTAGCAATAACTCCCCATTCTCTTTAACCTCTGGTAACCACTAGTGTATTTTTTGTCGCTACGGATTTTTCTATTCTGGCCGTTTCATATAAATGAAATCATACAATGTGTGGACTTTTGTGTCTGGCTTCTTTAACTTAGCTTAATGTTTTCGAGATTCATCCATGTTGTATCATATATCAGTTCTGCATTCCCATATGTGGCTAAATAATATTTCATTGTATAAATATTCTACATTAACGATGCTATGAACATTCATATATAAGTTTTTGTGTGAAATATGTTTTTAATTCTCTTGGGCATATACGTAAGAGTAGAATTGCTGAGTCATACGGTGGCTCTATGTTTAACATCCTAAGGGAATGCCAAACTGTTTTCCAAAGTGGCCGCACCATTTTACATTTGTACTGGCCTTGTATGAGGGTTCCAATTTCTTTACGTCCTCACCAACACTTGTTATGGACTGTGTTCTTTGTTATAATCACCCTAGTGGTTGTGAAAGTGGTATCTCATTGTGATTTTGATTTGCATTTCCTTAATGATTAACGATGTTGAATCTTTTCATGTTTTATTGTCCATTTGTATATTTCCTTTGGAGAAATGTCTATTTAAATCCTTTGGCCATTTTTAAGTTGGGTGCCCTGTGTCTTTTTATTGAGTTGTAAGAGTTCTCTATATATTGTGGAAATAAGTCCCTTATTAGATGATTGCAAATATTACCTATTCTGTGCATTGTTTTTCCATTTTCTTGAGTGTATCGTCTGCAGCACGATAGTTTTTAATTTTGATGAAGTCAGATGTATCTATTTTGTTGTTGTTGCTTATGCTTTCTGTGTCGTGTCTAAAAAGGCTTTGCCTAAACGAAGGTCATGAAGATTTTACAATGAGTTTTCTTCTAAGACTTTTATAGTTTAAACTCTTATGTTTAGGTCTATGATCCATATTGAATTAATTGTTGTGTGTAATATAAGTGGTCCAGATTCATTTTTTTGCATATGGATATCCAGTTATCCCAGTACCATTTGTTGAAAAGCCTTTTCTTTCCCCATGTAATTGTCTTGCACCCTTGTCAAAAATCAATTGACCAAAATGTAAGAGTTTATTTCTGAACTCTTTAATTCTAGTCCATTGATCTATATAGCTATCCATAATACAAAAATCACAGTTTTCATTACTGTAGTTTTGTAGTAAATTTTAAACAGAGAAATTTGAGTTTTGCAACTTTGTCTTTTTTAAGATCGTTTTGACTATTCTGGGTCCCTTACATTTCCATATAAATTTTAGGATCGATTTGTCAATTTCTTCAAACTAGTCAGTTGGGATTTTGATAGGGGTTGTGTTGAACCTGTAGAGCAGCGTGTGGAATATTGTCATATCAACAGTATATATAGCCTTCCAAGCCATGAACACATAATGTCTTTTCCCTTTATTTAGATCTTTAATTTCTTTCAACAATGCTTTGTGGTTTGCATAGTATGTTTTGCATTTCTTTTGTTAAAATTATTCCTAAGTATTTTATTCTTTTTGATGCTATTATAAGTGGAATTGTTTTCTTAATTTCATTTTTTTTAACTTTTTCATTCTATTATTCTAAATGAGCATTCTAAATGCCGGGAATCCTGAAATGTTTGAGAAATAATTACTTAAAAGTGTGTTAATTTCATGAAGTTTTAGAATTTTATTTCACCTATCAATACAGACACTAGTGGCTTTTAGCTCTGGCTACACATAGGAATCACTGAGGAGCTTTTTATAAGCTATTTTGGTGGTAGTGGGAGGGCATCCCAGATCAATTGAAACAGAACCTAAGGGGGATGTCCTGGAGGATTTCTTTCCTTTCTTTCTTTTTTTTTCTTTCTTCTTTTAATTGAGATATAAAAGACACATAATATTAGTTTCAGGTGTACAACATGATTCGATATATTTTGCAAAATGATCACCACAATAAGTCCAGTTAACATCCATCACTACACAGTTACAATTTTTTTTCTTGTGATGAACACTTTAAAGATTTACTCTCTTAGCCACTTTCAAATATATAATACAGTACGAGCTCTAATCATCATGCTGTGCATTACATCCCCAGGACTAATCTTGTCTCTGGAAGTTTGTACCTTTTCACCACCTTTACTCATTTCTTCCACCCTCCACCCTTCACTTCTAGCAACCACCAATCTGTTCTCTGTATCTGTGAGTTTGGCTTGTTTTGTTTTGTTTTTGTGTTTTAGATTCCACGTTAAGGGCAATCATAGGGTATTTGCCTTTGTCTGACTTATTTCACTTAGCCTAAAGTCCTTAGGTCCATTCACATTGTCACAAATGGCAGGATATTTTTTAATGGCTGAATAATATTCTTTTTTGTGTGTGTTTATACATATATATATACATACATATATATATATATATATATATATATATATATATATATATATATATATATACACATACGTATCACATTTTCTTTATCCATTCAACCATTGATGGACACTTAGGTTGTTTCCATGTCTTGGCAATTGTAAACAATGCTAAAAGAACATGGTGCAGATATCTTTTTGAGTTGTGTTTTTGTTTTCTTTGAGTAATTACTCAGAAGTGGAATAGCTAGAGCATATGATAGTTCTATTTTTAATTTTTTGAGGAACCTCTATACTGTTTTTCATAGTGGCTGCATCAATTACATTCCCATCCTAATTTCATTTTTAATTATTCATTGCTGGTGTACAGAAATGCAATTAATTTTGCATATACCTTGTATCCTACAAGCTTGCTGAACTCATGTTTTAGTTTTAATAGTGTTTTTAGTTTTAATGGTGAATTCCTTAGAATTTCCTATATGTAAGATTTTGCCATTTTAGAATACAGATTGATTTACATCTTTCTTTCCAATCTGGATGCCTTTTATTTCCTTTTTTTACCTGATTGCCTTAGCTAGAACCTGTAGTACTATGTTGAATAAAGAGGAGAGTGTGAACATCTTTGTCTTATTTTCAATTTTACATGATAGTTTTCAGTCTTTCACCATTAAATGTGATGATTAGTTTAGTTTTGGGGGGTTTTTTGTTTGTTTGTTTTTGTTTTTGTTTTTTGGGTTTTTTTTTTTGCAGATACCCTTTATCAGATTCAGGAAGTTCCATTCTATTTCTAGTTTGTTGACTATTTTTCTTATGAAAGGGTGTCGGGTTTTGTTTAGTTCTTTTTCTGTGTCTATTGAGATAATCATGTGGTTTTGTCCCTTATTCTATTGATATGGTATGCTACATTAGTTGTTTTTTTAACGTAAGCTAACCTTTCTTCCTGGGACAAATCCCACTTGGTTGGGATATATAATCATTTTTATATGTTGCTAGATTCAGTTTGATAATATGACATTGAGGAATTTTGAGTTTATATTCATAAGCATGGTTTCCTTTAGTTCTTTGAACATATTTATAATAGCTGCTATGAAGTCTTTGTCTGCTAAGTCCAACATCTGTGTCCTCTCAAAGGCAGTATCTGTGTGTTATGACTCCCATTTGTCTGTTTCTTTGTATGCCTTATAATTTTTTGGTTGCAAACTGTACATTTCCATTATAGCAACTCTAGAGATTGATCCAGACTGGTTCCAGAGCTTGTTGTTTCTCTTGTTGTTTGCTTGTTTATTTGGTTAGTGAGTTGGCCACACCAATTCAGTAAAGTCTATTTCCCGCACAATGTGCAGCCTCTGAGGTCCCTCTTCAGAGGGTATAGCTTTGGCAGGTACATTGTCATCCTGACTCCTTCTTAGGATGGCAGTGGTTTTAGTCAGCTTCTCTGTGACAATCTCGTTCTTTCATCTCCCTATCAAGCTTTTGGCTGGTTTGCCTTTATTGATATTACACCCAGCTGTTAGCTTCCACTAATTGGCAACCGATTGCCCAGTGTTTTTGACAATGCCCTACGGCGTAAATTGCCTCACAGTCTGAGCTAATTTTTTTTTTTCTTAAGCAATAAAGATTTATTTCTCACAGGTCTGGAGGTTGAGAAGTCCAAGATCTAGGTGTGGCTAATTTTTAAAAAAAATAATTTTCACCAGTTATGGTTGTTTCATTAAGGACACTACACAGGGAGCTCCTCATGGAAGTGCTCTGATATTAATTTTTAAAGTCAATATGATGCAATTAAAGGAGATAAAAGGCATACTTATGCATATAGGATGATCAGGACACAGAAATTGTTATTTTTAGTAACAAAATACTGGAAACTATTGAGCCATCTCTTTGTTTTAAAGAAAACAGGAGTCTGTAAAAGGGTTTAAAAGGAATCTGGCATTCCATTAATTATATCTTTAGGAAAATTTGGCTTCCTTTCTGGAGATTGAGCTGCTATAACAAGACAATGACTAATCAGAAGAGGTAGACCTTTTTACTCAGTCTTAACTGTCCTCACTGCTGAGCCCTGTAGCCAGGATCAAATATAAAAATGTGTTTGCCATGTTCTTTGTGACATCTAGTAAATCCTTCTGCTGGATCTTTTGTGCCTATTCCTCAACTGAGAATCAAATGATATAAAATGGGAAGTCAATGAACAAGCCTGCCCCAGTCCATTTTCTTTCTGTTGTGCTTAAAATGGGACTTACTAATAACCTCAAGTTTGGGTGAGCCTGCTGCTCTTAACCTAGGATTTTTCAGTGGTTACGCTGAACATGCGCTAATGTTGCTAAGAGGAGAGAAAAGTGTTTAAACTGCAAGTCTGGATCATTTGGAGGGACTTTGTGACCTGTGGACATAAACATTGGGTCCTGGGGTGAATTATACTTGCCTTTGGCTCACTGCAATAACTTTAATAGGAAAAAATTATTTAATGCTCAAATCCACAAGCATAAGGGATTTAAAATGTTTTTGGCCAACATTCTCTCATTTTGACATCATCAGAGTGCTTGTCCCAATGTGGAGCAAAGAAATAACCTGTTTGGAGAATGGTGAATGACATAATAAATAGTAGACACAGGTCCTGTGTGATCATGTCCTAATATCACATTGTTTTACTTAAACTTCAAGAGCAGAAGCCATAACCAAAACTCCTGATTGGAGTCCTGACAACTGAGGTAAGTAAGAGAGTTTAGTTTTTTATTGTTAATTAACCTTCCTGAGTTAGCATAGCTACCGAGCAATACCCCCCTTACTTCCCTTTCCCCCTTCTTTCTCCTGTGCCCTCTCACTGCCCCATTGACATCAGGCCAACTTTATCTGGGTACTCCCATCACTGCAGTCACACAAACTTATTTCCATTGTAGTTCCCCAACCTCACTTCCACACTACAGATAACGACATACAGCAGCTTGGGCCTTAGTTTAGTTTGCCTTTGAAATAAAATGTCTTCACTTTGAATTTAAAATAATTTTAAAATTCATGTCCTATGTTCCCTGGTAACAACAGAAAATGAAGCTCATTCATTGGTGCCAATGACGAGTACCCATGTCTTTGTATATGTAGTACCCTCTGCTTAGTCTGAAATGCCCTCCCCAGCTCAGTCCCCACCACTCCTGGCTGATTTCCACTCTCCTTCTCTAGGAACCTACAAACTCACCTCTGCTCCCCAAGCTGTTAGGTACCCATTCTCTTCACGTTTCCTCTTCCTCTGTACTCCTGCTTTATGCTCTGTTTATATAACAGCACATATTGCCCAGTATCATAGTTTATTTTCTTGCTGGTACGTTCATAAGGTTGGAAATGTAATTTCTTTGTCTCTGTGTTCCCTGCACCTACACATAATAGATTCTCAATGTCTGTTGACACTAAACAATACGACTTTGCTTCATTTTTTTTTAATCTATCAGAAAAAGGCTCAGCATTTGCTTTACTTGATCAGGATTTCCTAAGAATGGACTTGTTGTTTAATTCTTAAAATGTAAAGTAGCTCACTGTTAATACAAAAAACACGTCAAAGAAGATGTTTGTTTTAATGAACCATCAATGGAGAGTTCCATTAAGCAGAAGAGTGATGTCGTGCGGGGCGGCCTGTGGGGTCTCTGGTCCCGCTCCCCACATAAGAACCCCAGGACATGGTGAGGCCAAAAAGGAACACCCACGGAGCCATAGATAGGGGAGTCATACCACTATATTCTCGCTGGCGGCTGGGTTGGAGACACAGGAAGCAGGAGCCACACTATCTGCAACCTGCCATCCACTTCTCTCTGTGAACCAACCTCACATGCTAGCTGCAATCTGCCGTGCTAACCACAATCCACGCTTGCTGGCTCAGCCACCATCTTCTTGCTAGCCCCCCATTTTCTGCTAGCATAGCCACAACAGTTATATCAGTGGCCAATGGCTCACTGGTTACAGCTGATGGCCAACTAGCCACAGCTGATGGCCATCCAATCACAGTTGATGGCCATTTACTACCAAAGCAAGCACCTTTCCACATGAGGGCGAGAGCCTGGAAACTGCACTCCTGGCTCTGTCCCCACAAGTCAACAATAAAATAAATTATAAAACATTTACTTAATGCAAGTCACTAAATAGTGAGAGGTCTAAGAAACCTCAACATAATTAACTCCAATGGGGTTAATTGGTGCCAGGCACTGTGCTCCCTTCTTTTCATGAGAGTTACAACCCAGATAGAATATCAGGATATACACCAATAAAAAGGAAAAAAAATGCAGTTATGTGACAGTAAATGAAGAATAATTGCAACAGCTCCTGAATACTACCTTGTCTTCTTTGGGAACCACAAGGACCCACATATGTCTAGCTAGACAGAAAGGCACAAAGTTGACGAGCAAAATGATGTTGAAAGAGCCTCCATCAAAACATAGAAACTTCATTTAGAAGTGTCATTGTTCAATGACATTTGCACATTAAGTATGCTGTCATTAATAGCAATCCACCATCCAATGTAAGCTACCCTCCAATTTGAAATGGCAAACCTGTTCTTGAGGATGGAATATTCAGTTGAAAATGTAAACCTTTCTAATAAATTTTCCCTGCTCCAGCAGTTCACCCACCCCAGCATTCTAGTTCAATAATCTAGTCCTCTGTAATCGCCTCTGGAGTGAACCCCTCACCCCCATAACGTTACCAACCCTTCTCCACCCACAGAGGACCAGCTCATTTCTCTACCACTTCGACCTGCTTCCCACTGGACTCAAATATTTTCATATGGAATTTCTGCTGACCTTGAATTAAACCACCTCCTATCTGGGGCCACAGAGAAGTCAGGAGGAAAAGCAGAGCTCAGGGTCTATAATGATGCCTGGCTGTTTAATCACAGCACAATATCAACTGGAACAGCACTCCAGACAGAGATAAAGCTGCCTGTTCGTTCACCTGCACATTGTACTTATCACCCTGCGACTTGAGCACGAGATATTTTACTGCCTTGGTATGGCTTGCTATTCCAGATAATAGCAAATCAGGCAATAATTAAATCAGCAATGGGCTCCAAACACTGAGATGTTTCAAGCAAAACTACCATACTCATTAGGTGCCTTGGCAGTAGGAATCTTACCTTTTAAGTACTTTTTGGCACTTAGAAAATTATAGGTATGCAAAAATATTACATTATTTTATTTAATATTTAAATAGTTTTACGTTGGCTTATGTCCACTTAATATTAAAATCAATCTTAGTGTGATAGGAAGGAAGCTGGTGAAACCAAACAAGCAGAGCGAGTCTTTATTTTCTCTTTGCCTTGTTAAACCTGTGACCTGAAAGTTTAGTTCAGCTTGCTTGCTGAGCAATTCGTTTACTCAAATCAAACACAACTCCTAAGGAAGTGACTCTTATTTTCCCTAACTTGGAATCTTTCAACTAGAATCATAGGATGGTAGAATTTACTAGCTGGAAATTACTTTATGTCATCTAGGACAGTTTACTCAAACTTGAGCATGCATAGAAATTAGTGGGGATTTTGTGAAAATGAAGATTCTGATTTAAAAGGTCTAGGATGGGACCCAGAGTTTGCATATCAAACCAACTTACATGATGCTGATTCTGCTGGTCCACTGATGATAATTTGAGGAGCAAAAAGTCTAGGCCTCATTTTACGAATGAGGTCCAGAGAAGTGAGATGATAGTGGTTTTATCATTGTTCCAATGTTTTTCATTCTTTAACATAATTTTTAAGTACCATGAATTTGAAACAGGCACTAAGTGATTCCTGATAGATGAGGAAAAACATTAACCTCAGAAAATTCTCGGTTTTGTCTTTGTTTTCCATGATCTAACCACATGCTAAAATGTTATCTGCAGTCATTGTTATTAGAGAATCACTTTAGCCCACACATGATTTGTTCTTATCGTGATAAATTAAAAGGCTCATTGTGTTCCCGTAGAGGCATAACAGTGTACTGAGTATCATGTCATGACTTACTCATTCTTTCTCATTCAGCAACCTTTTATTTAGTCTAAACTTTATCTTAACTCAGTCAAACACCTCCAAGGTTTCTGGTTAGGTTTTGCAAGGCACTGTTCAACATGAGGCTAAATTATTCCATCTCCGTCCTTCACCTCATAACCAGAAAGAAAGCTTGAGATAAGAAGAGAAACAGGATGTCTTTCTCTACTTTCTGACTCAGTAATTTAAAACTACAACTTGGAGTTCCCTTGAGACTCAGTTTAATTGACTAGGCTCTTGGGGGAGTTCTGCCGAACTTTTTTTATCCTTTTAATACAATTTTTTAAACTTAATAGTAATTTTAAGAAATATTTAAATATGTGTTATATGTATGTATGTATATACTAATTATGAAGTCTCTAGTCCATCTGTTCCTCTAGGAAGGCAAGTAGAGGATCACGAGAAAATGAGAGAAGGTACTTCTCCTTTAGAGCGTCTCACCATGAGCATCTAAGAGGAAGTTGTCTTATCTATGGAAGAGGGAAAACAGAATGAAACTTAGCTTCTTATTTTAAAAATGAATTATCTAAACACACAAATAACATCAAGAAATATCTGTTCCGTGTCTAGTAGCTACAAGACTCTATATTTCATACTATAAAGTGTAAAAATCTAAATTTTTCCCCTGAGTCTACTTGGGGTAGTCTAGTTAGAAAGGGCACACATAAACCTATGATAAATAACAATTCCATATTATATAACAAACCAAAGCAATAGGACAGTACAAAACAGACTGCTAATTTTGTGGAAGAGCAAGTAAGATCTATTGAAATTCAGAGAAAGGAGTAATTATGTACAGTTAGGGTGGAGATTGTTTTTTAATTTTTAATCTCTGATAGTGGTTATCTTAGAAGATAAGTGTGGTATGAAACAGAAGCATTGTCTTTCATCTGGAAAGGATGTTATCAAGGACTAACTGAAAAATGCTTTATCAAGGACTAACTGAAAAAACTTCTTTGTTAACTTATAATAGAAAGTAAGTTCAAAGAGACTTGAGACCCTCTGGAAAATTTACATGAGATAGGCCACAGGCTGCTATTTAGCCTTCCAAGGCCTGCTTTTCCTTACTGGCAAATGAGGGGGTCCATGATCTCAAAGACCCATTCCAGTCAAGGACTGTAAGATTCTGGGACCTCTTGGAAATGACTGGTTTGAAAAATTCTCTAGACCGTGAGCTTCATGTATAAAAGTTCTTATACCTAACAAAGTCTGTGGCACTTGGCATTAGGAATCTCCAATCAGCTTTTCATCCATGGAATATGTTTGTTGAGCTCCACAGTAGACATGAAGGTAGGCATACAAAAAAAGTTTCTCTCAAGGAGCTCACAGGAGTAGACATGGGTCAACGTTTATTTAAAAACATGTGGTAAGGCCCAAGATAATTCAATGGGGGAAAAGAGTTTTTGTTTTAACTAATGATGCTGGAACAATTGGATATCCACATACATACAAAGGACCCCTACCTAAACCACTTACAAAAATTAACTCAAAATGGATCAAAGATCTAAATGCGAGAGGTAACATTATACAACTATTAAAAGAGAACATAGCAGTAAACGTTTGTGACCTTGCATTAGGCAGTGGTTTCTCAGATTGACACCAAAAGCACAAACAACAAATGAAAAAATAAATTGAACTTTATCAAAATTTAAATGCTGGTATTTCAAAGGACATCATCAAAAAGTGAAAAGTCATTCCATAGAATGGGAGAATACATTTGGAAATCATATATCTGGTAAGGGACTTGCATTCTTACATATATATGATATATATATCATATATATGATATATACGTATTATATATTCACATTTATATATACGTATATATATCATTATATATAAATGTGAATATATAATGTATATATATACATATCATTATATATTCACTTTTTGATGATTTATATCTATCTATCTATCTATCTATCTATATATATATATAGATAGATAGATATATTCATTCTAAGATATATATATATATCTTAGAATGAAACAATGAAAAGACAAACTTCTTTTTGTTGGCAAAGGATTTGAATAGACATTTCTCCAAAGAAGACATACAAATGGCCAATGAAAACGTGAAAAATATTCATCATTAGTCATTAGGGAATACAACTCAAAATCACAATGAGATACCACTTCACACTCACTAGGTTGACTTTAATTAAAAGACAGATAATAATTAGTGTTGATAAAGATGAGCAGAAATTGGAACCCTCATACACTGCTGGTGGGAATGTAAAGTAGTACAGTTGTGTTAAAAGCAGTTTGACAATTCTTCAAGATGTTGAACATAGAGTTAATATATGACCCAACAATTCCACTCCTGGTTATATAACTAAGAAGATTAAAAGCATATGTCTACACGAAGACTAGTACATGAATGCTCATAGAATCATTATTTGTAATAACTAAAAAGTGAAATCAAACCAAATATCCATTAACCGAAGAATGAATAAACAAAATGTGGTTTATCCACAACATAGAATAGTATTCATCTATAAAAAGGAATGAAGTACTAAAACATATTACAATGTGGGTGAACCTTGAAAACGTTAAGCTGAGTAAAGGAAGCCAGACACAAACAGCTACATGATGTGTGATTTCATTTGTATGAAATGTCCAGAATAGGCAAATCCATAGAGACAGAAAACAGACTAGTGGGTGCTAGTGGTTGCAGGAAAGGGGGAATTGGGAAATGGGAAATGATTGCTTAATGATCATGGAGTTTCTTTTGGGGTAATGAAAAGATTCTGGAATTAGATAGTGGTGATGGTTATACAACACTATGAATATACACTGTGTTGTACACTTTAAGCAAATGAATTTTATATTAAGTGAATTATATCTCAATCGCTTGGTAAATACTATTAGAGGAGTATAAACAGAGTTCTGTGGGAGCAGCTGACTCTTATCTGAGAGAGGCTGTGAAGGCTGAAGGAAGAAAATGTTGAGCAGAATCTGAAGAATACTGTCAGATGACGATAGTGCGTGGAGAGAGTCAGCATATGAAACAGGCCAGAACATGTATTTTGGAGTTAGACTTTGGCTTCAAAGCTGGTCTTGCCACATACTAGTTGTGTGACCTTAGATATGTTATTTAATCCCACTAAAATGAGTATCCCCATCAGCAAAACGGAGGATAATAATACCTACTTTATGGGTTTGCTGTGCAAATTAGATAGGATACTGTGTAGAACACTCAATAAGTATTCAACAAGGGTAGCTTCTTTTTCTCCATGGAACCTCTTCTTTTTGCTATTTTTAGATGGAATTAATGTTGAGTGTAAAGGTACAGCAATGAAAAGGCCAAGTTTGTGGTGGGATGGTGAGAAATTCAATGAAGCTTAAGTATAAAGGCAGTTGGAAGCAGAGGAAGGTATTTTATAGTCAGAAAATAAAGACTCTGTAAGCCTAGGATGGAGCTTTGGATTTAGTCCTATGATTTAGTCCTAAATCAGCTGAAATTTTAGGGAGAAGAGGAATTGAAGATATTTGTTCTTTAAATGAGGGCAGAAAAAAGGGTGGCCCAGAATAGATAAGAATCATAGGTCTGGGACCTCAGGAGAGTATGCAGATTCCTAACTTCATTAAGTGTTAACCCAAGGCCTGCATCTTAGAGACACTTGATACATCCTTTTGCTGATACTGAGTTGCTAATGATTATATGACAACAGATTTTCTATATTTTAATTGCTTGCACCACCAAGTATTTTGATAAAAACCACACTTTAGATGATTCCAGCAAAAGAACGTGCTTATTGCGGAGAGCACTGCAATCTCCAGTCTGAGTAGTATGTGGCAAAATTGAAAGCCTTTGTTCTTATTTTGACTTAAGCAGGTTATATAACTTGCTCTGTATTTATTTCCCTTTCAGAGAGCAAATGACGACAACTTTAACCTAACTGACTTCAAAATATTACGAAAATAAATAAGCATTTCAAAGCTTTTTGAAGTTTATTGATGGAAAAATACTCTTTAAATCCGAAATCTCACTATGTAAATAGTAAATTATTATTCTTTTCTTGAATCAATTTTTAGTGTTCCCCCCTCTGGTCTTGCCCTTGAACATTTCTACAATTACAACAAAAAAAACCTTCTGAATTCTTTCTGAAAAAAAAGTCCCTGGAGAATATTGCAGTCAGAGTAAACTTTAAACACATGCACGTAATGCATTGCAGTTATAAAACACTTTGGCAAATAAATCACATTTAGGTTAATTGATTTCTACCAAAAGCTAATCTGGTAAAGATTACTGCTATTCTTGCTTTAGTGATGATGAACTTGGTATTCAGAAAGGTTAAATGAATTGCTGAAGAGCATTGGCTGGAAATGGGCAGGAACCAGTGCTGAAACCCGGTTTTTAACTCCAAATTTCTGGCCCTGCCTATCTTCCAGCATTGAACTAGACAAAGATTCTTGCAAAAACACACACGCGCACACACACACACACACACACACACACACACGCATTTAATTACCTACAAAATATTCCATGCTGTTACAAAGAATAGATTGCTTCTGGGATCTTAAATATACGTATTAAGATTGAGGAAATTTATTGTAGATTGAGATTAAATAGTATGGTACCAGATAAGAGAAAATTATCATCTTCTACATGTTTTTTCCCATAAAACTACTTCAAATAAGTAACCTAAGCATTACTCAAAATATGTTAATATTACACAAATTATTTGAATAAAACTAGGTATAGATTAAATCATCATAGCAAAAATCATTCTGAAATCAATGTATATCATACTATGCTTTGTATAAGTATATAGTGTATTTAAAATACCACATAGTAATAATGGTTTTTATCTTTCATCTGAAGAATTTAATCAGGAAATAAACCTTCATAATACCTAAATAAGCCTAGAAATGTATTAAAAACATGCTTTTCTGCTATATTTTATGATATTTTGACATCTTGGTGGCCTTCCTGACACAGAGAGAGACTGTCCATCCTGGAGCTAGCTAATTCCTAGAGACAGCAAATGACTCTCCTGTGAACTTCTTTGTCATATGCAAACCAACCAATCCAAAACTCATATCCACAACAATGTCCTTTACCTAACTGTCACACACCAAGCCAATACCTGCCCTAAATCACTCCAGGGCCAGGTATTGGACAACTAGAAACCACCTTTGTAGATTAGAGCCTGCCAAAATTACTCAAACTATTCAATCTCAAATTGGTCAAACTTTCCTATACTGTTCCACCCATTCCTTCCTGCAGATACCACAATAAAGGCTCTGGACCATTCTTTTTCTTGCACTCCTTCTGCTTCTGACTGACCCTGGTATTTCCCCATGTAGCCCTGCATATGGTGTGGCATGCCCCCTTCTTTTGGGAACTGTAAATACTAAACTCTTCTTTCAAAGGCAGATGTCCCTACGTCTGTCACCTTACCATACCTGATTAAAATAAATCCCAGGTACAAATCAAAAGACAAGTGTGGTATTGTTTCTGAACTACGAGTAAATAAAGACCTGAAGAAAAAAGAAGGGAATGCTCCTTCCATCATGCACAGGAAGTGAAAGTTCAAATACACTTCTTTTCAGTACATTACGTACAAGTTTATTTATTCTTCCAACACTTATTTATTGAGAGCTTCTTATCTGCCTGGCACCATGCTACGCGCTGAATGTACAGTAATGAACAAAACAGGTTTGGTCCCTGCCCTTGTGAGAGTCACAGGTTAGAGAGAAAAAATAGGCAAGAAAACAAGTGAACAAACACATAATTAGAAACTGTAGTACCTGGTCCAACGGAAATAAATATGGTGTAGTGAATAGAGAATAATGGTGGGGAGGACTCCATAAATTGATCAGGAAAAATCCATCCAAAGAAATGACATTCATGCAGAAAATTAAAGGAAATAAGGAACTAGATTTACCAAGTATGGGAAAGAATATTCCAGGGTTGTGTGGAAGGCCCCAAGGTCAGCAAAGTTTGGTATGTTTGAGGAACTAAGAGAAAACCATGCACACTGACATGGAAAGATACACTGTTAAGTGAAAAAGTTTGCAGAAGAGTATGTATAGTCCAATACCATTTTTGATAAAAGAGATACTGTGGGGACAGAGCTAGGAGTGCAGTTTCCAGGCTATCGCCCTCATGTGGAAAGGTGCTCACTTGGGTAGTAAATGGCCATCAACTGTGATTGGATGGCCATCAGCTGTGGCTAGTTGGCCGTCAGCTGTAACCAGTGAGCCATTGGTCACTAATGTAACTGCCGTGGCTATGCTAGCACCAGATGGGGGGGCTAGCAAGAAGATGGTGGCTGAGCTAGCAAGGGTGGAATGTGGGTTGCGGATTGCAGAGAAGTGGACGGCAGGTTGCAGATAATGTGGCTTCTGCTTCCTGAGTCTCCAACCCAGCCACCAGCGAGAATATAGTGGTATGACTCCCCTATTTATGGCTCCGTGGGTGTTCCTTTTTGGCCTCACCATATCCTGGGGTTCTTATGTAGGGAGCAGGAGCTGAGACCCCGCATGACACCCTGCATGACAGATACATACACTTTCATGTATGTCAGTGCATGAAAAATGAAGAAAAATATACAGTAAGCTCTTAATAATGATTATTTGAGGGCATGGAAAGAGTGGATTATAGTGGACTTCCACTTTTTACTTCATATATATTTCTGTATTATTTAAATTTTTGCACAATTTTGTATTCAGGATTTACTAAAGCTATATATTAAAATCAAATTCTGTATCTTTTATGCTTGTATCTCATAACTTTTCCCTAAAATTTCATCCCTGTTCACTAGATTCGCTTGTTTTCTATAATATATTTTGTTCTGCCTCCTGTTACCTCTGGCATTTTATGTGTTTATGAGAGATGTATCTATCATAAATAGATCATCGCAATTAAGATTTATACATTAGGAGCATCCAGGCAAAAATTTATTCTCAGATACTGTCCCTAAATATTTTAAAATACAGATGCAAATTAAAAAATGTATAATGTTAACTAACTTTCAAAAGTAAGGACTGCTTTATAATTTTTAAAAAATCATAACATTTGAAAGCAGGAGGATTATTTTCCTTTACTTTTAGCATAATAATATGGGGCAAAATCACACAAAAAAGTGAACAATAAGAATAGCTGTGCTTAGTGAGCATTGCTCTACTATGCTCTATAATGTGTATACATTATTTCATTTTTAAATTTAACTTCAGAATAATTTTGTGGTAAATATCCCTATTATTCAGATTAGGAAATGGGATTAGAAAGGTTAAGTAACTTCATTCAATGCATATTTATTAAGCACTTAATGTTTTAAGAACTGGGAATACAGCCCAGTGAACAAAACGTGGAACTTACATTCTGGAGGTTGATGGGAGTAGTGATTAAATAAACAAATATGCACATAATATAATGTCTGGTGCATTGCAGTGCCATGTGGGCTAGAGAAAGACAAGTGATGTGGGCTAGGGAAAGACAGTGTTAGGAAGGCCATGTTGGGTAGGTGGTAAGTAGGGAGTGTTCTCTGAGCAGAGTCCTGAATGAAGTAAAGAAGTGACATCTGTGGGAAAGTCACTCCTAGCTGGGGAACAGCAAGTACAAAAGAGGAAAAGCAAGGAGGTCAGTGCGGCTGGAGCAGAGTAAACAAGAGAAAAACTCCGGGCTCTCTGCTAAGTGTAATGGGAAGCCATTGGAGGATTTGAGAAGTGTAAATCAGTGATCTGATTTACAGTTTTAAAATCTTACTTAAGTTGTTGGGTGGAGAACAGATCGTAGAGGAACAAGAATAGAGAAGCGGGGTGACTTGTCAGGAGCCTATTGCAGTGGTCCAGGAGAGAGACAATGGTGGCTGGGCCTAGGCTGATAACAGTGGAGGTGGTGAGAAGTGTCAGATTTGGTTTACATTTTGATTTCATGCATGTTTATGGTAGTGTGGCCAGAGATGAGGTTATAATTTGAAGGTGGAGCAGACAGGATTGCAAGAGATCACACAGCTAGCAAGTGGAAGAGCCAGAATTTGTAGTTAAATTTGTCTGATTCTAAAACCCTTCTTATAAGAACTCTTCTAGGCTGCCACAATGCTAAGCAAACACTAAATATAAAAGCAGAATGGAAGTGAAAGTACATAGCATCTTTAGGTGTTTATTGAGCACCTATATACTTGAAGTAAGGCTTTGCGGCACAAGGCAAAAAACTAGACTGGGAGGGTAGGAAATCAGAGTTTAAATTCATCTTTTGCCATGGATTCTTCCTCAGCGTGGATCACGTGGCTTCTAGTGACCTAGGTACTATACAGCACCTAGGGAGATACAGCAGACTATGTACAGTACCGCCCACAGGTATACAAAGGAAGATAAGACAGATAAGCATATGATTAACATACTGATTATTGCTAAAGTACATGAGAGGTGGCAGGACTAGAGATTGTCTTTTCAGTTTCAATCATATTTGGTTTAGTAAAAGTATTTGGTTTTGGTATATTACTTTCAAGGAAAAGACAAAGCAAGTCTACACATTGTGTCATTCCAATTTACAGGGTATTCTGGAATTGTATGCCTCATTCATTCGTATATTCAAGCACGCATTCCCTCAACAAGCATTGAAAACTTATTGTATATTAGGCATACTCAATAAAATCTACTGAGCAAATCTAGGTAAAGAAAGACCTTGATAAAAAGTTAAAGAAAGAAAAAGAGGACTTTTTTTGTAGATTTTTACATGTTAATTTTTAAGACTTTACAACAATCTTGTAAGGTGTTGTTGTCCCCTCTTTTTTCACATTATAAAACTAAAACTTGAAGCAGTTCAATCACTTCCCAAGGTGGCTCACTTGGTAATGTAGTGAGCCCAGTAATCAAATCTGGGTCTGCTGGACTTTTTGTCTCCAACATAGGATCCTATGAGGACAGTCACTGGCTAGGTGGGGCGTAGGACATGGTGTGCTGTGTTAACTACCCTGAAAGTGTCCAGCACAGGGTGATCAGTGACATAGAACAGAGGTCAGCAGACTTTTTCTGTAAAGGGACAGACAGAAAGTGGACCATTGTCGTGTCTGTTGAAACTACTCAGCTCTGCCCTTGTAGCACAAAAGCAGCCATAGACAACACATAAATGAATGAGTGTGTATATGTTCCAGTAAGACTTTATTTGTGGACACTGAAATTTAAATTTCATGTAATTTTCACTTGTCACAAAATATTCTTATTTTTCCCCCCAATCATTAGAAAATGTACAAACCATTCTTAGCTTGAGAGCTGGACAAAAACAAGTAGTGGGCTATATTTGGCCTGTAGGCTTGTGTTAGTCCGTTTGGGCTTGTGATACAGTGATTTATAATTAAGAAATATATCTTAGGTCTTCGACCCCATTACTGGCAAAACTCCTAAAACCCTTGCAATTTCCTAAGAGATAAGGGCCATAAAGTTGTCTTTTGTCACGTTAATGAGGTGACTTTTGGACCCCTACTTAAGGGTTCGAGTTGATTGGCAGGAGGACCTTGCAGTCCCATGCCTCCCCCACCCCACGCCTGCCTCCACAGAGGGGAGAGGGACTGGACGTTGAATCAATGGCCAATGATTTAATCAAACATAACTATATAATGAAACCTCCGTCAGAACCCCAAAAGAAAGGGTTGTGGAGAGCTTTTGGGTTGGTGAACCCATGGAGGTGCCGGAGAGTAGCGTGCACGGAGAGGGCATGGATGATCTGTGCTCCTTTGCACACTCCTTGCCCTATGCAGCTCTTCTATCTGGCACTTCCTGAGTTATAGCCTTTTATAATAAATCGGTGATCTAGTAAGTAAAGTGTTTTTCTGAGTTTTGTGAGCTGCTCTAGCAAATTAATTGAACCAGAGGAGGGGTCGTGGGAACCTCTGATTTATAGCTGGTAGGTTAGTAGCACAGGTAACAACCTACACTTGGTACTGGAGTCTGAAGTCCAAGGAGAGGGTCATTGAAATCTCCAATCTGTTGCTTATTGGTCAGAAGTACAGGTAATAGCCTGGGCTTTCGACTGGCGTCTGAAGTGTAGCCCAGGGGACAGTCTTGTAGGATTGAACCCTTAATGTGTGGAATCTAACCAGTTAGATAGTGTCAGAATTGAGTTGAATACTTGGATACCCTGCTAGTAATCCAAGAATTGTTTGTTGGTGTGGGAACCACCGTCAACCTCCCCATATTGGAAGTTGGGTCTCAGGGCACCCTAAAGAGGGCTGCTGTAACAAATACCATAGACTGGTGGCTTAAACAACAAATAAATATTTCTCCCAGTTCTAGAGCCTGGAAGTCCAAGATCAAGATGCTTGTCAGATGTGGTATCTGGTGAGAGCCTTCTTCCTGCTTTGCAGAGGGCTAACTTGTTGCGGTATCTTCACATGGTAGAGAGAGAGAGAGAGACATCTCTCTCATGTCTCTGTTTATAAGAGCACTAATCCCATTTATGAAGGTTCCACTTTGATGACCTAATTACCTCCCAAGGGCTCCAAATCCCCATCACATTGGGGATTAGGGCTTTTACATATTTAGGAGAAACACAAACATTCAGTCCATGGCAGTTTCTGAGAGAAACCCTGGCATCCTTGAAGAGCTCTGAGATCACTCTTCTCTATAGGCCAGAACTTACATAGGGAACTGCAACCACTGAATTGGGAAACCTAAATGCCATAGGAGTAATTGGGTGGCAGGGGCCAAGTGGCAGGACAGTGACACACTACCAAAAAATTTATACTGTTAATCTTTCTCCAGCCTTCACCTAAGGGACCTTCAAGCTTTTACCAGGGTAACTGTGCACAGGGGAAAAGGAAACAATCAGACCTTTTGGGGACTACTGGACGCTGGCCCTGAACTGACACTAATTCTAGGAGACCCAAAACATTCCTGTGGTCCACCAGTCAGAGTAGGGATTTATGGAGATGAGGTTATCAGTCAGGTTAGGGTTAGGGTTGAAATTCTGAAATGTTTCTAGAAAGCAATACTGGTCTGACTTTACCTAACACATTCTGACTTGTAAAGACAATCTGTACAAGGTGACAATATAAATAATAGACCTTAGATAGTCAAGGGAAAGAGAGACGAAAAGGAACAATTTTGGCCCGTTTATTCCAAACAGTTCTTTGAATTACGCATTTTCCATCTTAGGTATAACACTGCTTTCTTCACTTTTGTTTTTCTAAACAAAAATTTCAGCAATACCAATGGACAGTTGATTCTTGAGAGTTGAATGACAATGACATCATATGAGCATGTCAAAAAAGAAAGAAAAAGTAGTAATATCTTATTTTTAAGCATCTACAGGGACTTTCAAAGGGGACTTTCTCAGTGAGTTCTCTTAGGAGGAGTAGGAAGGGCACTGTTCTCAGCGAGGAAAATAAGGTAAAGAACCAATGTTATGAGATGAGAAAAGGAAGGGACAATTTAGCTTACATAGGAGGTGTTCTATTCCCCTCCCTAGGGAGACTCTGGAACACAAGATTTCTAAGATTAAGTGTACTTTTCATTAGACCGTATTACACTTTATGATGGATTTCTGTCAGTGCTTTATTTCTCAATTCTTGAAATTAGTGTGACTCCACCATCTTAAGGAACGCAAGAAGAAGACATTGTTGTGATCATTACACTTTTTTCTGTGAAAGGCAGTGAAGGTTTATTATTTCTTGAATTTAGGGTTTCCAAAGCACTTAATGGATGTTTCAGAACACTTACTAGATTGTACAGATGTCTCTGTAAAACCCACTCCACACTCCAGATTAAGACTTCTTAGAAGAAAGAGCCTTTTTTTTTTTTTTAACTTTCATTTATTTTAAGTGTGTTTTTCCAGGACCCACCGGCTCCAAGTCAAGTAATTGTTTCGATTTACAGTAATTGTGGAGGGCGCAGCTCACAGTGGCCCATGTGGGAATCAAACTGGCAACCCTGGTATTACAAGCATTGCACTCTAACCATCTAAGCCAACTGGCCACCCCAGAAAGAGACTTTTTATACTCATCTTTATATGTTTGTCTCATCCTGCCACACAGTAGTTGTCATATATACATATATATGTACATGTGTATATATATATATATATGTACATGTGTATATATATATATGTATATGTGTATATATATATATATATATATATATATATATATATATAGCAACATTAGTAAACTGGTAGCCGTTCCTTGTTTGCAAACATCATTAGCAAATAAGGTGGCCCTCTGCAAACCAGGAAGAGGGCTTTCTCCAGACACCACATCTGACAGCACCTCTAGAACTGGGAGAAATAATTGTTGTTTAAGCCACCTAGTCTATGGTATTCTAGTTTTGTAATCCTAACTAAGCACTTAGTAAATTCATGTCAAAGACATGAATGATATTCGCGGGATAATCAGGATGATTCTTTAACCCTTTCCTCACTGGCATCCAGAACACCATCTCTGAGCCTGAGAGAAGTTCTGCTAGTTCCTACCCTCAAACTCCAATGTGTCCCAGGCAACAAGCCTTGCAGTCACCAGAGCATAATCGTTTCCCTCTGAGACCTAAGCATCCAATATTCTTGGTATTTTCTTTCATCTCACTCTTTACAGTTTGAATAGGCTTTAGTATTTATATGTTTTTCAAATTTTTAATTTAACAGTCTAAGCAGAACTTTTCATATCTTGATTACAGACCCTTCCCCAAGAGCAAGAAGACCTTAGGCAAGAGAAAGCGAGGGTTGGAAGTGAGACACAGGTATTTAAATTGGGGAAACCTGGTCACTTCCCAGAATGAGCAGAGCCAGAGTTTGGAGGGGGGTTTTGGAAGCTGATGACCCCACGTGACCTCTGGGGCCCAGGGGCTGAGCCGACCCCGCCCCTCCGCCCGCCGCCGGGGGGCGCATGCGCAGCCCGTATTAGTGATGGAGGAGAGAAGATGGCGGAAGCGGAGTGAGTGACTTGCTGGTGACTGATGTCGTAACGGGGGGCGAGTAGGGGCAGCGACACATCCCCAGGGGGAAAGCTCAGGGCTCTTTCGCGGGCAGTGCGGGGAAAGGGAGACCCCAGAGCTTCCTTAGTGTGGAGGAGCCCGCTTGGCCCGTGTCGGGGGCGGAGGCGAACTGTAAGGGTCCAGTTAACCTCCAGGCGGGAGCGCCCCTTCAACCGTCTGGTCCCGGATCAGCGGAGCCCTGCGCGCAGGGTCACCCTTGGGACCCTGGCCGCTGGGGTCTTCCGGGGGATGAGCTACTGCAGGCCTCTCAGGCGCTGTCATTCCTGCAAGTGGGCCCCGCGGGCAGCCTTGTCACGGCTGCCGGCGCCGGGGGCCGCGGAGGCTGGGTAGGGCTGGGCGGGTACTGCCAGGCCTCCTTCGCGCTCCTCTCTTCCTGATCCCGGCGCCACCCCACCCCTCCGTGGGAGAACCCGAGACGTGGGGTTGTTTACCGCCCTCCCCCGGGAGGCGTGGAGGTGGTGTCCCAACGCCGGCCTTAGGGCGGCGGGGGCTCCTGCGGGTCTGGTCAGCCTGAAAACACTCTGGAAGGAAAGATCTTCTTTCCCTTGGGTCTCTGGCTGCAGTTGATGCCTCCCTAGAGGGGCCACATTCTTGTGTGGCCGTGTGATGGTATGCTTAGTTAGCGACGCAAACTTAGCGTTTCCTGGGTAGGCCTCTGATGTACCAGGACTGCCGGCTGTGTTTTGCAGGCATTACTCTGCATAGACAGCGGAGTTACAGAAATTGTTCTTTTGTGCCAGGTATCCAAATGCATTTCAATGGTCTGGCCGGTTCCACTCACCGATGTTTAGACTTGTGCCTACAATTCGGATTCTCTGTGATCCTATTTGGTTAGTTACTAAACTGCTTACCATTGAGTTTGGGTTTGAGGATGTGGCTGAGCAGAATAGCACTCTAAAAGAATGTAAGCTGGCTTTGTGCATATCATTGGTACGCAGTTCAGACGTGTTATGACAGCCAGTAATTTGGAAAAAGTTTACCTTATCGACCACTAAGTCTGTAGGATGAACAGTTAACGTGTGATGCTGTGATTTGATGATTGGAAGGCAGCTTGAAACATTATTTTAAAAAAACCTACAGAGAAGCATAAAGGTGAATGAGTCATTTACTAATAAAAAGTAAGGGAAGAGTTAGTCCCCTCCCACACTTTTTTCCTTTCACTTTTCTATTTATTAAGTTGAGATTTTTTTTTAAACATTTGATTCCTTGAAGAGCGTATAAATATTTACATAAATGATACAAAGAACAAAGAAAACTTGTACATAAAAGGACACCATATGGGAATAGTGTATGCATGTGCAATTAGTACCAAATTCCTTTGTCTTTTGGTGAAGTAGAAAGTGTTCTTGTTACCTTTTGTCAATGCTGCTAATGTGAGGTGGGTTAGATTTTGTTTCCCAGAAGAAAAGACTGATAAGAAAGGCAGATAAAACCAGTAAATTCTCAAGTGTGCTTTTCACCATTGTGGTGCATTTCTAACCCTACAATTACTTGTAGTTCTAGCTTTTTAACAATATGGAGGCCCTGAAAATTGACTTAAAATAAAATATTGTTTGAATTTATTCAGATACAGATTCTGTATTTAGTGGAATTTTGTACCATAACAGTGAAGTGAGTTTGTAGTAGTGGAGGGGAAAAAAAATCAAACCATCGGGAAGTCTTGTACAAAAATGTATTTTACTGTCCATACCTGAAGAAAGGGGCATAATTATGCTGTTTTTGAAATTTCAGGCAATTCTTTGGAAAAAGATTTTTAGTAAAGAAGTGGGGAAATTGTTGTCAGCTGCTTCTCTATTTGCCCAGAGTAATCTGCTTACGAGTATTACTCAGAGTTATTAGATGTACTAAGGACCAAGTAGACTTATAGGGAAAAAGCCAGTGTGATTTTTAAAAAAAAATTATTATTATTTTCTAAGAGAACTGATTTTTAAAGCAAAGTATATATGGTAGCCAAAAACTAAGCTTATTAGCACAAGTCCTTAGGCATCCTACTTAATGTATAGATAAGAGTGACCTTAATTTGTAATTAATATGGTCAAAAGAATGTTAATAAATATTTTAAAGTACTCTGGTGTTGCTTGAGTTTTTATTAGGTAGTTTAGTATTCTCTCATCACCTGTGTTGGTTTCAAAACTCTCATCTTCTTTCAATCCCGAAAAGATAAACTTTAGGCCAGGCTTTATGTGAGTTACATATCCTGAATCATTTGAATTCAAATTTTGTTGGTATTAAGTATTAAATATACTATATATTTATGAAGTACTTTTTCTAAGTGTTATATGCTGTCTGTATTTTGAGGGCCATAGAAATTTAGACTGTTGCTGATTATTTCTTTGGAATTCAAATATTCTTTAAAGCCCAGAGGATAATGCTTTTGCCAATGCAAACCCTTTGCTATCTGCCAGATTTAAGGATCACAGTACAGCTATGGATAGTGAACCAAATCCTGGAACATCCTCTGTTTCGACAACAACCAGTAGCACCACCACTACCACCATCACCACTTCCTCCTCTCGAATGCAGCAACCGCAGATCTCAGTCTACAGTGGCTCAGACCGACATGCTGTACAGGTATTTCAGTTATAATGGGTGGGCTAAGACTTAGGATGCCATTAGTTTTTGCTTAAGCCAGATTAATCTATTGTTTCATATCCTTCAATAAGTTCAATGACGTCCTCTAAGTGAGTACAGTTAGAATTGTTAATGTGTGAAACATGCAAAAATTTATCTAATAATCATTCTGTTGAGGGGGCTTCCATGTATCGGCATGTAGCTTATACAGTGATATGTCAGGAAAACTATAATTGGAAGGTCTCTAAGCTGCTGCTACAATGTGGACACACGCAATCTAGAACCCAGCAGCAGAATGACTCTAGGTTTTTCTGGGTTACTTTATATTTGAACCCAAAATACAGACTTAGGGAGATCTATTCAGGTCTGTAGATGCATAAAGAGGTTCATTTTAAACCCAAGTGGTCCAAAACCCTAAACAGATAGTTTTAATCTAAAGCCCTTTAGGGGCAGAAGGGAAAGGGATATTTAGGAAAAGTCTTTGGCTCTTCACTTAGTTGAGAAAATGAAGTTTACTTAGTTAACCTTTACAATAATGAAAGTTGAGGCAGTGTGGTAGTATTGCATAAAAAGGGTATGGGCATTGCAGTCTGATATGTTCTTTGTAAGAATTCCATTTTCTTATCATTAGTAGCTGTGTAGGCTTGGGTGAGAGGCATAATTTTCAGCCTCAGGAAACTATAAAATGAGGGTGAGACTACCTACTTCATTAGTTATTATGAGGATTAATGGAAGCATCTAGAACATTAACTATACCCAATAAATAATGATAGCTAATATTTATTGAACAATTGCTATGTGCCAAGCATTTGATAAATGACTTACATGGATCATCTCTTTTAATCCCCACTACACCTCTATGAAGTAGATACTATGATTATCTCCATTTCACCTATGGGAAAACCAGTATTTTAAGCAGGCTAACTCACTTTCCTAAACTCACTTAGCTAGTAGGTTCTCTGACTTTAGAGTTATGTCCTTAACCACTCTATGAGTTCTTATTTTTTCCGTTATACCTGCTTACTCTCTATAGAATCCGCACAGTTGCATTCTACCCTGAAAATAACTGTTTGTGATGTAGTGCTTTTCCCATTCATTTTTGTAGAGTGGATATCTCAGTATAACGGCTATTTAACTGTTCTATGGTTTAGGATTATCAACTTATCATGGGTGCAGTCAGAATTGTTGGAGATCCAGGTAGTTAAAAAATTCAAACTGGGAATGCTGAAAGTGTTTTAAATGTTCTTCAGCTTTTTGAGGCAAGGGATATAGGGAAGAGTGTCTAGATCTTTTAGCATACAGATGATGTATTTTAATATGCCATTTAGTTCTTTAGTTTTTATCTAAGCTGGATGTGTTAGTAAAAAACAAAGTGTTACTCAGGGATATAATGTACAACATAGGGAATATAGTCAATAATATCATAATAACTTTGTATGGTAATAGAAGGTTACTAGACTTGTCAGGGTGACCACTTGCAAGGTATATAGATGTTGAATCACGATGTTGTACACCTGAAACTACTATAATATTGTATGTCAGCTATACTTTAATAAAATTTTTTTAAAAAGTGTTACTGGAGATGTATAGATACAGATATATCTCACAAATACCACTAACATTAGTTTTTATGAGATCACAGAATTGCTTCCCCTAAAATGTAGTCAAGTATTTATTTAACTACCTAAGTAGATTCTTAATACCTTCCAACTTTCTTTTTCAGTCCTGTGAATTCTATGTACCTTCCTTGTTCCTTTAAAGCAGGGGTGTCCAAACTGCGGCCTGCGGGCCAGCTGCGGCCCGCAATCCATTTTTTATTGGCCTGCAGCAAATTCCAAAAATATATTTAGTTAAATAAACCAGGTGAGGCAATACGTATTTCACCTCGAGTGAGTGGCCCGGCTATTTGTGTATTTTACCGTATGTGGCCCTTGGTAAAAAAACGTTGAAAAAAGTTTGGACACCCCTGGTTTAGAGGAACAAAATGAAAACAGTGTGCTGTATCTTTAACTTGTATTTAAGAAGTCTCTCTCCCGTCAGTATAGCATTGAATGGTAATGAAAGACTATGCTGACAATAGAAAAAATTTCTATACTCTGACAAAAATATCCATCAAATAGATTATGCATTTGTTATTGTGGTTTGATTTTAGAATTTTGTTATGGAATTAGAAGAACATATATTTAAAAAATACAAAAACATATTAAAATATACATTAAAATATGTAAAAAAAGAACATACAGATTTACCTGACCAAAAAGACATATTGTTATAATTCTAAATTACTTAATGCTGATCTGTAATCCCCTGCAATTAGGGGTTAGAAGCCCACATTGATTTTGTGACAAGGGTTTGTAGCAGGTCTAGCAATCTATAGTCGGACAGATGAAATATGAATACATATTATAAAAGCAAACAACACAAGGAAATATGCTTTCTTGGAATTTGGATAAAGAGATTCATGGCTTTGTAGTTCAAGGTGTCCTGTCTTAGATCCTCAAGCTGTAGGAGATGACTCCATTACTCCCTTAGTTCTTTGCAAACTGGTTTGATGCTGCTATTAGGGTTCTGTGCTGTTTCAGAGTCACTGTGGGCATGAGGTGACTTTGGGATGTGGTTGCAGAGGACTGGCATGGTTTGAACAGAAAAAGGATTTTTCTGTTAGAATACTGGACTTTTCTACATTTATCTATTTATGAAGTTTCAGGTTGAGATTTTATATTTTACTAATAAACTAATAACTATTCACAGTAATTAACAGTGAATAGAAACAATTGAAACAAGGAATCTGACATTTAAAAAACATTTTAAAACATTTGAAAAAATAATTAGTAGTTTTCTAAAAATGAAATCTCTGTAATTTTTGTGATTATTAATATAATACCTACTCATTCTATGTTTTTTCAGACATTTGAAATACAAATGAGAAGACAAAAATCACCTCTAATCTAGCTACCCATCGGTAGTCTTTTGATGTTTTCCTGAATATTCTTTCAGATTTTTTAGCATAAAAATGGTATCTTTACTCTGTATACTATTTAGTAACCTGCTTTTTTTCACTGTATGATATATTTGGGAATTTTTTTGTTAATAAATATAGATATATCTGTGCTGTTCAATATAGGAACTACTAGCGGCATATGACTTTATATTTAAATTAAAGTAAAATTAAAAACTCAATTCTTTCATTGCACTAGCCACATTGTAAGTGCGCAGGAGGTGCATGTGGCTTGTGGCTACTGTGTTGGACAGCACTGATCTGTGTTACTATTTGTGATGGCCATAGGGTTACACAGATTCCTCTCTACACCGAATTCTTTTTTATCCGACTTTTACCCAAAATGGTTATACCAATTTACATTCTTACTAACATTTATGAGAGTATCTGTTTCCTCAGTTAGTAGTAGTATTCTTTTAAATCTTTATCCATCTGAAAGTTGGAAAATAGTATCGTGTTTTAATTTGTAAGTTTTGATTACTAATGAGATAGAAGATCTTTTCAAATGCTTGGTGGCAGTCTTTTCTTTTGCCCATACTGGGTAATTTTAATTTGTACAGATTAGTGAATCCTAGTGATACGTAACTAGGAGAGAACTATGTTAATAAGCTGGATGATGCTGAATATTAAAGTAGTGAAATTTTAAACTGCCACTTTTTTCATGGTGAAGATTAAGGCTGAGGTTATGGTTTTGACATTGGTTCAATTGACTTATCACAGGTAATTCAACAGGCATTGCATCGCCCCCCCAGCTCAGCGGCTCAGTACCTTCAGCAAATGTACGCAGCTCAACAGCAGCACTTGATGCTGCACACTGCCGCTCTGCAGCAGCAGCACCTCAGCAGCTCCCAGCTGCAGAGCCTCGCTGCTGTTCAGGTAAGGCTGAAGTGAAGGAAGAATTAGGAGGCCAATTTGACATTATCTGTGGATAATTACTGAAAATAAATACATTGGGTATTATTTCAGAGTTCTGAGATGTTTTGTGATTATTTTTACTTGAGGAAATATAGTAGTCTGCCACATGGAAGTTAATTTTAAAAAATGAATATGTTTTATATGTTACTTTGTTGCTAGCTTTTTTCCACTGCTTTTTATCTACATGGCAGAAATGCTATGCTGGTATCATGATTTTGTGTATAAAATTCTAAGTACAACAGTGAATACTTAGGGTTACATGAATTATATTTATATTTTAACAAAAAAGGTCTTTTTGTATGCAAATAATTTACACTTATTAAAAAAATCAAATAGTATAAAATTATTTATAAAAGGTGAAGTAGAGGTGTTCCTTTCATCATCCACTGCTGTTTTCCACTTTTCAGAGGTGGCTTCTGTAACAGTTTGCTATATAGCCCTCTAGAAATTCTCTATATAAATACGCATACGCATGTTTCTAAAATCTAATCATACTGTACCTACTGATAATAAGATGATTTTATGATTAAATGCTTATGTTTTAAAAAAGATTTTCATTATTCTGTTTATTTAAGTAAAACTATAAGTGAGATTTCATCATAAATTTTATTAGAGGAAGATCTCAGTTGAGTGAACCTGAAAAAGGTTTATTTCTGTTACAAACACATCCCCAGCTGTTGCTTCTTTTTGGTAGTGTAATTTTAAATAACATCGTGTTCATATGAGTTAGGAAACTGAAACCCACTGGCACTTGATGTAGCTTCAATTCCTTTTTATAACGTTGGAGTGGTGACTCCACTTCAAAGACAGACCTGTAGAGTAAAACTGACAATGAATGAAGTTATTAAGTTAAGACTAGCCTTTGGGTCCTCTGTTTTCAACATTCAGTTGCTTCTTTTTTTCTTAATCTATTTGGTCAAAGCTTGGTCCATGTTGACTGTGGAATGGATTTGTTCATAAATAGAGTTTTTGGCTTGTATAGTGGTTTTGTGGCATCATAATACCGGAAAGTTTTTAACTTCAGGGTTTTTATATACATAAAGATTTTATTATTTTAGGCAAGTTTATCCAGTGGAAGACCATCTACGTCCCCCACAGGAAGTGTCACACAACAGTCAAGTATGTCCCAGACATCTGTAAGTGCCCTGATTTTTTTTCCTGTATTTAAAAAATTTAATTATCGCTTTCCAAAAGTAAACTGTTAGTATTTACAAAGCTGTTATTGTATATTTGTTGAAATGCTATTTAAGTAACAAGTACCTAGACATAGGAATGATACGGTTCAAGAGCTCAGAACCAATGTTAAACTTCTGAAAATCTGAGTATTAAAAATATTTTTGTATTATTTCTTATACATGCTTTCCCATTGATTGTATTCAGATCTTTTATGGTTCTAAGAGATTGCAGTTTCCAGTGTGTATTGAAAACCTGAAATATACAATGCAGGGGTACTAGGCCATGCATTTACTGTAATATACTAAAGAATGTCATATCCTTGGTGGACATCTAAATGTTTCTAGCTTTTTCTGTGAAATTGGCATTTTATAAATTAACTTTTCGGCTTACGCTTACTTGAGTTATCTGGGTCAAATTTTCAAGTATCCACTCAAGATAGTGTAATTTATTTTGAGAAAGGAGTAAAAGAAAGCTGATTTGCTATATTGCACATATAGTATACTGGGAAATTGTGCCGAGTTCCTGGTTAAAAGAAATTTGCAGGCATGGTAATACTTGTTTAACTTTTTATTTTGATATAATTTCAAATTGCAAGAATGAAAAAAGTTTTCTTTATACCTTTTACTCAGATTCACCAGTTATTAGCATTTGGCTCCTTGCTTTATCATTCTTTTTTTCCCCTCTCTGCATATTTACATATTTTTCTGAACCATTTGCAGGTAAGTTGAGACATGTTCCTTTACTCCTAAATTCTTTGATATGTATTTCTTAGGAACAAAGTCATCTTTTTTATGAAGCCACATGAAAATGATCAAATTCAGGAAATTTATTATTGATACAATGCAGTCCATATTAAAATTTCATCACATGTTCTAGACTTCCCAACCTCATCACTATAGATATTTTGGACTAGATAATTCTTTGTTTGTGGGGGCTCGCTTGTACATTGTAGAATGTTTAGCAGCATCCCTAGCTTCTATCCACTTAGATACCACTAGACAATGGACCTCCTTCTTCCCCTATTGCGTCAACCAAAAATGTCTCTAGGCAGTGCCAAGTGTTTCTGGGGGCAAAATTGCCCCTGGTTGAGAACCACTGAGTTAACTTTATAATGTCCTTTATAAGTATTGTTTCCTGATCCAAGATGGTAATAATTTAATATTTTGTAAAATTGAGTCCAGTATAGTTTGTAGATTGCCAGGAAATTGAAGGTGAACTTGTGCTCTATTTACTTCAGCTAAGGATATGGTCTTTGCTGACTAAGTACATGTATGGGGAACATATAGTTATTTTTCTAGGTATTGATCTGATATTTTTAATTAAAAAATTCTTTTTTTAGCATGGAAGTATCCTAGAACATGAATAAAAACAACTTTTGAAAAAGAAATTAACTTTTCACTTGTTAGACTGAAAATGTTAAAGTGAAGAAAATGAAAAATCTAAGTAATGTAATCTGACCCTAAGCATTATACTATAGCTGTGGTTATTGATGTCAGATATATCTTTAATTAATATATTGGTAGTTCAGGAAAGGACTAGTAAACATTTTGTGGGCTGGTTAAAAAATTATAGACGAATTCTTTATTCTGTGAAATTCTGGAATAACACTAACGAACAGAGATAAGTATTTTAAATTTTTTTCCCTTCACATTTTTAAAAGGTATTCTTTTAAACTTTTATTCTCTCATTATGATTTCATGCATGTGACTTTCACAGAAATTACAGTTCTAGTGATTGTACTTATTTTTCAGACATTGTTAGTGCTACTTGTCATAACCACTCACCTTTGTGTAATGAAGTATGCCAGAACCTGTGAATGGCTGGTGGGGGGAAAAGAAGTAAGTAGGAAGAACAGATACCCAAGAAAAAAAAGGAGTAATATATCTAATTTGTGTTATTTTCTATCTCAGCTGAGCAGTAAGCTCAACAGAGTTAACTAAGCAGTTCAAATTATGATACCCAAGGTAGCTTAGTAAATTTAGGTCAACCTCTGAAAAAGAGGCAGAGCGTGGTAGCAGAAATCTCTAGATAGTGATAATGATGATCTATCAGGTGGCAGTCTGGTCGTTTTTCAGAGTTTTGGTTATTTTGAGGTAAGTTTCCAGATAATAGTGAAAGCCATGGGAAATGGTTTTCAGTAGAAGAAAGGGCTACAAGGTAGGTTGTCAAGTCACTAGCCATATAAGTTTGAGGTTGAAAGTAGGAGTGAGATCCCAATGGGGAAATGGAAAATTATTTTAAAAAATGGAGTCAAAGGTCCAATCATACCACCTGGGAAACTGTATGTAGAGAAAACAATTGTTAATTGAATGTATAGGTAATTAGCGGGTGCCAGCATCCTCTTTCCCCTCAATAGAACGAAAACTAATTCTGGATTCTTAACAGTAGTGAGAGGTGATTTTATGATTAATTGGCTGTAAAACTAGGTGGGACTGAGCCTTTAGATGTCTTTGTACTTCAACTGAATGGCACTAAGATTTAGTTAAATTTGATTTGCTAAAATAAAATATAAACCCATTAAAAACTTCTGCAGAAAAAAGTTATCAACAAAGTTAAAAAACAACAAAATGGTTGAAAATATATTTAAACCATATTTGCCAACCAGCTTATGTTTGGGCTCTTTTATATTAGTAAGATAAACAGAATTCACAAAAGACCTGCATTGGTGATTTTCAAAAGAAAGACTATTTTTGGCTTTTAAACACATGAAAATGTATTTATCTTACTAATGATAAAGAAATGTATGTAAAAACAACGATGTACTATTTTCACTTATCAAATTACAAAGCAAAAGCATTGAGACAATACCCATTGTTGGCAAGGATGTGAGGAAGTATGAGGTTGGTGCAAAAGGAATTGCGGTTTAAAAGGTTAAAAATAATTGCAAAAACTGCTATTACTTTTGCACCAACCTAATAGGTAGACTCATACTATCAGAGGGAATGTAACTGGTACAGTTTTTCTGGAGAGTTATTTGGCAATGTATATGAAAACTTAAACTGTGCATGCCCTTTCATATAGCACTCTCATTTTTAGTGATGTCATTTACTAAAAATTACAGTTAATTATGTAAAAATGACAAATAATTGTGCAGTTATGCAGTGTTTATAATAGTGAAAAATTATAAACAATATAACTGTCCATTATTTGAGGATTAATTAAATAAATGATAGTTCATTCATACAGTAGAACATTATGATAGCTACTAAAAATGCTCTATGTGTGTTTATAGGGAGACTTGGATTTTCATTAGGCATTACGTTGAAAAAAGCAAGAATGTATATAGTATGATCTCATTTAACTTATTTAGGTTATTCTATTTTTCTTTTAGTTCTAAACTTCCCATTTGGTTCTTCTTTATATCTTCTATTGCTTTGCTGAGAGTATATTTTTTTCATTTGTTTTAAGTGGGCTCGTAACAGCTTGTTCAAAGCGTTTTTATGATGAATGCTTTTCATTTAGCTTGAGGTCTTTCTGGTTCTTGGTATGACGAGTGATTTTTGATTGAAACCTGGATGTTTTTAGTATTATGTTATGAGACTGTGGATCTTATTTAAACTTTATGTTTTGGTTGGCTTCTGAAATGGAGCATGTGTTACCTCTTTACTGCCATATGGGAGTAGATGTCCAGGTTCCCCGTTTGGTCTCCATGGACACCCAAGGAGGTGATCCCCGTAATTGCTGAGTAGGGGTGAGAGTTCTGGCTCCTCAGTAGGCCTCCATGGATGCCTTCCTGGCTGGGAGGTCCGACTGCCTGCTACTGCTCCCCACATGGTCCTCACTCATACTGCAGGGATGGGGCGAGTTGGCGGCGGTGTTACTGCCTGGCTGGGATGAAAGTCCTGGCTATCTACCTGGCCTTCTCTGACACTAACCCTTTGGAGGGACTGGGGGGCTTGGGGTGCCTCATTACAGCCTGGCGAGGGTGGCAGTCTAGGTCTTTGCTGGTGTGGGTATGGATGTGGGCATGGCCACAATGTTTTCTGTGGTGTTTGGCTGAAGTACAGCAATTTTTGTCTAAAAGTTTTCTATGTTGCTAGGTCATCCATTTCCTGGTCCTATATTCTAGAAAGAGCAATCTTTCATTGGGGCTTCTTTTTGTCTGCACCCATTGGTGTTTCTGGGTTGGTTACTGACTTCTTTAACTCCAACTGTGGATTATATGAGACAAATGAAAACCCAAGGAGCTCACAACTACATTGTTCACTGCGTCCTGAGGTCCCTAGCCAGTCTGCTTTTCTCCACCTTTTGGGATCGTCTTACGTTTATTTTATATGTAACATACAGGGTTTTTAGTTGTACTTAGGGGGAGGAATAGGGAAACATATGTCTTTCATCTTCCTAGAAACAGAATTCCTGTCATTTAACTTAATTTTTTAAAATTATATTTATGTATCTGTCTGATTACGCAGGAAGAAAATCTGTAATACACAACAAACTGTTCATCAGTGGTTATCTCTGAGGAAGTAGATTAAAGAGCTTTATTTTGTCAATTTTTGTATTGCCTAAATAAAAAATATACTTTTGTTGTCTAAGAGACAGACAATACAAATGTATAGAGTAAATAGTCCCCTTTGGCCTGACAAATTTTTTTGTGAAGCTTTCTTATCTTACTACTGTGCATTTCTATACATAAATGTAACTAGATAGGCCTATGGTTAATTTTATTTGTATTAATGTAAGTGAAGTGCCATCATCCTCTTCTAAGTCTTTGGGCATTTTCAGCTGCAAAAGATTATGTGTTTGGAAATTGCAATCGTAAATCTCTGAATGACTCAAGGGCTATTTGTATCTCATTCCCTTTCTCTCTCTTTCTTTTTTGGCCCTGGAATCTACATTATTCCCAAATGTTTTGACTATAATTCATGGTACTATTTTGTAAAAAAGGGGAAAACCTTATTTTTGATAGCTTTCTCGCTATGGTGCTAGACAAAGTGAGCTTTTGAGGCCCAGTTAGTTTTATGACTTCATTCGTATATGAGTATTCATTCAACAAATATATACTGAGCATTTAATACATGCCAGACAGCCTTCTAAGTGCTGGGAATCCAGCAACACAACAGACAAAATCTCTGTCCTTATGGAGCTAGGGATAGATAGTCAGCTAGTATATAAAATGTCATATGATGGTAAGTGCTATAGAGAAAAATCAAGCAAAGGAGGGGAATGGGATGAGGGAATTTGCTATTTTTAATAAGGGTGGTCAGAGAAAGCATTGCTAATAAAGATGGCATTTGAAGGAGGGTGAAGGAGGCAAACATGCTCAAGGAAAAGAAAAGAGGGCAGTGTGGCTGGAGTGGAATGAGCGGGAGTATAATTTAGAGATGACATTAGATGTAATTATAATCTAGTCATGAAGAGATTATAAAACCTGTGGATTTTACTCTGCATGAGTTGGGAAGCTCTTGGAGAGTTTTTTCGCTAGGGGAGTAACATGATCTCACACAGGTATCTAAGGGGCAAAGATAGAAGCAGGAAGACCAGGTCAGTGGTTCTTGTAATAATCCAAGAGAGAGATATTGGTTGATTGACAATGATGGTGGCAGGTGTGATGCGAAGTGGGAAGCCAGATTCTGAATATTTTTTTCTCCAATATTTTATTATAGGAATTTGGATATGATTTGAAAGTAGAGCTAACAGGATATGTTGATGAATTGAATAGAATTGTGCAGAAAGGCAAAGTGTCAAGGATAACTAGTATTTGGCTTGAGCATCTGGAAGGATCTGCCAAAGCAGGTGTTGGAGAAGGAAATGAGGAGTTTGGTTTTGGACATTGTAAGTTTGTGATGTATATTAGACACTCATGTGTAGATGGTGAGTAGACATTGGATATATGAGTTTGGAGTTCACGTGGGACGTCAGGTGATTAGTGATGCCTTGTATATCTCATGGAAAATTCAAGTCCCGAGTACATGGTGACTTCACTAATAATTGTAGAAATCATGAGCGAAAGTTTGGTAGATGGAAACAAGGGACCTGGATTTTAGTCTTAATTCTATGACTGACTGGTGACATGTATTAGGGCACGTCATTTAATGTCCTTATGTAAAACTGAGGTGTTCAGGTGATTTTTAGGCCTTTCATCCAGCTGTCCTCTGATCTAGATCATGGAGAAAGTGCAAGAAAGAGATGGTGCTATGCCCTTAATTGCATTTCAACAAATTCATGTGTTGAAAGTCCTAAAATCCTACGTGACTGTATTGGAAACAGGGCCTTTAAGGAGGTGACTAAATGATGTCACAGAGGTGGAGCACTGATCCAGTAGACCTGGTGTCCTCATAAAAGAGGAAGAGACGTCGGAGTTCCTTACCTCCCTCCCCCTCTATTTCTCTCCCCCCACGGGAGGACCCAGTGAGAAGGCAGCCATCTATAAGCCAGCAAGATCTCCAACCAGAACCTGAATGGCCGGGACTTGATCTTGGACGTCCTAGCCTCTAGAACTGTGAGAAATCAATTCCTGTTGTTTAAGCTACACAGTCTGTGGTACTTTGTGATGGCAGCCTGAGCAGACTAAGATACCGGGGGCTCTGGACCTTACCCTAAGCTATAGGCAAAACAGTTCTATGATGTGTTTGAATCTGGGAGTTCAGAATAAGACTGCGTTTGAAGAATGGTTTCTATTTAAAAAAAAAAAAGTTTGAGAACCAGTAGTTTAGATGTTAACCTAAGATTCTGTCTGGGTTTCTTAAATAGTTTATACGTATTATAAAAAAGCACCTGTCCCATAGTAAGAGTGTAATAAATATTTGTTGAAAATGAAGTTAAAGGTGTTATAATCATCAGCTGGAATATGTAATGCATAATATTAATTCTAATTCTTGATTACTGCAAGTCGACTATCTGCAATTCAAAGGATTATTTTAGGATATATTCTGATTGCCTGAAATTGCGTTATAGAAGAGAATCTATACCCTGACCTCAGTGACGAGATTCATTTGTTGCCAGTTATGGACAGGCAGCCAGTTAGCAGGTACCGGGCATACAGATGAGTGACAGTCCCTTCCCCCAGGGACAGTGATGCGCATTTGAAGAATTATGCCTAGGCATCTCAGTCAATAACATAACAGTGTATAATTAAGTGATAAATGCCATGGGAGTTAACAGAAAAGAGGTCTTTGGGGTTGGAGTAGTTAGGGAAGACTTCGTGTATGGGATTTAACCAGAGCTTCAAAAAATATGTAGAGTTTGCAGAGAAGAGGACTTATCATGAGCTCATGATCCTGAAACAACAGCACTTACTTTCAGGAATTCATTCCTGGGAGGGACTGTGTTAGTGCCCCGTGCTCGTGGGGATAATCTGTGCAACCACTGCCTTCCTGAATGCCAGCGTGGTTCCAGGCATGCTGTTTGGTGCCGAGAATTCAAAGTAAGCAAAGGTTTTAGGGTACAGTGAATTACAGGATACGGAAATATAAACAGTCAAAGGGCACTGTAATAAGAGTTTTGTTTTACTGGAGTATCTTCTAATAACTACTTGTGAAGGGTACATGGAAGATAAACTTGGACTCTTTATAGACCTGAAAATTCCCTCCCCTTACCTTTTAAAATAATTATTTTTACATAAATTCTGCATTGAAAATAATTTTTCTTCGGAAATTTGAAAGCAAGCACCATTGTTTTCAAAATTTTAGTATTGCTGAAGACGAGGCTGATGTTGAGTCTCATTATCATTCCTCTGGGGGTAATTGGTTCTTTCTCTCTTTAGTATTTTAGGTTTGCCTTTCTTTAGTTTTTTGGAGTTTCATGAGGTTGTGTGCAGATGTCATTGTGCAGGAAACTTATTGGACCCCCTTAGTGTGAAAACCAGGTGTTCAGTGTTCATGTGTATGAAACTAAAATGGTTTTAAAATTTTTTTATTTCTTGCTCTTTTCTCTGTTCTCTCTTTCTAGAGCTCCTTAGTTGGATGTCGGTCTTTCTGGATTGGTCCTTTATTTCTTTTAGGTTTTTACTCATTTTCTGTCTTTATCTTTTTACTTTGTTTTGGGATATTTCCTTCCTTTTAAAAAATGCTTTCCTTTTATGTTTAGAAAAAAAATTATTTCAGCCATTGTATTTCCAATTTCTATGATCATTTCTCATTCTTTTTTCATAGTATACTGTTTTTCTATTATGGATGAAATATTTTAGATTTCTGTTATGATACTTATCTAAATTTAAAATACTTTTCGTCTGTTTCCTGAATAATTTATTTTCCTTAGGAACTGTCGTGGTCTTTTTCTTTCATGGTGCTGGTTTTTCTCTTATAAGAGAAAGCAGTTTTCTCTTTAAAAACTTGGTTTTCTGCTTATATTTGAGAGTGAGTGATTATTAGAATTAATCAAGGTGCATTACTTCCACTGCTTTGAAAATAGATCTGCCCCCAGCAGCTCTTTCCTTAGTGGAAAGTCTGATAAGAATTTCTGTATTTGCATGTGGGAATAGCAGAGGTGGTGACAGTGGAAAGGATATATTTTTGGCAGGTTTAGAATTGAAGGTATGCAGGTAGGAAGCTGGCCATAAGGCTGATGAGCAAGTTTCAGAATAAGGAGGATTTTACTTCAAGGTACGAGTGTCCACTCTAGAAGCCTAGCTTTTCCTTGGCAGTTCTTTGACTTATTTAGAGGAGACCTTTCTTTCTCAGTCTCAGTGCCTGTTCTAGGTGGGAGAGGGATGGTGTTACGACTGGCGAGTCTGTCTCCTGGGTGGACTTGTAGATAATCCTTCAGGTTCCAGCCCCATTGCTTCCAGCATCTAAATCTTGGGTCTAAATCCGCTTTGGTCTGTTTCTTCCTATATTCTGGACTGCAGCTTCCAGCTATTTCTTCTGTCAGTACGATGCCATCTTCTTTGGGTCTAGAAATGGGATGAAGTATCTTGATGCAGATGGCACCCTCCTCTCTCTTTCTTTTTGCTTTATGGGTGTGTGTTTTTGTAGTTTGATGCTGTTCTTTTAGCCCCAAAATTTTTAAAAAACATTTAAACCTACAGAAAAATGGAAAGACTAACCAGTGACCCTTGTATGCCCTTCATGTAGCTATTTATGCCAATTGTTAAGTTTCCCATAATGTGCTATATCTCCCTCTCTATCCACTATATATGCACTGTTTTCCTGGGAGAGAGAGAGGAGACCTTTGTGTATTAAAGGAAGATACACAGGACATCCCACCGGCATTGTGTGATCCTTAATTAAATTCTAGATGGGAGAAAAGGGTATAAAAGGTATTTTGGCAATTACCTGAGGGAATCCAAATATGGAGCATATACTAGTTATTATTTAATATTACATTTCTTAGGTGTGATACGTTACTGTGGTTGTATAGGACAATCTCCTTCTTGGGTTAATACATGCTAAAGTACTTAGGACTGATGTGTTGTGATCTCTTCAACTTACTATTTTTTTTAATTTATTAAGAAAAGTACACTTATTGTGTCAGTGAGATTATTTTTAGATCACTAACCTCAAAAATGTTCAGTTTTCTCTAAAAATGTCTAAGTCAGATCAACCACATATCAAATGAATTCATCATGATTTTATTTGAGAGAAAATTTCTTGCTTGTAACCAGTCATTCTGTGTCCTATTGCTAAGGTACTCATTCTCTACTACTTTAGGGAGTGCTTTAAGTTTTAAAACTCATTGTTTTCAAGGATGTTTAAAAATATATAATTTCAAATGATTGAGCTTAGAAAACTATTGCAAAATTTAATACTAGTCTAAAATAAAACTGAATTTTTGTATGGTCATGAGTAGCTTTACTGCATTCTTGTAAAATATTCCAAGTAAAAAGTAAAAAAATGTTAAGTCCCCTTCAGCCTCCTTTCCCCTATAGTCCTTCTGTCTCCTCAGTTCGCTGGATATCCCTCCAGATCTTTACATATGCACCATGGGCATACGTATGTATGTTTAACGCACGGTTTTTTCTGCACGTGGTAAACACAGGGAGGTGTTCTGCATTTTGTTTTTTACACTTAACAGTGGTATTGAGATCTTTCTAGGTTAGTACACAGAGCTCAGGCTCACTTAAGCGACTGTGTAGTATTGCGTAGTATGGATGTGCTTTATCCTAGATAAGTACCCCCGTTGCTGGACATCTAAGCTATTTCTAATATTTTCATTGTTTTAGCATTGCAGCTTTTCTGAAAGCAATTGGAAAATTGTGAGATTGTTTTGCTGTGTTTTTTTATAGTTTTTATTGCAGAAAGTAGAATTAATAGTTTCTATAATAGGGTAGGCATTTCATTTAATTTCATTATTAAAAATGTAGTTTCTTAAGAAGGAAATCCTTCATGGGTAGATACTATTACTTGAAATTTCTATATAGTTTTATATGTCTAGGTATTTGAATTACATAAAAATTCATATGCTGCTCTAAAGGGATAAAAACAAAACAATATAGCAAAATAAACATTAAAAAGGAAGATAGCATTTCCCCTTTATTCTAAAGTTAATTCCTACAGACAAAAACTTTGAAAAAGAAAGTATAGGTTGTTCCAGATTTCACCCCAGGAGGCATTATTCATCTTTAACATTTTGGTGACTGTTCTTCCAGGGTGTGTGTGTGTGTGTGTGTGTGTGTGTGTGTGTGTGTGTGTGTGGAATCTAATTACAGACAGTTTAATGAGTACAGTAGTCCCCCCCTTATCCACAGGGATCCGTTCCAAGACACCCATTGGATGTCTGAACCTGCAAATAGTACAGAATGTTATATATATTGTTTTTTCCTATTCATACATCTCTATGATAGTGTTTAATTTACAAATTAGGTACAGTAAAAGATTACCAACAATAATTAATAATAAAATAGAACAATTATAACAATATACTGTAATAAAAGTTATGTGAATGGCTTTGGGACCATTATTAGGTAAAATAAGGGTTACTTTCACATAAGCCCCAGGTCATGATAACTGAGATGGCTGCTCAGTGACTAACGGGCAGGTAGCACATAGAGGATGGATACACCGGACAAAAGGATGATTCACGTCCTAGGCAGGACGGAGTCGGATGGTGAGATTTCTGTATGCTACTCAGAATGACATGCAATTTAAAACTTATGAATTGTTTATTTCTGGAATTTTCTATTTAATATTTTTGGGCTGTGTTGACCACGGAAAGCAAAACCACGGATAAGGGGGGAGTACTGTATGCATTATTGTTTGTATACCAGGGGTGCCAAAAAATGTATATAGGTGGACACTTTGGTCAATGCTGCTCAAGCAGCAGCTTGCCATAACCAGAAGTGTCTGGACGCTGATGGGAACCACTTTGCAGAAGTCAAACGTGACGTGTATTCATCTTTTGTTATCGGTATGTATATATTATTACAATTTTAATAGTTTTTCCATTTCTTAAAATGTGTATACATTTCTTAAAATGTGTATACATTTTTTGGCACCCTCTGTATACAGTACAGTCATTTTTCTCTCAATATGTTTTCTCATGTGATATGTACATATACATAAAGACGTTTGTATGTAATTAAAGAAGTGGGATAATACTCTACATGTTATTCCATAGTTTTTTCACTCAACAGTGGGTCATTAAGATATTTGCATGCCTGTATTAAATGGCATCATTCTTTTAATGTCTGTGTACTATAGATATACTTGATTGACTTTGATTAATCAAATGGCATCGTGGCTCTCAAATGGGCTTTGGCTCTAGGGAGTACTTTGGGCCAGAGAGCCTGTGTGAACCTTTTGGGGGCACCAAAAGGTGGTTGAGAGCTAAGTGTTTTTTCTTGGCAGACTTGGTTTTCTCTGCTGACTCTTGGAATTAGTGCCAGTGGGGAGAGATCTTCTAGTAATAAGGTCAGGGAGTAAGTTTCTTTATGAAGTGTGGGGCTTGAGGTATGAAGTGCAAGGATTGGCCAAGCCTTTAAAGTGAAAGAGCATTAGGAGAGTTGGGATGGAATTGACAGAGAAAATAATGGAAACAATTCAGGGCATCTGGTTCAGGTCAGCAGAGCAAAGCAGAAAATAGAGGAGAGCCTGATCAGTTGTGGAAAGGAAAGGAGAGTCAGGCCTGCTGTGGAGAGTGGCCTCTTGCAGAGGTGGGCACTGGTCACTGGCTCTGTGGGTTGGGTATTCATTAGTAGACACTGCCTGAAATGTTACTAACTATATGGAGCTTAAAAATAAACATGGTATTTGTTCTTTGATCTCACAACTTAGACAAAGTAGAATGCAGGTGGTTAGGAAATTTTCTTACTTCCTTTTTTCTTTTTTAAGAAAAAGAAAAGCATTCTGTTTGTACTTTGTGTTCTACTTCCTTAAAGAGTACTTTCAAGCATTTTGGCTATCAGCCAGTCATTTGTTAAAAAGACTTTTATTATGTTTTTGTTAAAGCGTGTGTGGTCTATCCTTACTAGAGTCACTCAGCCTGTCTTTGCCTTTCTCTTCTTTCCTCCCTTCCTTCCCCATCTCTTTCATTGCTGACTGGGAAAAAAGTGACAAGGCATTATTACTGCAGAGTGACCCAAATCAGCGAGCTTTCAGGATATAGGAAAGCCCTTAATGCCAAAATACATGAGTTGGAAAACCTGGGTCCAGTTTTGTACTGCTGAGTGATTTAATCTTTGGAGCAAGGCTTTCTCCAAAGTGTCTGTTTATAGAGTGATGTAAAAAAAGAATAGGTTTTTTGGGGGGCTTATTAGTAATTTATTATATAGCATCAAAAATACAGTTGTACTGATATCACACTGTCTGCGTTTTTACTGTTTTGTTATGGTCTATATCAAAACATTTTTTTTCTCATACACTCATGCTCTTTGATAGGCTTATATATTATATTACATTAAAACTATAAAGTACGCCTTAAAATATCCTGGCATTCATTAACTTAATAAACTTAACTGAATGAAGACACTTTTATAGATATTGGATATATAAAGATGAATAACACATGGTCCCTACTCTTAAAGAAATTGTTATTTAGAAGGGTGGGATAGAAATATGTGCTAGAAGTGTATGGAAGTTAACAGGCAAGAAGGAGGAGAAATAGTTCTATGGGATGTAGGGATGCCTGGAAAGCTTATCAGAGCAGAAGATTTCTGTAAGGAAGTTGTTCGCTACATAGGTGGGATGGGATGCGGCCTGGCAGAAGGAGGGTGACCAGTCCCGTCCAGAGCATTGTTACCGGGGCCATATAGGCCTGATCCATCACGACGTTGCAGAGAGCGTCATATGGCTCATGAGAAGGGCGTGTGGGGAGGAGTGAGAGGAGACGATGCTAGAGAGTCAGGAGAGGCTGAACATTATCCAGAAGGTCTTTAAATGGTTAATTATTAACAAAATCAGGGAAAGATTATCTGGCAAGTAGGAAGAGGCAAGATTCCAAGTAGGGAGATCAGTTTGCATGTGTTAAAGTAACCCAGGTGGACGTGCTGTAGGCCCAGACTCAAACTAAGTGATTAAAAATCACAATGAAAATGAGAATAAAGGTGTAGAAACAATGAGACGTGTGTGGTAAAGGAGAGGGAAGAATCAGTATGACTCCCAGATAATCTGTTGTGGGGGGTTTAAAAATACCAGTGTCCATTTGAGGAGAAGCTGTTTTAAGAAGGAATAATAATGAGTTTGATGTTTGAACATGTTGAGTTTCGGTTGGTAAGAGACATCCAGAAAGGTGTTCTGTGGATGTTTGGATCTGGTGCTCAGAGTAAGAGTGTTATCAAGGATTGAGAGTCATCAATCCTTTGAAACTATAGGAATAGATGTGATAATCTAGGAATTCAAGAAGAGAAATGTTGAGCACAAAGCACGAATATTTTGGGGGTGGGCCAGAAAGAAGAGCTGGTAAAGAATCTTGAAAGGGAATGGTCTGAAAAGCATCCACTGAATTTGTCAGATAGAGGGCATTGGTGGTTATTGCTAATGGGGTTTTAGTGGTATGCTAGAAGTAAAAAACACATTGCAGACTAATTTCTGTATTTTGTGTTTATGTACTGAACTACAGGATTAAGTATTAAAATTAAAATACTTAAAAGATACAGCTAAATTTAGGGAATTAATTAACCAACTCTTGTATACCCTCTGTAGAGGTATTTTTTTTTTAAACTTTTTATTTTAAAATAAGTATAGACTCATGGGAAGTTACAAAAACAGTACAGAAAAGTCCTGCTGTATAGCCTTCACTCAGCTTCCTCCAGTCATTTCAGTTTAACAAATGTCCTAGACTAGTGCAAATGCTAATGTTTGGGTGGATTATGGAACTGTACAGGCAGTGTCAATTTGGATTCTGTACCCCCACATGGCACAAGCCAGGCGTTTTGATGCTCATAGAAGCCTCTCCCTCCACTGAGCAGGGCAGATGGCAAACTTCCTCACTGTTTCTCAGGATATGGGTGGAGCTTTTCCAGCTCCCTTTTCATATATTGAGCAGCCCTTTTGAGGATCTTGGCTCAAAATAGCGTATTTACTTCCAGCTCTTCCCCGAAATAGGCTCAAAATCAGGTCTTCTGTATCTGTAAGCCAGTACCCCCCAAGTCTGCCTTGAAGTCAGCTGCAGCTTTACATCTTTGAGTTTCTTCCTTTCTGGCACCTAGAAATTCCCTTCTCCCCTTCCCTTTTTTGAATTCAGCTATATATTCTTATTTTTCATGTTGATCTATCATTGCAGTTAGTGTATTTGGCACAGGATGTATTAGTCCAGTCTGCCTTGTTGCTTGAATCAAAAGTCTAATAAACAGTTTCTTAATTTTATTCTCTGCTTTGTCCACAGAAAGGATTTGAGGTCAGATTATGTTACTCTCATTAAAAATATTATTTATTTTTAAAATGGGTGTTACATGCGTACGGTATGACCTTGGAAAGATAAAAAAGGGTATACGTATTTCCCTTTGCCCTGTTCCCTACCTACCCCACCCAGTTTACCTTCACAGATACAATCGTTACTAATCTCTTATGTATCCTAGAAATAGACTATGCACTAGTTTATTCTTTAACAGTAGTTTTAAACTTTAAATAGTGTTTATAATTTAATTCCATCTGTTTGACAAGTAGCAATTGTAGTTTCTTCTCTGAGAGCTTTTTGGGGGAGAATGTTGTGCTAATTATATGTTGCATGTGTTTTTATATATATGAATGGATTATCTGTTTTATTTTTTGTTCACTTCAGAAACCCCTCAGAATGTGACAGAAACTGACAAAATAGTGTAAATGGTTGATTTGAATGTTTTAAGTTATTATGTGGAATATTAAAATAATGGAACATTAGCCATAATATTTGGGAGGTAGTGGAAATGATATTTTAAGATACTGGAATCTTATTGAAACACATTGAGGATATCCTTCAAAATTGTTCTAATTACTAACCAGTAAATGCTGTCATTTGCCTATATGCAAATAATTGCCCAAGGAAGTGAGGGGCGTCTGTTACACATGAAGCCCTCTCTTTCAGGTTCCTTAGCCACTGTATGTACCATTGATTGCCTGAGTGCAGCTTGGTGAAATTCAGTGACATGGAAACAAGAAATGGAAGCCTATGACCTAATATGTTTTCTTCCTTAGATCAACCTCTCCACTTCTCCTACACCTGCACAGTTAATAAGCCGTTCCCAGGCTTCCAGTTCTACCAGCGGCAGTATTACCCAACAGACTATGTTACTAGGGAGTACCTCCCCCACCCTAACGGCAAGCCAAGCTCAAATGTATCTCCGAGCTCAAATGGTAAGATGTGAGCTACCAAATTTTTTCAGTGTTTAAGGACTTGAGATAGATCAAAATATTTCTTGTTTTGATGCAATAAGAGGCATTTTTAGTATTGAAGAAATGTTTTAACAATTTTTTGTGTGTGCATGTGCTTAGCTCTTGTATATTTATGTCATGAAAAGTTCTACTTTTAATTGGTAGGCCTTCTTGGTGTATCAAATAGTAATTAGCAACATCGGGAAGCTTAACAGATTCTGTAACATAGGAGTCATTATTTTTTTAGTATCACATTTCACTGATTTCAAACCTATTTTAACATGTCTGAAACTGAGATGCATTTTATAAGTGATGTCATCTTACAGTTATAATTGGTCCTTATAGTGATACATAAAATTATTGTATATCTTTGACATCTTAGATTTGATGAAATAGTTAGAAATGTTAAAAACTTGGTTGTTTTAACATAAGTTAGAATTTATATTGTGGAATCTTCTGAAATTTGGATTGGAATTCCTGGTAATTTACCAGATGATTCTTAGCTTTGGTTATTCCCATCTCAAATTCTGTAAGGTGATTTGTGTTCTTATCCTCACTTTGATCTTTTATTCATATAGGAAATGTTAATTTGGCTAGACTGTATTTTAGTACCTACTGATTTTCTAATTTAACTGTTGAGCTTCTTTAAGGAATGTATAAATTGGTTGACATTTACTTTATTTGATGTCTTTAACCAGGTAGCTAGACAAAAGCTTTGGTCTAATATATAATTTCTATTCTTTTTTGTCCAGTGTACTGAATATATGTCTGGATGCCCAGATCACTACTGAAATTGCAAAGAAAGTTTCCCATCATATTTCTTACAGAAAGCAATGACATGACCCACCTTTTTTTTTTTTTTACCGATTATTCTGTAGATATTACCATACTTCTGTTTTTTCCCCCATGAGATCAATTTAATTAATAATATGCTTCAAAATTAGCCTGAACCATTTGAAATCGTTGTAATTTGACCATTTCTGACCCCTTAACAGTTTCATATGGTTCTAGCTAAATAGAACATCTTCTCTTTAGGTTTAGTGCTTTCAGATGTTTATATTGGAAATTACCTTCTCATGAAACAAATTACACTTTATTGTTTAATTCACTTAAATTTAGTATATAAAAAAACTGAAGTTTAAAAGATTCCGTAATTGGTAATTTTAATTTAAACAGGAATAGTTTTTGAGGAACTGATTAACGCTAGGCAATTTTGAAATAAAATATACACATTCTTTGAAATAACTCATAGTTTACTAAATATGGTTGACTAATCTCTGAGTGGATTGTATTGCCTTTTTAAATTAATGCCATTCTGTTTCAATACTGAAAAAAGCAGTTGAAAAGAGATGGTGATTATAAGTAAATAAACTGAGTATATCTTTCTTTCCTTTATTATTATTATTTTTGATGTGAAGCTTTTTTACAGGCTGTTTTGTTGTTGAATTTTGACATGTTGTGGCATTTACATTTAGAATGAATTTTTCTTTACAGATAGTTTTAAAATCAAGAAAGAACGGGTGTTTGTACTATGGGGTCCTAGGTAGTTGAATGAAATAGTATAGTCTGTGGCATAGCTATCCTCTGTGGTCAAGAGGACTGAAAAGACTTTTTGGTGTTTCTTTTCATGTTTCTCACTGAAATTTAATTTGTATTCAAGAGAAGTGACTATGGTTGTTTATTATAACTTCTGTTTTAGGCATCTTGCCATGGAGTTTTGATTTGGGAGAAGTTTAAATATAATAAATAGCTTATTTGGGCAAAATTTGTAGGAGGATTTCATGTTACCAAAATACATATTCTTTTTTGAGCACTGATTTATTTTTCTACTCATCAGAATCATGAGCTGTTTCAAAAATGTTTATGATTTTTTTTTTTTTTTTGAGTTCTCTATTATCAGAAACTTCTCTTTGTCGTGTAAACCCTTTTGCTTAGGAGGAAGTCCTAAACTGCATTGTCTTCGTCACAAATTTCAGTCTCTCTTGCCTGCTATACATTGTCTGTGAGACATGTTCTTTTGTCTTAGAGTATTTTTTTGGTTTTTCTGTCTGTACAGCTGATTTTCACACCCGCTACCACTGTGGCTGCTGTACAGTCTGACATTCCTGTTGTCTCGTCGTCATCGTCATCTTCCTGTCAGTCTGCAGCTACTCAGGTGAGCTTGTCTAGCTTCATAATGTGGTACTTGAGGTCTGGATCTTCAGGTTAAAGATAAACATACATTTGTGTTTAAGTTACTGATGGTTTCAGTGCTCTTTGTCGTACAATTCAGGTTGAAATTTAATAAAATACAATAAGAACTTCAAGAAAGATTTTTTTTCCTATAGAAATTATAATATCATTAAACACAGATATTTAGGTTACTTAACATTAGTGAAAATGAGTTTTTGCTATGACATATGTTTAGTTTTATTGTAAAGCAGATTTATTTCACTTATTATGTGAGATGTATTCTTTTGTGTAGATTCCTTTGTAAGCAGTTGTATAATAACTAAGTCAAGATGGATTTTAAGATTAAAAATTAATTGGGTAAATTTTAAATTAAAAATTTGAATAGAATATTACTTTGTTTGGTACTATGGAAAAAATGAACCTTAACATTCTCCTCACACCATTCATAAAAATAAACTAGATGTAAAATGTCGACCTAAAGGTAACAGCCAAAGCTATGAAACCTGTAGAAAAAAAACATCTGGTATATCTTTACAACTATAGGGGAGGCAGAGCTTTCTTAGATAGGTCACAGAAAGCACTAATCATAAAATAAAATAATGATAAATTGGAGTTTATAAAAATTAAAAACTGTTCTTCGAATAAACTGCTCTTCAAATAAAAATGAAGAGGCAAGCTATAGACTGAGGGAAAATGTTCACAATACATATATCTGACCAAGGACTTGTATTCAGAATATACAGAGTATGCTTACAACTCAATAATAAGATCATGAGCAATTCAATTAAAAATGGGGAAAAGATTTGAACACTTCATGAAAGAAGATATACAGATAATCACATGAAAAAAATGCACATCATTAATTATTATAGAAATGCAAATCAAAATCATAATGAATATCACTACACACTCACTAGAATGGCTGAAATGAAGGAGACTGATTGGCAAGAATGCGCGGCAGCGATACTCTCATACATTGCTGGTGAGAGTGTAGTGGTACAACCACTTTGGAAAATAGTTTGTCAGTTCCTTATAAAGTTAAACATATTCTTAACATATGACCCAGCAATTCTAAATGTTAACTGTGAGAGATTTGAAAACATATATTTACATAAACATATCCGTGAATATTCATAGCAGCTCTATTCAGAATAGCCCCACACTGAAACAGCTTTAACTGGTGAATGGATAAGCAAATTGTGTGATATATTACTCAGAAATAAAAGAGAACAAAGTACGGATGCATCTCAGAAATATTGTAATTAGCAAAAGAAGTCAGACACCACAGAGAGTACATACTCTGTGATTACAGTTATCTGAAAATCCAGAATAGGCAAAAGTAATCTATAGTGAAAAATCCCTTTTGGTGATACCTGGGTAGAAGGTGGGGCAAATTGATGGGGAGAGGGCATGAGTGAACTTTCAGGGTGATGGAAATGTTCTGTATCTTGATTGGGGTGGTGGTAACATGGTATATACATATGTCAAAACTTGTTCAGCTGGTTCATTCATTTTATTGTAAGTTACACCTTAGTAAAGTTGATAAAAGTGAATTGAGTAAATTGTAATACTACTTTGTATGATACGATTTTGGTATTTTTCAATAGTTAATGTTTTAGACTGCATATAGTAGAAATTGACATATCTTAGGGTCATCCTTGGCTTCTTATTTTTAATTTAATTGTCTCAGTCTTTTGGTAAAAAGCAAAAAGTGAGATAGTAATAATATTCTTTGACACTTTTCATGGAACCTCTTTGTATGTTATTTTACTAAATAATAAAGGCCAGTTTTTATATATCAGCATATAAAGATGATGATCATTTAAACTTGGGTTTCTCCTAATGTGCTCTGTGACCCTTTATAATTCCTTAACTTTGTTGGACTTTAGTTTCTGTATTTTCAAAATGAGACCTTTGTCTTTGTTAACTTTAAGATTTTTCAGCTCTAAACTTTTATAATGTCTCTGTGTGGAATGGATTTGTTAAAGTAATGATCTTACTGTTTTGTTTGGTTTATTAAAACCTAATAGAGTTAGATTTTTAGCAACTTCAAGAATATTTTAAATCTTATTTATACTTTGTTCCAGCTAAAATTTTAATTGATTTACAAGATGCATACAATAAAAAAAGATAAAATAAATTGAAAACATGAAAGAAAAAAACACAAAGTGTCATGGAGCAAGGAGTGAGGTTGCTATTCGGATTACATGCATGGAGTCCTGCATGAACTTAAGATCAATTCCCACTTCAGGCATTTATTAGTTGTATGGCTTTAGACAAGTTACCAAACATCTCTAATAGTCATACATACACTTGCGGGTAAGTTGAAGAATGAGTAATACGAATACTTAGTGTCTGGAACATTATAGGCACTCTAGAACTTTTTTTGCAAGGGGAGGGGAACAGAAAGACCTGGGTTCAAATTCTGTCTTCAGAACAATTGCCAGCTTTGTCACTTGTCAGTTGGTTGATTTTGGACAAGGTCATAGTATAGCATAGTGTTTATAAGTTTGTACTCTGAAGCCGGACTCTCTGGGTTCAAATACATGCTCTACCACTTTCTCATTGTATATCCTTAATCTCTTGCCTCAGTTTCAAAAATACAAGATAAAATAAATGTTTATAAAATAATTATAATGCTTGCTTCATAGGGTTGTAGTGAGGATTAATATATAGTTAGCACTCACTAAATGTTAGCTATTATTATCTGTGCTAAGCCTTAATTTCACTGTAAACTGGAAGTCATGGCTCAGAATTGTTACAAGGAATAAATGAGACAGAAAGTAATCATAAAGTACTTAGCATACTGCCTGGCACATAAAATATCACATGCCACTAATTACTATTTTTGTTATACATTGTCTCAAGATGAGTCACAAATTTGATTCTTAGCTTTGAAGTAGCTAATAGTGAAGAGAAACACAACCATTTAAAGGATTTACAGTTTTCAGGGTAAAATAAACCAGTTGTTAGGAAAATACAACTAACATGCTTTGTAGAGCACAGTCTGTCTTTTGGGTTCTCATGGAGAAAGCATCGTATAGTATCTTTAATAGCATAATGAGCATAGTTAAAGTAATTTATAAAGTGGCTGCAGTTTGATCTGATCCAGATATGTGGCCCTGTGATAATCTGACTTAATTCAAAGATAGATAGAGTTTGAGAAACCAGAGGAATGGATTGACATTTAGGAATTTCTCTACAAATGTTTTTCTCTGCTGTGCTTTTGAAATGGCAGTGAATGAGGCTGGCAGTAGTTGGTGATGCTAATACTTTGAATATTCTAGTGGTAACTTTCCTCAAGTTCAGGGCTATTAGTTTTGAAAATTTTTGCTCCACTTTGTTAATTTTAAAGCTTATATTTGCAGTTTTTAAAACAATAAGTTTGTGATTGAGAAATACCTAATTTTAAGTTTCATTTTAATAATCTTTAAGTGGTAGAAGTGAGTATAACAGCTTTTCCTTAGTATTAAAATTTATTTATAGCATAGTCAAAAAATTAGAAATTTGGAATATCTTATCCCTATTTACTATTTTAAATGCACCATCTCTTCTTCCCACCATGCAAAAAAAAAGGTTTAATTTTAAAAAATTCTAATTTTCAGGAAGGTATCATAGGGCTAAAAGTATGTTTATAAGAAGTAAGAAATCTTCCTGTGGCTATTTGGGGAATGCTGTTAGAATTGAGGAGAAAACAGCCCTTTGGGTTTACAATCTAGAAACTCAGCTCTATTGCCAGCAATGTGACATTAACTTTTAGTTTCCTCATATGCAAAGGAATGCTGCAGTAATTCACACAGTGTTTGTTAGGTACAAATTAAATAATTGGTATGAGAGTATTTGGGTAATCCACTGTAAAAATATGTAAGGTGTGAAATTAGCAAAACTACTTCATATGAAATTTAGATTTTTTCAAAAGTCAGAAAATTTCTATCATTTGATCATAGGAAAAGTTCAGATGCAATGAAAGTTGGACATTAGAGTGCCCTAATATTCTTTATTTAGAGAGCGTAGGTTCTCTTCTAAAGTGAAGCTCTGTCATGGAAACCTGAATATGCCACCTTTCTAATAGCTAAAATAACTTTGTAATATACTTTAGAAATATAGTTCACATGTTTGAAATTTATTGTAAATATTTAAGCCAAGATGACCATAAATATAGCCACAGTCTAAAATTAAATTGTTCATATAAATAATATATAGTATATAATAAATACATAAAATGCACAGAATTCCTTTTCTTTCGGAATTCCAGGAAACAAAAGGAAATAGAAGAAAAGAGTATATTATTCTATAGAAATGGACTGCTGCAGGTTTTAGGGTTCATTGTGTCAAATCTTCATTTACATTGTGACTATGCTTTTCCTTTGAAGAAAATGTTTCAAATTTTCAAGATTTTAATGTGCCTCCATGAGGTATTTGAGATTTTGTGGTTAAATATGAACAGATTTTAATGTTAGTCTAAGAAGACCATAAATAGAACTAAATACTTACAAAAAAAAGCCACGTAATATATATTTCAGAATCAAATACAGGAGACTACTTCAGACTTGGAGAGTTTCTGTTATGTCTGCAGCACTGAACTGTTGGGAATACAAAAATGAATGTCAGAGGTGAGAACCTGCCAAACAGAATTCCAGTATTTCACAGACATACCGTGTTTCCCCAAAAATAAGACCTAGCCAGACCATCAGCTCTAATGTGTCTTTTGGAGCAAGAATTAATATAAGACCGGGTCTTATATAAGACTGGGTATGATATGATATAATACAATACAATGCAATACAATATAATATATTACAATACTGGATATACTATAATATGATAATATAATATAATAATACCAGGTCTTATAATAATACAAGACCGGATCTTATACTAATTTTTGCTCCAAAAGACACATTAGAGCTCATGGGTCTGGGTAGATTTTATTTTCGGGGAAACACGGTAGACATGAGTAATTCTAAAATAAGCTAGACGTTTGTCAGTGCTATAGACCAACATGATCCAAATTATATAGGAAGGAGAAATTATTTCTAACCAGGGACTTCGGGGAAGTTTCTTTGGGAGAGTGAGTGGGATTTTTAGTGGGCTTTGAAGGAGTTTTGAGGAAGAAGGGCATTTTAGGCAAGAGGAACTTGAGCAAGGGCTCTAAATGAAGGAAGTGCAAGGTAGTTTGGATAAGTGTGAGCAGAACATTTTGGCTTGAATATGAGTATTGTGGACTGGAGGAGTAGAAATGGGGCATGAAGTAGTTTGGGCCTAAACTTTGGAGGGCTTTGAGTGGCAAGCTGAGAAATCTGGAATTTAGCATATTTTTCTTTTGTATTAAATTTCAATAATACAGCAGTTTTTAGTCCACTTTATATTGCTGTGAAATATTTGACAAAAAACAAAAACAAAACAACAGAAAATGCTCCATGTGGTCTCACTTAGAAAATTCTTTTAGTCGCTTAGAATAGAACTGATTAAAACCTTGACTACACTGGAAGTAAACATTTGTTTAGCACTCGCTATTGGCTGAACCCTGAATTGGGCACTGGGAAAGATAAAGTACAGCTTTGAGCATCAGTTAATGACATAGCTGTATAGCAGGGGTGTCCAAACTTTTTTCAACGGTTTTTACCAACGGCCATATGCGGTAAAATACACAAACAGCCGGGCCACTCACTCAAGGTGAAGTACGAATTGCCTCACCTGGTTTATTTACGTTAAACTAATATATTTTTGGAATTTGCTTAGTCAGAGTAGTTTGGACACCCCTGTTGTATAGAGACAGAACACACATGAAACAGAAGAGCATTCCTAAAGCAGCAGTGTATCATTTGCTCTTTCACTTTAGAATCTTTTACTTCAGTTTCTTTCCCAGGGCCAGTGCTAGCATAAATGTATTTGGTGCATTCATTCCAGATAGGCAAAAAGTTAGGCAACTGTTGGAGAGGCATTTTTCTGCCTTGCTGTTTGGAAATGTTGTAAACCTCAGGTGAGAATAATTGGGGTGATCCTTTCCACCATCCAGACTGGTAGTATCTTTAGAATAGTCCCGGGTGTAGAAAGATTGCCATCACAGAAGCCATTTCAAGGCCATGCACAATCTTTTCAGTTCATGAGGTCTGGTTCTCAAAGGCAAGGAAGTGTTTCATAACAACAACAGCACCAGCAACAACAACAACAACAACAACAAAACCTAACCTTAAAAAGGAGTTAATGGGAAATGCTTCATATAATTATCACAATGGGGTAGGGGATTTGTTAAATTAGTTTTCTTACAAGATTAGTGTTCCCTTATAATTTCTATAGAGTTGGTAACTTTTTTTGGTTATCTCTGTCTCATCTTTATTAAGAAAGTAATACTGTATCCACACTCTCCTAATTATGTGTAGTAATTTCTTACAAGTTTATGAGGTACTTGTAACCTTAAAATGTTTCACAGTCCTGGCATGGAGAAGTCAGACTGAAGTTGAAGGAATTGCTCATTATTCCGTACACATCCCAGGCTCTCTCACCTTTGTAACTTCGTTCACGTTTTCTCCTTTACCGGGAAAGACCTGCTTCTTTCTCCTCTTTGATTTCCTCAAGTTGGTAACTTTAAAATGCAGTATGTTGCAGAGTAATTTACTCATAATCGTAGTTCATTTGCTATATATACGTATATATGTGTATGCAGATATATAGCAAACATAGTATTATATATGTATATGTGTGTGTGTGTGTTTGTGTGTGTGTGTGTGTGTGTATATATATATATATATATATATATATAGCAAATGAATATATATATTTCACTTTCATTTAGTTCTTAATGATTCTTTCCCTTAATGTCTGTTTTTAAAAATGCCCCTTAATATTTAAGATATGATTACTTAGAATATCCCCTTTCCTTTAGGATTAATTAGTTGTTTCAAGTGCTTGGAGCTTTATTTATGAAAACATATATAAATGTGTTGTCATTATTGTTATAATGGTAATGATTACCACATCAATTAATACCATCTGTTTTATCCTTATTTTTTGTTATGTGGTTCTTAGGTTCAGAATTTAACATTACGCAGCCAGAAGTTGGGTGTATTATCTAGCTCACAGAATGGTCCGCCAAAAAGCACTAGTCAAACTCAGTCATTGACAATTTGTCATAACAAAACAACAGTGACCAGTTCTAAAATCAGCCAACGAGATCCTTCTCCAGAAAGTAAGAAAGGAGAAAGTCCAAGTCTGGAATCCCGAAGCACAGCTGTCACCCGGACATCTAGTATTCACCAGTTAATAGCACCAGGTGGGATAAAACTTTTGTTGAAAATAGTTGCATTATTCATTTTCTTAGCAGGCAGAGCAAAACAAAAGATGTCCATTACTTGAACAAGAATGATACTTTAAAAACATTTTAAAATGTGAATTTCATAAGTTAAAAAAAGGACATCTCAATATTGAAAAACAAAGAAATCAAAAGAGCCCAACAGCTAAAACAAATTATAATAAGATAGAAATTTTTTTGGTCAGCTGACATTTGATTAACATCTTCATTATATGCTGGTCTCTCATTTTACAATAAAACCTTTAAGCTTTAAAAACAAGATTTGCCAGTAGTTTATTTAATATGCTTTAGTGGAACAAAAACTAAAAGCCTTTAAAAAAGCAAGCATATTTTTTGTTTAAAGTTGTCATTAGTGGGAGGAATTTATCACTTTCCAAAAATAAGAATTATGCATAATGATTTTCCTTACCATATTGCTTTTTTCCATCTCTGATTTCATCTCTGAGAGGCAGATGTCAGGGAATCAACTAAGTCATTTTCATTCTCAGCAACCTTTGAATTCCACGTGTGCTCATTGCTATCTACAGATAACTTTGCTTCATGGTTCTCATGCTGAAAATGTTGGGGCCATTCGGAGTGAGTTTCCTTACTGTCCCTTCTATTCATCTCAGAATTTCTCGGTGTTGAGCTTTCTTCATATCTAATAAGATAAGGAATTATTTCCTTTCTTCTTTAAAGTAAGCATTATTTGCTGGTGTCAATGATTGCATCTTTTTTAACAGCTCCTGACCTCCTCTCGTTACTATTACATCTTTTGTCTCCCTCATGCTGGATTTTTTCCTTTGTTTCTCAAGACTTAGGTCTCCCCTATTCTTAATATATCTGCACATATTTTTATACCAGTATAACTTATTTATTGAAAGTATGTGTATGTCATGCACTGGACTAGACACCTCACTTAAAAAAAAAATCCTTTGACCCAACCTCATCAGGTAAGCATCGTCTTTCTATCCTTTTATAACCCTGTACTACTTTTTAAAGCTTCATTTTGCACTACTGAAGTCTGCTTTTCCTCCACCTAAACCGATTTCTCTTTTCATGTTTCCTCTGTGCTAATATCGCTAACATTCTCTACATCACCCAATCTCAAAATGCTGGGATAGTGTGATTCCCCTAGTTAGAAATCTCTCATTACTGTGAATTTGTATAGCATTTTTATGCTCCTTTATCATACTTTTATAGTTATTTATATACTTAGTGATCTTAGCTTTTCTACTAGACAGTAAGCTCTTTGAGCATAGGACAATAGTATTGTGTCAGGCAGTTTACATTTATTAACTCTTTTAATCCTTTTTCAGATTCTCCTTTTCTTCTTTTATATTGACAGTACTAAGTTGTGCCTTATATGTACTGATTTTTGGTGGATTAATAATTGATTTTTTTCCCCCATTTGAATTGTGGAAGTTATAGCATAGTTTTTTCCATTTGCACTAATTAGGTATCACTGCTTAGAATTCTTAAATCTGAATCTTAGGTAAGTGCAGGCTTTGTTATAATGTATAAATTCATAAATTTATTCATTGTATAGTTAGATATGAATTCTTTTTTTATAAACATTTGTGTGCGAGGTCCTGCTCTCTGTACGCCTTGACAACAGGATTTTTATATTGAACTGTCCAGAGTTTTCTCACTCTCAAAACAGTCTCTGGCCAGTGTTGATAGGAGTCACTGAGGAGGCAGCAAGGACCCACTGTGCTTGGAACGACTGCTCAGGGCACAGCTTCTAGTGATTCCCATAGTTTTAATAGATTATAATGGAGGGAAGGTTAATTTCCTTCCAAAGGGAATGCTACCTTCAGAGAAAACCAGGAACTCTTTCAGGGTTACTTCGAGTGAGGAGATCTACTTTCAGATTTTCAGTCTCCCTGAATTCCCGTACTTGTTTCTAAGTTGACACTTATTCTTCCTCCTTTCATTGATAGTGTGATAATATTTATGTAGGTGTGAAGGACACCAGTAAGCTAAAACCATTAAAGAACCTCAGGACAATTGTAATTCCAAATTCAGATCTTATGTGTATTAACCAAACTGAGGTATTCCATGGTGTTGTTGATTAGAAACTAAACCATGGAACATCCTAAGTCACATAAACCTTTGCAGCCATCAAACTTATAAGTTCGTTAAAATCTGTTCAAGCCTTACACTGCAAATATTCAAAGTGATTTGTATTTTTTGGCAAGTCAAAAGCTGTATTTTCCCACGCTTTTAGTTCTTTCTACTCTGGGAAGTTGGTCTGAAGATAAGATTTTTTTTGGAGATTCTTGAATTGGTAATTGGTTCTTTTCCTCAGAAAAATGCTTGTTCCTGCAGATCACTTTCAAATATTAAAAAATCTATTTGTATTCTAATACAGTATGGTATAATAATTATTACAATGGACATGGTTATTTTTTCCTTATATGTATTTCTAGGGTGATAAAATCATTTGGTTTTCATAATTTCTTCATTAACTAGCAATTCCCACTTGATAGTTAATAATTCTGCTTTTACTATATAAAGATAAACTTTAACCAAATGTCTGGAAATTATCATTAACTATATTAGAGCTCAAGTTTTTTATGGCAGTTTTTAGAACTTTTATGAAATTAGTTTAGTTGGAAAAACACATGCCATTTTTTGCCAACATTAATTCAGTGTGTAGTGGAAAGCCTGTATTAGTCTGTTCAGGCTGCTATAAAAACAATACCATAGACTGGCTGGTTTAAACAACAGAAATTTGTTTTCCCACAGTCTGGAAGAGGCTAGAAAGCCCAAGATCCAGGTCTAGCAGTGTTTGGTTTTTGGTGAGAGCTCTCTTCCTGGTTTGCAGATGGCTGCCTTCTAACTGTGTCCTCACATGGCCTTTCATCTGAGTGCTAGGAGAGAGAGGATGACGGAGCTCTCTGGTATCTCTTCTTATAATGACACTAATTCTTCTAGGTCAGGGTCTCACTTTTCTGATCTCATTTAACCTTCATACTTCCTTAGAGGCCGCGTTACCAAATGCAGTCACATTAAGGCTTAGTGCTTCAACATACGAACTTTAGGGGACAAAAATACCCTGTCTGTAGGAACCCAGCCTCATTTAGGACTATGGGTTCTTGTGATTTCAGACAAGTCACTTAATGCTCGGTTTGCCTGTAGTATATTGGATTAATGTAGTACCCTGTTTACCTCATGGGATTGTTTAACTATTGAATGAAATAATGTATTTAATAATTTACAATAATATCTTTAATTACCTACAATAATTAAAGAGTTCTACCATATGTGAGAGATGATACCAATCATTAATTTTCCAATTATAAGGCCCCCCTGACAATGATAAAGTGTTTATTAAAATTAGAGAAATAAACAAACATGTATGATTCTCCAGAGCACTAGGACTTTTCTTGTACAGAAGTATTGCTTTAGCTATCCTCATAATTATTCTTTAATATATGTGTTTTTCAGTTGGACTTATGGACTCGTTTTGATTTCTGATAAAAGAAAAATTTAATCTTGGTGAAAGGATAGATTGTTAACCTATTGAATTATCAGCTCTAGAATACAAAAAAAAGATTGCTTACTTGCTAGAGCACCAAAATTTTTATTTCTGTGAATAAATATCCAGTGTATGTCAAGAATATAGTAAGTTTTAATTATAATTTTAAAAATTGAATTAAATGGGGCCTTTGCTATTATGCTTGCAGACACTATTTCCTTATGTGTAAAAAGGGGAATAATAATACCGATAATACCTACCTACTTCACAGGCATTTTTTTTTTTTTTGTACAAATGGGAGGCATATAAAAGCACCTTGAGCCCCTTGGAGGCAAGGCAATCTATAGAAATCCAAGGTTTTATTGAATATATAGAGTCTTTATCAACACATTTATGAAATGCTGACATAAATTTTCAGTCTTAGTTTGAAGTGCTAGTATAGTTATGTGAAAATTATTTTGTTACATGAAATTTTAGACCTAATTTCTATTTTTTTTACAATCCATGGATATTTGTTAAAACTTCTGAATTCCTCTTTTTTGAGATGTTAATCAGATGTTAATTTCCTTAAATGATCTCCAAAATTTTAGATACTAACCAATGAAATGCAAAAATTTGGTTAGAAGTTGTTAGGAGTTTTTATAAGGCCTTTGTCACAAATGTGGTTGAATATAAAAAGAGATGCAAGACATTATAGTCTTTATCTTAACATTCTGAGACTAAGAAAAACATTCTGCCTTGTCTTTAGATCTATTTTAAATGTGTATAATTTTTACACAGTGTTAATATTAAGCAATCTTTTCAGTTTGTCTTCTAGTGAACCCAGTTTATTTTAAAATTTATTTTCAATTACAGTTGACATACAATATTAGTTTCAGGTGTACAACATACTGATATACATTTATATATAGTGAATCCAGTTTCCATTCTTATTCAGATAGAGAGGATTTCACCAGCATATCCCTCTGTGTAAACATATGCACTAGTGTGCAGAAGTGGCATAATGATGAAAATACTTGATTTTGCTAATTCTTATATATATTATCCCTGTTGTGAGTCCTCCTCTGTGGAGAAAACTGGACTATCACTTATAGAGTAATGTAAGTTTGTTTGTTTTTGTTGGGGGGAAGAGAAGTAAAACAAAATCCTTTATTTAGACAGCACTGACTTCTGATTGCCTCATTTTCTCTGCAAGTAAAACTAGTACTCTCCTAGATTTCGAAGGGCCCCTGAAATTTCATTTCTTAGTTACAGTGATTATTTAACCGTGCTCTAGGATTCACACATCTGTTTTTGCTTAACTGAATTAACTTTTTAAACAAAACATTTTTTCTTCCTGGGTCAAATTATACCAACTCTTCATCTTGGCTCAATTTGGAAACTTATTTGGGAAGCTTTATAAGTAAATTACTTTGATTATTAGTTGGAAGAATGCTTAGACACAGATTAGAAAGGATGAGACCTTTATTTTATATATTTTATATTTTTTATGATTTTGACATTATCTTTATATATATTAAACTTGTTCAGTGATACTTCTCCTCTTCTCCCCAAAGAAGGAATTCAAGTGGATTAACTTTGTTAAAAGTTACTGTGTTACAGAATTGTACACTTGAAACATACAATTTTATTAACCAATGTCACCCCAATAAATTTAATAAAATTTAAAAAACATGAAAGTTAATGAAGATATTCTGAGGACCTATAAAATGTAATAAGAATAAATCGTGTAGATTCAGATTTATAAAGTAATTGTTTTAGGCAATTTTCTTCTGGAACTTATCACAGTACAACTTATTTTCTGAAATCTTTATAGTTTTTCAAGGAAAAGTTTGTCATTACATTTTCAAGTCGCTCTTGTCTAGAAGACTTTTAATAGATCTCTGATGATTATGACCTTCTGATGTAAAAACTTTCCTCCTTTAGATTTATTTAAAAATTTCTATAATTTTGAAAAAAATACTAATTGTCATTTTTTTCTCTCACAGCTTCATATCCTCCAATTCAGCCTCATCCTCTAATAAAACATCAGCAGATTCCTCTTCATTCACCACCTCCCAAGGTTTCCCATCATCAGCTGATACTACAGCAGCAGCAACAGCAAATTCAGCCAATCACACTTCAGAATCCAAGTCACGATCCACCCGCATCCCAGCACTGCATACCTCTCCCAAACCACGGCCTGCCCCCAGCTCCCAGTAGTGCCCAGGCACAGCATTGTTCACCAATTCAGAGCCATGCCCCTCCTCTCACAATGTCTCCTAGCCAGTCACAGTCCGCACAGCAGTCTGTCGTGGTGTCTCCTCCGCCACCTCATTCGCCAAGTCAGTCTCCGACTATAATTATTCATCCACAAGCACTTATCCAGCCGCACCCTCTTGTGTCATCAGCTCTCCAGCCAGGGCCAAACTTGCAACAGTCCACTGCTAATCAGGTGCAGCCTGCAGCACAGCTGAATCTTCCATCTCATCTTCCACTTCCAGCTTCCCCTGTTGTACACATTGGCCCAGTTCAGCAGTCTGCCTTGGTGTCCCCAGGTCAGCAGATTGTGTCTCCAGCATCACATCAGCAATATTCAACCCTGCAGTCCTCTCCAATCCCAATCGCAACCCCTCCACAGATGTCAGCATCTCCTCCAGCTCAGATTCCTCCACTGCCCTTGCAGTCTATGCAGTCTTTACAAGTGCAGCCTGACATTCTATCCCAGGGCCAGGTTTTGGTGCAGAATGCTTTGGTGTCAGAAGAGGAGCTTCCAGCTGCAGAAGCGTTGGTCCAGTTGCCATTTCAGACTCTTCCTCCTCCACAGACTGTTGCGGTAAACCTACAAGTACAACCACCAGCGCCTGTTGATCCACCAGTGGTAAGCCCTTGGAAGCTCTTTGACTTTCTTGCTGAAATGAAAGTAAAAACTGTTTTCTCCCACATGTTGTATCGCTAGATCTACATGCCTATGAATATAAAAAGCTTGAAATTTCCATCTGTCAGTGTCTGACAAACATGCTGTATGGGCAAAAAAATTGCCGTTTGTTGTAGTATGGTTGCATGCTTGATAATTTGTGATGGTTATTAAAGTCCCTCGTTAATTTTATTACTATTTAAACAAATCCATCTGCTATCTTTACAGAGTTGATTTTTTTTCCCCAAGGGAATGCATTTGAACCAGTGTCATCTGCACAAAGTTTTTTCTCTTAAGGTGATTATCCTTCATAGATCCCTTCTATTGGCTTGTATGTTCTTAAACGTATGGTTTATCTAGCGAAACCTTTTGGTTGTGTGAATTCTGAAGTCCTGGGCCTTTAGGGACTTTTGTTTCAAGGTGGAGGTATGCTTGTACGATGTACTTTTTTGGGAAAATTATATTTTATAATTAAAATTTTGTAAAAACGTTTATTCTAGGAAAGAATCCAACTTTGCCAAAAAGATTAAATGTAGAATTACTAAATTTCTGATTTTTAAATTTCTAGTAAGGGAAAATATATACTTAAAATGTTTCTCATTTAAAAAGCTAAAAAATCTCAGTACATGAATGAATACTGAGGATGAAAACAATCCATTGGGAGGAGTAAAAGTTTTGAATAATTGAGATTGTGGTGAAGTTTGTCAGAATAAACCTCTAAAAATGGTATGTTGCCTAAAAAAGGGAAATTATCTTGAAAAATGTTTTCCTTTGAACATTCTCTAAAGGACTTAAAATGTACAAAATAATTAACAATAAAAATTGAATAAGGTCTTTAAATGTTTAGGCAGAATGATTAAATTCATAATTAAATTCTAACTGAGGAAAACAGTCTTCCCAAAGGAAATTTTATATCAAACTTCACACAAGAAATTTTATTACTTAAAGACCAATAACCATTAGCTCAGAAAGGAAAGATGTTTCAAAGTCTGTTCCTTAATGGGAAGCGTTTTGGTTTGCAAATCTATAGATTCCTTATTCTTGTCATTCAGACTGACCTTAAAAGGCATAAAGAGATTGAATTCCACTTCCTACTCACTTTTATTAAAAACAGAACTTGACAAAACAAAAGGGGCATCTAGAAATAAGTTTGTCATTCAATTATGTCTCTGTTATGTCTTTTCTTTTAATGGAGTTTTGAAGAATTTACAATGGATATTGTCACAAACAGACTGAAATGTACAGTACCTTCAAAGAAATCAAATTTAATTTAAATTTGTATTCTCACATTCTAGTTTGGTGAATTGGTTTTTAACAAGTACAAAATTAAATGTCTTTATATGCTTTATGTTTTTCTAATTGTTTTTCTTAGGGTAAACTTTGAAGGAACATTTTTGGGATAGAAATATCAAAAACATAGTAACTTATTAAATAAAACTTAAAATATTTAAAGTTTTATTTTGTTACTTCCTGTTATCTCTTTAAAAATGTTTTTTAAAAAAATGTGTTACCTAATTTTTGGAAGTTGTTTTTCCCCATGAAAATAGCAACTTCCTCTGCTATTACTGGTACGGTCATACTTGCTATCAATGTTTCCATGTTATCTTTCTTTGAGTACCACAGCCTATTTATTAAATTGCTATATTTTTCTTTTATTACCTTTGATCAAATCTTTTTTTAATCAAATTGAATTTCATCACGAATTACTCATTTCTTCACAATTTCTTGGTTGTTTCAAATATTTAAAGGTATAGAGATATATTTACTTCTTAAGAGATGTGAAATTTTGAAAGATAAGTGAATTATCAGTAAAATCAGTATGGTTTTAAAAAGGTATATATACGAAACTAAGATTTTTCATTGACATTTGGATATGATAAGATGTGGCGAGAATAGATACTTTAGAACTAATAAATGTTCCAAGGTTTGTTTAGGAAAGAGAGACAGATTAGATTAATATACTTCATTAAAGTAAGTTTGGCAGGCATTGCTAGTTTTAGAATAGCTGTAGTTAAGAGCTAAACAGAAATTGTGATGTGCAGTTTCCTAATGATCTTGTGAGCGAAACCTCTGCTTTGCTGCAGTCAATATTTTAGTTGTTGCATTTAGATTTTATGCTGATCGTGATAGATCTGTTTTTGCCTACTTCTATTCATTAACTCATTTTGTCTTTACATGGAAGATTTGGAAGAAAGTATATATATTTAGGCTTAGAATGAAAAGTATTATACAGTTTTGTATAGCAGTATATAGTATTCTTTGATGGATTATTTCAGAATATGCTATTTATGTTATGCCTCTTTTTATAATTTAAAACTCATTATTTTTAAAAAATCAGAATGTATGCACGATCAAACTTTGATTCCTTAAAAGGTACTGTAGTAGGTGTTTGAAAAACTTGTGACGCATTAATATTAACCAGAGTTTCAACATTTTAAGAAAAGACAGTGATCTTTAGAGGAAAGTAATATCTAAGAAAGGAATACTACACAGATACAATTGAACTGGTTGATAAATCCATACTAGTTTAATTACCTCTGAATCAGCATCTCCACCACTCCAACCGAATTAAGGTAACCACTACAGTAGATGCCCCTCACTAGAAGGTCTTTTTCTTTTTCCTTTACCTCCAGGATAATTGTTTTGGATGACTTTTCCTGTATTAGACATTATCATCATTTTAAAAAATTTATCATTTGCAGATATTGGCAGCTATCATTGTTGCACTGTATAATAACCAGCAAATACTTTTACTTCTGAGGATCCAGACATGAGACAAGGAATCTCTCTTGGTGAAATAGGTTTCCAGATTCAGGGTTGTGAGCAAATACTTCTAAAAATGTTGCGTACTTAGTAGCTGATTTAGATCACAACTCTGGATATATTTGCTATAAAATTACCAGTAACAATAGAATTAAAAGAAATTCTTTTTAAAGCAAAAGAAAAGATTTCTTAGTAGAGGCTTAGAAAGTTAGTCTTTTTTTTTTTTTTTTTGAACTATTGCTGTTAGGTATGGCTTTGGTGATGAAACTTCATAGTCCTTTTTGTAACACATGGTTTATGCTAGTTTCAGAAATCTTGATCATTTTTATATTTAATCACATGTACTTCAAATCATCAAACCCTTTCAATTACAAATACAATATTAGGTATCACTTAAAGTTTTTTCTTAAGGTTGTTGAAAGATTTTTTTGTTTTAACATTCATTAGAAGTATTAATCAGTTTGGGTAAGTAATCTGAAAATTTCACAACCTTTGTAAATTTAAGTAATAAGCTTTGTACATAAAAAGAAAGGAGGTAAATTACTTTGTGGCTTTTTTTGGTAACCTATCATTTTTCAAAAGTAATGGTTAAATAAATGATGGCAAATTAAAATACCCGTGTCAGTCTCTAGAAGTGGACTTTGAAAATTCAGCCTTAATTTTAATGAAAAATTAATAATATTATTTTTAGTTGTGTGGTTCCTTCTTAGAGTGTTTTTTGAGTCCATGTTTTCTTCTTAAGTATATTCTTTACCATTGGGTAACAAGGTAGTTAAATTAAAAACTTTCCTCTGTAAGTATGGAACAATATTAAGAACTAAAATTAACTTCTCAAATGGCTTAGAATGGTGTGTGTGTTTGTATGTATTATTTCCAAGGACAGATATTTTCTATTTACCTGATATTAGCTTGTAAAAAATTATTAGATTTTTGAGATTAGAAGATAAAGAAAAGGTGTAATTGCATACCTTTTTTGTAGCTACTCAGACATTACTTTTCATAATTTAATTTTTAATTCACATAAATATAATAAGGATCCTGGGATGTAGTCCTTTAAGTCAGTACATTTCCTGATATATTGTGTGTCATTTTGGAGATTTACTTAGTGTGTTTGTGGAAAATACCATCTATTTTTATTTATGACAATTGGAAGTTCACGGAAACAATAGTAATTTCCCAAAATAGAGTATATAAAATGAAAACATTTCTTTTAATTCTCAAAATTAAAAATATGTCCTGACTTGGCTGTCACCTTTTTGAAAACCTTAGTGATTTGTAGCCTAGATACTGATCCACAGTTTGCTTTTATTAAAATATCAAGTATTATGAAAACGTCATTTGAGGGATTCTAAGGTTTTGTTTTCAAGTTGTCAAATAGTCCTTTTGCCTTGTTTTCAAGTTTAAAACACTTAGAATTTATTTTTAAAAATTAAGTCAGGAACACCTTGTTAAATGTATTTTTAGAAACATTTTAAGGCCATGTGGTTTGTTGTTGCAGGTTTATCAAGTAGAAGACGTGTGTGAAGAAGAAATGCCAGAAGAGTCAGATGAATGTGTCCGGATGGACAGAACCCCACCGCCACCCACATTGTCTCCAGCAGCAATAACTGTGGGGAGAGAAGATTTGACTTCTGAACATCCATTGTTAGGTGAGGAAATATCTAAATTGAGGGAGTTTTCTATTAGATAAAAATTTTGTTTTAATTAAAGTTTACTGTGGTGACAATTGTTAGTAAAGTTACATAGGTTTCAAGTGTACAATTCTATAATACATCATCTATATATCACATTGTTTGTTCACCACCCAGAGTCAGTTCTCCTTCCATCACCATGTATTTGTCTATTAGATAACTTTGTTATGTAACTGTAGTAAAGAATGGATTAGAATTCACGATTTTTTTTATTAGAACTAATTAGGACAATTGATGAGGAACCACTCAAATGAAAAACATTGTAGCCTTCTAAGTTTTAGTGGTTTGTACAGATGTGTTTCATGTGCCTATTCAGATTCATGTGTCAAGCTATTTATAGCTTAGAAATTGGAATAAATCAAAGTTCTGTCAAAAGATTTCAGTTATACTTTCCAAAATCACAAAGCATTCTAAGTTATATCTGACATTCCTAATAATTGCTTATGATCCAGATTGAATAAATGCTTTTAACACTGTGTTTTCCCAGACAGTACTTAAATTAAGCCTCACTAATTCTTACTGGAGACATGGATTAAAAAAATTCTTGAGCTTAAGCACTCAAATTTTTATTCATTACTTCAGTGCTACTTATAAATTCAAGTAAATCTTTTGTTTGCTCCTCCTCACAATATCAAAGTGACTGTGAATCTTAGGTATTTTACTAAAACATTAGTATAACCTATTGCTCAGTGTGGAGGTCCTAAAAAAGATACATTCTGTGTTAGTGTTTTTGTTTTGTTTTTTTTCAACCAGTTAATCTTTTAGTCCACACAGCTTTCAGAGTTTTTTCTGTACATAGATCACAAGGTAAATATTTTTGCAGCTTTACAAAAATGGACTCATGGCCATACATATGGTTCAGCAATCTTTTATTTTTTAGTTTTACAGTGCAGCATAGACATTTTTCCATGCAATGGATGAAAATCTGCTGCTGAAACACAGAGGGCTGCAGCTGAATAATGAGAGTGACCCTAAAGCAAAACATTAGCCTAAGGTTATACAGCCCAAGGCCTGGCAAATGCCTGTGGGGACACTACACAAAAGGAATGTCTTCAAAGCCCCTTTGTGGGGCCCTGCAGCCACCCCTGAGCTCCCTTGGGCCCTTCGGGTGGAAGGGGTCCTGTAAACTTTTTTGCATCCACATAAACCCCCCCAATTTCTGTCTGGTTTTCTTCACCTCATCTTCTACCCTAGCCATCTCATCAAATTCTCTTACCATCTCCTCATTGCTCAAATGCATATCATGTATGGCCTCCTTGTATTCCTTGAGGCACTGAGCCAGCCTCTTGTTGGTTTTTCTTTTAGCTTTCTTGGGTATATCATCTCCAGCTGGGCGCTTTACTGCAGCCCTTGGTTCACTGGCTGGTTGTTCTTCCTCTTTTGGCTTTCCCTCATTCACTGACTTTCCCTCATTCTCTGGATTTCCTTCTTTTGGTTTTCCCTGGCTCTCCAGCTTCCCCTGGCTCTCTGGTTTTCCTTCGCTCTCTGGCTCTCCCTCTTCTTTTGGCTTTCCCTCCTCTGGCTTATCCTTATCATTAAGTATTTCCTCATCTTCTGTCTTTCCCTTGTTTTCTACCTTTTCCTCTTTTCTAACTTCTCCTTGTCTTCCAGAGTACAAGCTATTTCTGGCTTTCCCACATCCTGTGGTTGTTCTTGGTTTTCCATCTTTACTTGGTTCTCAGGTATTGCTTCACTTTCATTGCCAAGTTTGTCCATGTTGAGATGTCCCCTCCACGTAGACCTGACTAGCCAGGGAATTGACTGATCGGCTCCAAGTCCCCAAGGGGCTTCGGCAGGATACCTTGGCTTATGTTTCAAAGCCAAACAAACAATGTGGAAGATTTAATCACATAACTCAGTTTTCTCGCTTGGCTTTTCAATTGAGGCAGGGGCTGAATCACAGTGAGTCCAGAGAGAGTGAGGCTCGGTAATTGGTGGATCAGGAGGCAGGCTCTGTCCCTTCCACTTCAGCACTTGCACGTCTTCCTCTAGGCCCTTCTTCTACTAAGGAATTCTCCTTCCTCCCAAATAGTGACTAACCTGGTGTTTTTTTTAAATTTACCAATAGTTACGTCAGGGTTTGGCAAACTAGCTCACACTTTAAATCTTTCCTGCTGTCTCTTTTTGTATGGCCCATGATGGTTTTAAAATTTTTAATTAGTTGAAAAAAACAAGTTAGAAGAAGAGTAATATTTCATGTCGTGAAAATTATGCGAAGTATGAATTCCATGTTCTTTAATAAAGTTCTCTGTAACACAGCCATGTTAATTTGTTCATATGTTATCTGTGGCTACTTTTGTGCTTCTACAGCAAAGATGAGTAGTTGCAGAGACCATACTGTCCTTTATAGAAAGTTTGCTGACCCTTGACCCAGATAATGCTAATGTTGGTTCAGGCTTTGTTATTAGTATTCTGTTCTATTGAATATCTCTTGGCCCTTGTGATCGTTTCAGATAAAGAACCACTATAACAAGCATGGAAACAAATTGTAATGAGACATTGACTTTGCTACCAAAGCAATACTTGTCCTCTTTTTTCTTCAACATGCCACATCCCTAACCCTTTCGTTCTCCCCAGCTTTTATTCCATTACTACCAATATGAATCTCTGAGAAGCATAGAAGGGGTAAAATCAATTTGCTTCCACTATTTCCCCTTCCTGAAAAATAGAAAACATTTAGTCAATAAAATTATGTAAAATATTTCAGACAAGTTTATTATTGCCTTTGTTTATTCAAAATAATATTTCAAAAGATAGATTTAAGAAAATTGAACTGTAGTATAAAATCTTTGTAGTTTCTGTATACTAAGAATGGATATATGTTGCTGCAGCTTTTCTGGAATTTTGATTTAAAGACAGAAACAGCAGTTTACAGTAACTGGATACCAACTTTGCATTTTGGCTGTGATTTAATTGCCTGATAAGCATTACTAATGGTACTGAAGGACATTTAAACATTTTTGAAATACTGGAACACAAGAATATCTTCACATTTTCCCTCAGGAATATAGTATGAGATCCTGTCAAGCATATCCCTCTGGCTAAATTGTCTAAGTACAATGTAGACTTTTGAATCTTGCTGTAATTTACTTCATACTCATTCTTCTTCTGTAGTATATGAGGGGAAAAGCAAGCAAGGTCTGTAGTTAGAATAATGCTCATCAAATCATGAAATAAACTAACCTGCAAAAAAAGGGACTTCTTTCTATCTAGGATTCAGTTTTCATACATCTCTGCTCTTTTTAAATTTTTCTCAGATAAGTGTACTCACTGATATTCCTAGCTATCAGCCGGTTTCATCTTTCCACTTTAGTACCGACAGGAAAGGTTCAGAGCTATTGAGTGGGTAGGTCAAGTCTCCACCACAGGCTGTTGGGTCTTATCTTACTGTGGTCCTCAAGAGTTTGAAGGGGAGGAATCACAGTGGTTCAGCCCAACACTTTGCAACTGCCGTGTACTACAGTGTTCCCCCTGACGTAGACAGTGCCTCTGAAGAGTTATCAAAACAAGACAAAACAAAGAACCTTTACGCATGGATTTGGATTAGACTCACTGCTTGAAATAAAGGTGATGTGACCTGTGTAGTTCATTAAAATCTATTTATTCTATGGATTTCATGATCCTTTTTTATTTAAGTATACTTTCCAAGTACTCCCCCCCATACCATGTGGAATATGTAAACAGGAACATAGGGAACTTAATATCTATGTAGCTTAAACATTTATAAAAAGTAACAATTTCAGTATTCTTAAGTTGACATTCTAAAACACATTCATGTCTTATGGGACAATTCTTTTTTACCACTGTTGGAATGATAACTGAGCAAGTTACCCCCTTCTTCTGTAAAGTGGGGATAATAGTTTCTATTTCATAAAGTTATTGTGCAGATTAAATGAGGTAATAAACGTGAAGATTTTAGAATGGTTTTTTTTAAAGCACCACATAGTAACTATTATTGTTATTAATGACTTTTCTTGAATTTTCTTTCATATTTGCCTGGACAGAATGCTAAAGATTTTTTTTAAATGATTTTTTTTCCAGAGCAAGTGGAATTACCTGCTGTGGCATCAGTCAGTGCTTCAGTAATTAAATCTCCTTCAGATCCTTCACATGTTTCTGTTCCTCCTCCTCCACTCTTACTTCCAGCTGCCACCACAAGGAGTAATAATAGTACGTCTATGCCCAGTAGCATTCCCAATGTAGAAAACAAACCTCCACAAGCCATTGTTAAACCACAGATCTTGACCCATGTTATTGAAGGCTTTGTGATTCAGGAGGGATTGGAGCCATTTCCTGTAAGTAACAAGCAAATTTGTATCTTTTGAATTATTCATGTAACATTATTTTAAAATTTAGTCTATTCGCTAATACAAAGGTTGAAGTTTTGTTCTAAAAAAGTTGTTCTTTTATCTAGAATTCATCTCTCCACATATATTTGTATATTCCAAATATACTTCTAGAATTTTATGCTAGCTATTTAGATGTGTAAACTAAGGAGAAAAATTTTAGGACATAAGGATATCAATTTTATAATTTTTAGAGAAAGGTAGTTCGAAGTTTATTCCAATGAAATAAACTTTTCTATTTTTTCTTTCTAAGGGGACTGAAATCACACCTAAAGTTCATTTTTCTTTAAATGGTGTTTCTTATATAATGTGACACTTTGTGAACTTTAACTTGAGTACAGAAAATAACAACTTCCCAATAACTTAATAATTCTGAAGTTACCCAGTTGATGGTTTATAATTATCAAATAGATTTTCTCATTATTCTTAAGTCTGAGTCTTCAGATTTTTTAAATGCTTTAAAATGTTCACCTGAAAATGGGGGTGCTATATCTATCACTAAAAGTCTTATAATTTGAGACTAACTGTACATAATTTATATGCTAATATCTAGAGATGAGCATTTTTTCCTTAGAAAATAAATCAAAAGCAAGTGGCCAAAGCAAAATAGATTATTTTGAAGGTCTTTGAATCATCTCATTTTTCAGATTCATGGGTAGTGAGGATTTAGCATTGTGATAGTTGGTTGCCTCATCAGTTGCCTTTGTTTTCCGTTTACTGTCTGTGTATTAACGTTGGCTATCCTATAAGAGTCCTGATTTAGTGAGTGGAAGAACAGTCTCTTCTCCCTACTCCTCAGTGTTTGGATCCTGACTCTGCAGCACGCTGACTGTTTATCCTCTATCAAGTCACGCAGTCTTTTTGATCTTCATTTTGCTCATCGGGCAAATGGAGATGATACTTTGCTGTTAGGGTTGTGTAAGGATTAAATATGCATAAATTGTTCTGTGTACTACCTGGTACCTAATAGCCATAGCTGTTATTATCAATTATTACTAGTTACAATTACAATTTTTTTTCAGATTTCAAAAGTAATATGTATTATTTTTTAAATGGAAAATTTGGGAAAATACAGAAAATACAGGAAAATCCCCACTAATTCCACAATGTGTATATTTATGTATGTTTTTTTCATTTGATCAAGATTATTATTATAAGTCCTTCTTTCACTTAGTATACTATCTTGAGCTTTTATTTTCTCATGATTAATAGTACTTTGGAAACATTTTAAAAGGTTACATAATATTTCACTTTATGTGCAACCAGTTTAAATAATCCTTCCATTGTTGTTGGACAATTAGGTTTCCCTTTTTCACTATTCAAATTCTCCTGAAAGGAATATCTTTGTATATAGAGTGTCCAAATTTTATATAATTTCTTTAGCAAAAATTCCTAGAAGTACAGATATTGCATTACATTACATATATATTCATAAGATTCAATATATATTACTAAATTATTTTCTGGAATGATTATTTAAATTTATTAATACACCGGAAGTGTTTACCCCTAGCAGCACTGAATTTTACAGTTTTTTCAGCAATAACTTACCAATTTTACTTGAGACATATTAAATATACTAACTGAAATGAACAAAATTTAAAAGTTTATTTTAAATTTAAAAGATTATTTAATTTAAAAGATTATTCTCTAAGGTTAAATGTAGAAATTTCTAATAAGATGTTATTCACCATGTGTGGCAAATATTGGAGACTTAACCAGAATTCTTAAATAAGGTTTTGTTTTTTCAGATTTGCTGAGGGTTTGCTAGTGAATCAGTAAATATTTTTGGTCTGGATTGTTTTTGCTAAAAAACATTTTTAAAACAAGGATTCTTCATGACATAACCAAGTATACTGAACATGTTAATTTTTTGTTGTTGATTTCAATATTAATGTTTGTGGATTTTTTCCATATTTTTTTGTGATTATAGTGGATTTGGTTACTGAACTAAGAATCAGGAGACTTGAGTTGTAGTCCTGTTTCTGCTTTTGTTAAAAAATCACTTAAATACTTTGAACATTACTTCCCTTATGTTTATTTCTTTATTTAAGTATAGTTGGTATACAGTATTATATTAGGTTGATGCAAAAGTAATTGCGGTTCAAAAAGTTAAAAATTGCAAAAACTGCAGTTACTTTTGCACCAACCTAATATTGGTTTCAGGTGTACAATACAGTGATTTGATATTTGTATACTTTGGTATGTGACCACGACACTAAATCTAGTAATCCTCTGTCACTGTGCATTTATCAAAATGTCATTGACTACATTCCCCTTTACCTTTTCACCCATTCCCCTACCCCTCTCCCTGCTGACAGCTGTCCGTTTCATCTGTTTCTACCGTATGAGTCTGTTTTTATTTTGTTTTGTTTGCTTTTTTTAGATTCCACATATAAGTGAAGTCATACAATCTTTTTCTTTCTCTGATTTATTTCACTTAGCATAATACCCTCTAGGTCTATCCATATTGTCACAAATGACAAGATTTCCTTCTTTTTTATGGCTGAGTAATATTCCATTCTCTGTATATATTCCACATTTTCTTTATCCAGTCATCTATCGATGGACACCTACTGTTCCCATATCTTGGCTATTGTAAATAATACTGCAATGAACATAGCAGTGTGTATATCTTTTCAAATTACTGTTTTGGATTTCTTTAGTAAATACCCAGGAGTGGAATTGCTGGGTTGTATGCTAGTTCTAGTTGTAGATTTTTTGAGGAACCTCCATACTGTTTTCCATAGTTGCTGCACCAATTTACAATCCCACCAACAGTGCATAAGGGTTCCTTTTTCTCCACATCCTCACCAACACATTATTTGTTGACTTTTTGATAATAGCCTTTCTGACTGGTGTGAGGTGGTATCTCATTGTGGTTTTGATTTGCATTTCTGTGGTGATTAGTGATGTTGAGCATATTTTCATATGTCTGTTGGCCTTCTGTGTGTCTTTGGGAAAGTGTCTATGTCCTCTGCCCATTTTTTGCCCTTATCTTTAAAATACACATAATAATTTATCCTGAGGAGATAACCCTACAAATGAAAAGCTTTGTACATGAAAAATAAATCTTAAAAGTTGTTACAGAAAAAAAATTAAGGATACCAGCTAATCAAAATCTATAACCGATTTTTAAAGACTTTTTTGTAACGACTTGCCCAAACTAGGACAGTAGGTTCTATTTGACAGAGACTTTGAAGCATATTGCTAATAACCTGAAATATAAAGTATTTATATCCAGATTGTGTAACCTTTTCTCAGTCAATAAAGTACTTAATGACTGGGTCTGATCGACTGAACAAGCAAATTATCACAGATACCATTCTTCTCGAGGTTTTTTTAATCAACTTATTTCTGAAAGTCTTTTAAAAGATTATTTCATTTTATTCTCTTTCTCTTTTAAAGGTGAGTCGTTCATCTTTGCTAATAGAACAGCCTGTGAAAAAAAGGCCTCTTTTGGATAATCAGGTGATAAATTCTGTGTGTGTTCAGCCAGAGCTACAAAATAATACAAAACATGCAGATAATTCATCTGACACAGAGATGGAAGACATGATTGCTGAAGGTTTGTGGATTTTACTCAAGATACCTCTTAAAGTAACTTTAACTTTTACTGCTTGAAACAGTACATGGATACATGGATTTTTATTCTACACAGATTTTCAGTTCGAAGTATTCACTTTTATTCTCATAATGCATTATTTGATGAAAATTATGGGAAAGTTAACCAGACTCTTAATGGCCAAATAATTAAAATAGCAAGATTGGTGTTAATTTGCATAATGTCAGTTTGACTTTTGAAAGCCTGTAGATGGGAAAACCTCCATTATATATGAAAATAATTCAGGATTTTAGCATCAAAACAACCAATGTTCTGTCTTTTCAAGCAGACTTAAATAAATGACTATTTTATTGAATTGGCTTAAAAATTGAGAGTTTCTGGGATGTTTGGTTTTAGACTTTCCATAATCTGATGTTTGATATCAGGTGGAAGGATGTACTCTTCAATCAAGAGGTGATTAAATATGTTCAAAGAGAAAAATATCACTAAATCTCTTTAATGGCAACGAATCTTTTTTTATAGACTTTGTTCTAATAGTGAATATTCCATAAAAGTCAAGTGGTATACAAAATGACTACAGGAAAACAAATACAAATAAATGAAAACATGATATATTTTATCTTTTATTGATTCTGATCGTGGCCCTGCAATTGATACAATTCAATTTGTGTAACATTTAGTATAGTCAGGGCTCTACAGTAGTGAATTAACATATGTGTCTTAAGTAATTATCCTCAATATATTAGCATATTTCATTTAAAATTGTATAAATTGTATAATGTCCTTTCATAGTTACTTTGTTCAAATCAGGATCCAGACAGTGCCTACATTTTGCCTTTTGTTATTATGAATTTAATTTCATTTAATTAGCCAATACTTGCTTTTAATTGTGCATACTATTTTATCTGAGAGAAATTTTCATTTGAGATGAAGAGTAGTAAAGATGAATGTGCAGGGAATATCTTGTCTATATCTACAAGGGGTGTATAAATGAAAGTTTTAGGCTGTAAAGCATGTATATTGTTCCTCTTATGTGTACACTTTGGAGAAAAGTGGGAAACTGCTTAGGAAGCTTCACAGCATATTTCATGATACTCGTGGTTTATATATAATAGACATAGAGCATGTGCTAGAATCTGAGAGGAGCTTTCAATCTAATAGGAAATTAGCGAATCTCTGTAATAGAAAGATAACTAAGGAGGAACATATAGTAAGTTTTAAGTGAATTATGTAGATAGTAAGAACTTAAAACTGGTTGAGTTTATTGCCAGCTTAGTGAATTTTCTATGAAGATGGGATTTGACCTGGGCCATAAATGATTAAGCACAGATTTAATGTAACAAACAGGAAGACCGTTTCGGGTTAGAATACCATGACTAAATGCACAAAGGATGTATAAGTGCTAGGTAACTTCAGGAGGGGGCAGTGAAGAGGAGCAGGTTGGGTTAGAGGAGCAGTGGGAAGGAGGTAAGACTGGCAGTGAGATTCTAGAGTACCTTGGGTATTCGACTAAAGAAAGAGGAGTTACCTTGTTAAGAGGATGGTTCCTGAAGGTTTTTAGGCAGGTGACATGAACAAGAGTGATTTTGGACACTCTGCTTGTCATCTATCTGTAGGATGAGTATAGAGGTTTGGCATGTAATTGATACTTGTAGTCGTGGGAAGAGGAAGGAAAGAATTGATGGAAGACAAGACAAAGGGTAGTTTAATAGGACAACATACGAGAGTAAGGAAAAGGAAGATTTAAAGATGATTAATCTATGCAATGAGTAGTAAATAAACCACAAAGGTCTAATGCACAATATAATGAATATAGACAACAATATTGTACTAGAATCATGAAACTTGCTGAGAGAGTAAAACTTTATTATCCCAACAACTAAAAAGAAAGAATTATGTAACGTGATAGAGGTGGTAAATACTGCTACAGTGGCAATCATTATAATATATAATTATACCAAATTAACACGTACACCTTAAATTTACAGTGTTGCATGTTAAATATATATTCAGTAAAAAGTGATTAATCTATTTCATAGTGGAGATATTTTACATAAAATGTGCCAAAATTTTAAATACTTCATAATTTCATTTACCAAGGTAATTTTATAAAGTTTTTCTATTATTCTACTTCAATTGGTTTCTCTTAGTGGACTTCAGTGTTTATGGAAAGTGCTATCGGGTGAAACGGTGAAGTCACTTACTTAATGGCTGTGGATTTGTATTTTTGTTAGATTGTAACCCTTAGACCTCTTTGGGATCTCCCTTCTCTTACCAGCAAAAACATTTCCTTCTCATTCGTGAGGTATTCTGTTATCAAGTATTGCATACTGTTTGTTAATTAATAAAAACTTTTGAAATAAAACTTTCAGTATAGTCTGAAAATGGAACAACTTGAGGATTGGACTCTCGGGGCTGAATTGATGTCAGTGGTGGTTGAGTAAGAGATTCTGTCTCTAGTACAGTCTTTTCAAGGTCAGATCAAGTTACAAGCATGACAAAGTGAAAACAATACTCCTGGAAGTTAGGACATCAGGTCCCAGGAATGTATTGTTGGGCCACAACTGTGTGAAAGCCATCTCTAGGTCACTGTAAGAAGCGATTTTTATTTTACTTGTTTTGAGACTATTTCTTCCTCATGGCTACTAAATAGATGACTTTTGCTTATGAAGGTAGTCTTGATAATTTCCTTAAAATAATCACTTGCCATTGCCAGTTTGTGATTTGATGAGTCATGACAATGTGTTTGGATGTCCCCTGGAACTTCAAATATTATTTCAGAGTATTTTATTTTAGTTCTTGCTGCCCTCACGTGATTTAGCACTTTGCCATTTGCTTCTGGGATAACACTAGGATAATGTGAGTGCTTGAACTTAATGAATACATGTTACCAGGTCTACATTTCAGAGTCCCTTTCTTCATCTTATCAAGTCTTGGTTAAATGCATAACAGAAAAGCACATATGGAGCTCACAGAGAGAAGCTTTAGTTAGTAGAGTGCTTTTTTTTTTTTTTTGCATATTTTATGTGAGTTGGCATAGAAATTATGAAGATGCAAGAAAATGGAAAAATATGGTGGATTGAAGAATTTTACAGTTTTCATGGAAGTATTTCCTAAACACTTATTACAGGTCTTGGTACTCTTAGTTGTTAGGTGGAAAATCGGAAATGAAACCCTTTAACTTTTTATGCCTACTACCTGTTGGGCACTCATGTAATCTTCACTGCAATTTTTTGGGAAGGGTATTATAAATTTTTTACAGATGAGAAAACTGGGGGTTGTGAAGATGAAGTTGCTTGCTTACAGGTGACTGCTGCTGACTATCTGAGGATTTAGGTAGGAAGTTTCTTTAGGTCGTGTGGAATGGCTCAAAGAAAGTTATGGATATAGAGGTGGAGGAAGGACATTCTAAATTAATAGAATAAATCCTGACAAAAAGGAACAGAGGTTAGAAATTATAGAACTATTTGAGATTTTAAAGATTATTATGAATGATTTTTGTTTTACTATGATATAACCAAAAGGCACTTTTATAATTAGATGTATATATCTTTATATAGTCTATTGTACACTGTGGATCTCTGAGAATGTTAATTATTTAACATGATCCTCTAAAACCATACATATCCACATGTTACCTTCTTCTTGAAGTCATCCTTATGTTCTCTGGGTAGAATTAAGTGTTTTCCGCTGTGTATCTCCATTGCACGGTGTAGCAACATACCCACCCCACACTGTGTTTGCAAAGTATTCCTCCTTCAGGTTAGTGACTTTGTCTTATTCATCTTCATTTCTCTTACAGTGCTTAATAAAGTTATTTGCATATTTCTGACATGTTGGATTCTTAGAAAAATGAACCTTTACAATGTATTGCTTATTTACATAGAGAAAACTGTAAAATTTTAATGCAGGAGAAAGAGGAAATTAGTGGAGGTGACTGTTTTCGGAAGCTTTTGCCCTGCCAAAGTAGCTGTGGATTGAAAAGTTAAAAGGCCATTCCTTTAAGTTTCCTGGAGGGTTTGAACTAGCAGAATCCAACCAAAGTTGAGGCTAAAAGAAAATTTGCCACAATTCAGTTTTTGTAAGTTTTGTCCTTTGTTTCCTTCTTTTTTAGAGACATTAGAAGAAATGGACAATGAGTTGCTCAAGTGTGAATTCTGTGGGAAGATGGGATATGCTAATGAATTTCTGCGGTCAAAACGATTCTGCACCATGTCATGTGCCAAAAGGTATTTCTATTCTCTTGAATTTCCTAAAGCATCAACCAACAACCACTCTACCAAAACCAGAACCCTTGTAGAGTTGAACAGTAGTCAAAACTAGATACTATAATAGAGAGGACTAATATCAAATAGGCATTATCTGGAGCTACTTTGGTATTTAATTAAACGTTTTGCTCTGTGAAAGTTACATATTCATAACACTTAAAATTAGTTTCACAGCATATTCTAGTATTGAAGTAGCGTTATCCTAGTGGTTAGAATATACTTAGGAGAATCCTTCCTGTGAATATCAAAACAATATTTGTTTTATCGCTTGATTTTTAAATCAATATTGAAATACCTGGACTTACTTTGTTTTACTTTAAAATGTTTTCATTTGTTTTAACCATGTCCTGTTAATTTTAGGTTTCTAAGTGGGACAGCTATAGCATAAATTTTCCACGTTGTTACATCATCACCAAAATGTCTGTCTTTTCTAAGTCTGTACTTTCAATAATAATATTACAGGTAAACAGTATTAATAACAAAAGAAATTTTAGTGTCTTCGTTGATCTTGTCTTAAGTTTAGTTTACATTTTAAAAAAACCCTGATTCTGATAATTGTAAAAAATTCATAAACAGAAACCTCATTTACAGTGAAGTAGGGAGGCCAGAAGGGGGAGCTCTTATGCCCTATGTCGTTTGAAAGGCACTAGGGAAAACTGGGATAACCCTTCCCAATTTACTTTTCCTTTATATAAAAGAATTTCCTCTCTTTTGTTGAGGAAATAGAATAGAAAAGTAGAAGAACAGAAGGGAAGAAATGTCTGAGTCTTAGTGGCTCAGGGTTGCATGTACTGGATTCCAATTTCTTAATTGTTCTCGAATAAACCCATTTTGCTGGAGAACTGTCTGGCTGATTTTTTGCTTACAGTTAACATAATAAATCCTAATACAGGTGTTTATCACTAAAGATGACGTGTATGCACAGGTTGATTATTTTGAAGTTTGTTCTTTGTTCCAAAAAGAGTTTTAAGATCTTAATTGTATACATCTAGGGAATTTCTTGCTTGACCATATTATTTAGCATGGTGCCACTGAAATAGTAAAACTTAGTATAAGCATTGTACTATTAAATAAGTAATAGAAGTATTTTCCTCTGAAAACGGGTTCATTGGCTTCTCAATTGTCAATCTGTTATTCAGGTATTTTTTCAGGTTATTGATAGTCCTAATCAAATTGTGACTTGTTTAACTCTGTGGAGTTTTCCAGTTTGCACATACCACAAGAAAGAACAGTGGCTCTTTGATTCCAAGCGATTCAAAATTCTGAGGGAAAAAGACTGCCTTTCAGAATATTTTAAACTTCTTGACTATTTAGAAATGTTTCAGGACATTTAACCCTACCGTCACTCTTCTCCCAGAGATGATTGCTGAGTTATCACATTATTACATCTTTAGGGGAACCTTTTTAGACGGTTAGTGGTCCTAACATAGGAAAATGCAGGCAAGAGAGTGGAGAGGAGAGGATAAATTAGGTCAGGGAAGAAGAACTGCTGCTGCTGTTTACCTGACTGCCTAGATGTTTGTCTTGGAGATCTAAATATTTACGGATGAAATAGCAAGTGTAATGTTAGTTTCTCTTTTCTGTTCTTTTAGTCAATGGGGAAAGAAGTTTTGTCAATTGATATGAATGGAGAGCTGAGCCCACAGCTGAGCATAATTAACACAGCAGGAGCTTGTTAAATTGTTTTAGGGTAAAATGAAGTGGCCATCAGGACACTTTCTTCTTTTTTATATTTTTAGAAGAGGGAAGACTATTCGTTCTCATAGTTCTCCTCATTTCTGCCTCCTGATATTGTCATAAAATGTAGGTGAGGAAAATTTATTTTGGTATCTGTATATTGGTCATAGAACAGTTATCAATAGTGAACTTAATTGGGATTTATTCTTGTCATTTTTCTGAAACATTATCTTAGAGCCAAAGAGTTTTGAAAATAAATTATGATGGCAGTTTTATATGTGTAAGAAAGAGGAACTGCATGTTTTCTTAGCCTTTCTGTAGCTTTTTAAAATTTGTTAGATTATTTCTTTTCACTCTTCTAGGGAAGGGGGTGTGGGGACAGAGCCAGGAGTGCAGTTTCCAGGCTCTCAGCCTCACGTGGAAAGGTACTGACTCCGGTAGTAAATGGCCACCAACTGTGATTGGATGGCCATCAGCTGTGGCTAGTTGGCCATCAGCTGTAACCAGTGAGCCATTGGCCACTAATGTAACTGCCGTTGCTACGCTAGCAGCAGATGGTGGCTGAGCTAGCAAGAGCGGATTGCAGTTAGCAGAGAGGATTGCAGCTAGCGAGATGGGTTGGCAGAGAGAAGTGGATGGCAGGTTGCAGATCTTGTGGCTCCTGCTTCCGGTGTCTCCAACCCAGCTGCCAGCGAGACTATAGTGGTATTACTCCCCTATCTATGGCTCCGTGGGTGTTCCTTTTTGGCTTCACCATATCCTGCGTTCTTATGCAGGGAGCGGGACTAGACACCCTGCATGACACCCCCGCGTGACATATGGCCAGGCCGTCATTCCTGTAGCCTGCCTATATTTGTACGGCCCCTGCTCTAAGGATGGTTTTTAAATTTTTAGGGGGTTGAAAAGAAGTCAAAAGAATATTTCATGACACATGAAAATTATGTGAAATTAAAATTTTAGTCTTATTAAATTCAATGTTATTGGAACACAGCCACGCTCATTCATTATTATTATTATTCATTCATTATTCGATGGCTGCTTCCATGTTATAATTGCAGAGTTGACTAGTTGTGACAGAGACTTGAATGGCCCACAAAGCCTAAAATATTTACTATTTGACCCTTTATGAAAAGTTCGCCTGCCCCTGTTCTAGGGCCTTGGAACCTAATAAATGGTGTAGGACTCTTTTTAAGCTGTCATTATGTCTTATAAAGGTCTATATTCAGAAATATTAGACCATTTATTTTGATAAAAGAAAAATCTTTCAGCCAGATTTAAAGAATTATGTATTTTTAGGTTTCCTGAAGGGTGAGAGCTGTGAATTCCTTGTGTACTTTTGAAATCTCAACTTTACACTTTTGCTCTTTGATTTCATTTATATTTGAAAAATCTTTTTCTACCAGTTTTGAGATTTCCTCTTCTCAACTATATTAGCCTCTTTTTATTAATCCCTCTTCAGAAATTATTACTTGAGCTAATATCAGTTTGGATGAATATCTAAATAGTTTATCCATAACTTCTTTTTCTCCTGGAACCTTGAATTATGTTGCTGCTATAAAAATTGGTTATCCTCTCTACTTTGCAGAAAGTTTCCCAGTATCATGCTGTTATTAGGAGAAAATACCAATACCTTATTATAGGTGTCCAGTATTATATTGAAAGCTATGTTGTGATATATGCAGAGGCCAATTTTTGCCTGTTAGCATAAGTAAATCCACTGAACGTTATAGTTCGCTTTCTGAGGTAGTATAGTCCTTAATGAATTATATGGCACTTATTGATTCACAAATTCACTTTAAAGTCATAATTAACTACTAAATGGAGTGTCCCATATATCTCTTAATATTTTTTCTTACTTGAATTTCTTAGGTACAATGTTAGCTGTTCTAAAAAATTTGCACTTAGTCGTTGGAATCGTAAGCCTGATAATCAAAGTCTTGGGCATCGTGGCCGTCGTCCAAGTGGCCCTGATGGGGCAGCAAGAGAACATATCCTTAGGCAGGTCTGTAGAAACCTTGCTTCAATGTACAATACCCTTTTCAGAAATGCAAGGGAAGTGCAATGCTGTATTTTACTTGTACTACATTTTCCAGCTTCCAATTACTTATCCATCTGCAGAAGAAGACTTGGCTTCTCATGAAGATTCTGTGCCATCTGCTATGACAACACGTCTGCGCAGACAGAGTGAGCGGGAAAGAGAGCGTGAGCTCCGGGATGTGAGAATTAGGAAAATGCCTGAAAACAGTGACTTGCTACCAGTTGCACAAACAGAGCCCTCTATATGGACAGTCGATGATGTCTGGGCCTTCATCCATTCTTTGCCTGGTATGTAATTGAGCACTTTGGCCTTAAGATGTTTCTTGTGCATTCACACACCGGAATAATGTTAGATCCATCCACACCTGTTGCACGAAAGGACTAGAGAAGTGCTTATGTATATGTATTAATTAAATGGCTTTTGCTATTGAAATGTGATCTGTTTCCTCTTGCTTATTCCCTCAGCACAACTGGGTGTTTTCTCATACCCCCCCAAGTCGATAAAAACTGACTAGTCCTGCTTCTGCTGTGACATCTCAGCCGGTGAAGATATTAAAGGTGCTCTCTTCTCTTCAGTCTGATTTCTCTCGAGAGGTCAGTAGAGAGATTGAGTCAGACACTTCTTCCCTTCTGCTCTTCTATTTTTCTATTCTGTTTCCTCTTTATTTCCTAATTTAACTTTTTTTTAAAAGGAATAAGAGAGGCTATAATTTTTTTTACATTTTTGAAAACTAATTTTTTAAAACCTTTTAGAATATGATAAAATTTTGTTTTCTTTTAAAAAAATCAGCTGGTTCTTTTAAAGGAAGCTGCCTTCTTTGATTCTTTGTAATAAGTATACATCAAGAATACTTCTGAAATTTGATTTTTTTTTAAGTAGACAACTAACATTCAGTTATGATATTCCATTCCAATATTGAGGGTAACTTTCTTATTTATGTTTTTCTGCTCTCTCATGTTGGTATTCTTTCCATCAGCTTAGTCTTTATGTTCTTTTATCTTTTTTCTTTAATGCAACAATAATCCTTTATATTCACTTTCCAAGGGGTTGGCTACTAAAGACAGCTGCACCTTTTGCTCACGAGACCCACACCGGTTATATATGTTTAGACAATATACTTTTTTTGTCAGCAAATCTTATCATTCACTTTGGCCTTATGAATATGGAAGACAAGGAGATTTTAAATTGTTCCATTTCGGTTTCATTGTGAATCATACCATTTCTCTTGACACAAGCTTTCTAGAAAAATACTTCCCCCTTTGAACTTAACTAAAATTAATCCAGCTATTTTTGCTAATTAACCTTTCTATGAAGGTGACCACTGTTTCAGAAGCAAACCTACAGCTAATGTGCTATGTGAGTGAAGAAAGTATATTCAGAAGTATTACTGCTTTTAAAAAAAAATCTGTTAGCCATTTTACCTTATATACAGAACTCCATGAGATTTTATTAAATTATTTTTTAAGTAGATTGTTTTAGAAATGCTAAATAGTTGGGGTTTTTTTTAGAAAAACAAGATATGGTCACTTTTAAAATTATTTAAGGAGGGTTACATTTTTCAACGGAAGATTTTTAAGCATACACCTAAGAAAACTTAGGTGTGAGTTAAGTGCTGACTATGTGGGTTTAGAATCTGCTTTAAAACTGATGAGTTAGAGGATGGTAAGTCTTTACTGTTTGTGGCTTTAATATTTGATGAAATAAATTTTAGAGTTTAGACCAGTCTAGATATCTTCAGAATTAACCCTGGAATCTATACTGATTCTCTAGGCTAGACTCTGATTCTGTCATCTTCAGAAGTAGTCTCAGTCTTCCAAATGGACATGTGAGCTGTTAGCCGGATTTCTCATTGGTGGGGGAAGGGGGAAGGGGAGGATGTTTCTTTTATTTTGGGGAGGAGGGTTGGTTCATATATTGAGGAGAGTAGTGAGACAAATAATTTACACGTAATAGATAGACCTGAGTCTTGTCACTTCATGTCCTCTTCTTTAGGGCTAATTTTCTAATTTTCCCCAGCATCTACTTGTCGTGAGGCTACTCTTGGCTGCTTTTGTTAGAACAAAGATTAACTCCTTTGTCTAGTTCTTGTTTCTAGTAAAAAAAATAAATTATTATAACTTGAGATGGTTGTCTTACTGAGTTCATCAAATTTTATTGCCAGTTGTTTAGAGAACATTACATTTCATTAAAAGGAGACAGCTTTATGATTAAGACTTGCTTGGGACTGTTTAAGAGTCTGCTTTTCTTTTACTGATTAAATAGTAGTATTTCCAAACTGCTTTGATAGGCTAAATAATGAGCTTATTTTTGTGATCATTATTGTCTTCTTTCTTAAAGATTTTCTCTGAATAATGCCTGTAGCATAAGGAAAATCTCATATCAGAATATGCCTTTATCTTCATTTCTCAATGCTCCTCTGGCCTTTGTAAACTTTTTTTTGAGCCTCTTTCAGCTCATTCAGGGCTGTTCTTTTTTCCCCCTCCAGAAAGTCTATTGCCAGGTTTTTTCATAAAATGAACAAGTTTGTAAATTTTATAATCTCATATTTTGTTTCTTTCCAGTTGAGGATAGGCTTCCCTCTTTTATCAGGGCCTGTATTTACTCCTAGAGTGTTCTCGTCTCTTTGTATAATATCATCTTGTAAACCAGCCATCCTGGTGGGACCAGAGCTGGTATGTAGTACACCCAAATCTCAGAGCTGTAACCAGAGTAAAAATTTTCTTCTAAACTTTGTGCGTTAAAAAGTTCTCTACAAAGTGACTCTTTTTATTTTCAGTTAATTGCAGACATCTTTAATTCTTGCTTGCTACAGTGAACTGCCTTTTGCAAAGATCAGTTTATTCTGTATTTATGGATCTGTGAATCTGCAGTAGATCTAGTTTCTCTGTAGGCATATAAAGTAAGAATAATCTAAAAACATGGCTGTTTACTAGTTTTCATAATATTAGGACTTGATTATTCTGTAGTATTGTGCAGCAGGTGGTATCTTTTCACCAACCTAACTGAGGTCAGTTTTTGTGTGGGGTGGATTTAGCTGGAAAAATACTTGGATGCTTGCAAAATTTAGTTGGGACCCATGTCCATCTGCAGAGGTCTCCGTCCATCCAGGTAATTGGTTCTGGTGATGTAAAGCCAGCTGGCTGGCTGGTTGCTGCAGATGGGATATGTTTTGTACGTATCCCTAGGATGCCAGCCATTTTACAGAAGTAGATTCTAATGTCAGAAACTCATAGAACTTTAGCTCAGTGTATCATGAACATCTACAATTTTTAAAAAATTCATTTTTCTCTAATAATTTTCTGGAAGCATGTTTGCTTATGCTTTTTTTTTCTTTTTAAAGTTACTTTATTTTTTTCATTTCCATACTAATATATACTAATATATAGTATAACCACCCTTTTTGTGGTTGGTTTAAGAAAGTTGTGATCTAAAATTCTGAAGATAATGCATTCATTCATATTTGATCATGCTCTTTTCCCAAAACACTTTTTGTTCTTTATTATTTTGCTAATACATTTACTGTCCGCCTACAAGAAGACATTTGAAGAGGGATCTCATAGTGCAGAGGAACAAGACATGCTATATATTTTCCTCATGGAGAACTCCCTGTTTCTATTCCCAAATGTAGCTCTTAAGGTCCTCATTACTTCTCATTGCTCCTGTTTTCTGAATCTCAGTAAGTCCTATCCCATCTTTCTCTCTCTTCTTTTCTTTCCTGTGCTCTTATAAGTAAGACTGAAGAGAGAAGAACATTATTTCTTTCATATAAAGGATGAAGTCACAACTAGATGCAAGATTAGTCAGTTTTGTCTGCCCAGTTTTGAGAGCTACCTCTGGGAAAAGAAACGGGGCTTTTCTATGGTGAGTAATCCCATTTTAACTAGTTTATTTTATATGGTAAAGGTGCAAAAACCGTAAAAATTTTGCATTGGATACTTTTGAAAGGTCATGTTTTAAAAGTCTGTGAAATTATTAAAATAGAGAAACTGATAAACTGGCTGTTATATAAGAAACAGGAAAGATATAGCCAACAGAGAAGTTGGCAAAGGAACTAACCAAGAGAAAAGATGACCACACAGCTGAATACAGAAAAAGTGTTTGTATTCCTCTTACAGATAGCTCCCCTGTAGCAGATTCTATTTTTTATTTTCTATTTATTGTGTGTTTATTCACTCATTCAGTCCTTCACTTATCCAAAAAATATATACATTTAGCACCTACGGTACTTTGTGCTTGGTGCTGGGGCTGTAGGGATGACATCATTATTTTATATAAACAAGAGGATGATTGATACATTTGCAATAGAAAGATAATCATTCCGGCGAAGTTGTGATATTCAAAGGTATAATGTAAGCATTTCCGTTTTTTATTATGTTTTTCTTCTTGTCCCTTTGAATGCTGATTTGAGTAAAGACTTTAAGCATTCTTAAAATGCATTTTTATAATTTTAATGTCTAAGCGATTTTTTACATTTTTGTATTCTCTCCTCTCTTGGTTCCTTAATTACCTTCCCTGCTGATTTCTTTATCCTTAGTGAGGAAGTTTAGTAAGTAACCTGGCTGTGCAAAATTTGGTAGATAATAAAAACGTTTGAGGTTCAAGTAGATGCTAGCATTGTTTTTGTTACCTGCTAAAGCACCTGGTTTAGACTGAGAGCAAAAATATTGGTTATTTGGCAAGATTAGCCAGCAAACTCATAAATTTCAATGAGAATTTATGGGGTTTTTTGGTCAAAACTGGAGATGAGTCCAGTGACATTAACATTTGAAGTTGAAATTATAAGTCGAGTTGTGTGATACGATCTTGATGCATTGGTTCTATTCTGAGTCAACAATAAAAATGTTTTAGATATGCTTGGCAATTGAAGATTGTAAATTAGAATAAGGCAAATGATAATGAAAGTCGTGCTCTGGTACATCAGAAAATATTTCTAAATCATTATTTAAATGGTACAACATTATATTTTACTCCTTTTACCTATATGTGAAGGATATTTTATGGAACGATAAGTTCATGACATCTGATAACTAGTTAATCCAAACTTGTTACATGTGTGGCATGCTTTGAGGTGACACCATCGTCCTTTTTTTGAAGGTATGTTTTATCTAGACTGATCAATCTGTACATTTTACCTGACTCTTACTATTTCTATAATATTATTTTTAGAACAAGAATTCCAAGTAAATTTCTTTACCTGGATTTCATATTAACTTTTATTTTCAGAATGCCAAGAAATACTCTCTTCAGGAGTGAACCCAAGACTACCATAAATAAATTTCATTTGTTTCTCAGCCTGTATTTCAGCTACTCAGAGCCAGTGAGAGCATAATTGTGACTGTTAGAAATAATGTCTAATTGTTGTGTATTAATTCTAACTTCCTCTGATCAAATTCCAGGCTGCCAGGATATCGCAGATGAGTTCAGAGCACAGGAGATTGATGGACAGGCACTTCTTTTGCTAAAAGAAGACCATCTTATGAGTGCAATGAATATCAAGCTAGGCCCAGCCCTAAAGATCTGTGCACGTATCAACTCTTTGAAGGAATCTTAACAGGATCATGAGGCTTTGAGATAACAGCAATTTTACTCTTCTTAAACAAACTTGTAAGGTAAAGGCTCAGGTTGGCCTAGGATATTATCACTTATGGTGGATAGCCAAGCACATTGGGATCTCTGCATCAAAAGTTGACATTTCTTCTACAGATACAATTCATCATACATTTTCATAATTAGCCAACATTGGTAAAATTAATTTTACAGGTTACATGCAACAGTGAAAGACTTGTTATAGAGGGCCATTGATATTTTTCAAAGAAATGTGTTATAGTAGATAATTTTTTAAAAGGTAATGTTTATCATTAATATAAAGAATCCTTTTAAAAGTAATTTAATGACTTACATTTCTCCTCTTTGATTCAGTTTTCTTATACATTTTTCTATCCTATAAATTTTTTATAAGTTGTCATGAGAGATAATTTAGGAATAATTTAGTAGTCCAGGGATTGGAATTGTTTGCAGTGAGTTATCAGTACGCATTTAAAAACCATGTGTTAGAAAGCTGCTTTGTCTATAAAAAGGTTTGCATTCTAGCATGAATAATACCGATCTGAAAGTCAGAAGAGTTGGTTTCTATTCGAGACTTGACCAAGAATTTGGTATGGCTGGGAAAGTCTCACTTAGCGTTTCTACTTTGAGAATAGGTTTCTGTTTGGTATCTGAACACGGAGGACGGGGATGTTGCTGACCAGCCCACAATGCACAGGGCAGTCCTCACACCACGTTCCCTGGCCCAGAAGGTCAGCAGTGCCAAGGTGGAGAAACCCTGAGGTCGGAGTGCTAAATGTTTCTCTTTTTCACCCACAGGAATATTTCGAAAAGATGAGATATGATAAGGAATACATTATACAATGGAAGTATTTCAGATAGCGTCATGTTCTGCTGAAGTATTTTTCCCAGTTTATGCATACTAGAAAAGGGGGCAAAACCCATTAAATTGGCCTATAAAATAAGGACTGGGATACAGATAATTTGACTCAGCAGTACATTCATATCAATTATCTTTTATATATCTGCTCCTCTGCATTGATGAAGGCATAATATGATTATACCCTGTGAACCAGTAGACAGCCTTTGCTGGCAAGGCAGTGGTTTGTAGCAGATACGTGCTTGGTCTTTGGATGTTTTTCTGATGTTGAACATACTGGGTCTAGCTAGAATACATATTCCTTTTTGACTAAACCCTTGCATCCTTCCTGCAAAGCACTTAGCAAGTGAAATATCTTGGATAATCAGATCTAATTTTGTATGTACATATTTTAGGGGAAACATTTTTAAAGCACAACCTTTCACTGAATAGTTAGTGTTCTGTTAGAATTATGACACTACAACAAAATTGCTGTGGGAGCCCTGAGAGCTTTATAGTCCTGGACATCAAAACTTTGTTTTACTCTTTATCGTGTCTTTACCATACAGTGGAAATGTTTTAATAACTGAAGGAACATCCACAGACATTTGACAGAAGTTCATTAAGTGGGGAAGAGTCCATGGGTTTCAGTCATTGCCACTGCTCTTTTCGAAAAGATTGTGTTGAGCTAGTAGAAGACTAAAGATGTCATTAAAGACATCACAGATATTTATCTTTTGGCTTTGTGTACATTAGAGAATGTTGATTATTTTTATACAAAAATACAGCGGGTAATTTTTTTAATCTTTAGATGCCTCTTGTTTGAATGTATGCTTTGTGGGATTCTTTTGTGTAGTGTTTTAAAAAAAGATGTTTACTGATAGTTACGTGTAGGATTAGAACGTGTAATATAGTGTAAGGCTCATGTTCCAGACCTACAATAGCTTATAGTCTATGTTACATATTTCTTTACATCATATTTTTAATTATTGCATTAAAGTTTCAAGGAAAGGTAGGTACTCTATAGTCAATTTCCATTTATTAGCAGTTAATATGACATAGTTGTCATATTTGACTTCCCCTCATCTTGCAATTTCAGAACACAAGTATAGGCTAAGCATTAGATGGTCCACAGTATTGGGGGTAGGGGGCATAAAGAAAAATCTCCCCTGGAATTAAAACTTTATCATAGATAATCCACAATTAATATAAAAGTATTTGGGAATAGATTCCCCTTGCAATAATAATTACCTCCCATAACTATATTATCTATAGCCTTTAAGGTGTTAACTTTGAACTATGTTATAGGTTCTTTTATTTGCTTTCTCTTCTAATAGGTCATTATGTACTTACTAACAGCCCCTGTGCTTAGCACTGTTAAAGATTCAAGGAAGCTTACAGGAGGGGTTTCCATTTGAGAGCACCTTATAATATTAAATGTTATAATAATCTTTTTTTTTCAGTGTATTGGGATGACAATTGTTAGTAAAGTTATATAGGTTTCAGGTGTACAATTCTGTATACATCATCTATATATCACATTGTGTTCACCACCCCGAGTCAGTTCTCCTTCCATCGCCATATATTTGACCCCGTTTACTCTCATCTACCACCTCCTCCCCCCTTACCCTTTGGTAACCACTAAACTATTGTCTGCGTCTAATCTTAATAGTCCAGATTTTCTGTTGTACCCCCTTAAAACATACCAGAAAATATACTGGCTGTTTTTAAGTGAGTTGTTTTATTTAGAAATGGCTCATTTGCTTTCAACTGGTAATTCTCACCATTGATGAAGCAATTCTCTCTAGATAAATCATCTTAATTTCAAAGCTTCAGTTACATATAATGGATCTAGACGATAACACTGGTGTCTACCTCTCTCCTGAGCTTTAAGCAGTTTTACTGTAATATAGATGGGGAGAGTACTGTCGTTTTCATTTTCATTCATATTACTAATTGTTTTTAGGATTTTAAGGAGAGGGAATGACAAGCAGAAAAAAGGTATGGGAAGTTCTTCTTACCTTTGCTACCTAAGTTTGCATTTTCTGACTTCTTTAAACTGATGTACTATTTTCTATTTTCCTCTTGAGGAAAAGAAATCTTACAAGTTTGAAATGTTACTTGCAAAACAAGTAAACTGAGAAAGCTGGTTTGTAAAAGTTACTTTTTGCATGACGTGGATTTTCATCAAGCCGTGTGTAGGGATGTATGTGTCCGGCGTAGCTATGCAGCTCTGATATAATTAGTATAGTATGAGGCAGACTGCTGTCCCAAAACGTCACTTTTTAAGTGGCACTTAAGTATTTCCATTATGATACTTTCATTTTGCTGTGGCATCCTCTAAACAGACATTTTTTTTAGTCCCCAGTTTTAGAGCTGTTACCTAGAAGTAGAGAAGGTGGAGTGTGGGAGGAAAGAAATGTTAGTGAAGAAATTTAATGGGAAAGAGGCAGACAAGAGAACTGCCCCTTGTTTATCCCACTTCAACACTGAACAAATTTCTGCACTTTTGAAGTTAATATTCATGTTTTACCTAGTTTTAAATAGAAATTTTTCTTCAGTAGCTCACTGTTTATTTTTGCTTCCTGGTGTATGAAATCAGTATTGCTGTGCCCATGCCTTTGAATAATATTTTATAGAGCTAATCTTCATATATCCAGTGTGAAATTATAGTCAGACATTTCTTCAAATACCAGTATTAGACTGAAATCTGTCAAAGTGCCTCGTATCACTGACTTGTTCCATTAAATGTGACAAAGTCCTATTATTTGTATTTGCAGGCTTTTGGTACCACCGTGGCTCAGGTATGGTAGGCAGGCAATACATAGATTGTATTGTCTTAGGTTGTATTTACATGTGTGTAAACAATTTGGAAAGACAGAATGGTTACAGATGTATGTGAACAATGCTACACTCACAGCCGTATCGAGTGGATAAAATCCTGACTGGACACACTGCTCAAGTGTTTTAAAGATCTATTTTCAACCAGAATAGCCTCGTGATATTTTGTGGTTTGAAGATTCTCACCCTTGGTGAATGGCAGGAACACACACTGTATATGCTACTGGCATTGAGACTGACCTAATAGCATGAAAGGGCATTATTCACCCCTTACTTCCTCTAAAGCCTCCTGTAGCCCCAAGAAAACGCAGCATGAACACTTTCTTCGAGACTTTTGCCTGAAAATCCATAGAGAGGATTTTGTAGTGGGGTTAATTTTAGGGAGGTAACTGGAACAGCTTTCTAATATGTAACAGTCATATACTGACCCATCTATGCACAATGTTTGCTCAGTCACTTTCCTGGGCACCATATATGTAACTAGCTGGGCCTTGAGGAAGGTTTTCACGGGGGGAGAATAGGGAAGTGAAGGAGGAGACAAACAGGCGGAAAAGCATTCCAGACGCAATAGGATAGTACAGTTAACTGAGTGAGGTCATGTAATGTAGATACAGCCTTCAATAGTTCAAAATAATTGTAGTGTTTGGATCCCAGTTATAGCAATAACAGTTTCTAGTTTTTATTACGTCAAGATTTGCCTGTAATCAAACTCATTCTTTCACCCTTTATCAAGTGACCCTGTCTTTAAGAGCATCTTTTATAATAGTTCCAGTGATACACAATTAGTGATTTTTGAATTCTGAAAAAGGTGACAGCTATAATAGCTGGATAATATTTGTCAAAAAATCAAAGGTTAATTGTAATTGGGTTATCAAAATTATAGAGAGAGTATCCACTTTCATATATACCAGGTGAATCAACCTTGTAGATTTTTATAAAGAAAAGCATTTTTAAGATTGTATTTTATTTGTTGGATTGTGTCTCAGTCTAAGAATTGGATGACTAAGAGCTATAGCTGTTTATTGGTGTGGATTTCTGTAAACACAAGCCTACCTCTATTTCTTTGATGGACAGTAGTGTGGATCAAGAAACATACTTTAATACACATTCATTAACACTGGTATTTTATGAATCTATTTAGAACATTGATTTCATCTTAAAGATTGTGATTCAATTTAGATAAGCACAAATGCAGTATTAGGAAAAGTAAATACGCAATCTTACTAAAATTTAATTTCAACCTATTAAAAGCTGTACATCTTTCAAAGAATTTTTTGGGAAGATATTCTTCAGTTAGAAGTTCAGAAAATGTATCACCATATAATTTCTTTCAGAGCAGCAATATAAGCCATTTCTTTAATAAAACATGTTAAACATTGTATTATTTTCTTTGGGAAAAGTTTCCTAAATTTTAAAGAATTCTAAAGTTTTACATGTCATTTTTAGAGCTTATTATTTAATCTTTTTAAAAATAATAGTACTAGAAAATTTTTTTCAAAGTTGTAAAGCACCGATACAGATATAATTATTACCATCATATTCCAGAGCAAAACATTTGGCTTTTCCTGGACTTTCACTTTAGTACACATATATTAAAAGGGAGTGAACTCCCTCCTTTTCAGATTTGAAGCCCAGATTCTCTAATGAAAATTCTCCCATCCTACTCTAACATGAACCCATTATCTTTTAAGTTCCATGTTTATGGAACCTTTGGAAAATGTCCACAAATGTTTAATTTTTTCCCTTTTTAATAAAGCTCACGAATATTTAATTTTATTTAAAGATGACAATTTTAATGTTAGAGAAGAGGTACACTAGAAAAATATTGGTTGCTACTGCCTTTGAAAAGTATAATTGTGCTCAGTGATACTGGTGGCTTAAATATGAATCCATAGAAAACCTGTGTAAAGGTTTTAAAATGTATTGTTTAAAAGAGGTATAGTAATGAGTGAATTTTAATTTGGGGAAAAAAATCAATATAAATTTAAAACTTATGCTAACATGGCATAGTTTTAAATTTAAGAGTAATATAGGAAGTCCTTTTGACCACCTATTTAAATTGACTCCAGTAATCTTCTTAAGGATTGATAGTAGCCATCATTATTGGCTTAAAGTTATACTTTAGGGAAGTATTTAAAATCCATGTTTTACTTGGAGCTTTAATTGATGGAGGTGAAGAAGTTGGTGTTTATGAGGGTGGTGGTGAAATGAACATCAACCTATTTTATAAAAAAGGAACTTTTCAGTCTTGCCTAAAGCAAATCTGAAGTATCCACTGCTTAAAAACCTTTGTTTAGAATGCTATGTTAAAAGTCATAATTCTTTTTGTTTTAGGTAGTACTAAATAATCTACTTCAATAGTAAATAATAGATGAACATAATCATTAATATGACGAATGACTGGGGTTTTACATCCAGTTGGTGAGTTAGCTGTGTGTGATACCCTAGGCAAGTTACTTAACTTTTAACCTGTTTCCTCTTCTGAATATACAGTATGGAGCTTATACTACTCAAAATGTTGATTTTGGTTTAGATCATCTCTAAGGTACCTTCCAGATCTAAAACTATGATTCTAGGCCATATAATGCGGTGTTTTAAAATCGTTCCTACTTAATTCTCATTTCCTTTTTAATCGTTCATTTCATACTTAAGAGCTTTTGCTAAACGATAATTATTAAGCATCATTTCCTGGGTCACTTACAGTCTTTGTTCTCCTAAAGAAAAGGTAGAAAATTCATACAGACAAGCAAATGAGGACATTTTTCTAAATGCTTCTTGCTAGTTAACCATTGGATATGTGAATACATATGCAAATTACTATGCATTTATCCATTCATTTAGCACACCATTTGAACACTTACTACTGTGTTTCCCGAAAAATGAGACACAGCCAGACAATCAGCTCTAATGCGTCTTTTGGAGCAAAAATTAATATAAGACTGGGTGTAATATAATATAATACCAGGTATAATATAATATAACATAACACTGAGTCTTATATTAATTTTTGCTCCAAAAGATGCATTAGAGCTGATTGTCTGGCTCGGCCTTATTTTCGGGGAAACACGGTATGTGCAATTGTGTGGTATACATGACTTACGGAACTAGTAATAAGTAAACAAAATCTTCCCAAACAAAATTTTGATTGTCATTTAAACAAACATGGACATAATTATTAATGTACTGAATGTAAAGTTGGAATTTTTAATGCATTGGGGAAGGATTAGGCTAGATGACATCTAATGGGTCTGAGTGAATCACATCAATTCATATAACATTTCACATACTAAACATCAATCTACCATATACCTGATTAGGTTACAAAAATAAGGGTACCTAACATTAAGGATTTACATTTTGAGATGTTGTGACAGCCCATATTTCTAAGAATTATTATGACACTTGAATCTATTCAAGAGGTGTCGCTATGCAGTGTGTGATAGAACAATACAAAGAAGCAGGTGCTGACTATACGTTTTCAACTACAAAAGCTTTACACCCAGTATTGACAGAATTTTTGAAAACTGAAAAACCTCAAAGGAGATCGCTGAACAGGTTTGTTTTTTATTTTGCTTTGGTTTTTTGTTTCTAAAGCAAGAAAGATTACATAAATTTTACTGTTATTACATATATTTACTTGTTAGAAAGCACACATATGTTACATAGGAAAAGGGTTTCCTTTAAAATGCAGGACTGGTAAACATAAAACAGTTCCATGTTTAAACTGGTAATTATTTGGGGACTAAACATTGAATGGGATTGATTATTAATTGGGTAGAGATTCCTTACCACTTGAGGATTCTGTGAATTCCTACTGACACAGCTTTACAAACATTGTTCAATACTAACATTCTCCATAAAGATAAAAAATGAAAATATCTAATATTAAAAAGACCTTTTATGCATCACAGTCATAGCTTTCTTTGTGAACCAGGAAAATGTCCAAATACAGGTTAGATTAGAATCTAGAACAAACAAAAACAGAAACACTGGCATTAACCTTATGATAGTCTTGGTTTAAAAAATTTCCATGGCACTGGTTAAAATTTACTTTTAAAATGTTTTAATTTACCCAATTTTTCAAATATTTTATAGTTAAAATATATGTTGCATAAATACTTTTTGTATATGTATTCTTAAAATTTAAAAAGTCAGTGGGGTGTGCAAAGATGATATAATTTTGGATGTCTAACTTCCGAGACACTATCTAGATGCCCAGTCACCTAGTTCAAAAGGTTGGTCTTTTTGTTTTTCTCCATGGAAAAAAAGTCAAAGTAGGTTCCAAAAACTGTCCTCAGAGTAAGGAGCGCGCTGGTGGAGGCGGAGCTGCAGGTAGTCCAGCGCTCTTCAGGGTGGGTACTGGCAGGCATTTCAGGCTTATTTGCTGAATTAGTGCTGTTTGTCTTCTGGCGTGTTAAAAAATTTGTTACTGATTTAACAAATTGTTGTGATTTTTTTTTTAAATACTAAGTTTTGATGCTTCAAGCACATGTTAACTGATTTTTTTAATTCCTCCTTTTGGTTCCTCCCATTGTTCTAACGTAGGACTTTCGTTATTTTTAAAACCTCAAAAGCTGATCCACCCAGGATGAACAGAGAATCACCAAGCGGAAAAAACAGTTTTTACCTTTACAGAAAACAAATGTTAAGATTATATATAGATGTATTCTTTACATTGGGTATTGTATTAGAGTCCTCCTTACAGTAAATTAAATAGTTTTAGCACTCTTAGCATTAGTAGCATTCCTAGACTGGTGTCTGTAGCTACAGTTTTAAAATGTATAACCTGAAAATGAAGTTAATTTTGCATTATTAAGAGCACATCATGATCTATGTAAAAAGATTGTTCATTTGGTGTATTTTTTTAAAAAAGAGAAGGCACTTTCATATTAACAAGTAGCATGTGTATGAATTTTAGATTTTCATATTTGTTGTGTCTGTATTCAGTGAACATTAAGCATTCAAATGTTTGTTGATGGCAACATTAACTGTTAAATTAAAGCACCTTATACTCTGCTGCTTAAACTTGCTTGTAATTGCACCTTTGTTACCTGCATATTTTCACATAGAATATTGTTGTAACATTGCTTCATGTGGGTCTGGATGGAAGTTAGTGGGCCTACAGGATCATTTATTTATAATGTTTATAATTCAATAATATATTGTAGACCAGCTGATAAGTTCATTTCTTTACAAATAAAAGCCTGTTCCATTTGGCTGGTCTATTGAATAATTTCTTTGTTTTTCTTTAAGCTTATGAAGCATGTGGAATACAAAAAGCATAATGAAGGGTTTGAAATAGTTATAAAATTTTCCTGATTTAAAATCCGCAGAATATAAATCTTTACTAATTAAGTACAATATATTTTTTAATTGTCTTAGTCCCATGTTATGGCCAATTAGAAAGCAATACATTCGAAGAAAAGTAACAGAGAAGTAGAGAGAGCCAGGTTTAGACATTGACAGATTAGACAACGTCTGTATAGTTTAAGTCACAAAGTGACTTCAGATTATTCTTCCATTCAAATTGCTATACTCTTGTAGTTCTTAGCCGGGGGGGCAATTTTGCCTACCGGCGGAGGTTTGGGAACTTCTGGAGACATTTTGGTTGTCTTGACTGGGGAAGGAGGTGCTATTGGCATCTAAAGGGTAGAGGGCAGGGATTCTGCTAAACATCACACAATGCACAGGCAGCCTCCCAAAACAAAGAATTATCCAACCCAAAATGTCAGTACTGCTAAGGATAAGAACCCTACTTTACTTTTACAGTGTGATACACTGCCAGTGTAATTATGATTTGACATGCAAGTGACATACAAGTTATAACAGAATGAATCTGGTATGTCATGGAAAGAGACCTAGTCACTACTCCCAATTCTGTAAGGTAAGCAACCAAAACTTGGCTTCCAGGAATATCTGCATTAAGAACAGAGATAGATTTTTTTTAAATTAGCTAAATTTAAATTGAGCTAATCTTCCCCTTATGTTAAAGAATATTCATCCCATGTCACTTCAAGAAAATGATTTTCTTGCTCTGAATTTAATAAAAATGTTTTAAGTTTATTTCTTAACGTTGGTGGCCAATCTCAGATTTACATGACAGTTTGCATCCAGTAGTTTTTTGGTAACACGAACATCAGTATATTCAAATGTTAACTCTTCACTTTTGTGTTAAATATTTGTAATTGGCAGTTTTCCTGAACAGGTATAAAATTTTTTCTTGGAATTATTTTGTTAAAAACAAACAAACAAACAAACAATATCATTGCCCCAAAAGACACATTCTGAAAAGGTGTGAAAGTTCATTCTTTATATGTCCTGAGTCATCATTCTTTCCTGTTTTGTAAAATTATGACTCTTATTGTAGTGTTAAGTTTTAATTAGTTTTAACAAGGCAACATATTAACAAATCATTATTGATATAGGCTTTTCTATATGCTCAAGATTATGAATTGCAAGTGGTATGAAGCAGCATTTCCAGTTGACAAATGGATCCACAGGTAATGCAATGTCTCTTAAATTAAGCTTGTGACAATTAAACCAATAAACTGCAGCAATGAGAAAACTATTGACAAAGTACAACCATGGAATGTTCATCTCAATATATGCTGGAATCTGTACTTCAAGTAAAAGGATAATTACTTGTAGTAGTACAAATGGTAACCAGGTACCAAGAAAACAGATAATGAGCTTGGGCAAGAGTGTTTTTTTAGAACTCCTAGTATAACTAGAGTGGGATGAAAAGGGAAAATACAGGATAGTCTCATTCATATAGGAAGTTATCCTAATAGCCTGTACCAAAGTAGTAAGTTCTGACCAAGAGGTTATAAAAGCCACAAATAAAATCATCACCATAGAAAAGGACAGCCAGTAACTTTGAATGCTGATGTAGAAAGGACATTGATAAGAATAAACATTCTGTGCCTTCTGGTTTTGGTAGATAGATGGATCTCCCAAAACATAAACAAAGACTGAAATCCAAATTGAAATCACTGTAAAGAAATAAAATAATTTTTGACACTTAAATGGAAGCTTGGCAGTTTTAGAAAAATTCAGGTAATAATCTATACAAGCTATCAGGAAAACTGGATAATGCAAAAAGCCGTAAGTAAAAGAAATAATTTGAGTAAACAGGCAGATGTGGTATTTAGTAAACCTAATACCTAATAGTACAAAATCCCTGAAATAGGATATAATGGAAATGTTTACCAAAAGTAAAAGATCAATGAATGCGAGTGAAATGCAAAAATAGTCCATAAAATTTTGATAGGTGATTTTTCTTCTCATTCCTAGTGTGAGTATATTTAATAATATTTTTCCAAGTATAATCAAGAATAGCAGACAGTTACCATCTAGAGGCTGATTTGTTTGATGTAACTGGCACTGAATAGAGCAGTTCTCTGAAGAAAGATCAGTCATATTTTTAGTGAATTTTCAGAAGGCCTGCTGAAATATATATGATAAAACTGCTTCGCTTTATTTTCCAACACTGCAAAGGAAAGTAAAAGAAAAAAAACCTGATGTTATCTTGATGCTATCTCTATTTTAAAACTACAAAGCAAGCATTTCTATTCTCAAACATCTAATCCAATCATTTTCTCCCCAAAATTAAATATATAAACAGGAATTTACATTTCTCATACTTACAGAATACAGAATACGATGTGGAAGAATCAATGTGTATACTTTGGTCAGTTTTTGAGACTCAGAACGCCCAGAAATCTTAGATCCATAAGCAAAATATTATATATAAATAATTACTGAAACTTCTAATAAGTACAGCTTGTAACGACTTGTAACAAGATAAAATAGTTACCGACTAGAGCCAAAACACAGGCTTCAAGCAGCCGCCTGACAGAATGGTCACTGATGGCAGTTAACCGGGTCCCGCGGCCTCCAGACGATGTTACCTCAACCCTCCTCTTTGTTCGTCAGGGCGTTTTAGAGGTAATGCTTATGGGGCCCTTTAGCAATTTTCAAAACGTTTTAGCTGCAGGATAATAATTCAAATTAAATTTCTGAAGCTCAAAAATATAGTTCAGCTGAAAATAATGGGGACATTGGTAAAGGAAAAAACAAGATAAATATTTATGTTCTGCACACGCTCTTGCAAGTATGGTACCTGGAGAGACAAGAGGATACAGGGAAGGACTAGAGACTGAGTAAGGACACCTGAGAACATTAAGAAATGCTAGGTAAAGGCAAAGGAACAGGAGTTGAAGTCCGAGTGATAAATGCATTCGGAGGTAGGAAAAAGAGAAGATGATGAAAGCGAAAGGTCAGAGAGGAAGAAATCAGGAAAGGATGGAAGGAAGGAAATTTGAGAAATTTATCCTTAAAAAAAAGTCACAGCTGACCCAAAGTTGTTTCTGCAAGACTGTTCAACTAGTCTTTATAAATAGCAAAATAAAACCCATCCATAAATGCCAGCAACTGGAAATGAGTTAAAAATGCTACACGGTACATACATCCTTATGATGTACTATCTTGCCAGTAAGTGTTTCTTGAGTTAGGAAGACTTAGTGTTCCCCTTTTCTATACTTGTTAGATGTTAAGCCTTAGCAATCTGTTGCATGTTTTAAAGACACACGTTCACAGGCATAGATGAAGCCATGATTACCACCTTGACAAATGGCACTGGCCTCATAAGTGGTGTTGCTTGGCTAAGGAAGTATAGATGGAGTAATAAGATGACACGAAGCCCTCCTGAGCCAAGAAAAAAGACAGGCTTCATTTTAAATAGCAAATGTTGGTTTAGAATGGGGTTGAGGGAGGGAAATAGTGTGGGTTCATAGTTATGAAGACCCATTTAAAAAAAAAAATAACTAGGATAAAATAAAAGAATTATCTATATAAAATCATTTTATCGTTAATAACTCCTACCTAAAATTAAATAAGCAAAGCTAGGGGATCCATGTTTAAGTAGGCACCGTCTAAGGGCTATTTTCCGAGTTTCCACTTCCTCACTGACTCTGCCGCCAATGGGAAGGCCAGAAAAGCTGGCTAGTCCTTGAAAGGACGGCTGAGTGTCTCCTAGGGGCTAAGGAAGGCCAGCCAGGGTGCCAGGAGGGGAGGAGGACCAGCCACAGCCACCAAAGCACAAGCAAGAATCTCCTTGGAAGAGGACGAAGAAAGAAGACAACTCGGATGGAATATGTAAGAGAATCATACACCTGGAGGAAGCTTTAGAGATTGGGGAGCGGGGAGGCCCAGGAAGGATACGCAATTGAAGGCAGTAAAAAACAATCAAAGGGAAGTATATTGGAAAATGAGGTTTGGGTCATTTTGTAACAGTTCCTAAATGTAATAATCATGGAAGCCCATCAAAACTTGCTTAAATGATACCAATTTCATACCCCACTTCTATAAATCACTAAAATTACTCAAAATTCCAACATTTTGTTCTCTAAACAACCTCCCAGGACGAGATAAAAACCCGTTAATAGGCTACCTGTTTCGAATTTTCCCTTGAAAAATGTTCACATTAACTCGAGGGATTCAGAGATATAGAAGATACAGTTCTCGTCCTGAATAATGTTAAAAACTATGAATCAACTCATAGTGCTTCATATACAACTTACAGACTTACAGTGGAAGTCCTTGTCAGGGCATCTTTCGGCTTGTTTTGTGAGCTGACCAATTTAGAAGTATTAGCGGGGCCTGAAGAAAACAAACCATAATTTGTTTTCACTGACCCAGACTCTGCTTTTCTACTCACAACACAATTCTTAAAACAAAACATACTTACTGTGCTTTTCTCTAGTAGGTCTTTCTCGGCTGATGATCTTCCTATTTTATTTCAGTTTCCCTGCCTTCAATCATCTTACTTTTGGTTCCTGGCACACCAAAATGCCACACGAAGAAGGTCTATGTAAAAGATAGAAAACAGCAAAACTAACCATTGTGAACAGCTATCTTAGTAACTGGATTTCAGTATAACTGGCTCCAGATCTCTGCTTAGAAAAGCTGTCACTCTCTGTGGTATTGGAGCCCATAACAAACTGCTTATAATCTTGTTAGCAAAAGGAAGGGAGGGGATACTTAGATTGAAAGTCCACCAAGTACACTGAGATACGGGTGCATATTACATGGCATCTATTTAAAGCAAGCTTGCTTATATTGCAGTTTTCACCCACAGGCTTTGGAGTCTAAACGAGCAGTTTTCTATCTTTTTTGGTTAACAGGACCCTTTGACACTTGTTGCACGTTAACATAAATAATTTTTTGAATGGAAAATCAAAGTGGCACTGTTTCCCATTTCATAAATTGCTTTAGTGTCTGTGGCTCAACAGCAGACAGTTGAATCCTCACCTATAATCAGTTGTAGATATCACACTTCATGGATCTTTTGGAAAGTCCTCTACATTCACGAGAGTTTGAGAGTGAAAAAAATACCTTTTCTAAATAGGTACTAAACTTCATTAGTAACGTCACAGTAGTAGTATAATCAATAGTTGTGTTATGCAATCTCAGAAAAGTTGAACCAAACGATGGGAAGATAAGCACAGATAACAGCGCTCTGGTCCGTTGTGCGGGAAGGGTGAGCGCGCTGCCGCTGGATTTGCTGCCGCTGAAGAGACTGGAGAGAGCCTGGGGAGAGAATGTAGTGACCTGGGCAGGGGTTTGCCGTGCCCGTCCTCTAATCCTTACAGTCATCTAAGGGCTATGTATTCTTTTCCCAGGAGGAAACAGGCTTGGGGGCTAATGAGCACGTTTCCTGCGGCTGCAGTGTTGGAGCCAAAGTGTAGTCCCAGGTCTGATTTCAAAACTCATTTCTCCAGTAACCCTCAATTACGGCTCAACTCACAACTGGAAATGTAGAAAGGGACCCAATTTATGTATGTAAAAGAGCTTTCCAAAAAGGTAACATCCAAATGACAGTGACTGTTGATTACTGGTACCCAAAGTACCATAACTAACTGATCTATTTGAAGAATGTAATTTTATTCCTCCAAAAGGTAAATACAAATTTTTTTTTTTAATTTTCAAAATGTGGTCTTTGCTTGGTATGTCAAAATTCAGTGAAAAAATGTCATTCAACTGTATGACAACTTTTGAACAGGTGTTTTGTTTTCATTTACATAGTATAATTAGATTCAATATAGAAAATTAAGAAAACAGAAAAAAGTTAACTTATTTTTAAAAATAGGTAATATAATTTACATTGTACAAAACTCAAGTTGCAGAAATGTATACAATGAAAATTACTCATCATACCTGCTCTTTCAACACCCCTCACCCCGACTCCTCACTGTCCAGTCCAGTTTCCCTCCCTAGTTGAAACTACTGTTACCAGTTACTTGTGTATCTTTCAGTGATATTCTAAAACAAAGTTTTAAAAAGAAATTTGAAATTTTCATGTTGCTAAAGCAACTAGCAAGGGATTCTTGATTTGTCCTTCCCCAGGTGTCATTTACATAATGATAACATGAGATAAGAGTTGCAAAGGAAGAACACAGTAAAATGTGCATCAGTGAGCTGCCGGACCACAGGAGAACTTCCACCAATGCACACGAGCTTGGCCACGAGGAAGGTCAGTGGAGCCAGGCAGGAAGACAGGAAGTAGGGATTATCTCAGAGGAGGAGAAAAGGTAACTAACCCAGGGCACAGAATTATACTAGTGCTCACCCATACCTGCTGCTTTTCTGCCTCTAAGCCCATAGGAAGATTTTATTTCCTTGACCTTTACAATTAGGTGGGCCCATGTGGCTATTTCTGGGCAATGGGCTACAAGGCCAAAGCTTGTAATTGCAGGAGAGAGCCCCTTCAGTGTTCTCTTCCCCTGACCCACAGAATAAAGAGGCCATGTGTTCCAGATGGGGTCAGCCTGTCAGCCTGGGTCCTTGAGTGAGTGTGTGGAGCAAAGCCCCTGATGATTCACAATGGATATATAGTGTGAACAAGAAATAAAAGTTTGTTACATTAAGCTGCAAAAATTTTCTGATTATTTGTTATAGCTTATCCTGACTAATACAATTTCTTATAATTCTCAGTACCCTTTGCAAATTTTTAACAGCATGTATTACTAATAAATTTTATATATAAATTGTATTAAAATTACTTAGAATTAAAAAGCTATAGTAGAAAAAACTGAAAAGCAACAATGCTAGTATAGGAAAATGGTAAAATCAAACTTCAATTTTAATTTCCAATACATTAATTACTTTTGCATTGTTTTGTCCTGATTTTCTTAATATTTTCCTATTATGAATAACTTTATTCTACCAAATGAGACAAATGTGATGAAACTGTCAAATTTCTGGAAAGACACTAACTACCAAAACTCATTTTTAAAAAAATCCCTATTAAAGGAACTGATTTTGAACTTAAACACCTTCCCACAAAGAAAACTCTAGGCTCAGATGTCTTCATTGATGAAATCTACCAAACAGTTAAGGAAGAAATACCAAACTTAAAGGGAACAGAAGAGAACAGAAACACCTCCCTGCTATTTTATAAGAGCAGAATTACCCTAACCCCAAAACCAAAGACATTTCAAGAAAACTAAATTGTACATCAACATCCCTCAAGAACACTGAGGCAAAATCCTTACAAAATATCATCAAATTAAATCCATCAACCTATAAAAAGAATATATCCTACTACATCACAGCCACTGCAAGCTCGGTTTAACATTAGAAAATCAATGGAATTCACCATGTAAACAGAATAAAGGAGAAAAGCTATATGATATCTGAATAGACATAGAAAAAGCACGTAAAGCCCAACATGGTAAAAACTCTCACAAACAATGGAAGGGAACTTCCCAACCAGATAAAAAGCATGTGTGAAAAACCTACATCTAGCTTCATGCTTAGTGATGAAGCGTGGTCATTTCCCCCCTGAGATCAGGAACAATGCAAAAGTGTCCATCCTCCACTCCTGCTCTACATTTTATTGGCCGTCCAGTGTACGATGGCAATAATAAGAAATAAAAGACATGTAGACTGAAAAAAAAAAGTAAAACTCTAATCATGGGTGATATGATTATGTACTTACAAAAATCTAAGGAATTTACAATAAAAGCTACAGTAACAAGTGCATTTACCAATGTTGCAGATTAATTTTTAAAAAATATTTCCATATACTTATGATAAACAATTGGGAAATGAAATAAACATTTACAATAGCATAAAAATATGAAACATTTAGGGATAAGTCTGGCAAAGTGCATGGAAGCGCAGTATTCTGGACTTTTAAAACATTGTAGAAAGAAGATCTAAATCCATGATAAATACAATGGATTGGAGGTTTCAGCAAGGTTTTTTCTGTGTTTTTTTTTGCAGAAATTGGCAAGCTGATTCTACAATTTATATGGAAACATAAAGGACCTAGCAGAGTCAAATAATTTTTAAGAACCACAAAGTTGGAGGTGTTATACTACCTGACTTTAAGACTTGCTATAAAAGTACAGAAATGAAGAGGGTGGTATTAACATAAGGATAGTCCCAAAAATTAATGGAACAGAAGAGAATCCAGTAGTAGACCCACACATTTATCGCCAATTGGTGTTCAACAAAAGTGCAAGGTAATTCAGTGGGGAAAAGAACAGTCTTTCCTAAAAATAGTGCTGGAAAGTGATTATCCAAATGGGAAGAAATTAACCTTAACCCTTACCTCATACCGTACACAAAAATAAACTCAAAATAGGTCATAAGACCAAAGGTAGAAGTGAAACTGACATTTCCAAAAAAAAAACACAGGAGAAAAATCTTTCTGATCCTCCATAGATGTACTAGTTTTCAAGGGCTGCATAACAAATTACCACTGGGTGGCTCAAAACAACAGAAATGTATTGTCTCAGAAGTCTGAAATCTAGGTGTCAGCAGAGTTGGGTTCCTTTAGAAGAATCTCGAGAAGAACACTTCTATGCCTCTAGCGGCTTCTGGTGGCTCCTGGCATTCCTTGGCTGCTGACAGCATAACACCAATCTCTCTGCTTCCATCTTTACACAGTATTCTCCCCCTGCACACCTCATTCTGTGTCCTTTCCTGTTTTTATAAGAACACTGGTTATGGGATTTATGGCCTAATCTAGTATGACTTTACCTTAATTACATCTGCAAAAGACCTATTTCCAAATAAGGTGACATTCTGGATGGACATGAATTTTGGGACACACTAGTCAACTCACTACAACAGGCATCACTTTCTTGGGACGGGCACGTACACTTGTGCAAATACACGGGTTGACAAACTGGACTTTGTTAAAACACAAACACTTCTTTTTGAAAGCAGAGTTAAGAAAATGGAAAGGCAGGCTACAAACTGGAAGAACATACTTACAACGACTTGGATTCAGAACATAAAAGGACTCTTACAGCTCAGTAAGACAATTAGCCCATTAGAAAATGGGCAAAAGAGTTGAACAGAAACATTGGAGAAATGCAAATGAAAGCCACAATGAGATACTGCTGCAAACCTATTAGAATAGCTAAAATTTAAAAGACAATACAGGTGTAGACAAAGAAACAGAACTAGACTTCTCAGGCACTGTTTAAACAGTTCAGAGGTTTCTTACAATGTCAAACATCCAACTACCATTTCATCCATTAATTCTACTCCTACATATTTACCCAAGAGAAATGAAAATGTGTGTCTACAGAAATACTTGTCCACAAATCTGTGTAGCAGCTTTATTCACCATGGTTTCAAACTGGAACTCTTCCATATATCCATCAACAGAATGGATAAACAAATAGTAGTACATCCACACAATGGACTACTCAGCAATAAAAAGGAATGAACTACTGATACATGCTACACAGGGATAAATCTCAAAAACATGCTGAACAAAAAGAACCTGACACAAACGTATACAGTCTGTGTGATTCCAACTATATGAAATTCTAGAACAGCAAAACAACTCTGTAAGGCTAGATGAACCATCAGTGAAATCTGGGGTCAAGTGGGGGCAAAGGGGTACCAGGGAACTTTTTATAGAGGTTAAAAGGTTCTATATTTGGACTCACTATACACTGAAAATAGTGTATTTTACTGAATTTTTAAGGGATATACATCTCACAATACTGGATATACAATTAAAAACCTGGAATTAATTTAAATATCCAACAACAGGAAATTGGCTACATAAATTATGATACAACTTCCAATGAAGGATGGCTGTCTGAATAAATGTAATTACTTTTACTCCCTCTCATAATACCACTACAATAGCAGTAAATTGAGTTGCTACCTGATTCTGAAATGAACATGCAAATGTAATTTGTCATTGAGGACACCAAGGAACCAGGTCATTGTGTTTGTAAACTGGTAAATACAGGGAAAGAATCAAGCATTTTTCCTGCCTTTTATAAACTAACTGTACCACTTGGTGATAAAATAGTGAGGAGATGTTTACTTTTATAGAAGTACTCTAACCAAAGACTGAGTAAGGAATAATAAAATTTGAAAATTTCCATTTTGCAACCCCTGACGTACTTAATGGAGGCAGCCAATGATCCACAGCTACTAACATCCACGGGGGAGAAGGAAGGACGCACCATTGCCCATGACGTAGACTTGCCAAAAACTTAGAACCCGATCAGCCTGTGGATTCAACTATTTGTCCACAAAAAAATAGAGCACAAACGAGCATGTTAACGCCGCAGGATACAGTAAGTAAAAGCCAGGCGGTAAACTCTACAGTTTAATTTTTTTGATACAATTTCTTCAAATTGTATCAACAACAACACACAATATTAACCGAGATTTAAGATGTAACAACTAAGTGCAATGTGTAGAACTTATCTGAATTCACTGGAACAAAGCATTACATTTATAAATGACAACTTGAAATTTGAACAGTGACTGGAAATTTGAGGATATTAAGGAATTATTAATCTGGGGCATGATAATGGTATTTTTGTTGTGATGGGCTGAACTGTCTTCCTTCCCTGACTTAGTGCAACAGGTGACTGTCTCTCCCCAATTATGGACTAAGAATGGAGGTGTTCTCTCCTGGCAAGTGTAAAACAGGGTCTCTGGACTGTGGGAAGAATTCAAGACGGAGGAGTACAATGCTGCAAACAGGGAGTCGGAGGGAAAATACACATACTAGAAATTGAGACTTCTCCAGCCTTCTTTTTCTCACCTGAATTTCAGGAATACCATTATCACAAAACAAAGATCCAAAAATCCTTCTCTAGTGATCAGCCCAGGAATAAATATATAAAGAGAATGACATTGAGTCTTCCCTAAGGAAACATTCTAGATAATATCCTACCCATAAATATGACACGACATCCAAAGATCCCCAGACAGTCAAATAAAATCTCTACTATGAAAGATCAAAACCCGCAAGCAGAACAATAACTTGGAGGGAAAAGATACGATGCTAGAAGAAAACTTTATTTAGAAACTCATTGTTTCCAGGGAGAACATATTGCATCCATGAAACAAGGAGACGGTTTAAAACAACAGAAAACAAAATTAAAGCTGTTCGGGGAAAGAAAAACACGATGGCAGAAATGATAAACTGAACAAAAGAGTTAGAAAATAAAGTTCAGGGTATTTCCCAGAAAACATACAACAAGAAAATCGAGAGAAGGATAAGAGAACCAATTCAGCAGGTGCAAAATCTGAATAATGGGAGTCACAGAAAGAGAAGAACTGAAGGGGAAGAAATCAAAGAAGAGAAAGCTGCACTATTCTCTAGAACTGAAGGTTTTTCAAAAGTGAGCAAGTCCATCAGTGGCCATCTCAACGGAAGAAAACCCATACCAAAGCAAATCAGAAATTTCAAAACGATGATAAGAAAGAGAAGAGATTACCAGTTTCCCAAGAGAAAATAAAAAGAAGATTTCGTACACAGAATTGAGAATAAATTAAAAATGGGTAAATTAAGGGAAAGAATAACACAGTTACCCTGACTTATAGGAGACATACCACTGGGTAACCACATAGTACGTGAGGAGAAGCACCTCTTCAAAGGGTGTTCCAACTTGTAAATGAAAAATAAATTGCAGACTCTAAATTCCACCATTTTGCAACCAGCTCTTCTCCCCCAACCTCCCACCCATGAATTAACAGATATAGACGTTAAGCATCTACTGGTATGTTCATTACAACGGGAGAGAAACCAGACACTTTGTGCGTCCTCCAGGCCAAACCTGAGTCGATCAAATCTCTGGATCCAACTACTAATTTGCAAGAAATGCTGAGTACACAAAACTGGAAACAATCCACACTTCTATCTACAAGCGAATGGATAAACGAAACGGTGGTACACCATGCAATGGAACACTACTCAGGAACGAAAAGGAAGGAACTATCAATACATGCAAAAACACGGATGAAATCTCAAAATAATTATGCTGAGTGAAAGAGGCCAGGCTGAAAAAGAACGCATGCTTCATGATTCCATTTATGTAAAATCGTAGAAAACACACAGTCTGTAATGACAGACCATTGGTTGCCAAGGAGATATGGAGGGGCAGGAGGGAGAAGTCACAAAGGGCACAAGGACCTTTGAGGATAACAAATGTGTCCACAATCCTGACGGTGGTGGTACTGTCATGGGTGTAGGCATATGGCAAAAGGTATCAAACTGTACACATTAAATACATGCAGCTTAGTGTATGTCACTCATACTTCAATAAAGCTATTTTTCAAAAAAGGACAGAAATCGCACAGCGGACATACTGACACAAATACAGAGGGCGTACTGAGCTGTGGCATGAGTGTGCAATCAGCAAAAGTCACACTGGAAAACTCTAATGGTCAAATGGCCCAGTTCTTCAATAAGCCAAGGGCGTAAAAAAAGGAATGGGGAAGTAATCTGCAGAGTAAAAGAGACTTAAAAGACAGGGTAAGACTGAACTAAAGTACTCAGGGGTATATATTTGGGTGCTAAACCTATTTTTTTGAAATGCAAGCAAGTGCTTACTGTATTATGGGGAAGAGGGGTTGGTTCTGGGAGAGGTCACCCAAAAAGAGCTTCTGGAGCCGAGTTCTATCCCTTATCTGAAAGGTAGTTACAAGGGTGTGTGCCTCATGATAATTCATTAAGCTGCACATTGTTGTGTAGGCTTTCTGATTCTGTGTCTTATTTTTCTGTAAAAAGATATTTAAAAAGAATGAGAATGCAGTCAGGCTCCTCCACGACACTGGAAACGAGAGATACTTCCAACTCTAAGGAACTGGTAAGCTCAAATATAAACACCACTTCCTGGCATAGAAACCATAGCAAAATCAAAAGAAAACAACAAACTGGGAAAACTTTATCAAATATTAATCTCCCTCATTTATAAAGAATTCTGAAATCAAACAGGACAAAGATAAACCCAATAGTGAAATAGTAAAATGAGCAAAGGATTTGAAGAGACAATTAACAAAAAAAGGATAAACGGCTATTAAACATAAGATGGTCAGCATTGCTCATAAAATTTTTTTTTCAAACCCAGAAATTTCAACTATGCTGTTTGCCTCTTAAGAGACAGGGCTGCGGACGCCGCCCGTGAGCCCCTCTGGACGCCAAGCCCGCACATGCTCAGCATGTCCCGCAGTGTGGCTTTGCTGGCTCCACGGTCCCCCGTCTCACTCAGCTGCACGTCACTCAGGATCTCAGTGGTGCCCCTGGAGATTTTAGTGGTGATGCCCACAGCCTGGACTCAGGAGGTCTTCTCGGGCCCCCAAGCAGTGTTCCAGGCTGGCACACTGACTTACTGGCCAGCAGCACGTCGCTGATCTGTGAGGTCCTCCTTCGGGAACACACAGCTCACATTCCCCGGAGATGAGGCCACCATGTCTCTAGAGCTGGAATGTTTTCCAGATGCCCTCGGATGGCCCTGTGCCCATCGGTCTCTCGAGGGGGGACGTGCAGACCCACGGCATCTCCCGGAGCCCACACTGTCTGCTCCCACGGTGAGGCAGTCTGGGTAATGACCCCACAGTTGATGATCCCAAGGAAGTAAGTGGTTGGACCTCCAGGTGCCCTATCTTCCCTGGGCATCACGGCGGTGCGTCGGGGACTGCCCTGCGGGGTTTAGAGATGATGGCACTCTCACGAGGACGCCTAGTAAGCAGCACTGGCATTTTTTTTTTTAACAGGACTTTATTGGGGGAACAGTGTGTACTTCCAGGCCTTTTTTTCCAAGTCAAGTTATTGTCCTTTCAGTCTTAGTTGTGGAGGGTACAGCTCAGCTCCAGGTCCAGTGGCCATTGCTAGTTGCAGGGGGCACAGCCCACCATCCCATGCGAGAACTGAACCAGCAACCTTATTGTTGAGAGCTCGTGCTCTAACCAACTGAGCCATCGGCTGCCCCAATAGTGATTTTCTAATTCTCTGATTCATTCTGCTTGTATGAGCTGCCAATTTTTTCCCCCTGGACATATATTATGGATTCATGGACTTATTTTTATTCCATGTATTATAATCCACTGTCACCTGAATGATTCAATTTTCCCAAATGCGTCCTTTCAGAGTTCCTTTAAGCTGGCTCCTGGGTCCTCTGACATACCCATCTCGGACTGTTACATGAGAGAAATAAACTTGTACTAGGTTTAAGCCACTACATTTTTGGTCTATTTTTACAGCATTTTAGCCCATCCTACTTAATACAAAATACTTCTAATAGTTCTATTTCATACTCCTCTCCTCTTACTGCATATGTCCCGGCTTCTATCGCAAAATGTAATCCACCATAAACCTTCACCGTATCTTCTGCCTGCTCTCAGCCTCATCTAAGTATTTTTAACCAGAGCACTGACTTCTGAGAGTTGCTATTCTGCATGTCCTTGCATCCCCGTTACTGATGGCTCAGCTACACTGGGATTCACATGGCCCAGGGGCGTTTTCTGCCAGGAACAGGCATGAAGCCAACCATTCTCCAATTTGAACCTCCTACTTACAAAAGGAATTAGCCTTCATTTGACTTTGTCCAATTTGTAAGTACTCAATTTATCCAGGTTATTTTGATTTCTGTTTCCAGTATCTCTGGATGGATTAAACAAAACTGGGTCCCAGACTGAGCTCTGCAAGGTTAGCTGAAAAGAGCTGTCCCACTCGGGCACCATTTCTTTGATAATGTCTCGGTATAACCTCCCGCCATCTGACTGGTGTATCATCTGAGCTAAACTGATGGGTCGCTGATGACTTCCTGGGTCACCAATGATTGCATTATCCTTAATTAAATCAATGGCTTGAGAAACTCAAGATATAGTATGTGCCCTGCTTCCTCCAGATCCTTACAACATTCCTGAAAAAATTAGGTTACAGTGATATGATTCTGTTTTCCATATAGCTATCATTCATTTTCACCCAGTGCCCTATGTTTGCTTGAGATATTGTAGGGATGCATATTTTCATATATCCCTCCCTCACAATGTGAACTGTGTCGTCTTATTTAACTACAAATTGTACATATATATTCACTTCATCATTTTGGTGGGAAAAGAATTAATACAAGTACAATGTTCAGAATTAAGGAGAAAGGCATCTCTACACCTTGTACTAACTGTTCAGTTTTTGTTATCAAATTTTAATATAGATATCAATACTTGTAAATAGGAATATACCTAAAGAAGTCAACAAATGAGGGAAAGGGCTTCATAAGAGAAATAGTTAAAGGGTTCTAAGAATTTGAGTTGTTCCAAAGTACAATGTGTTAGCTTGGGAGCTAGTGTTTCCAGCACCAGAAAGGTCCAAATACATATGGGATGACTGCTTAGCAAACAAGCGTACAAAAGACGTTTAGTCTTCAAAGGACACTTGAACTAGAGATCACTTCCTAGTCCTCAGTGATTACCATCAACTTTTTTGTCTTGCACTTGAGCAAAGGAAGGGGTTAAGCATCCAAGGACCTAGAAAGTACCTCTCAGAAATCTGTGCTCAGCAGTTCCTGAGACCTCACTCGCAGTCCCAAGCTACCGAACATGGCGCCTGGAATGACTGAAAACCAGAGAGATGCGACACTGCTCAAGTTCAGCTGTTTGTGGTTTCTGAAACCATGGCTCTGCTTGTCATTTCGGAGAAGGCAAACCAGGCCACCCACCTGAGGAGACTGTGTGCCCACCTCACACCACCTGGAACAGCCTGCCCAGCCAACCAGGGTCTGCGTCTCCCTTAGGTCTCTACGACTGCATCCCAGACCCACGCCCGCTCACTCTGCTTCCACAACAGTCACCTGTTCTGTTTCTATTCCCTCAGGGTTTGCAAAATATACACATATCCTCAGACTGATTTTTTAAAGCAGGAGACCAATGGTGAAAATTTGAGATTAAAAGAAGCTTAGGGGGCAGATAGGCCGCTTAAGTCAATAATTATACCTAAATACAAACAGTGCTTTTTATTTTATAAAGTGTTTTATGGAGATTATCTGATTCAAAGTGTCTAAATTATGCTCCTGAACCTATCTATATTCTATGAATGATGCCAAGATGTTCCAGTGTTAAAAATGAATAATAGTGGTCTCTTCCCTAATTTGTGGTGAGGAGAAAGTCCCAACAGATTAAAAAGAGACATAGTCACATGAAGAGAATAAAGGAACACAAACCATATGATCATCTAGAAAGGTGCAGAAAAAGCTTGTGACAAAATTCAACACTCATTCACGATAAAAACTTCTCAGCAAAGCAGAAATTGCAGGAAATTTCCTTAACCTGATGTAAGACATAGGAAAAATCTACAGCTATTATCATACTTAATTGTGAAAGACTGACAACTTACCCATGAAAATCAGGAACCAAGCAAGGATATCTGCTGTGATCACTATTATTCAACATTTTAGAATATCACAGGCAGTTCAGTAAGGTAAGAAAAAAAGAACGAAAAAAGAATGGGCATAGAGTTTAGAAAAGATATTTGTAGATGATATTTATATATACAGAAAAGTCCCAAAGCATCTACCAAAAATTTACTGGAATAGTTAATTTTTAGTAAGTTCAGAGATCAGGTCAACTTAAAAAATTGCATACACACACACACACACACACACACACACACACACACACTATATGCCAGGGGTGCCAAAAAAATGTATACACATTTTAAGCGATGTTATCTTAAAATGTGTATACATATTTTTGCCACCCTCTGTGTATATTTTCCAAACAAGATTTGGAAAATATAATTTATTTATAATAGACTCAAAAACACAAAATACATAGAAATAAGTCTTTTTAAATATGTATAAAACATGCATGCTAAAAGCTATAAAACACTGCTGAGAAAAACTATATGAGACCTAAAGAAGATTCATATTAACACGTCAGTACTCCCCAGACTGATAGATTCAATGTAGTCCTGATCAAAATTCAACCAGCCTTTTTTGTAGAAATTGACAAGCTGGTTCTAAAATGCACATGGAAATGAAAGGAGCCAGCATCGTCAACATATTTTGAAAAAGAACAAAATTGGAGGGCTTACACTACGTAATTTCAAGACTGATAAACTACAGAACTGAAGATAGCGTGGTATTGGCTTAAGAACAAAAAGAACAGAGCAGAGAGTTCAAACAGTCCACTTGATTTACAAGAAAGTACCAATGCAATGCGATGGAGTAAAAAGTCTTCTCAATAAACGATGCTGGACCAACTGCACAGCTGTATGAAAAAGAAGGACCTCAATCCCACCTTGCACCATACACACAAATTAGTTCAGGATGGTTTACCAGCCTAAACATAAAATCTAAGACTCTATCTAAAGCTTCTAGAAGGAAAACAAAGGAAAATATCTTTGCAACCTTAGGGTTGGTAAAGAATTCTTAAGCAAAACATAACCATCAAAGAAAAAACTGAATAGAGTGGACTTATTAAAATTAAACTATTCTGTTCATAAGAAAATGAAAAGGCAACAAACACACTGGGAGAAAATACTCACAACACATATATCTAACAAAGGCCTGGTGCCCACACTACCAGACCATATGCATGCAATGTCTACAAATCAATAGTAAAAAGACAAACAACTCAAAACAAAATGGGCAACTTGAAAACACTTCAAAAAAAAGGACAGATGGTCACTAGCACGTGAGACGGTGCTTAACATAATTAGTCATCAGGAAAAGATGCATTAAAACCACCCTGACATACAACTTCACGTCCATGAGAATGGCTAAAATTAAGAAGACCAATACCAAGTACTAGGAAAGACACAGGAATGTAAAGTGGTACAGTCCTTTGGCCCTTAAACATACACGTATGCTATGATCCAGTACTTCCACTCGTAGGTATTTTATCCAGAAGGAATTAAAATACGTGTCCACAAGAAGACTTTACATCACACCAAATGCTGGAGAGGATGTGGAGCAAAAGGGGACTCTCTCTGCTGGTGGGAATGCAAAACAGCCCAGCCACTTTGGAGGACAGTATGGCAGTTTCTTACAAAATTAAGCTTTTTTTTTTTTTCATACAACCCAGCAACCGTGCTCCTTGGTATATACCCACAAGAGCTGAAAACATGTCCACTCAAAAATCTGGACATGCGTGTTTATAGCAGCTGTATTCCTAACTGCCCAAAGCTGGAAGCAACCAAGATGTCCTTCAGAAAGTGGATAAACTGTGACTATTCCGCACTTAAAACAAAAACAAAAACATAAATCCATGGAAAGACATGCAAGAACCTTAAATGTATATTATTAAGTGAAAGAAGCCAATCTGTAAAACCTACTGTATGATTCCAAATATATCACATTCTGGAAAAGACGAAATGATGGAGACAGTACAAAGATAGTGGTTGCCAGGGGTTAGAGGCCAGGGAGGGACGAATAGGTGGAGCACAGAGATTTTCAGTATCACACTGTAGAGCACTATAATTACTCGTGAATACATGTCATTAGGGTCAGTGACCTATGACTAGGGAGAACACTAGACAGCAAATGTGGCGGCTGACAACCTACCCCAATCATGTTGTGGACTGGTGGGGAGGGATGACAGTGGTTGGGATGACAGGGGTGACAGGGTTTGGAGTGGGGGGAGATGAACCGGCAGAACACAGGATTTTTAGGGCAGTGAAAATACGGGGCATGATACTATAACGATGAGTACATGTCACAAATTTGTCCAAACCCATAGAATGTACAACACCAAGAGTGAACAGTAATGTACGCTATGGACTCTGGGTGATACGATGTGTCATGGGTTCCCCAGGTGTAACAAATACACCACTCTGATGTGCGATGTTGATAATGGGGGAGCATACGCATGCGTGGGGCTGGATATACCTATATGGGAAATCTCTTCGGGAAATTGTATTTTCTGTTCAATTTTGCTGTGAATCTAAAACTGCTTTAAAAGATAAAGTCTAGGGGTGGCGGGTTAGCTCAGTGGGTTGGAGCGTGGTGCTAATAAGACCAAGGTTGCTGGTTCGATCCCCGCATGGACCACTGTGGGCTGTGCCCTCCTTAAAAAACAAACAAACAAACAAACAAAAGATAAAGCCTATTAAAAAAAGACTTATACAAGGTTAGGCAAATATTTCTTAGATATGTAATTAAAAACAAAAACCATAAAAGAAATTGATAACTGAGACTTCAAAATTAAAAATTTTTTTCTTTATAAGGCATCATTAAGAAAATAAAAAGTCATAGATTCAGAGAAAATATTTGCAAATCATATATCCGATAAAGAACTTGCCTCTAGAATTTTAAAAAACATTTGAATATTTTTATTAAGATATTTTCACTTTAATATTTAAAATATTTTGAAACTCAGTAAGATGACAGTGACAAATAACCCAATTTTAAAAATGGGAAAAAGACTTAACTAGCCATTTCACCAAAGATATATGAATGACTAATAAGCACATGGAAAGGTGCTCAACATCATTAATCATTAGGGAAATGTAAATTAAAACTGCCGTGCAATACCACCACACAACCATTAGAATGGTTATAATCAAAACGACAAACAATAATGAATGTTGGCCAGAATGTGGGGAAATCAAAACCCTCACACAGCCACTTTAGGAAAACAGTTTAGCAGTTTCTTAAAGTTAAGCATCTACATGATCCAGTTATTACACTACTAAGACTCTACCCAAGAAAAAGAAAAATATAGGTCTATACAAACACCGGTGCATGAATGTTCATAGAAACTTTATTTATAATAATCAAACCTGGAAATAATTCCAACGTCCATCAAGTGGTGAATAAACAAAATGTGGTGTATCCATAAAACTGGATACGATGCAACAATACAAAGGAACAAGGTACTGATACATGACATGGACAAACCTCAAAAATATTATCCTAAGTGAAAGAAGCCAGACACAAAACACTACATATTCTTGGATTCCATTTATAGGCAATACCCCAAAGAGGCCAGAGACAGAAAGCAGATCAATGGCCGCCTGGGCATAGTGGGGACTGACTGCAAACTGGCATGAGGGGATTCTGGGGGTGACAGCCAAGTTCTACAATTAGATTGTGGTGATGGTTGTGCAAGTCTACAAAAATCACAGAATTGTACGCTTACAATGAAAGGATTTTATGGCACGTAAATTATACCTCAATAAAACTGTTTTGTTTTAAAGGACTTATATTAGGGTGTTCAGAGCAGCTTTATTCATAATAGCCCCAAACGGGAAACGATCCAAACGGTCTTCCAAGGAGAATGGATAAATAAATTGTGGTATAATCAAAGACTGGAATATTAGCTATTAATAAAGAAGAAACTACTAAAATACACAAGACAAATGAATCTCAGAAACATGCTGACAAAAGAAGCCACCACTTTTGTTCTCCTATTGTATACTGTATTCCATTTACAAGAGTCTACTCTTTTTTGTATTATTGTATTGTAGTCCATTTACATGAAGTTAAGAACAGGCAAAGCTCACTTACGGTGCTAGAAATCAGAACAATCTCCTTCTGGGGTAGGAAGATTGCAAAGGGGCACGAGAGAACTTTCTGGAGCATGAAAATATTCTCTATCTTGACAGGCATTTTGTTGACATGGGTGTATATATTTATCAAAATGCAACAATTAAGATCTGTGCATTTTACTATATGTACCTCAATAAATTTTTAAATGATTAAAAATACAAAAAAAAAAAAAAAAGACTTACTATGAGACAAACTATGAATCAATGAGTCACACTTGATTCCAGAACACATGAACTGTAGGTCCATCCGCTCCACCTCCTGTCCTGCCCCCCAGCCACTGGAAGACAAAGCCCAGGCGGGAACACACCCTGAAGGAAGCTGCTGCCTGGTCAGCAGCATTTATTACAACGCAGGACTCAGGCCTGGAGGAAGGAAACATCAGTGGCACAGGCAGCCATTCACCCTTTTGGCAACTCCCTTCCACTCGGGTCTCCCTCAGCCCCACACCTTAGTCTGCTCTCAGCCAGGCCTGGAGGTGTGATGACAAGCAAGACATGGCCCAGACCACACGCCCCAGGGCCCTTCCGACACTCCTGGTACATTTTAGGGAGCGCTTAAAATATTCGTGCCTTTTGCCACAGTATCACCACTCCAGTAATTTATCACAAGGAAATAATCAGAGTTAAAGGAAGTAATTACTGCATGAGTTCACTTCAGCATACTTATAATAGCCTACAGAACACTCTCCTGCCCCCAAAGAACCAAAACAACCTAAATGCCTAACAATAGGGAAGTTAGTCAAATGAATTACACAATAGTCTTAACGTGGACTACTATCTGCATCCACGAAAGCTTGTCAGAAAAATTAAAGGACTGGAAAATGCTGACATAAAAATGTTAAATGACAGAAGCAAGATAAAGCTGTCTGTACATCAGGGCTTCTCACAGGGGGACATAGTGGAAATCCCCCTGCCTGCCAGAGATTCTGCTGATCCCTGAATCGGGGCTCCTGAGGGGAGGTGCTCTCGTCCTCAGTCTTACCGAATGGGGGATGGGAGGTTGAAAACCAGTGGTACAGAAGAGTCACCCCCAAAATGTGCCACTCTGGCATGAAGATTACTTTACCTGAAAACAACCAAGGCCCAAAGGGCTCAGGAAGAACCTATGACTTTTCCCCTCACTGCCTAAAAGAATTCAGACAAAGGACTTGCTTCAAGAAGGAAGCAACCATCATAAAATGACTACACTTTAATATGAACTAGGGGTGACTGACATGGAGGAACCTAGCAAGGCCCATTTGATCAAAGTGCTCTCTCTTGTCCCAGTGTTTCAAGATGACCCAATCGATGCACATTTGTTTACTAGACAATAACTCTTCATCTCCCTGTGAATCGCCTTACTTCCACCTCCTAAGTTCTGAAGGACATATGCGTATATACCTCATTTTGCCTTACTGTCTTTGGAATATTCACCCTTAAGTGAATTCCCTGTAATAATGTATTAAAACTTGATTTTCTCCTGTTCATCTGCTGTATGTCGTTTGAATTATTCGACCAGTCAGAAGAACTTTAAGGGAAACGAGGAGAAAATTTATTATCCCAGTATCAGGTAAAGAAAAAAATTGTATGTATCTACACAGATCAGAGGTAGTTAATGCCAGGCCACCTGCCTGGTAAGCAGATTGGTAAGGTCATGGCCTTGTAGACCAATACTTCTCAAAGTTGAATGCAGATCTTGTTCAAAGATAGATTCTGATTCGGGACGTCCGGGACGGGCCTAGGGTTCTGCATTTCTAACAAGCTCCCACGTGATGCTGTGCTACTGGCCACAGGAAAAGCCAGGCAGTAGATGGCACACATCCCGGAGGGAGAGCGCCAGGCTATTCACGGTGAATACCTCTGATTAGTGAGAGTGTGGGTGTGAATTTCCTTTCTACATTCCTTTGTTTATCAGATTTTCCAAAATGAAAGAAAAATTTTTAGGATTTAAAACCTTTGGTTCAGTAATTATTCATAGGAATCTGTCCCAAATAATGTGAAATGGAATCAAAAGGTAGAATCACTGTATCTACTCAAAACACTTCTAACACCAAATGCGTGGGTTTTTCTACACCAAGCAATTCTAACACAAACTACCCCGAGTTAGAACAGACCCCACAGATTGAGGGTTCAGTCCCAAAAGATGCCAGTCCCAAGTCCCAGGCTATCAGCTGAACTTCTACCAAGTGGCTATAAATCAGGAATTCCCATGACCCCCTCCTTAGGTTCAATAATTTGCTTTAATGGCTCGCAGAACTCAGGGAAACACTTCACTGATATGGACCCCGAGAAAAAATTTATCTGCTGAGATGGACTCCCCACGGTCTACTGAGGGCCCCAATTTTGTAAATAATGAGAGTCTGGCGGCCAGCTGCTGACAGGGGCTTTTTATGTACCAGAAAAAACCTCAGATTTAACTCTGGGCTTCCCACACTGTGCCCTGCTCACAGGCCTCCTCAACTATTACAAGGGAGTGAGCTCCCGGTCCTGTCTTTTGACCTGTGGACTGATACCTGCCCCATCCAATCAGAACTGCTCCATACCAACCAAACAGGACGCGCAATGTTGACCAATCAGGACGGCGTGATTCAGACCAATCAGAACCTTACAAATTTGGATACCTCATTTACATAAAACCTAGCTGGGGACCTGAGTGGGAACCTCCTCTGTAAAAGGCGGCCTTCCCTTTGTCACAGCAGAGCACATCTTTGGTTTCTGCCAGAGGCTGCAACTCCCCAGTTTGCAAACTTTTTACATGATTAAAGTCTCTCCACTTTCTAATATTCTTTTGGGGAGCTTCTGGTGACATTTACTATTACTGATTTATTACAAAGAAAACAAGTCCGGACCAGCCAAATAAGTGATGTATAGGGCGAGGTATGGGAAAGGGTGCAGAGCTTCCAGGCCCTGTCTGGGCACACCACCTCAGCAGCATCTTGCTGTGCTCACCACCTTGGAAACTCTCCAAACTCCACTGCTTAGGTTTTCATACAGGCTTCATTAGCTAGGCATGGTTGATTAAACATTGGCCATTGGTGACTGAATCCATCTTCAGCCCCTCTCCCCACCCTGGAGGTCGTGGGGTGGGACTGCAAGCTCCAACCCTATCATCTGGTTGGTTCTCCTGGTAACCAGTCCCCACCCACTCCATTAGCATAAACTCAGATAAGGTTGAAAGAGGTGTATTATGAATAACCAAAGACTCTCCTCTCACCAGTTCTGTACCAGGAACCAGGGATGAAGACCAAATATATTGTATCACAGAATCAAAGGTTTATGTATATTCAACTTAGAATGATTTATAACATCAAAAAAAGAGCAACCACTTAGTTCCCTAATATTAAGAGAAGGGCTAAAATAGGTTGAAATAGCACGCAATTATTACAAACGGTATTTGTAAAGACATGGAAAAACACAATGTAAATTTTAATCACAGTATGACAACTTTGTGAAAGTGCTAACATGAAATGAATTAAATGTTCATAAAATGCAAAAATTCATTAAATTTATAAAAAACAAAAGTAGAAGGAAATATGCCAAAATGTTAATATCTTTGGATCCTGGGGTCACAGATGATTTTTTCCTCCTTCAACTTTCCAGAATAAAATAAACTGAAAAGAGGGAAGGAGCCTATGAGGATTAGGAGGCAACAGAGACACGGGTATCAACTGAAAACAGTAGAGGCAGTGGAGAGAAACCCGTTCTAGGGCTGGTTAGGAGGCAGCAGGACTTGGGGGCCTAATACCGTGTTTCCCCGAAAATAAGACCTCACCAGACCATCAGCTCTAATGCATCAGCTATAATGCATCTTTATAAAACTTAATATAAAAAAAATTAATATAAGACCCGGTATTATATTATACCCGGTATTATATTATATATTATATATTATAGTATATTACTTTATATAAGACTGGGTCTTACATTATATTAAGACCAGGTCTTATATTAATTTTTGCTCCAAAAGATGCAGTAGAGCTGAAGGTCTGGCTAAGTCTTATTTTCGGGGAAACATGGTAGCTGGGAGATGGAGTAAGGGCAGGGAGCTGTTGCTATCTCACTGGAATACCTGGCTGAGGGGGGAGGAGGAGAAATAGGAGGCGAAAAGCAACGGGTTTAGTAAGGTCTGGTCCTGGGGCAGAGGAGGAAGGAGTCCAATAGACCACAGCCCCTTCTCCCCCAGTTCCCGATTCCCAGCTGGCATTTCTACAAATGGGTCTGGGCAGGAGCTGCTAACAAGGGTGAGCTCTGCCTTGGCTGCTCAGGGGGGACTGGCTGCCCCCCCATTCAGCCTCTCCGGACACAATGGATGCTTTCAGCTTCCTGGGAACACCTCAGCTCTCACACTTTCCCTCCCCAGGGTGTCACAGTTCCCCCTAACTCCTTAGGGGGCATAAGGAATACAAACTCAGATGCCTTCTCTGACCAGTAAAATGAATGGCCCATTCCTAGGTCCCCATCCCTGAGCTCATGTCTGGCCTGAATCTCAGTTCCTTTTTGTACTTCTGACAGGCAGCAAAGGCAGCAGACACAAATGCAGACAAATAAACCTGCACCACTGGTCGAAGATCAAATTAGACAGCACTTTTTAAAACTATCTTTAAAATACCATGTAAATATTAGTTATCAGCATCTGTAAAGCTGCCGGTGGACCTGTTCTATGATTTCACCACTAAAGGGCAAGTAGAACACAATACTTCCCTGTGCTTGGGTCAGGATTTCATAACATTTTCATTAGGCCTTCACGACATTCCTGAGGTGTGCTGATCCTCGGCCGACAGCAGACGCTCCAGACGCACAGGACTCCACGGGCTGCGTGCCCCTATTCCACGCCGACACCAGTCTACTCTTCCACAGTAGGGTGGAGTCTGTGCCCACACGGAATGCTAGGGGGTTCGACCTCTTTTCCAAAGTCAGTATGGATTTTAATCCCCAAACAACAGAGCCAAAGCTCTGGGTTCAAAGCCCTGGGCTCCAGCCCAGTTCTCTTCATCAGTCCAAAGTTGCAGCTGCTCCAAACTCCCTGTGAGCGTTTGTCACAGAGAACATTTCCCTAAAGCCTCGCGGCAGCTCAGTTCAACAGCCCATGGCTCACTCCGAAAATAGGGAGGTCAGAGCTGGAAAGCATTTCTACCCTGTAGACTTCCTTCTAAAGTTTTTTTGGGGGAGTGTTGGGGGGACTCCCCAAAAGCAAAAGTAAAGTAAAGGAAGGAGGGCTCTAACAACAGTAATAGCTAAACCATAGCAAAGCCTTATTCCATGCCAGGCACTGCAGTGCCATTTAATCCTCAGCTCTACACAGTAGGTATTATTCATTAGTACTTTCCACTTTCCACCGGGGAAAACTCAGGCAGAGTGGTGAAAAAAATAATCAAGGTTACACAGGTAGGTGGTGGGAGAACCAGAAGCAATCCAGCCATCTGGCTGGGGGCGCACACTCAGGATGGCTCCCTCACCTTTGTTTGCTCTGGCAGATAATCAATCAGCTTAATTGCCCTTGCCACCTGCCTATTTGACCAGGGAGTTAGTAATCACCTACCTAAGGGAACATGCACCCACAGACCTGAGTCCCAGAGTTCTCCTTGAAAGGATTCAATCAACCAATGGCTTCGAATATACAAAACACCTCAGTCCCTAAGCTGACTTCTTTCAACCAAACAAGGCGTTGCACTTACAGACGTCCGTTGTTCTGTTTTTCTTATCACACTGGGGTATGTTGAAGGGGTTCAGAACCAGATTCCCCAAGATGTGCTACTTGGGCATAAGAATTATTTTGAGCAGAAGGCAATCAAGAGCCTGTGGGCTCCCAAGAAACCTCTCATGTATGTTGGTCTCTGACTCTTTCATGGAGGTGGGGTTCCAGTATGTATGTGTATAATTAAATTTGCTTATTTCCTCTTGATAATCTGTCTCATGTAGACTTAATTATTAGAACAGTTGAAAGAACCTTGAAGGGCAGAAGTCAGTTCCTTTCTTCATCATAATGAATATCCCTAGACTGCCAGTTCTAGTGACACTTCCTCAAAACCATTCCACAAGGTTCCATTTGTGGTATCTCCTCTTCCCTTTCTGCACCCCCTTTCAAGATGAGGAAATTAGGCCATCCTTGCAGCTGCATCACAGAAGGCTCTCCAAGGCTAGAATACAGGCCCTCAGTTCCTTATTCCCACAGAGCTCTCAGGCGGGGCTATGCCCGTACAGTACGTAGGAACAGACCGAGAGGAGTGGACAGAGAAGGAAGAGTGCCAAGTACCTTCACAAGTCCTGGGAACCCTCAGAGCAGCTACAGAGAGCCAACACACACGCTCAGGATCCATTTGGACCCCAATCTCAGGCTGCTTCAAGAAAGAGGGCTTCTTCCTGCCCCATCCCCACGGGACTCCCGGGGAACTCCCAAGGTGCACAAGACCCATCTTCTCAGTGAGTGGGTTGCGATTTTGGAGGCATTCCTCTACTCCGCTGCGGCTGGCCCACACATGTCCTCCATTTGTGTTGTATTGCAGGAGTAGTAAACTCTAAAGTTCTATGTAAATGAGTAAAGCTAACAGGGTGTGAGAAAAATACCTTGTACTCATATTTTTCTGACATGGAAGCGCTGCAGAGTAAACACAAGACTCTTCATTCCCTCAAAGGAATATGCCCTTTTCCATTTTTCTTGGAACTAGAGCCTCTCAACCTCTCTTTCATTGTCCCATTTTTGGGTAGAAAGACCTCTGACTGCAAGAGGAACAACAGTGTAAGAGCTATAGTCTCCAGCCTCAAGGGTAGGGGACACTGACGGAGTGGGCGAGACCAGGGCACTACACTGCAGCCTTCTCTAGAGAGAAGGCCGTGCTCCAGTACTGTCTTCAGGAATTCTTGGGGGTGAATATTTGAAATCTCCCAATTTTCAATGTTGGATCAGTTTTCCTTTTAACTCTATGCTGGCCTGATAAAACATATCTGTTCATTGAAGGTGGCCCACGTCCCGGGTTTGTAACCAGGGCAGGTGAGAGGGGCAGAAAGATAGCTTGCCTAGACTAACCAACCAACTCTTGGGTGTGTAGCTCTGCTGTCTGCTAAAGGTGTGCGCAACAGCACAGAGGCTAGAAATACGTCAACTCGAAGGTCCAACAGATTTCAATTTAAATCTTGGCTCTACTTTCACTAGCTGCAAAACTTCAAGTGGACTATGTATTAGCCACTCTTAGCTATAATTCCATCTGCAAAATTCGGCTGACAATACCCAACTTGTGAGAATTAAAAACGTGTGTGTGAAGACTACTATGAACGCTCAACAAATGTTAAATTTCCTTCCCCATGTCTCTAAAAGAAATGACTTGACAAGTCTTACCTATTTTCTTTAGATTTCAATGTTCTCGTCTGTTAAAAACTAAAACAATCCTTCAGCTCCACTGCTCCAGCTCACAGGATGGGATGAAGTGATGTGGATGAAAGCAGAGCGCTTATAAATTAGAAGAGTTACCGACTTGATCACCAACACCCTTTCCTCTCATTTCTAGGTCAACGAAAAGTAATTTGCTTTTCTATGTGTTCATACCCTTAAATAAAATGACAGATGGAGGAGATGGTGTCACATTTGTGGTAATTCCTTAAAATGGCTATTAGCCACCTACTCTCCAGAGTCCAATTCCATCATCCTCACACAGAGGCGAGTAAACATTGTTAGGTCACTGCCTGGTCACTTAAGGGCCAGGAAAGTTTCTTTTCTGTCTCCATGCTCTTGTTTTAGATAACTAAGGCAGAAAAAAAATGTCACTTAACAGGTGAACAGGTGCATATTTCTTTTACTCACACAAAGAAAACTGACCGACAAGCCAAACAATTTCACTTAAGTACCATCATGAATTCACTGTGGTATTTTCCAACTGTATAGGAACTTTCATTGGTTCTCTCATTTTGCCCTACATTGAGAGAAAACTGGCGTGTGCTTTGGTGTTTCCTCCAATGAATCCTTCAAACACCTTTACAACTTTCTCTTACACTAGCAAATGTACACTAGGCAAGGTCTAGGCTGAGAGACTTCAACTTTCAACTGTCACAGACAACATTCACTTGGCTTGTTTCCTCTTACAAGCAAAGAGGCATTAAAATCCGTTCCACAGAAGCTACTAAGAACTATGGCTTTATCTTTCAGGAGCATACCTCCCCTTCCTCCCTCTGCTAAACTTTAATAGCTCCTTCAAATAATCATCACTCTTCCAAATTACTAATCAAGCATGACAGAATCAGTAGGAATTGTATGATAAATCTGGGGGACGGAGGGGAGCAAGTAGGATGCATACAGTATAGATATTACTCCCCATGTCTCTCTTCTTCAAAGCAGGGTTCTTGGAAAGGAAAAGAATAGCACAGAATTTTTTAGGAGTCAGTTCTTTGCTAAATATGTACATATCACGATGCCTGAAGCAAACAAGGTACAGACATAAAAAAGACAATGCACACAGATAAAATCTCTTTCAGGTAATAAGTAGATCTCCACTCACCCTGTGATTTGTTTTATCATGTACACTTTTTATTGATGTATACAATGCTTCCAGAAATGTACACAAATCCTACGTATATATGGATGTGTTCACTACTCTGAGCTCTGTTTTTTCATGAGCATAACGTGGAAAGGATTTGGGCAGTTCAGAAAAATTGCTAACACGTGTTATACAACCTGTCCATTTGGAGACAACTCAACCCCCAGGCTTGTTAATGCCCTTTGTATAAAAAAAAGCTGACCCAGCATCCACCTGCATCAACTTGATCCTCTCAGCTCTGTCACACTCAGCAAACACCCTATGCTTTCTGAGCAAAATAAAGCGACACGCCAGGGCGGAGAGAGAGCAGATTTTCTATGAGTCTGGAGAGGCAGGCTTTACACTCAACTTAAAAAGAGTAAGGGTCTGTGGGGGGCTTTGAAACTAGAATCACTAGCAGTGCCTTCCAAACCCACCTTTTACAAAAAAGCTTCGCACATGGTGGTGGTACTTTTAAAGGAAAATGCCAAACACACAAAAGTAGAGACAATAGTGTAAGGAATTTCATATCCCATACTCTTCATCCAGCTTCAACTATTACTAACAACTCATGACCAATCTTCTTTTGCCTAGTTCGCCCTCACTTCTCCACTAGCAGTGTTCCCCAAAACCGGATTATTTCGAAGCAAATCCTCAACCTATATTTCAATTTCAGTATGTATTTCTAAAAGATAAGGATTTTTTGAAAAACTGTCATCGAGGTACCATTACCTAAAATAACTAAACAAAACTAATATCCTTAGTGCTATCAAATAACCAGCACAAATTTCCTCTATTGGTTCAATGTTTAGAAAACTTTTTCATCATATCAGGATCCAACCAAGGTTCACACATTGCATTGTCCTCTTATGCCTCTTAAATAGTTTTTAAACCACAGGTTCCCAGTCCCTGGGATTCTCAAAGCAGTCAGGCTGGTCCCCACTGGCAATTCTCAATAATTCTATTCTGATATATACAGATGGTGCCAAAAAAATGTATACGCATTTTAACAAAAAAAATTGTATTAAAATTGTAATTCTATGTACCAACAACAAAAGATGAATAATACAAGTCATGTGTATACATTTTTTTTTGGCACCACCAGATACAAATTAGTCATTTTTATAATAAGTCCAAAAAAACAAACAAACTCAAAATCACAAGCAAAATGATTTCACTTAAAGGAATTAGTAATTCTGAGAGCCACTCATTCACGTCCTTTGCAGTTGTGATGTGTGGATTTACCTGTGGGGTCTGAGGGACCCCCTCAAGCTCCTCACCCAAGTCATTTGCATAGGGTGGGGCGAAGCGAACCGTTTCCTCCCAGCTGGACTTTTCCCTACCGGCCCGTTCATTGCGGTCGCCTCCGGAATGCGGGGGGCGGGTCCTGCTGCCACCTACCAAGGCCACAAGCCCAGGTGAGAAAAAGAGCTTCAGCCAACGAGTTCCAGAGGGCGGTCCCAGGTTATCTGGAGAGAATTTCGAACTAGCCTAGGCTGGTCATAGAGGAACTAACCCGGGCGCCACGGTTTCCAAAAACAAACAGCTCTGCAAAACCCTGGGGCTTAATCCCACAGCCCTGCAAGCGCAGGGGCACAGTCCCCAACTTCCCAAGGCCAGGAGAGAGGGCGCAAAGTCCGACCCCAATGAATACACGTGTGTATACACTCAGCTCTATGTGCCAGAAAGGAGAGGAAATGTTACATATTACCTATTTCTAAAAGATCACCTGTTCTTATCATGTTTAAGAGTTATCATCCCTGGAAACAGAGGGTGTGAGTATACACCCAACCCAGACAACTAGATTCCATCTGCGATCCCCCCGGGGCCCCAAGCCCACTGGCGCCCTAGGCGCGAAGGCTACACAAAAACCCCCAAAACTAAATGTTCTGGCTCGGGGGCCTGTCAAGCTCGGGCTTTCAGTCAAGCGCCCCCCCACCCCCCCGCCCACCACCACCACCACCACATATACACACCAGGACCCTTTAAGTAGTAGAGAAACCCCAACCTCTGAATCCCTGGAAGGGAAATTCCTCTCCCCCGACGCGCAGAACGCCCATCAGGGAAGCGGCGAGCCGGGCGGATGGCGTTGACCACCGGGACCCGGGACGGAGAGGCAGCGCGCGTCAGCTCCCCGCACTCACCCGGGGCGCGGCAGCTCCGGCTCGTGCTCCGCGTCCCCCACGCTGGGCGTCCCACCAGACAAGCGACGAAGTGGCCGCACGGGAACCTGCTGCGCTCGGCCCCAGGTGACCGCCGAGGGAGGGGCAGGAGCCCGGGCGCCCGCCCCGCTCCGCCCCGCCCCGCCCCGCGCGCTCCCGGGAGAAGGGGCGGGGGCGGCGAACGCGGCCCCCAAGACCCCGTAGCGACCGCAGCCGCCGCTGTGCTAGCTCCGACCAGGAAGTGCCGGCGTCGGCAGTGGGCAACCTTTGAGCGCACGCCCCGTCGTGACCCCGGCGGAACATCGGCCGGGGGGCGCCGCCTGCTGGCGGGGCAGCGAAAACCGACGAAACCGCCACTGAAACCACCAAGGTGAGGGATGGAGAGTGACAGGAGTGGGAGGCGCTCGGCGCTCAGTGAGACTCCCTTCCACGTGCCAGGCCTTGAAGCTCCAGCCCCAGCCCAAGGAGCTTCCATCCCCCCAGCAAGGTGGTTAAGGGGATCCTTGGCAGTTGTCTCTAGGTTGGGCTATACAAAGTGACAGAACTTGAAACGTGCCTGCCACTAAGCATCCGCCTGTAGTGCACTATGAATTCAAATTTTCAAATGAAAATCTGCAAATAGCACACTTACGTTGCATTCTTTTTTCGGTCAACAGTGCTAATTTGATATTCAACAGGTATTTGTTGAGCACCTAGGACTCGCCATTTAAACATTTTAAATAGGGCCCAATTTTCCCCTCCTCCTTTTCATGCAGAGCGTTGAACAAGAGGGGTGGCCTGGGCCTTTCTTAGTCTCCCAGCGAGCCTGGACTGACCTTGACAGGAACTTAGTAAAGGCCCACCGGAGGGTGCAATAAGAACCGGGATAGAATTAAGTACGGGCTGCTAGAGCAACTGAGGGAGGGCTTGACCCAACCTGGGGAGGTCAAAGAGGAATTCCTGGAGAAGGGGAGCGGTGAGCTGAGGCATGAAGGACTTACAGGATTCACAAGGTGCGCATGCTCTCTGACAGCATGCTGATTGAATACAGCTGAGAAGGAGAGGCTATCAGCTGAGTTAGAGCAGGGGGTGTAGGGTTCAGATCATGTTTCTATCAAAACTAACAGCTGCCGTCTATGGAGTGTCTAGTATAAAACAGGAGCTGGACATGCATCGCTTCAACCCAGGCTCACACCAACTCTACAAGGTAGCAAAGGTTTTCTCGCCTTTACAGAAGAGGAAACCGAGGACCAGAAAGGTGAGGTGCCTTGCTAGTGACAGGGCCAGGAGGAGATGTCGCTGAGGAGCCAGCCTGCACTCTTAATGCCTCTTTCCAGGCCAATCCAGGAGGCTGAATTTGTCATCAAATGCTCCTAGCATCCCCACGTATCCTCCAAAGCCCACTGCTCTCCCCCATTCGCAAAGCCCATGTCAGTAACTGCCCTCAGAGCCCTTCTGTCTGGAAGATTACGGAGTATACGGCTGTGCACATCGGACCCAACGGGGACGCTGTCTCAGGGGCTGGTAGAGCGACTGTGGCAGAGCCCCTGCTTGTTCCCCAATACCCATTCTCTCCTTTCATAATAGAATAGAATGCAATTCAATTGAATTGCAGCTGAGCCCAGGGCAGCTTTGAACAAAGACTACATTTCCCTGCCTCTCTTGAAGCAAAATTCATCAACAGTGGTGCCCAGAACCCCTACAATCCACTTAATCCAGTAGCACTTCGGAGGCAGCTGTTCCTCCCCGAACATCCTTGATGTGTCAGGTATTCTTTATGGGACAGACACTGCTTACTGCCTCCTCAGTATCCATTCCCCCTTCTTCTTTTCTAAGAGAACTCAGATTTTGCTCAGGGAGGCAATGCGCCGCACTAATATTCTCACCTTCCCAGAAGTCCTTGCACGGCAGTTTCATGACTCAGTTCTGGCCAGTGAGACGCAGGAGGGTCCTGGAGGGTCCTGAGAAGGTTTTTGCTTCCCGGAGGCAGACACCGCCGCGCCTCCTCCTGTTGCCTGGTGACTGTGAAGTTGTGAGGTTGGAGAGGGAGCAGCCATTTTATCAGCCATTTTATGACCACAGGGCAACACTAAAGAGAAAAGGAGCAGCAAGTACTCAAACTGCTTAGCTACAGACGTCTTATTACATGAGAAAAATAATCCCCTTACTTGTTTAAAGCCTCCTTGGACCGGGTTTGCTACAAGCAATTGAATGCAATTCTAATAGATACACTGTTCTTTCCAAAGAAAAGCCTCACAATTCAATCCAGCCAACTCTACCTAATGTAAAGTGTCATAGCAGAAAGAGGGTGGGTTTTGGCATGAGATAATCCGAGTGAGAGTTTCAGCTCTTCCATATTTTCAGCTAATGACCTTGGGTAAATTTGTGAAACCAGATTATGTTAAAATTAGAAGTTGTCATAACACAAACCACAGTGCCTGGCATGTGGTGAGTGATTAATAAGTGATCACTGAGCTTTTCATCTAACAGTTTTGACCGCCACCAAATGGATATTTGGCCAATATGTAGATTCAGAATGACATATCCACTTCCCCTTAGACAATCTTTTTTTGCGTATTCAAATCTTGGATGATTGGTAACAGCAAAGTCAATCTTCAAGTTTCACTAAAAACCACAACTCACAAAGCCTCTTGTTTCCTCATTTCCTAGACTATATTTACTCTACCAAAATTTTTTACAAAGAAAAGAAGCACATGCTTTGTAGTGATTAGTCATGAATTACTGACACACTAGTTTACCAGGTACAGATGCAGATTTCTGTGTGACTTTTTAAAATAAGAAACTATAATTTCAATACTTATAGGTTTGCATTTTTAAACAAACATGTTTTAATGTTCAAGAAACATGCTTTTCTTGCAACTTCAACATATCCCTCTATGCTAAAATTGAATAGCATTAAAAATTAATATTATTTGCTTAGATTTTTAATTTAAAAAAATAATACATGCTTTCAATCACTACAGAAATTTTTAAGTTAAAAAAAAAAGTAACATAATTTATTTGACCTGCATTCTGTTAATGGACATTTAGGTGATTTCTATTTCTCTCAACTACAAATGAGATTGCCTTAGACATCTTTATCCCTACAGTTTTGTCCATTCACGTAAGATGACTACTTCTCCCCACTCCACTGCTTCCCACCTCTGGTCCAAGCCATCATCCATCTCTTGACTGGATTATTGGAACAGCCTCCTGGAACAGGTTCCCTGTGTTTGCCCTTGTCCTGAGTCAAGCATCTGCAATGCAGCAGCTGGAATAGTCATGTTAAAATGTCAATTATCCCTCTCTGCTCAAAACTTTCCAGTGGCTTCCCTCTCATTCAGAGTAAAAATCTGGCCTATAAAGCCAGACGCACCACTTGTCTGCCCCCGTTGCCATTACCTCTCTGAACCATCTCCTTCCATATTTCACTCTCTGCTCCTACCACACTAGCTTCTTTGCTGTTGTTTTCATGTGTCAGATAGGTTTCTGCCTCAGGACCTTTGCACTTGCTGTCTCCGTTTTTCTTTTTCGTTTCTTTTCTTTCTTTCTTTTTCTTTTTTTTTTTGGAAATCTCTTATTCCAAATACCACATGACTTAATCCTCCACTTCTTTCAGGTCTTTACTCACATAAGAGTCTTCCCTGACCACTGAAATTACAAAGTGCCTGATGCCTCCTGGCCCCCATCCTTGCTTTTTCCTTTTCTCTTAGCACTTTTCACCTTCCAAAACACTGTATCTTTTAAATGTTTACCTTCATTACTGTCTGTTTTCTGTCTTCCCTTCTACCCCAAGAGAGTAAAGATTTATTTTTTTGAGAGTAGAAACTTTTCGTTTGTTTTGCTCATTGCAATATCTCTAGCACCTAGCACAGTGGTCAGTAAACATTTGTTGAGTGAATTAAAGTGTGTTTAAATATGTAAGCTAAATTCCTAGAAGAACAATTTCTGGGTCACAGAAATTTATGTTTAAATATATCTGCCAAATTGCCCTTTTAAAAGCTTGGAACGACATTCCTACCAACGGTGTATGAGTATCAGTTTCCTCTCAAACACACCACTTTGACCACATGTATTGTCTTCCTTAAATTTTATTTGAACGGTTAATCAGTCAGAGTCTTAATGACAACAGACTCCACTGTGGCTAATTTAAGAAAAAAAAAAAAAAAATCTTTTTGTTTTAAAGGGAAGATCACAGACTCCCTGGGCAGACCAAACAGCCAGGTGTGCTTCTGCAGATAGGACCAGGGCCCAAACCATACCTTGATGGCTGCTCCTCCAAGGCCCCACCGCTCATACCTCTGGGTCCGGATGCCCAGCTTTCCCTCCTAGACCATTTGATTGGTTGTTTACATTGACATTGTCAACCCTGCCACACATTCTGCTCTGTAGTGATCATTCTTGCTATTGTTTACCTTAGTTTGATATTTAATCGGATTCTTTGCTCACCAACTGTCAATTAAGGCAATGTCTTTCCCATTCTTGAATTCTTTACTTTGAACTGTCTTTTGATTGTCTAGGTTTTGCAAGTAACTTCCAAGAAGGGTTGATGGGTACCACTGGGTTATCTCTCCTCATGTCTGCCATCTCTAATCATTGTCTTGTCTTTTCTTTCCATCTGCTTCTATATTTTCTCAAGCTCATCTTCCAAGTCATTGATTTTTTTTTTCCAGACACATCTATACTTCTTTCTGCTTCTATTGTGATTTTTATTTCCAAAATGGTTTCGATGTTACATTTCATGTCTTTCCTGGTTGATGCCATTTTACTTCATCTTCCTCTCTGTCCTGTCATATCTGCTCCTGAAGCTCTTTTGCAATGAAGCAGAGGTTCTTGGATGGCTTACGTTGCATTCTTTCTGTATTTGGCTCATCTCTATATGTGAACAGTTATATGTATCTGGGTCTGCCTTTTGTTCAAAAACAATTTGGAGAGGGTCAGTGGAGTGAACTGGTGTAGTTTACAACTTCAAAATGAGTGTGCTGCCTCAGAATGCTCTTTCCAGGTTATCTATGTTGTTCTTTTTCTCAGTGGAATAATTTCCCTCCAGGTGAGCGGGTTGCCCAAGCAGACTGTTGTTGCAGGCAACTGTACTGGTTCGTAGATAACAGGTGTTTTGTCTAGTGATTTTGTGTTTCACTTTGTGTGATGGAGTCTGGGCAGCACCTGCAAAACCAGTTTTGTTTTCCTCTCTCTTCTCCTTCCCACTCCCAGGCAACTTCATTATGATAGAACACAGACCCCAGAGAAGACAAAAAAGGTCTTATGAATTCTGTTTTAGCATCAGCCGCACTTTGCTCAGTTCTCACATTCCTCTGTCTGCCCACAATTTAGTTGCTGTTGGGTTTGTTTTTGTTTTTCATGGTTAACGTTTATGGAGAGGTTAACATGGGCTAAGCGAACATGGGTTCTCAGTGTTTGAAGTGTATTCCTTCTTTTAATCCTTATTACAGGCCCAGAGTTTATGACCCCCATTTTAAAGACAAGGAACCGGAGGCAAAGGGAGATGAAATAGCTCGCCCAAGCTACACAGTGTGTAAATAACAGAAGCAGGATTTCAGTCCTCAGAGCTGCTGAACTTGACCATACTGTTGTAAGTAAAGAACCTCTCAGGAATGGCTACCATCCTTTCTACTTGCTATATATAACCTTGCTCGAGATCTGAAGAGACGCACATTTCTTCATAGCCTGGGTTTTGGAGTTTGCAGTTATTTCCTTGTTTGTAGATGGACTTGTCTAATCTTTTTATGGTTGTTTCTCTTGTTCATTTCAGTAGATTTCCTGGAGAAGCCCAGTATTTCTACATTGTATTTTAACTTTTACCAGAAATCTTTAGTAGCATTATTTTCAAGTAAATTGCAAAGTATCTGTTGACTTCCCTATCCTGGGGTCTCTAGGGCTGCTCTGCCCAATACAGTAGCCACTAGTCACATATGGCTACTAAACACTTAAAATATTGCTAGCCCAAATTGAGATATGCTGAAACTGTAAAATACTGCATTTGTAAGGCTTAGTACAAAATATCTTGATGATCATTTTTATATTGATAACATATTAGAATGCTACTATTTTAGATATATTAGGTTAAAGAACATATAGTACTAACATTAATTTCATTTTTTTCTTCTTACTTTTTACAATGTGTCTACTAGAAAATATAAAATTCCACATGTGGCTAACATATTTCGATTGTACACAGTGCTGCTCTAGGGTTTTTGTTTTTGGTTTTTTTCATGCAGCAATGGCTTAGGCAAGATGGGATGAGGTGTTGGTGGGGGACAATATGGATCCTCAAACAAATGACTTAAATACGTTGCTGGTAAACCTACTGGGGTGGGTGTGGGGACAAAATACAGAGATGGTGTGCTCAAGACACGTGACTGGTGGACCCACCACATTCCTTGTCTGTAACCAAAACTTTCCATTCATGGTGTGTTATTGTCACCTGTGCAAATGCCCCCAATAATCTGTGCCAGTCCTCCGTCTTTTCTGTGATCAAAACTGCACAACCTAGGGGGTAAGGGGATGGTAGAAGAGGGTGAAGAGGGTCAAATATATGGTGATGGAAGGAGAACTGACTCTGGGCGGTGAACACACAATGTGGTATATAGATGGTATAGTACAGAATTGTACACTTGAAACCTATATAAGTTTTGTTGACCATTGTCACCCCTATAAATTTTAATTAAAAACAACAACACTGCACAGCCTATTCCTCTTTCTTGTAACTGTTTTCCCAAATACCTTGCTGACCAAGTCATGTTTATTTGGTCTATTGATTTCATACATTCTACATTTTACCAACAGAACATAACATTCAAAATATTCCCAAACATATGTGCTTCAAAATAAAACAAGAGGGGGAAAAGTCAAAGGCAATGTAAATGAAACATATTGGCTATGAGTTAATCATTGTTGAAGCAGGGTGATGGTTATTTGGGGGATTATTATGTTAGTCAGTCTACTTTTGTATGTGATTGAAGTTTTCCTTAATAAAAAGTTAAAAACAACTTCTCAGATGTGCATAATTAATATAAAAACTCTTTTCATGCTTCAAAGTCCACACATGCAATACCCTAATAATTTCTCCCTTTTAAAATATAAAAAATCTCTTGCTCAGTACCCATGTTTAGGAGGTAAGCAGACAAGATATACTGTGCAATGAAGAAAACAATGCAGAGCTTTCCATCTGGCGGAGAAGATAGGCTAAGCTCACGGCAGGCAGTGGCTTCACAGCTTGAGGGTTTCTAGCTAATTTCTCTTTATAGGAAAGATTTGGTACAAAGTCCAAATTCAGTGGTTAGTGCTTTGGGCTCATAGAAACATGGCCTTATCAGTAACAGGTTTTCAACAGCTGTTGTTTTCCTATGAAAGCTTGCACACAGAGCTCTGAAACCAGGACTCCCAGTGGAAAGCACTGATGAATTGCAAAGTGTCCTTTGTTTTATTTTCTCCTGCAGCGGTACTCAGAGATTGTCAGCAGTACTTGTCAGCTTCAGCATAAAGTTTAGGGTAGACTCCAGTTTCAAATCCTGGGTTACTTAGAGTTAGCTAAGTTTTTAATGCCTTGGTGGTTTTTTCCCCCTTTTAATCTGCAAAATGGGTATAATAAGGCATATTTCAAAGGGTGTCATAAGGATTAAATGAAATCACATGGAAATATGCTTTGTATCATACCTGGCCCAAAGAAGGACCTACTAAATGTTAGCTGTTGTTTTTACAGTTAACTCCTGTTTATCCTTAGTTGTCTGACACTTTACAGATTCTCTGGCTAATTAAATATTCTGGCATCTATATATAATACATGAGAAATTACCAATTTCAAATAATTAAATGACTGTCTTTTCCACTAGACTCAGCTCTTGGAGGAAGGATCATGTATTATTCATCTTTGAATCCTCAGTGTCTAGCATAATTCAGCTCATAGTCTTTTAAAAAAGTCATATTGACTATAACAAACCACACTTAGAATTAAAGGTCTGAGTATTATTCTTGTGGTTACAAAAGGTTTAGGACACTGGTCTATTAGCAATTTATAACATGAAATGGATGTGGCTTTTGTGTTTACCTTTCTTGGGGGCCTCATTCAACAAATATTTATTAAGTGCTTCCTATAAGGAAGGTTTTGAACTGTTGCAGGATGCCTCATGAGGGAATAAGACACAGTCTTATGACCACAGAGTTTATTTTTAACAGGGGAGACATCTTTGCGTGAACTACTTCGACAATTACATGTGTAGAGTTGCAGGAGAAGCACAGGGTACTGAGAGAGCCGTCTGTTAGGGGCCTCGTGGGCCGTGGTGTGCAGGCTGATAGCAGAAGCAGGAGCAGCTAAAGCTGAGCAAAGAGAGTGAAAGAGGAGCAAGGAGAAAGGATGGGCTTTCTGGACACTGCAAACAGCCCAGCCTGAAGGCCTCAGGACCATAAGGAGACAACATAAAATTTTGGAGGAACTGAGCAAAGACTGGTTTGTCCAGGTCTGGGATGGGGAATAGCCAATTCTGATCCATAGCTGGAGAAGTCAACAGGAATCAGATCATGGCAAGTCATGTAAGGATTTAGAATTTTATTCTGAATGCATGAAAAGATTCCCCTTAAAAGCTATGACTCCTGGAATTCGCTTCAAATAATCCAAGAATATTGGAGAAAGTGGGTGGGGTATACATGAAACAAAATTGGCCAATCATTGATCATTGTTGAAGCTGCATAATGGGTACATGGAAGCTTACCATACTCTTTTATTTTTGTGACCATTTAAATTTTTCTGTAATTGACAAAAAAGAAAAAAATATGTCTGGCTACAGTGAAAAGAAAGGATTATAGACGAGTAAGAACAAATGTGAGGAGACCTAACTTTGCTACAGACCAGATGAAAAAGAAGATAGTCTTGAACTAAGGTGCTAGCAGTAGAATTTGAGGGAAGTGAGTAGATTCTAGTGATAAGTGAGAACTAAAACAGAATTTGGTGATTGATTAGATGTGAGAAGGAGGAAGAGGGAGTTGTCACAAATAGGTCTTTGTTTTCTGGCTTGAGCAATTAGCTAGAGACGCTCTCATAAGGATGAGTGACCAGCAAAGGGGAGAATTCTGGTATAATCTTAATATTTCCCATTAATTCTATCTACCATCTCAAGGTTTAATGTTATTCAACAAATATTTGTTGCATTCTTACTATGTTTTAGGCACTTACTAATTGGGAGATATGGAGTGGGGTAAAGAGGAACACGCAATTATAAATACAATAAGCTACCATGAATTTGAGTTCTGTGGTGGGAGAGGCATTTTACACACATTACTAATAATCCTCACAGCTCCTGGCAAAGTAGATATTAATAGGCCCATTTTATTGTTGAGGAAACTGAGGTCCGGTGAAGTTATATAACTGGTGGGTTTATGTAACTTGCCCAAAGTCACACAGCAGGTGTCTGAGATGCAAGTAAGTCAACTCTTTGGCTCCAAAGTTTGTGGTCTTTCAACTACACAATATGCCTCATGGGAGTGCTGAAAAAGCAGGTGAAGGTGTTCCAAAGAAAATGCTAGATCCATTTCACAGTTGTTTTTCTCAGATTTGTACAGAGTCTGAAAACCACAGTTTCATGATCCAAAGGGATTCCATTATGAAAATTCTGAGACAGGTCAAGGCACTTCATTGCCTCCATCACAGAGAGCCACCATGATCTCTTAATCAAGTTAAACTATCTTTTTCCAGATTATATCTTTAGCCCTTCAAATCCAATTATTGGAATAATGTTCTAGAGTTTTATGGGTTTCTTCTCTGAAGAACAGTACCATTATTGTTTCAAGACGAGCAGCAGGAAAGATCTAGCACTTTCTCTTCCTTGCTGTGACTCTAGTGACTGTAGAAAAGGACTAATCTGTCAAATATTTGTATGCCTGCATTTATTTTTTTAAAATCTAGACAATTATTAAACAATAAACTATAACCAAATGTTAAGTTTGTTTCAAGGACATCAGGTGAAATGTGGGGCCTTCTCCCCCCGTAACTATTTTTTTTAAAAATTTTAAACATGCGAAAAAAAAGAATAGTATAACAAACCTCTGCATTCCCATCACCCAGCTTCAACAATTAGCTCACAGCCAAGCTTGTCTCATCTATACCCACCCACTTCCTCTCACATGTTTTATTCAGAAGTAAATCCCAGATGTGTATCACTTTATCTGTAAATATTTCAGTATGTATCTCGAAGCGATAAGGACTCATTGGGAGCCAAGTGTTTTGTCAAGCATTTCCTGAGACTGGTTTAGTCTCAGGAAGAGTTGCCAAGAAATGGCTCAGGTGTTTTCCAGAAGTCTGCACTTGGAGAGGCAGGGCGAGAGGTCAGAGATGAGGACGCTGGTGAGTGTGTGAATGGCCCCTGCAGCACCAGCGCCCACGCAGGGATTGTCAGCCCCACACGTTGTGAAAACCCACAACTTCACATCTTGGCCCCCACTTTTTGGGGTGAATCCACTGATTATTCTTCCTGTGTCTTTGAGGGTGTTTTACTGACTCAGGGCAGAAACTCAGCAGAGGTGGCAACGCGGTGACTGCACCCTTTGCAGTGTCCTCGCCGGCCAGCCAGCTCACTTTAATTGGACCAGTAACAAGGCTATTCAGGAAAGCTGACTGTAAATTCCTTGAGGGTAGAGGCTGCATACATAGTTGTCTCCCCACAATGTCTGGCAGACTGCTTACCTCATAGTAGATGTGCCGAAAATGTTTGTTGAATAAAGGAAGGGAAGAAGAAAGGAATGAATGGCTAACAGAAAGGATGCCAGAGCTTTAGAAACGGTTCCATGTGACAATAAAGAAAGCAGCAAGGAAATAAAAATCTATGGGGAGTGTGGTAGGCAGAATAATGCTCCCCTCAAAGATGTCCATGTTCTAGTCCCCAGAACCTGTGACTAGGTTGCCTTACGCGTCAAAAGGGACCGTGCAGATGTGGAAAAGTTAAGGACCTGGAGAAGGGGAGATGATCTTGCGTTATTATCTAAGTGGGCCTGGTGTAATCCCCAGGGTCCTTATAAATGAAAGCGGGAAGCGGGAGAGCCAGAGAAGGACACGTGACGATGGAAGCAGAAGCTGGAATGATGCCAGGGTTGGCCTTGAAGATGGAGGAATGCAGGTGGCCTCTAGAAGCTGGAAAAGCAAGGAAACAGATTCTCCCCCGGAGCCTCCAGAAGCCAGCCCTGCTGACATCTCCATTTCAGCCCTAGACCCATTTCAGACTTCTGATCTCCACAGCTGTAGTAAAATGATACCTTTGTGTTGTTTTCACCCACTAAACTGGAGATAATTTGTTACAGCAGCCTTAGGAAACTAAGTTTGGACAGTCTCCAATTCCGTTTTTTTGCACCTAAGTGATGAAGCCATTACAAATCAAGGCATAGAAGACTCTATGGAAAGTGTTTAGAATATGCTCCTAAAGCAATCCGGTTGTCTCTATACTAATAATATATTCTGAATCCGCCCCTTCCCCATCTGCACACTGTCACCTGATGCATGCCACACCCGTCTCTTCTGCCACAACCTTGTTACTGTAGTCCACTCTCCAGAGCAGCCAGAGGGGCCTTTCCATCAGAGCCTTTCCATACGGCTCCTCTGCTTCAAGCCTCCCCTCTGCACCTGGCATAGAAAGCCCTTCGAGCTCTGCCCCTGTTGGGCTCTCCCATCTCACCCACACCAGGCTCCCCCTTACTCATGATGCCTCAATCTGAACAGGCAGATTTCCTTCCTGCCTGCAGCCCTGGCACTGCTGGTCCCCTGCCTGGAGCCATTTCCCAGACTCTGTGTGACTGAACACTTCTCCACCAGGCATCTGTTTAAAGGTCACCTCCTCTAAGGCAAGATCCCTAACCCTGATCCGAAGCACTGGCCTCGCCCTTTCCTTGCTCTCTGAGCCCTATCATTTATTCAAGGACATTTATTACTCTCCAAAATTATGTTGTTTGTGCACTTGTTTATTGTCCATCGCACCTCACTGGGAAATAGGCTTCTAAGGGCCTGGAGACCTTGTCTGTCTTACACCTGTCTTGTATTGATCTCTGGATTCATTTTGAAAAAGCTGTGTCCTCAGTTCTTAGAACGGCCTGCCTCATTTATATTGATCAATGATTTATATGTATTGAACAATGGATGGATGGATGGATGGATGGATGGATGGATGGATGGATGGATAGATCGATGGATGGATGAATTATTGGCTAGTAGGGCTGAAGCTGGACCAGAGATTAAGACCCTCACTTAACTGGGTCATTACTACTCTCTAGCCTTCTGGGGGTGCCTGATGAGCAAGGAATTCACCCATGTGACACCGGGATGGGCACCGGTATGAAGGCACAGTGTTGTGTGCATCCCTCACCTCACCTTCCAGTCCAACCCACTAGGTGCCTGGTGTCACATCCTGTGAGAGAGGGAGATGCTTCATGAAACAGCCTGTCAGTGCCAAGTGGTGAAACCAGAGAGCAGACGGCTCCAAGGGGCAGAGCAGTGACTGCTGGACCCAGGCAGAAGGGCAGTCAGGACAAGACAACCTGACAGCAGGAGGGTGACAATGAGGACAGCAGCTATGGTGGGAAGGGAGACAGCAGCAGGGCAAGGAAGGGATGCACACAGGGCACAAGTGGTCCCCGAGCGTGGGGGAGGGGCAAGGCGTATGGCAGAGTCACAGAAGGACTGTTGTGGCCACTGGGGAGCATTTGTGAGCTACCGTTGCAACTCCTTGAACAAAAAGGAGGGATTTGGGGTTGGGCTCCAAGTGCTTTTGGTGACTGAGTCAGCAGCAGGCCGCTTTGTCCCTCCCTATCTGCACTGGTATAATTTTAGCCCTAGAATGAGGAATAGAGTAGAAGAGGAGGGTCCAAAAGCCACGCAGGAAGCCTTTTGTAGTGGGGCTAATTGTAGTGTCAGAAGTCTAGTCTGGTTCTGAGCTTTTGGTTCCTGAGGTGGACGTTGTAGTTTCGCGGGTCAGGACTTTTTATCAGGAGGGCTGTGATCTCCTATCACTCAGGGGACAGGGTGGCTTAAAAACAATACATCCTTCAATCCTTCAACATGGGACATCTCATTGGTCAGCTTGTTTTCCCTCTGATCACCCAAAGTCTTCAAGGAGATGATGTGGTTTTTCCCCAAAAGACTGGGATATTACTATTTTAGAGCAAGAAATCCAGCTCTTTGGATCTCCTAGCTCTGCAGAGAAGCCATACAAGACAGGGGTTTGGGGCAGCACCAGTTCAATCCCAGTCACTTCCAGGATGTTTGTTTTTGCTGGCAGCAACTCTGGAGGAATCAGCTCGGACTTACAAGAAACCAGTTTACTTGAGCTCTGAGTTCCTGTACAAAACAGCGCTAAGGAGCTAGTACAGGCCAACTAAGCTCAGGAGTCCTGCAGCTAGGAGGCTCTTCCAACACTTACCCTGTCCTTTTGGAGAAGTCTCATAGCTGATGCTCTCAGACCCCCTCCTGAGGTGAGCGCCCGGTGAGCAATCACTTCTTCATCAGTTGGCATTTCCCATGTGCCGAGTACTAGGCTAGATTCTTCGGGGTAGAAGTGGAGTGAAACAGTGCTGGAATGGGGGTTGGGAGACCTGGGTTCCATCCTTCTGGCTTCACCATTAGCTGGCACCATGACTTTTTTTTTTTTAATGAAAGTTTATTGGGGTGACAATTGTTAGTAAAGTTACATAGGTTTCAGGTATACCATTCTGTAATACATCATCTGTATATCACATTGTGTGCTCACCCCCCAGTTAGCACCATGACCTTTGCAAAGCCCTTTAAACTGTCTGTGCAAATGTTTCTTCGACTGTAAAACGAGAGGGGCAGACTCTGTACCTTTCAAATCTCCAGTTCTAAAATTCTCGATTCTAACAAGTGGAAAAATCACATCTCAAGATTTTTAATTGCATATCCACTAAGTGCTGTGAAAATGTTAGACTCCCCAAATTCCTTGGTTAAAACATTAGGGAATGTTGTTTTTGAGTTTATAATATAAAAGGAACTTCTAAATTATGTGACTTAATTAACAAAATGTTCTACCCAGGAAAGCCTTAACATAGGAGTTAGGTGTTGTGTCATTCTAGGAGCCCTGCTGTGGTGAAGCAGATGGCTGAGAGTCCCCACAGCTGTCCCGTGCATGTCTTGGAAGTTGTATCTCATGAATGACTCAGTCTTAGATCTCTAGGATTCATTTTTAAAAAGCAATAACCAGTTCAAATTGAGTTAGGCAAGCAGGTGAAATACTTTGGCACATGACACTGAAATGTCAAGGGATTGGCAAGGTGTGGCGTAGTTTGATCCAGGAATTCAATGGTGTCCTCAAGACTGGGCTTCTCTCCACCTCTCTTGTCTGCTCATCTACATGTTGGCTTCATTCTCAGGTGCCATATGGTGGCAAGATGGCTGCCAAGAGCTCCAGGCCACCAGCTTATGTGGACTGCTGGCTGCCCCACAGTTCCTGCGATCACTCTGATTAGACTAAGTTGGGAATGACTTATTAGGTTGGTGCAAAAGTAATTGAGGTTTTTGCAATTATTTTTAACCTTTTAAACCGCAATTACTTTTGCACCAACCTAATAAAATAAGAAATGACATTTGAGCTTAAAGGGAGTGTAAGAACTTGTGAATTGTTGGTGGGACAGCGGAAATATCCTGAGCAAAAGCAGACAGATATATGAGAGCTTGGTGTGTGTAGGGAAATCCAAAACCCCAGTTCATCAGAAGCATGTGTGGTGGGCATTGGAGGAATGTCCCCAATTTTTATCCAGAATTTTAGACAGCGTCCATCCCCAATCTCCATAATTTTGGTAAAAACCTTTCTTTCTAACCTACCTACCTCATTTGATATGAGTTAAAAATATCACCAAATAAACTGCAAAAGCTTGATTGACAAAGACTTCCACCCCCAGAGTTACCAAGTTATATTAAGTTCTTAGGAAAAGTAGCCAAAGACTTAATATTTTTAGTTCAAACTCTTGATCCTTTTAGAAAGGAAAGTTTCCACCCTGTTGGAAGGGGATGATTGGAAGACTTGCCAGTGGTGTTTGCTTTTCAACTTAGCAAGGTCCTGATTGATTGTCTGTCTTGGCTTTAGCTCTCCTGGAAGCAGGCCCTAAGGTAAGGATTTGCGTGTATGCTGTTTGCTGGACAGTGACCTCAGGAAACAGGAAATGGGGAGTAGGAAAGTGAAACGAGGAAGGTGTTGTGGGTTGAAATACAGCCTCCCACTGAATGAATATGTTGAAGTCCTAACTTTTCAGTACCTCAAAATGTAACCTTATTGGGGGATAGGTTATTGCACATGTAATTAGTTAAGTTAGAATAAGGTCGTATAGAGTAAGCTGAGCCCTGATCCAATATGACTGATGTGTTTATCAAAAGGGGAAATTTGGACTCAGACAGGCACACGGGTAGAACACCATGTGAACTTGAAAGCAGAGATCGGAGCGGATGCTTCTACAAGCCAAGGAACACCAGAGATTGCAATCAATTCACTAGAAGCCAAGTTAGAGGCATGGAACGGATTTGTTTCTCACAGCCCTCAGAAGGAACCAGCCCTGCTAACATCTTCATCTTGGACTTCTAGCCTCCAGAATCATGAGACAATACATTTCTGTTGTTTAAGCCACCCAGTAGTGGGGACTTTGCTACGGCAGTCCCAGCAAACTAACATGGAAGGGAAGGTGTCAATACAGCATGTGTGGTCAAGCAAGTGACCAGCGTGAACAAATGGGTCTTAATCCCAAATGGAGAACTCTGCAGACAGTAGAGAACGTGCACCTCAAAATTATCTTGCCAGATACAACTCAACAATAAAAGGACAACGCAACTTAAAAATGGACAAGGATACCTATTTCTCAAAAAACTATATGCAAAGGGTCAGTAAATACAAGAAAAGATGTTTCACATCTGCCTTAGTCTGTTCGAGCTGCTATAACAGAATATCATAGACGGGGAGGCTTAAACAACACACATTTATTTCTCACAGTTCTAGAGGCTGGAAGTCCAAGATTCGAGGGCCAGAGTGGTCAGGTTCTTGGAGAAGGCCCTCTTCTTGGTTTACGGGTGGCTGTCTTCTCACTGTATCCTCATATGGAGGTGAGGGAGAGAGGTCTAGCTGAAGTCACGGCACTTTTGTTTCTGGCGGTGCAAGCTTGAAATGGTTAAGAGCGCACAGCAATTTCTACAGGAAGGTGGAATTAGGCAAGATTTTGAGCCTAGGGCTATCTAAATCCAAAGTCCACACCCTTTTTTCTGTATGTTTGCAATTTCTTTGTAAGTAAAATGCATACACGAAGGCAGAAAGGTAGCCGTGAGTGATGAGGCCACCAGGGACGTGGACAGTGTCCCTATGTACCAGATGCAACTTACATGGTGTGATTATTAAATGCAGCCCGTACTCTGCAATCATATCTGTGTCTCACACAACTAATCGCTGAAGTTGCTAGGCAATTATATTTGCCAGATGCAACTGGTCCACAGCAAGCCGGTAAATGATTTACACCCGAGACAATCTCCTCAAAGCTTGTGCCCCACCTCCATGTTGTATAAACCTCCAGACTGAGGTTTTCTGCCCCTGTGCTCTCTGCCTCCATTGCTAAAGCCCTCTTTCATCTTTTTTTTTTTTTTTTTTTCCTTCTTTAAACCACATGGCTCTATGTGTCACCAAACCATCCTTATTTCCAGGCATCTTTGTCGAAGGCCTTTAAATGCTAAGCTGCTCTGGAACAGCAGCTCTCACAGTTTTTGGTCTCAGGACTCCTTAAATAGTCTTACATATTATGGAGGATGCTAAAAAGGTTCTGTTTTTGTGGATTATTTATATCAATATTTACTGCATTAGAAATTCTTTAAGGCAGAAAATTTAGTAATATGTGTTAATTTAAAAACAACAATGGAAGAGATTACAGGTTAACATAAATAACGTGCTTTTATGAAAAATATATTTTTCAAAAAAAATGTGACATGAGTGGCAATATTTTACATTTTGAACAAATCTCTTGAATGTCTGGCTTAACAGAAGAAAGCTAGATCCTCACATCTGCATTTATTCTGTTGCCGTATCACACTAGAAAACTCCACTGTAGACTATGAGAGAATGAGTATAAAAAGACAATCACATCTTAGCGTTTGAAAATACTTTGCCAGTGCAGCTCTCCCGGAAGGGGACAACCCAGAGTTCCCAGACCACGTGGTGAACAAGCTGCTATTTTTGGTGTTCTTTATTCCTTTGTGTAGATCCACACTTCTATTTGGCATCATTTTTTCCTCCTGTGTGAATAACTTTCTTTTACATTTCTTGCAATGTGGGTCTGTTGGTAATGACTTTCAGCTTTTATAGGTTTGAAAAAGTCTTTATTTTGTCTTGGTTTTTGACAGATATTTTCACTGAGGTAGTAGAAGTCTAGGTTGGCAGTGTTTTATTTTAGTGTTTTAAAGGTGTGGCTCCCTATCCTTTCACTTGTATTGTTTCCTTTTTTATTGAGATATAATTGACATAACATTGATTTCAGATATACAACATAATGATTCAATATTTGTATATATTGTGAATTGATCACCACAGCAAGTCTAGTTAACATCCATCACCACACCTAGCAACAAATTTTTTTTCTTGTGGTGAGGACTTTTAAGGTCTACTCACTTAGCACCTTTCAAATCCAGAATACAGGATTGTTAGCTATACCCATCATGCTGTAGGTACACTTTATCAGATTTAGAACATTTTCTTCTATTCATAGTTTGCTAAGAGTATTTTAAAAAATTATGACTAGAGTTTTTTTTTTTTTTTTATCAAATGCTTCTTCTGAATATATAAACATGATATGATTTGCTCCTTTTTTTCTGTGAAAGTAGTGAATTACATTGACTTATTTTCAAATGACAAATCACCTTTGCATTTCTAGAATAACTCACCTTGTTTATGTGTGTGTACAGTTTCATACACACACACATGAGTATGGTTATTTTGGAAATGCAGGGGTGAACTGTCATTTTGAAAACCATATATATAAAATGCTTCACTGGATTTGATTTGTTATTATTTCATTTAGGATTTTTGCATATACGTTCATGGTAAAACTTGGTCTTGACTTTCCCTTTTTTCTTATGTCCTTGTCAGACTTTTATATCAAGTTATATTAGCCTCATGAAATTAGTTGGAAAATGTTTTTTCTATTTTCTGGAAGAGTTTGTATAATATTGGTGCAAAAAGTCCCTTTGGATTAAAAGAAGTTGACCCACCCTAGTAGCAGGAGTGGGCACAGAATCCAGGCCTGGCTCATCTGATATTCTGACCTTGATTGGTTCAAGTGACAGAAAGGTCGTCAGGCCAGATTGATGAGGTACAAGTCACAGACTCTTACTAGGTATACTGGAACATACACATTTTGTTTGGCACTGGAGAACTGGAAAAAAAGTGTAATGAGATTGCAGATATTGTTAATTATTTAAGCTACGTAAAGGAATACTTGGGTTTATTACTCAACTTTTCCATATGTTTGAAAATTTTGTAAGACAAGAACATTTTAATATAAAAACTTGGTGTTATTTCATCCTTAAATATTTGAAAGAATTTCTATGAAGTCATCTGACCATAGAGTTTTCTTTGTGGGAAAAAAATTTTTTTAATGGGATTAAATTTCTTTAAAAGCTATGTTACTAATCAGATTTTCTATTTTTTTCTCATGTGCATTTTGATAAATTGTGTTTTTCTAGACACTTTTCCATTTCATTATTATATAAGTCCCCCTATATTCTCTGGGAAGTATGATGTTCTCTAATTGTTTCTCTTGTAAAAAATTCCCTTGGAGCATTCCTGGTGAATCAAATTCTATATTACAAACGTGCATAATGTATGTAAATGTATAAAGTTGCTTTATTTATTATAGCATGTACATGTTTTCACATTTTAAAAACTCACAAATGAGGATGTGTCTTGAAAGAACTATCAGTGATATAATTATCTTTACCTAACGTATTTCCCCAAAAATAAGACCTAGCCGGACAATTAGCTCTAATGTATCTTTTGGAGCAAAAATTAATATAAGACCCGGTCTTATTTTACCATAAGACTAGGTCTAATATAATATAATACCCCGTTTTTATAATATAATGTAATATAATATGATATAATAAATATAATATAATACTGGGTCTTATATTAAATTTTGCTCCAAAAGATGTATTAGAGCTGATTGTCCGGCTAGGTCTTATTTTCCAGGAAACACAGTATGCATGGGTGAACTTGGCCATAGTTGTTCATATTGCCAGAAGGTCAACTGAGTTTTTATACTGCTAGTTTTTAATGAGTTGACTTTATATCTTAAAGGAAGTTCAAAGTGATTATGCTATGATTCAGCATTAGAATGAAAAGTTATGGGTATGGAGACGTGTATGGTGATACTAGTGAGTCGTAAATTTGATATTGTTGACAAAGCAGGAACCAGATGCTCTCCAGGACCTAAGAAAGGAAGATCCCTCAAGCGGATGAAGCTGGGTTACATCTTGTTACGGCACATGTTCAATAGGATTGCTTATCATACACCAAGCGATGCAACCGAAGACAGAATCAATCACCATTCTTTAAGAATAGAAGAAAGAAATGTCAGAGCAAAACAGGCCTATTGTTAAAGCACTGTACCATAGCTTAATTGGCAGTATTATTTTTTTCTTAGTGGTACACAAAATAAGGATATGTTTTACAACAAATGGCTTCTTCAAATCAGTGAAATACATGGTGTACATGTGAAGGGTGAAGGCAGAAGAATAATGTCTATTGGTCACTTAACAGAGGGGATACCTAAAAAGAGAAGGTCTCTATGGGTTAGAATTAGAAAGATTGGTTCCAATTCTTTACGCCTCCTTGTAACTATGCCATTTGCCACGTGACTCCACTAGAGATATTGACTATTTCCCACCGGTTGACTTTGAGCTTGACTTTGGGACTTGCTTTGGCCAATGGAATTTTAGTGGTTGTGGCCTGACCTGTCTTTGAATGCCTGGGCTTGCCCTCTTGTGCTTTTGCCAACACCATGAAAAGAGCTTCCCCTGCATGCCCGCTGCCCTTTGGCCTGGGCCCTGGAATGAGCATTTGTGGAGTAGACCTGAGTTCAACCTACAGTAAGAAGTGAAGCCTAGCCAGGCTTACAGCTTGGAGCAAAGCCACCTACCCAAGCCCAGCGTAGCTAAGCCAATCCACATCTGACCCGAAAACGTACCTACAGCCTGACTTTGAAAAAAAACACAATAGACTTTTTCTAAAGAACGGTTTTAGGTTTACATAAATACTCAGCAGAAAGTACAGAGAGTTCTCATATACTACCCTTCTTCTCTCCCCTCTTACTAGCATCTTACGTTAGTGCAGTACATTTGTTACAATTGATGAACCAATACTGACACATTATTATTAACGAAAGTGCATAGTTTTACATGATGGCTCCCTCTTTGTGTTATGAAGGCCTATGGATTTTGACAAATACATAATGTCAGGCAGCCACTGTTGCAGTATCATATAGAATAGTTTCTCTGTCCTGAATGTCCTGTGCCCCACCTGTTCCTACCCCTGCCCTCCCTCCCCCATATCCCTGGCACCCACTGATCTGTTTACGGTCTTTACATAACAGTTTTTCCTTTTCCAGACTGGTTCCTTTCGCACAGAAATATGCATTTAAGGTTCCTCCATATCTTTTAATGGTTTGATAGCTTCTTTCTTTTCACTGCTGGATAATATTGCATTGTATGGAGGTACTACACTTTGTTTATCCATTTACCTACAGAAGGACATCTGGGGGTGGTTTCCAATTTTGGACAATGATGAATAAAGCTGCTGTAAACATCTGTGTGCAGGTTTCTGTATAAACATAAGTTTTCAACTTCTTTGGGTAAATACTTAGGAGAGTGATTGCTGGATTGTTTTGGCAAGCCTGTGTTTGTTTAGCTTTGTTTAAAAATGGTCAAACTATCTTCCAAAGTGGCTTACCATTTTTCATTGCCATCAGCAATGAAGGAAGGCTCCTGTTGTCCCACATCTTCACCAGCATTTGGTGTCAGTGCTGTGGGTTTCAGTCACCCTAATATTTGCATAGTGGTAGGTCGTTTTCATTTGCTTTTCCTTAAAGACAGATGATGTAGCGCATCTTTTCATATGTCTGTTTGTCATCTGTTTATCGTCTCTGGTGAGGTGTCCAGATTTCTTGCCCATTTTTTAATTGGGTCGTTTGTTTTCTTATTGGTGACATTTAAGAGTTCTGTGCATATTTTGGATACAAGTCCTTTATCAGATAGGAACTTTGCAAATATTTTCTCCCAGTCTGTGCTTGTTTTCATTCTCTTCACAGTGTGTTCACTCTGTCCTCACAGAGCAGAAGTTTTAATATTAATGAAGAACAACTTATCAATGTTTTCTTTTGTGAACTGTGCTTTTGGTGTTGTATCTAAAAATGCATTGCCACATCCAAGGTCCAGGTTGGTTTTCTAAAACCACTGAATTGTGAGTGATTTGTTACACAGTATTATTGTTATAATAGTTAAAATTGATATATAGTCCTATAAATTTAGTCAAAGCACAAAATCCAATTCAAATAATCTTCTCCCCTACAAACATTTCTGGAGAAGCAGCAATTGTGTTTCTCCAAAAATAAGACCTAGCCGGACAATCAGTTCTAATGCATCTTTTGGAGCAAAAATTAATATAAGACCCAGTCTTATTTCACTATAATAGTGAAATAGTGAAATTAGACCAGGTCTTTAATATAATATAATAATATAATGTAATATAATACAACATAACATAACATAATATAATACCGGGTCTTATATTAATTTTTGCTTCAAAAGACACATTAGAGCTGATTGTCCAGCTAGGTCTTATTTTCGGGGAAACACGGTAATGCTTCTGCTTATTATATTTCAAAGCAATCACTTTAAGTCATCAATCTAGGAGGTGAGAAATAGTAACATGTTTGGCAGCTCTGATTTTCACTCAGCTCTGCACTTGTGGCCACCACCAGCGCCACTTCTGCATTTGCCCTTAGCCAATAGTGACATTTCCTGTCGCTAAACCTGAATCAGTTGTCCCATCCCAGTCCTCCAAGTTCCCAAGTTTCTGACCAGTGTCAGCTTTGTAGTTCCGCTGATTTCCTGATGTTAATCCCAAAACAGATTTCTTTACATTTTCCGCACTCCACCCACAACATTTCTTTTTTTCTGAAATGTGGCAGCATCCTGTCTTCCCATGTGGAGTATTAATCTTTGATGTTAGTTTAAATTCCAATTACTCTTCTAGCTGATTTGGAATATAGAAAAGACCAGAACTGGTTAATGTTTCCAGAAAATTGTGGTCAAACCTGCTGTACTCAGAAAATGAAGTGCCTAAATATGATGGTTGACAGGTAGTTCAACCGGATGGCATGAAGACGTACAGCAAACTTGTCCGTCATTGATGACATCAGCACATAGGAAAATGCTCTTAAAAGAAGGCAGCTCTCTATGCAACGATATGGAATGATTTGCCAAGATGGATTGTTAAGTGACAATCTGTAAGATCCAGAAAGGAGAGTATAGGGTGTGCCTTGTGTAAAAACAAATGGGGTGGGGAAGGAAGTGAGTGAAAATAAGAATCTATATTTGTCCATCATCACATATGGATAAAGAAAGTCTGGAAGGAGACATATCGGGGACAGGGTGGAGTGGGAGGGAACCTGGGCAGATGTCAGAGTAAGAGGGGTGTTTTGTGTACCTTTTATAATGTTTGGTTTTGAACAATGTGAATATAATACAAAGTTAAACTTTCAAAAGAGAGAGAAAAGAAAATATTCTTGAAGACCCTGAAATACAGAAGCTAGTGAGACCGTATGTAGGACTCGTGCTTTCCTCCCTTATGTCTGTCCTGGCTGTGGCTCCATCAGTCACACACGGCCCATCTCTTCCATGTATTTTCAGTTTCTCTCTCAAGCTTGCTCTCTCTCCTGCGCACTCATGCTCTCAATCTCTATCTGAAAAGTTTAAGTCTTTCCCACCCTTGAGAAAAGGGGCGGGGAATTTAACCCGCCTTCCCCCTAGTTACCTCTCTATTCTTTCCTTTCTCTGGTGTCTTGAGAGATTGCACTTACTATTTACCATCTCCCATTCATTCACTCTTGAATTTACTGCTGTCTGGCTCTTTCCCAGCCTCTGATGAAATTGCTCTCGCAAGTGCTACGGTCACGTGCATTTTGCAAACCCTTGCTGCATTTGACTCCACTCTTAGTAGCCAGGTCCCTGACTCTCCATCCCTGGCCTTTGGTGACAGCCTCCATGATGGGCTCCTCTTTCTCTGCTTTTTCTGAAATGGCAACATCTCCGGGGTCCAAGCTTGGCTCAATGTTCTTCCCTCTCTCTCTTCACTCCCTGTTGTTAATCTCATCCAGTTTCATGATTTTATCCACTAGCTGATGGTTGATCTGATGTCTCCAAAAATCAGGGCCCTAATGCTGTCCTTTCTCTCAACATGTACATTATTCTATCAATGGCCTACTGACACTCCCATCTGGTTATCCTGTCTCAAAAACAACATGCTCACAACTACACTATCTTGCCCTAGCTTCCAAACTACCGTGTTTCCCCCGAAAATAAGACCTAACAGGAAAATAAGCCCCAGCATGATTTTTCAGGATGACATCCCCTGAACATAAGCCCTAATGCGTCTTTTGGAGCAAAAATTAATATGAAACTCAGTCTTATGTTCAGGGAAACATGGTATATGTTCTTCTAAAGACCCACTGTTGTCTTTTGGTTGTTCAGTTGCTCAGGCCAGAAACCTAAAATCATCTTAGACTCTGTCCTTTTTCCTACACAATCCATCGTTGCATTCTTCACCTTCTTAGCCATTTTCCATCTACCCCATCTCAACCCTTCATACGATCACCCTCATCCAGACTTGAGATTGTAAAGGCTTGAGGAAATTGGGAAGCAGAATGGCAGAGTCAAAGGACCTTTTAAATACTTCAGTAAGTAAAGGGACATTTTTGAAGTAGAATGAATAGAATTTGGTGACTGATTATACATGGGGACTGAGGATGGCTGAATTTCTAGTTGGGCCAGTTGTTACTTGAGGTCACTAAAGGGTGCAGCCCTGCAGGGATGGAGAGTAAAGTTCCATTTGGGACACGTTGACAGTGAGGTATCCATGGGACTTCACTCCGAATGAACATCAAGGCCAGAGCAAAAGATTTAGGGTCACATTTGGAGCCAAGGAAATAAATATAACCTCTTGAGAGAGTGTATATTATGAGTATGGACCAAGGAGAAGGGATTTGGGGAGCCCCAGCATTTAAGAGGCAGATAGAAGACAAGGAGCAGCCAGAAGCAGAGAAGAAAACAGGAAAAAGCCATATCCTGGATGCTGAGGGAAGAGAGAAGTTTACAGTGTGGGAGGTGAGGCATTGTGACATGGTGCAGAGATAAAAGGGGATGAAGGCTAGAAAGAGGCTATTTGGCTTAACAGTTGGGAGAGGTTATACTTATCCGAATACCTTACTATTTGGGGAATTGTGCCTCTCACTAAATAGCTAAGAGATAAGGGTGAATTGTTCTTCTCCCTGATCCTCGGGTGAGAGGCCAGCTCCACGATCCAAGCTCAGCCAGAAGGATACTCCCACCCAGGACCCTGACTCGTGAAAGAGTGATGCAAAAAGTTGGGGCAGTCAGATCGATCAAGCCGAGGTGAGGTGTGAGGACTCCATGGCAACGAGAACCTGAGTCCTGTTCTGGTGGCCGGGTCCTAGGCTGCCAGATATTTCTTGGTTCCTTCCTGTTTGCTAAGCATACTTTCCCAACCTCTTCAATCCTGGGAGCCATTCAGCATCCTTCCCCATGAATCCCACTTCTGCTTCCCCGAGCCAGAGTTGCTTCAGTTCTTCACATCCAAGAACTCTGAGACAGACAGAGATCTCAGCAGCACTGATTTCAAAAGACCGTTGGGTCCAGAAACCAGTTTACAGTGGGTTAAATTGAAGTGGGAAATAAGAATTCTTAAAAAGGACAGGAGTGAAGGGAAGGATAAAGACACTAGAGAGAGAAGCAAAGTAGACAGAAGTTAGTTGCTGGAAAACGGGGTTCTGAACACATTTGTAGGCTGACGTGCAGACAGCAGTGGAATATGCCACTGGAATAAATTCCTTCCTCACTTGACATTTATAATGCCCTGCAATATAATTCCCACCTGGCTTTCTAGACTCAATCCCTAATATTCCCTACAATTAAGATAATCAGGACACAGTATTTTCCACAAGTGCCCCATTGTCTGTCTTTGTTTTTGTTTGCTTATTTGTTTGTTTGTTTTTACTCAGGATAATAATAGCCTTGGCCTGGAATATTTCCACCAATCATCCTGTTAGTCCCACTGGTCCTTCCAGGCTCAAACAGCCTCTCAAAGCTTTTTCTTATTCATCGAATGAGTGTGATTTCCTCTGACTTGAAAACTCCAAAGCACCTGCCTCTCTCTTATCATCTCTAATCAGATTATGCCCTTGAGTGAGTTATGTGGGTCCGAGTCTTATGGCTCCTTCCTTTAGTGTGAGCTACATGGCTGTGGTTATTATCTCTGCAGCACTCACTGCACAAGGATTTACATATAGCAGGTGCTCAGCGAATACTAGTGGAATTCACAATGAAGGGAATGGAAACATTCTTAATAAAGAAGGAGGTACAATGGTCAGCGAGTTCTCAGGAAATTACTCTTGCAGCCATGGGTCCACCCTCAGTGGATAATGGTGGCTTGGCTCTGTTCATCCAACGTGAGATTGGGGAGGTGAGGAAATGGAGCTGCACTTGGAGTCCCAACCCGAGGGAAACCTTGCACTCATTTGTGTAGTTCTTTCTTCCATCCAGGATGTGATTAATCATCATTGCAAAGGAAATGAAGGAACTGCTGTGATATACAGTATGGATCCCACAGTGCTGAAAAGTCCAAGACAAAAGAGTATATGATTCCATTTACAGGAAGTTAAAAACAGGCAAAATTAATCCACAGTGTCAAAAGCGAGCACGGTGGGAGCGGAGGAGCCAGGTGGCTAGGTACTGACGTTCTGCTTCTCGGTCTGATGTCGCGTGGGGGTGTTCACTTTGTGACAATTCATTGAGTCACACACTTATGATTTGTGCCCTTTTCTTTAGGTATGTGACACTTAGCATTAAAAGTTTATTTTAAAATACTCGTTGACCATGTGTGCATTTCTTAATTTTCCAATTAAGCTGTTTTCATAGCAACATTAAAAGGCAGTAGGATGTTGGTCATATTCAACATTGGAGCAAACCACTGTCTCATAAATGCACAATTCTTGGCCGCCTTGGTCTGCAGGGGGATCTTGTGTTGCTACAGGAGGTACTAAGTGTTATAACACAAATCTGCTGGAAGAAAAAAATTCCCATAAGTACATGTTGTATCAAGAAAAAACAACAACAACAAAAAACCCAGCCAATGGGAAGGAAATGGAATTGTTCTCAGCAGCATAGAACAATGTCTTGAGTCGCTTCCTCTTTGTAATGTGGCAGGTGGGGGTGGGGTGAACAAAATGAGCATCCTGTTGGATCTTATTTTAAGTAGGTTTAACTTTAACCATGATAAACACAAGATACTTAAGAGAGAAATCGAATGCTTATTTGATATTGTCCCAGATGTGAAGGCCCTGTGCCGGAAGCCTCTATCACGAAAAGGACCAAGGAGTTTTTCTTTTGTTGCCTTCCTTTCTATTCCAACAGTCGGATCTGGAAACTCCTGGAGGGCAACATGCCCAATTTTGGAAGTCGTTTGTTAACGGTAAAAAGGAAACATAGGGAATGAGTGATGGCAGCTGTGAAATTCTTGTTGTTGGGTAAGCACTATCTCGTCACTCTTCTCTTTTTGCCTCCCCAATCTCTCCTTCGTGACCTCTCCCTCAAAGCCCCACAGCACCAGTTTTGTCTCTAGGGCACACAGGCTTCGGCTTTGTAGTTGCCTTATCCCCGTCTGGCTGGAAACTTTAAGTGGTACAGATTGTACCTCTTGGGGTAGAAGATGGGTCTCCTTCTGCACCATGTTTGGTCTTGCATGGGCAGAGCTGGTTGTTCGCTCTTCCCTGGACTGTGAGCTCCTTGGGGGAAGGGACTACAGGTTCCTCAGGTTTGTATTTCCACTGTTTGGTACATAGTAGGGGCTCGGTAAACGTTGACTGACTGAAGAAAAGAAGGGATGGTGGATCAGGTCTCCCAGTTTCCAGATTCTTCAGGTGACCTGCCTCCTGAGAGCTGCAGAAAACTGTAACTACCTCTTGAAAAAGCAGTCTATGGTCTATATTGTGAGTCTAAGTGGCATTTCTTTTGTCCCTTTTGATCACCACACTCCTCTCAATCAGGGAGGCATCAGGAATATGAGGTGGCAATGGCCTGAAAATTTGAGCTTATTTCCCAGGAGTTGGTTCCCCTACTATAGGGAAATTATCTGTTTATAAATTGTGGCATGGCATCGATGGAACCTTTAAAACAAACATTCCATGCGCCCCTCCACACTGTTATTTAATGAGTCACTTTGGTTTGAGACAGAGGGAAGCACAAGACATCTTCAGAGTCCTTGCAATATGCTGTTTTTAAGAAATAAAATTTGTGTCCATCCTTTGGAAAGAGACTAAGTTGGGGGTAGGATGGAAGGTGAGGGACAAGAAAGTACACAGAAATTTGAGAAGTGGAGAGCTCTGAGGCTTCTTTTAGTAAAGATTAGTGAGACAAGAAGTTATTAAAGCTAAGTTTCAATCTTGTAAACCTTTCAGATTATATGTAACTACACAGGAGGGATGAAGATGCAATATCTTACTTTGCACAGCATCCAAACAGCTCTCTAACAGTCATGAAGTCTGATAGATATTGCAGAGACTATGTAAACATTTCTACATACCCATTGCACAGTTGTAGACTAATTTGCTTGTTAGTGCTGTTTACTTTCTGCCGGGCTAAGTGCCATAATTGTAATAGGTAAAGACATATATTTGAAGATAAGGGAAAGTTAATCATAAAACCTTCCTCTTCTAATCCCTTCTTATGTTGATTACCAAACACACTGTAATGTGAAATCTGTCTGTAACATGCATTGGGCATGTATTTAATCTAAGGTTTGCATAAGTTTACATTTTGAAGCTTGAAGTTGATGAGCGGAAATATAATTTAAAATCGTAAGCTGGTCAATGATTTGTTCTCCTGCAAAATGTTAATTCTGTGGTTTCATAGAACATGTTCTTTGTCCAGATCATCAATTTTTGCATATTCCAAGTGCACAGTACATATGGCATGATCCTATTTATTTAATACCTTTCCCCACCTCAGTGAATGCACAGATCAGTTACACATGTAAGGGTTTAGAAGAATACACTGGGGATGCCAAAAACATGTATACACATTTTAAGTGATGTTATCTATGTATTATTCTTAGAAGTTGAATTGAATTATGGTAGCGATGTGCAGTATGACATTCGTTCAAAAGATGTTTTTGGGAATGATTGATTTTACTTCCAGGAAGTATTACAGTTTTAATAGTGTCTTCCTTTCTTAAAAGGTGTATAACACCTAAGGGAACTGGAAAAAGAACAGCAAAACAAGCCCAAAGGGAGTACAAGGAAGGAAATAATAAAGATCAGAGAGGAAATAAATGAAATAGAGACCAAAAATAAAAATAAAAATACAAAAGATCAATGAAACCAAGAGCTGTTTTTTTGAAAAGATAAACAAAATCAACAAACCCTTGGCCAGATTCACCAAGAAAAAAAAAAAGAGAGGACCCAAATTAATAAAATCAGAAATGAAAGAGGAAAAGTGACAATAAATACCACAGAAATACAGAAAATTTTAAGAAAATACTACAGGCAATTATATGCCAACAAATTAGACAATCTGGAAGAAATGGATAAATTTCGAGAAGCATATACAATCTTTCAAAACTGAATCAAGAAGAAACAGAAACTCTGAACAGATGGATTACTCCCAAAGAAATTGAATCAGTAATCAACAAGCTCCTAACAAACAAAAGCCCTGGACCAGATGGCTTCACAGGTGAATTTTACAAAACATTCAAAAAAGAATTAACACCTATTCTCCTCAAACTATTCCAAAAAATACAGAAGGAGGGAAGGCTCCTAAGCACATTTTATGAGGCCACTATTACTCTGATCCTAAAACCAGAAAAAGACATTACAAAAAAAGAAAACTACAGGCCAACATCCCTAATGAACATAAACACAAAAATCTTCAACAAAATACTAGCAAACCAGATTCAGCAACACATTAAAAAGATCATACACCACGATCAAGTGGGATTCATTCCTGGTATGCAAGGTTGGTTCAATATCCACAAAATCAATTAATGTTATACACCATTAACAAAATGAAAAATAAAAATCATATCAATAGATGCAGAAAAAGTATTTGACAAAATCCAGCAGCCATTTACGATAAAAACTCTTAGCAAAGTGGGTATAGAGGGATCATATCTCAACGTAATAAAGGCCATATATGATAAACCCACAGCTAACATCATACTCAACGGGGAAAGGCTAAAACCATTCCCCTTAAGATCAGGAACAAGATAAGGATGCCCACTTTCACCATTTTTATTCAGCATAGTGCTGGAAGTTCTAGCCACAGCAATCAGACAAGAAAAAGAAATAAAAGGTATCCAAGTTGGAAAGGAGGAAGTAAAATTGTCATTATATGCATATGACATGGTACTATATATAGAGAATACCAAAGACTCCACCAAAAAACTATTAGAACTGATAAATGAGTTTAGTGAAGTAGCAGGATACAAAATTAATATTCAGAAATTAGTTGAATTTGTATACACCAATAAAAAACTATCAGAAGGAGAAATCAAGAAATCAATCCCATTTACAATTGCTTCAAAATCAATAAAGTACTTAGGAATAAATTTATCCAAAGATGTAAAAGACCTGTACTCAGAAAATTTTAAGACACCGAAGAAAGAAATCAAAGAAGATATAAATAAATGGAAACACATCATGTTCATGGATAGAAATAATTAATATAGTTAAAATGTCAACACTACCTAAGGCAATATATAAATTCAATGCAATTGCTATCAAACTACCAATGACATTTTTCTCAGATATAGAACATATAATCCTAAAATTTACATGGAACCATAGCATACCCCAAATAGCCATGGCAATCTTGAGAAATAAGAACAAAGTTGAAGGTATCTCGCTACCTGACATTAAATCAAACTACAAGGCTATAATAATCAAAATAGTATGGTACAGGCATAAAAAACAGACACATAGATCAATGGAACAGAATAGAGAGCCCAGAAATAAACCCATTTATATATGGTTATTTAATCTACGACAATGGAAGCAAGACTTTACATTGGGGTAGTGACAGCCTATTTAATAAATTGTACTGGGAAAACTGGACTGACACATGCAAAAAATGAAACTGGACCAACTCCTTTAGCCATATATGAGAACAAATTCAAAATGGATTAAAGACTTAAATGTAGTATATGAAACCATAAAACTCCTAGAAGAAAAGGTAGGGAGTAAATTTGCAGACATTACCCTGAGTAATATTTTTACTGATATATCTCCTCAGACAAGGGTAGTAAAAGAAAAAATAAACATATGGGATTACATCAAACTTAAAAGTTTTTTCACAGCAAAGGAAACCATCAATAAAACAAAAAGGCAGCCTACTGAATGGGAAAAGATGTTTGTCAATGATACATCTGATAAGGGGTCAATACCCAAAATTGATAAAACACTCATTCAACTCAACACCAAAAAATTAAACAACCCATTTAAAAAATGGGCAGAGGACATGAAGAGACATTTCTCTAAAGAGGACATACAGATGGCCAACAGACATATGAAAAAATGCTCAACCTCACTAATCATTAGAGAAAAGCAAATAAAAACCACAATGAGATACCACCTCACTCCAGTCAGAATGGCTATCATCAATAAATCAACAAACAACAAGTGCTGGTGAGGATGTGGAGAAAAGGGAACCCTCGTGCACTGCTGGTGGGATTGCAGATTGGTGCAGCCACTATGGAAATCAGTATGGCGGTATCTCAGAAAACTGGAAATGGAACTACCTTATGACTCAGCAATTCCACTCTTAGGTATCTATCCAGAGAAATCCAAGACAATAATTCGAAAAAATATATGCACCCCTATATTTATTGCAGCGCTGTTTACAATAGCCAAGTCTTGGGAACAACTGAAATGCCCATTGGTGGACCACTGGGTTAAGAAACTGTGGTACATTTATACAATGGAGTATTAGTCGGCTATAAAGAAGAATGAAATCTTACCATTTGCAACGATATGATGAACCTAGAGAACATTATGCTAAGTGAAATAAGTCAGTCGGAGAAAGACAAATACCATATGATCTCTTATATGTGGAATCTAAAGAACTGAATAAATGAGCAAAGTAAACAGAAATAGTCTCAGAGATATAGAGAAAAAACTGATGGTTGCTAGATGGGATGGGGGTGGTGGGGATGATGTTGAGAAAGGGAAGGGATTAGACAGCACAAATTGGTGACTACACTATTGCCATGGGGATATGAAAGACAGTTTTGGGAATATAATCAATAATGTTGTAAAGATTTTGTAGGGTGTCAGATGGGCATATGTTCTTATTAGGGAGACCACTTCATGGTCAGTGTAGATGCCTGACCACTGCGCTGTACACCTGAAGCTGAAACTGAATAATACTGAATGTCAACTATAATGTAATATGTATAGTCACAGGATATGGAGTACAGCATGGGGAAGAGTCAGTGGAATTGTAACAGCCACATACAATGTCAGGGGGCAATAGACTGGAGGACGGGGGTTATCACTGTGTGAGGGGTATAAATGTGTATCTATTACATTATTTTGTACACCTGAAATAAAAAAAATGTCTATACATTTTTTTGGCATTCTCGGTATATGAGTTTTAACAGTGAATGGCACTGTAAGGGTTTGGGGATTTTCTACTTCCTTATTTTTGCTTTTAAGTACTTCCTGAGTTTTCTGTAATAAGAAAATATTTTTAAAACTTATTTAAAAATAACAAAAGGGGAGTTGTGGTTAGATCATTTAAATCTAAGAATGATTAGGAATATTCAGAGAATTTGACGGTCACTCTAATAGTCACATCATTCTTCGTCCTTCTAGACTTGCCCTTCATCAGCTCATTTCCACATGCTTAGGGTAGTCAGAGATGCGATTTAATTGTGGCACTTCCCTACTTTGAGTCAGTTCCCTCCAAAGGTCCTGCAGTGTCCCTGTTCATACTTATTATCCTGTGTAAGTCGATCATCTTTCAGTTTCAAGTGACAGAAACCTCACTCAAACTAGCTTAAGCAAGAATGAGGAATTTGTTTGCTCATGTAACTGAAAAGTCCTGTGTTGGCTTTCGGCAGGGCTAGGAGTTCAGAGCTGGCATTAATGCCTTCTTTCGTGGTTCTGCCCTTCTCGTGTTGGTTTTCTTCCCAACAGGCTCTGCCTGTGTGTAGGCAACATGCAACATAGCCATTGGCGTCTCCAGGCCCACAGGGTCCTTAGAACTCAAATCCTGAGGATGCGAGAGGATTTGGATCTGCCTGGGTTGGGTCATGTGCTCTTCCTCGGGGCCAGTCACCCTAGAATGGAATGGGGTACTAGAAACAGGGAGGGGTGTTCCCCAAAGGAACAAATTCTAGGCAAACCATGACCTGTATCCCTCCCTCCCTTCCTTTTCGTTTCGTTTTGTGTTGTGGTTCTCAAAGACCTTTACTGTTGGTTCCTTTCACAGTAGGACACGTGCCCAAGTAGCTGTGAGCTCCACGTTGCTCTCAGCTCCACTATCTCGGTGGAATGAACTCTGGGCAGGACAGACTGACTGTGGTCAGCACGATGGGCGGGCTGCCGCCAGCAGCGTCCCTCCTCCAGGGGCGCACAGTCGAGCAGCTTCTTGGCCAGGTCCCCATGGCCAGCAGCAAGCAGTGGCTGTAGGAGCGCTTCAGGCCCAGCGTGTCCAGGGTGTCCCCCTTGCTGTCCTCTGTCTGCAGAAGCCTCAGGCAGGCCCCCCACTTGCTGCCAGTGATCTTGCCACAGGTGAAACAGCGCCCAGGTCTGATCACAGAGGCAGGATGGCAGCCGGCTGGTCCCACGGACTGTCCGACCACCGGCATGCTCCAGCTTTCTCCAGACTCATCTCTTTTCTAGCTGCACCTGAACTATTTTCCATTCCTGAAACATGCCACTCAATCCATTGTCTCGTTTTGCATATCTCGCTGCATTGGTCCCAAATAGCCTTCCTGTATTCTTTACCTAGGCCAAATGATCATTTCAAGGTCTGGTCTGTGATATTCCATGGGGTGTCTTTCAGGATCCTCCCTGCTGGGCTGGGTATTCATAAGCATACTCTTGACATCACACTCCACACTCTTGGAACTGTTTGCATAAGTACTTGTCTCTCCCTCACTAAGCTAGCTAGCTCCTTGAGTTCAGGCATTGCACAATGCCTGGCACATAGTAATGTGCTCTAGGAAGCACAGTAGCCCCACAAATGTTTGTTGAATGACTAAAAGATAAACTCAGTATGGATAAGATCTTGCCCTGCTTCCTCCATTTATAAAATTCCCACAAAAAATCTTGAGCAGCTTATTGTTGAATTTTTGTTTAGGACTAAGATATATTTTAAATAAAACCTCACATGACACATATAACTTGCTAAATAGGTATTTATGAGGCAGAATTGAAATGTGAATATTAAATACTAAATTATGCTAAATTAAGTATCATTAACCTTCGAATATGATATTATAGTCCTATTTGAAATATTGGTGGATCTGATTAGCTAGGTCAGGGGTTCTCAACCTGGAGTCCACAGACCTCTAAGGGAGTTAAGCATAGAATGCAGAGGAGATGTGAACTTAGGTGGGAAAAAAAAATTGTTTTTCTCTAGACTATTATTGAAATTTAGTATTTCCTTTGATTATAAATGCAGGCAACAATCCAGAGTTCATTACGCAGTAACTGACTATCAATAACAGAAATCAGGTATTTTTCATATCACACTCCAGTTGTTGTAGAGATCTTAATGTATTATTTATGCTACTTCAATGTCATAGCACTTACTCAACTCCAATACATCTGGTTATTAAATGAATAAATACATATATTACTGTATCACACATTTACATAATTTTGATAACTTATACTTCAATATAACTGGCTTTGTTAACCTCATGCATTTTATTTTCTACACTTAAAAACATTATTCTGAGAAAGGGTCCATGGTACCTAAAGATCGAAATGCTCTAGGTATCATTCACTTAGAATGAAATGAGACCAAAGTGTGATGGTCTGATTCCAGAGAAACTTAGCCCACCTGCCCTCTTCTAATGTCATGCTAATAGACATTACAGGCTTTTTGGACAATCTTAAAACTACAAAACGAAGAAATGATGTCCTGACTGAAAATTTTATCTGGATGGAAAAGCCATGTGATTTATTTAAGTTTCAAAGGGCGTCTGGGCTGTGTTGGCACAGTGGACCTACTCAGAAACTCACAACTAAATGCTGCAGACTGGTTTAAGAGCTTACCAAAGATGACAAATGCATTTCTTTGTGTGGTTATCTACATAGACGTGCACTAGAACTGAATTTTGGTTATTGAGACTCTTAGGACATGCTCTGTAAGGTTGTGAGAGCCCATCTAACAACGTTTGGTGGCAAGGCCTGTAAAAGAAGTAAACTCACTGGAATTCCTGTTTCCTTCGGTTTACTGGTCTTGGTTCCCATGGGAAACTTGGTTCTGAAATGAAGATACTTTGAGGAGATACTATAGTATGGGGTAGGGGAGATACGACAGCGTGGGGTAGGGGAGACACGACAGCGTGGGGTAGGGGAGATACGACAGCGTGGGGTAGGGGAGATACGACAGCGTGGGGTAGGGGAGATACGACAGCGTGGGGTAGGGGAGATACGACAGCGTGGGGTAGGGGAGATACTACAGCGTGGGGTAGGGGAGATACGACAGCGTGGGGTAGGGGAGATACTACAGCGTGGGGTAGGGGAGATACGACAGCGTGGGGTAGGGGAGATATGACAGCGTGGGGTAGGGGAGATACGACAGCGTGGGGTAGGGGAGATACGACAGCGTGGGGTAGGGGAGATAGGACAGCGTGGGGTAGGGGAGATATGACAGCGTGGGGTAGGGGAAGCCCAAGAGGAAGCACAGTAGCTTCAGCCACTGCAGGCTAGTGGCAGCAGACCCCTGGCCCGAAGGCAAGAGAACAGGGAGTAGCAACTCGAAGGGGAGTTTGGAAGTGGCCTCTGACAGCTGAGGCAGCCCGGCTGGGGGAGAGGCAAGAGAAGACACCCTGACTTGTCCTCAGATCTCTGGCCAGGGTACCCCTTGGCCAAACCCACCCAGAAGTCAGGGGGCAAAGGAGCCCACTGCTGTGGTCCATTCGTCAGCCTCATGGGGCCGAGAGCAGAGTGGCGCTGGAGAGCTAGAGCGATCTAGCACATCTGGCAAATCCCGACCATAGCACTTATCACACTATTGGATGGTCCAAGAGAGCAGAACTCTATTTTTTTTATTCATGGTTGTGCTAGTAAAATTTTGGCACACAGTAAGTGCTCAGTATTAATGAATGAATAAAGAACTGAAATATTACTGAAACAAAGAGTAAAAGCGATCTATTTACTACACACAATTAGGAACTAAGTATTTACTTTCAGAGTGGATATTTAAAATGTTATGGAAATACTAGAGCACGATTCAGCAGTAACTTCTGTTCTGTAGATCAGGCAGATATATGTCACAGCTTTATAATATAGTTAAGCACAGTCGATCCTCATTATTCGTGGATTCCATATTTGCAAATTTGCCTACTCTAAATGTTTTGTGGTGCTTTCATGGTTATGCATAGAGGGGTGAAAAATTTGACTTGCCCAATGCATATGTCTCCAGTTGAGATTGACAAGGTGACATGATGCTTTCTTGTTTCAGCTCTCATATTGTTAACAAGTGTCCTTTGCTCTACTTATGCGTTTCTTACATTCTTGTGTCTATATGTGTGGTTTTTTCTTTTAATGATTTCGCGGTTTAAAATGGCCACCAAAGGTAGTGCTGAAGTGCTGTTGAGTGTTCTTAAATAAAAGAAGGCTGTGACATGCCTTCTGGAGAAAATACATGTGTTAGATCAGCTTCATTTAGGCATGAAGTCATAGTGCTATTGGCCATGAGTTCAATGTTAGTAAATCACAAGAAGACACCTCAAAGAAGTTTTATATATTTTTTAATATATCGATGAATGTGACCAGAGGCTCATGGAACAAGAGCCTGGGGAAATATTTGTTAATTCCATTTTGGTGGTGACTTTATAGAATCTAACTACCACGAATAATGACAGTCAACTGTACTTGTTTTCCAGTTCCTAATAAAGATTCAAAAACAAAAAAAAAACAACTCAATGAACAAAAGACAAGATGATTTTTCTATGGTTGGCAGCTAATTGGTACCCATAATGTAAAACCAGAAAGGGGAAAACATTAAAACCCATCACCACTGCATAGTTTCAATGTGATATATTAAAATTTATTACTTTCTGATTAGTACTTTACTAAATCCAAATTATTTCAATGAAAATTGTCTAGAAGGCCATATAGTGTGAAAATCAAATCAGTGGAGGGAAAAGAAAAAACAATCTATTTAATACATTGACTTTATAAGAACAATCACAAATGCATTATTCTTATTATCTGGACTCAGTTGGTTAATTCAGTGCTGCTGAATTAGGCCTATTTGTATTCACTCCACAATAAATCAGACATTACCCAAAATCTTCAAGCTCCTACTTCCAGTAGCACAGCAAATCTGAAGTTCTTTAAAAAAAAAAAAAAATCACCATTCCACTGACTAATGTAAACAATTCTCCGTGCTCTGGCATAAGAATATTTCATGTTAGCCAACAAAGACAGCCATCTATTCTGAGGACTATAACAGTGGCAGCCTTTTGGTTTTCATGTTTAAAGAACACAACCTTGAATAGTAAGACACAGAGCTGAAATTTCTAACTCACTTTCTAACCATAGTAAGAATGACATTTTCCCCCAGGGACCACCAGATATTTATAAAAATTTGCACTAACATTTGGTGAATCCACAAACATCCATAAGAAGCTGACTTTCCCACCATGCTCCAATGTCTTTAAGACGAGACATAGCACATATACTATAAAGAGCTTTAGGATAAACATGGAGTGCCTGGGTATTATCATAGTAGTAAAGGTTCAATCATTTTTATTTCTGAGAAACACTTTTGGTACCATTACCATATCCAAAAATAGGTATTAATGCTACTGGTGATCAAGAAGTTCAGAAGCTGTAATTATGCATCCCTTATTGTGGAAATAATACAGGAGAGCTCTGAAACACGAGGGGAAAACACCCAGGCACTTCAATCAGTGAACATTTTTGCTAGGAGAAAACTTTTAAAATGATTGACTGCAGCCTTGACAGAGTTGCATTAACATCAAATAGCCACATTTCTGTTCACTTACAAGGACTACTATAAAGAAGCAATCAAGCTATGTTTAATAAAATGTGTCAGAAAGTGTACTGTTTTCACAATTTTAAAAAAATTAACATCTGTAGTCACACACTTAGATGGGAAACAGCCTAAAGAAAAATAAAGGCCTACACACACTGACTATTTCAACTACAAAGCAAAATGCTCTCACTGTGACTGAAGGAAAATAATTTAATGTTCATTATCAGTTTACAAGAGTATAACTCCAAGGAATGATTACGCTCATAAGTAAATGCAAGATTTTTCCAAAAGATTTATAACTAAGGTATTCAAGACATAAAATCAAACTGCAAAACTAGTTCAAAGCAGTTAGAGTCCAATGGTTTTCTTATGTTTTCTTTTATGTTCTTTATTTTAAATTGGTATTTTAGAACAGTAAATTATCTTTCATAGCAGTGCCTCCTGGTCTGATAATACAGTACCCCATTTCTGAATGTAGAGATTTAAGATAAATCAAAATGAACATTAAGGCATACAAACACTACTTTAAGTATGCTCTTATTTAATAAGGATGGTTTTAACTCATGTTCAAATACATGGAATGTTGGCACAAACTGAAGCTGCTGTAGAAAGATCACAGATGTCGTGTGGGTTATTGGAACTCCCATTTCTTTAAAAACACACCCTTAAATGGTCTTAATTTTACAAATTTAAGTGTTAAGAAAATGTCTAAATAATAAGTAACAATTAAAATAAAATGTTTATTTGTAAATTATGTACAGAATACATTACTTTACGACAAGGAAATGGGAGAAAAAGCCATCACCTTCCCGCCAATGCGGCTCGGCCTCTCTGTTGGAGACGACCATCTTTCTCGGAAGCAGATGCACAAACCAGTTTGGATTTCCTAAGTTGGAAAAGGAGAATTTGTAGCTAAACTAAAAGTATTGTTGCATTATTACTAGTTGGCTTGTTTCCACAAAATGCTTTTTGAACCCTGCTAAGTCAGATTCTTAGAAATTTCCTGGTATAATTTTGTAATCAACAAAATGTTAACTATCAAGAACAATGAGTTTAAGCATTTCATCTCAAAGCAACTGTGAAATGGCTATATAACTATGCATAATCTGAAATGTTGGTGTTTCTTTTTTATCCCTTTTAGTTATTTTGATTAGTCTAACAGTAAAAAGCCATACAATTATCAAAAATGCCATTAATCTAAATGTCATTGTGGAAAGTGCATCTTTGATAACTATCAAAATTAATGAAACCTACTTACTATAAATTTATCAAATAGATAAAACTGATAAATGGCTTTTGACTGTACCAATAAGTGTTCTATAAAATGAAGGATTGAATACAATTGCTTAGATGTCAAATACATTTCAGTAAGTGGATTTAAAGAATGCTACAAATGTCACGTGTACATATGACGATCAGCCAACATAGAAAATCCAACCTCTTACACGTATTTAGTCCCAAAGTTAGGTAGGTTATGATTTTTCATGTGAAGGTTTAGATGTTTCTCCATCATCGTCTTCTTCCTCCTCTTCACAATCTCCATCTGTTTGTTGTTCCAGCTCCTCTTTTGTGATCATTTCAAAGTCATTCCCATTTCCACTACTGTGCTGGGATCGGTCATCTTCCCTCCTGTCACTGTCTGTGTCAGAATGCCGTTCTCCACCTGAGCCTTCTGGTCCATGGTTTCCTGGTCTTGCTTTTCCCTCCTCATCTTCCTTTTTCTCACTGTCTGACTTTTCCTCACTGTCGGACTTCTGCTGCTTTTTGGTTTCAGATTTCTCATCTTTCTTTAAGTCTGCTTTTGGTCCTTTATATTCATGTGTGTACAGAGGCCTGAACGAGTCAATGAAGCCCACATCAGCAGTCAGATTTGGCAAGAACCAAAAGTGGTGCCTTCCTCCAGTTATGAGCCAAATGATGAGAAATAGAATGCAACGAGCTGTAGGAGACAAATATTTCTCTAATTGAATAATTCAAGCACTGACTCTGACAGTAGGGAGTATTTGTTAATAAAAAACTGGAAGACATTCAGAGTGTTACTATTTGCACATTACATGTACTTTAAATTAAATTAAACAATTAAATCCTGATTAGTTTAGCAGCTATCACAGTATTCTAGGCACAGAGCCTTCTACTCTGAACTTGAGGGCATAATGCTACTATGCCCCTGAAAGAATTACTTTTATGTTTTCTTTCAACGGGGTGCTATTTCATGGATGTACACTTATGATTTATGTACCTGCTGTTATTGTTCAATAAGCATAGCCATCAACTAGACATTTAATTATGCACGAGATCATTGTATAAGAAAAAGGAAATAATGTGAATATGGGATAAAGGTATCTTAAGAAGCTTTTAAGAAGGAAAAATCAGGGCTGCATAATTTTCCTAGACGCTAAGCACTTTAGCCTTTGTAAGGCAATTTTGCCATAAAAATATTAAAAAATATGCCTTTATAACCACATTGGTACAAATCCAAATATAATCCTGCATAGGTTCATTACTATATACATATACACATATTATTACTTCTGATTTTAAAAGAAATGAAAACATTTCCGTGGGTCCACAGTATGTGCCTACTCTGCCTAAAAGATAAGCCTCCTAAGTAAAAACACTTTTGAACAATAAAAGAACATTTTCCTAAAAGTTATAATTTTTAAAAAATTAGGTAATTATATAATTTCTGCTTATTTAAGGACTCTCTCCCAATAATAGGAAACAATACAATGAAAATCCAGGTCACTTAAACAAACAGGTTTTGAGGTTACTCTTTTAGAGCAATGTATGACAAAACTGTGGTTAAAGCAAGAATTAGAGAATTTTAAAGTCTATCATGAGTTATCACAAACACAAACCCAATATTTCATACAGTTTTCTCTTAATTTACCAATTATATAGAGCTGGGTGATTTTCCTGTTTTTTATTAAAGGTCATGATTGTGTGAATTTATGGACTAGTCAATTATGACAGGTTTTTGTTTTTGTTTTCTTTACAATATCACTGTTTTCACATAAGGCCTAAAAGCAGCTCATCTATGCTTGTACCGTTATTTTGCTTTAGATGAATAAAAGGAAACAGTTTTAGCTGCTTTGACTTTTATAAGGTAGTAATTTCTATTTTCACAAAATAGAAATGATTTTGTACATATCAGTATCTTGTGATACAAGCAGAAAAAGCAAATATGTTTGAAATTATGATTTAAAAATAAATTCCACTAGTAAAAAAATAATAAACGTCTTTTAAGGAGCTGCACATTTTTTTCTCCAAATATAATTATGATGTTATGATAGGCATAGAGGTTATAAGACAGATGGTTTGTACCGTGTTTCCCCCAAAATAAGACCAACCTGGACAATCAGCTCTAATGTTCCTTTTGGAGCAAAAATTAATATAAGACCTGATTTATATTATATTATATTATATTATATTATATTATATTATATTATATTATATTATATTATATTATATTATACCCAGTCTTATATTATAGTAAAATAAGGCCGGGTTTTATATTAATTTTTGCTCCAAAAGACACATAAGAGTTGATGGTCCAGCTGTCTTATTTTCAGGGACACACGGTAGTATAAATCTTGCCTCAAATCCAAGAAAAAGCAATACAGAAATGGTGCAAATAAAACCTAAATTCTCACCATATACAAGTATAAAGTGAATGTAGCAGAATCCTAACATGTTTTACAGTTTTTCTCTATGTGGCATTAGATTACCAGGGCAAAAGGGGAAGAATCAAGGGAAAACCACTGTGACGTGTACTGTCACACTATCTCTATACTAAAAAGTGATACATTTAGAAAATTGCCGAAGGTCTTATTTTATATGGCAATATTAACAATACATATTCAAAATAGTACCAAATATAATTGTGACCAATATATAATACTCTATAGGATAACATAAAATAAATATTCAATTTATAAGTGAGCTACAGGTTAATACTATTTGAAAGAATATTTGGAGTTGCATTTTCTAACAAAACACCAAAATGTTGGGTTTGTTTTCTGGTTTAATTCACAAGATTTAATGGTCAATGCTATTTAAATCTACAGTATATTTAAAATGAAAAATTACAGAAAACACAACTGAAGAAGCAGTATTTTAAAGAGCAAAATAATATAATTACCATAAATTATTGTGAATACTGCTTTAAGTAGAAGATAAGCAAGTGGGTTAATTCTATTCAGTGGAGTTAAATCTTTGCTGAAATTTTTCAAAGAGCTTCTAAAATTTCAAGGATTTGAGAGCCAGAAGACACCAGTTTGATTATATCTAATGTCAGATCAAAGTTTATGGTTTCTCATTCTTGATATACTACACTGGTTATGGGCTTTATAGTCTTAGATTTTATTTCTTGGCCTACAAATGTGCTGTATTACATGCAGAAGCATCAGAGGATTTTCTCAAAGTAACTAAGCTAGAGGAAGGAAAAATTGAAAGGTGGGTGGAAAGGCTTCACACAGAGTCAGAGGTCAAAGAGAAAAAAGGAGGCACATAAACGTGATGAACTGAATGAAAACACTAGATGAGATCTGGGCCCATGGATGGTGGCACCAGCTCAGGGCACACTTTGATGTCCAGGACGAAGGGATGTGCAGAGGGAAATTGCTTAGGACTATAGGAGTAAGACTTTATAAACATAAGAATCTATTTATATCACAGAACCCCAGAAAATCATGCAACCATTTCAGATAATCTTGGTCAAATTATGTCCTCTAACAATAGGTATTAGGTCAATAATGTGGGCATTGTTTTTAATTTTTATACGGAAGTATGCCTATGTGTCTTGGTGTAAAAGTTGATTTGTCATTTAGGGAAAATAATTAGAACTCAGTACCATATACCAACATAAATTGTAGACGGCTAGGAATTATATGTAAGTAAAAAAGTTACCAGACAGTTTTAGATAAGCTGAGAAAAATTATATTAGACTTGTCCACCCCATATAGGAAAACTTCAAAAACTAGGATTTTAAGTAAAATAATATTTGTTGTTTTTTTTCATGGTAATATGCTCATTATGAAAAAATACAGACAAGTGAAAAGAATATTAAAATCATTCATAAGTACCAGCAAATTTATATTTCGGTGCATTTCCTTCTAATCAAACCCTTCATTTCAAAAAAATCTTTCTAATTAAACAGGTAAAAACTACCTTATTATCTTAATTTTACTGATTATTAGTGATGAGCATTTTTCATGTATTTATTAATCACTTGTCTTTTAATTTCCTCTTTTGAACTGGGTTATTTTTATATTATTTTATTTTTGTTTTTATTTTAATTTTTATTTTTTTAAGGAGGGCGCAGCTCACAGTGGCCCATGGGGGATCAAACCAGCAACCTTAGTGTTACCAGCACCGTTGCTCTACCCAACTGAGCTAACTAACTGGTCACCCTGATATTGTTTTACTTTTAACTACAAAAGACACCAATCATCCAGAGATGCACACACACAAAAAATTTACTTATGTTTTCTTGTTTGATTTTTTAAAATTCCTAATGCATCTAGAATTTGTTTTGGTACACGGGTGCAAACTGATTTTTCCCCATGGCAAATTAATTGTTTAGAATCATTTATTAAATACATCCATAAAATTTAAATATTTAATATAAGCTTCATTTGCCTTATGTCAAAATAGAAAAATGTTTTATTCAAAATACATCTAATAAACAATCAACCACTGTAAAAATATTAATGTCTTTGTGGTAGCTAAATTTTAAAGCATATCAATGTGTATATAGATTAAGTCATATTAAATCCCTTTTCTTCAGAATAGACCAAATAAAATCAAACACATGTACTACTTCAAGCCTGAGTCAGTTTTGGGATGTGACCCAAAAAGTAGGTCCATATACTTCTTGATTTGCCTGCATTAAGTTTGCTAGTAAGCTTTACTGAAGCTCCAGATTACAGTCCAAAACGCGCAATATCTATCTTACTGAAGTCATTTTTACTACTGATAATACTTACCAACAGCAAGGAGAAGAATGCTGGCTACAAAACAGCCTGCACCCACACTGAGGTAATAAACGCCTACTCTCATCTCAGCTGGCCAAAGAGGAAAGAGGGTGGCTGCTATCACTGCAATCACTGGAACAGGAAATAACAAAGTTATACAGGTAATTTAGATTTTAACTGGCTTGGTTGCATCACAGTGAATATATTCTAAGGGGGAAAAATTGAAACATAAATACACTGAAATATATAAAATTGCCATTTTTTATATTAGTTTCAGGTGTACAAAATAATGTAATAGTTAGACATTTACACCCCTCACAAAGTGATAACCCCCACCCCCCGCTCCAATCTATTACCCCTCTGACATCGTACATAGCTGTTACAATTCCATTGACTCTATTCCCTATGCTGTACTTCATATCCTGACAATATATATATAATTATAGCTGACATTCATCATTATTCAGTTTCAGCTTCAGGTGTACAGTGCAGTGGTCAGGCATCTACACCATCCATGAAGTGGTCTCCCTGATGAGACATGTGCCCATCTGATACCCTACAAAATCTTTACAGTACTATTGATTATATTCCCCAAGCTGTCTTTCGTATTCTAGTGGCAATATTATGGTTACCAATTGTGCTTTCTAATCCCCTCACCTTCTCCCTCATCCCCACCCCCATCCCATCTAGCAACCCTCAGTTTTCTCTCTATATCTCTTACACTGTTTCTGATTAGTTTGCTCATTTATTCAGTTCTTTAGATTCCACATATAAGTGAGATCATATGGTATTTGTTTTTCTCCATCTGACTTATTTCATTTAGCATCATGTTCTCTAGGTCCATCCTAAAGTGGCCATTTTTATAAATAAAAAATGGTCAATTATTAGCCATTTCACATAGTTCAACTTAACATCTTAACTACTGTTCTTAAATTAGGTTAGGATTTTTTTAGTATAAATTACATAAAAAGTGCTGTTAAAAAACAGGAAATTGTTAGCTCCTTAAATGACCTACCGTGTTTCCCCGAAAATAAGACCTAGCCGGACCATCAGCTCTAATGTGTCTTTTGCAGCAAAAATTAATATAAGACCCGGTCTTATACTATATTAAAATAAAACCGGGTCTTATATTAATTTTTACTCCAAAAGACGCATTAGAGCTGATGGTCTGGCTAGGTCTTATTTTTGGGGAAACATGGTATTGCTGTCTACTTTATTTTCTACTATAAGATATCTGTCTACTGAATAGGGGAGCTTAAAGAAACAAAATCTAACAACAAAACTAACCAAAAAGTGATTTCAATGAATCAGAGATTCTGATTCTGGGGTAGAGATCTGAGATCTACACATTTAAAAAGGTCACCAGGTGATTCTGATACAGATAGTTTTTGGTAGTTAGGGAAACTGTATACAAGCATCTCCAGCTTTTTTCTAAGTACAGTGTGGGACCACATGGAACAATCATAAGAAATTAGAAGTCTGGTTTCAGGTCTTTAGAGCAAAAGAGATCAAGATTCAAATACTAGCTATATTATTTATAAGCTAAGAAACCCTGGGCAAGTTATTTAACTCCTTTGAGACTAGTTTACTTTATATTTAATATGTGCCTGTTCCTATTTTTTAAAAGTTTTTGCAAGGATGAAATGAAACAATACATATAAAATACTTAGCAAAGTGACTAGTACATAGTAAGTGATCAATAGCTATTAGCTGTTTGGGTTGTAATGGTTTGAGTTTCTTTTTTTCTTTTTTTTTTTTTTTAATTAAGTTTATTGGGGTGACAATTGTTAGTAAAATTACATAGATTTCAGGTGTACAATTCTGTATTACATCATCTATAAATCCCATTGTGTGTTCATCACCCAGAGTCAGTTCTCCTTCTATCACCATATATTCGATCCCCCTTACCCTCATCTCCCACCCCCCCTCCCCCCTTACCCTCTGGCAACCACCAAACCATTGTCTGTGTCTGTGAGTTTCTGTTTCTCATTTGTTTGTCTTGTTCTTTTGTTGCTTTTGGTTTATATACCACATATCAGTGAAATCACATGGTTCTCTGCTTTTTCTGTCTGACTTATTTCGCTCAGCATTACACTCTCAAGATCGTAATGGTTTGAGTTTCAACTGTTAAAAATTATTTTGAATGGGATCCTATGATCAAGCTTTTTTGTTTAACTGCTATTTGTTAAATCATTCTCTCTCCCCCAACCCACAGCCCCCATTCTTAATAACACACACCCATGGTAAAAAAACAAACAAACAAAACTTCTTACTCCACTCCCCAGGTTAATCAGTACTGTTTCTTATTTGTTCTCCCAGAGACTGCCTACATATAATTAAAATTAGCTACATAGAATTTTTTTCCTACATAAATGAGCTTATACTATTCTTACTCTTCCCCCCCCCCCCATTTATTCTATTTTAGATTTCTTTCCATTAGTGCTTAATTCTTTAAAAGCTGTATGGTACTGTAATTTATTTCACCATTCTCCTTTTGAGGGACTTGAATTGTTTCCAGTTTTATCCTATTACAGACAATAGTGCAACAAATACATGTTGTGCAATTGTGATTACAACACAGGATAAATACTTTGAGGTATAATTGTTAGTTCATTGTTAGGCATTTAAAATTTGAAAGATATTTGCTAATTACTCTCCTACTAAATATAATCTGAGGGATTTGCATTAGTATGTATCAATGTACCCTTTTGAATAGATACTTAGTGCAACTGTATTAAAGACAGCCATGGGATAAATTCTTAGAAGTACAATAGCTGGGTCAGTGTATATACATTTAAAATTTGAAAGATATTGCCAAACTGCCCTCTGTACAAACGAAAACAATGGCTATGCCATCAGTTGTTGGAGAGTATTGACTTTTCCCAAGTGCTGGACCTTCACTAAGACTAGGTACTATCAACTGTAATCCTCTTAATCACTGTTGCTTTAATTTGTATTTATTATAAACGTGATTAAGTGGCATTCATGATTATTGGTCACCGTATTTCTTTATCTGAGCTACTGTTACCATTTTCTACCAGGATGTTAATCTCTTAAATGTCTTTGCTTTAATGTGTTGCAAATATTTTCCTCATTTTACCATTTATCTTCTGATTTTAAAGTATACTTTTTACAAATAACTATTTTATGCTAAATATTTTTCAGTATGACTTTTGCATTTTATTTTCCTTTCTAAATTTTAGACACTGTACTTACCAAGAATTAATCCCATGACAAAGGTTTTAAAGTGAACTGGGTCATAGATCCACACGAATACCTAGAAGAATCAAGAAACCACAGTGCTTTAAATTCTAAGGTCACATTAGAAAGTTAAGCTTAAGTCTCTATTTTAGATCCTCTACAAAAGTAACTTCCAATTTCTTGACCTATAAGAACTGCTTTTTAAGGTAAACAATTCCAAAGACCTTTTCTTCAGTAGTAGTGTTTCTTTTGGTATCCAGTTAGAAAATTGTTTAAAAAACTATAAATTCTGTAATGCACTTAAATAAATTTGTGTACTTACATGCTTTTAACAATTTGTTCATGTATCCAAACCATTTCTTATACAACCTGAAGACCAGCAATTGCACAATCTTTTTGTCCTGATGTAATGATGTACACTGGCAGAAGAACCAGTTTGGGCTGAGAGCACAGTTAAGATAGATTCCAGGCAGGACCTACTATAAATCCAGCAGCTCTCAGCCACACCCTGTTATCTCTCACCAATGAGATGCAAAGAACCATTATTAAAGATCATGCTTAGTGACCATAAAGATTCTATGACTCTACAATAATTTCATTGCCTACTTCCCTCTGGAGGGTCTGTATCCAATAAGCTGGGAATTACTGCTTTAAAGCTTAATTTATTATACTTTATACAACAGAAATTGACTTCAGAACAATCATAACTCTGCTTAATCAACATCCACAGAACTCCTAGTTTTATCTCTTAGTTTCTATAAATAACAGTACTCTTCCATTTGCTGGTTCTATTTTGACCAGAACTCTTTATTATTGTCTTTTTTATTTGGTTCTACTTTTAACATCAGGGGTTCCATTCTTCTTTTTTTTTTTTTTTAAATCTGCACATTTCCCTTTGAAATCAGAGCCACAGAAATCACTTCTGCCAGTTAGTATTCTAAAAAAACAAGTTTTTAAAGACATTTCCCACCTTTGAAAGTTTGAAAGCATGCTTCTTTCTGCAGAATAAAATCTAGCCTCTGCAGGAACGCAAGCACCCATGGTTTTGCTCAGGCTGCTTCCTTTGCCTAATAGATCTATAACTCCTTCCCCGTGCACCTGGCAATCTGCTAATAATTCTTCAAGACTCAGCTCAAGTGCTCAGCATCTCCAGAACCTCCTAGTCCTTTGAATAAATCCACTATCCCTTACTGGTGTTCTCACATCTACCGCACTACAACATAGTACCATTTTTTCAAGTTTCTGTTTTCTAGACTATGAGAGCTTCTAAGAACAGGATTTTATCTTATTTACTATGCTATTCCTACCGTGTTTCCCCAAAATAAGACCTAGCCAGACAATCAGCTCTAATGCGTCTTTTGGAGCAAAAATTAATATAAGACCAGCTTGATGTGATGAGACGTGATGTGATATAATGTAATATAATACTGGGTCTTACATTAATTTTTGCTCCAGAAGACGCATTAGAGCTGATTGTCTAGCTAGGTCTTATTTTCCAGGAAACACGGTAGCGTGTATAAAAATGTCATGGCATATAGCCAATGTTGGTGTTTATGTGGTTAAGACTAGGGCACATGTTTTCTGAAAAGCTTCCCCAGAACTTCAAAGCTCCTGGAACCACTATTTTATATATATTACTTTTGTATTAGGTAGAGCAAGAAGAGATATATCTTGAAGTTCACAACAATTCAATGGCTAGTACATAACTAAGGTTTTTGTATTTGTTAAATGACTAACTCAAGCAGTCTTCATGGAAGGCTTCCACCACACAAATCTCCCATTACAAAAACAAATACAGACTATCTCCTTGAGTTAAGCATCAAGAAATGTTAAACATTTAACGCCCTTAACGCAGTATGTCTGACGATACAAGAGGCAGAAACCAGGAGATGTTCTCCATTAACCATTCTGCTCTGTTTTCTGTGACAGTAACGGAAATCCTGCATTTGGCTCGGCAAATGAGCACCCAATATAAAACACACATTTCTAAGATTTTACTGCAGGTAGGCATGATCACGCGTCTAGGTCCTGGAATCCAAGCAGAAATGGAACTGCCAGCTTCCCGGAAAGTGTCCTTAAAGAGCAGGCTTGTCCTTCCGTCTCCTTCCCTCCTTTGGATGCAGATACAAGGTTGGCAGCCATGTACTAGTAAGACCCTCACACAGGAGGAAGCGCTCGGATCCCCCACGTAGCTGCCATATCGGTACTGCTTACCCTCAGCTTTCATCGAGGGGACAGAAACAAGCAGCTACTGTGTTTTAAGCCACGGTTATTTCAGGTTTCCTATACCACTCATACACAGCTGAACCTAATTCTGATTTTTAAAAAATTTTTTTTATAAATCTAAATTCAGAGCAATTATTGATGTTTAAAGAGATTTTATATCTGCACGATTATTTTATCTAAATTACTTCTTTTCTTAGTGAAGGCATCAAATTCTTAAAAAAAAACTGGATTTCTACTTATAAGCTAGATACTCTTACCTCATTTCCATCCAGAAAAACTTGATCATCATGCGGCTCAAGCTTGAATTTTTTCTTAGTTTCCTTCTTTTTGGGAGTTCCTGGAGTTTCCTCCTATTAAAACACAAGTTGAATGGAAGGAAAAAATACTTACAAACAAGCAAAAAGCAATATGACATCATATAATAATAATTTTTAAAAATTCAGTATTTGAGACACAGAAATCAAAATTCTCAACCATGGTATTTGTAAGAACCCTAAAATGGTTATCTTAAGTGGTTGTTGCATATTTCAAATGTGCTCATATGCCAGTATTAATCATGTGCACATAATGATTTTTGATTTTTAATCTAAATTGAAATCACCTTTTTGGATTCTTCCTTTTCACCATCTTTTTTTTTTTCTTTTTCCTTTTTTATCTTTTCATCCTTTAGATTTTCTTTCTTGCTCTTTTTATCTTCTTCTTTTCCACTTTCAGCTTTTCCTTTCTCTTTTTCTTTTTTTATGTCTTTATCATACTTCATTTTCATTACTTTTAGGGCCCGGTGAAAAAACTGCTTCTTTAAAAGCCTTAAGAAAAAAAGGTATGACATTATACTCCCTATCAATTATATAGATACAGACTAAAAAGCAAAAATATACCTGAATAAAATGAGCAAAGACATACACTGGTAATATACAAAAGAAATGACAATTAGTAAGCCCAGGGAAAAATGGTCAAATCCACTTCTAATCAAAAAAGCTGTATAGATAATTTGATTACATAAAAGTTGCCATTCTAAGTGTCATTTTTAACTACGTAATTTAGATAAAGATTATAAGTTTAGAATTACCCTTATGAAACTTTTCTCTATGCTCATTAGGAATACTCAAGACTCTGCTTTATTTAATGTTAAGTCTCAAATTCAAGAGCAGACATAAGGGTTCAATAAATATAACAGTTTAAGAAATGTTAACAGATTAAAAATACACCCATGATTTGATTTATCCAAACAGTGTCTTCAGCTGTCTTTCTCCATGTTACTTTCTCTCTCAATGTTTGCACTATTTGGCCTGTCACTATAATGAAATACCTTCAGTTAAGTAATGAATAATTAAATATGCTAAGGTGAGATTTCTGGACTTTGAAAACAACTCCTATAGTATCAAACTGAAAATTGTACAATGTATTTGGCAAAACAACACTATGTAATCATTTCACTAATTTCTCTCAACACGTTGTTCTCTCTCTTCAGCAGTTGTTTTACATGCCTACCTCAGGCCTTTTACACTGGCTGTTTCCTTCACGTGGAATGCTCTTCCCCCAAATAAGATGCCCATTTGGTTCACTCCCTCACTTCCTTCAAGTCTCTCCCTCAAATGGTACCTCCTCAACTAGGCCTACCCTATGTAAAATTATAAAACCATCCCCCATCCCTCCAGTTTCCTGTTATCCTATCGATAACATCTGTCTTCTAACTTGATGTGCACTTTATGTCTGCTTGCCCCTTTCGCTAGACCGTAAACTACTTAAGAGTAAGATCCCTGCTTTATTCATTTCTTCATCTGACGAGTTTAGAAACTCAGCTAACTAAAAAATAAGTCAATCTTGGTGGCAGTTCCTTTGTAACCTTATAATCCAACCCATAAAACTGGGTTGCCCTGACGTTTTTCCATCTAAAAGCCATCTTTTCAAATCTGATGTTCCAGTTTCAGAGTTCCTGATTTGTGACTTCAATCCTGCCTGGGTAAAAGTACAACAACGAAAATACAACTCACTGCCACCGTCTGTGCCTGTTGATGGTGACTCCCTACCTTTCTACCCACACTCGTCCCTCTGCCAGCACACAGTACCTCTTGTGAACTAGCTGCCTCCTTCCTGCCCAGTGACTACTTCCTTTTGGCCATTATGTTGTGCCTTCTGGAGCATCTGTTTTCTCACCTGCCTGGCTGGGCTTCTTTCCGCTGCCCAATTAGTCCACCCCAGGAATAGCTCCACGGGGCTAAGTCCTAGGTCTCCTCATCTGGCCTTCTGCTTGTTCAGAAGATCTACGCAGCATACAATTGGTGCAACTGTCTGAAATGCCCCCAAAGATTCTACCATTGATATCTGCTACACATATACATGTATATGTGAACACACAAAAAAATGAGTCCCCTTAGTAATTAACTACGTATGAGTAGAAAGTGAAATTTAAGAGTAGTGGTGGGTTATTTGAATATGAAGGGGGATTTAACATTTTAACTCTACTTCAGAATGTCTTACAAAAATTTATAAAGAACATATTCTCATTTTCTTTATTTACTTTTGCACTTAAGTGATTTCCAGATTTTATAGATCTCCATATATTAAAAGTATACGTATACACATATAGCTACTTGAATATATATTCTCCAAGGGTAATGTGGTTATCTGTGAGGCAACATTATTAGTAATTTGGATTTTCTTCTGCATCATTTTAAGAATGGAAAAAAATATTCTTAATAAATATTTAAAAAAATAAAATGTAGAACTTTAAGAGAAAAAGAACTGTCCCTGGGTGAGTATATGTATTAGGTTGGTGCAAAAGTAATTGTGGTTTTCGCAATTATTTTTAATCTTTTAAATTGCAACTACTTCTGCACCAACCTCATAGAAGGGCCCAGAACCAAAAGGAACATCAGCTTCTGTCACCCTTCCTACACAGCTGCCTCACCCCCAAGAAAGAAAAGTAGACTATTAACCAATCAAATTGGTGTTGAAAAGTTCACATTCAGGTAGACAAATGTAAATACCACCTCTACCACTTAACTAGCTGTGCAGTGTTGGGTAAACTACTTAATTTTAGTTTTTTCTAAAATGCAGTATCTATCTCATAGCAGTTTCTACAACTAAATGAGAAGCACGTAGATCAGTTATCATGGTACTTGACATATATGTACTCATTGTTAGCCATTACTACTATAGCAATATTGAATTTCATTCAATAGTTGCGGAATACACATACACAAACATGCTTGGTTTCATAAATCATTAATTACAGCATCATTCCATTCAGTAATAAGTAACAGTAGTAATAAGTAGAATCACTGACTTATTCCTTAGATCTTTAGAGAATGTCTATTTCAACTCTATGCCTCAAAAGGTGAGATGACATTTACTATTGTAGTTATATCAGTGCCTCCATTAATTTAGCTTGAAATCACCATATATTACGAATCACTTACACAAAGCTCTCTGACACCTTCATGGAACTTCTCATACTTCCCTATGTTAGTATGTTCTGTATGCCCTTTGCCAGGATCAAATGTCCTTTCTCCTACTGTTTGCTGGGTAATCACCTACTTATGTTTCAAAATTTGATTAAAACGTTTTCCCTGTGAAGCCATTCTTAAAGTTTCCTCATCTCTGTCTTCCTTACAGAACACACTGTATTGTAATTAGTCATGAATCTTCTTTAACAGATTAGAATAGGCTTTTTGGGGGCAGGAACCAAGTCATAGCTATCTTTGTATTACTGGGGCCTGGCATATAAAATAGATATTTGATAAATATTTGTTGAATAAACAAAATGGATTAAAAGCAGCAAGTTATTAAACTGCTTTCCTCATCTCTTAATTTTTATTTTTTAGGTTTAACAAACATGTATTGACACCAGACATGTGTTCAGGACTTTCTCTTTGCTGACAACAGTGAGGTTTTATTAAATGCCCACGTTGTGCTGGGGAGTTACAATAAAGTATAAAACAGTCCTACAACTGCCTTCAGCTTTAGCTGCCAAGAAATTAAAAACTAACACATATGCCACAATTCTAAAATAGTTAAGGACTAAACTGTATGATACTAGCTTTGTAAATTCTGTAGAATCTTGCCTACGAAGATTAATGGGGGCTTGAGGACCTAGGGAGTACTACATGGTGGACAGGGAATGTGAGGGGTATTTATATTGAAAGGCAGCAGGACAGAGGGAGAACCACTTGGGGAAAGTGGCAGGTTATGATCAAATAAAGCAAGAATGAGTGTGGTATGTAAACAAGAATGAGAAGAACGTTACTAGATTGGGAGGTTGGAGAGAAAGTCATATGGAGTCAGGATGGGGCTAGACCAAAGGTTGAAGAGTTCATACTTGAAATAGGCCATAGAGAGCATATTAGAAAAGATTGTTTCGTGTATTATCCTACACTGTCCTGTTTTGTTTTTCCTCAGACTCCCTTAAGCCCACTTAGTAGCTTCAGCAAATGAGACTGCACAAGTGCCCCTTTGTGCTTTTGTCTGTAGTCAAGCAGGAACCCACGAGGGCTGGCCATCATGAGGCGTCCATGGGTGTATTAGAAGTGGCTTCGAAGAATTTAGGTAGTTATGCTTTATTTTAGTGCAGAAAGGACACAAACAACCTGACACGCATGGGAATAACATATACAATGAAAAGGGAGTGTATCTCTAGGACAGTCTCTGTACTCAAGTCTTTTGGGCTTTTCCTGTAACAAGGAGTCGAGGCTCCTAAAAGATCAAGAGATGTGGATTAATACTGGCTGCTCTCCCAGGAGGGTTGGGCTCACCAACCTAGTATTCAAATAATACTGGTTTCTCTGCTATCCAATGAGCATTCCTATGAAATATTTTGTCAGGTGAAGTGGTGTAAAGCAAAGAGTACCCCTCGCTTTTCAAAAATTCGCTTTACTCCACTTTGCTTTCCTGTTTTCGCTACACTAAAGAAATGTGAAGAAGATTTTCGCTTTTACAAAAAAAGCTGTTACTGTAGGTCTTTCACAAACTTTTAAGTGAATCCTTCACCTTAATTTCTGCTTTATTAAATGCATTATCATTTTGTTGGAGGAGATAGTGTAGCACACAGTGGTTAAGATAATGGACTATGGAGCCAGACTGTTGAATTTGGAATTCCAGTTCTGACACTTATTAGCTATGTGACCTTGGTTAACTTACCTAACTTGCCTTTTTTTGCATTTATTGCATCTCTTAATTTTTACATCATATGTAAAAAATAAATCTATTTTGAGGCAAGACAGGGAAATTTGCACTTTAATACTGACTGCTCTCCTCAGAGGGTTGGGCACTTTAAGAGTTCTAAATACACAAATGGCTGTAAAGGAACATACCAGCTACACGACTGTTAGCTCTGCCCCAACAACGAAATTTTCATTGTTTCTGAAAAGTCCATTTGTGACTCTAGTTTTTGGCAACTACAAATATTAAGAATATTAAATAATTCTTTAACTTTACAGCTTTAGAAGCAAGGTTGTGAAATAGTAGTTTTTAAGAGAAGTCTCATGTGGCTGATACTTTAAATGCCATTAAACAATGTATTAGTAAACTGCAATGTGTACCTCCCTACCAAACATATAAAATAATCTAAAATGTCAAATTTGAACTTATTAACTTCAGTGTCACAAAAACAAAATTTGGTTTATCAATATCTTAATAAATATGCTTAATTATTTAAACCAAGAAAAAAAAAATGGAAGGAGAAACCAGCATATTTATTTCCAAGAGGAAAGTGATGTTTATATACCACTCACTATCAAAAATTTTTTCCCAAAGGAGAAGTACCTATCATGAAAAACATGGATATGCTACTGAACTGTATGTACTTCATCTTGGAGTCAAGAAAAGGCAGATGTTGCAGCTGCCTTGATTTTACAGCCACAAAACAGAGAATGGTACCAGCTAAAAGCTCAGTGTGTAGGCACTAAAAAAACAAACAAAAAAACCCAGGAACAACATATCTATTGGGAATCCCCGACAAGGTTTGGAAAAGGCTCCCCAACTGTTTATTCTAAAAATGAAAGGCTTTTTTGTTTACTGTAGGCGCTGGTGTGTGATTTTTATTGCTGACCCTCCAGTTGAGTCAGCCTGGCAAATGCACAAATGCAATAGAACACAAAAATTATAAAAATACAATAGCCTAATACCAAATAAACGTATTCCCAGAGGTACTGAAGAAGGCCAGTCGGCATGTAAAAGCTCTGTTGGAGCTATGTTGTAATAACACTACATTTAATAATGAAAATGAGTAAAGAGCTTCAGGACTATGGAGAATATTATTACATTACTGTTCAGTTATCCTTCACTAAGAAACAAACACTACCTGTTGCAGTAGTCCACCACGGACTCCCTTGTGGTAAATAAAGCTTCCTCTCCTTTCTTGGCCTTTGCCCACTTTGAATCCAAAAGGCAATCCACTGCTTTTGAAGCTAAAGAAGAAATTTATTATTTTAAATTTAGTATACGTGGAAATTTATGTCTACGTAAATAATATTTTATAAGGCAAATTTCAACATTCTGGCATCAGAAAATAAACCCAAGTTCAACAGAAAATTTAAGTCGGACATGATCATGATAAACGGTTCCTCAAAACCTCAATTTGTGAAGCATATCGATAAGCATCTTTCTGAAGTAATCCTGGGAAATAAATGACATTCAAAAATATTAACTAAAGCAAGACAAATTAATGGGGAATTGTTCTAAAGAAAAATTCAAAATAAATGTAAACATCACTCTTATCAAATAATCACAATAAATTGTTGGATAAATAAACCAAACATCTTCCGCTCCCACAGTAACAGAAATTCTGTCATCATCCTTTACTGTAACCCACTGAGGAATAAGCTCTGTGAACAATCTATTACTGTCACTAGAAGAAACTAATTATATTAGTTCTGAAGTGAACAGCATGTCAAGTTTTCTAAACTTTTAATGACTATCAAAATCATTAATCTAACACTAAAGAAAGATAAAAGAATTTTTCTCTATAATGGCAATTCAATCTTAATGGGTCAGACAGGCAAATTCAACCACTATTTATAAGTTATGGGGCTACGTTATAGATGACATTAGCTTATAATGAGGGTGTTTGGATTATGTGACAATCCAAAGCTCCTGAGTTAATTCCAACAGACTTGTTTCATACTGAATTCTACTCGTTTTTCAAAAAGAATATCTTTAAATACATATTCTAGCTGAATAAAAGGTAGTATTAATACTGAAAATAAACCCTATTTTAAAAATTTCCAACAAATGTTATTATAAAGCACTTTCTTTTATCTTTGTATTATTGATAGTTTCAGTCATAAAAGGACACAATAGAGTAATTGCCATATGCCCATCACCCAGCTTCACCAATCACACTTGAAAGCACTTTTAACACATCTACATATACCAAATTTAGGCATCTTCATAAGATATATACACTAATATTTTACTGATGTAATCCTACCAATAAAATAATCAACCCGGTGACCCATCATATTGGTGGACTTTGTTGGACAGTTGAATCGAAGATACTTGGCTACAGCCTTCTCTTCTTTAGATGGCTCACCAACTTCCTGCAAAGTAAGAATATTAATGTAATGTAATCATTTACTTGAGAAATTCATGCACTGAAGAATAATTTACAGATCTGTTCCGTAAATCTTTTTAAGTGGAGTATAGGCCTTTCTTTCAAGCTTTCTCTGGAGTAGACCTGGTAATGTACACAAAAGCCAGGGTGGAGATGTTTTAAATTACATGTTTTTCAAATACAAGTTGATAGAGCCAAACCCTGTGTACCTCTTGGCCTCATCTGCAAGGCATTTATTTTGAGCTGTTTTTCCAGTATGGTAGCTACACTGCACTAGTTCACCTTCACTCATGCCTGGTCTCTTTTTCTAAGCCACAAAACAATAATTTAAAAGATTAGCGGTTGCTAATAGTGAGGGCCCAAAAGTCAAAGTAAGTAGAAACAGGTGACATAAATAAATGTTAAATAACAAACAGCCAAAGCTGTGTACCCTGAACAATGGACAACAGATCGTCGGAGTTCTCACATTAACCAAAGAGAGCTGTCCCCTAAATGTAGGAGCCCGGAGCTATCTGAGATCTGAGACACTGAAGATCTGTAGTCCCTTCCCTTCCCCTTGTGGTTGTAAACTCTAGATCCTGTCTGGGACTCCTTTCTCACCTTGTCTTTCTTTTCTTCACTTGTAGGGGTAAAGCAAAAATAAACAATCAATAGACAGGTAAATTACAATCTTATTTGAAGAACTGTTTATGGAAGTGCACAAAGAGTTTGGGAAAGTCTGCTTTAATCCTTCCTTCTTTCTTCCATTTCTTTCTCCAAATTTCCTATCGATTATTTTCTTCATTGTTTATCCTTCCCCATACTCCTTTTATTCCTTACATTATGAACTACTTCTTTAATTTGACAATTCCTCCTGTGTACCTATTCTCCCCAAATATATACTGAAGAAAACAAAGGCAGTCTACTTTAGATGTATCTTATATATAATATCTACTTTTAGAAGTTGTCTTATTGCTGTAAGTTACTGAAACAAAAGTACTATCTTTAATTACATGTTTAAGCATGATATATAGAGCACTCAAGTAATATTTCCAGAAATATATGATCTAAATGTGACTGATTTCAGGAAGGTCTGCTTCTTAAATGAATAAAGAGCCAAATAATAGTAAAGAATTATCTGCCAAGAATATAGGATACTGAGAACAATTAACCCTAAAGACAGTTATATTTCAGGCAAGACATTCTAACATGAAATAGGAAAAAAATAAACTACCTAAATCATCTTTTTCCCCCACAAATTTCAGATAAGACTGAATTTAGCTATGTTTGATGAAAATAAGAAACAATTAACAAACCAAGGTTTCAGCTTTAATTTTATTCTGAAAAGGAGTAATTTGTTAGATGAAGTAAAAGCCTGTGCTTTGGTTGTTGAGTCACCTGGCAGCTACTTCTCATATTTTTTCCCTTGCATTTCCCAACTCCTCTACTTCCAGTACCTGACAGTGTACGAGGTCTGACAATTAAGTTCGCGAACTCATCCTAGAAAAAGTGCTACATACCTCATTGCTGAATATCACTACGATCAACTTCAAAGTGCTCTCCTTGGAAAGCTAAGCACTGACACCAGCACCTAGTCCACCCTGCAAAGCAATTTTGGAACTCTTTTTCTGGAATGGCCATCAGAGCTGTCGTCGTAGTACCCTTGATGTCCTGTCATCAAAATGTCTTCCTTTCAATATTTCCTTTATCGTCAGGTAAAGAAAGAAGTCATTGGAGGCCAGATCAGATGAGTAGGGAGTGTGTTCTAATACAGTTATTTGTTTACTGGCTAAAAACTCCCTCACAGACAGTGCCATGTGAGCTGGTGCATTGTCGTGATGCAAGAGCCATGAATTGTTGGCGAAAAGTTCAGATTGTTTTCATCTAAATTTTTCACGCAGCCTTTTCAGCACTTCCAAACAGTAAATCTGATTAACTGTCCAGTTGGTACAAATTTATAATGAATAATCCCTCTGATATGAAAAAAGGTTAGCAACATCATTTTGACTCTTTATTTGGACTGACGGAACTTTTTTGGTCATGGAGAATTGGCTGACTTTCATTGTGCACTTTGACCCCTTGTTTCAGGGTCATATTGGTACACCCGTTTCCTCACCAGTGGTAACATGGCCCAAAACATCATCTTGCCTCTCCAAAAGGTCTTGGCAAACTTCCACTCTCCTTTGCTTTTGTTCATCAGTGAGCGACTTCGGGACCATTTTGCACAAGTCAAGATTTTCCGTTAAGATTTTCCTGTTTCTCTATCGATGTTTACTTGGTCTGCTATGCTTCTCACACTCAGTCGATGATTTTGACACGCAATTCAACAAATTTTTGCAATGTTTTCATCAGTTCTGCTCGTCACTGGCCTCCCTGACCTCTCTTCATCAGTGACGCATTCTCTACCCTCAGAAAAACATTTAATCCATTTGTACACTGCCATTTTCTTCATAGCATTATCCCCATAAACTTGGACTAACATGTCCCTGATTTCACTTCCACTCTTGCCAAGTTTAACAACAAAATTTAATGTTTGTTCGTTGCTCTAATTCAAGCTCAGACATTCTCGCGACAGGACACAAAAACACACAACAACAATAATGAATGCCACTCAGCAAGACACCGCCACACGTCAACACGAACACAGCTGTGAGACACTGATATACCAAGGTTATGAAACCTTACCGAGCTGTTTGTACAGTGCTGCCATGTAAGTTTGCAAACTTAAGTATCAGATCTCCTATAACATCTGTGGGTGCTACAGTTAATACCAAAAATGTGCAAAGCATGATACCTATACATTGTTACAACTATCCAAAACAGTAATTGTTATTTTTCAAAATGAGTGGTAGAAAAACTATTTTAGGAGTACACAAAGGAGCAGGATTATTAATGTAAGTGAGAACAACTATGAAAGAACTCTTGGAAGAGGGGGCTGGATTTTGAAAGATGAACAAGTTTGGGGTAAGTTCAACGGATAGCATGACCACTAGGGCTGAGAATGAGCATAAAATTTGGCTCTAGTAGAGACAAGTTAGGAAGCATTGTGAGGTTAAGTATATATAAGTAGAATAGGGCTAAAGAGCTTCAAGGCAGTCTGAGAAATGTCAGCTTTGCCCTGTAAGTAGCAGAATGACCATTAGCAGTTGTTGATTAGGAAATAAGTAGAAAAAATGACTTAGATACATTATTTTGGTGTCTGTGTGTAGAATGAATTGGAAAAAAATGCACAAGGTGGGGGAACTAGTTAATATTCAAGTAAGACGAGATGTGATACTGGGAATGGGAAGGATTGTGGATATTTGAAACATTTCAAATGTAGAAAAGATAGGACTCAATGATAAAGGATGAATTAAATGGCTGAGTAAAAGTTGTCAGATCTCTAATTTGATCAACTGAAAGGATAGCTTTTCAATAACAGAAATTTTGGAGGAAAGTGATTCTGGGGAAAAAACAATCATATCCACTTTAGTCATGACAAGTCTACACTCATGCTAACACTCAATTAAACCATTTACTGAACACAGGCATAAATGCATTAATCTACTGATTGTTGAAAGAGGCATCACATGTAAAGTCTGGTTATTAGGCTACACGAGAAACTGAAAAATCCATTCTATTATTATACAATAGGGAATCTGCTACCATGTTTCCCGGAAAATAAGACTTAGCTGGACAATCAGCTCTAATGCGTCTTTTGGAGCAAAAATTAATATAAGACCCAGTATTATATTACATTATATTATATTACATTATATTACAAAGACCCAGTCTTATTTTATTATAAATTATTTTACATATATATAACATAAAATTGTATATATAAAATCTTATTTTATTATAAATTATTTTATTATTTTCTTATAATAAAATAAGACCGGGTCTTATATTAATTTTTGCTCCAAAAGACGCATTAGAGCTGATGGTCTGGTTAGGTCTTATTTTTGGGGAAACACAATACGTAAACCCACATTTTTAAACCAATTTTAACAATTAACTTCAAGTTCACCAAACTCATTTCCACATTGCAAAATAGACACAAGCGGCGTTGATCCTTGAACAATGCGGGGTTACGGGCACTGATTCCCTGTACAGTCGAAAATCTGTGCGTAACTTTTGGTTTCCCCCAAAACTTAACTACAGTTGTTCCTCAGTATCCATAGGGGATTGCTTCCAGGACCCCCTAACAGATACTAAAATACTAAGATGCTCAAGTCCCTTGTATAAAATGGTATAGATCAATGCATGTGGTCAAAACCACGGATCCATTGGTTGAATCCACAGATGCAAAACATGGGGATACCACAGGCAAACTGTATGTTTATTGAAAATAAGTTGTGGGGCTGGCCCGGTGGCTCAGGTAGTTGGAGCACCACGCTACCTAACACCAAGGTCGCCGGTTGGATTCTCACATGGTCCAGTGAGCTGCGCCCTCTACAGCTATAATTGTGAACAATAGCTCTCCCTAGAGCTGGGCTGCCGTGAGCAGCAGAGGTTAGCGTGAGCTGCCATGGGCTGCTGAGTGTTGCCATGGGCTACCTTGTGCTGCAATGCATGAGTGGCTGGCAGCCTACTGTGAGTGGCCCACCAATGACTGGTGACCGACTGCCTCAGCTAGGGGGAGTGTAAGACTCATAATACCAGCATGGGTCAGGGAGCTGTGTCCTACACAACTAGATGGAGAAGCAATGGCTTGAACCAGAGTGGGGGGTGGAGGCGGAAGAAAAGGGGGGGAAAAAGAAAGAAAATAATTTGTGTATAAATGGACCCGCACAGTTCAATCCCGTGTTGTTCAAGAGTCAACTGCAATTCTATTTCCATTCCTCTCCCCTCCATGGTAAAAGAACTACTAAGTAACAATGAACAGAAGAGACCCAGAAAACATGGACAAAACTTGGGTAATCTCTTCCAACTAGATACAGAGTTACTTATTTAATGATACTTTTTAAAAGTATCAGTATCTTCCCTTGGAATTGTGACTAGAAAAGCAGTGGATTCTATCAAGATATTGGTATAACAGAACTGATACCTTCCTTGCTCCTTGAAGTTCAAATACTTAAAAAAGTTTTTATTTTCCTTTGTGGAATATTATGAAATAAATGTTCATTGCACCACATATAAGTTACACATATTGTAGGCTATCTTTAATAAAAAGTATAGCATTTGTGCCATCTGCTGGGGCTTTAAAGCCAGAAAGTTTGCTATATAAGACTACCAAGAGAACATGACCATGGGAAGCTGGTTATATAGAAGATCCTGCCCCAGTCTTCACTCTCACCACTCCCCTGATGCAGCCTGAAGAGCATAAAAGTCTTACTCTCTTCCTGTTTATACATTAGACTATAGCACCTCCCCTCTTTTCTTCCTTTTGATGTGAACAAATCTTCAGAATATTTTCGTAACTTTTCTAAAAACCTTCTAACAAAAAGTGAAGGCCTTTTGGGAATAGCATGACCCACTAATAAAAGAGAAATCAGCTCATCAACCCTCAAATGAAGAAAACTTTAAATAGCTCGATAAATGAGCTCAAATGTCTTAGAATGAGAAAGCAAAGATCCAATGTTCTGAGGCTGGACTGCCATCTTTGCACCCAAATACCAAGATGCTGGCTGCCGCAACCCACAATCCAAAATTATATACATTGAAAGTTTGGCTAGAACCCTCTTTTTAAATTATTTAACAAATACTATTTGTACTTTAGAATACAGCAACACTCAAATACTAAATGAAATAGGAATTAACCATTTCTAACTACGTATTATTTTAGCCAGTACTTTTTGAGAAAAGATTGGATCAAGTCAGTAAGCCATAGGCTTCATGCAATCTTACAAAATTTTTTATTTATAAGGACTTTTTAAATTGCTATATTCAATAGAAATATGCTTAGATGATTTGTCAAGTAAATTGAGCAATAAAAAAGGTTAGTTCACAAACTGAATTTGTATCTTCATATAAACAGTATAAAACATTTGTGAAAATGCAAATAGGTTAACAGAATAACATCTGAAAAATGGAGCAGACCTCACATAAATCATTTGCTTAAAGTCACAAACACATCACTATTAAAGTTCTACAAATCTGTCTTAACTATGGCAGTGCCCTTCTGCAATGCGTCCTTCCTTCACTATTGTAAGCCCTCCATTAAACCTCTGGGTGGAGTTTTCACTTAGGACTGGCTTCCTAGGTTCCTTTTCTTTTCTTCAGAGGGTCCCAGAGAGTCAGATTGTACATTGCTAAACCTTCTCTTTTGTTCCCCTTTCTGAAATTAAGCATATAGACCCATGCATAATGTCAGGATTTAACTGCCAGGAGGACAGAGATGGGTGCAAAACAAAATTAACTGAGATGCAGGTTATAAAAGTTCTAAAAATTAGTAAGCCATTTAATGTCCCAAAACTCAACCATACTTTACATAAGCAGAATACTAAATAGATGATTCTCTATTTAGCAGGGATAAGTCATGTTAAGTCTTTATGTCATATCATTTATTATAAAGATTTCATGATTAAAGGATTTCAGAAGAATTTATTTTTATTTTATCAATGGTGAGGTGGACAGAACATTCAACATGGAATTAAAAGACTTGATCTAAATCTGGTTTTACTACCTTGATGAGTGATCCTGGGTCGTCATATACTAACTTCACCCAACCTGTTTATCTGTAAAATGAGGGTGATGGTTTCAAGCAGTAAGTTTTATACCTAGTAATACTTTTCGATCAAGGCCCTAAACGTAGCTTAAAGGACTATGGAGTGTCGGGATGATGGTAGTGGGGTACTGAAGTGATAGGGCTTTGGGGCTCACCACTCTGTTTATAGAAGAACTGCATTTGTGCAAAAGGATTCCAAACAAACCCTACTATTTGAAAATCCTTTTCCACTCTAAAATTTCATGATACTAGGATTCTAAATCAACCTTTCTAGTAAGCAGCACTTTGTTAACCTATAAGTACTTACTATATGTTCTTAAAAACTTACCTAATTGCATTTTTTAAATAACTTAAAATTATTTGTTTTCAAATGTTTCCTTAGATTGAGATCACTCTCATTTCAGAATCTCAATCATTAAAAGTTCCCAACATAACGTGAGTGCTCACTAGCTCACTTCTGGTCTTCAGTGACCTGTAAAGTGAGTCCAAGAAGGAAATGTGACAAAACAGTCCTCTTGCTTCCAACTTTGATGGGATATCACAATCCCTGAAAGTATGCTACCCTAGATAAAGTAAATGAATTAGCCACCTTTTAAAAACCCTGAACTTGTCTGTATCAATCATTTTCCCCAATGTACATATTACATTTCAAGGTCACCAAATCTACTAAACATAAAAATCTTTTCTGAACAGGAAACATCAAATAACAAACAACAGGAAACTCAGTTAATATTACAGAACTTTTGCCCAAAAGTCTTACAATAGAATCTTTTTTGTAACTTAAACTGGACTTTGTCACTATATTTGATCTTTTTGTCTAAAGTGATGCCAATAGTACAGAGTTTCTGAGTCTTTGGTGGGGGATAGGGGGAACCAAGAAAATGTATAAGATATTGTGTATTTTTAATAATTTGTTAAGACTGCATAGTAGTACTCCAAGTAGCACTCCCAGGATCTTTACAATATTTTAGCACAGCTATGTAGAAAACTTCGAGGATGGGAAAATAAACGTCAGTTTGATTTAGCAGTATGCAAGCTGATTTGTAACAATCAGATCCTCAAATACTTATCTGATCTTTAAATAAACATAAGTAAGTAAATAGCTATACTTTATGGAACTCACAATCTAACGGTTTACTGAATGGATAGGTGTTAATCTTTCTTTGGCGTGTCAGATTGCTTAACAAAAACCAAAACAAACCATCCTAAATCCTTCATCCTTGGGGAAGGGGGAAAAGGAAGGAGTTACATTCTTTTAATGTATTTTTTCACAACCACCCTACAACCCATGAGGTTCCTTTTTTTTTTTTTAAGGTAAATATTCCTTTTTACAGATTTGCAAATTGAGGTAAAAAGTTAGGTAACTTGCCCAAAGTTACACAGCTAACAATCAGTGACACTAGGGTACAAACAGGTAGTCTGGCTCAAGCTTTAGCTCCCAACCACTACGATTATAAAGCTTCTTAGTCTACTTTCCTATTTAATATAAAATCACAGTTGAAATAAAATAGCTATTTAAAAAGTGAATTAGGATCACCTTCACAACAATATTAAACAACTGCTGAAATTGTAAAAAGTGTTTGTTAAATAGCACAAAATGTAATGTGTAAATATGAGAACAGTAAGTACAAATTTGACAAATTCAATACAAATTCTAATAAAAGTCTTATATATTCATACTTAAACAATAACACTAAATTTTGAAAGGCTAGGAATAGTATAATTAGAAATTTCTTCCATAATAACCTTAAGCCTTGGTTTTATGACCTGTCTGAATTCAGGGGAATTTGTCTCTTTATGATCCCCTTCCTACCCTCTTTGGAACTACTTTTTTATTTCTGCCCAATTCCAAAATTCCAAATTTATTGATCAGTAGCATCTTTTCTTCTAGCACTCCAAAGTTTTCAGAATTTTAACTCCAGTCACGTATGTTGTAAGCCAATTAACAGTTTTGTTTTTGTTTTAAATGGAGGAATAAAACATTAGACAGAAAAAGTGATTCTGAACAAAGAAATAGTAAGGAACAGAGATACAATAATGAGTGTAACAATTTGTGATTAGTGTATTAACAATTTACAACATGCTATCAATTTATGATGATATATCAAGGTTTCTAGGCACATGAGCTGATGAGGCAACGGACATCCTGACTCTACGATGTGCCACATATGTAATCCTCTGGGTAAAGAGCAAGAACAACAGGGGAGGAATCGCAGGGATGAAATGCACAGATGACATGCATATGGAATGAAGGAGGGATGATATGTAGGTTATGAGGATGACACACTCTGCAAGGTTTCTGGGCGCGACCAGCTCGTTACAGTATCAGCGCGGATGTGTTTATTTACACTGTGTCGCCCAAAAGAAAGCCGGAGAGCTGCAATTGGACGATTAACCTAATAACACTGAGGAGAAAAGATGGTAAACGCAACTGAACATCTGGCTGGGCAGGCAGATCGCCGCCCGGGCCCCGGGGACAGCTGACCAAACACACATCACTCCCCCTTCCACCGTCCTTCTGTTTGCGCACAAAGAACTGGCGGCTTTAGGTCAGCCTCCTCCTTCTACCCTAATTACCGTGGCCTTAATTTCGAGAGCGCTAAGGCGAGCGGACGGGGTCGGGAAGGGAGGCGGGGAGACCGGGGAGGGTCGCTGTCGGAGCCGGGAGGAGGCTGACCGCCCAGCGCAGGCCGGGGCCGGCGCGGCCACAGGAACCCCGGGCCGCCGATCCCAGAGCGGCGCCTCCTCCTTTCTGCCGCTGTCCCAGCGCCTCGGCCACAGGCTCCGCCGCCGCCACCACTACCCTCCCTCAGGCCCCTCAGGCCCCTCACGACGACGCAGCCGGCAGCCGGCGGCCTCGCGGCGGAAGCCCCCCCCACCTCGCCGTCGGTTTCGCGCGCCTTTTCAGGGGGCTTTCCCCGCTCCCTCCACTTCCGAGCGCCCCGAAGCCCCTACCCCCGGACTCGACTTGGCTACCTGAATCCGCTTCTTGTGTCGCCTGCGTTCCGCCATGTTGGCCGCTCCGCCCGGTTCTCTCTGACGTGGAGCGAGGAGAGGGCGCTGGAAACCTCGCGAGAGCGTCCCGCAGGTCCCGTTATGTAACCCGCCGGCCGGCGCCCTGCGAGGGTGGAAAGGCGGGCGCGAGGCCGGACCCCGGGCAGGCCCGGCGGGACTCGGCGGCGCCCTCTCTCCCCGCCCCTCCGCTCCCTTTGTTGCGGGAACGGGAAATCGCTGGGACCGGCAGGAAGTTGAGAGGTGAACCAGGGAACAGGAGGGTTGGAAAGAGTCTTGGCTGTCAAACGTGACTGAGCATCTGCATCACCTGGGAAGCTACTCAAATACAGATTCCCGGGCGCCACCCCCTCAGAGTCACTACCCTGGGAGTGGAGCCTGTCACAGAGCGACTCGCTGAGAGCTCCGGGAGGCTAGACGTCTCTGACTGTGGCACTTCCTATCTTCCCAATGAGCCCTGCCCCACACATGACCCACCTGCAAATTCTATAAACCGCATTTTAAAGATGGGAAAACCCAGGGAACTGCAGCGATGGGAACTGATTTATCCAATGCTCCACAGCTGGTAGATGGCCAAGCCCAGATTTAAGTCAATTATCTTTTTCCACACAATATACAGGGTGGTAGGGCTCGTCTAAAACAAGCTTTGGATTCTCCATTCCATGCTCCAAGTTACTTCTTAAAACTCACCTTTCGAAACCAGGAGTCGTAACTCGAGGGAAAGTACAACCAACTAGTGAGACAAATAGAGAGTCTAAGAAATTGGGAATGAAGAAGACTGCAGCATACTTCACGTATGGTGAATTACTGTTAAAACTATTGTTATTTTAGAGCCACCTAGACCAAAGAGAATGGGCTTAAATTGCTAGTAAGTGTTTAGATAGAAATTCCATGGAGATTTTAAAGCATTTTCAATTGTAGAAAACTGGGGAAATACAGAAAAGTAAGATGAAGAAAATAAAAGCTCCTAATTCTACTGCCCAGACCTGTTATTATGTTAGTTTATTTTCCTCTAGTATTTATTCCTACTTTGTGTGTATTTGTATTTACATATTTTCCCCTTCCCTCCAGTTTGAGATCATACTGTATGTGTAATTGGTAACCTTTTTTTCACTTAATGTTATGTTACAAGCATTTATTATATTATAAAAAAATTATTCATGTTTCTCATATTATATATGATCCTAATAAAAATTGAATGTGTAATTAAGGCAAATCATGGTATCTTGATGCCTAATCTTTTATAAAGTAAGATAGCTAAAGTTCTTGATTGGACTATGCAATTTTGTACTCAGGGAACAGGATTAGCAAACTGTTTAGCTCCTTTCACCTCTATTACCTACAATTAGAGTGTGTGGGGTCAAGGAGGGGGTGAGACAAAAGTTATGATTCTTACCAATTAACTAAAAATATACCATAGAATATGAAATCTATTTCCTTCAGTCCCTCTCCCCATCCAAAATGATGGATCTGCTTTGTACTGTTGTATTTGGAGAACACTGGATTCTTTTCATAGGAGAGCTGGTCTATAAATGAAAATATTGCATTCAAATAGATACTGAGTGCCTACTAGATGCAAAATGTTAGGTGAGGACTAGGATGGGGATCAAAAATCCTTTGTCGACACCGACTCCCTCTGAAACTACTGGCTTACCACCTTTGTCTTCAGAAGAGCCTTAATTTTCTATCCCCATGTCGTCACTGACATTCACTTCTTAGATTACAACAATTTGGTTTCTACCTCCACCATCTATTAATAATTTATGTCAAATCCAGTGACTCCTTTTTGGCTAGCATTTTATTAAGCATTTGACAATACTGACAACTCACTTCTTGACTTATTCTTTTTCCTTGGTATTTATGATGTTAGGTTCTTCCTTCTAATTTCTCTTTGACTCCTCTCTCTTTACCCAGCTCTTAAATATTCCTGGCTCCCATACATCCATGCTCACTTCTTCCTTCTCTTTATACATTCTGGGGATTCTCATTGATGCTTACAGCTTAATTCCAAAATACTGAATAAGTGTTTACTTCCAGCTGTCTTCTGGATACCTCTCGAATTTCCAACTAGAAATCACCACTTCCCCCACAAAACCTGTCCCATTTACTGCATTTTTAAACTCTGATAGTCGCATCATTGTTCCCTCAGTTACTCATGATTAGAAACCTTAGAGGAATTGCAACCATGCCTCTCTGCCAATCAGCCACCAATCCTATTGATTCTACACTGAGATGTTTGGAATTCTTTCCTTCCTCATCATTCCTACTGATGTTGTTTTGATCAGGTCTTTATCATTACCAACTGAACTATTGTTGCAAAAGCCAACTATCATTCTTCACAACTCTACCCGCTCTACCCTCAAGACCACCTTTCATTCTCTTATTTAACTAACCACCGCCCTCACCTACCAATACTCCCCAATTGTGTACAGCAGCATTAAGGATGGCTGATGTTCTCATCCAAGTGTAAAATTTCTGGATCCTCCTTCCACTTAATATTTATATAAAAATAGCTCGAACACTCTACCCAGGACCTCATTTATATCTTTGATGGAAGTAGTGGGGAGTTTCGCCTAGCCACTTCTTGCTCTGATTTCTCTTTGAATTTGCAATCTCACTCCTAACATTTGACTTTTATTTCTTTCCCAAATGAGGAGCATTGCCCCTCTTCCTTTCTTTTGCCAAAGCAAAAGTTCTCTTTACCTCTGGGCTGTGTCACTTCTTTTCTCTAGGGCTGCCTCTGAAACTCAGAATTGCTGCATAGAGTAGAGAAATTGAAGTCTTCACTCTTTACTGGATTCCTTTGGGCACATATATTTAAAAACTCTTTACCATGCTCTGCTAAACAAAGGATCCTCTGTCTGGAGGACTAATGAATAGATGAGGACTTTAAAAATTCAGTTTCTGGGGCATACCAGCCCAGTAAGTGGAAGAGAAATGTATTTCCATTGATCAGACTTATATAAAATGGAAACTGATATATTCAGGGTTTTTTTGTTTTAAATAAAACTTTCTCTGGGTCCTTTATGTGTTACAAATATGTTACTAAATTGAAAAGAAAAAAGTTATAGGGAAGTATTACAAATAATGACCAAGCCTTTTCTGGGCATGGTTTTTATAAAAGCATTTAAAAATATGTGAGTTAATAAAGTCAGTGACTTAATACTATTATCACAAGGAAAAATTAATTTAATATAAATATAATTAATATAAAATAAAATACAGTAAGCCTAATTTTATTTGAAAATTGATTTAATATTTGTGAGTTGATTCTTTAGACTTCCATTCAAGAAATAACATAAAGAAGACAGTGAGTATATATTATTGAAAAGCAAGCATAGATATTTTGTTTTGAAAAAGTACAATACATAAATTTTAGACTAAGAACATTTAAAAAGTCACTGTCCTTTTAACTGAAATGGTAATTGTTTTGTCATTTCAAACAGACATGTTTATCGTGTCATTCTCGTTCACGTATAGGATAGTCATGATTTCCTTATCTTTGATCTATTAGTTAGGATTCAGTGCAAAAAGAAAAAGAAACTAATCTAAGTATTTTAATAAGAAGGGGACCTAATGAGGAGAATTACACATTTCCAATATTGTTTGTTGAAAGGTTGCAGGAGCAGGCTTAAGTCTGGACCTGTCTGAATGACTGCCAGAACCCTGTAAAACCCATCAGTCAGGGAGATTGCTACCTTTTGGGAGTCACGAGTCCACAATAGCAACACTAAGTTCAAGAAACTACTAGGATGGCTGTGATCCAACTGTCAGGAAGCCAGGATCGTAAGTGGTTGCCAGCACTGTCATAATACAACTGCCTCTTAACTCCCATGATCAAGAGTGGATACAGTGAGGCTGTAGAAAACCCCTGTGTCTCCATGACTTTGCTTGCCTGCAGACTGACAGCCAGTGGCAACAGGAAGAAGGCCTCATCCTCACTTTTGTCTTCCTGATGTCCTATCAGTGCATTGAATTAAAACCACAACTCTAGTTGCAAGGGAGTCTGAGAAATGAAGACTTGAGCTTTCCATCCCCTGCTGTGTGCCAGTTGACCATAAACAACCATTATCTTTTTTCCTTAGAATCAGCTGGTTCAGGCCTACCTCTCCTGCTTCATTTTTAGCACTGTGAGACCACACTTCTCCCCCTCATCCCCATCCCTCCATATGCATGTTCAGACCCACATAGTTCCTGTTTTTTTCCTTCCCCTTCCCACTTGGTATACACTTCAAGGGTCAGGTAACATGTCACCTCCATGGTGAAACCTTCCCTAAATTCTTTCAGCAGACTCATCTGTTCCTTTTCCTGGGCTCCACCAACATTTTGTACAATCCTTGCTATAGTATATATAATTTACCTTGTAATTCACTGTTTTTATTTCTAGCAGACTGTGAACCCTTCAAGGGCAGGTATAGGTCTCATTCTACTGTTCTCAGTATCTCAGTGCCTGGCTCAGAGTGCGTGGGTGTTGATGGAGTGAAGAATGAATGATGACAATGACATCGTCCTTATCCTCTGGAGTCTTAGTAACTGAGAGAAATATACTTTTAGGCGGACAAGATAGTTAGGAAGTCTTCACTAGATCCCAAGGCCTCTATTATCTAGAGAGTCCTCTGTGGAATTTAGAGGAAACCAATTTAATAAAAGGCGTTCCTAATTTTGGGTGAGGAAGCACTTCCTTATTGTCTTACCTGAGAGGGGAGACATGAAGATCCACCTTCTAAACCTACCTCTAACCCAGCAATTTGAGAGCAAATACAGGGTTTGGCAAATTCTAAATCCCCCACATTAAAATCTTTTGGACTAGGAAAGGCAGCTAAACCTCATAGATGTACTAATATACCCAGAACTTGTTTTCTGTGCGAACCCAACATCTCTGAAAATGAGAAGAGAGGAGAGGGATGGCAAGGGTAAGGAACAAGGGCTCAACTGACACAGAATTCGTGGAACTGAAATCAGGCGGACCAAGAAAACCACGACTTCTAGACCTGGACCTCACATGGATATCGGGAGAAAACTCTTAATATTTTTCCTTTTTATATTGGTCTCAGATCATTTTCAGACTTGTTCTCCAATGCTAATGCAGTAATGCTGATTTCTTTGAAATGAAAAGAACAGTAGGCCAGTAGATATTATGGAGTGAATATTTTAAATTTAGGTAATTATCTAAATAATTTGGTGGAGGCTGTGGTAATTATAGGTCTACCATGAAATTAAAGCTATTAATTATTCCATTATTTTTGTTATATGTCTATATAAGAAACTACTAAAGTCTAACAATGTATATTCCTATGTGACATATAAGATATTCTGCTTCCAGTGGCTCCAATTATTGTTTGATTTTCCTCCATGTTGCTTCCAAGTTATGCAGGGTTTCTCCCCCATCCCTGTAAATGAACACAGTACATTTGAAGTGATGTATTTCAGAGTAAACAGCAAAAAAGTGATAGATTCCTTTCCTAAGCTCTACTTCCTAAGGAAAGGGATTTACGGGTCTTGATTTTTCATCTGCCAAATGGAAAACTCTGGTTTTCCATCTGCCTTCCACCCAGGGAGTCAGTGTATTTAGTGCTTGACTATCATAATAAAAGTTCCCAGCAAAGATCTATTCATATTGTTCCAGGACAGACCAGGATTACCTAAATACTCTCACATATAATTGCTATTCTGACCTTCAGCTTTTGGTAACAAAATAAATACTGAGAACTAGAATGTGCTTTTAAGACTTGCTTGAATAATCTTACACATGACCAATCGAAGGCAACCTGTCACTCTTAAATTCAAGAGTGAAGATATTTCTTTTAATATATATATATATATATATATATATATATATATATATATATATATTTACTGTCCATAACCAATGTTTAATAAGTGAATTTGCTCAGCCATAGTTTTAAAGTTTATTTTTAATTTTTTTCAATTATTAATTTTGAAATGTTTTTAGACTTATGAGAAAGTTGCAACAAAATAGTATGAAGAATTTCTATTTACTTTTCACCCAGCTTCTACAAATATTAACATGTTATGTAACCACCGTACCACTTTTCAAAACAGGAAATTAACTTAACAGAGTACTACTAAGTAATCTACAGACCTTATTCAAATTTTGTCACGTCCTTCTAATGTACTTTTTCTGTTCAGGATCCAGTCCAAGATCATGCGTTGTATTTCGTTTTCATGGTCCATTAGTCTTTAATCTGGGTCCAGTCCTCAGTTATTGTTTGTTTTTCTTTGACTCTTTGAAGAGAACTAGTGAGTTTTTTTTTGTAGAATGTTGCTCAATTTGGTTTGTCTGATATTTCCTTATGATTGCATTCAGGTTACACATTTTTTGGCAAGAATACCACAGAAGTAACATAGTGCCCTTTTCAGAGCATCCTATCAGGAGGAATGTAACCGATGGGTCTCATCATAGGTGACGCTTACTTTGATCACTTAGTTAAGGTGGCACCTGCCAAGCTTTGCGACTGTAAAGTTACTGTTCTTCCCTTTGAAATTAATAGGTATCTAATGAGGGGATCTTTTGAAAATATGTAAATATTCTGTTTTTTCATCGTGCTTTTGCACACCAATTTTAGCGTACATTAATTATTTCTGCCTGAAATAATTATTACTGTCATGTTTGCCAAATAGCGATTATCTATTTTCATCCTTCCTTCTACATTTATTAATAGGGACAGTACTGTAGGGGAGGGTTTATTTTTTTACGAATTTAATTATTTACTTGTTAAATTATCAATTTGGCTTGACCCTTGAGAGACCATCACTTAGGAATGGTTTGTGAATGAAAGTTAACAGGGTGACCTTCGGGCACTGTGCTCTCTCCATCCCACCCCACAAGAACGACTCCCTTTTATCACATCTGTGCAGCTCAATTTTTTTTGAGGGAGGGTAGTCTGGAAAAGAGCTCATGTGGTTTTGCAGAGATGACCTAGGCAACATCTCTCACAATGAATCTGTTTTCATCCACAAATCTACACCAGGGCTTTACTTCTTTCCCAGAAAAAGACTTTAAACTCTAAAGGCATACACAACATGTGTGATGGAGTGGTGTGGTCCTCAATAGGGCCAGAGTTTGGGAAGGAACAACATGGGGCATGAGAGCAATGGGAGCTTCTTCTAGGAGAAGAAGGAGCCTAGACCAGCAAGCCAGACCCAGAAATAAAGCACAGACTTCAGAGGGGTGGTGATTTCAGATCAATGCTGTAGAACTCACCTCCACACAGACCTCTGGCAGAAGGTATGACCCTTGGGAAAAGTTGCATAGTGCATTATTTAAAAGAACTGTGAGACTAAATGCTCTAACACTTTGGGTCTAAGCAACCTTGGGTGCTGTGGGACCCTGTACTACTGGACCTGAGTGTAACGCAGAAGGAGTTACACACATAGTCACTCAGAGTCAGAGACATTGCCAGCCAAATCCCAGGACAAGGGAAGCTGCATGCCCGTTAGCTCAGGGACTCTCTGTCTCTTGAGGGAAAGGACCAGGAGCTGAGGTGGTGCTGGATGTCTGTCCTGGGGCTGGCTTGTAACACTCAGGTCTTCCCCTTCCAGAGGTAGAGGATGAACAGGTAATGCCAGCAGGCATTCTTCCTGCTTCCTATGGGGGAAGTCTTACAAATTACAACCATACTAATATTTTTCACCTGTCTGGCTAACAAAAATCAAAGTTTTGATAAAACTGTGTTGGTGGGAGCTGGGGCTACAAACACTCTTTGCCGGCAACAGTGTTTTTGTTACATGAAAAAAAAAAACAACCTCCCAAACGTAGTACGTTTACATTTGCCTAAACAAGAGTAAAAAAGAAAAATAGATGTACATTTCGCTTATTACAGGAGGGCAATTAGTGTCTGAAAGACAAGGTTGGAACAGAAGGTTATCACTATATACCCTCTTGAGCCGTGTGACTATATGCACTAATTTTTTTTTTTTTTAGCAATAACATTTCAATCTTAAAAAGCAACAGAAGTAGGAGGAGCAGCAGCAGCAACTATGGCTGAAGACAGAGGACTGTTTTACCAGCCAAGCTAAGCAGCAGTGGCTCCCCGCCCACCCCCCCACTGCAGGGGCAGGAGGGCCCGTAGTTAAGCACACAGCCCATTTGTCCCACAGGAATGGTAGCAGAGTCAGCAAGGCCTGGCCGAGACCATACCTATCAATGACAAAACTTCCAGCCAGGCCCAGCACATTTGCTACAAGCACAGGGGCAACATGTCCCAAACTAGAGGAAATGAGTGAGAACTGGCTGCATTTCACCCATCTTGGGAGTGAACAAACCTGTTCTGATTGATCATTTGGAAAAAGCAGGCACTCTGGAAGTGGTGAATTGCAAAGCCTCGGTACACTTGAGTGGACAAACTTCCAGGAGCAGGGTTTTCCAAGCCTGGTTCCCTCGGGCTGCCTCTACCACGTTTAACCCACCCTCTGCTTAGACAGGCTGAAGATGCACGCGCAGGAAGGAGACCTCAGCATAACCCACATCATGTTGGAAGCATCTCATTTCTTAAATGCTCTCAAGGAATTGGCATAGGGTTTTAAAATGGGTCTGGGCTTGCTGGGAAGGACTGGGTAGGTGGTGATAGTTCAGAATCCCTTTCTACCCAGACACGTGAGTCACTAATCATTTTCTTGCCTCAACCTGTTTCGCCATTAGGATTACTTTTGCTTCAGTTGTTAAGTTCTTCAGAGTGCCAAGTGGGCTGTGCTCAGGTGTTCTCGAGCCCAAGGCCAAAGTGTCCTTGGTGATCTCTAGTCTCCCCCAGAGCTGTGGCCTTGAGGAAGCTCTGGCTCAGTGAGAGCACAAGCAAGGAGGGGATTGTTCCTGTATTTGCACGGCCTGCCTTACCCCATCTACTGCCTCTGGAGCAACAGGGTTTTGCGCTAATTCTCATGGTTACATTACTCTCTTGTTTGTTATACCTATCCGTGCTAAATAAGGGACAAATTGCTGTCATGGGCATAGCATGGAACAACAGAGACACACTAACTGGTTACCCAAAGAAGAGAAGAAGGAGAGCGTTAAAATCATTTTAAAAATCTTTTTCTAATTTAGAAAGTGTAAAAGATAATTTTTCTGAGATAAGGTCAGCTGTGTTAAATCTAGTACAAGTATTTCAATTTAATGGGGACAATTGTTCATTGTTCACAGAGAAAAACAAAGTACTGGAAATAATGAAAAACTTTGAAGCACACTTCCTGTTATCTTGTTCTATAACTTTGATATTATAATGTTATCAGAAACATTGTGTACACTGTGAAAACATTGTGCAATCTTTTAATTTCAAAAAATCAAAACTGTTGTAGGTTTTGCTGTCTTTGGTTCCTATAAATTATTCACTGGACGTGCCCGTGACCTTCCTCAGACTCTCCATGATACGAAATGGGCAGGAAGAGCCAGCAAGCTTTTGAGAACAAAGGTACAGCAATTGCTGTATCACCTGCAGCATCACAAGACAGAAAATACCAGGTTTGGACTTTCCATTATCCATCAATTTACTGAACACCTACCCTGTGGGGACCCCGTGAGATACTATGAACCAAAGATAAAAACAATGATGTGAAAGATGTAAATGATGAACTCATTATTTATTTTCCCTTTAGGTTCCATATATCTCAGTGGAATTAGTGTTTGCTTTTGGCCTCTGAAAATTCTCATTTATTTATCTCAAATGTTTATAGAGGGCTAAGATAGGATTCAGAAACAACTGGGCCCAGTAAACTACTTTCCTCATTCTTTAAGTGTTCTTAACAACAAAATGGAACAAGAAAACTTCCTTTCATCCCTCCACACACAGATTTAATTATATTATAACCAAGGTAACAATCTGATTAATAAAGTTCCTTCCAGTTCAAATAGCCTCAGTGGCGTCATTTGAGCCACAACACTGGCTTGAAATGAGACAACTGTATTTTTCAGTTACATGATTCAATAAATTCCATTGATGATTTAAGCTGGTTTGAGTTGGGTTTTCTAAGTGTGTGTGTGTGTGTGTGTGTGTGTGTGTGTGTGTGTGTGTGTGTGTGTGTCTGAGAGAGAGCGAGAGAGCGAGAGAGCGAGAGAGCGAGAGAGCGAGAGAGCGAGAGAGCGAGAGAGCGAGAGAGCGAGAGAGCGAGAGAGCGAGAGAGCGAGAGAGCGAGAGCGAGAGCGAGAGCGAGAGCGAGAGCGAGAGCGAGAGCGAGAGCGAGAGAGAGAGAGAGAGAGAGAGAGAGAGAGAGAGAATCCTGGTAGGACACGAACGGCACACTTAAACAGAATTTAATGAAGCGCCATTTACATATGTGTGGGTGGGATTAAGGGCAACCAATAAGAAATAGCAATAGCAGGGAACTGTCTCCTCCCTAGGCCTGATAGGGGAGGGGCTGGTTTCCCAGAGTCGGGAGCTTGGGGAGAACCATAGCTGAAACTGCTAGAGAGGATTGCCTGACCAGAGCTGTGGTCTTCATGAGGAAAGCCACCTTGCAATGAAGCAACCCAAGGAATAAATACTCACGCTTCTTTTCTCCCACTCCTTCTCCCTCTCCTGTTGGTGTTTCCCACTGGCCAAACCCAAGTGGGAGCCAGAGGAAATGTAGGCCATTTGATGCAGTCTTTTGAACCCAGCCACTTGGGGCACTGAGCATGGTGGAGAGGGGTAGAGAGAGAATCTGGAAAGGCCATGGAAAACATTCATTATCCTTTGATTCTAATATATTTTGTACAATGCATTTTGGGACTCTAGAGAACAGTTAATAATCAAAAAATGACTATTATACGATCATTACAACATACGATTCAATCCCATTTGTTAAGTATTCATTATTGTGGGTGCTTTGAAATAGTGCAAGGAATTTAGAAGTCATAGTTGCTGCTCTCAAGGGGCTAATAACCAAAAGGGTGAGATGAATTAAATGAAAACCAAAATTATCAGGCTACAAAAATATAAAAATGCAGGCGTTAGGCATGAGCCAATCAGTGTATCCAACACACCTGGCCACAGGGATTGGACACAGAGCCAAAGGAACCAATGAGACTGAGTGACTCCCAGGACTTGGACTCTATTAGAAAGAATAGAATTAGACATATGCTCTTCCTTTCTACCCATGATTTGAGAATATTAGGTCTGGACAGCTACAGGCCTTTCAGTACCGGGAGAGGAGGCCCTGGAGCTGCTTAGGAGCCACTTTTATAGACCCTAAAGATCAAGTCAAAGGAAGGCAGCACAAGGAGAGAGTGGGTCCTTGGTGACATTGGTTGAGCCACTAGATAAGCCTGGCCTGAAGCCAGATGTCTAGACTTTTTAGTTACAGTATCCAAAGAGTCCCCTTTGTGTTTTAAGCCTGTTTGAATTGGGTTTTCTGTCATTGGTATCATAGAGCATCCTAACTGACACAGGATCCTAAAACAAGATCACTGAAACAAAGTGCTATTTTTCAATAAAAGATTTTAATGTTCACGATAAGTGTTGGAATCTTCGCAAGAATTCTTGTATTGTATTGTTATTCTTTATCTTGAATTTTAAAACAAAGCCATGATTTACAAATTAACAAATATTTAAGGGATGGTAATCATAAAAAGTCACCCAATCGTACCATTCTCTTTGGAAAGTTCTCTGTAAGGGAAGTAGTGCTTAGAATCTGTTCTCTGGATGTTATTTGCCTAAAGAGTTGATGAGTGTAGACAAAGGCTGGTGAATAATGATATTTTTATGCCTCTGGCATGGGAATAGTCATCAGGCGTGGAATAAAGGCTTTTTTTTCACATGCTTCCAGGATTAAAAATGTTGCCTTTTATAGATTTGTCCTTTGGAGCTGCTGATATCTCTTTCAAGTACAACCTGTACAATTAGAGGTCAGCTGGTTCTTTCTGATTCATATGCTGTGAATCTTTATTTACTTGCACAGTTAAGTGAGTGGTTTGAGTGGCAAACCATTGATGTCAATATAAAGCACATTATATTAACATAAAGCAATTATGATGTTAATATAATTTAGGAAAAGCTGAGTGTTAAAGGATTCCAAACCAACTCTTAGACTACAAAAGCAACTCCGATCTCATAAAACAATAAACCACCTGATCATCACCTAATTAAACAAACAAACAAACAAAACCCCAAACAAACAGAAAAGGGTAAGCTAACATGGACAAAATTTCTTTCTGCTGTTGTGAATAAAGTTAGTGCTATTTGTTCAGTGTCTAGGGACCTAAATGTGTGTCTGAAAAGAAAATGTTTTTATAGTAGAAGTCTGCAATTGAAGTCTTGGAAATATGAGGAACTGTTTTTAACTGCTATCTATTAAATTGCGCCAATGCTTTTGTGAACATTTACAGGTGAAAGAAAACTGCAGCAAAGTTACCAAGGCAAGCACGGCAGGGCATTTAGCGTCACTCTAGCAAACACTGTGCCTGCTTCACAGAACTGGTTGGATTAGTCATACAAATGCAAACACCAGGTTGACAGGTTAGCAAATTATCTGCCTGGCCAGCACTGAGATTCCTAGTTTTCACAGGACACTTCGCAGTGTTCACGAAGCAGTTGAATGGTATTTCTAGTCCATGATTCAAGGCTTCTGAGATATCACATACACCTAAACTGCCTTATAGATACTGCACAATGCGTCCAGTGAAATTCATTAACTAGCATACAACACTATGAATAAAGATGTAGAAATGCTTAAAACAGAGTTTAAGGATGGCATAAGTCAGAGAGAAGAAGCAGGATGGATTGAAGGCACAGAAGAAAGGCTGTTCAGTGTCACGCGATAGGTCATAGATTGTGCATACCTGCGTGTGTGTCTGAAAAGCCCTGTGCCCCCAAGGAAAGGGGAGATTATCATCCTGTCTCCCAGGAGTCATTTGCATAATTTGTGAGGACCTCGGGGCAGTGGGTGGGAGTCTGGTTGGGATGACCACTCTAGGAGAACTGAACAATTTAGAAGAAAGAATGGATGTCTTACCATTACAGGCAGTGCTTAGGAAGTGAGGTAGTATGAATTTAGAATGGCTGGGTTGGTGGCCTAAGGAATTTAGAGTCAAGGAATAGAACAAAGGATGAAGACACATCCACTATCAAACTGGTCACTAGCACATCCCTCCGCAGAGTGAGATGGGTGAGACTACTGAAAACTGAGATTCTCACAGTGGGTAAAACACTTTGGGGTGAGTTTGCTTGTCTTGGAAAGGCAGTGTGAGAACTCAGAGCCCTAATCTAGGAGACCTGTGAGATGATGTCAGCAAAGGAAATGGCTGGAAAAGGGTAGGGGCCATGAGCAAAAGATAGACAATCATCTGCCAGGTGCCCCCCTGGGGACGTTCATCTTCCCTGGCAGTATGACTAGAAAAAGTAAATCTAAAGCACAGTTTGTGCTGTCCCATATCCTCCACCTGGAATACAATTAAAAAAACAAAAAACAAACAAACAAAAAAAACTTCCCTCTTTCCTATGAGCCAAGGTAGAGGATCCAGTCAAGAATGGACTACATGGGGGAGGGGTGAGTCAGTGTTGCTCTTCCCTTTGGTGGTTGGAATTAGCTTAAAAGATGGGTGCCTAGCATGGTGGGTAACATAATTTCCCTAGCTCTGTTCATTATGTACCTGATAATGTTAAGAAATGAGGTAACATCTCCTCCTTACACCTCCAGACTCTACCTCCACCCCTGGACAAAGAGCAGGCTTGCCTACTGCTTGCTATAAAATTAGTGGGTTCCTCAAGCTCAGGGTTCCTCAGCTGTGAAGCAACCACTGCATGTGCAGGCATCCTCTAGACCCATCTGTATGGCCCCGTGGCACTTGAGAACAAGGGGGACCAACACAAATATGCTGAAGTTCATGCTGCTTATTATGTCATGAGTAATAAAGTCCTTTATCTCTGATGCAAAAGTCTTGAGGATTCTGCCAGCCTCCATAAAACAAGTGACTAGTTTATTTATTAGGTTGTAGGTAAAGTAAAATCAAATTCCTGATCCAACATATATCATTTTAGCTGTACATATTTCAGTATGCATTCCTAAGAGACAAGAATTCTTAGAAAACAACAAAAAACTTAGTAAGATAAATAGAGGTCTGTTGTACAAGTTGCTGCCTATAGTTAACGGTATTGTATTGTGCACTTAAAAATTTGTTAAGAGGAAAGATTTCACATTAAAGTTCTTATGACAATAAAAAAAACTTCAAAATCCTATCATCACATCTTAAAAAGGACAATGCTTCTTTAATAGCATTGAATATTTCCAATTGTGTTCAAATTTCCCCAAATGTTCCTTTTTTTTTTTTTTTTTTTTTTTACAGTGTATTCAATAGGCATCCAAATATTTATATTGGGTGATTTGAATATTTTTTAAAAATTGTTTCGTGGTAAAAATATATATGCATATATGGATACATATCATAAAATTTGTGATTTTAACCATTTTTAAGTGTACAGTTCAGTGGTGGCATTAGTTACATTCACAATGTTGTGCAACTATCCTCACCAGCCTGTTTCCACAACTTTTACATCTGGGTGATTTGAATCTTTAGTATCTTTTAATCTGTTGGTTTTCCTTTTTCCTCTCTCTGTTTTTCTTTGCAATTTATTTGTTAAAAAAATCAGGTAATTTCTACTAGACAGTTTCCCACCGTTTGGAGTTTGCTATTTTCATAACTGTTCCATGGACTGCTATGAGGAGGCATATAATGTCTGGTTGTTTCTCTTTTTGTGATGTCAACAACCATTTATGATCACTGTTTACATCTTTTACTTTTTAGAGGTGCAAAATGGTGATGTTTGAATTCTATCATTGCTTTTTAGTAGCTCTGATACTTCCACAGAGGAAACAGTTGCATAGTGTTCCATCATACAGATGTTTATTCAATCTGTCTAAACAGACTGTTTTCTAAGTCAGAAGACCCTATTTAGCAAATACAGTTTTATTGTGATGGTTTTTCAAATGTAAGAGAGGTTTTTTTTGTTGTTGCTGATGTTAATTCTCACAAAGGGTACAGAGTATGCTCAAGATGAAAGTAGAATTTGTGAAAAAGTTAAAAATTACTTCTACATGATAACATGAGGAAAATTTTCACCCTCCAGAATCATTTCTGTTGCTAAAGTGGGTCTTTTGTTAAAAGGTGCTCTAGAGTCATTCACCTGGAAAGGAAGCTGTCTTAGTATGGACAAGCAGTTTCAGTCTCCCTTTCTTCCAAAGAAGAGTGCTGAGAGCTGGGGAGAGCTTCCTTTACATGTGTCCTCTGGTTCTTTTTTTACGCAGCTAAAATTAAGCACAGTGCTTTTTTTGCTGATAGTACATGCCAGGATGGCATAGCAGAACATTTCTTAGAGCAACATTGAGACACATCTGTTAAGTGAATTAGTTACCAACTCAATTGACCCATTTAGCAGGGATGAGAAATTAAAAAAACATTATATGGATTGAACCACGTGATCCCTTTGCCACTAAAAATATTCATTAAGTGTTTTTTTGTGTGTGTTTTTTTTTATCCCTCACCATAACATCTGTTAACTAACATTTGGTATCCCATGAAATTTCTGTATGCTGGGAATTATAGCAGCTGAAAGGACATGTGATGAAACTTCTTAAAATTTTTAAATTTGGAGGATCTCTCTCTCTCTCTCTCTCTCTCTCTCTCTCTCTCTCTCTCTCTCTCTCTCTCTGTCTCTCTCTCTCTCCCCCTCTCCCCAAAGAGAGTAAACTAGCAAGTAATATGCATATATGATCGTATAATATAATTTTATGTTTGAAAAATCTCTGCTGTTTTCATATTAAAAATAGAAAGAAAAGCTCAACTAAATGAGTATGGTTTGTGGGGGGAATGACTTCAAAAGCCACTCTGCAAATCAGAGAAAAATGCTCACTCTCTGCAACAGCCCACTCTTTTCCCAATCAAAAAGTGAATGTGAATAGCATGCTATACATGCTTAGCAATGCAATTTATTTGCTTGTTTTAGTTATCGATTGCTGTGGAACAAATTACTCCAAAACTTAGTGGTTGAAAACAACACATATTTATTATCTCACAGTTTCTATGGGTCAGGAATTCATGAGCAGCTTGGGGCGTTGAGATGTCTCTGTCTCAAGGTTGCCATCACACTGTGGGCTGTACAGTCAAGGTTTGACTCAGGGAGGAGCCACCTTCAAATTCCCTCATGTAGCTGTTGGCAGCTTTCAGAAGAGCCATGTCCAAGTTCAGTCACGTGGGCCTCTCTGCCAGGCTGGAATCAAGGGCAAGGCTTCCAAACAAAGTGAGAAAGAGCACCCCAGACTGAAACCACAGAACTGCCATCCATCACGTCTTTCATATTCTATTCATTATAAACGAATCTGTAAGTCTAGCCCACCCAAACGAGGAGATTACATCAGGGCATGAACACTAGGAGGCAGAGATAATTGGGACCATCTGAGAGACTGTTTACTACAGTTTCTTCATTTTATATGTAAATTTTAAACATAGAAGATACATTCCCATAGTTAGAAATTCAAAATGTATAAGAGGCTGTGTGGTAAGTCTCCTTCACACCCCCTACTACCCAGTGCGCTCCTTGAATAAACTCATATCCGTTTCTTGTGGATCTTTCCAGACGCTTTCTGTTAGATGTGAAGATGACAGAGTGGGACTCCACAGGGTACAAGCAGAAAGCCACTTTAATCTTCTCCCCTCCACTTTGCCAATTCAAACCTGCTTTGCAGAGATAACTCTCCTCCACCCCTTGGGTGAAATCTGAGGTGGGTATTACGACTTTTCATGTCCCTCTCAGATAATGAGGAGTCCTCCAGTTATTTTCAGTCATAACATAGTTTCATGTCAGAAAGAAAATGCTGAATAATAGTCAGACTCCGCATTTTAAGGTTAAAGTGTCTGCCCTTCCCTAGCTTGGGCCTCCTTCAGCCTGGAGGCTGCAATTTGAAAAAAGCTGGAGACCTTATCGTCAGCATCTCTATTTCTCTACTTTGTACTTCACTTTCTCTTGTGCCTCCTTCCTGTTCCACTGGGCTGCCTTTGTCTCTTTCTGGGTTGGGGGATGGGAAATGAGAGAAGAGAGATAAGGAGCTTTTTTTTCAGTATTCAGGCTCTTCTGGCTTCTTCAGAGATTTCCTCGTGGAAACATCCAACCGAAGCTTCTTTGGTGTTTGCAAATTCTCTCCTTCCTTTAGTTTTTGCTTCCAAGGATATGCCTCCAGCCACTTTATGCTGAGGTCTCTTCAGGAAGCCTCTCGGGCGTGGCCTCCTCCAAGACAGCTCCAGGAAGCCTGGCTTTCTCTCCCTCTCAGTCTCCATAGGTCCTGGGAAACCCTCACACACCCTTCAGAATATCCTAGACTCTTTGGAAAACTGACTAAGACTGTTTTTGCTCCTTGAGGGTTTTAATTTCTCACCCTATCTCGCTCAATTCCTTTAGGAATTATTATATCCTGGGAATAGGGACTGTCCAATGTATCACCCCAGGAATTAAAATCCAGAAGAGGGGATGCGTCTGCTGGCTGATCAAATGCTTGTTTTGTATGAGTAGGAAGTGAAAAACTTTTCTTGTAGAACATACTTTCCACCTGCTGAGATACCTTTGAAGACAAAATAAGCATAGTAATTAAATTTATGAATTTTTTCATTCATCCAGTGTATTCTGCTTATCTACAGGTGGCAGGGAGGCTGAGGTAATTTCGGGCATGGTCATCTATATAGGGACACATTTCTAGGATGTGGGGGGCTTTTTCTTCCTCTCAGACCCATACAGTGTTCACTGCTGTAAAACTAGATATCTAGGTCGTGGTAACTTTTCAATTCCCATACCTGGTTCTGCTGTGGTTCATCTGCACGCAGTGATTTCACTCAGCTCACTCCAGCTCTCCCTTTTCCAGGGGTCCCACAAGAGGTCCCACAGACACCGCACTCCACCTCACCAGTACCCAGCTAGCTGGTCCTTCTCCTGGCTAAGGCTGGAATTCTTTAGACAAGCTCAGCACACAGCTGGCCTTCAGTCGGCTTAGTGTTGAGACATAAACAGGGCTGTTCTGGGACTTGGTGCCCCACTACTAACTAACCATTGGGCTCCTACACAGACCTGACCTGAATGAGACCCAGGAAATGTCTATGTTGTCCACATTGTCAGAGCTCAAACCCAGCATCCTCCATTCTAATAATATTCGAGTTCTCAAATTCTAGTCATGTTTTCTTCCCTGACCCTTTTCTTTGTATGCCCAGTTCAGGTCCACCTTCTGAAGAAAAGGTTTCCTTCTTCTTAACAGGGCTCCCTGTTAGGGGATGTTGCCCTTGAATCCCATTTTGGAGATTGAGACTTGGTGATCTTATCCACAAAGATACCTTGTCTTATCTGATGAACTGCTGCCTGCTCACCTGCTAGGTCTACCACATGTTACTCAGAATTTTCCAATTCAGCTGCTTCAACTGGGCCCCTGGAAATTCCCAATCCCAAGGGCTCTACCACTGTTCTGCTTGGCTGACCACTTGGCATCAGCTGGACCTTTCCTTCTCAGCTTCTGTGGAGGCCCTGTCCTGTTATGCTGGCAGATGGGGCATGGCTCTAACAGGTCAGCTGGGCCTGTGGAGGCACTTATACGTAGCAGATGGGAGCACGACAAGTGACTACAGCCTTGTGAAAATGACATGGGGGGGGGGTAATGCTAACAGTAAGTGAGGAGATTAAGAATGATTTGGAGTTGGTCCCATTATAAGGTCAAACAAACAAACAAAAAAGCCAAAAGGAATAAATCAGAGCCAAAGAAAAAACTATGCAGTGTTATTGTAAGTATGCCAGGAGATATAGTATCCTCACTAAAGAAAAATAAGTCATTTAAAAGTGAATGCCATATTGTACCAATGTTAATTTCTTAGTTTTGACAAATGTGCCACGTTAGGTAAGATGTTAACATTAAGGAAACCTGGGTGAACTCTCTGTACCATCTTTGCAACTTTTCTGTATCTAAAATTATTCAGGGGAAAAAAAAGACACTGAAAAAAAGAATACCAATGGAAATATTAAATTACTTACATTAGACATAAAGAACTTTACCCTAAAAAATTTAGGCAGATAAAAATGGTTTTTGAATGACATTTTGAAATCTCAGCTCCTGACATAAACATGTATTGTAAAAAGGTGCATTCCTGGATGAATTCTGGGAAGAATTAGTTGACGCTTCCTGGTTTCACTTTTAGGAAACTCATTCTTTCAATAAATGATTTTTGACCTATTATGGGTCTTGTATATTCTAAGGATACATCAGTCAACAAAACAGATAAAGATCTCTGCTGTCATGGAGCTTGCATTCTATTGGTAGCAGGGGGAAATCAACAATAAACATGAATATAAAAATAAATAAATTATATTGTATGATCGAAGGTGATAGGTGCTATGAGAAAAAGAAAGCAGAAAAAACTGGTAGTAGTGGAATGCGTGGGAGCTGGGCCGTGTGCAATTTTAAACAGCGTGCTCAGAGCAAGCCGCATGGGGAAGGTAGAGTCGAGCAAAGGGGAAGGGGATGAGGGAGCACAGCATGAGGATATCCCCACGCAGAGGGAACGGCCCTAAGGAGGAGTATGCCTAGATGCCCAAGCTGCATCCACCAGTGAGTGGGCAGAAGCAGTAAGTGAGGGGGAGAGAAGAAGATGAGGTGAGGAAGGCAAGAGTGGTGGTGGGTGGGGAGGCGTGCACATAACGTAAGACTTTGGCTTTGAGCTAAATGAAATGAGGAGCTATTGCAGACTTTTGAGCAGAAAAGTGACATGATCTGTCTTATGTACAGTCATGCACCGCGTAATGGGATGTTTTGGTCAGCAACCCACCAATACAGCTACCAGTACAATGGTAGCCCCATTATAATGAGATTATAATGGAGCTGAAAAATTCCTATTGCCTGGTGACTGTCACCTAGTAGCTGTCATAATGTCGTAGCAACAATGCATCATTCACACATTTGTGGTGAAGCTGGTGTAAACAAACCTGCTGCTCTGCCAGTCCTATAAAATTAGCCCATGTAATGTGCGCAGTACATAATATTTGATAATGATAATAAATGACTATGCCACTGGTTTATCTATTTACTATACTATATTTTTTATCGTCATTTTACAGTGTACTTTTCCTACTTATAAAAAAAGCCAAAGTTTGCTGTAAAACAGTGTTCCAGGTTATACCGGCAGCAGCCTCATACATCTCGTGTTCACCAAGTCCCCTGATTGCACCATTTTCTCTTGTGCTTGATTTAATCTCCTGGTATTTTGTACAGTAACATGCTGTAGAGCATGCTGGGAGCAATAGGCCATATCATAAAGCCTAGGTGTGTAGTGGGCTGTACCACCTAGATTTGTGTCCGTGCACTCACTCTATCATGTTTGCACAACAACGAAATTGCCTGATGACGCATTTCTCAGAACGTATTCCTGTCTTTACGCTGCACATGACAGGATCATTCTTTACTGCTTTGTGAATCAGCTCTGGGTGGGCAAGGGCAGAGCAGCGAGAACAGCTAGAAGGTTAATGCAGGAATCCAATGAGAGATGATGGCGCCTCAGAATGAAGCAGTGGAGGAGGTGAGAAGTGGTGTGCTGGAGCTGGCCTGTCCCAGCTTGAAAGCCAATTGTTAAATTTTTAGGAAGTTTGCAAGCCAGTTGTTAAACATGCCATTATTAAAAGTTAAATTAGACAAACTTACAATTAAACGCATTGTACTGAAACTCGTGCGGAGCATTTGTCTTTCAGGATGGTGTTACGAGTCTTTGTAATGTTTTGTAACTTAGATATTTTGGTTGTTCACTAGGTTTTGAACGATTGTCTACAAGTAAATTGTGCTTGAGGATGGATAATACACTCGTTTTGATCATTAAAGTGTGTAAAGAAAGGCTAGCCATTCGTTTATTTAAGAAACATTTTTTGAGGTACCTAATTACCTCACTTTTCTAGGTACCGAAGTTTCAAAGATGAACAGTCTTATCACTAAACAGGGTAGTTTCGTTAGGAGTGTAAAACTCCTCCAGTGTCCCCAGCCAAAATACCAAACCCCGTCTGCTGCTTTCACATTCCCTCCCAGGGTGGCCTTTAGACATTGATTAATTTTTTTTATCCTAATTTAAAACTCAGATGACCAAAAAAATACATTATGTTGAAAGCTAAACTAATAAATACTCAAAACTCACCACTTCCTAATTGTCTTTACCTAATTATTTTGCTATTATCATTTATCATTATCTCCACTGCTGAGGTTATTTGTGTCTATTCTATCCATATGGTAAAAAATACTCTGAAATGGGGTGCTGCTGTGAATATCTTCCCAATTCTGTATCCAGTGACATTACATCAACAGCCATGGTGGGAATACTTACCCTACAGAAAAGGACAAATGCTACACATCTGGGCTCATTTTGTCTTTAAAGAGAGCTGGTTGTTAAACATTTACCAGCACACCACTGCTTTGTGCTTTCCTAACTCTACCTAGGAATGTATGTTACTACCCCATCCAATGTTTTCAGGTTCCCTTACTTTTATCATGTCCCCACCCACAGAGGGGAAAGAGGTTAGTAAATAGCTTAAATAGGTATTATGAATATCACAATAGGATAAAAGTATAACGTATTTCTCTTAAGCTTTATACCATCAATACCTATTGAGTTATGAGAAATCGCCATACCTGCGATTGGATCTTGAGTGCCGGCCCTAGCTTTAATCCCATAGTGCTTCGAAGATGCTCCTCTGTGAGTAATGGCAACGTTTCCCCATCAATTGCATGATCTTTAAATACCTTTTTAAATACAAAAGATGTTAACTTTCTCTACATATCTTTCTTTAGAAAATTCTTGTTTTCCATACATATTGGTTAGTTGTTTTGGAGGAAACATTAAGACTGCTTGAGGATGACACAAAATTTTATAAAATTTCTTATTTTCAGTTACTCCCCCTTCTGTGCTCCAGTAGCACATTGTTTGTGCTCTTTAATTAGCTTGGAAGTGCATTGCGATTCTCTTTTTATAGAACTCAATTCCAGCATGGAATAATTAATATTTGAGGGCAGACTCGTGTCGTATTTACCAATGTACCCGTAATTCAGTGGCAGGCACATTGCAGAAGGCGCACCATCCACATTGCTGGACAAATCAATGAATGAACAAAGAGTCTCAGTAAAGGGATGTGGGTAAAAATTGGGACAGACAAGTGTCATTTCTCACATTTACAGGCGCACTGTCCTCTGTCCACTGCCTTAGCTAAATGGTGGAGGGAGGAGAGGAGATGTAGACGGGAGCTGTCATGCTGGACCTTCCCAGCAGGGCCCATTCTGACTGTCGTAGTGGATGTGACCGTGCCTTCTTTTCTTTCAGAAACTAGGAAGGCTGCTGGTGGACCAAAGGCTGATATGAGATGGATAGAAAACACTGGGCTACTCCTTCCTGAAAGATGTTCTTCCCTTGCCTTCCTGAGGCTTCTCCCTCTGGGGTACTCTCTGCCCTCTTCTTTACAGTCAGCTTTGTGGCTACTGTTTTTCTATCCATCCTTATGTATTAGAGTCCCTTATATTTCTGACCCAGGTCCTCTTTGTTCTTCCTCATTGGTCTCAGTCTCTCTTGGCTTCAGTGTCTCTCTATGCTGCAGGTCCCCTAATATATGTATATTTTTAACTTAGAAGTTGAATCATGCCAATTGTGTCTCTTAGACAGTGTTCTTATCTGCCGGCCACACTGTTCCTACCTTGGATCAGATACGATTATTGCTCGTCAGAGGAGGCTTCCACACTAGTCTTGCCACCTACAACCTTTTTTCATAAAAGCAACCTGAGTGACCTTTCTGAAATAAAAAGCTAATCATATTACTCCTGCTTAAAACCTCAGCTGCCTCCAGGATAAAGTTCTAATCCTTCACTGAGTCTTCAAGGCTTCCTGTGACCTGGCCCCTTCTCCCACTCCAGCCTCCGGTCTGGTCATTCTCACCTCTCCCACCTCGGCCCTGGCCCTCTCTGTGCCAGTAGGAACCACTCTCAACATCCCAGCTATGTTAAATTTTTTCTGTCTCCTGGTTCTCACCTGGAAATTCCTCCTTCGCCTCTCTCCTGCCTCACTTCCTCCCTCAGCTAGCAAATTCACCGCCAGGTCTCCCTTTTTGAGCATCAAAGAAAGAGAATCCACAGGGATAAATTTTCAAATGGAAGTAGGTTGGCAGCCAGGGCCTGACAATTGTGAGGGCCAAACGCTCAGCCATGGTGGATGAACCCTGCGCCTGAGGCAAGGATGCAACACATGCCACTGTCTCTCAGAAGATGTCCCACCGCCTCCTTCTCAGGAGAGCAGGTTAGGTCAAAAGCACATATGAATGTGCACATATTTTTAGTAATTTCAGTTATGTTTAGAGAGGGAATATTGTATCTGCTCAGTTCTTTGAACTAGACACTTACTTAGAGCAAACAAAATGTGTTGCACGGTCTCCCGGAGGTCCCTAACAGTTGAGCCACCAATCCTCTCTGTGCATCTAACTAAAAGAATTCATTTTGCATAGGGGCTTTGGGTTTTAGTTGTGGTTGTTTTTTTCTGAATTTCTTTTTCTACCTATAGGAGGCAGGTGATGGGAGGTTGCAGTGGAGGCATCTAAGGCAGAGGTGAGGAAGAAGAAGGTAGGGGACCGTGGGTGTAACCCCAACTAGTCCCAAGGGCTGTGAGTGAAAGCTGAAGAGACATTTAAGACAAGCGTTCTTGTGAGGGCTGTGCACAAGCAAGGCTGCGTCAGAGCGTGTTCCACCCAGGCTGTGCCCAGTCGGATCCAGGGTTTTCTCCTGTTGTGTACAGAACACTGTCACTGAGCCTGGTGGGGCCGTGCCAGGCAGGACAGCTGCCTTCTTGCAGCTGATCTCGCCAGTAGTCACTGGGAGGGAATAGGCTTTAACAAGGAAACAAGAGCAGGACCTGACCCCAAACACATTTATGAAATACCTCGAAATAATTATTTCTGCTTCTTGGAATGGGGAATGGAGCACTGACATCCTGTTGCTGAGAGATAATGAGTCAGCGAAGTGGGTATTTGTGTTTATGTCACTCCTATGGGCCTGCCAGAGGACATTTGGGGTGATAAAGGATGAAATGCATGTAACATTATTTATTACAAGAGTAGCTATTATAAACTGCACTTTTATGACTAGATCCCTAACTGATTACGAATAATGAGAGTTCAAATGGGTTCAATCCATCAGAAGTTAGCAATCACGCGTCCGTTATTCACGAGGTTGCTTGTTTCTGGCTGTTATCAGAATTGGGTAACTTTACTGTACCAGTGGTTGATGTGGCACTTGATAAGTGACACTGATAAATTTAAAAAGTGACTGACCCATAGTTAACGACTAATAAAAAAAAATAATAAGGTTATACTCATTAAATAGGAAAGAATAGGACAAAACATTTTATCAGGCATGCAAAAAGACAAAGTGGGTGATTTGAAGACTACAACTTGCCTCATTAGTAGCTTGAGGTTCTGCTCTCTCTAGGAGCCTGACAGTGATGAAACTAGCATTTACTGAGTACTTACAAAGTGCCAGGCACTCTTGATTGCATACAACAATCCTTTGAGGATATATCATACCATCCCATTTTACAGATGAAAAAACTGAGGCACAAAGAAGAGAGGCAACTTATCTTATGTTACATGTCCAGAAAGTAGAAAAGCCAGAATTCTAACTTGTACTTTCTGGTTTCATAAGCCATACTCTTAATTACAACTTTATATCACTTTCCCTTAAGTTTCATAAACAGAACAACAACAAAGAGAAACAAGAAGAATTAACAGCACTACATGAAGAAAAATATGATTTCAAAACTAAGATCCAAAGTAATCTCTAACATCAGTTAATTATGATGTTACCTCAGAACGTCCTTTTTTTGCTTTCTTTTCCTTTAATATATAAATCAAAGACAATAATACCAGATTCAGTAGGCACATTGTTGCTTGGAATTGTGTTATAATATTAAATCACTTGAAAAAATAAACTACATGCATGAAAATGTTAGCATTGACATAAACTTCAAAAACTTGCCAGCTTATGAGTTTTGTCACCAATTTTCCCACACGAGTGAAATTAATCTTCATTCCAACTGTCCTGACATCACTGTATTTTTTAAAAAACTAGTATTTATCTATCAGATTGAATTATATGTATGTATGCATTTTTGTATATTGCCCCAGCAGAAATACAGAATTTAAAAGTAGTTAATTTCCACATTTTCAGATCTATTGCATTCTTGCTTTTTTTAAAGAATGAAGTCCATATTTCCATTACCTATTATGAGCAGCCTAAAACGTCTGCTACAGAAGTATATGCCCCCAACATGTTTGTTATATGGACAAGTAGGGAACGCAGTAGACATTTCTCATTCCTTTTGGATCTTCGGGCTCTGAATCTCCTAATTTGGGGAGAATCCCCATCTCTCCGGAGTCCTGACGGAACAGATACTAAAGCCAGACACTGGCATTCCCAGCTGGGCTGTGGGCACATGACTCAAGCTCCACCAAATAGGAGCTTCTGTGCCAGGGCAGCCAAGGACATGAAAAAGGGGCGATTACTAGGAATCCTCTCTGGGGACCAAGTGTAAGTTTGACAGCACTTATTATGAAGGAAATATATGTCAAAGTGTCTTACTTTTATGAGAATACTTAAATATTAGGTCACCTGAGCGTAGTCAGAACAACCCGGAAGACCACTGATAAAGTTGTGCACGTCACTCACGGTCCATTTCTGAATATCTTCATCCAAAGACAGATTTCCCCCAGTGGTAACCAGTGTGTGTGTTCCTTTAAAATGGAAAGGAAATTATTTTGTGGTGTAAAATTTCCAGGGAAAAGGGCGATGCTAAGAGCACAATTTTAAGTATAAATACATTAATTTCCTCATATTCTATTAGTAGAGAGTGGTCCATTTATATATAAATCTATAGGTAAATCCCTTCAAGGATATTAAGAGTTACTGAAAAAAATGTTTTCTAAAAATCTTAGCTGCCTCTTTTCTTTTCTTCCTCTAAAGGATTTTTAATGACGACATTATCTTAAATAAACAAAGAAGTTCCCGAACTGCTCCAGCTTCTCTTAGATTCCAATAGAAAGGTGGTGTGGATTGCATTCTCCAGATTAACTCCACCAGGTTCTGTGATGTTACATGATTTATCATGCCCTCTAGGTGATGCAAGAATGTAGCTGCACCTTCATCAAAATGGCAAATTAGCACTTTGTAAGGGAAGCAGTTGGTCTGGGGCCTAGATTACACTCCTTCCCAACCCCCTGTGTTTTAAAATATTTTTATCTAAAGAAGTCCTAGAAAACTATTCAGTGTTTTTTGGGGGCAGGGTAGTGAGTTAATATTTTAGGTTAGAAGGTATCTTTAAGAGTAGCGGGCACTGAAAGTTAATGCTTCTGTTTAATTGTCTTTGTTTTTCTACACTTAAATGCAGAGGAGATAGAATTCATACTGTTAAGCCAGAAGCGCTTCTATTCTGTGTTGAAGAAATTAACAGAAAATTAAATTAAAATTTTAATGAAAAATTCTGGTAGGTTTCTCCATTCTTCCTCATACTTGCCTTCCTAGACTTTGCTAAAAATTCTCTATATAATAATAGAGATGAATTTCACTGATGTGGCTTCTTGGAACTAATGTAATAGAATGACTTCAAGAAGAGATACTGTATTTTGCTGTGTATAATGCGCACTTTTGTGCCCAAATTTGGGAGGGAAAAATAAGGGTGCGCATTATACATGGGTAGTACTAATTCTGTGTCTATATAAATGTTTTTAATTCTTTTATTTATGCTTATGAGTTAAAAGTGTAACTCTAGAAATCAATAACGATATCCGTATGCAAAATAATACCCTCGAAGGGGATCATGGTTTTGTTGAACTTAGGAAGAATTTGCAACAACGAAGAGTTCTTGTACTTCTAGGATGTGTAAATATTGTAAATTTGTTACCAGTATGTAAAATTTCTTGTACCTTGTATCTGTCCTCGTGTTTTGTAATTATTTGTGACATAAAATTTATCATACCATAATACGTTAAAAACTAAATGCTAAAATTCCTTTATAATACAAAACACAAGTACCTAAATGTAAACAAATAAAAATTTGAATTAAAACAAAAGATGTTTTTCCTCTGAAAGTTTGGGCCAACAACGTGGGTACTCATTACACACGGGAGCACGTTATATATGGCAAAATACAGTAATTCAAAATAGGATTAAGAGAAGGAAGGATAAAAAGAAGCATGATGGTTATAGTTCACTATGTAATTACTGAAAGACTTGACCTGTGGTTTCTAAGAATCTGCCGCTGGCCATTCACTCTCGGATACCCACCGCGCAGAGATGGTTGAGGAACTGGAGGGTAAACCCCGTTCTTTTCACCACAGGCTGCAAAAGCCTGCTCTGAAGCCGTCTCTTTCCCACTGTCCCAAGCCTTTGCTTCCAGGGGACAAACACGAACTCCTCCCCAGGGCTTTTGGTGAGTAAGCTCCAGCTCTCCACAGGTGTTGGCAAGAGCTGTAGTTGGCTTTTCTTCGGTTTCGCTTGACATCTGATTGTTGAGAGCTTCTGTTTCTCGGTCCTTTGCATACTCATCCTCTTCAGAGGCAATCGCGTGAGTCTGACCTAGGGTTTTTTCTTCTGCTTGACTTTGGGGACTCTCAGTATCACTGTCTAGAACTTTCTGATTCCCTGTACCTCTCCTGAGACGACGACATTTCTGACCCCAGCTCTCTAGAAAGCGCGGACTGGCTGCCACCAGCATGGGGTTGCGCTGAATGTTTCTCAGGGAGCGTTGCTGCAAATGCACGTCGCTGGCAGGGAGCATGGTCCTGCGATGGCAGGGGGCTGGACCAGATGCGATACTGGAGCCATAGAGGAATGGTATCCCCAGGCCTGCTAGTCCCTTGGGATTCACTTTTTCTATTCTCCTTTGCTGGTAAATGGCATGCATTTCCATTTCCATCCTAAAAACAGAAGAGTACATTTTTTACAACCCAAGCAAACCATTAGAAATGTAATTTTAATGGCTCTCTGCTTTCCCTAAGATAGCACCTCTGTTTTACATGAGTTTCAGACTACTTAGCTGAAGTCTGTTGGGTGGAAACATGAATCCCCCACAAAGCCACTGGGAAGTATAGCTTGGGGTAAGATCTGAGGGTGAAGGGTATGTCAGACTCTCACCGAGGGAGTCCAAGGCTAGACTTTAGAGCCTTACCTCTGGCAAATTTAATAGGTTCACCTGTTAAATTTATATACATTTTTATTATAAATTAATAATGCAGCACAAGCTGGTTTCTTGCCAGAGATTAATCCTCAAAGAAATTAAAGTTCTGGGAAGAGGGTTTTAAACCTTGCAGTACAGTTTTAGTGGGACTCAAGAAATGTAGTAAGTCAGTGCAAGTCTCAACTGTTACAAATTAATACAAGTAGCAGGGGTGGGGGAGGAAGGACAGGGAGGACTTGGTTTGCTTACTTTTCTTTGCTAGTTGGTGGGCACCTGGATGCTTAGGGTTTAGTAATGACGAAACTGCCTCCGATTCTTTCTCTTCCCCCCTCCAGGCATACCCTAGTCATTACTGCTATCTTTTCTTTCTCCTGGTTGCTACAGCTGAAGGCTCCTGTTGGGTTAACATGGACTCTGATGGTATTGTCTGAAGTGGGGCTGGCAAGCTTGGCTGCCACGTTTGGGCAAAATTGAAATCATTTAGGACAGAAATGCGAATTTGAATTTCAGGGGAATCACAGTTAGGCATTTTAATTATGAGACGTTGACAAACTATTATGGCCTATAAATTTAGCTTCACTATGTAATTTCTAATCTTGCTTTTATCCTTAACCAACCTGTGTACATGTTTGTACATGTTTCTTTTTGCAATATTCCTGAAGTACTTTTGTACTTAATCAGAGTATATACATATATATGTATATTCAGAGTGTATATGAAGTGGGACAATTATGTTCATGAACTCATCCTAGAAAAAGTGCTACATACCTCATTGCTGAATACCACTAGAGTCACCTTCAAAGTATTCTCTTTGGGAAGCTATGCACTGATGCCAGTGCCTAGTCCACCCTTCAAAGCAATTTTGGAACTCTTTTTCTGGAATGGCCATCAGAACCATCATCTTATTACTCTTGATTCCTGAATGTCATCAAAATGTCTTACTTTCAATATTTCCTTTATCTTCAGGTAAAGAAAGAAGTCATTGGGGTCCAGATCAGGTGAGTAGGGAGGGTGTTCCAATACAGTTATTTGTTTACTGGCTAAAAACTCCCTCACAGACAGTGCTGTGTGAGCTGATGCGTTGTCATGATGCAAGAGCTATGAATTGTTAGCAAAAAGTTTAGGTCATCTAACTTTCACGCAGCGTTTTCAGCACTTCCAAATAATAAACTTGGTTAACTGTTTGTCTAGTTGGTACAAATTCATAATGAATAATCCCTCTGATATCAAAAAAGGTTAGCAACATCATTGCAACAATTTCGCAAACTTAATTGTCAGAACTCGTACTCGTATATATGCACAAATATAACAACATACACAAATACAACAATACACAAATATAATAAATGAACTGATGAATCTATAAAAATACATATATATCTATATCTATTTACCTCTCTATCTAAAACAAATGAAAAAACAAACAAGTGAATGAATAGAAAACAAATAAAACATCACTGTTACATTACCTGGCAGTATGCTGCCTTTGAATCATTTCATTTCTCCTGGCCATTGCCTTTATGGATTCAGGCGGTAAAATGCCCCAACCTTAAAAAAGAAAACCACCATTATACCCACAAACAAATTAACAACATCCATTTGAAAATAACGAAACAAAATACAATGATTTAAAACAGTATCTGCAAAACCACCAGTTGAGCACCATATTGGGAACAGTATCAAATCTTTGCTGCTCAGCATCTTGAGTCACTTTGGTGATGGCATGATAACACTAGGTAATTTTTTTTCTTTAAGTGTGGGTCTCATGACCGGTGACATTTCCTGACATATTTCAAAAGGAACAAGATGAACTGTGGGTCTCTTGGTCTCTTTCTTTTGAAGAAAAATTGATAGCTTTTGTTGTTTTTGTTGTTACAAGAGGAATAAGTTGACCTTTAAGAAAGAAATGTAACTAAGTGTTTCTGGATGCACTGACATCTGTGGGAATAAAAGCATGATTTGCTGTGAAAATACGAAGTTCTCTATATGGACACTTTGGTGTATCTGAGGTAAATATGTTTCCATGATTTCCATGGAGGGGGCAGCAATTATATTCTTTGTCCGTGTCCACCCTCTAAAATGTCTTGAAATAATGGTAGCCTCACCAGAATTCAAGGTTGGCTGGCAACTTCATGCTATATTCATTTTTTTATTTCTCTGCACTCCTAATGCACTTAGAGTCCATACTAGCGCTTCTCAAACAACCTACAGTGAAGGAGCATTTTTTTCTTCTAAACTTTCCAACCCATCATGGACCAACACTTTTAAAAAATACAATAAAATATAAATGAAAACAAAGACATATACAAGCACAATTTAAAAAATATTTGATTAACGGACCTAAAATCACCCTGGCAAATTACTATAAAGGTTTCTAAGCCCTTACTCTATGCATTTATTGGTGCAAACACTTCACAGACAGCACAGGTAGAGCGCCCTCTAACCATAACAGAGACACAAATTGTACTTATTATACTTAGTTTTGTCTAACAATAGTTTTATAAGTGTAAATCTGTGCTCCCCAATAAGAGAATAAGTATCATGAAGTCTACAACTGTTTCTTATACCTGCTTTGTACTAAGCTAGTAGAGCTCATTAAACTATTAATAATAACCTATCTTGAAATAAGCCATATTACGTCTTTTTTTAATGAGATTCCTTATCATTTGTAAAATTCAGAGATTAGATGAGGTGACATCTAAAAATCCTTCTAACGCTAAAGCTCTCTATATTTTTCTAGTTCAGTAGCTTGAAGATATTCTCCTTTAGACAGTGGACATGCATGAAAGTGCCAACTCATGGTGTACTCCCCAAGGATGCAGAGAAAGTCCATGTGAGAAGTCCAGTGTAGAGAGCACAATTCCAATCACCTGTTTTTTAGAACACTCTGAAATCTAGACTCATCCAACCTATTCCAAGTTTCTTTCTCTTTGCCAAATAAGTGACCTGAAACTTAGTGCTAGCTAAGCTGAAATAAGTCACTCCCCACCTCACATCCCAATTTTTGCAATAGATCCCTGTTTTAGTTTCTATTTTGCTACCTTACCTGGAGTTCAGTTTCTATAGGACCGAAGCCCTACGTGGTCCTTACTTACTCTCCTACACATCCGTCTTGAGGTGGGAAACCTGATCTCTGTTCCTGGGACAGGTGATCAATCTGTGTGTTTATATCCAAATATTGGTAGTTTCTGGATTCTTCATCACTAAGAAGGATACTCTGAGTCTCTGATCTATTTATCTGTTGCTTGTAGTCATGGCTATAGATTTACTGGGTTCTTGCTGCCAGATGGGGCTTCCATCCAGAATCAGCTGTGGCACCTGTTTTATTTGGTCCTTGGGCTACTCCAGTGGGGGTGTCTAGTTTCATATCTGGCCCTCGCTCAGATGCCCAATCTCATTGCAATGGATCCACATACTGTGATAGCTCAAATGCAGGCAAGCTGGTATCTTCGCTGACCCTGGCACCAATCATATTTCTTTTTGAGTCAGGCTTTTCACTCACATTGTTCCTATCTATTAAGAGTTGTTGGAGTTCAGAATCAGGGACAAACAGAAACTCATGACTATAGTTTTGGGGAGATAAGATACATCAGTTTGACCTTTTATATCATGAATAAATTTTTACCTCCTAGTCTCTCTTGAGCCCCACCAGCCATGTTTTCACTGTTACCACTCTACTGAAATGGCTCTTATCAAGATCACCAATGACGTCCACATAGCCAAAGCTAATCACATATTCGTAGTCCTCCTCTACTTGATCTATGAGTAGCATACTTGCTTGACACAGTTGCTCAATCTCTTTTTAAACGATTTCTTCCCTTGCCTCCCAGGCTTCCATACTCTTTTGGGTTCTCTTCCACCTTACTGGTTGCTCCTTCTAATTCTGCCTTGCTTGCTCCTCCTCATCTTCTTGACCTTGTTGGTATGTCCCAGGGATCACCCTTTTAACTTCTATCCACACTCACTGTATAGATGATCTCATCTAGTCTCATACATGCTGGTAACTCCCAAAATCATATCTCCAGGTTGCATCTCAAAGTCTTCCCTGGACTTCAGATGCCTTCCTGACATCGCCCATCGATTTTCTATTAGGTAACTTAATTGCAATATGAGCAAAACTAAGCCTACGGTATCTCTCCTACCCCAAGAACTCTGTTCCTCTCACACTATTCCTCAACTCAGTAAATAGCAACTCCACCTTTCTGATTGCTCAGATCAAAATTTTGATGTCATCCTTCATACTCTCCTTCTCTAACATCTCATATCTAAATTATGAGAAAATCCTGTTGTTCCTACCTTTAAAATAATTACAGACTCCAACCACATCTGACTATTCCTACTTTCTCTACCCAGGGCCAATCTGGGCTAACTATTCTGTTAGCCCATTAACTCCCATCAGTTTATCCCCAGAACTTTGATCCTATCAAGTTTGTCAGAATGATCCTGGTAAAACGTAAGTCAGATCATGTCACTTCTTCATTCAAACTCCTCAAAAGTTTCCCCCTCTTACTCAAAATAAAAGGCAAATCCTCACTATGACCTATCAGGCCACATATAAATTGCCCCAAGACCATTTAATTCTCAGACGTCATCTCCTCATGACCATGTCAGTTTCTTACATGTAAGCTAAAACAGGCAATAATATTGCAGATTTTCATGTTGTTCATCAGTAAATTAATGGTTGGAGAAGTTAAGCAACTTGCACAGGGTCACACAGTGGCGGAACCATGATTTAAATCTGGGTAGCAACTGCAGAAATTACAGGCATAGCTGCTATACAGTCTGCCTCCAAAATGTAGCAGTGAATTTGACGGCAAACTCCACACAGCCATCCAGTTCACAGGGGCTCCACAGACGAGAGCTATCTGTTGCTCATACCTGAGTAGACGCGATTGGACAGCATGTTCGGCATATTTGCATTTGGTAGAACAGAGGATCCAAATTGGGAAGGAACACAAAACTGTCTTGGGTCAGTTGGAGCTACAGTGGAAGGCAATAAATCTCTAGGGGAAAAAGATATAAAATAGGTAAAATGAGGATGGAATTGTACAAAATTTCCCTTGCATAGACAGTGAGAATTCTTTTTATTACTGTGCAGGATTCTATCATCTCTTCCCAAAATGAAGTACAAAATCCTGCAATCTCTTAAAACTGGTTTAAGTAGAAATATGGGAAGAAAGATTAGGAGGAAGGATTCTACTAAGGATGGATTGACCCAGCTGACAACACAACAGAGAAAACAAGAAAGGAAAGTTTCAGGGATATCTAGAAAAAAAGATCTAATCAAATCACATACTACTCTCTGATTTTCCATGACCAACATACTGTTCTGGCCACAATATTCTTTTCTCATTTAATGGAGATATTTGGCTTGGGTTTTGCCATCTAGAATCAGTGTTTGACTACTTGGGTAGATACTTTATTTATTTTGCCAAACTTGATCTGTAGAAATCCAAATTTATTGTTCACACTCCATGAACAAGGATAAATAATAGATTTTACTTTCTCCTCAAAATGTCAAACTATTCTAAAGAAAAGATAGGGAACTGTCAGAGGGTGCAAGCTAAATACTGATCATGTCACTTTTATTGAAAAGAAAGAATTGTTCTGTCACAGAAAATCCAGGATACCCAATTGTTATGAACAGAACTGTATTCCCCTGCACCCCCCCCCCAAATCCATATGTTGAAGTCCTAACCCACAATGTGACTATATTTAGAGATAAGGTCTTTAAGGGGTATTAAGGTTAAATGAGGACATAAGGGTGGAGCCCTAATCCAACAGCACTGGTGTCCTTATAAGAAGAGGAAGAGACAACAGACATGTGCATGCACAGAGAAAAAGGCCATGTGAGGACATACCGTGTTTCCCCGGAAAATAAGACCTAGCCAGACAATCAGCTCTAATGCGTCTTTTGGAGCTGATTGACCCAGTCTTATTTTAATATAATGTAAGATGGGGTGTGATATGCTATGATATGATATATGATATGATCTGATGTGATATGATATGATATGATATGATATGATATGATATGATATGATATGATATGATATGATATGATATGATACTGGGTATAATATGATATAATATAACATCAGGTGTTATATTATACCTGATATTTTTGCTTCAAAAGACACATTAGAGCCAATGGTCCAGCTAGGTGTTATTTTCGGGGAAACTCGGGGGCAAGAAAGCAGCTGTCTACAAGCTTAGGAGGGAGGTCTCAGCACAAATCAACCCTGACGACACTTGGATCTAGGACTTTCAGCCTCCAGAACTGTGAGAGAGAAATTGTTGTTTAAGCCAGCCAGTCCGTGGTATTTTCTTATGGCAGCCGTTCCAGACTATACCAATATTCGCACCTGCAGAATGCCGGTCACATAGTAAGTGCTCGTCAGCTATTTGCTGAATGAGCATGACCAGCAGGCCTCAAAGGGGAAGAATGATGGGCAGTGTGTTGAAGGCACACTCAACAGAGCATTTTAACGTGAATTACTGTACCACAGTTCGCTGAACAACAGTAGGCAATAAAATAACACTGGGGTTAACATCATTCAAAAATTTGATAATTATCCATGTTCTCCTTTGACCAGAATATTATGTTCGTGAGAAATACCTATCCACAGTTGGGGGTTCAAATGGTGAGGGAACCAGTGGGATTCTTTGCTGCCCTGATGCTGTCAGTAAAGGGTTCACGGCCATTGTCGGATTGATCATCAATACCTCTCGCCACTGACGGAGTTCTAAGAAAAACCAGATAGGTATGTTAACAAATAACTCTACTTTTTGGGAACCATTTGAATTCTTCTTAAACACAATGAATACTTTGTGTATTTTCCCAACACTTGGGAAGACTAGCTATACTAAGCTTTCAGTTACACAAAAATCTCTCCCTGGTAAGACCCAGAACACAGTGCTTGATTTACGTGCCCTTGAAATTTGTTGCAGAGTCCACAGTCTGTAGCATAACATACTACAAGCAATAATAACATTAAACCAGCCTTGCAAGATTCTAGAAATACTAACTTCCTTTCTTACAACATATTTTGATTTTTATGTTCCCACAGGTGCAAATGCATATATTCTTCCATAGGTTCAGTTTTTGGAAAAATATTCCTGTGTTGATAAGATTAAAACAGAAAAGAAGGGGAAAATCTGCTTAATGGCTAAAAATATATCTAATTAGAAAAGATACAGGGTGAAAGCATGAGACTGTATTTAATGAGAAGAGGTAACCAAGTTATATTCAAACATACATAAATTCAAGAATTCATAACTTTATCTTCAGAACGTATTGATCAGAAAAAGAGACCATTCATTGTTAAAGGGATATTTTGTCTTACATTTTCTTGTTAATTATGAATGTGCTTTGAATAATTTTAAATATACAACCACTGGTCAAGCAGGTCATGTTAGCTTCTCCATTATCTTTGACTGTCACTTTAAAATAAAAAGAAACCAAGATACCTACAACTATGTATGAAGAAAAGGAAATTAGGAAGAAAATGTTTTGCTTTTTGAAGTAGCAATCTTTCATTCATTCTTTTTTGTGTATACATTTGATTTAATTTTTAAATAATTAATACACTCATCTAATTCAAAAACTAAAAATATAATGGTATTTAAACAAGCAATCACTTCTTTAGCTTCTTTTTCAGACCTAAACCTACTGATTAAATTGGAAATTAACGTCCATGAATCACCTAACATTTGCTTTCACCATTTATATATATATATATATATAAAGCTCTTTATGTTGATTTGTTTTTTCAATTTATTTTTGTTAGGTCAGTTAATTTCCTCTCTATCAGAGGCCTCAGCGAGTCTAGTGACCAGTTAGGATTAGAATAAAAATATCTGCTAGGCGCCTGCCAGCCATGGTGAGAATGCCAACAAAGCACACAGGCTCTGTCTACATCAGACAGGAGCTTGCAGTTCTGGCAAGGACACTGTCCTGTGCCTGAAATCTCAGGTCTTCCACCTGAGATGTGATGCACAGCCAACTCCTTCCCCCTAGTCTATTATACCCCAGAACACTGTGAGACACAACTTGTTTCATTTTGAAATATTACTGAACTTTGATGTCTGCCATGAATTGACTGTCTTTGGCATAAGTTTGAACTAAGTTATGCATGAGCTAGGATCTTTGAAATTATAAAAGACAGTACTCATCTTGCACTTTATGTGATGCCTGAGACAAATCGGGAGGAAGGAGACAGAAGAAAGGGAGAAGCGCAGAATTCCTCCAGAGCAAGGATTGCCCAGACATTGACCACCCCTCTTCCTCACACGTGCCAACTTAGGGAAATGCCATGGAGATTGGTCACCAAAAGTAGATGAGATTCTTATTTTGGGATTCCCCTCAAGCACGCCTTGAGACAAGGGCTTAAGTGCAAGTCGTTAATTTGGGAGGTGATCCCAAGAAGCCCACATGAGAGAGTAAGGAAGTAAAATCAAGAAGGGAAAAGCCAATAAGGGGTGAGATAATGTGTGGGTTACCACTGTGGGCAACTGGGGCTCAGCTCTTCTGGGGACCCTCTAAGAAACCTTGTGGTACATGTGTCAGAATTGCCCCCAAGGAAAAACAAAGTGTTGGCTATTTATTCATCAATTTGTGGAGGGCACAATTCTCTCTTGCATCTGGGTTATGCCCGAGCTAGCTCCAACAAACTCCTATGGTGCGGGAATAAGCCTTCAAACTGAGAAGCTGAGAGATGCAGGTGCTTGAGATGGGAAATAACCTTCGCGTTGCCTGTGAACTCAGAAGTAGGCCAAGGGGTATGGGGTAGGACAGCAGCGGTGTCTAGTGTTGTTAAGGCAATGTGGTTACCTTCCAATGTCATTCCACCAGATAATCGGCAGGGAGGCCTTTCTTCCAGGCTGCCAGGTTTGCCGGGTACAGGCATTGTTCTACAAGGATCTGTAGGTTCCATTGTCTACAACAACACAACGGGATTTTTTTCAGTTAGTCATGTGTTCAGTGAAATAAGAGGGGAACTCAAGGCTATCAGGCCACTGGATATGAAAAAATGAGGCCTCAGAGACAAGTTTCTTATAATTTAACTCTAATTTAAAGCCCTTCTTGGTACCGTATCTGTTCTGGACTTCATGGTTCTTGGGTGTGGCTTTATTTTTGCAATGCCAAGGGGGTTGAACGCAATCTACAAAATTTTGTTACTCTTCTAGTACGGTAGTTTAATATCTTTTAATCAACCCACCAAGTTTTTACCTAAAATGTAAGCTATTTCTAACATGTAGGGAAATATCCTTACGTCACGGAGGTCCCTGGGAAGGACAGTGAGTCATTGACATCTGCCCTACCTCAGGGTTCTGGTTCTGGGCTTCACGTGGCTGCCCTAGTTTCTTTTCATCCTTGCACTTGTAAGCCAGTGCTTCTTTACTTACCACTCGCATATCTATTGCTGTCCAAATTTTCCTTAAAAAAATTTCTTGCCTGGTGCTATAGACTGAATGCTTATGTCCCCTCTGCCCCCGAATTCCTATGTTGTAACCTAACACCCAATGTGTTAGTGTTTGGAGGTAGAGTCTTTTGGAAGTGATTAGGTCATAAGGTGGAGTCCTCGTATATGGGATCAACACCCTTAGGAAAGAGATGCCAGAGATCTTCTTGACCTTTCTGCCACATGAGGACATAGCAAGAAGATGGCCATCTATGAACCAGGAAGAAGGTCCTCACCAGACACTGAATCTGCTGGTACCTTCACCTCGTACTTCCCAGCCTCCAGAATTGTGAGAAATTTCTGTCTTTAAAAGTTATCTAGACTATGGTATTCTGTTACAGCAGCCTGAATGGACTAGGAGGCCTTTTTTCTTTTTTTCATGCCTGTTATCTTTTGATTGTCCCAAATTATATATATGACTTTATATGTTGTTATGGACTTTATGTGAGAAAACAGTACAGAGAGTTGCTATATGAGTATACTTCTCCCCCACAAATGTATAGCCTCCCCATCTATCAACATCCTGCACCAGAGAGAGGCATTTGTTAACAATCAATGAACCTACACGGACACATCATTATCACCCAAAGTCCATGGTTTACCTCAGGGTTCACACTTAGTGTTGTATATTCTATGGGTTTGGACAAATGTAAATGACATGTATGAATCATTATAGTTTCAAAAAGAATAGTATCACTGCCCTAAACCACAGTATGTTTTCAATCAAATCCTATCCGGACACTTCCAAGGAAGTATCTGGGGTTGACTAGATCTTTCCCTTCATCAGCCAGGTAAACACTTGAAGCTCCAAATCTATGTAGCTACAAACACACAGTCTTGGGGATAATGAGTCATAGGATCAATCCATGAATCTTCAAATACTAACTTTCATATTTTGGGGGTATCCTCTTCTATTTAAAATATGTGTAGGCAAATTGTGAACCAAGGTCACTTTGGTATGGCTGATGAAATGCTCTTGAGTCCAAGCGCAGACTGGGGTATCTGTTTTAAATGCAGGGCGTGTCTGGTAAGCCCAAATGCGTTAGGCATGGGTGCTTAGGTTTGCATTCAGGCTGGATTTCTCTGACCCAGAGCTCTAATCCTGGATGCCCAGCAATTTAAGAGGATGAGGACTCCTTAATCTCTGTCTTCAGATTCTTACCCTCAACAAACCCCTTCAGACAGCACACAGGCGACTTAACTAGTGCTAATTCTGTCTCAACTGATTAGGGCAGTGGTAGTAAGACATGAACTTCATGAACTAAAGCCCTTGCTACATCAGCAGATATTCGCCAAACACTTGGCCTGTGCACGGTAGCCAGGTGCCAGTTCAATTCTATTTCAGTCTCTTAGTGGCGATACCGTGACCATTCATTAAACTCAGTGCAATTTGAGTATGGCTAATCCTGAATTTGAGCAATTACATATGGAATATTTGTCGTATGTGTGATGCATGAATTCTGGAATTATGGTCATCAAAATAAATTAATTTTAAAATAACTGCTCGTATTTGATAAGTTTTTACATTTGGAAGGCAGATCAGTAAGTGTTTCTACAATTCTGAGAAAAATAAATATAAATTCTTAAATTAAAGCTAGAAGGAGATATCATTAGAGGTCTTTTGTTTAGGTATAAAACAATCCACAGTATCTTTACATACTCACTATTCTAGGTGTCCTATATTAGTCTGAGTTCTGAAAAGCATATGAATGCTAATGCATAATTCACATTTCCTTAAGTATATTTTAGTTTCTTAAAATAATAAATGGGAAATGCTTTTAGCCTAAAAGAGCTTCCACAAAGCATTTCAACATCAAATACTTCTAACAGGAAAATTAACTGTGAGAAGTGAGATCGTGCTAATTTCTTATAACTGTAGTTGGAAGTGTGAAAAGTTTATTTTTATATACAATAAGAATAAAGTTTTTAAAAAATTACATAAAACATTATATAAAACACAAATTATTGTATTGATATTCAAAATACATTTGTTAATTGAAATAAAATTTAAGATAAGACTAGATCAATAAATTCACATAAAATATTTGACTGTTCTAATTATAGACATGCATATTTCCTGAGAAGATTACAAGGGAATTCTAAAATTATCCAAGTACTTATTTCAAGTGGAAGAAATAGTTACATTTAAAATATCTTCAACCCAATTGTGCTTCATGGTCAATTATAATAGGACAAATGATATTGCTCCTTAAAGTCTGATATTGCTCCTAAAGGCTGGTATAAAAATATGGATGGATCTTGAGATTATTATGCTGAGTGAAATAAATCACACAGAAAAAGTCAAGAACCATATGATTTCGCTCATATGTAGGATATAAAACTAAAAGCAACAAAGGAACAAGACAAAGAAAGAAATAAAAACTCATAGACACAGACAACAGCTTAGGGGTTACCAGAGGGTAAGGGGGGAGGAGGAGATTGAAGAGGGTAAAGGGCATCAAATATATATATGGTGATGGAAGGAGAACTGACTCGGTGGTGAGCACACAGTGTTATATATAGATAATGTATTATAGAATCGTACACCTGAAATCTATGGAACTTTACTAATCATTGTCACCCCAATAAATTTAATTTAAAAAAATCTGAGTGGCTGGTATCACTTTCAGCCCCCATCCCACATCTGCAAGGCTTCTGCCCATCCCAGGGAATTTCATCATCGTGAGCACTCTGGCTCTTAGTTTTTGCTCCTGTGGAGCTCCCAGTCAACCCCATGGATGTGGCTCACAATGCAGTCCATTTTCCTCAATTTCCACATGAAACCACTCATACAAGCCAAAGTGAGTGTAATTGACTTTAGTAAGGTCTTGGTCAATTGATGGGGAGGGGGTGTCAAAAACAATTTAAAATTGAACATTAGACTTCTCCGTTTTAAAATATTCCTTTGGGCAATTTTGACAAGTCAGGTTCTGGCTTATTGTTGTTTTCCTTGACCTTCTTTCAGCTGGTATCTCGAGATTTCCAAACCAATTCCTTCCACTTTGCTTTGCAGAGATCTGTTCAGACCTTCTCCCAGACTCTGTTCTGAGTTTGTCCTCAATGGGTTTCTACTCTGAGTCTCTTGATACTCCCTCCCTTACCCATTTTTGTCCATGATAGGGAAAAAGTTTAGAGTTCTGTTCTACTGGTTTGAATTATGCCACTAACCTCCTACTTTAGAAGGCAGCAACACTTACTTAATTTTGGTTTTAAATAACAATAAGCACTTTTTCTGTTATGCAAGCACTGTATAAAAGAGAATGAGTTAGCACTGTAGTACTGCCAACAAAGACAGTTAATACAGAAGCACTTGGCAGTGGCCATAAAATATACTTCACTTTTACTAAAGGCATATGCTTTAGCACTTTTCTAAACGTATCACGTCACAGCACATACCCTGGAAAGTGTTGTAGAAGACAGATGGTATGTGCATGATTCCCTCACTTCTTATTTCTTTTCACTCTAGAAGCTCATTGTCATTAGATCCATCCATGCCTTCGTGACATGTAAAGCTCTAGGAACATTTGCAAACATTGTAACACAAAGGGATAAACCTTTGACATCATTAAACAAGTAGAAACTATGTAATTTCTTTTCTACTTGAATCCAACATAATTTATGTGCTACTGCAGTTTGCACAAGTTATGTTCACTTTCTTCAAAAGACTGTGAAGTAAAACCTATCATATATACATTTGTACATAGACTAAAGTGAAATTCTAGCAGTACTCATATAACTGAACTGAATTTTAGGCATTTTAGATAGTTTTAGATAATGACTTAAGAAATATTAATATGAGATTTTTTTCATGATTATCATTGATTGTTCCTCTATGTTTTTAAAAAAATTACTTATTTTTTTCAGTTACAGTTAACATTCAACATCATTTTATATTAGTTTCATGTGTACAGCGTAGTGGTTAGACATTTATATAATTTATGCAGTGATTGCCTTGACTAGTACCCACTTGGCACTATACGTACTTGTTACCATATCATTGACTATATTTCCTATGCTTTACTTTACATCCCCATGACTATTTTGTAACTACCAATTTGTACTTCTTAATCCCTTCTCCTTTTTCACCTCCATGTTTCTTTCTGAAATTTTCTATTCTGACATTTCATGGTCCATACATCATGATAATTTTTGGAATATAGTTATCTGCAGTAATGGGAGGCCATTAAAATAATAATGTATAATAAATGTAGAGCTCTAACACATTGAGGCAGGTACTTAACTTATTTGAAGACAATACACCATTTAACAATAAATTTATATGCAACTTTGAACTGACTATCTTTAAAACAAATTCCCTTTTACTTTTACTTAAAAAAGCTAAGGCAAGGCAGTATTTATTTCTTTATTTGGCAGAAGCAGTATATTATCTTTAGTAACTTCAGCCAAGTATGAATTTATTAGCTAACATACTGTTAGTAATGGAGCCAATAAAATTTATAGATAAATCTTTATAAAAATTAATTTTTCCAAAGTGCAGTGTGTTTTATTTTTATATTGTACCCACCCAGCGATTTTGGGAGGAATGCTGTTGATGGTATTTACACAAGATTATTTCCTTACTCCTGCATTTTTCATTAGACCCCTAGGACTGTATTCCTTTTAAGATAAAATTGTCCCTTTATTTTATTTGTGCAAATATTTTAGTAAGAGTAACTAGCCTCAGTTTGGACTCATCAATGTGTAGATGTGTGTACTTACAGCCTCTGTGAAGACGTGTTGGTTTTGACATTGCTCGTGGAAAAACCATCCAAAGACTTTCTGTCCTTCCGTTGCAGAAGCTTCTCTGGCTGCAGATAGAAAAACACATCTGATAATTGTCTTGGAAACTGTCTTAATTAATTCACCATGCCTTACATACGAACTTAACTAAGTTGATTAGTCCCATTTCATGACAGAGATGTTGCCCTCTGATAGCCTCTACAGAGAGACAAAAAGACATTACGCCCCAGGAAATGCCCTACACTGTACATATAAACCTGTCTCAGAATTTAGCCTTTAGTTTAATCCTTTCTTAGCCTCTAAGATGCTTTGTGGGCATTCACTTAATGCCACTCTTCAATTTGACAGAAGGGTAAATACTACGTGAATAAGTCATAAGCTTTTCTTTGATAGAAATATAAACTATTTCATATTTCCAACAGGTTTTGAGTGGAAAAGTTCCTTTTGCAAGTAGAAAAAAAAATTAAGTTATTTTCCACAGAGCTACAAAATTAAACAAAAGATGGCAGTCTGTTTAAGGAAGAAGCTTCTAGAATTGACAACTGTACTTTAATTCTCAAAGACAGTGAGAAAAACCCTTCATAGTCCATGTGAGAGCTACAATCTGTATAAAAGAGAAAACATGGAACTTTGAAAATATGCCTGTTTTATTTACTAGAGAAATCATTTATAGCCTTGAAAAAAATTTCTTTTTTTTTTTATTCCTAGTAATTTACCAGTGGAAAGTACAAAATAAGAACTCAATATACAAAATTAAATTTGTGTTACGAGTATTGTTTTAGACTTCTACGGTAGTTTGAAGATAATTTGTTCCTTTGTTGACACACCTTTTTATTATTGGCTATTGAGGTCATTATAAGAAATGCTACATAGAACTTACTGATTTCACGCTGAGGTTGTTGTTCATAAAGCAGGGACTTCAATGACGAACAGACCCAGTCAAGTCCCAGGCCCACCATTTAGGAGCAGTACGACCTAGTCAAGTTATTGAGCTTCTCTGAGCCATGGTTTCCTCATCTCAGAAGAGCCTCATAGAGTTTTTCTGAGATGTGGGGGCAACAATGTAGACAAAGTACTTGGATAGTTCCCATTAAGTGTTAGCTGTTGTGTGAGATAACTACATTGCATGGAGTCCTCTCTTGAGGATCCATAGGGAAAATTTTTCTCTGCCTGCAGTACTAGGAGTAATTAGACGTTTTCCAGAGAAATCAGACTAAAACAAAATATCAGGAATCATATAACTAGTGAATTTCTTTCTTTGCATTGGCTAGTTGGAAGCTCGACCTGCCTTTAGGCATGCATTTTAAAACTAGAAACTATCTATGCTTTCATACTGTTTTTCCTAACATTATTTTCCCAACATTATTTTCCCTTCACCATGATTTCTTTACTAAACTGTCTCTCTTATTGTATTATATGTACACTTTGAAGTTTCTGCTAATCAATTATAAACGCATGGAGATTTTCATCATTCTGGTAGTCCTCAAATTAGACGAGCTTGTGTCTGAAATGTTTGTTTATACATTGCTCAACGAGAACATATAAATTCATCGTTTTCATACAAGCAATATGCTAAAGGGTAATTAGTTTCCTGGCCAGCCCATAAGAACTCATCTAACAGTGTAACAGCAGTCCTCATTTCAATACGGAGCTACCATTTATCATTCTGTTCTTTTGGAAATGTGATCAGAGTACCATGGGGTTTATGAATGACATGGTTTCTCCTGATTCAACCCTGGATGAGTTTCTAGATCCCCACTTGCAGTTGTTACTTCTCTTACTCTCTTACACCAGCTCCTGCTATGAGCGTGGGGCTGAGACTGCATTAAAGAAAGAAGGGAGGCTAGGAGGCCTGACATGTGAGGAGTAGAAGAAACAATGGCTTCTGGAAAATCTGGGCTCTGATTGGAAGTGGCAGAGAAGACATAGAAGCTTCTGGTATCCTGGCTGTGTTGATTGTTAAAATACTGAAATTATCCCACTGTGGTTGGAAAAAGCCACTGCCCTGAGCCCCCAATCCAGTTGCTCCAGCATCAACTCTGAGACACCCCACCCCACAGTACAGCATCTAAAGAGATAGCTGCTGACACAGAAGGGGGCCTGCAGGTCCTCACTCCATCATCTCAGCCAAAATCCAATCAAACTGGTCCGTACTGGGAGTGACTGCCTCTGAATGAGAGAGAAAGATCACAGTGCTGAGAAGCAGTGGGTTCTCTGAAAGCGATGATTGCCAAAGGAGAGTAAGTGGAGGGTTCACAGGCCCTCCCTATTTTGGGAATGGACGGAAGGAGCTCCACAGGAAGAGAAGAACAGGGAAGGATGAGAGACCAGCAATGGCCTTGGGTGTTATTTATTAATCATTCATCGGTGTTGTAAATTTGCAACTTACACTCAGCACAAGGAAATCTTTATTTTCTTGCAGCTGATCTAGTCTGCTTCAAAGATCCTACTCTCTGTATAAGAGGTGAGAAACTATGTTTCGTTCAATCTGGTAAGTTCACACCTATCCAACAATGTAAAGTATCAGTATTTCTCAGGTCACTTAGTCTACTCTGCGATTAAATGGCCTCCTTTGGGTTTTTTTGTCCATCTCCTTTCCTTCCTGGAGATGGCACGTAAGCTGAGGGGTGGACAACTTGTAGGGTCCTTGTGGGGGAGGAAGGAGGGAGGGGATCTTGGAGCATGTGGAGGAACCACGTACTGCCCTTCGGCTCTCCTTCCTGGTGCTGCCTCAGGCTGGGGGCTCTGCTGGCTTCCCATTGCGACATCACCGCATAGTCTGCTCGCAGGAGGCCCTTTCCTGTTGCCTCAGCATCTAACAGAGAAGAGCCCCTGAGGTTTGGTTATTCATTCCCTGGCTTATGTGGTCCTCCCTGTACCCCCTGACCACAGAGCTACTTTTTCCCTGGCATTGATGACCACCTTTAACAAGCAACCCAGGCAGATTTTCTGCTATTCTTTTCATCACCCAAGAGGATGCAGGCACTTCTAAGTCCTTCGTCCCCTACCTCTCAGGGTCACTCAAGAAAGCTCACTCAGATTCTCTCTCTGCCTGGCCTCTTGGCAATCCTAGGTTGTACCACAGCCCTCTGTTGGGAAGTCTTCTTCCAGGAAAACAAACGAGACGTGCAGCAAGAGTCCTTTTGTACTTAGCGTCCCTCTACTCATCTACACAGCACCCCTCTCCTGGACTCTGTGATACCCTGCGTGCCCCCGGAATCACAGTGTAGGCCACCGCCTTCTTGACTTTCTGGAACTTTCCTGATGTACAACTGTGAGCAGGTCCTCCAGACCTGACCCCTGATATGCTGACCAATGGGGATGATCTGGAATTAGGTTACCCATTCTCTCTGCACAAAATCTAGTTTTAAGGACAAATGTCCCAACTAAGGAGGTGAAGAAAGGAAGTGTGAGACTCAAAGCCAGTCTACCCCAGCCTCGCGGATGACGAAAGTTCTCACCCCTCCCTTCCTGCTGCAATAAGCTTCATAGCCCCACCTCTGAGCCTAAGAAGTGGCTCCTGCCTTTATATCTTCACATCTTTGTATCATCCCCATCTATTTAGAGAATATAAAGTTAGCTTTCAAATTTTCTTTATTACTAAAAAAAAAAATTTTGTTTGTTACTGAAGTTCTTACTGACTGACATCAGTGACTTCTCTGAGTGTGGCGAGGGTACACTGAAAAATAAAGGTTGCTTTCAGCTACTTTATGACATCATTTGTTTTTGACACTGACACACTTCTGATCCACCATGCACTTGAAATTATTTTCTCCTATAGTGTTGAGAGCTCTTTTTCTGGAAATATAAAACTGGAGTGTGATAGCATTTATTCTAAGTATACTTTTTTCATGTAAACAAAAGCCTTCCAAAGAAAGAACAGGGAATATTCCTTCCTCATCTGTCTTCCCTTCCTTTGACCAGAATGTAGATGATAATTATTTCCTGGTCTAAGGAAATTGTAAAAAACTTGGGATCTCTAGCTTAATGCAATTATGATTCATTTGTTAAAAATATGGCAGCATTAAATACATTCTTCTAGTTGTTACATGTTATTTTAATGCTTCTAACAATTAAGAGAAGACTGTGTTTGGTACAAGCCTTGTATGAATTAAAGTATTTGCTTCTACAAATAATTGAATTGGAAATGACAAACTTATTTTATTGCAAATTGTTGCATATATTTATATCTATGAAGTATATTACTATATTGTTAAAATGGCAATTCCATTGAATCAGTGATCTTTGGTTCATCTCTTGTTTATATGCAGTATACAAGTGGACAATAATTTAGAATAGTAAGATAAGAAAGACAATTAACAGAGATTTTTATTTCTTTAGACACTAGTTTTTTTTTTAGACACTAGTTTTAATAGTCGTTTTCCTTAATTTTCTTAATTTTAAAAAGTCTCACTTTCTTTAATGTTTTTATTCAACAGTAAGATTACTTATTATTTTTATTTTATCACTTAAAATCTTACTAAGATTTAGAAAGCCATGAACCCTGAAAATAATAATATTTGAAATTATTTCTTGCATGGCAAAGTGCTTTTAAAACAACATTTGATTTTAATAGCCATGAAATGCTGAGCCCATGAGAACTAATTGCTGAAAACATGGGTCTGGCTTTTAATTTATAATCTGTGGGTTTTTTTGTGTGTGTGCAAAAGACCCCTGTTTCTTTTACATGATTCCCCTGTTCCTCCCTCTTCACTACTGATACAGCATAAGAACTAAGCATGAAAAATAATTGATAAGCTATAGAAATAAATTAGACTGGGAAACAAAAAGACATGACGTTTTATCTTCAAACAGGAAAATTATTTTTAAAGGATCATTAAAACAATTGCACTTGTAAATTTCTAGGTGATTCTTTTTCTTTTTCTTTTTTTTTGGTACAGGATAAAAATTCCTTCTGTGACCAAGTAGTCTAGAATTTGAACACATTTTTGTTATGTGGGTATTAATTATAATGGAATTTGATTCCCCAAAATTATTTGCATTTCTCCAAATAATAAAAATAATAAAAATGGGAAATACAGCTATCATGCTTTTATGGCTCTATAAAATCTTGAGCTCTTCTCCTGAGTGTCATTTTGATTCATGGGTAACATATTTTTACTGCCATTAGAACATTTGCAAAATTAAACTAGAGTTACCTCAGTTGACTGCCATTACCCAAAGCTCCAGGACCTAGTGCCAAAAATAAGTCCTTGTAATGATAGACTTCAACAGTTGTACAAAGCAGGCTTTTAAAGATTGGTTTCTGGAAACTAAATATTACTTGCTGTGACAAAGGGTCTATCATTAATAACTACCTAGCCCAGACCAGTGAAGTGGACAGATTTCCTTTGAACAATGTAACAATGTTTACAGAAGTAGCTTAATAATACTAACGATAATGTATTTTTTCTTTACTTAAAGTCTTCTTTTTGGTAAAGAGCCTCTATAGCTTTACAAATATTACCCCATCCATGCCTGAAACATCTACTTTTTCTTTTTTAGAAGGCAGTAATAGCATTTGATCAAGTCCTCAAAAGGTACAATAACTGCATTTCACACACGGTGGGTCACTGATGAGATCAGAAGTGGCCTCAGGTTCCCTCACCCCTCAGTGTAACGCTCTGACTCCTGGCATGAGCAGTATCCTTTTTCAAAGCAATCTCAAATGTCAATATTTTATACTTCAATAATGAATCACTTTTATGAATACCACATGGCATGAAATATCTTTTCTTAAAAAATTGTGGTAAAATACCCATAACAAAAATTTACCACCTTAACCATTTTAAAGTGTACAGTTCAATAGCAAGTTCATTCACACTGTTATGCAACCTCTAGTTCTTCTTTCATCTTGCAAAACTGAAACTCTATACCCATTAAACAACTCACCTTTCCCCATACCCCCAACTCCTGGCAACTCCCATTCTACTTTCTGGTTCCATGATTTTGATTATTCTGGGCACCCTCATGTAAGTGGAATCAGAATATTTATTCTTTTATGACTGGCTTATTTCACTTAGAATAATGTCCTCAAGGCTCATCCATGCTGTGGCATGTGTCAGAATTTCTCCATTTTTAAGGCTGAGTAAAATTCCATTGATAGACATTTGGGTTCCTTATATCTCTTGGCTATTGTGAATAATGCAACTATGAAAATGAGTGTGCAAATATCTCTTCAAGACCCTGCTTTCAATTCTTTTAGGTATATACCCAGAAGCGGAATTTCTGGGTCATATAATTCTATTTTTAATATTTTGAGGAACTTCCATATCGTTTTCCACAGCAGCTGTACCATTTTAGAGTCTCATCAGCGGTGCACAAGGATTCCAATTTCTCCACATCCTCGCCAACACTTGTTATTTTCTGGGTTTGTTGTTGTTGTTTTGATAACAGTGACCCTATTGGGTATAAGGTAGTATCTTATTATGGGTTTGATTTGCATTTCCCTCATGATTAGTGACATTGAGCATCTTTTCATGTGCTTGTTGTCCATTTGCTTATCTTCCTTGGAGAAATGCCTATTCAAGTCCTTTGCTCACTTTTTAATTACGTTGCTTTGTTTTTTGTTGTTGACTTGTAGGAGTTCTTTACATATTCTGAATATTAACCCCATATCAGATATATGATTTGCAAATATTTTCTCCCATACTGCATGGTATCACTTATTTGTGGAATCTTTAAAAATTCCACAGGAGCCGGATTGGTGGCTCAGGCGGTTAGAGCTCCATGCTCCTAATACCGAAGGCTGCCGGTTCGATTCCCACATGGGCCAGTGGGCTCTCAACCACAAGGTTGCCAGTTCAATTCCTCAAGTCCTGCAAGGGATGGTGGGCTGCGCCCCCTGCAACTAGCAATGGCAACTGGACCTGGAGCTGAACTGCGCCCTCCACAACTAAGACTGAAAGGACAACTTGAAGCTGAGCAGCACCCTCCACAACTAAGATTGAAAGGACAACAACTTGACTTGGAAAAAAGTCCTGGAAGTACACACTGTTCCCCAATAAAGTCCTGTTCCCCTTCCCCAATTAAAAAAAAAAAAAAGTCGAGCTCATAGAAATAGAAAGTAGAAGAGTGGTTACCAGGTGCTGGGGGTGGGGAAAATGGGGAGATGTTGGTCAAAGGGAACAAATTTTCAGCAATAAGATGACTAAGGTCTGAAGATATAATGTAAAGCATGGTGACTATAGTTGATTACACTGTGTTGCATAATTGAAATTTACTGAGAGTAGAACTTAAATATTTTCCCTAAACAAAGGCAAATATGTGAGATGATGGATAATTTGATAAGGGAATATGTTCACATTGCATACGTGCTCGTATATCAAATAATCATGTTGTACACTTTAAGCACTTTATAATTTTGTTAATTATATCTCAATAAAGCTGAAAAACACTTATAAATATTGGAAGAATATTTCCTTAATTATTTTGTACTATTCTCTAAGTAACAGCTTAGAGACATGACACACTTTTAAAGTTTTCATCTAGATTATTAACATTTTTCTCCATTGCCTTCTTAAGTCCATAATCAACAAAACAATAAGTCAAGCTCTGATTCAAAGCATTTTCAGATTTCAGTGGTGTCCATTCTTCCACCACAGCTGATTTCACCATCACTAAAGAGACACATAGCAAGTAGCACAATGTTATACATCATTTCTACCCTTCTGATAAGTAGATGTAAATAACCTCAAAAGCATAAAAAGCAGTGAAATGTGGTAAAACAATTAGAAAGTGATGAGCTTTGAGTATACATTACCTTTATTTTTAATATAATTGATTCAATTGTGTGTCTATATAACTTGATTTTTAATAATGGCTTTGTTTACAACTGACTTGCAAAATTTCTAAAAGTTTAATCATCAGCTCTTGTGTGTTGGTACAAGCTGGCCTCAGCACATCACTGCTTAGACCACTTCTGCCCTCAGCCATCCACACCCTCAACAATGTAAGCACTTTGCTTGGGTTTCTAAAATAGTGTCTAACTTTGGCCTTCCTTTAAAATCTTTCACATGAGTCTCAACTAATTGGTATTTGAAGTCCTTCTAAACCTGAGCCCTGCACACCTAACCACAGAGTTCCCACATCTCCTTAGTGTGAACCTGGTTGCACTTCCAGTCAAGCCAGGTGCCTCACTGCCCCATTCCTCACACAGACCTCGCTCATACTTGATTCTGGGTCCTGCATCCTCCCAGTTTCTTGGGAAGCCTCCACCCCTTTCTCACCCAAGTTCAACCCTTGTGTCATGCGGGAGACCCTGCTCGCTGCGCCATTTGTCATGCGGGGAGGCCTGCGGGGTCTCTGCTCCCACTCCCCATACAAGAACGCAGGACATGGTGAGGCCAAAAAGGAACACCCACGGAGCCATAGGTAGGGGAGTCATACCACTATATTCTCTCTGGCGGCACTATACTCTCACTGGAGGCTGGATCCACACTGTCCGCAAACCGCCATCCACACTTGCCAGCCCAGCCACCATCTTCTTGCTAGCCCCCATTCTTCTCTCTCTTCTCCTCTCTTCTCTCTGCTAGCGTAGCCACAGCAGTTATATTAGTGGCCAATGGCTCACTGGTTACAGCTGACGGCCAAGTAGCCACAGCTGATGGCCATCCCATCACAGTTGATGGCCATTTACTACCTGAGCCAGCACCTGTCTATGTGAGGCCGAGAGCCTGGAAACTACTTTCTGGGGCTCTGTCCCCACACCTTGCTTCAGTGTCTAGCTCCAATTCCAATGACTCTACAAAACCTTCTCTGAGTACCTCAGTAATCTCTCTTACCACATTATGACACATACTGCTTCTACCATAAGTTGCACTCCTTAATGATGTATTATTATGTACTGATCTTTTGTTGTCACATCCTGTTCTTAATTTCCCAATTAGAATGTATTGGAAAGGCATGACATTTCCAATTAGAATGTAAGGGAAACACTCAGGTTTTATACTTCCTGAGTATCCTCCCTATGTGTATTTATACATTCAAAAATATTTATTGAGCATCTAGTATGTATCAGGGTCTGTACTAGGCATTGGGGCTACATTTGTAAAAGTCTTCCTAAAGGAAGAAGACACAAGTTTATTGTTGCCTACCTCAATGACAAGGCACACACTAGGCATTAAAAATTATTAATTAGATTACGTTTGGGGGTGAAGTATAGAAATAGAACCACGGAATGTCAGAGCCAGCAGGAATCTTAGACCAGCGAGTCTCACTGGAGACAGTAGTGCCTCCTCAGGGGCTTTTTGAACTCTGTGGAGGGTTTTTGGTTGCTCACTTGTTTAGAGAATATTATGGGATGTATATGCATGGTTATAGGGTAGGGGACATCCTACAATGTGTGCACCGTCCTCCTGCTCAACAAAGAAGTGTATTGCCTCACATACAATTTTAAAGTGTTTCGTTGGGAAATCATGAAGATGAATTATAATTGGCAGAGCTTAGAACTGAACTTTACATGAAGCACAAAGCTTTTTTTTGTGTGGTTGTTGGCATACGCTGAATTTTCCAGGTATTCAACTACGATATAAATTGAAGAAAAATGTCTTTCTTATATTCCAAGCTTTATTAAGAGCTGTTCATCATGACAAAAAAAAAAAAAAAAATTACATCATGGACAACAAAGCCATTCATGTTATTTGAGTCACAAATCAACACACTGTATCATTCTGCATTCTTGGTCATCATCTATATTTATCTATCTATCTATATAAGATCTCACAGCATGTATAATATACTAATTTAGTCCTGATTTCAAATATTTTAAAAGTAAAAAATATTCCATTGACAGTAAATAACAACACATTACTATATTAAATACAATATAAATATTTTGATGTATAATAAATTAAATATTAAAGTAATATAAACACACATAAAATTAAATATTTTCAATGTAGTAGGTACAAGCAGCTGATTTTTCATACATCTCAATATAGTTGTGTGGGGATATTTGCGTATTAAAATACATATGACATTTTCTAGATAACTTTCCTTGCTTTTCTCCTTTATATTAGTTACGGCATTATACCTATTTTTTGAAGTGTGTAGACAGGTCATATTCCAGTAGTACCTCGGTTTTCGAACGTCTCCATTGATGAACATTTCGGTTTACGAACGCCGTAAACCCGTAAGTAAATGCTTCGGTTTTCGAATAGCCTCGGAAGTTGAACATGTCACGTGGCTTCTGCTGAGTGAAAAATCCTGAGGCCTTGCTGTCGGCTGTTTTCGAACGTTTCAGAACTCGAATGGTCTTCCTGAATGGATTACATTCGAAAACCAAGGTACCACTGTATCTATAAATTCCACTTCAGGAAGTTAAGGGGGTGTTTCAAAACGTTTGTTATGAGAAAGAGCTTTGGGTCAGAGGAGAATGACAACCGCTCTGCTGGACTAAGGGGATCTGAAATCACTAAGAGGGTTTTTATCTCTATTTCAACCCTTGTTTCATTGCTGGGGGGTTTTTGCTTACCCCGCTGCCCTCCTTGAGAGCGTCTGTTCCCCTGGAGGGCCAGGGTCTGTGTTCTTTCGAATCTCAGAGTGCTGGCACACTGAAGTCAGGTACTAACATGTGAGGACATGGATGTCGAAACAATAGTGATTGCAAACTGCAGAGAAATATTGGGCAAATAAAGCGAGAGCTTGATTTACATGTCACTTAGAATGTCATTTTAAAGATGCTCATGGGGATGGTGTCTGGAAAGGACAATAATGACAAAAGGAAATCATATCTTGGTATTAGGTGTAGTTCTAAGAACTGGAGTGCCGACCTCAGGGGAATTAAGCTAAATTTTAGTGTTGCTTGTTGTTGTGCGGGAGACCCTGCTCGCTGCACCATGTGTCGTGCGAGGTGGCCTGTGGGGTCTCTTGTCCTGCTCCCCACACAAGAATGCAGGATGTGGCTAGGCCAAAAAGGGACACCCATGGAGCCATAGGTAGGGGAGTCATACTACTGTAGTCTCACTGGTGGCACTATAGTCTCACCGGAGGCTGGAGTCACACGACCTGCAACCTGCCATCTGCTTTTCTGCCTGCCAACCCACCGACTCCCCTCGACTCACCAACGAGCCCAGCTGTGGCAATTATATCATGGCCAATGGCTCACTGGTTACAGCTGATGGCCAACTAGCCCCAGCTGATGGCCATCCAATCACAGTTGATGGCCATTTACTACCTGAGCCAGCACCTTTCTGTGTGAGGGCGAGAGCCTGGAAACTGCACTCCTGGCTCTGTCCCCACATAAGGTGTAAGCACAAAGGTAAAGCAAAGTCCCTGAAATGATCCATCTCACAGACTCTCCTTTCTTTAGGGGCAGGTACAAGGAGACAGATGGGTCGGCTACTGCGTGGCAACACTTTGTAGTGTCTACCTCTTAGGTCTCTGGTCAAAACTGCAGTTGAGATTCACAAAAAATTAATAATCAAATATCCCCACTATTATTAGCTAATCTAACTAAACAAAATCACCCTTGACGTAAGAGGGACAAACCCTGATCAAAGATATGTGCTTTGTGCTACACCCTGAGGACCGTAAACCCAGGTTCTCTCAATTGGAAGAGCAAACAGGCTTCAGAGGGAAAGCATGCTACAGCGGGTCACCACACTGATTAACCAAGGAGCACGATATCCCCCAGTTCACCCATGTAGGGAGTGCCCAAAAGAGAGGGGCAATCAGGGACCAGCCGTGTGAGCCCAAACCAGTTAGTCAACAAGAGAAGTTAATTGCAAATGCAAGCAACTGCTGGTATGTCAAGTGATTTTCTGGTAGGAATGATGAATATTTAGGCATAACAGAAACATAAGTAATGTTTCTCTTTTGTCCATAGGGTTAACACATTAGCTTTTCTTCTCACTAGTATGTCCTATTTTCTATTCACCTGCTGTTGCCCTTCTAAAGACACACTAAGAGTGAGATCTTATCTTTCCCATTAGTGCAAAAATGGTATTTCTGTCTCCACTCCTGTCTCAGAAACCATGGCGACAGCCTTTTGACCTGGGCAGCTGCAGCTAGAGTTTCACCCTTCTTATTCACTGAGGAAAAGGCTGCTCATGTCATAGCCTAAGTCAGAGAAAGCTTTGAATTCGAGTCCTTCCAGCCATGCCTTTTGGGACACAATTCCATTTGTATGGATGTTTATTTTATTTGGTGAGATTGACGAACTAGCCACATTCTATTGAATTGTTGAAGATGTGAAGAGAGGGTGATTATGAAATGTAATTTTGTAAGATGGAAAAATGAGGCTCCATCTTTACAAAATGCCAAAGACATTCAGTAGTTCTGCCCTGGCCTTTGGGAGAAACGTGCCAGCATATTTTTTCATAGGGTAACACTGAGCTGAAGGTGCTAATGAGTTTAGAGAGTGGGAATTTTTCATCCATAAATGTGGTGGCTAAGGCCAACGGAGTTATCTTTGTTCCTTGAGCACAACAGAGCTTTAGAACGCAAGGGCACCTCAGACTTAATATAATAACAATGACGACAGCTGACATTTACTGAGTGCTTACTCTGTATTAAGCCCTATGCTGTGTACTTCTTACATAGTATCTCACGTATTCATCACAACAGAACTGTGAGGCAAGTATTATTACTTACATTTTACAGATGAAGATTCTAAGGCAAAGATACAATTAGGCTCGCATTACTAGTAAGAGATGGAATTTGGGATTTGAACCCAAATCTGTCAGTTTCACAAGCTTCTCGCCCGCACCCACTGCCTTAGGTCAGAGTTTAATGGACTGGAACAGAACTTACTTCCTTCTACACTGCACCCCAGGTATGTGCCACTGGAATTTCTTGACCTTTTCTTGATTCTCCTGTTCCTGGTCCTGTCTCTCCAGGTTACTCACTTCTCCTTGCCACCGAGGTCTCAGCATACAATTATTACTCTTGTCTGGTGACCTGGGATATAACTGTCCACTTTTACAAAACACAGAGAGAGCATAAGTGTCTTAAAGTCCTGTGTTAACGATGTCTGGCATTCTGTAGCTAAGGGAACAGGAGCTGCTAATTTTCTAGCTCTAATTTTGGAATCGCCGTGATTAATAATCCAGTCTAGCTGGAAGTCTACTTTACATATCTGAAAGGGTAAGGCTTTCCTTTGTTTGCTTGTTCTGGGCACAGGTTTCAAAACAGGTGAAGGTGTTTGTCATATAGTGAGAGCTAGACTGAGTCCTTTGCACATTGGCCATGGGAAATCTTGAGTATGATGGCAGGCGACTAGAACTCCTATTTGCATAAGAGCGCCTCAAGGTCTTGGGAAAATGGGGTAGTGAATATTGGGAAGTTACAAACTCCTAGAACATCAAGACGAAGAATCTCAAACACCTGATGAAGGCTGCGCTTAATTTAGGGGTTCTGGAGTTCCCTGAAAAGCAGAGAATGTACAATATATTGCATGAGAGAAGGGAAACCGATCCCTGGAGAAAGGTTCAAGGGCATTAGGGAAGAAATACTCTACCATGTTTCCCCAAAAATAAGACCTAACCGGAAAATAAGCCCTAGCATGATTTTTCAGGAGGATATCCCCTGAACATAAGTCCTAATGCATCTTTTGGAGCAAAAATTAATATAAGACCTGGTCTTATTTTCAGGGAAACACAGTATTACCTGCTCACATTTCTTTAGATCTGAGAAATATATCCCAGTTTCTCCCATAGGAGCAGGCTACCTTTTGAAGAGGGCTCAAAGAATATAATAGCAGTAACAGGCCAGGCCAATGGAAATTTAGCCCCAAAAGCTGTTTGCCGGCAGGGAAGAAACTCTTCTTCAGCTTTAAGTATTATTGCAGTGAAAGAAGAGAGAGATGAGAACCATATTTCAGCGATAGGGAAGTAACAGCCATAAAACCAGGCCACCAAGAGCCAGAATAGACAACATCAACACAGCTATGTGGAGACAGCTCCAGGAGCAGGACCTGGATGGCTGCTTTGGAGCCAAGAGGAAATGGAGGAGAGCTTGGGACCTTGTAGCCCAGCAATTTCCTTGGAAAATTCAGAGTCCAAGGTAGTGCTATCATCCCCCAGGAAAAGGGAGGCCTGGGGAAATAAAGGTCACCCAATGTTATAGGTTGAATTGCATCCCCCCACCCCAGAATTGTAATGTTGACGTCCTAACCCCCAGTACCTCAGAAATGTGACCGTATTTGAAGATAGGGTCTTTATGGAAATAATCAAGTTAAAATGAGGTCATTAGGGTAGGTCCTAATCCAATGACTGGAGTCTTTATAGAAAGGGAATTTTGGACACAGGCATGCACACAGGGAGAACACCATATGAACATGAAGGCAGAAATCAGAGTGATGTTCCTACAAGCCAAGGTCTGATAAAGATCGTCAGCAGACCCTCACAAGCTAGGGGAAAGGCATGGAACTTGTTCTCACAGCCCTCAGAAGAGACCAACCCTGCCAACACCTTGATCTCTGACTTCCAGCCTCCAGAACTGTGAGATGATAAAATTTTGTTGTTTAAGCCTCCCCATTTGTGATACTTTGTTATGGCAGCCCTAGCAAACTAATAACACCCAGTAAAGCCTTCAGAGCATCAGGTATTGGACCATTTTACTTATAATATCAGGGAACTGAAAGGATGGCCGCTCCCACTATCATGCTGAGGTTATGCCCCTTAAATCGTGCTCTCTGTCCAGGCTATGTTCTAGTGAATGACTAGAATGTCCTGTCTTAGTGTAAATCCTACGAAACACTATATGCACAAATGTTCATTCAATGAACACTTACAGGCAACTACTATATGCCCAGCAACCTTTCAGATTTAAAACATATGACAAATAAAAATTGGATTAAACAGTCATCTCCTTTTAAAAATACTTTAATGGACACATGCGTTGAAACGCATCTCCAGCACTGCTGCCTAAGTCAGTTCTACAGAGGTAAGGTGGGTGGAGAGGAGAACTGACTTAGCACAAGGGGCCATAAATCAAGGTTTCATTTATTTCAACAATGCTTTATGCTTCCTGTATGGAATATTTAATTGTGAGCACTAACCCCTACAGGATTTCCCTTTCTAGAGTGGAAATCCTGTGTGGAAAAATGATCGAGATAATCATGGCCTCGTTTTCTTGGCTTTTCCTTAGAGGTGCAATTGGATTTTGCTTGATTCCACTAGAGCATTTGAAATTTTTGTTTTTGAGGAACATTGTCCCTGGTGTGTAATTTAGGAAGACAAAGGAGCATGGTGGTTGGACAAAAGCCTTTTAAAAACTTTTTATTATGGGGGCTGGCCCGGTGGCTCAGGCGGTTAGAGCTCCGTGCTCCTAACTCCGAAGGCTGCCGGTTCGATTCCCACATGGGCCAGGGGGCTCTCAACCACAAGGTTGCCAGTTCAATTCCTGGAGTCCCACAAGGGATGTGGGCTGCGCCCCCTGCAACTAGCAACTGGCAACTGGACCTGGAGCTGAGCTGCGCCCTCCACAACTAAGACTGAAAAGACAACAACTTGACTTGGAAAAAAGGCCTGGAAGTACACACTGTTCCCCAATATAAGTCCTGTTCTCATTCCCCAATAAAATCTTTAAAAAATATAAAAATAAAAAGCTTTTTATTATGAATAATTTCAAACTCACACTACAGGAGACACACTAGAACAATCAATCTGAATGTACCAATTATGTAGCTTCAACAATTATAAACCCATGCCTACTCTTGTTTTATTTTTGCCTTCTGCTTCTCCTTCCCTACACTGGATTATATTGAAGCAAATGCCAGCTATGATATCATCTCATCCACAAATATTTCAGTTTGTGTCTTTAAAAGAGTAAGATCTTTAAAAAAATTACTATGAAACTAGAAAGACAACCTAAAAGGTTAACAATTTTAAATGTCATCTATTGTCCAGTCAGTGTTCAAGTTGCCCTGATTCTGTCATAATTTTTTTAAAAGTTTGGTTGAAAAAGAAAAAAAAAAAAAAGAATCAGTATGACTTCATGTAATACCACAAAAATAAATACATACATACATACCAGATTTGTTGTGGTGATAGATGGGAGTGGGTTTGGGGAGCAGGGTGAAGGAATTACGAAGTACAAATCGGTAGTTACAAAATAGTCATGGGGATGTAAATACAGCACAGGGATTACAGTCAATAATATGGTAATAACTATGTGTAGTGCCAGGGGGGTACTAGACAAGTCAGGGGGATCACTTTTTAATTTATATAAATGTCTAAACACTATGCTGTACACCTGAAATTAATGTAAAATAATATTGAATGCCCACTGTAATTGTAAAATTTAAAAAGGGGGGAAAAGGTGAAGAGGAATAAGAAGTCCAAATTTCCAGGTATAAAATGCACAGCATGGAGAATATAGTCAATAATATTGTGATAGCATGGTACGGTGTCAGATGGCTGCTGGACTTATCAAGGTGGTCACTGCTTTAGGTACATAAGTGTTGAATAACTATGATGTACCCCTGAAACTAATGTAATATTGTACATTAGCTATATTTTAATAAAAATCTTAAGATAAATTTTTTAAAAGTTGAAATAAACAATGTTTTAAAAATGATAGCCACCTAGGAAGTCACTGGACACAGTTTTCTTACCCAACACACCAGAGGGTAGGGAAGAATCTCAGCAATGGCAGAGAGTTCCACCTTTGCCTGGAGAGAAGCCAGGCATCTTAAAAGAGACCAGGCTGCTGGCCTCCAGCACTGGGGCCTGGAGAGCTCAGCCCTGTGTCCTGCCAACAGTTTGGCCAGAAGAACTGCCGAGATTCCTAAAGTGTCCTGGCACCCCACCAGGCTTTTTCCACGTCCAACAATCTGGAGAGCAGGCCTGAGTCGGGTAAATGTTCTAGAGAGGAGACGGTAGGCTGGCTTTATAGATGTGGAGACAGAACCATCCTTCTCTCTGAGAAGGAAAGATCTGAAGTTAGAAAAGGGTGACTCCCTTTAAAAAGGGAATCAGCTTTAATTAAAAAGAATTGATAAAACAAGTTACTGTAAAAGTACTTTTCCATTGCCTTTCTATGCTGATAAATGAAGTCAGAGGATACACAAATATTTATGACTCAGGCTGCTAAGCGAAAGGACTTAAGTAACCTGGTTGAGACAAACTGTCCAGTGAAGACTCAAGTAAAGATTTTGGTCCAGCACCAGTAGCAGATTTCCTCGGTTGTGTTTTTATGACATTCATTTTAAAATGTAAGGACACTCTTGCTGCCAAATTGTTTTGATTTCTATCTAAATTGCAAACCTTTGTGTTTGTCAGTAACTCTGAAACATGTTTAGAAAATCATGAAACATCAGAAAGAAAGGCTGGTGTTGGAAGTAATGGTGGTTTATGCAAGGAACCTGTTGTTATCCTTTCTGTGTATCTGAACATAAAACCAACTCTGATGTTTCCAACAAAAAAAACAATCTTTTGTTCTCCAAAACAATAAAGGAGTCAGAAAAGCATTTGGCTTTTGAAATGGTGTCCACAATTCACTGTCTCTCTTTTGCAAAATGTTTAAAAGCAAATCTGAATAAAATAAAAATTTCTCTTCTGACAGTTTCTAAATTTAAACATGACATTTTGTTAATAATTTGCAATTGTAGCAAAGAAAGTTAATAGTAGCAAGGACCTGAGAGAGTAGATAATCTTTAAAGGGAAATAGAAACTTCTAAATGGTTCATCATTTGGAAGTTTACTCTGAGGTAGTCATTCCAGTGAGTTCAGGACAGCTGACCCTAGAAAAACGTAAATATGCCTGGAAAGCAAAACATCGTGTTGCTAACATTTTGGGTGAATGAGTTGTGTTTTTCTATTGACTGGCGGGACTCAGGCAACTTTGCAACTTGGGGGTAACAGCCTCTTCAAATGAAGGGAAATTGTTCTGCCTACTGATTTTTCTTCAATATGAGCATTTAAGCCCTGTTTTTGCAATGCCACCCATCATTACTGAAAAATAAAATCTCACCAATTTTAGGATGTATAGTAGAGATTTATCCCAAATGTTCAGTTCTCAAAACTGGAAACAAAGCGCCAGAGCTGAAACCTGAAGAGCCTTTATTTTATCACCATCACCTTCACCTGAAAGAAGGGCTGGCTAGCTCTTCAATTATGTGGTGTTAACCCACCACGGTTGTGCTGCATTTATAAAATACCTTAGGATTCTAAATGATTTTTCTGCAAATGTTCAGCATCAGCAAACGATCCAAAAAAGGACACAAATAGATTACATCATCATGGAAAAATCTCCCATTCCCTTTGATTTCCCAGCTGGATTAAGTTCTTAAGAGGCCCTGTGGACTTGAAAAGATGACAGGGCTCTTGCTATCAGGTAAACAAGTAAAAACAATTCCAAATTATAAAACACTTGTAGAGAATCCAGCAAAGAATTTATATTTCTCATGATGACTACTTCAATTTTTTTTTTTTTCAAATACAATTTTTTTTTTTTTTAAAGGTGTTTTTTTGTTTGGTGCTTGTCTTTTGCTGATCAGTTTGCGCCTGGCTGGTTTTCCTCTTGGCTGACAGTCCCACATTTTCATCAACAAAAGACAACTTGCTACATAAAGTTGGCTCAGTGCCAGGATTGCAGTCCCTTGGGAACAGGCTTACCAGTTAATAAACAAGTTATTATTAGGCATTTGCTAATGCCCAGTACTGTGCTAAGTACTGTAAGGAACTCCAAGACTTATAAGTATGAAGCGGGTATTTCATTCAAGGAGTTTATATTCTGGTAGAGAAAGATGAGTTACATAAAAATGAAGCAGCAACCAAGTGTCAGTTGATGGGCCACATGGATCTGGAACTGAGTAACTGGGAGGCACTTTGGAAAGACATTGAACTAAAAGTTGGACTTGTGGGTTGTATTTTTATTACTTAAATTTTATTTTATATTTTGAGTAAATAATGTATTCGCAAGGTTCAAAATTCCAAAGATCTTCCTTTCTCCCCTGTCCTTCAACTCCAACTTCCCTCCACAATGGTAATCAATGTTACCGCCTGTTTGTGTATTTTCTGAGATATTTTATGCATACATCAGTAAATGTGAATAGATATTTCCTCCCCCTTTAGAATTACAAATGGTAGCTGCTCTATGCCTTGACACATGGAGCCATCATAGTGTGGTAGAACTCTTAAAAGCTGAGACTCGGGAGCCTGTCTTGACTTTGTCATTTTTTATTAGTGTGACCTTGGGCAAAGGTCACTGAGGCTGTTTCCTGACCTCTAAAATGGAGGAAATTATGAGTACCTGCCTCTTAAGATTGTTGTGAGGATTAAATGAGCTAATGTATATTAAATGCTTAGAACAGTGCCTGGCCTGTAGAAATCACTGTAATATAGCTTAGATATTACTATTTTCACTTAGTATATCTTAGAGATTTTCCATATCAGCACCAATAGAGAATTTGTTTGTTTGTTTGTTTGTTTGTTTATTTAAATATCTCTTTGAAGGCCATATCATATTGTTCTTGGCCTTGAATGATGAATAATATTTAGGAAATTAGGAAAACAGTGGTGTTATAGGGCTCTCAGGAGCTAGAGCAAAAGTAATAGGTTATCACTACATACCGTCCATTGGCTAAAATTGAAAAGACTGACCGTACTGTGTGTTGCCAAGGACACACAACACCTGGAGACCTCACACGCTGCTGATAGGAATGTAGAATGTTGTGATCATGTTGGAAAACAGTTTGGCAATCTGACAACTTTTTATAAAGTTAAACACACACCTGCCGTATGATTGAATCATTGTACTGCCGAGTGTTCACCCAGGAGAAATAAAAACATATTTACTCACAGACTTGTACACAAATGTACATAGCAGCTTTATTTGCAATAGCCAATGTTCAGCAACAAGTGAATGAATAAATAAGCTTTGGTAAATCTATGCAATAGAATACTACTGAGCAATAAAAACGGGCAAACTATAAACTAATAATAAATACAACACGAATGAATCTCAAAATAATGTTGCAAATGAGTATATACTATATGATTACATTTATATAAAACTCTAGAAAATGCAAACCATAGTGAAAAGAAAGTAGATTAATGTTTGTCTGAGGATGGAAGTAGGGGGTATAGGGGTGAATTACAAAAGGACATGAGGAAGTTTTGGGGGGAATGATAAATTTGTTTATTATCTTATGATAGTTTCACAGGTATATACATGTGTCAAAACTCATGAGACTATGCATTCTACATATGTACAGTTTAATATAATAAAATATACCTCAAAAATTGGAGAAGAAAAAAGAAAATAATTGTATGTATTCAAAACAAAAAGATTAAACCACCCATAAACTAATAGAAAATTTAAAAAATTTTTAATGTCCAAATATAGTTAATTTTGAGTATTCATGCAAATACAGCAAAAAAAACCAAAATAATCTAAAAATCATTTTCACTTAGTTTTTATTTTTGTGTTTTTCCTTCCTGCTCTCATATCCAAACTAAGTATGTTTGCAGGAGAGGAAAAGTCTTTCCTTCTACCCTTCTATGTTCTTGGCTGGAGCCCTGTAACAAAGACAGATTACTAAGACAAAGACACACATAAGTTTATTAATATGTTATCTCATACACACATGGGAGACACTCAGGGAAAGAGAAAGAGTAACTAAAAAAGGTGGCTTAGAACTCCTGTTTATACATTTTCAACAAAGAACAGTGAATTTGTAGAGAAATGACAGGACAAAGGAAAGCAGTTTTAGGCTTCCAATGGCAGCAAACTGTGGGAAGGTAAATCTATGGGAGGGAACTAATGGAGTAAGGTTTGTTTGCAGGGTCCTCTGGTGCCATCTGGTAAGAGTCTAGAGTCATCTCCAGTAAATGAGAATTTGTGTCCTGTCTTTGTCCAGAAAAGGCAGAGAGCTTTTCCTGTGCTCGCTGCTTCTTAACTGCCTTTCAGCTCAATATGTGTAATTTTGTCAAAAAGTTATATTTTGGTGTGACACATTCTGGTTTCTTCCATCTTCATTATTCAGTTGGATAATTTTTTTCTTTTAATTGCCTTGTTGAGTCACTGAATACTTATTGAATTAAAATGGTTTCTTTTTCTTAAGTAGGACATGAGAAGGAGCTTGATTGTGTGTGTGTGTGTGTGTGTGTGTGTGTGTGTGTGTGTACGCGCTAGCTCTTTGAAGGGCAATGTGTGGAAAGGTGGCTAGTATGGCAAAAATGTCCCAATTCAAAGCCATTGCTGTTACCCTTACACTGATTCTCAAACATTTTTGGTCTCAAGCTCCATTTTGCTCTTCAAAATGTATAGAATGTCTCAGAAAACTTTGGTTTAAATGGGTATGTCTACCAATGTTTACTGTACTAGAAATTAAAACACAGAATTTAAAAAATATCAATTATTTTTTAAAATAATAAATCCATTGCATGTTAATATAAATAACACATTTTTTGGGAAAATATATTTTCCAAAAAAATTTAATGAAAAGAATGGCATTGTTTTCCATTTTTGCCAATCCAAGCACTGGCTTAAAAGAAGACAGCTGGTTCTATTACCTGCTTCTTCATGTAATCTGCTGTGACATCAGATGTCATGTAGCCTCTGGAGAACGCCACTGTACAGTCATGACAGTGTGACAGTGGATAAAATAAATAACATCTTAGTATTGCTATGAAATTGTTTTCCCTTCAAGGAACTCAGTGAAAGGGTTTTAGTTGGCCCACAGTAGGACCGCACTTAAGTCACAGCACACAGCTGAACAGCTATCCTATTTTACGAGTACCATTGTGTGGAGACAGAGCCCCAGAGAGCAGTTTCCAGGCTCTCAGCCTCACATGGAAAGGTGCTGGCTCGGTTATTAGATGGCCATCAGCTGTAATCAGATGGCCATCTGCTGTGGCTGGGTGGCCATCAGCTGTTACTGGTTAGCCATTAGCCACTAATATAACTTCCGTGACTACGCTGGGGGGTTGGTTGGTTGGTTGGTTGGCAGAGAAGCGGATGGCGGATTGTGGCTAGCAAGTGCGGTTAGCAAGCAGATAGTGGATTGCAGATCATGTTGATCCTACTTCCTGTGTCTCAACCAGCCGCCAACGAGAATATAGTGGTATGACTCCCCTATCTATGGCTCCGTGGGTGTTCCTTTTTGGCCTCATCGTGTCCTGCATTCTTATGTGGGGAGCGGGAGCTGAGACCCTGCATGACACATTGAAAAAGAGTCAACAACTTTTGAGTTTTACAAACTATTTACCAGATACAGCAGCTGGAGTCTCCGAAATGATTGGCTGGAAAATAAATGGATATGAGGCCAAAGATTTCAAGGAATGTTTATATATCTAATTAATATTTGTCCCTAAAGCCTTAAACAATATATCTAAGACTGGATTTAAAAAATCTTTATTATGGCCAGACTGCTCTGAAAATTGACTCACGAAATAAAACACCTGGAGTTGCTTTAGCAATCAAGGGAGCAGTGCCCTGGCCACATTTTTCTTGGCTGGCAATAGTTTCCATTGTTTTCCTGGACAACAACAATTAGTCTTTAAGGGCTCTTTTTGGGCAGAACAGTTTTCCAGTCATGGCCAAACCAGTGGATTAATTTAATGTAATTATATAGCAAGAAACTCAGTATTGTGTGTAAATGATACTGCTCCCTAGCCACATAATTTGGGAACTGGTGATGATTATGCCTCCAGAAATGGTCCAACTTCATTGAATGTATAAATTACATAAAGTCTATTTAAGGAACAACAACAAAAAATGTCAGTAGGCGTTGGCTGTGCATTGGTCTTGAGGTTAATTGCATACTTTCTCAGTGGGGAAAGAATAAAATACATTTAAAAAGCAAAACAAACTCCCTATGGCAAAATCCTTCCTTTCCCACACTCTGGGAGTTCTTTCAGATTGTTTCTGTTTCCATCCAATCATGTGTAATTTCATCCTGTACGTGTGGTGCAGAAGACGTGGTTAATAGGTATAGAATGCTATTCCTGAGGGCTTTACTCAAACCAACAGTACAGGACTTTGGAACTAAAGGACTGAGCCCATTGCTGTCAAGGACACCATTTGCCATTGAGCAAATTGACAGTTATTCCCATTTTATTTGATTAAATAACTTTCTCAGGAAAGAAATAGGATATTATTAATTAGATGTTTCCCTAGAAAAATTGAACGGAATTGATTCTGGTTTTGGTGTTGTGTAGTGAAGAATCCAATGTTTATTACAAAAAGAGGTCTGGCCTTTGTCCTTGGCTTCCTGATAGGAGTGTCGTTGTTTGCCCAGGGGCTTTGTGACTAGTCGGACAGTTACAAAGTGATGTAGGTGGTGGTTTTGAGTCATGTGGTATCAGTTGACTTTCTGAGAGGCTAGAACCTGAGATCATCCTGGATGAGGCCCCAATAAAGACTCTGGACACCAAGGCTTGGGTAAACTTCCTTGGTTGGTGATACTCAATGCATATTGTCACACATCAATGTGAAGGAAGTGACAGTGTCAGGACTCCATAGGGAGAGGACAGCAGAAGCTCAGGATAGCATACTTCCTTGGACTCTGCCCTATGTTCTTCATTTGCCTGATTCTAATCTGTATTCTTCAGCTGTATTAAAGCATAACCATCACATAACACCTTCCCGTGAGTTCTGTGAGTTATTCTAGCAAATTATCAAAGCTGAGGGTGGTCTTGGGAAGCCTGAACTTGCAAGTGATGTCAGAAGTGAGGGTAGTGTCTTGTGCGGACTATTTATTCTAACTTCTCAGTTGGCTAAACTCTCACAGGTATAAATGCTCATCTGTATGTCCTGCGAAAGCCCCTACCAGCTCAGCTTTACTGCCTGGAGTCCATCAATCCTGGCCTATCCTGAAAAAGTGCAGGCTAGGATATTTCTCGCAACATTTTGGTCAGGAGAAATCACGTCAAAATGAAGGTTAAAGGCAGTTCGGAAAACAAGATACATATACACATAAAGATGGCCATTGTAGTATTTATCGTAAGAGAGGATAGAGAACTGATTATATAAATTACGATATTCCAGTCAGTGAATATTATTTTAAAACTCAGATAGATATGTGTGTGCTAATATGAAAAGATCACTAAAGTCGTTTATTAAATTACAAGGGTGTCAGACGGGACACAAAGTTGTCTGGTGGAGTGGGATGCTGATAATAATCCAAATGCTGAACTTCCTGAAAGACATAAATTTCTGGAATCCCAGGTACAATTATGACCTGAAGAAGACCTGGAAGTCAGAACTGAGATAACTGGAGCCAGGGGAGGCCGCCACTGAGCTAAGTTCCCAGCCTTCAGCCTTTCTGTCCTGCCACTCTGGCAGCACCCTCCCCACGTCCACTGATGCTCTCTCCTCCAACACTAGGGCTGATCATTTTCCTCTCACTCCTCACTCAGGCTCTCCCTAGAGCAGCCCAGGCCCAGGAGGGAGATCCACACTCCACTCCCTGACACCTACCAGTCCCTAAGCCCTGCTAACTCTTCACATCCTCCAGAGACCTGAACTACACCCCTCAGGAGGAGCTTTCTTGCCTCTGAAATTCTTTTATTGTCTGACCACTGATTCTGTATTTAAACATACACAGCCATGAATTTTGGTAATACTGGGGGGTTTACATCTTGTTTTCTCATCTGAAAGATTATTTCCTTGAAGACAAGAGCCATGAACTGTATTTCTTTGCACCTATCAATTCCCGGTAAAGAAAGTATAGGCAACAGACATTAAATAAATGTGTGGTTGAGTGTTGATGCAGGCCATTTCTGCAAAGCTTCAACTACAGCTAATTTCAAGGCAAATGGATGAGACCAACAGCATACCCAGGGTTCTCATGTAACAAAGGGACTAAATCTGCTTGTCCTCGTTAAGGCAATGAATAGATGACGAGCCAGCTTGGGTAAGCAAATTCTGCTGTTGACTTTCACAGGGACATTTCTGGTAAAGCCCTGAGCTTAGAACTGCCAAGGTAAGAATGCACATTAGCCAGTAAAGAACGTGACCATAAAAGTGAAATGGGAAAAATATTTCTTAGAGCCAAGAATACAATGTGCTTGCTTTGCGAAGTAAAACTCAAGTCACTTACAGAATAGTCAATACTTCCCTCTAACCCAACCTTAATGTTTAGGTCAGGTTCTTGGGTAGGGGGCTGCAGCAGGCCAGTGTTTGCAGTTCTCCTCCCTTTCCCAGATCACCCTTGGAATGTAGGTGCCCTCATGACAGGCTTTGGCCAACAAAAGGTTGGTGGATATGATATGTGTCACTCCTAAGCAGAAGCATTTCAGAACCGGTGGCCAGTTCTCCAAGTTCTCTTTCCTTGGGGCAATAATCATAGGAGTAGGTATTCAGATTGAGATGCAATAAAATTGGAGCAGGAAGATACAGTGCGTTCGTTCCAACCATATTTATTGGACACCAAGCATGTGCAAAGCACTGTTAGACATTGGAGATATGCGTGAACACAGGGCGAAGTCTTTGCTCTCATGGACTTCCTGTGTCTGCAAGGCAGACATCTGTTTTTAACTTACATAAGTAAGTATTTCATTATGGTTGTGACTCATATTATGAAGGGAGACAGGACACGTGAAGAGAACCCATAACGTGGACAGCCTGAGATCTGAGACTTGATGGGAGGGTTGATTTACGAACAAGTAGAAGTTACCAACTAAAGAATGTTCCAGGCTGGGTTTCTGAGGCATAAGAAGGGCAGAGTGCAGCTGAAGAAGAAAAGGCCAGCATGGCTGGACTAAAGAAAACTGGGGGACAGTCTATCAGCCTTGTGAAACATGTAGAAACCACATTGGACGGATCGTGTGGGTTTTGTTAAAGATTTCAAGCTCTTTTTCTAAAACTTATTAGTGCATTCTCGAAATGAACAATTCATTAATTAATGGCCACGTATCACCCTCCTATGACCCTCCTATCATACTTTACCCCAGCAGCCCTTGAGGAGTGGCACTGAATTCCTCCTTATTGGGAGAAACTTGAGCAAATGAGCACATAGCCCTGTCATGAGGTCACTGAGTGGTGTGTCTCCCACCTCTCCAAGGTTATCACCACCTGCTGCCATCCCAGGGTAAGAGGCATGGTTCCTCAGAAGAGCCCAGGGTCTGCTCTAGCCAGATTGACAGAAAGGGACTGGTTACAGGTATTAAATTGCTTATGGAATCTTGGAGACATGGATTCTAAGTGGTGTTTCCAGGAAGAACTCAAAGCCACCACACACATTTAGGCCACCAAGAAAGCAGCTGTCCTGTCACGATGAGGACACTGCCTGGTGAAACTGGAAGCAGCTGTCACAGCTGCTGGCTAGAAACCACACACATCAGGAAATTGGATGTCACATGACCTACCCCTCTCCCCGTGGACCTCAGTTGCAAATTCAAGGCTTGCACAAATGCAAGGGATCCGCGGGACCTAAATCACACCCAGAACGCAGCTTCAGGGGAGGCTGGGAAGTTCTTTTAACTTTGTAGTCTCTGCAGTAGGGAAAACAAGCGGGAAGAGGATGGAAAGAGATTTTGAGTGTATAATTCATGGTGTTCATCACACCACACGTCAGGAAATCAAAGTTAAGTGAGATCCTGCTTTTGAGAGTACTCAAATTCTCACTTCAGCTCTTTAAAACCCTACTCTCATCTACTGCCACTCTCCCTATCTTTCTGTTGCCTTTCCCCCTGTTAAGAATAAAACCACTATAAAAGTGTGTGTCTCCACATCTTTTGCAGGTGGCTAAGTATGTGCCTTTCTGTCTATCTGTTCCTTGCTTTAGGAACGTTAAAAGCTCTAAGAGGCAAGTTCTCCATCACAGAGGAGCTTTATCAGAACCTAGCACTGTGTCATGTACATAAACATGCTGATTACACAGACGTTATTTGTCTTACTAAGTTCCTCTCTAAGGCCATTGCTCTACACTGTTTGGGGAAGGTTTAAAAGGTAGAGTAAGCAAAGCAATTGGGATGAGCTACATTGATCTTCCAGCTTAGGGACCAGAGGAGGGTAGATGTCTCAAACCATTACTTTCTGGGACTAATTGGACAGTGAGTTTATAGCTCTCTAATTTTCTTTATATTTTCTTTATCTTAGGCTGCTTTGGTGATCAGGATATGTCTGGATAGACCTCGCATTCTCAGGATTTGTGTGAGTCTCGATGTTCTCCTGGTGCTAGGCACATTTTCCATGTTAGGAAAATGTTCGGAGCATCTAAACCCATCAGGGACATTTGGACCTCAAATGGTTACATGTTCCTTATGTTATGATTTGTCAATAAAGAGATAAGTTCACTGCAGGAAAACAACTCAAGGCCTATAATATCTCCAAAATGGGAGTGAAGCTCCCATGGGCAGGCTTGTTATCACATCCTTGGTGATAACTCACTGCACAGTAAGGGATGCATAGCCGTATGGTGATGGGGGGCTGAGTGCTAAGGGCTGTGGAGAAGCCACACTCAAGATTATCCTGCCCTGAAGACTGGGTAATTCTGCCACCTGGGACCCTAGGGAGGCCGTGGGTATGAGGGTCCTGTGCTGTTCTTGTCTTCCCTGGCTGCCGGCCCTTCCCATTCTGCCCTGCAGTGGACTCATCTGCATAGAGAAACTGACAGGCCCTCACAAGCTGGGTGGGGTTTCACTTGGGTAAATTACCACATCCTGGAGCACCATCCAGCAGTGTTTTCTTAAGACTTGGGATTCAGAGTTAGGGCTTTTAGGGGAAAATGAAACCATTTACTGGGATGGCTCTCCAGAGAGTGGCTCTGTATAAATCTCCAAAAGGTGAAACTGAGTGAAAATGACCATGGAGGTAAGTCTTGGTTGGGGGCAAAGGGAGAAGGTCCTATGGGTGGTGGTGGAATCAGGATGGGCAGCCAGAGCTGCGGGTTGTGGCTGGATTCATGAACTAAAGGTCTTTCTTTCTTTGCCACCTAACCCACTGAGGTTCTGGTCAGCTGTGGCGCAGTGGTGTGGGGAAAATGTCCGGTTCTATTGCTGTCTCTTCCTGGGTAAATCTGAGCTGGACCCTACTCTAATTTGAGAAGAAAATTAAGAAAAAAACAAAAGCGATGTCCGTTTGTAACTTCTAAAATAGTACTCTAAGTGTATAGAACATTCCATCCCCCAGGGGTGAAGGTGGGTTGTGAGGTCGTTTTTAAGAGCCTCCATACAAAATGTTTCTGGAGCCATTCTAGAACATAATATGACAGAAAGATCTATTTTATACGAAGGAAGCCATGAATATTGTAATTTCAAAAATACCTATTGGGCTTTGGCCCCAAGGACAGGATGTAAATTCTATTAACAGAATCTGAAATTCCATTTACAGTCTCATTTTTTCAGTTTAAATCTTTAACCTCCACTTAAAATGTAAGCAAATCCCAGGAAGGATAACAGACTGACCTTCATGCATCTTTAGCCTTAAATCACACCAGAACCTTCCCTTACCTCCCCACCTCCCCCCCACACATCCCTTTCTACAGGCAAACTAGAATTAACTCCTGGAGCCAACCACTAGGCTTTTTATGCCCGGAAATGTTTGAGCCTGCCGTTTTTTTCTGCCTGGAACACTTTCCCCTCTCTTTTCTTTTTAGCTAACTCCTAGTGCTTTAAAAACACAGGCAATGTCACTCACTGCTCAAAGTCTGTTCTCCAGGAAGGCAGGCTTAGTCCAACTGTGGGTTCCTGATGACTTCGTCCTCTCCTCCCTGATGGTCTTAGCCACGTGTAATCTTTGGCATATAGGTCTATCTTCCTATCAGGTTAAGACATGCGCTATATCTTGTTCTTGACTGAATCTCTTGCATCTAGAACAATATCTGGCCCATAAGAGGTTCTGTTTGGGGAATGAATGAATTCTTTACTGTTAATGTGTTTTTAATAGGGTGGTGGTGCAGGGCTGGAGTAGACAGTAGAAATGCCAAGAGAGAACAAAGCAGTATACAAAGAGAAGAGACTGGTATCACTGAAGGCAAACTCCTCTGGGTGACAGTTTTGCAAAGGTCCAGAGACCGCTGAAACGCATGCTAAATCCTCTTTTACTACCTCTCTTAGAAGGGAACTCTAATTGACTCCTGAAATTTAACAGGTGTGGACACATTTGAGGCACTTGCCATAGTGGTGTTTCATAACCTGTATCTCACACAATAAAATAGGGCAAAGTTAAAAACTCAAATTTGCCTCTGTTACCATCTGTTGGTTCCCGGATCCTGAGTTACATCATTCTTATTTTTACATTAAACATTACCAGTAATAAAAACAGAAGGATATGGGGAAATAAAAACTTGTGTAGGAAAGTTCTGACTTCACCCAGGCTTGACAGAGTCTTTTTTCCTTCTCAGAAATCCTAGAAAACGGAAAACAACAGGAACACATCTCATTCAGAAAGACCCCCTTTCAATTTGACCATGAGTCAAACAAGGAAGAAAACTTCCTCAAATGAAGAAACCAAACCCCAGACTTCGTTTGTCAACAAATTTCTCAGGGGCTCAAAACTCAGGTCCTCCAAAGCTGAAAGCAGGAAAGAGAGCAATGACCTTAAAACAACTGATTTCCAACCCAGCGATGCGACACAGAAGACTCCCACTGTAGACACCGGTAAACTTCTGACTGCTGTTATTTGTTTATTTTTTAAAATAAGGTTTTCCCCTAAAGAGATCATTGGGCTAAACTAAACCTAATATGAGTCTCTGTCTCAACATTTATTATGTTACATAAATACTTTAAGTACATGGTTAATTTTACTTTTAAATTATCAAAAGTACTATAATACTACAGAAAGGTGTAGCGAAAATATATAATTTCCTCTCTTTCTAACACAAATGATCATTTCTACAAGATTTCTGTTCAGTCTTTTGTCCATATGCATGTATTTACGTTCAGTTGACTGGTCCATAACCATTGACTGAGTGACTACTATGTTCCTGCCACTGTATTTTTGCATGTTCAAAACACAGCCATGAAAACCAGGATCTAATGTAAACAAAGAACCAAATGCAGGTCCAGTTGCAGTGTTGATAAGTGATATGAAGAAGCAAAGCGGGCTAAGTAGAGAATGATAAGATGGAGGGCCTATTTTAGATGGGGTTGAAGGAAAGGCGTCCCGTGTGGTGGCACTGGAGCAGAGATCTGAATAAAGTCACCCATGGAACGAATGAATAAAGCCAGTCACATAAGCATTTGTGGGAATAGCTTTCCAGACAAAGGGAACAGTACATGCAAAGGCCCAACATGAGACTGAGCCTGGAGTATCTGAGAGGGAGCCAGGAGGTCTGGGATGCTGAAGCACGGTGACAGATGAGGAGAAGAAGAGAGTAACAGGACACAAGTCAGCGACATCGCTGGAGGCCAGGACAGGCACCTTTTGTAGATACATTAACTTACAAATCCCTTTTGAGCTTACATAGAGCTGTGATCCTACTTCTGTGACATACTATTATGCTGTTCAATTCCCACATTGCTTCATGATGTTCCCAAGAATAGTTTTAACCGCTGCATAATATTCCATTGTATGTATATATCTTAATTATTTAATACATCTTTTTTTTTTTTTGCCCCTCAATGAATATTTTTGGCTTTCTCTCTTCCTTATTCCCTGTTTCACGGTATTTCAGCTTTTCTTTTTAGTGTAAGTTCCCAGAACAGAGATTACAAATTCAAGGGTTATGAAAATAAAAAGTGCGAAATCTCCCTCCAAAGTTACATGCCATATACAAGGCCATTAAGTTAAATGTATTTTTAAAACATTTAAAACTTTTTATACGAACAGACAAAAGTAGATAGAATAGTATGAGTCCCCATGATTACATCTCTCTAACAATTATTAACCCATGGCCAATCTTGTTTCATTTATACCTACCCTCATTTCCATCAGATTATTTGCATTAAACACCAAAAATAATATCATGTTACCTGTAAGTAGATTAAATGTACTTTAAATATATTTTTGTAAATAGAAAGTGAAAATGTACTTTAAAGGTAGACAATCTCTATAAGAAAATTGTTACTATTTGTTCTAAAGTCTGCTTTGGAGCGTTAGGAATGTGGTTAATGAATACCTGTAATGATGAGTGGATTAAAAGTGCAAAACCAGGCAGCGGGCTATCCCTGCTGGGCAACATTGGCTGCTCAAGCCATTACTGGCTTTTCTGTTTCCATTTCTCTCAAAAGTCAGTGGCTGCTGGTGTCGTGTTAATGCTGGGACTTGGTTCCTCCCCTCTGTTACTATTCTGGCTCTCATCTCGTGCCTGGACCACTGCCACATCTTCCTAACTGGTTTCTCCCCTTCTTGTCTTGTTCACTTGCCAACCTGTCCTCCACACTGCCAACAGATGTGGTGTCTCTCACCTGCTTAAAATCCTTTACTGAGTCCCTCTTGCCTTGAAGAGAAAGTCTACACTCCCAAGCACGTCTTCAGGGCATGCATGTCCCATTGGGTATCTCTTCACGACTTTGGCCTTCCCGCAACCTCACGTTCATCCTCTACTGACATTCTGATTTACTTGCAGTTTCCTAAACTGGCCACGTTCTCCAAGTGGTTCCCTACGCCTAGGAAAACCTTCCTTTGTGTCACCGTCCTCCCTTTGCACCCCTCTACTATTTATCCCTCCCTCACATGCCCCCACGTGGCTAAATCTCACTCATTCTTTAAGGTGAAATTCATGCACCACTTTCTCTTGGAAGCTTGCCAAGACCTACCCATCGGACCAGAGGAACTTCCTGTCAGTACCGTGTGCTGCCACGCACCCTCTGCACACCTCGACCATTGCACTTCTCCTCTGTGTCATGACCGTGGCTTTCCTGTCTGTCTCTTCCATCAGACAGGCAGCTCCTTGCAAACAGGAACTTGATATCTTGGTTCCCTGTATAGCACCACCCAAGTTACAAACATGTAAGGATGTTTTATGAAAGCATTGGGATCCCTGGTCATAAACAACAGAAACCAATCCTTCCAGATTTAAGTTGGAAAATAACTTAATGAGAAGATACTGTTTAGTTCACAGAATTGCCTGGAGAAGCAAGAGCTTGGTTCAGTGATAGAGCAGCCAGGAAAAGGCCCAAATCACTCCACAGAACTGATCATGTGTGACCACAGAGCACCAGCCTTCCCACCTCAGCCCACCTGTAGCAGCTCGGACTCATCGGTTTTATATACTGAGCTGTGACATAAAACATCCTTCAAAGAAAGGGTTTCATAGACTTATAAAAACTGAAATACACGGTCTGGGAGGAGATATCCCGGGGTCTCATAAATTGGTACCCATATTTATACATAGATTTTTTTTTTGATAAAGATTTATTATGTAGGTTTATTTTGGTAATTGAAAAACTATAAAGTTAATATTTATTCATTCATTCAATTATTTGTTCATTCAACAAATATTTACCAAGCACCTGTCATGTAGATGACACTGTGGAGTCCCACCTCCTTGGATGGCCCCAGTAAATTTAAGTCACTATACTCCTGAGAAAGGAACCAGGCAGGAATTATAGTATCCATTTTATAGATGCGTAAACCAAGGCTCAGAGAATTAAGTGACTTGCTCACCTGAGGGACCCATGATTTCAACCAGGTCTTCCAATTGTGCTGTCTTGGACTTGCCAATCATATCAAACATCACAGAGCACCCAAATAGAATGTAATTTGAGAAGAGATTTCTGAGTCTGTCAATTGGTAGGTGATTGTTGGTGACTTTTGAGATAAAATTTATCTGGATAGGTAAGTATGGCAACCAGAATGCGGAAGGTTAATTGGTAAATGTGATGAAGAAGTGGGGGGGGAGCAAGTTCAAACAACTATTTCCAAATACTTGACAGGAAAGAAGATGATTGATGACACAGTGGCTTAAGGAGAAAACAAAGGAAAAAGTTTTGGTGGGGCTGGAATTTGAGCATGATTGTAGGCTGAACTTTTGGAGATAAAAAGCTTAAAAACAAAAGAGAAAACACAATAAGATGTCATGCAGAGAAATTTTTTTAAACACAAAAATTTTAAAACCTACACATAAGGGGCTTTGGAGCATACTGTTCTGGGTTCAAATTCTGACTCGGTGACTTAGTAATTAACAGGCTCTCTGAGTCTCTGTTTCCGAATCTGTGCAGTAGTGTGATTGTGACTCCTTAAGTTTACACAAAATGCTCTGTACTCACTGGTGAGTAAGGGGCAGTCCCTCCTCATCTCCCACCCACAACACTCCCAAAATTAGGGTTGCCACATAAAATAAGTGAAATTTTTGGGACATACTTTAACTAAACAATTCCTTGTTTACCAGAAGTTAAAATTTTTTTTTATAATTTATTTTTTAAATTTATTGGGGTGACAATTGTTAGTAAATTTACATAGATTTCAGGTGTACAATTCTGTATTACATCATCTATAAATCCCATTGTGTGTTCACCACCCAGAGTCAGTTCTCCTTCCATCACCATATATTTGACCAAAGTTTAAATTTAATTGGACGTGCTATTCTTGTTTTTCCTAGATCTGGCAACCCTACCCAAAATAAAATGTCTTGTATTCAATGTGCCATGATAAAATTGAAGTCCAGAATGAAGAGGTAAAATGGGGGTGGTGTTGCCTCCTACTGGTGGAATGTGGCAACACCAATCATCCCAGTAAAGATGTACACCCTATGGATGGTTTTCATAAAAATAGCAAGTCACAAGGCACCCTGTGGAGGAGAGGTGGAGTTTTTATTATCCTGCTAATATTTTAGTTTGAATTTATTACTACCGTCATTCCACTATCTTTTAATTTTCATGTATATAAATACATATATTAGCTATGTGGTTTTATACATTTTTGTCAAGGTACTAGGACATTATTGTACATTTGTAACATGTTTTCCTATTGGATTCCAGCATACTCTTTGTATATTTCAAATTTTATGTTTCCACTTACAAAACCTCTTTAATGTCACTGTCAATACATGCATATATATTTTTTCTTACAAAAGTATGGTGTGTTTTATGTGTCAAATGCTGGCACAAACATTAGGTAAAGGTCTGGTACATAACAGGTGCTCAAAAAAATGATAGGGGTTTTTAAAAATTATTTTAATGATATCATGTTAGTATAGTGTTACTACAGAGGAACTAGGTGAGGGTGCCACACAAGTAGCCGCTAATAACAAGAGGACAAATGAGACTCTCTGAATGTATTCTCTGGCAGGCGTTGAGAGAACACAAAAGGTGTGCAGCCACTACTCTCTTGGGATTTGTCAATTTAATGAATAGCCCAGGAAATGAGCAGCAAGTGTTTCATCCGCTGTAGCTCATCCGCAGTGATTGTAATGCTTCCCCTTCTTCACCTATTTAGTTAGGAGGCAAACACCTGTGCTTCCACACACCTGCCCACAGGCCAGCAGTTGCATCCACCAGAGCGATCTCTGCTCCCTTCCAGCCGCACTCCTCGTGTTAACCGCTGTGCTAACAAGTTTACCTCTTGGTCAGGAACACAAGGCCATCTCAACGCTGAGAAGCACAGGTCAGACCATGAAAGAAAAACCATCGAGTTCCTCAGGCTCTTTTGTAAGAAAAGGATCACGGGACTGGCCGGGGTAGAGCACCTGGAGGCAGGAACGGAGATTTTGTCCCTGGTAAATGCTTTCCTTTCTGAGTTGAGGTTTCCCAAGGGACCAGTTCAGGGTTGTTGTCAGTCTTCTTGTTTTTTGTTTGTTTGTTGTTTGTGATCATTATGCATCTTCAATACTATCTGTCATTAACAGCAAATTCTTCTTTGTTCTTATAATCTAGCTAAGCCTCTCACTTCAGAAATGGAATTGGGACCCAGGTTGGAGAAAAATGAGCAGTTCCTGCAGAAGCTGGGCAAAAAGGCTGTGGACAAGTGTCTCGATCTGAACAACAGCAGATTATCAACAGCAGATGTGCGGGAAGTGGGTGTGTATGCAGTTGACTTCGCACTAAGGAACAACACAGGGCCGTAAGGTTGAGATGAGCAAGCAAAACACTCATTACTTATTTCATAACCCAAGGTTTGCAGGGTGGCCCCAGACAACTCAGGCACAGCAGCTGCACCAATAATATTTTTTAAACAAGTTTATTCATCCTTCCCCCACTTTCGAAGATTTGAGCTGAGGTTAGGAGGAACAGTCATTTGTTTGTTTTTCCTGAGCAATTTTACCTTCCTACTGATTGCTTCTTGCTCCCTGAAAAACATCTGTTCTTACATATGATATAAACTCATGAAACTCAGCCATAAAACTGAAGCTTCTTGGGAATTTTAAGGGTGTTGTGTTGTTTATCTGTGGAATGAATAATACAACTACCAGCAATGATTGCTTATACCTTTTTGTACACAAAAGTATCACTACCCTTTGTTACACCTAAGCAGGAGTTTAATTGTGAAGAACCCCCAGCCCACACCACCATGTCACCTTTCTGCCTCACTTTTTCTCAGATACTTTAAATTAAGCCTTTAAACAAATAAGATGTGTCTACCAACAGAAAGCAATCAAAAAACTGTATTTTGAATGAGGGGTACTTGACTATTTTCATTAAAATCCCTGCCATTATATTTTGGACAATTCTCTGATGGGGAACTCTCAGCATGCCTGTGGTTCTCAAATCTGTGTGTCAGAATGACTTGTCGAGCTGATGGAAACACAGGTACTTGAGTCCAACCCAAATCCCTTGAATCGGAATCTCTGAGTGGGCCCCAGGAACCCTGGTGTTTTTTTTTATTCCTTCTTAATGTATTCAATAGACTTATACTTTGTCAAGTTAGGATCGTGGTGAAAAAGATGCAATTGCTAACGTGCTTTGAATGCTACTGAAAAGAAAACAATTTTTCACTCCTAAGCAAGGCCTCAGAATTTTGGAAGGCCGGGAGTTGCTGTGCCTGTAACTAACGAACTGCTGTTTTCTGACTGCTGTCACCATTTTAACATTCAAGATAGATATTTAAAAGCAAATACGCCTTATGCTCTCTATGTTGGCATTTCCACTCTTATGGTCTCGTTGCTGCAGGAGATAAAGATGGCCTTTGAGAATCTTTTTCACAGAGAAGAACTTCACTTGTTATGATCAATGGCAGAGACTCAGAGAAAGTTCCAATCAGGCTTTGTGCCTGTCTACACCTCCACATGTTGGTCCATTTAAGTATAACAGGAGCTTTTTAAGGTGGTGATACCCAAGTAATCCAGATTAAAGTAAAAGGTAACGGGCAGCCTCAATCTCAGCAATCCTGGCACATCCAATAGGATGACAGGTGACGAACCTCAGAGGGTTTTGCAAAATAAAAGCACTAGATACACTTTACAATGACAGTAATCATGGGGTTACCACTCCCATGACAATGATGGAAGTCCCATGTAATCTTATGGAGACACCACTGCATTTTCAGAATGGAGTTCTTTGGCAGAAATGGAAAACCACCCTAAGAAATAGGAAATGGAACTGTCCCAGTCTCTCCAATTGCAAGGCTGAGAGATCCTTGCTTTGCTGAAAGTCCACATACCTATGGCCCCTCTATCCTCTTACAGTGCAAAACTGTATCTTGTGCGTGTAGGCAATGAATCCTATTTACTACACATCACAAATTACATATGCAAATCTATTTTCTTTTGTTCGTGTCTAGTTGCTTTGCTGCCTTCTCTCCCAGACTTGGAAAAACTGGATATTTCCTGGAATGATTTCGTAGGTGGAACCCTCCAGTCAATCACCGAGCAAATACATCTTGTCTGCAAGTTAAAAAGCCTGAGGCTGGGTAGTTGCAGACTTACCACGGATGATGTTCGAGCACTGGGTATGATGAATGCTTCCCACGAAACACTTCACTTACAGCACCTTTGCAGCCCGACTCTCAAGGGCAAACCATCTGGGTCACCACCCCTTTGGGTGCTAATGGATGAGAGTACTGCACACAAAGCAATGCGGTGTGGAGCAGGAAGGAGCACCACTTCTCAAGTGCTTTGTAACCTGTACCCAGCACTGTGCTAAGCCCTGGGACAGAGAAGGGAACAGAACTGACTGGGAGCCTGCTCTCAGGAAGCTTAAATGGAGAGAGTGTAAAACTTGCTCACTCTGTTAACCTCTTTCGTAAAATAGAGGAGTTGAGGTAGATAATGATTAAGTTCTTTTCCAGTTCCAAAATCATCTCCTATGGTTTTCTACTCCCATGTAAAATAATGATCAAAACTATTTTTCAACTAAAAGGAATGGTTTAAATGGAAATAGAACCTCAATTAAGTTAGTTTATATGCCGAACATAAAATAACACAGAACATAGGATAAAATTTGTCATGCTACTAACCCAACTGCTTTACTAAAATGCTTGCTGGTTTTAGATGTCATTAATACTTTTTTGTTCTTTTGATCTGAAGTTTCTTTCGATGATGTATTTTGATCATTTACATCTCTGCAGAAATTTCTGTAAAAACAACATAATTCATACTAAATGTCTTCTCTGTAATTGGCAAGTCCAAGATAGTACAATTGGAAGACTTGGTTGAAATCCAAATGACCTTCCATAGAAAATGGGGGCCAGCGAACAACTCCAGGCCCACCCTTCTTATAGCTGAGAAAAACATATCTCAGAGCTGGCCAGATCCTGGTTCAAATCCTAGTCCCACTTCTAACTAGCTTTGTGACAGTGGACAACTTACTGAAACTTTCTGAGCCTCAGGTTTCTTACCTTTGAAATGAGGGTGATATCCAACTCCAAAAATTGTTGTGAGGATTAAATAATTTCTCTAAATCACCTACCACATACCTGGCACATAATAGGTGCTTAGTAATTGATAGTTGCTCCTTTCCCTATTCCCTCATCCAAAATGACCTTTCTGTGTTTTCACTTGAGCAATTTAGCTGGTTAACAGCTGGTTATCGTGTAGCAGAGTCACAAATTTAACACACTGTTACTCAGGCATGAAAAGAAAATGTAGTTTCTTTATTTTCTTTGATTAATCTTTTTCATGATCCTCTATCCTTAAGAAACCAGGAACTGGAATGTCTGCCCTGGGACACACTCCAAACCAATCTGGTCCAGAAGAGACTGTGCACCTTTGTCACTCTGATGTCTTGTGTCCTTTGCCCTCTCCCAGAGTCTTTTTGCTTCTCTGGAAGGATTTCTGCATCTTCTCATTTCAGAGCAGCTTTCTTTAGCCTTCACGGCGGATGGGGTACAGGGATAATAAATGGTGTACTGATGGAGAACATCAATCAGGGGCATTTCCACATTATTACACTTGTTACAATTGCTTAGTGCATTACGGCAAATGCATAGCCCTCCAGTACCATGAGCACTGCAGACATAGCTAATCAGTCTTACACTCTTTCTCCCTGTTCCTGGGGGACACTTCAGGCCTATAGAAAGCCACCCCCAATTGACTGGCGATGAACACCTGTGCTGGGAGAATGCTTATATTAACAGGGGGCTCCTGGACTCCTAAAACCTTAATCCATACAATGAATAAGCACTGGTAGGAGTCCAAGCCCAGTAGCAGACAGTGTAAAGAGGCTTCTGGATGCAGGGGGCTGTCCAGCACTCTTGTTTGGTGTTAAGATTGACTCTGCACATTGGAAAGTATATTTTCTGTGTGTGGCTCCCCATCCTGTTCTCCCCAAGGCAGTGAAAATCATTCCTAAGGCTGATCTCCCCTGTCACCTCCCCTGTTTTTGCCCAGCCTCCTTTCTATAGCCCGTGGATACTTTCCTGTGTGAAATGATTTCAGAAATGTCAAGTTTTCCTTCTTTCTCACTGCACCCTCCTCTACCCCCAAAGTCTTCATGGCTGTTACGAGCTGCTAGTGCCTGATGCTCTATTATTAGTTCTTTTCTGCACTGGTCAGTTCAGTTGTATGTGACATTCCTGACGTCAAAGTGAGCTTTACCCCCGTGGGGGCCAGGGCCTGGCTTTGCCTCGTTTCTACCTCTGGCTAAGCTTCTCAGCAATGCCACTTCCAGAGAGGGTAGATGAGAGAAAGTAGATGGACTAATCAAATGTTTACTACCACAAAAACTCAGTAAAACCACCCTACTGACAGGTGGATTATTTTTTACAATAAATTTTTACAATAATTTTACGTAAGCATAGCTTCAGATCTTTGGAGGGACTAGATATATTGTGGCTGTAAATACAAGGCTCCCCCTGCTGGGAGCGGGTGGAAACTGGGTCCTTTTCTTCTCTGTTCCTTGGCAACTAACCAGTACCTGGCCAAGCTTCCATTCTCCATAAATAATGGTTGGACTGGTTTTGAAATGAACTCCCTGCTTGCGGACTAGTGATCAATCTTTGCGCCGTTTTGTAACAGGAGAAGCACTTAAAGCGATACCTGAACTTGAAGAGCTGAATTTGTCCTGGAACAGTAAGGTGGGAGGAAACTTGCCTCTGATCCTCCAGAATTTCCAAGAAGGGAGCAAGATACAAACGCTGGAACTTGTGGATTGTGCCCTCACAACAGAAGATGGGGTGTTTGTGGGTAAGTGAAGTTTGGAAGAGTCCTTTCTAGAAAAAAAAAATACAAAAATGTCCATGATTGGATAGCTTGAGAGTCAGAGTTGGCTGTTTTCTCTTACCCTGAATTGAAAAAGTGACTCACTCACTCCATCCCAGGTCACACGAGGCTGCACTTCTCTCCTGCCTGCCCCAGCTTGCACACCCTGCATTTTTACTGAGTTGCTCTGTTTGTTCCGATTCTCTTCCTTCCAGGTCAGTTGCTACCTATGCTGCAAAGTCTTGAAGTACTTGATCTTTCCATTAACAGAAACATCGGTGGCAGTCTAAACAGTATTGCTCAGGGATTAAAAAGTACCTCAAATCTGAAAGTATTGAAGTTACATTCATGTGGATTATCACAAAAGAGTGTCAAAGTATTGGGTGAGTTAGCAATGACTGAAGTTTATGTATATATACATATATATACCGTGTTTCCCCGAAAATAAGACCTAGCTGGACCATCAGCTCTAATGCGTCTTTTGGAGCAAAAATTAATATAAGACCCGGTCTTATTTTACTATAATATAAGACCGGGTCTTATATAATATATGATATGATATGATATGATATATGATATGATATGATATGATATGATATGATATGATATGATATGATATGATACTGGGTTTTGTATTAATTTTTGCTCCAAAAGACGCATTAGAGCTAATTGTCTGGCTAGGCCTTATTTTCGGGGAAACATGGTATAAACTTATTTTATATATAATTTTATTTTATAATTGTATATACAATTTTATTTCATATTTAATTTTTTAAACTGTTAGGAAATACAACACAATGTAAATAGTAGTTATGTTGGGGAATAAGATTATAAGTAATTTATATCTTCTTTATGTGTTATTTTCTTTTACAGTGAGCATATACTTTCATTATTATAAAATAACCTTTTAAAATGGCTGAATTGGAAAAGACCAGGATATTTTAGGCCTGAGATAGATACTCAGTAAAATAAGTTTGTGCTATTAACACTCTCCATTTTTCTCTTACTTTTGACAATATCAGCATTAGGTTATGCTCAGTAGTAGGAAGGACTTGTACTAATAAAAACAACGGCTTCAGTGGCATCTGTAGTTAAAACTTATTTCCCTATATAAAGCATCCACAGTAAGGGAGACTATGAAATGAAGTTGTGTTTTTCCCTTCAATTTACAGGGCCTGTAATATCCTTCTCACTGGCAGTTTGAGTTAATCTAGAATTCTATGAAAACACCAAAGCTCAAGTGTAGTAAGAGAGCCATCAGTGGCTGGATACCGGTCAAAACTTTTATGTGTTTGAAGCCATGTCAGGTCCAAAGAGGACTAGATGGTAGGAAGTCTACAGTTATTCCTCCCTCCTGGCTTTTGTAAACATGGCGTATTTTCTCAGCCTTCCTTCTGCACACCTGCCCCCTCCCCTGCTCCACACTTTCCTACCATCTTGTAATATGTCAGAGTGGGATTTTTACTTTCCTTGTAGATGCTGCTTTTAAATACTTGGGTGAGCTGAGGAACCTCGACCTTTCCTGCAACAAGGAGCTAGGTGGAGGTTTTGAAGACTCACCAGCTCAGTTGGCCACGTTGGAGCATCTGGAAGTCCTGGATCTTCACCGGTGCTCACTAACGGCAGGCGATGTGATGTCACTGAGTAGGTGCTGCAGGGCCAAGCAAAGAGTTTTGGAGCGTTGGCATATGTTTGGAAAGGTGGCAAATTTAAGATGTGCCCTTAAACTTACTGTTTATGAAATTACTGGGAGGATCAGATCAGAAAAGTTCTGTGAATGCCCGCAGTAGAGTATTTGGCATGTATTAAGTGCCCAGTACATGGTAGTGAGTCTGAATTACTCCGGCACAGATCTGTAAATGATCAGTGTGGCACTTGAAGGGTAAATTTTTAAATTTATGCTGCTGTTCAGAAATGAATCTGTTGGTGTCACAAAGTTTATTACAAACAGGGATGTAGAGAGAAAGCCAGTATGAAGGGTGTTGAGGCTTTCTGACTAATAAGTGAAGTTGAGCCACTTAGATACAAATTAAGTTACACAAGAAGTCAGTTGGGGTGGTGCTTAACCGGGGTACATTAAACCTTTAGGTAACTACACTTTCTACCCCAGATGTAGTCCTGTAATGACAATAATATGAGATGTATAAATGCAGTTTCCCGTAACAAACAGCAAGCATAGCCTTGAGATTAAGCGTTTTATTCCATCTGTAGCCACAATGAACCATCAAAATACATTCGGAATCTGATCACGGCTCACCATTTCGACCTCTACTACCCTGGCTCAGGCCATGGTCATTTTATGCCTAGATTATCGCGACAGTCCAAATGGGCACCCTCTTCCTCTATCACCCTGACGTCATTCTCTACCCGTTCCCCTCATTGACACCACTCTAGCCACACCTTCTGTGCCAATCCTCCCGCACACTAGCCCTGCTCTGTCCCTGAGGCCTTTGCTCTTGAGCTTTCTCCAGACCATGTGCTCCTTCCAGGTAGGGGTGCGTCTCCTTCAGCATCTCTCCTTTGCTCAAGCACAGGGGCTGGCACAGAGTTGGTACCCAGTAAGTAAATGGTTGTTGAATATGCTATTGAATGAATGACTCAATGGCCAAGAATGAAAAGAATTTTTAAGTTGTCTTTAGTATAGATTGGGGAAGAAAACAGTAAAATATGTTTTTAGGTCTAACATCTGTCTATTAGACCTGCTAAGTTATTTCTTAGGCTCTTATTCCTCAATTTGGGAAAATGAGAAGTGTTCAAGCTGTTCATGAAGATTTTAAAGTAACAAAACAATCCTTTTTTGAGCTCCAGGTAGAGTTTTGTTGGGGTATCATTATCCCCTTTATTTATGAGTGTCATACCCGGGGGACACACTCCTGAGTCATCAGTTCACCAGATTCCAAATAATGAATTTTCCTTGGTACAACTGAATAACATGAGTATCACATCTCATCTTGTTACTCAGAGGAACATTAGGCTGCTAGAGGACCTCAGTTGTTACCTCTGGTGTAATAGCGGAATTAGCCTCTCATCTCCATTCACAGCCACCAACATGGGTGAATGGTCCTGGAAAGCTAATGATTACTTAATAACTGTAGCAAATTGCACTGTTCTCCTTCTGCTTAATTTTGAAAAGATGGAAATGAAAATACATCCTGTTGATGTATTATGTATTAAGTACATAATACCTTATGTCATGTAATTAAACATTCTTCTATCTGCTCATTCTACATAGTGAAAGGGCTGGTTTCTGTGGTGTGTAAGACTGTATAAGGGAGGGCAGGGCTCAGGCCAGGGAGAGCTGGGCTTGCCAATCAAGCACATTGTGGGAACCAAACACCCAGAAGACTCTTTGTGAGATGGTACCTAAAACATGTCACTGTTACTATTTTAACAGCCCAGGTTATCCCTTTACTCTCGAATCTTCAAGAACTGGATTTGTCCACCAACAAAAACATGGGCAGCTCTTCTGAAAACCTACTCAGCAGGCTCCGATTTTTACCAGCATTGAAGTCATTACTAATCCACAACTGTGCTTTGGAAAGGGAGACTTTTACTGCCCTTGGTAAGAGAATTCCCCAGGAGGCCACAGTACAGTAACACCTGGGGTGGGGCGGGGGGGGGGGGGGGGGGGGCGGGGTCTCTCTTTCCCTACATGTCAATTTCTTTCCAAGACTCAGCCGTAGGCAAAGGTGAGAAGTACTAATTTGTCTTCTTTTCAGTAAATATGCTTTTGTAAAAGTGACCTTCTGAAGGGCACATAAATGACTGGCATTTGCACATTGAGCATTTAAAATTTAAAGTGTATATAACCAACTCTGGAGAACCACGTCCATGGTAACTTGTAATTTCAATAAGGCACCAATATAAATTGGAATTGCTGTCTGATGGGAAAAGGGAGGCAATTACTAGTGTGTAAGCCTAGCATCGACTTCCCAACAGGATTTGTTGTTCTCTCAGGGCTCTGGGCATGCCTGAAGGTCATGGATACAGCCCAGCTTACCTCAAGGGTCTAATGAATTTGACATTTCTGCCTAGTCAGGAGCAAATGCATCGCCAGCTAGTAGAGAGAGTCTTTTTGAGGCAAAGGGATATTGCAGTATTTCCTCAAATATACTATCCAGGCAGCCAGCACTTTGGGCACATGGTACCTTGTGATGGGGGGGGGGGGGTTCCCCTACTACGTTCAGTGATTCACTAGAAGAACTCACAGGTCTCTGCGTATAGTCATACCACTTTTGAGATTACAATGAAAAGATAAAAAGCAAAATCAGCAAAGGGAACGGTGCATGGGGCGAAGTCTGGGGGCAACCAAACACAAGTTTCCAAAAGTCCTCTCCCAGTAGAATCACACAGGACACACTCCATTCCTCCAGGAAGTTGTGATGATATGTGTGAAATACTGTCTACTGGGGAGACTTGCCTGAACCTTCAAGTCCAGGGTCTGTATTGGGGTTGGTCACACAGGCACCCTCTGCCTAGCACATACCAAAATTCCAGACTCACAGAAAGAAAGCTGACGTTCAGCATAAATTATTTGTACACAGACACTTAGGCACAGTGAACCACCCTTATTCAGGGAATGGTGGGAACACTTCCAAATTCCAATTTCCCAAATGTCACCGAAGGGCCAACCTTGCAAGTCAGCCTTTCTAGGGAGAGCAGTCTCAGGCCTGGTAGGTTCACTCTTTTTTACACATCTGCATAAGACTAGAGTGGTTGGATTCTGGTGCTTCCTGGATTATCATGAAAACAGTCCTTCCCTTTGACCTCCCGAAGTGTTGTCAGTTGACACTTCCTTAAAAATTGTACCATGGGCCAGACAAGGGCTGTTATTAATGAAATAAATGTATTCTATAATAAGTAGCTATTTATTAATATCTATTGATAGAAATAAATGCATATAATTTATCCCAAATTCTAAGAACTCTATATTTAAGGTACTCTTGTGCCCATTTTCAGCCCAAATATTTTTTTCAGCCCACAAAAACTTGGTCTTTGTCACGTACTGCTCCCAGCTTTGCTCATCTCATTGTCCACACGTCTGGATGACACAAAGTTGCAGATATGTACCTTTCAGATCAGGAGTTCTTAATGTGAAGACCATGGACCACCCCCCACCCAGGTCAATCTGTAGTTAATCTATAATTATACTTGGGGAAGAGGGCTGTGAACTCCCTAAAATTGATTGCAATTATTTTATGGGGGGAGTGCATGGTACCTTTCCTGGCTCCAGTGTACGTGGAATCAGGTTGTCTGAAATCAAATCCTGGCACTGGCTCTTGAGACCTGAGGTACTGAACATCTCTGTGCTTTGGTTTCCTTGTCAGGAAAATGTAAAATGAAATACTAATATCCTACCTCATAGGGTGTATGGATTAAATAGGTTAATGCATGTAAAGTTCATGGAAAGATGCCTGGCACATAGTAAATGTCCAATAAGTGTTAGTTGTTGATATTATTATGGGGAGAGAGTCTATAAATTCCATTTAAAAAATATATTGGATCTTTTCACTACCCAATGGCTGCCCGTAACACCTCTGGTAAAATTCAAATTCCTTCATATGGTCTAAGAGGCCCAGATGATCTGGCCCCAGAAACTCTCAGCCGCTCTCCCCCTTGCTCCCTGAACTCAGCCTTAGTTGATTTCTCTCAGTTCCTTCATATCACCAAGCTCTTTCCTGCCTCTAACTACCCCAACCCCCATTCTTTCCTGAGGAGCGCTGACTTCAGGTCTCAGTGTAAACATCCCCTTCTAAAACACCTCCTTCTAAGACTTTAGAAGCCCCTGTATCTTCTTTACAGCCTTTATCAAAATTTATAATTATGTGTTTATTTGTGTGGTTTTTCAATGTCCATATTTCTCTCAGACTGTAACCTTCTTCAGGGCAAAGACTGTATTTATTCTTCACTGCAGATCCAGAGCACTTTTTAGGTATTTTGACATATTAGTTAAGTACATAAGTAGATGCATAGATAGACAGATTAATTTCTCAAAGGGGTCTGTAATCCTTAAAATGGTTAGGTAAACACACAAGCACACACCACCACCACCACCACCACCACCACCACCATACATTCCATTGCTCAGATTAACGTTCAGTTAGAAAAGTTCCACAAAAAATAAATTTGGAGACAATATAATGTTTCATAGATTTACTTCCCAGTTGGAAAATGTTTAATATTTTTTTAGAAAATTGGGATTTTAATTTTGTGTCTTCTATCATCAGAAGACACAGCTCTTTCCAATTATAGCTGTACAATCAATGGATCAATCATAATCAAGCAGGTATTACACTAAATTACATCATCTAACAAAAATCTATCATTCAATTTGAATTAAAAAGTAAGTCAAGTAAATATATATTTCTCTACATTACTTTTAGAAGGAAAAAAAAGTTCCATTTGTTATTGACAGGTCTCTGTACCAAATGACTGGAAGGGGTTTTCTTACTAGATATTATAAAAGAATATATATTTGCCCTTGAATGTATTTTATTCTTTAGAAAGAAGGCAGAGTAACTTAAAGTGTAATTAACTACTATACCTTGTGAATTAGTTGTTCTGATTAATTTTAATGTTAGGGGAAACTGAGAATTAAGCAGAAAAATATTTTAATTTCCTTTTAGACAACTTTCCAAACTATAATATTTCTTTTTGTCTCTGTAACTGCAGTTAAGTAAACATAAATATATTTTTGTGTTTTAGTCCTAGAGAGGTTTGGTCCTATCTCTGAATTACAGCCGTTGACCATACAGTGGAATATGTAAAAGTGGGACATACTCTGGAAATCTTGACTATCTGTACAAACTCTTTTCCTCTTTCTCCTTCTTAAATGTGAAAGAAAGAAGTCCCAGTTGATAGTGAATTCCATTTCATCAAGTCTTAATTTTCTAAGGTTTCTGACATTTCTCCCAAATAGAAATATAAATTGAGGCAATGAATTTCAGGCAGGAGAAAAGGGTCCCTGCGACTTTCTCAGCCTGAGTTATGTCAGTACATTGCCCTAGCCTAGGTTCCCCAAATTCAAAGCTTATGACCTCTAACGAAGCCTAAATTATTGCTGTTCTCATTGCTATCATTTTAGCTGAAGCTTCCATTCACCTCCCTGCTCTGGAAGTAGTCAACCTTTCTTGGAATAAATGTGTTGGTGGCAACCTGGAGCTGCTTCTGGAAACACTCAAACTTTCAATGTCCCTTCAAGTGCTGGGGCTGAGCAGCTGTTCCCTGGTGACAGAGGATGTGGCTCTCCTGGGTTTGTATCTCTGGCTTCCAAAGCTGTCCTGGCAATCAGAGCCCAGTGTGCCTGCCCAGCAAGCCCAGGGGAGGGAGGTGGAGAAGGCAGCGAGGCCTGGAACTAAGCCCTCTGCTCAGCAGCTGCTTAGGAGAGATCTGGTTAAAACAAATCAGGGGAATTTTAAAACTGAAAAGACAGTGGAAAGTGTTTCATAAAAGAAGACAGACATAGATGTGATGGTGGGAGATTCCTGCGGGGCAATCCCATACATGAGAACCTTTGGTGTTCTCTAGCCAACTCAGTGTTAACCAAACTTTCGTCATCTACGAGGCCTGACAATTAAGTTCGCGAACTTGTTGCAATGATGTTGCTAAACTTTTTTGATACCAGAGGGATTATTCATTATGAATTTGTACCAACTGGACAAACAGTCAACCAAGTTTACTATTTGGAAGTGCTGAAAAGGCTACATGAAAGTTAGATGGCCTGAACTTTTCACCAACAATTCATGGCTCTTGCATCACAACAATGCACCAGTTCACACAGCACTTGGCCTGTGAGGGAGTTTTTAGCCAGTAAACAAATAACTGTATTGGACACTTTCCCTACTCACCTGGTCTGGCCCCCAATGACTTCTTTATCTGAAGATAAAGAAAATATTGAAAGGAAGTTATTTTGATGATATTCAGGACATCAAGGGTAATACGACAGCTCTGATGGTCATTCCAGAAAGAGTTCCAAAATTGCTTTGAAGGGTGGACTAGGTGCTGGCATCAGTGCATAGCTTCCCCAGGGGAGTACTTTGAAGGTGACCGTAGTGATATTCAGCAATGAGGTATGTAGCACTTTTTCTAGGATGAGTTCGCGAACTTAATAGTCTGACCTCATAAGGTACTCGCATGATTGGAAAAGTCAAACTGTATAGAAAATGTAAAATGATGTCTGGGATTTGCTTTAAAATATTTAAAAAAGAAAAAGAAAAACAAGCAGAGAGGAGGGGACTGGAGGGGACTAGATGAGCCCAGACTGGTGTAATGAAGGTAACTGTTGAAGCTAATGTTGGGGACACGGGGGTTCACGCTCCTATTCTGTCAACATTTTGTGTGTTTGAAAATTCCCATAATAGAAAAGTTTCTAAAGAGAAAAAGTATGCATATGGTGTTTAACAGTTAGGTCTTGAGGATATGTTGCCAGACAGACAGAAAGAAACAGCCATCGATATGGACAGCTAGGGACCGAGTGCAGCTGTTGAGTATACATACTGCTAAGCTCTCAAGTGCACTGTAGAATCAAACTTGTTGCAAGTGACAGTGATGGGGATGGAGCATCCCAATGGGTCTGGAAGCCATGATATATGAAAAATGATTGAAAGACTAAGGCACATTTAATCCTAAAGGGGGAAAATCTGAGAGGACCAAACTTGTCCAACAGTGCAGGGCTGGCACGAGGCAGAAGCTGAGGTTTCCAGCAGGCTGAGGCGGGCAATGGGGGAAAGTCACCAGAGGGGCAGATGGGAGCCCAAAGGAAGGGCTTCCTCCTGCTGGGAGCTGCTTCACTCTGTTGGGGCAACCTGAAAGTGCGCTTCAGGCAGAATCAGGCTGGTCACCACAGAGAAACTGTGAAAGGAATTCTTCTTAGTCTGGAGGTTGAATGAAGAGATCTCCAGGGTCCCTTGCAACTCAGCTTCTGCACTAGTCATCTCAACTCTGTAATCCATTCTGACTTTTGGCTGAAAAGGAAAGCATGTGCTATTTGTCTTGCCTGTCTCCCCTACCCGTTCCTACAGAAGTTATCTTCTCTTAGCTTCATCGTTAATTATTATTTATTAAGTACCATTGTAGGTAATACTGTGTGATATGTGCTATTCTAAGGGAAAATTGTTCTGTGTATTAGAGCTATCTCAGTTGAATTAGAAATTATCTAGGTATATTTTGCACATGGAGAGTGCTCAATTAAATAATCATTGACTAAAGAATGACAGAATGAATGAGCAATGAACAATTAAACAATATTAAGCAGCAAGAAGACTATTTATTAATGGTCTTCAGTTAAAGCCAATGAGCCATCACTTCTGACATTTAATTAGAGGTTAAATTAGAGCTGGGACCCCGGTGGAGTAAAGAGCAGAAGCTTGACCAAAAAGATATTCTCTGGGTTGGGATTTGGAAAGAGAAAAAAACCATTTTCAAGCTGTACGTGAGATGTACAGAGAGGAAATTTTTTACTAAAATCATTTCAGATGCCCTGAATGAAGCTGCTAGATACCGTGTCTCCCTGTAAATAAGACCTAACTGGAAAATAAACCCTAGCATGATTTTTCTGGATGACATCCCCTGAACATAAGCCCTAATGAGTCTTTTGGAGCAAAAATTAATATAAGACCCGGCCTTATTTTCCGTGAAACACGGTAATAACAAATCGTTACTAATTCCCAATCTTGTTATTACTAATCCTGGAGCTAGTGTTGTGTTATAGGAAGTGGGAACCGCCATGGTAGAAAGTATTCTTGTATTTTAGCATTTAGAGTGATTTTGTTTTTCAGCATTGGTAATACAGACCGGTCATTTGGCCAGGCTGCGGAAGCTGGACCTGAGCTATAATGACAGCATCTGTGATGCAGGATGGGCCCTCATCTGCCAAAACCTGGGGCTCCTCAAGGAGTTAACCGAGCTGGATATTAGCCTTCGGCCATCAACTTCTCGGGACTGTGGGCAATGGTTTAGACACTTGCTTTGTGCCGTGGCCAAACTCCCTGAGATCACTGAAATAGGAATGAAAAGATGGATCATCCCAGCTCCACTGGGGGAAGAACTAGAATGCTTTGGCCAAGATCACAGAAGCAACATTCACTTTAACCACAATGGCTTTCAGTAAGTTGATTTCCCAAGTTCACATATGTGACTCCATTTATATCACATTCTTGAAATGAAATTATAGAGATGGACAACAGCTTAGGGATTGGGGGAGGGGTAGGTGGTAGGTGTGTCTAAAAGGAATAACACAATAAAGATTTGTGATGATGGAATAATTCTGTATCTCGATAGTGGTGGCGACACAAAGCTACATGTGACAAAACGACATTGACCTACACACACACACACAAACACACAAATGAGTGTATATACAACTGATGGAATCTGAATAAGTTCTGTTGATGATACTAATGTACATTTTCTGGTTTTGTCATTGTATTATAGTTATGCAAGATGTCAACACTAAGGGAGGGTAAAGAGTACATGGACCTCTCTGTACATTTCCTTGGAACTTCCCGTGAATATGTAATTATATCAAAATTAAAAGTTTTTAAAGCAGACAGAATAGTATAAAGAGTCTCCACGTACCTATCGTCTGCTTCCGCAGTTATTAACTTATGGCCAGCCTTGTTTCATTTTGATCCCCCACACGGACTTCTCCCTGATTTATTCTGAAGCAATTCCCAGGCATCATATCATTTTATCCATAAATGTTTCAGTAAAAGAATCTTTATTTTTATACATAACCATAATTCTATGAATAATTTTAGTGTGGTAGGCATCTAACTCCTATGCATTTTGCCTTCTTAATCCATCAGGGTTCATTACCTCAAGTCATTCATTTATAGAATTATTTCTTCTTTCCCTTTACAGGTTTTTCTTTCACATCCTTCTTTCCTTTCTTATCTTTTGGAGAACCCTTTCCTTTCTTCCGCAATTTTGCCAGTTCTTCAAATCTCCCAAGTCCTTTCCGTACCATCATTGCACGCCACCATGCCTGAATCTGAAAATGAGATAAACCCAAACAGCATCAGCTGGTTTCACTATAGGCTGGGCTAGTTACATCTCTTTGTTCTGACATGTGGTTTTAAAGATGTGGAGAATGCAATATGATTAGAACTCTAAACCTTGGCTGTTTTTTTCCTCAATTGGCCAGTCATCCAGGCAAATTTTTTTTTTTTAATTAAATTTATTGGGGTGAGGCAAATTTTTAAAAAAGTATTTAGTGCTTCTATGCAACGGTCACTGTTCTAGACCTTTGGGAAACAGCAGTTAACTACTGATATCACTGACTTTATAGAGTTCGCATTCCAGTGAGGGGAAGAAACAATAAACACATGAATGTATAATTTGATAGATGGTGTTACGTGCCCTGGAGATGACAGTACACAGGAAGGGGAATCAGGTGCCTCTACCCTGCCTTCCCTCGTGTCACTGGACGTTCTGTGCTCCTATCTACAGCCAGTCCTCACTGGTCCTTACCTGATCCTATTTCCTCCCACACACTCAGGAACATCCCTCCTCTAGTGGACATTTTGAACCTCTAAATCAGGGGTGTCCAAACTTTTTTCAACGTTTTTCACCAAGGGCCATATGCGGTAAAATACACAAACAGCCGGGCCACTCACTCGAGGTGGGGTACGTATTGCCTCACCTGGTTTATTTAAGTAAACTAAATATATTTTTGGAATTTGCTGCGGGCCAATTAAAAATGGATTGTGGGCCGCAGTTGGCCCACGGGCCGCAGTTTGGACACCCCTGCTCTAGAGCCTCCAGAACTGCGAGAAGATAAATTTCTGTTGTTTAAGTCAGTCTAAGGTATGTTGTTATGGTCTCATGAGCTAATAACTAAGGCAGTCATTTTTCCAATGAGCCCCACCTTGACCATCTCATTTAGAGTGAACTGCCCACAACACACACACACACACACACACACACACACACACACACACAACCTCTGGCAATTTCTCTTCCCTTTAGCTTGAACTTTTTTCCAATACCACTTATCATTTTCTAATATAGTATATAATCTTATGTTTTATTTTTCATGTTTTTATTCCCATCACACTAGACTTTAAGTGATATGAGGAAATATTTTTCTCTTTTGTTCACTGCTATATTTCCAATGTCTAGAACAGTGCCTGGTACATAGTAGAAGTTCAATAAATATCTGTTGAATGAATGAATGAGTGAGTGAGTGAGTGAGTGAGTGAGTGAGTGAGTGAGTGAGTGAGGTTGCTGGGGGTATGCTGTTTTATATAAGGTAGATCAAGAGCCAATATGAGGATATTTGTGCAGAGACTGAACTAAGTGAGGGCAGAGTCTTGTCCATATCTGAGCAGACGGAGGAGCCAGTTTTAAGACTCTGAAGCAGGAGCATGCTTGGGCCTTGGAAAAACACCAAGGATCCTGTCTGTGACTCATGTAAAGTGAAAATGGGAAAGATGAGACCGGGAGTGAAAGCAGCAAATCAGTTAGGGTGATGATTTTCCAGGGGAGCACTATTGCCCTCTAGAGGTATTCTGGAAATTTACAGGGCTTTTTGTTTTAAGGTTTAGCAGTCTTCAATCACATGCCTGGTCCACAAAGGCTTTTCCAAGGCTGTGCAGGCTTGGAAAGTTTGGAAGCAATCCATTTCCAGAGCTTCCACTTCCATATGTACCCCTTCCTAAAATGTATCTGCCTAGGAACACAGCTGCTAATTCTCCATTCCCGCTTCCCATTTCACAACTCTCCCTCTGGCACACCTCTCATCCACACCAATCTGACTGCAGTGTGTTGCCCTGGACTCCAAAAACTTCGGGGACACCAAAAGAGGGAACAATTCAAAATAGTATTACTGATGTTGGCTCTAAGGAAAGGGTAACCAATCCTTTTGCCTTCCAACTCCGCCTTCAAGAAAATTGAAGGAAAATTGATTTGTCCACTAAGAGCTTGTTATCTGTTTTGGGGGGTATACATCTAGAAAAAGTTCAAGAGATGTGTAAGGCATTGTCATTTAAAACAAAATATAGACAATGAAAACAAGGCTTCTGCCATTCTTATTAACTTATCTATGTGAACAAGGATTCTCAGCACTTCATCTATTAAACAAAAAACGGGAATAGAACTGATATCAAACCCTGTCCTTCTAGCAATAAGCAATATTTATGCAAGGATATGTAAACTGTGAAAAAGTCTCTCTCATTTGTATATGTAGTTCCCCCAAATCCTATAGGTCTAATAATTAAATATCAAAACTTACAATAGATTTTATATTGTTTTGGTCAATTTTATACTACTAATAATTGCAATATGATTAATAAAATGTAATAATCCAGAACATTAAAAACCCTGTGGTCACAGAAAAAAATTTCAATTTTAAAATGTTATTTATATAAATATTTTTGTTGCCTAGAAGTATGAAAGGTGATCTATAAATGACTTAGAATTATATATATACATAACACTAAGATCACCTGAAATTAATAATAAAATAAATTTAAAAAAAACATTAAGATCAATTCTGACAGGCAAATGAAACAGAAATACATATCAAAAAGAAAAAGATATGGCAACATTTCTGCCTGTAAAATAAGAGCTTGTTCAAGTATTTTGTAAATTGATGTTGACTGACATATCAAATAAAATGGTATTTAGATCCCATTGGATATATTTAAAATATTGATCTAATAACTCTGTTGGAAGCTGTCAATACTTAAAATTCACTGGAAAGTAAATCCTTTGCAATGATTTAAACTTCGTGGCAAAAAATTTTAAATATCAACTTTAAAATGTGCAAGATACATGGTTTTTTCAAAATGCTTTTAAGAAATTTCCAAAAAGTATTATTTTCATTCTTCCAATGTAGTCATTCCTGAGTATATACATATTAAAATAAGTATTTTAATATAAGTTAGTGTCCTTTTCTTTTTCCTTTATGTTACAGCACAGGCATTATCTTCATTTGTTAAAATTATGTGGTTTTGGTAGGTATTGTCTATGAGTTTAATTTCAGAAAAGTAAAAGAGGTATCACATAATATTTATCATAAAAGGGAGGGCATTGAGTCTGATGCAGTTGAGCACCATTGATAGTGGGTCTTGCAGACAAAGACTATCCCTTACTCCAGGGAAAATGGAGAAAGTGTCGATTTTAGCACAGGAGCAACTGATGGACCTATGTTTTCACAGCCTCAGTCTGACTATCGAGTCGAAGGTACATTTTAGGGACAGCAGGTGTGGAAGTAGGGACACTAGTGAGAAGACTCATGCAGTCATCTGGTGACACGATATGTGAGACGATGCGGGGGGCAGTGGGCCAACTGAGTAAAGAATACTGACCATTTACTGAAATGGACACATTCCCGGTAGGTGTCGGGTTTCCTCATGTCTCCATGGGCTTGCGGGGCAAGGAGGGCAGTGATAGGGTTCTTAGCCCTTTGATCCTAGTTAGTGGCGGAGCAGAGCTCTAGTCTTTAGACCACGGCTCTTTGTAAATGCTTTCATTTCTAATTTTTCAGCCTTTTCTTACTGACTTTGTTAATCTCAGCTCTTTACTCCAGTGAATAGCCCAAGAATTTTACATCGTTTTGGAATTTGAAGTTTTTGCTTCTCTTGTCTCTTTGTTTGCTTCTTATCTGACAAAGTGATAGGGAACAATAAAAGACAAAAATGCTAGGATGATGTTCAATAATTCTCTCTCTTCACCCTGGGGATATAAAAGTAAATAAGAGCCTCTACTTGCAAGGAAGAAAAGGTAGAGATGTGTAAAAAGCAGCCCCACTGGGTAACCTATAATGTGTTTAACACTAACCCCTCTCCAAAGCAACTGTGAATATATTATCCAGATTTTTAGCTGTTTTTACCTTTGTTGCCATTATTTTCATCTTTCTTTTCTCCTTGAGATATGTCAATATAGCCTCTCTGCCTTCGGTGCACACGTCTATTGGGGGGTCTTCCATGGGATTGTCCATCAGTGTCAGAACCTTTAGATTCACTAGATAATCTAAATTCTCCGGAAGATGGGTGAGCAAGTTGTCCTCAAGCAGTAATTCCTTCAAAGCTGAAAATTTTTTTTTTAAATGATGGGTTTATCTTAAAAACAGGCAAAATTAAAAACGTGCATTCATTAGTCCAATCACTTTGAAATGTTTGTTTCCTACTGTGCCATGTTACAAAAGATATCAGATTTAATGAGGCAAACCCAAGTTCTCTTCTTTATAACAACTCAAAGTTGTTGGAGCTGGTGTAAAGGCTAAGTATCAGGGACAGGAAAATAGTAAACACTAAAAAAATGTGAGAATGTTTCGTTCCTCCAGGGACCAAGGACAGGATAAAAATGTACGGTCAGGAGCATTACTGAGAAGCATGGCATACCCACTCCCCAGCCTCTCATCTTTGAATGTCTTATGGGTAGGCAACAGCTTCCAGTCATATTCTTGCATCTCCCTTTCATTAAAGAATAGTCCTAGTTTTAAAACACATCCATAAACCTGAAGATTCAGCATATTATGGCAAAAAAGTTGTTTTGTTCTGACCCAAGTAGGAGCTCAGAAAAAGCTTAAGTGACTGGATGGATTGATGGATGTACAAGAAAAGAATGATTTAGCCTCGTGGAAAATGTTTGCGTGTTTAAATATGAATCATGTATGACTTTTCATGTCAATGATGTAGCTCTAAAAGCCTCTCTCCCCTTGCTGATTTCACCACTCTGGTGAAAATATTTTTTCCTTTTATTCAAGTGACTTAGTGACCTAATACAAACGCACTGCCGGACCACCAAATCCAAATTCTGGCATGTAGTAGGTATTCAGTAACTTATTGTTGGTGGTGTGATGACTATGGATGAAAGCTAATTTCCTTAGGAGTGGCTATTTACTTTTCAATTCCTAATAAACAATCTAGCTGCCTTTGTGAGGCTCCTGGCTGTACCGGTCAGGTACCCAGCCTTCCCCACATCACTAACCCTGCAAGGCTCTTGGGGTAGGTCCAAGCTCTCTAAACAGCAGATTGGTCTTTAGTAAAGCAAGAAAGCCCTCATCATGGGAAATGCTGGCCTCAAACGACTAGGCTGCGGATCTACTAAAATTCCTTACCTTGTGCTTGGCAGATGGCATCTGGAAGCTGCTTAAGCAGATTATGGCGGCAATCAAGAATTTTCAGATTAGGCAATGCCCTTAAGGAAACTGGCAGATACTCCAGATGGTTGTTCTCTATGTACAGCTCTTTAAGATTCTGAAACAACATAGAGTATTCCATAATGATCCTTACAATACATGAATTATAATAACCAGAATCACCTGTGAGTTCCCATGCTCTTTCAATGAGGGTTAGTACGTATTGGAATAAAGGGGAAAACATTTTTAAAGACCATTATCAAAAACATAAAATTATTTTTGAGTTAGCTATTAGATGTGGTTCCCATTTATGCAGGGGGAAAAGAGAACATGGGACTCTAGTGTTTGTTTGTTTCATAAGAACTTTATGGAAAAATAATTTGGATCATTTAACTACACATACCCTTTGTTTCCTTTCAATAGCTAATTGACTGTGGCAGTTGCCATAGAAGTGTAATTTCCTCAAATATCAATCCAATAGCGCTCAAGGGGAGTAGCCAAAATGTACAAATAATTAACTATTTTCAAATTCACTGGGCAAAAATTTGTTTGCATTTTACCCTAAGATTTTGGAGTGTGGCATGATATATACAAGAAACACAATGATGAACAGAGTTATATGAACATAGGTCAAAGGAATGGAAAATTCGGAATAGGAACCATGTGTCATAGGTGAGAAGTTATCTGTGCTGTGCGTACGCACCATCACTCAGGTCCATGACTGGGGCTTACGCAGTGGCCCACACCTATTTTATCAGTATTAAGAGTGCAGTACCAGGAACATGAAAAAAGTAACAATTCCTTCAAGTATGTGTCTAGATAAAAACACACTGGTATGGCTACTTTGAATAAAGTTATTTTGTTGCTTTGCCAGCATTTAGGACAGTGCTGTGGACCCGTCTTCAGCGACCCTGGTACAAGAGTGAAATAAACCATGATGTGCCTTTCACCGTGCAGGGCGGGAGATCACACTGGCCCATCCAAAATGCAGGCTCCCAGGCATGTCACCTGTACGATACTTTAACTTCAAAATAGTACAGTTTTCAGGGGCTCCTTTTAGAGGATAGAAACTAAATGGAAAGCAGTATGGCTCAATTTCTGCAAATAAAACATGCCAAACCATACTATGGAAAGGACATAGCCAATAGCAATCACAGTAAAATTTTCTTTGGGTATAAGTCTGGGGTGGGTGTTCAGGAAAACAGTGGAAACCTCAAAGTGTAATAATGACTGCTTGTTTGGAGCTGGAAGTCTAGTATGGTTGATTCCATATGCAGCCTGTGGAGATACCGCCATGTTTTCTCAGGATCAGCCATCTTAAGGAATGAGTAGACAAGTATTTCTTTGCCTGCTCATTTGGGGAGGCTTACCTGTAGTCTCCAAATGTGTTCTGACACATGGGTGAACTTGGATCCCTGATCTTGCCCAATGTATAATTTCTCTAAAGACTCTAAAGAAAGGATTTCTTCTGGAAATGAAACAAACTGATTCCCGGTTAGTCCAAGTATCTTCAGTTTTGAAAGTGAGCCAAAGTCTGAAGGTAACTAGAAGTATTCCAAAAAGATAAGTTTCAGGTCAAGATTATTTTTAACAATAAGAAAATAAATTGGGCTTTTAGTTTTGAGGCAGATTGTTAAGTAATAGAGCAATTTAGCAATTCCTACTGATGACAAGTTTGCACATATATTTGCATATATAGTATTTATACATATAGATCTACTGTCTGAAGTTCCAGTTTTTCTGGGAGACTCTCTGCTCTTCACTTTTATGCACTGCTTTAAATTGGGGCGATTTTTTAACATACTTTATTGCAAATTTTTGAATTGTATTGCAGTAAATGCTTGACACTGCTGAAAGAAAAAGAACTAAAGTAATATTGCAATTACCCATAATTAATTCAGTCATTAGAACTGATCAATTTAATGACATGACCTCTCACCCTAAAAGGCTTTTTAACTCAGCAATTTTGAAACTTCTGTTGAAATCAAAGTTGGAAGCAAACAATGAAGACTATTAAATCTTGTCCTATTTCTTCCCTCCAGTGAATACCAAGGCTTATGTGCCCTGTGCAAGTTTTAGATGGGTATTTTACAGAGTCCCAGACTTTCAGTGTTGGAAAGCCTTAAAAAGGTCCTCTGTTCTAACCCTCTACTATGGTGGTTGAATGTTTTCAGAGCTAACCATCCAGTCCATAGTTAAATACCATCTGCTAGAATGAAAAGCTCATTACCTGAGATGGAGACCTCTAATCATCAGATTTCCTTTTTTTTTTTTTCAAGCCAAAATCTGTGTCACTGTTATGTCACCTATTGGTCTTTTTGGCCCTCTGGCCAAACTTTGTCCACTATAAAAGGAATTTCTTACATCAGTGATGGAATGGTTAGGGTTAGCGGAGGGCTTCTCAAGGAATGTCTAAAACCTCCAAGGCCAGTTGCTACCTAAGTAGACATTAAATCCTAGATTCTCTTCCTAAATCTTAAAGTTACCATCAAAATATTTACATCTTAAAAACAATTTTAAAACTCGATGGCAATTAGGAAAACAAAAGACTCCCCACAAAGTTCTAGAAGTTGAAAATCAAGTAAAAGATTTTAAAAAAATAATAAAAAATACCTTTCAGGCCTAGGACTTTTATAATGTATAGTGAACACATGAGACTGGTGTCTACTGCCAGAAAAGACAGCCCTATTATTTGGTTACTTTTCTCCTCTACAGTTGTCTTTTGCTTTTGACAGTAATCTGTTCTTTTTAACTTTCAAATATTAAAATGTAATAAATGCATGTGTACCCACTGCCCAAATCTTTGTTAATAAAATGAAATACTGCAATTAAAGTTGAGTTTCTCTACAATCCCCTCCTCATTTCCTTGACTACCTACCTCTTCTCAGAGTTAGCCATCATTAGGAATTTAGTGAGTTATTCTAGTTCATATTTTTATACTTTTATAACATATAAATATCCATAAAATATGTGTTGCGTATATATGTATGTTTGTGTGATTAAAAATTTACAAATGGTATCATAGGGTTTTGCAATTTGGTGTTTAGTTTTTAGGAAACGTCACAATTTTGAGATTTATCCACACTGGCACATATAGCTCCAGTTCACTTAGATTAGTGTATAATATTCCATTTTACAAATACACCACAACTTATTTGCTGATTCCTCTGACTGACGTTTAGATTGTCTCCCATACTTCATGATTACCAATAATGCTATGATGAACATTTCTGAACACGCCACCCTGAGCGCATGGGAGAAAGCTTCTCTAGGGATAAATCTGGTTTTGCAGTTTCCCATGAATGAAACATTAAGGCCTAAGGTTGTATGTGTCAGAAAAATCTGCTGTTTAAGGAAATCCTATTAGGAGGAGCTCTTTGTTAAGAATATAGATACTGGAGCCCAGCAGCTCTGGGAGGGAATTCTGGCCTTGACAAGTTAGTTAAGCTCCCTGTGCCTCATTTTCCTCATATGTCACTGAGGATAATATTACCCACGTCAAAAAGTCATTGTGAGGATTAAATGACATGTGTAAAACACTGGCCAGTGAACTATTTATAAATAAACATTAGCTACTATTTGATTACTATTGTTATTTTAGGGGAAATAACATAAACGATCATCTTCTTGGATATATTTGTTAACGCTGGATTTTCATCCATAAAGTCAGCTCGAATGTGCTGATGCTTCGATTCAGAACCACACCAACTTAGGAGACCTTGAGGAGAGCATAGTGACAGCCAGGAAGGGAATCAGTACCTGCCGTATTTTATTATCATCCAGTGCCAGGATTTCCAAGTTCTTCAGTGCACAGAGCTGCAACGGGCAGCTTTCCAGATAGTTCTGGCTGAGATCCAGGAAGCGCAGGTTGACCAGCCGTCTGAGCGAGCGCCGCAGCCCCAGCAGGCCGGTGTTACGCAGGTAGAGCAGGTGCAGTGAGGTCCACTTGCAGACGAGACGTGGCATCTTCTCCAGGGGGTTCCCACTCAGCCCAACCTCCGTCATCTCCGAGAGCCCCTCCAGGGTGTGCGGGAGGGAGTGGAGGCGGTTGTCGGATAAATCCAGCACCGACAGTTTGCTACACTGGCACAGCGACTCGGGTAAGAAGTGCAGGCTGTTATGAGCCACGTAGAACTTCTGCAGCCCCCTTAGGTTCCCAATGTCTTCTGGGATGACCGTTAGTTTGTTCTCATCGAGGTCAATGACCTCCAGGTTGTAGAGAACACAGAGCTCCGGCGGGAAAACTTCAAACTGGTTCTGCTTTAGGTAGATCTCCCTCAATTTGGTCTGGTTCACAGTTTCCGTGGGCAGAGACTTCAGGTGGTTTTTGGACAGCCCGAGCAGCTCGAGATGGTGCAGGGATTTACAGATGACGGTGGGGATCTCCCCCAGGTGGACGTTGTAGAGGCGGAGCTCCCGCAGCTTCCGGTTGCAGCTGAGAACTTGAAGGGAGGAGGAGAGGAGAGGGTTGTCGCTCAGGTCCAGGCCCTCCAGATTGCTCAGATTCCCCAGCTCCGGGCACAGCTTGCTCAACTTGTTCTTGTTCAGGTAGAGGATTTTGACATTCTGTAAATGCTGAATATCCTGGGGGATTTCTTCAATCTGGTTATTTTCCAGATGCACTTCTTCTAATTCTTTTAATTCTAAGATCTTCAGTGGAATGGTAGTCAAACTCTGATTAGAAGCATCAATGAAAAATGTTCTATCAAAGGTTTGCTGTGGGTTGTTTTTCTGATGTGTTTTAGAATGTTCTACTAATTTTATGATGTCGTTTGACATTATTTTGATGGAAAATTCAAATATTCAAAACCTGAAATACAGTGAAAAGATAGAAGAAAAAATCAGTTTACCTGTCACCAGACTTGGTATCCTTAAGAGAGATAAAATTAAAATTTAGTTGATTTAGTGCTTCACATTATGACACAACAGAAAATGTAGGTTTTTTTGTTCCATGTTGGGAGAAGAATTAAAGTGTACATTCCACTTCCTCCTAATAGATTGACTAATATCCAAACAAAGATTGTCTAATTTCCATTTTTTTAAATGCCTATTTTGATTCTATTTCTAGGTAGAATGTAGACGTTTGCAAAAGATCATTGCTCTTACCGTAAACACTGAGAAAACACTAGGAAAAAACAATATTTTAAAATATTGTACTTTTCCTTAAAGCCACCAGAGTTATGGATGCAAAGAAGGCCAAGAGAATTAAATTTGAGAGCTACACTAGCCCTTCTTCCTAAATAAGTAGAGACCAGTGGGCACTTTGCGTGGTGGCATTTTCAAGTTTGGCGACTGGCAGATAGAGAAGCAAGCCTTCCAAAGTCATAGGCAAAGGACAAGGAGAAAGCAGCCAAACGTTTAACAGCCATGTGTGAGCCTGCATTGTGGATTAGAAACTGGGGGAGCCTCAAGTACATATAGAGTCAGTTCTCCCCACGAGCTGGTTGTCCTCCATTAGACTGCCACGACTCAGTGGTTTTAGGGAAGGTTACAGGCTGGACTAATAAGCAGAAAGAGATTTTGTTCACAAGAAGCCTGATTTTTATTAGAATCATTATTGGGTGAGAGATTTTTAGGCTTGACTGTCTTTCACAGCCTTCCAACAGAGTCGACTGGGGGAAATTCCTATGGACCAGCCATGCTGATTAGGGTTAGTTAACACAAGTGCATCTGGGCTTCCAGACACGTAAAAAAACTAACGTTCATCTTGCTCCATGATGAGACCTACCTAGAATGTCTGAATATGTGTGTATATATATTATTTCACCTTAGCCAGATATTCCACATGTGTCTGGAACCAATTTGATGGCCCTCTGAAAGCTATGTATAGCGTATATCTGTTAGTGGGGTTAATAAAGGAGGTTGTACAGCCAGGATGGATTTGCAACAGCTTTGCCAGTAATTCAACCACTGTAAATAAGGCTGGGGAAGATTGATTCCTTATTGGCTATTTGTTTCCTAGAAAGTGCTACCTGAACATGGTCAATTTAATTTATTGCAATCCAATATTACTGTATAGTTTCTAAGTGGAATAACTTGTTGCGTCTTCATTTTAAGGAGCCAGAGTTGGACAGTTTAAGAATTAGACTTTTTTTTTTTTTTTTTTAAGGAGGGCGCAGCTCACAGTGGCCCATGTTTAAGGAGGGTGCAGCAAACAGTGGCCCAAGTGGGGATCGAACCAGCAACCTTAGTGTTATCAGCACCACACTCTAACCAACTGAGCTAACCTAACCGGCCACCCCAAGCCCCTCTTTATATAACTTTAAAGCCTGACAAAACCATTTAGGAAAATGATCAACCCTCTCAAATTTACATTGATATTTTTGTTTCCATATCTAATTACACACAAACTGGATAGACAAGATTAGGATCCTGAGGTTAATATGGTGTGTGACTCTGATTACATTCTAGTTAAAATAATTTCAAGATTTTGCTTAACACTTTACCTTCTTTTCCCTCTAATACAGATCAAAGTAGCCTTAATTGACCTAGGACTGGAAAATCATGTAATGGTAACACTACCCTTTGCTTTGATAAAAATTTCTGGGAAACTGTATAATCCCTTGAAAAAATTTTGTCAAATAATACTGAAATGAAGTCCCATATAAACTTCAGACATCAGTGGAAAACTTTTTATAAGCAAGCAAATTTAGATTTTTGGCAGGGGCAAGGGAGAATCTAAACAGCTGAGTCAACAATAAAGGCAGATTCCGGGCATGAAAGACTACATATGTGGTCTTTGTTCCCAAATTCCTGACACAAGAGCTTCTTAAAACCCATGGAATTTTCTGATTGGAGTGATAGGAGCATCTTTTGTTATTCATAATAAGCCCCCTTTCGACCACACCCAAATTTATGCTAATGAGGTAATTCTTGTCAGTTTCCTGAGAGCTTCAGGATGGGGGATGATTGCCAGAGGAACCAGCCACTTAATTAGAGGGATTGAACTTTCAGCTCCAGCCTTCAACCTCTGGAGGAGAGAGGGGCTGGAGATAGAGTTGATCGCCAATGGCCAATGATTTAATTAGTCATGCCTACATAATGGAACCTACATAAAAACCCTAAACAATAGGGTTTGGAAAGATTCCAGGTTGGTGAGTACATCAAGGAGCTGGGAGGGTGGTGTGCCCAGAGAGAGCATGGAAGCTCTACACCCTTTCACCATACCTATCCCTATGCATCTCTTGCATTTGGATGTTCCTGAGTTGTATCCTTTGTAATAAGCAGGTACTAATAAGTAAAGTGTTTCCCTGAGTTCAGTGACCCATTAAAGCAAATTACGGAACCTGAAGAGGAAGTTATGGGAACCCCTGATTTATAGCCTATTGGTGGAAGTACAGGTGACAAACCTGGAATTTGTGACTGGCATCTGAATTGGGAAGAAGTTTTGTGGGACTGAGCAGTCAACCTGGGGGTTCTGTGCTAACTGGGTAGTGTCGGCATTAAATTGTAGGACGCCTCGTTGGCGTCTGGAGAGAACTGGAGAACGGCTTGTTCTGGAAAACCCATACATTTGGTGTTAAAAGTAGCCTGTGATTAGAAACTGATCATAGTTTGTACTGGGATATTGAGATGCTTGATTTGTTTTCTTAAGGGAAATGGTAGAAGGAAAAACAAAATCTATAATATGATAATGAGCTCTGAAAGTTTTGTAGAGTGAAGTGTTCTACCAAGCTGGGATCCAGTAACCCTGTCCTTTTGAGAATCTCCGACCAGTCATCTAAAGGTGAAAAGGGCCTTGAGCAGAACATCCTTTTGCCAGAATTGTTAGCTCACAATGTCACCAAATTACTGATCTGAAATAGATTCTCAGGACTCGTTTCCTTTAAATAGACTCAAGAGTCACATCTTATCCATTTAAAAATATGTTTTTACCCTCATTGCCTTACTTTCTACCACCAAATTTTAGATCTAGTAATTCGTTGACAAAGCTTTTTTTTCTTTTTTCTTCTTTTCTTAGAATTTGGTTATTCAAAATGTTACTTGCAGGAAGACTTCGGGGACTAGTCCAACATTAGTCCCTGCCATATTTTCTCATCAGAAAATAAGAATGTGAACTTTTTATGCAACTCACTCTTTTACCCATGGGCCAAAATCATTTTTTTAAATAACAAAAACACTAATTTTCCCATCTGCCTATTCAGTACCTAAACATTCACACACGAAGAGCAGCAGAAATCAGCATTTCAGATACTTCTCAGAAAATCCAACCAGGAATTTACTGTTCCAGCACTTGCTAGCGCTTCAGTTAAGCCATTTGATAGCCATGAAAAAATAGCTAATGGATATGTTAAATATTAATTCCCCCAGATCCTTTAAGTTCTAGCTCCATATTATCAAGAAAAAATTACCAAGACCCTATTATCTTTGTTTCCTTAAGACATGACTTCCTTAAATCATACATAATTAAACACCATGCTGTTGGTTTTTTAAATAGTTACAATAAAAGAAACAATCATTTGAGTAGTATTTCGGGAGTTTCTACAAAACTACAGTCAAAGACATGTTCGTTAAATTACTTACATGAAGATACACCTACTAAACCTTCCTACAACAAGGTGCCAGATAAATATAAATGCTGCCTTTTATCTAAGCAAGGGGACTACATAACTTCGTATATTCTCTTTGGTTCTGACTTGTAGAAAGCTCAGATTCAAGTTAGACCTTTTCTCTGGGTTCTTGACACATAAGCACCCAGTGAATTCACTTTAAGCTTCCTTGAAGCCAGCTCAGCAATATCTACCCCCTCCCCTTGCCCCCATCCTCCAGGGTTCTCAAAGGGAGGGGTGCTTTCTAAACAACATCCCTCCATCTGGAAATCACTGGGGATAATGAGAAATATACTGATGGAAATGAGTTGTACATATGGACAGTCTTTTTGAGCATATATTTGATATGCATTTTGACATAACATGCTGTATTTCTGTGTAAATACTTTTTTGGTTTTGTTAAGGCAGATAGTGAATGAGAACAGTGCTGTAGGTGCTATTTGGTTAAAGCAGCTCATTTCTGTTTATTCTGTTCTGACCCTGTTTATTAGTCACTTTCTAAAACAAAAGTCTGATTTTGAACTCTTGCTCCCTTGGCAGACTATCCCTCCCTTGCCCTGGAGCAGTAATTAATTAACCCTCAACCTCTCTTTACTTTCTTCTATCTTCTCATGGTGGTAGAACATGGGGTAAATGAACACATAATTGTTTTCTATCTTCATAATGTTTAACCCGAAGAAATATTTCAAGTGATGCTTAAAATCTGTGGGCTACGCCGGGTGTCAAGAGACCCCTGCCTTACCTAGCACAATTTCTTGGCAGTGGGTTGCTGACTAGTGGGGTAGCATGAGGAAGACAGGATTCAGACATTTTTCACCTTTTGAGACAGGTTAGTGAGCATGTTGTTAGGCAGACAGAAAGGTCTATGGTGGAATAAACAAAAGACAGCCATATCCTGAAATTCCAGGTTCTGAAGTAGCCCTGAGGTTAATAAGTCATCTCATAAATTCCTTTTGGCCAAACGGAGCAGATCTGATACATAGGAATGGGTTATTTCGTTAATCCCTTCAAGGTGGGCAAACCAGGACAAACCTGATAGATGAATTCTATTAGAAGGGGCCAGTCCCCTTCACCAAACAAGCAAGGGAAGGTATAAAAGTAAGAACTTTTGCCTCAGTCACAGGGCATCACATTTGGAAACCCCTCCCGCTTGGGAGTTGTAACCCTTTACTTTTAATAAACTATCCTCTTTTACAACTCTGCCTCTCCTTGGTCCCTGCTTCCATTCTTCGGTTTCACAAGACACGATCCCGGCACTCATTCACAAAGAAAATATTCTACATCACTTTGAACTGTGTTAATAAACAACCTGGTTTCACATCGAGGGTGTCGGGCTGGCTCCAGAGTCCTCTGCAGGGCCCTTGACTTGCCTCTCTTGGGTCAATAGTAACCCCACACAGAAAGCCTCTCCTACACTCCTTCCTCTTCTCCTTCCCATGTCCAAGTACCAAATCCTGATCTTGTTATTCTGTAACTATGGGTTCTGTCCCCTTCTCGTTCCCCTAAGTTCAGCCTTAGCTAAAGCCTTATTCTCCCTTCCCGGCTGCTGCAGCTGCTTCAGCCCTCATTGCCCCAAGGGCTGTCAAATCCACTTTCTATCAGCTGTTCCTGATCTCTGGGCTCCTAGCATCCTACCCCATAACATCTGTGTTTCTCAGAGGATGCACTGGGCTCCACGTGGATTATGGCCCTGCCTGTCCCCCAACTCTGAATTCATCTGAGCAGACCCACGTACCTGCCTGTCTCCAAAAGGCACCAAGCAGTTCCACCCTCTGGCAAATTCACCCAATCAGGATGTCACTTCCTCCAAGAGGCCTTCCCTTATGCCCCTTCACCCCCAAGACTGATCTACATGCCCCTTTATGCTCCCTTAGCTATCTGTGCTAGTGCTGTCATCTGTTTTTGCATGTGGCCTCCGCAGCTGTGTGCACACTTTGGGAGGGGGCTGTGTCATAATCATCTTTGTAGTCCCGGCCCAGGCCCAACAGGGATGTGTCCTAAATCTGGAAAACTCCCTGCAAAGGAGCTGGTCGCCCACCCTCCGTGTGTCTTTAACACCGGGCAGGGTGATCTGGACCCAGACATGATGACTAAGGAACCGCCACAACAGGGGCAGTTACGTCCTGCCCACTCAGGCCTCAAGGCCCATGTGAGTAATGGCAGGAATCCCACAGCCAACTGGATGCGACGCTCAGGAGACTGGGCCCGCGCATGCGTCTGGTCGTCATGACAACGCGGCCACTCGGCCGTAGCGTCAGAGGAGCATGTGGCGCAGCCGGGAGGGTGCCGCTCCAGCCAAGTCCTCAGCTCCCCCTCGCATCCCCACTCCGAGCCCTAGGCCGGCCTGGGTCCTAGCGAACCGTAGGGGTAAGAAAGGGTGACCTTCAGTGCTCGCCGGGCCTGGAAAAAACGCGCAAGGAGTGCCAGAGCCCGAGCTGCTGCGGGGTCTCACCAGCCGTTTCCTCCGAGTAGGCTGGGGGTCCGAGGCAGCGTGGCGGGAGGATGTCCTGTGAACCCCAGCAGTGGCCGGGACTTTGGGGTACCCCCCAAACGCAGGCAGAAAGAGAGCCCCAGGGCCCCACGAGGGATTCCCCTCCCTTAGGGTGGTAGATTGTCCTGAAGGAAGATGTGTCTGTCGCTTTGCTCTTACGGTCCGGTCTCTCGGAAGGATGACCGGGTGCTCTTCGCGGGCCCCCTTTTGTGGAGAGAGCAGGGCCCAGGTGGGCAAGAGGGTCTTGAGACCATTCTGACTTTGCACCTCTAGGCCACCTCCGTTTTAAATATTTCTGCACCCATGAATTATCAATAGCAGAGGAAACAGCCTGCACGCCCCTCTTCCCCTACAGTTCACATTTTGGATGCTTGTTTTTTTTAATTATTATTATTATTAGTTTCAGGTACACAAGACAAAATAATACTTAGACGTTTATCATTTATATCCCTCACACTGTATGAACCCGCCTCCCCACATCTACTATCCCTCTGACATCGAGGATGCTTGTTTTAAAGTGTGTGCTTGTAGAAATGTAACTGTGCTAGAAACCTTACGTCTGCCTCACTGCACCCGTGAGATGGGCTTTGTTATTCTCTGACTTTAGCATAAAGAGGAAATTTAAGCTCTGAAAATTTAAGTAACATGTTCAAAGTTACATAGGCACCCAAGTCTGACTTACTTTTGACCCTTGGATTTCCCAGTACTTGGCTGTTCCAGCATAGGAGGGCATAGGGAACCTCCCAATGAGCCCTGTCTCTAGAAATTATAAAACGTGCTGCTAGGTGAAAAACTGTTTGGAATTCAAGGCTTAGGCGTGGAGGAAAAATGAAATTTGGGTTAGATTCTTGACATTTACCTGCATAGCTGGTTTTTCCTAGTTTTTGCTGTACAATTTGAAGACTGATTTATTATTTTACTTCTAAAGTATAAGAAATAAATTATTGGTGCCATAAAATCCTGAAACAATACATAGGTGAATTTTAAAAGGATAGCAGAAATATATAGTAGACTTTTAAACACTTGAAAGCCATGGCCAGGTAAATAAATATTCTTGTAATTGAAGATTCCTTCATTCCCAAAAATGTAAGTTGTGAGTCTGATACATTTCTTCACATCCTGGGTGTGGTACACCCAGCTGAGGGCAGGCACTGAACCTCAGAACTTCAGGGCAATCCTCTTCAATTTTTAATACCAAAGAAGGTAGTATCCAGAAGGGAGGAAAGAAGCCCAACTCCAACAAGTAAACTTGCTTTGTTTCCTGTCTGAGATGCTGAAGTAGCATTTTCTAGATTGCCTTCCATTTGAACCCTGGTCACATACTTGTATGTCTGGCAAATAGAGCATTTTTATCCTCCCTCCCCTCCAGGCTCAACAATTTGAAGAATCTTTGTTCCTGAGTTTTTTAAATGTCTTGAGAAGTGTTGTAGATAGGAATCTCTTTGACTTTGTTTAATTCAGCACTTCTCAAACTTATTTGACAATAAAACCCATTGTATTTAGAACATCTCTGATCATCTTGTTGAAGATGCAGATCGCAGTTGGGGAAATATTGTGCTAAGATATTATTTAAATACATGAAAATTTACTAAAATAAGTGAAGGATTTCTTATGTACATACATCCACGAGACAGAAATTATACTGACATTAAAATTTTTCAGAGAATATCTAATAACTAGGAAAAACTGCTCATGATATGTTAACTGAAAACAAAAAGGATACAGAGCTATACTTAAATATTCCAATTTTCTTTAAAAATACATATAAAAGAAAAACAATAAGGAAATATCCTCGGACCTCAACTCTGATGGTTCCTTGGTAGTGGGATTGCTTATGAATGTTTATTTGATTTTTGATACTGAAATTTGCCAGTTGTCTGGAATAAGTGTGGGTTATTTACTATTTTTTAAGCTTATTTTAAAAAACTAAGAAAAATTTATTTGCTGTCATTTTTAGTATAAATATTACTCACCTTAAATATTATTTTGCAAATTTGTTTAGCAAACTCTGGTTCATATAGTGCAGAATCCACTCAGCAAAGGACGTCTTTGAGATGTAGAGACTTAGAGAAGCTGGCTCCTAAAAATACCAGCCTAGTTGGGTAGTGAGATGTCTGAGCACAGATTTTTAAAGACACATACACAAAAGGTAGGACAAAACAAAGATAGTGGGAGGCAGCTTCCACCCCAGCAGGCCTGGGCATTGAAAAAAGATGCTTTTAAAGTAATATCCCAACAGTAAAACCATAAAGAGAGCTGCAGGTTGTAACAGAGGAAGGAGATCTCAACTCCTGCTTTCTTTCTGTCTTCTATGTTAAGGACTGAAAGGAAAAATCACCTATAGAAAGAGAAACTAGAAGGCAGGGTAGGTGAAGGGCGTCTGTGAACCAGGCCTCAGCATAGTGTTAGGAAGAACCAATAGAACTGTATTCAAAGATGCCATCAGCCTGCACGGTGCAAGTGTATTCAAGATGCCAAAGGAACTTAGTGATTTTTCAGATTCCTTTTGAATTTAGATTCTCTGATAAAACTGTCATTATTTGAAGCCATCATAGAAAACTTGAGTCACCTTAATCCAATGTGGCAGAGTGGAAAGAAGCTTTGCAGTCAGTTTGTTTCTGTACTGTACCCTTATTAACTGCATAAGTTTGGACAAAATATTTAATTTCTCTGATATTTTCCTCAGCTGCCAGGCCTGTTACATATGGAGGTTAGTTCTTTTATGTCTCTTCCAAGTTAGTGTTTGTCACCCTCTGTGGGTGCTTCCATGGCTCTAGTTCTCCAAACAACATTTTTATTCTCTCCCATTCCTTCCGTTTATCTTTCTCCTCTTTGTTCTTAATTGTCTCTTTTTCTTCCCCACCCCCAACTCTATACACATACACACATTTATATCTTTGAAAGATGTGTAATTGAGGGAGGGGGGAAGTTCCTGGGGTAATTTATGTATGATGAAGGATAATGGTAATGCATTTATTTTTCAAAAGCTCCAGAACCTATTGGCAGTCTCCAGGAACATTATAATAATCTATGTAAGGAAAAGTCCAAGAAAATGAATCCTTTTATATTCCATATACTCCAAGGAGTGGATGAAGAAATTGAACAGGGGTAAGGAAGACAAATACTTGGTTATATCAGTAATGTTCACTGATGTTCATCTGTGTGAAAATCCGGGAACACTGAGTGATTTCAAAGCCATTCGCAGATGCTTAGTAAAATGGACATACCTTTTGATTCCGAGAAGTAGATGACTGACACTTGTTAGTAGGTCTTAGAGGTAGTGGAGTACAATGGGAAGGGCGTTAGACCCGCAGCCTTCAAATCTGGACTCTGGATTTCTCCTTAACGCCTCCTGTGAGCTGGGTTTATACAAATCACTGAAATCTTCTATCAAGTGGGGATACTTTTTGTGTGTGTGAGAGAAATTAGATAATATAGTATATGTTAAAGTGTTTTGCAAAATTTGCGATATACGTATTTAGTAGTTTTAAGTTACTCGATGTAACTCTCTATTGTGGTACATGCTATCCGTGATGTTACTATTTACACATGAAGAAAAAAAAACTTTTATTTCTTTACTGGGTTTCTTGTTCGTATTTTAACAGATTGGAAGGAATCACATTAAACGTTGCTGGTAACAATCAATTAATACCAGTGGAAAGAGTAACGGGGGATGATTTTTGGATTCTTTCCAAGGTTTTGGAGAAGAATCCCTATATTAATGGTATGTCTCCTTAAAAATCATTACTCCTGCTTTCATTTTCCTGATTTTAAGTATCCGTTATAAGGAATATCAGCTTCTCTTCATCTGTGTTCTTCAGGTTTGGATGTTAGATATAACGTCCTACGTGATGTTGGCGCATACTATGCTGCAAAACTGCTTCAGGTATTATTTTACTACAAAATGTTTTAGGTCATTTCATTTTTTCCCTCCCAGGAGCCAGTTAAGAGCCAGTCCATTCTTTGGAATGTGCAGGGTTTGATCGTGCTAAGCCTAAGTTCACACTTTATTGCAGAGACACCCAAGCTGAAATGCTGCATTATAGTTGCATTTTTCACGAAATAAAGTACACCAATCAGAGAAGGTGTACTTAAAGAAAAGGCCTTGTTTCAACCTCAGAAGATCAACAAATCTGTGTTTGTATTTTCAGTTAAAATGTTTAATGCAGCATATGTCATTTTTCTTTTGAGTCCTCCCGTGCATTTGGCTTTTAATTTCCTGACTACTTGTCCAAATCTCTCCTGCTAAAAGTGCTTCGAATGAGCTTAAAATGATCCTAAAATTCTCATATTCATGAAATGGTGCACAATGTAAGGGCGGAGTGAAGATAAAAAAAATGAAGTAACCATGTTATTCTCAGCAAACAAGTAAAAATGCTGCAAAAATCATCATCAAAATGTTCTTAGTTCTGTTTACAGTGAAACCAACTAGTCTAATGGCGCACAGACAAAACACTAGTTTTGCAGAATGTCAAGGGTCCTGACTCTATGCTATATTTATACTTAAAATACTATACTGAAAATCCATTTGTGCATTTGGTCTTGGTGGAGCTGGTAACTAGAACTCCCGACGTATCTTTTGCAAACTTGTACATACTATGGTTAAATACATAAAGCACAGCCATACTTTGAATCATTGGTCAAAACTAAACATAGTCTTTTTCTTTCATATAGATTGCAATTATATTTATTTTTAAATGGGAATAGTGATGTTTTTCCTTAATGGTAGTTTCTTTTGCTAAATTTGCAGATTTTCTGGTTTACAAAGATTTTTTTTTTGGAGATAAATACTTAAATAAAGCAGTTCATATATTATTTATTGATTTCTAATACATCTGTAATAGTTTCTTTTCTCTCCTTATAGAAACAATACAATCTCATTTACTTAAACCTTATGTTTAATGATATTGGGCCTGAAGGTGGAGACTTGATTGCGAAAGCACTATATGTAAGTATTTATATACCTCAAACTAACATTGCATTTGGGAATTTTAACTTCTGATAGCTTGAAACCAACAGAATCAAATATTAATGTGAACTTATTTTAATATTGTAGGAATGTATATTTTTATTACACTTCAATTCATTAAACGACATTACATGAGCACTTTTGAACTTTTTAAAATGGTTTTGTTAAGACATAATTCACATATACAAAATTTAGCCTTTTAAATTCACCACTTGCAAAAATAAATAAATAAATAAATGAATTCACCCCTCGCAGCTTTTAGAACATTTTCATCCACAAGAGAAGTCATGTGCCCAATAGCAATCCCTCTCCTTGCTTCTCTCCATCACTCCCCAGCTGCTAATCTACTTTTCATCTATGAATTTGCCTATTCTGGACATTTCATATAAGTGGAATCATACAAAATGTGGCTTAATGCTTCCAAGGTTTATCCTTTTCGTCGCCATTGTAGGGGTATATCACATTTTGTTCATCCATCGTTAATGGACATTTGGGTTTCCACTTTTTGTCTCTAATGAGTAATGCTACTATGAATATGTGCACACAAATGTGTGCACATTTTTTATTTTCTTGGACATATACCTAAGAGAGGAATTGCTAGATCATTTGGTAACTATTTAATATATATATTTTTTATTAGTTTCAGGTATACAAAACAATGTAATAGTTACACATTTATACACTCCTCACAAAGTGATAATCTCCCCACTCTGCTACCCCTCTGACATTGTATGTAGCTGTTACAATTCCATTGACTATATTCCCTATGCTGTACTCCACATCCCATGAATGAATACACACACACACACACACACACACACACATATGTATTTAATTATAGTTGACATTCAATATTTTTCAACATCAGCTTCAGGTGTATAGCACAGTGGACAGTGATCAGGCATCTACAGAGTCTATGATGTGATCCCCCTAATAAGTCCAGTGCCCGTCTGGCACCTTACGTAATCTTTACAACATTATTGATTATATTCCCCAAACTGTGTTTCATATCCCTGTGGCTATATTGTGACTAATAATTTGTACTTTCTAATCCCTTTACCTTCTCCCCCATCCCCACCCCCCTCCCATCTAGCAACCATCAATTTATTTTTTCCCTATATCTCTGAGTCTATTTCTGTTAAGTTTGTTTATTCTGTTCTTTAGATTGTACATATCAGTGAGATCATACAGTATTTGTCTTTCTCTGTCTGACTTATTTCACTTAGCATAATGTTCTCTAGATCCATCCAGTCGTTGCAAATGGTAAGATTTCATTCTTCTTTATGGCTGCATAATACTCCATTGTATAAATGTACCACAGTTTCTTTATCCAGTCATCAATCGATGAGCATTTCGTTTATTTCCATGTCTTGGTTATTGTGAATAGTGCTGCAATAAAAATAGGGGTGCATATATTTTTTTGAATTAGTGTTTTGGATTTCTTTGGCTAAATACCCAGGAGTGGAATTGCTGGATCATAAGGTAGTTCCATTTTCAATTTTTTGAGGAACCTCCATACTGATTTCCATAGTGGCTGCACCAATCTGCAATCCCACAACAGTGCACGAGGGTTCCCTTTCCTCCACATCCACACTAGCACTTGTTGGTTTATTGATGACAGCCATTCTGATTGGAGTGAAGTGCTTGTTGTGGTTTTTATTTGCATTTCTCTAATGATTGGTGATGTTGAACATTTTTTCATATGTCTTTTTGTCATCTGTATGAGAAATGTCTCTTCGTGTCCTCTGCTCATTTTTTAATTGGGTTGTTTTTTTGGTGTTGAGTTGTATGAGTTTTTTAATAAATTTTGGATATTAACCCCTTATCAGATGTATCATTGGCAAATATCTTCTCCCATTCAGTAGGCTGCCTTTTTGTTTTATTGATTGTTTCCTTTGCTGTGAAGGAAATCATCAGTATTTTTTCTTTTGCTTCCCTTGCCTTAGCATAATGTTCTCAGGGGATATATCAGGTAATGTCTGCAATTTACTTCCTATATTTTCTTCTAGGAGTTTTATGGTTTCGGGTGTTACATTTAAGTCTTCAGTCCATTTTGAATTTATTCTTGTATATGGTGTAAGAAGGTGGTCCAGCTTCATTTTTTTGCATGTGTCTGTCCAGTTTTCCCAGCACCATTTATTAAATAGAGTGTCTTTACCCAATGTAAAATCTTGCTTCCAGTGTCATAGAGTAAATGACCATATAGGCATGGCTTTCTTCTATTTAATATATATTTTTTAAATTTTATTTTATTAAATTTATTGGGGTAACAATTGTTAGTAAAATTACATAGATTTCAGGTGTACAATTCTGTATTACATCATCTATAAATCCCATTGTGTGTTCATCACCCAGAGTCAGTTCTCCTTCCATCACCATATATTCGATCCCCCTTACCCTCATCTCTATTTAATATTTTGAGGAGCTGCTAAGCTATTTTCCAAAGTGGCTGTCCCTTTTTACCAACAATCTATGAATGTTTCGATTTCTCCACATCCTCACCAGCATGTTATCTTTTTTATTTTTAGCCATCCTAGTGGGTACGAGGAGGTTTTGTAGTTTTGATTTGCATTTTGCTAATAAATAGTGATATTGAGCACCTTTCCATGTGCTTTTTAGTCATTTATGTATCTTTGAGAAATGTCTATGCAAATGCTTTTCCCATTTTTACATTGGATTTGTCCTTTTGAGTTGTAAGAGTTCTTTATATATTCTGGATACAAGTATGTATTTTGCAAATATTTGCTCTCATTCTGTAGATTGCCTTTTCATTTGTTAATGGTGTCCTTTGAAGTACAAATTTTTATTTTTATTTTTTTAATTTTGATAAAGTTCAGGGTTTTTTGTTGTTGTTTGTGCTTTTGGTGTTATATCTAAGAATGCTTTGCCTATTCCAGTCACAAAGAGTTACACTTAAAGTTCCTTCTAACAGTTTCATAGTTTTAGCTTTTTCATTTAGTTCTTTGATCCATTTTTAGTTAATTTTTGTATAAGATTTGAGCTAGGAGCCTAACTTCATTCTTTTGCCTGCGGATATATCCAGTTGTCCCAATGCCACTTACTAAGACTATTCTTCTTCCATTGAATTTTCTTGACACCCTTGATGAACATCAATTGATTATAAATATGAGAGTTTATTTCTGGACTCTCCATCCTGTTCTGTTAATCTATATGCCTGTCTTCCTGCCAGTCTCACACTGATTACTATAGTTCTGTAATTAGTTTTTCAAGATCATGTTGGCTCTTCTGGTTCCCTTGAATTTCCATATGAATTTTAAGATCATTTTATCAATTTCTGCAAGAAAAGAAGCTGATATTTTGACGGGAATTGCTTTAAATCTTTAGATCAATTTGGAGAATATTGCCACCTTAATGATACTGTCCTCTGATCCATGAACATGGGATGTGTTTCCATTTATTTAGCTCTTTAATTTCTTTCATTGATGCTTTGTAGTTTTCAGTGTGCAATTCTTGCCCTTCTTTTGTTAAATTTATTCCTAATAGTTTATTCTTTTTGATAGTATTGTAAATGGAATTTTCTTAATTTCATTTTTGGATTGTTCATTACTAGTGTATAGAAGAAATACAGTTGTTTTTACTCATATATATTGATCTTGTGTCCTGCTGAACTCGTTTATTAGTTCTAACAGCTTTTTTTTTCCTTGGTGGATTCCTTAGGATTTTCCACATGTAAGATCATGTCATATACAAACAGAGATAGTTTTACTTCTTTTCCAATCTAGATGCTGTTTTTTGTCTGTTTATTTTTCTTGCCTAATTGCCCTGTCTAGAACCACCAGTACAATGTTAAATAGAAGAGTTAAAGGGACATCCTTGCCTGTTTTCGGCTTTTAGAGGAGTTTGAATTAGTTTTAAAGATAATTATTTAAACTTACATGCCCTAATATTTATTCATTAGGACAATAAAATGTCTGTAATTTTCTTTGTGGAAGATTTATTCAAATAATGGAATAAGAGAAGGCGTTAAACTGCAAATGTCTCAGAAATATCTCCTTAAAAGTAATATAAAGGGAATAGGAAGTGACTGCTGAATTGGGTACAGGGTCTCCTTTGTGGGTGATGAAAATGTTTTGGAACCAGCTGGAGGTAATGGCTGCACAACATTGTGAATATGCTAAAAGCCAGTGAATTGTACACTTTAAAATGGTTAATTCTGTGTTATATGAATTTCATCTCAATAAAAAAAACAGTGGTATAATTTTCTTAGAAGAGAAATTTATAGATTTCTCCAATGAAAGGAAATTTTATTAAAAATCTGCTTCATTGACAGGTCATTGTTTGGGCATGTTTCCTGGACATTCTTTCCACTAAACTATTAAACTAGATTTTTATCTATTTTGGGAAATTGAATGTTACCTTTGAGGAATATATCTTATCTCCATGAAAAATTGATGAGTCTGCAAATAGTAATATAGTCACCTAACTACTGTAATCTAAAGAGAATTCTGTGGATGAAAAATTTAGCCAATTTATGATTCTTTTCCTTTTCAGAAGAATGTAACTCTGAAACACCTAAGAATGACTGGAAACAAGATTGAAAATGAAGGTGGAATGTCTTTTGCTGCAATGCTACAAATTAATTCATCCTTAGAGAAGTTAGACCTGGGTGACTGTGATCTGGTGAGTAAATTGGTTATGAGAAAATCACCCAGATAGTGGATCATTCTCCCCAGAAACTATTACAGAGAATTGTTAGAGTCCAGCTAAATGACAGCCTTATGAATGATTTAGCTTGCCTCAAATGTCTAATATCAGAGGAAAAGTTGTTTTTTTTTAACCTAGGCATAATAATGGTGACTGTTAGTAAAATCAGATTATAGTAAATAATACTATAGACTATCCAGCATAATAAAAATCTTTCTAAATGTCCATCCATAATGCTTCTTAACCTGTATGGCATTTTAAAAGGAAAAAGATTGTGTTCATTTTAATTAAACAAATACTACTTCATTAGTATAATATACATTTGTTTACTTTTGAAAACATTTTGTAGTAGTTATTGTAGCGTACAAACCTAAAATTATGATGCTAAAAGCTGCTCTGGGCTTTCATCTGGCCTGATAATGAGAAGTGTGTGTTTTTTGCATGTCTTTAAATTCCAGGCTTCAATTTCTCCAGCATGCTTTCAAACCTTGAGGCCAGTTGGGAACCTGTTGTATAGATTAATGCAAAATCGATGGGACATGCAAACAATAGGATGGACTAGGAGGCTCTTTGGGGTAATAGGTCCTGAAGCTTAAAATAGTAGTAGTTGGTGGCTGCCGGTTAGCTCAGTGGGATAGAGCAAGGTGCTCTTAACAACAAGGTTGCTGGTTCGATCCCCACGTGGGCCACTGTGAGCTGTGCCCTCCACAACTAGATTGAAACAACTACTTGACTTGGAGCTGATGGGTCCTGGAAAAACACACTTAAAATAAATAAAAAGTTAAAAAATAAGATAGTAGTAGATGCATCCATGATGGTCTGGGAAAGCATTAATTCAATATGTATTGTCTATACATACCAGTCACAATCCTGGATTCTAGGGATATAGATTCTAGGGATACAGGAGTGCATCGGATGTGGGCTCTGCCCTTGCAAAGCTTATATTTAGTTGGGAAAATGGTCAATAAACAAATAAAGTGCACTGCAGATGGCCAAGTACTCTGATAATGGGGAGAAGATAATTTGCATGATAGAATGGTTGCCTAAGACCTGAGGAAGTAATACCTAGGAATCGTGAAGGATGAGAAAAAACTACATTGGAGAGGGTCCATGGCAGAACATTCTAGGCAAGGGGTCCAGGTACAGACTCTAAGACAGTGCTTCTCCAAGTGTGGTATGGATACCGTTACTGATACAGATTGACATGATTTTTTTTTTTTTTTATTAAATTTATTGGGGTGACAATTGTTAGTAAAATTACATAGATTTCAGGTGTACAATTCTGTATTACATCATCTATATATCCCATTGTGTGTTCATCACCCAGAGTCAGTTCTCTTTCCATCACCATATATTCGATCCCCCTTACCCTCATCTCCCACCCCCCCAACCCCCGCCCCCATTACCCTCTGGCAACCACTAAACTATTGTCTGTGTCTATGAGTTTCTGTTTCTCATTTGTTTGTCTTGTTCTTTTGTTGTTTTTGGTTTATATACCACATATCAGTGAAATCACATGGTTCTCTGCTTTTTTGATTGACATGATTTTAATACTCGTGTAGTTGCTTTGTTTACTTCAAGAGATTATGGTTTTCCATTTATGGTAGTGATACAGAATTTTAAAATAAAGTGAGAAAGTAAATTGATTTAATGGAAAAGTATTAGGTAAATAGTAAAACTGCTTTCAGATAGGCAAAAGTCATGAGGGAGGGACATGAATAATATCAAGTCTGGCAGGTTTTAAGAACTGAAGAGCCAGGTGGCTGGACAGAGGAAGTTATAAAGAGTGTGTCACAGTGAAGGTGGAGAGGTTCACAGAGGCCAGATCCAGCAAGGCTGTGTGGGGTGTGGGTGTAGGTCATGGGCCAGGGGAAGAAGAGGGGATTTTGTTATAAACACAAATCATGGAAAGGCCTTAAGTTGAGGGGTGACATGATGAGATTGGTGCTTCTAAAACATCATTCTGGTTTCTTTGTGGGCAATTAGAGGGTTGCAAGAGGAAGCCCACTGACCACTTAGGAAGTTGCTGCAGTGGTTCATGTGGGCGATGAGAACTGGGGGTGGGGTGGTGACCATAGAGATGACTAATTTGAGACATCTTTTGGAGGCAGAGGCTGTGAGACTTACTGATCAACTGTATGGGAGGGTAAGTCGGAGGACTTGCGTGGTGAGAGGAGGCACAGGCTTTCTGGCGTAACAGCTGGGTGTGGTATCCATCACTGAGATGGGGGAAGGTTAGGCTCTTCAGGGAGGTAGAGAAGGAGGTCTGTGGGAGCTGTGAAAAATGTGACTAGTAACCCTTACCCGTCACACACACTTAAAGTACAAGTATGAATATAAGGATATGTGTTCTCAGTACTATAGAGCCCTAGCTGGGATCCACAAGTGTGTGTATCTGAGGTCTGCATCATATAAAACTCTGAGGGCTTAGGAGCAAACCTAGAAGCAAACACCCTAGGAAATGGATACTGAAACTTTAAGAAAAGTCCCCATGCATGCTGTAAATAGATGTTAGGGCAGGGAGACAAGAACACAGTAACAATTCATTTCTGAATTTGATCAACCTACATACAATTGAAAGAGCAGGAAATGCTTAAACTTTTTAAAAACACAATTTTGATTTATCAGATTCCAGATTACTAATCTTGAATATTTATGTAGGGAGATTAATTTATAGGATTTGCCGGTTTCCTTAATGAATTTACCTGTTTTTAGGGAATGCAAAGTGTGATAGCATTTGCTACAGTCCTAACTCAGAACCAAAAAATTAAAGGAATAAATCTGAACCGACCTATACTGTATGGTGAACAGGTATGTATTTAAAGTGATAGTAGTTAATATTACCACATGTGAATAAAACAAAGGTACTACTTAATGTTATGTCAAGATTCCCAAATGCATTGTAGTTTTAGAATTGTAAACTACTGTTTACAAAGAAAAACTTTGAAAGGAAAATTACTTCATGATAAGAGTTTTATAACTAAATATGATTTTAGATGTTTACTTAAGCAGTAAACATGTCATTTTTTTCTCGTAAACTCAAATTCTCATTGAGTAAACCTGTGATGGGCAAAATAGTTACGACGAAAACATAAAGTTTTACAGGCTGGATAATAAACATGGTATGAACTGTTTTCTTGTGTCTGTTATATTGATGTGACTGAACCATTGTATCTTTGAAATGATTTTTACTTTTAAGGCTTCTCCTTGCTCCTTAACATTAAGTAGCTTTTCTCTTATGAGTTGTAAAAAGCTAAGGAATAAGATCTCATTTTATTGATTTAAAGAAAAACAGAGTTATCTACTATTTTAAAAAAGGTTCAAAGTACTTTATATAATCTTTAAACTATCTACCTCACTATTCCCTAGTAGTAATTGAGAATTAACCATATTTTTAAAGTGGTTTTCATATTCACAAGTGTTTTGCATGCTTTGCCCACATAGATCTCTCCCTTTGAATTATCTCTGCACTTTTCTGTATCAAAATTTTTGGAATTTTACATTATGTTAATTGTTTCATGCACATAAATCTAATCTGTTCAACAAGACACCCAGAATCCTCGAATACAATAGCCCTACTTTAAAGACCAGCAAAATGCCTGGCTCAAAGTAAGCGTTCAGTGATTGCCCCATTCATGATTCACTCACTTAATTCATACTTGAATGCAGCCCTAGACCAGACGCAATGCTGCGTGCTAGAGATGAGTCACAGAAAGCACATGGCCCTTGTCTTCAAGGAGCTGTCAGTCCACTTGGAGGGAGATCAACAAGTTTGGAGGGTGATATGCTCAGGGAGCCTTGGGGGCATGAGGAAGGGCATTGCAATCGATGCAGGGGCCGGTAAGCTTCTCAGATTGAGGATCACAGGAGATGTGAAGGCTAAAATAAACATTTTCCGGGTTAAATGAGGAAGCATGTTCAGCTATATGAAATTACACTAGAAGCACGATTCCTCTCTTCAATATGTTGAGTGGTGTCATTATTCCCAAATCCGCCTGAGAATAGTTATTAAAAGCCCAGGCTCTTTCTCAGGCCCAGGCCCTCGTTCTCAGCCGTGTGCTCTAGGCAGTCAGCTAAACTCCAGCCGGCTTTCTCTTCCTCCCCCAGGTGGCCCCCACCCTCTATCACTGAGTACCATTCTCTTCAGTAGCCGTGGACAGGAATCCTGTGTGCTTTCTCATACTTTGCTGTCCTCAGATGTGGCCCTGCACACTGATTCCATTTAAGGGTTTTACTGTTCATTATCTGGGGAGCTTGGAAACGTAACGATGCCAGATAAATTAAGTCATAAACTCCATAAGTGAATGGAGCTAAAAAATAAAAAAAAAAGTCCCTTCACTATTTGACACTAGTTCTCTCCCTTAATAAGCATGGTCCCTCTTTCAAACTTCTTGACCTAAAACTGTCATCCATGTAAAACACAAATATGTATTGAGTATGTTCTCTGTTCCAGGCACCATGCAGAGCAATACTGGTCTCCTTTTGTGATCAGTTTGCATTTGTTAAGATCGCACACTAGTTTCCTTTTGGGTATACATTTCATTGCCAAAGCAATAATTTAAACATATCAGATACAGGATTATAGAATACTGAACTACAATAAATGCTTTTTAGTTTTCCATAGGACACTTATTTTGTGCCAGGTACTTTTTTATTTAATTCTCTGAGGGAAGTGTAATTTCACCTATTTTACAGTGAAAAATAACTGAGACTCAGATGAAATAATATGCCCAAAGTCATATAGCTAGTAAAAGGCAAAGTTAGCATTTGGACAGTTTAATTATAAAGCTCATCTACTATCTGCTATTGCTGTGTGGTTCCACTGAACTTTTATTAGTTTTTCTCAAAGTACTTGTACAGTATTTCGGCATTTTACATCACTTAGGCCTTTTACAAGTGCCTGTTGCCTGTTTCTAAGACAGTAAAGATATCATTTATGGCAAAAATGATATTTTTTTAAAAGCCAGGCCAAACAAATGCAAATTGTAGACTAATCATCTTAACCGATATAATCTTTTTAAAAAGCTAATTTAAACAACTTAGCATGTTTGGAATGTACTGCTTCAAAGTTATATTTTAGAAAAAATATTTTATTTTTAGGAAGAATCCACAGTTCATCTAAGCCACATGTTAAAAGAAAATCACTGCCTTGTTGAACTGCACATGAGTAAGCATGGCGTGAGAAACGGTGGTATAAAACAGTTATGTGACGCTCTGTATCTGAACAAAAGCCTGCGCTACCTTGATGTCAGCTGGTAAGTGATAATTTGGACATAAAGTAATTCAGAAGTTAAATCATAGGAATAATCTACATAAATATTCATAGTACATAGGATGTTTTGTTAGAGACTAATTCCAAAGATTAGAAAACGCAACCACTGTTGTCAACTTTTTATCCTCAGCCTTATAATTTATTTAGTTTATACTGATACTAATCTTGTATTAACTTGAATGAGCAATTTAATTATGTAAACCAGAATGGAAACAACATTTTATGGCAAATTTTCACTAACTTTTTTGGAAACTGAATGATTAAAATAAGTCTTTACTAAAATAGAAAGTACTGTTTATTACTATATAACAGTTTTAAGCATGCTAGCTCTCTGAATAAAATAATGCTACATATTTTCAAATATAACTACATATTTTTCCTTTCCCAGCAATAAAATCACTCGTGATGGAATGGTGTTTTTGGCTGATGTACTGAAAAACAATACTACCCTGGAAGTAATAGATCTTTCTTTTAACAGAATAGAAACTGCAGGAGCAAAGTGTCTCAGTGAAACTCTCACTTCACACAACAGGAGTCTCAAAGCGTTAGTATGGTTTTACATTTAACCAAAATAACAGAAAAACTTACATTTTTAGAATACTAACCTCACGCCCCTTAACTCTTAAGATTTGTGATGAAATATAAAAACTCAGTTTCTAAACTGACATAATATTAAGTTTACAGTAAACATTTCCCTTTTCTTTTTCAAAAGTAGTATCTTTTAAAAATTAGATTGATGCTAGCTGATTGCTTAGGATTAATGAGAAAATTCTTTTTCTTATATTACTTATCCTGAATTCTAATAGAAAAATCATAATCATTCAGTGTGACCGACTTAAAAATAAAAATGAATCGAAGAAAATATTAGTAGGATGGCTTTATCTTGACAAATGTATGTGTAATACACCCCCAAATATTTACTGAATATAAAATGAAAGTTGATTTAAGTGTAGGTAGAGCCACAGGTATATGACGCATGTAATTCGAAAACTGTTATGTGGATATTAAGAATTACATGGTCGATATTTTGAGTACTACATTAAATATATTTAAAAATAATGCGAAGACTTTACACAATAAAATGTAATAAATGTTGTTGCTAACTTACGCATTTTCTCTTTGTGGAAGTATTGGTTTCCAGGGTTATTACTTTTCCTTTTTCCATAGTTTGTCCGTAGTCAGCAACAACATAGAGGGCGAAGGACTTGTTGCCCTTTCACAGTCAGTGAAAACAAATCTCACTCTCTCTAACATCTACATTTGGGGAAACAAATTGGACGAAGCTACATGTGTGGTAAGTTTCTTTCTTCACTGAAGGTATTTCCTGGGATCTTCTCCATAACGTCAGACATTGTTTACAATCATTGACAAGTGCCTTAGGAATGATTAGCGCATAGTGAAACACTAGTTTTGATGAATCTTCACATTAAGGCCTAAAATTTAGCTACTGGAAAGTTTTATGTTTGAAATAGCAAAAGATACCAAATACTACATATGAGTATAAACGTCACACACTAGAAGCTGTGTAAGTTGAGTGTAGAACTAATATGACAAGCTAAAGCAGAAAGCAACTAGACTTTTAAATCTTTTACTGTTTAAATTTTTGCCTTTCTCTATAATTGCAACCTTACTGACAAACAAGTATAACATGTTTGTATGACACATAGGTACCAATGATCCATAAAACATAGACAAAGAAATGTCTACAATGAAGAAATAATTAGGTAGCCAGCCAAGATAGTATCAAATACTATGGGATTGTCTCTGAGCCTAAATCTGTAGGTCAGCTTCAGGGGGTTCATGAACTCCATACAGTTGTCTGCAAAATCTGTGGTTGTTTACTCTTCTGAGAAGTGGGTCCCTGGCTATCATCAGATCTTCAAGAGCATGTACAATAGTCCTCCCCCGTCATTTAAGAACCTCTGTGGGACTTGAAAATTTTGACCTTGGGACCTTTGGTTTACAAAATTGGTAATACAGAGAATTGTTAATTCTGGGAGTCATTAAAAAAAAAAAAGAAAAACATGCCTAATATATTAGAAATAAGTTTTACAAGATGATAATTTCATTGTGTGAAATTAAATGAATAAAAACCTAACCACAATACTTGGAAAATATTTAAAAAATTCAGCAATGTTATTCAGAATATTTTATTTTAGACTGCAAATTAGCACAGCTAATTTGTTTAAGCACTGTAAAATGAATATTTTCTTAATGATATAGTTTCTTTTCTTAAAAATCTTAGGCATATTCAGAGTTAATTCAAATGGGCTGTCTAAAACCAGACAATACAGATGTGGAACCATATGTGGTGGATGGACGTGTGTATCTTGCAGAAGTCTCCAATGGCCTTAAAAAGCACTATTACTGGACACCAACTTATGGAGAAGCTTGCATGCACTCAGCTAATGCAGGTTTTAATCTTGTACCAGTAGGTGAACATCTATGAAAAACAAGCTGTAAAATAATTTTTACATATTTGTTTTACTACGTTCACATAGATTAATATTTTATTGCCTATTTTTTCTTTCATAAATTAGAACAAGTTATTTTAGTCAAATGCATAATATATGAAATTTTGTATAAACTGTCCAGTATGAAAAACTGAGTAGTGTAAGTTTTTAGAAGAAATTTTACAAAACAAAGACTAAAATTTGAACCCTGGAGAAAGAAATCAAGAAACTAATTTATTTTTATAAAGAAAATATAGCCAAGTAGTAAAATAGTATACAAGGAAAGGTCATTACAGATATACTGACTGAAAGTTGTCATGAACTGGTAAAAAGGTTTCAGGTGGCAGATTCCCAGGGAATTCCAAGGGGTTTAGAGGTTGAAATTTTTATGTCTTATTTATGTATTACAGATGGGTATTGATACACTCTCACAAATACAGGCAAATACATATAAAATAGACATATACAAATAAATATAAAAGTATACTTTCCAAACAAGTCAGTGCTGCCAGGGGACTTTGTAAGATCTCTCTTTTGGAAGATGCCAGTAACACTTCAATGATTTGATGACAAATGACTGTTGCCTGCAGCCAATTGTGTTTGCAAATAAAGATTTCTAAGAGGCAATTGACACTATGACACTTCGATTACACACCTATATTCACAAATTTATGAATTCATACATACCAAGAAGAGGCTGCTTATCTGAGTGACTTATTACTGCTCAAGTCAGGCCAAGTGTGAAAAATAATATGTGAACAGTTTTAAAAAGGTACTTTAAAAATTAAGCTGAGGTTCTGCAGTCTAAAATACCATCTATCTCTAAATGTTGAGAAAAGAGGTGAAATCAAGGTGATCAGCTTTATAGTTGTCAAAATACTGACCTTCACTTAAAGGATTGTGAATTCCTCGAATAGCAGCTGTATTTATTCTAAAAATTTAACATTAAAAAATATAAACATCTGCCATTGCCCATTCCTTTATCAAACAATTAAGACAAATATCCCCTATTATTTCGTTATTTTTAAAGTTTAACAGGTCTTTCCTTATATTTAGCACCTAATACCACTTTTCCATACTCCCTGGGAAGGGGGCAGGGGGCGGGTATAAAATGGGAAAAACATTTGAATAAATTATGTAAGGCATTATTTTCATTTAATTGTTAGAGTCACTGAGCTAGGAAAGACCTAAATGCCTTCCCAACTCCATTCTCATGCTTTCAGAGATGTATTTGAATCATCCAGGATAGATGGTTGAATCTATCAGGTTGAGTCTGTGCTGAAAAGCAAAATCTTAAAACATCTGGGATTGGTTGAAAAATACTCAGTAGTTTGTTTAATAACAAATATGTGAAAAGGTGGTGTTTTTTTTTTTTTAAGATATTGTTTATATGTTATTTTAAAGAAAACTACCATCATCTGGTAATGGAATTTTAGAAATAACATGACCTTCCATTGATGTAAGAAAAACTTATTGAAGATTTGCTATCAACGAATGTTTACAATGGAATCAACAAAACTGTAGAGACCACAGAATTCTATAAATGACTTTATGTATCCTGACACTTAAGTTGACTGATTTTACTAGCTGTTGATTTTACTCTTCGTTATTAGGTTTTATCAAACCTTATGTGACAATGTTCTCCTCTACATGTTTTAAAGCTTATTTTCTCTCCATTTTAAGATCTCTCCTCTGCAGATATAGACTAGTTGTTTTTTTACTAAGTTCTTTTACATTACTACATGTTATATATATCTAAATATCTATCTAAAAAGCTGCATGTCCCAGAAAAGTCAATGTCTCTGTAATATTAAAAATGCAACAGGAAATGAATAAAATTTTGTTTTTTAATTAAATCTGAAAAACTGCAGAATCCAATGGACGCAATAAAACCATGCTATAGAAAAAAATATAAACATTTAAAAAAACTGTCATTACATTTGGAAAAACATTAAGCTAGTGAGGAAACGCTACTCCTAGCAATTAAAGATCTACGTAGTAAATGCAAGCTTGAATAACAATATGACAAACTTCTTATATCTGAACCAGAGTTAGGATAGTTTGTCAGAACTACAGATGCTCAATCAGCACTTTTTAAGTGTGGAGTATCAGAATCACCTGGGGCAAATGTTAAAAATACAGATTCTTAAGAGTCAGACCTACTGAATCAAAATTTCTAAGCACAGTCTGGGGAATCTGCATTTTTACAATCCAGGCCATCTTTAATCTCATTAATGTTTAAGAACCAGTGCTCTGTTTTTCTCATTGTTCAAACTTTTGGTTTTTTAAATATACACATGTACTTGTTTTAAATGGAAGTATAGCCATCATACAGAAAAGAACACAAATCTTAAGTGAACAGCTAGATGACTTATCACAAAGCTACCCACCTACGACGAGTATAACACAGAGAGAGTAAATACCACACGCTTCCCAAAAGCTCCTCCAACCCTCTTCCAATGGACAACCACTATCCTGACTTCTAAAACCAAAGTAGTTCTGCCTGTTTTCGTATTTTATATAAATGAAATCAAACAGTATATATGTTTTGTATCTGACTTCTTTTGCGCAACATTATATGAGTATGATTCATTTGTCAGACCAATGTAAAGCTTAGTAATGCAGCTGGCTTTTCCAGGCTACTTTCTGGTCCTGTGTGCTGTGGAGGGGACCCACAAATTTTCCCATTCTCCAAGAGGAGACTCGGAAGATCAGGAAGCAAGTAGGTTTGCCTCCAGCCTGCAGTGGGGTGGTGTGGGGACTAAGTCCCAGAGAGTGGTTTCCAGGCTCTTGGCCTCATGTGGAAAGGTTCTCGCTCAATTATTGGATGGCCATCAGCTGTGATCAGATGGCCATCCGCTGTGGCTAGGTGGGCACCAGCTGTTACCGGTTAGCCATTAGCCACTAATATAACAGCCAAGGCTACGTTGGTGGGTTGGTTGGTTGGCAGAGAAGCAGACAGCGGGTTGCAATTAACAAGTGGGGGTTGTGGATTGCAGACCATGTTGATCCTACTTCCTGTGTCTCGCCAGGCCACCAGCAAGACTGGGGTGCAGGAAGACCCCTCGTTGGGGAACTGGCGGATGTTTGGATTTGTGTCTCAACCAGCCGCCATCGAGAATATAGTGGTATGACTCCCCTATCTATGGCTCCACTGTTGTTCCTTTTTGGCCTCACCATATTGTGTCCACTGCCGGGAGCGGGACCAGAGACCCTGCATGTGCTAAACCTGTAACCTGACCTACATTGGACTGCTTGAGACAGAGTTGCAGAAGTCTGAGTTTTCTACACCTAAGAGAACCATGAGGCCAATAGGATGCCCAGAGAATGAAAGAGCTGAAGACAGACTTCCCTGGTGCCATTATGTCAGGTAAGCCCCCTCCACATAGCTGGACACCATTTTAGAAGACAAAGCACAGGAATATGAGCAACACTCCAAGAGTTTAAGCATTGCCTTACTATATTATAAATTATGTCTCCTATGTATCAGGCTGGGTTTTAAAGTGGTTAGGACTAAAAGTTAATTTTTCCCAGACTTCCCATTGGTGGGAGCTCAAGAAGCAAAACTCCGTTTCCTTTGTACATTTGAACTGTAATCAGTAAATATGCAACTATATATGTTGTTTCCTTCCATTTTCCTCTTAGCAATCATCCTTTAAGAACCAAGTGTCGTATTGCAGTGCTGCAGATCACATTATGGTCAATTTACAGTGTTTCAAATTTGAAAGCAAAAAAGCAAGATATAGAGTGGTTTATACTTTTTAGATATTTGATAAAATAATCTTGTTCGCACCACACACTGCTTTTCAAACTAAATAGTACTCATTATGTCTTATCTACTACTCAAACCACACCCACTTAGCTTCTACTCCCCATTACCCAACACAATGTTGTCTTTGATTGGCGTCTATTTCTCTGTACCATGTGACCAGTACAAAACCACTTGTCTTCATGAAACTTGCACCACCCTGTTTTTTTTCCTGTTATCACTTTCCATCGCCTTTTCTCTTTTGCTTTTCTTTAAATGCATTTCCCCCAAGATTTTGTTCTCATCATTTTATTTTCTTCTGTACCAGCTCCCAGGCCTGCCTTAATAATTCTTCTCAATACTTATTAGCCTTATGCTGCAAGATCTGTATCTCGTGTTAACCTCTCCTGGGTTTCAGGCCTGTTTCCAACTTCTGCTAGACTATTTTCACGTGGCTATCTCACCACCAAATTCAGTCCATTCTAGTCTTCTCTTCCATTAACCTCCTCCTCATCTTCCCTATCACAGTAATGGCATCATTTCAGTAAGGATCAAAACTTAGGTGTCTAAGTTGGGGCTGTCTAACTGCAAGGAACAGAAACTGACTCAAGCCTGTTTTGGAAAAAGGGGATTTACTCTAAGGATTTAACAGGCAATAAATAAATAAATACATAAAAATAAAAATCAGTGGCATCCAGGGACAAAGAAATGAAGCATAGCTGTGCCACCTCAAGGACTGCAAAACTAGAAACCCAGGCCACAGGGCCTCAATTTGAAATAGGTTTGGTTCTGCAAACCTATTTCATCTCCTTGCTCTATAGATCAGTTTTCTCTGCTAATTCATAATTTCCTTTAGACTTTGTCTTGCTTCACTGACTCTGGGCCAGTTCTAACTGATCTTTTCACTTACGTGTATACCTAAGTGTCAGAATTTCATAGTTCAAATTCTGGAGAAAGAACCTAACTAGCTCAGGGTGGGTGTGTGCGAACATAAGTTATAAACTTGGCTATCTAATCCCATTCCTTCAGCATGGGCTAAGGGTAGAGTACAATTTCAAGTATGATGGGATAGAGAGCTGGGTATGCCTTGGGCTTCCTTCTCCTTCCCGTTTCATACTTTCCATTCTGCCTGTCTCAGTCAGCTGTGTGCAAATTGCTTCCATCAGCCATCTGGTTCGCCTATCCACGAGAACGATGGTCCTTTCTTTGTCCATTCAACTCCTTTTGACTGCTCAGCATTTCCTTTCTGCCTTCTTTCCCTATAACTGAACATTCTGACTTGTTTTATTCCAAGTTACATTCAGGCTTGTCTTTCCCATTTGACTGTAAACTTACAGGTGAAATTTGTTGTATTTATCTTTGTAGCTTTATGTATTATTACAATAACTTCCTAGCATTTGAAATACCAGGTATTTTAATCCAAGTATCTGTTCACAACGATGGTGTTTATTGTAATATATTCTTCTTGAAACTGAATACCATATTTCTGGATGTTTACTATATTTATATAATTACCTAATTCCTTAAATAAATACACCAAATCTCTCTAGAATGAATGCATGTAGGGGATGCCGAAGACAGAAGGTCAGACCATTTTACTGTCTCAAGTAGTTAATGATCCAATAACAAAATCCCAATATTGTTCATAAGTAATGAGTAAAAATGTAGAATTTACAGAAACTGCATTAAAACATATCTCTTTTTTACTTAGTGGTATTTCTAGCTAAGTTCTAAAGACTTAAAATCTCTGAGTAAAGATGGAAAATTTTATCAAGATCTTCATTTTATAAATGCTTGGCAAAGGAAGAACATCAAGAAATGTTTAGGATAATAGTTCTCAATGTGTGGCATACATTAAAATTGGCCGTGGGGCTTTGCCAGCATATATACCATGTTTCCCTGAAAATAACAGAAACTGCATTAAAACATTAGACTTTTTAAAAAGTCTAATCTCTAACAAATACAGTAGGAAAAATATACAAGTATAAAACAAAATTTAGAAAACAATTTGTTTCTCAGTAAGATCTTCAGCATCCTAAACACTAAAAAAACTTAGGTCGATTCTTAATTATTTATCACTTTCTCAAAACACTGCATTATAACAAATGTATTTAATGATGGCCTTAACTAAAATGATAAGTATGAATGTTAGAATGATACCAGATACAACTAAAATATATGCATATTATGATAAAGAATAGGATGGCATTATGAGAAGAATGACAAGATATGATATTCAGTCTTCAGTCTTTCTTTACCTGTCATTCTGGAAGAGCATCAAGCCATGTTAATTTAAAAATGAAATTATTGTAGTTAAGAAGCAGGTGTGATGAAGAAAAGCACAGTAAATCAACCTTAGGCACTCCAATACAATAATACTAAAAATAGATTTGAAGGCTAATCTATACAAAGGCAAAATGCTAATTACCATCATATTAGAGGAAATTTGGTAACTACTGCTCTCATAGAATTATGGCATCACTGTAGTAGTTTTAAAAAGAAATTTTGTTCATTAGATGCTTGGATTAATGAAGATGTGAATTAAATATAACCTCTCCATTTCAGCAGTCTTCTTAAAGAGGCTGAGTCTTTAGTTTTCTTTAATTTCTTCACATTCCAATAAGTTGCTATTAAATTTAAGCCAGAATAGATTAGTTGAACATTTTATAACTATAAATTGTATTTAAACCCAGTGTATTAATACACATGCATAATTAGATTTCTTATATGAATAATACTGTTTGATGGAAATATAAGGCAATATTTCAAAGTATTCAATTAAGTCTATCCCACTGGTGGCAATTTATTGTGAAAATGTTGAGTGTGCTGTGATATGGTGACGATTTCTCTAGTTTGTAAGAATTATGTAGTTTTATTATGTCCTCTAGTTGGCTCCTATGACTAGGACCTCAGAGAAAATACAATTAAAGAAATCAATACCAATAGAAAATACATTAACTTTATTACAGGTGTAGTTTAAAACAAAAAACAAGTCATAACTAATGCATGGCAGAAATAAGAGTCACCATGGAGTTTGATCAGCAGTAGAAATGACTTTGTGGAACTGATAATTTAATGTCCAAAGATCAGGCAGTAAAATAAATCAGTCTGTGGGAAAAATGGGATGGGGAAATACCAGAACAATACTGAATTTTCTACGTTCATTAGGAAGGAAAAGGACTACTGTGAAACTACAACAACAACAAAATGTGGTATAATTTATAAAATTTTAAAACTCAAAACTTATAGAAAACATAAATATAAAATGTTTAATAAATTGGCTTTCTGATAACTCAAATGTTTACTTGTAATTGAAATTAATTTCTTAAATCTATGTAATGTGTCAAATTCAGAAGCCAAGTGATTCATGGTATGCATTAAATTTATATTTAGAATATACTTATATTTAAAATATTAAATTTTTAGAATTTAATATTTTAAAAAGTGCATGACAGGTATGAGAGGCTTATGAAAATTTTTAGAAACTTAGTATATTTTCCTCATCTTCCGTAATCTAGAAAACTGATCAAATTTTGAAACTGTCTTTTAACAAGGTAAAAACACCAAATATCTATTTAAATTCATGTTGAAAATGTAGTTTCAGATAACCCAAATCAAAAGTACTGACCACTGGTTTTCTCCAGAATATTGAGTTCTAAATTTTTATATACTTTTTTTACCTTGTAAGAGAAACACATATTTTTGTTTCATTAGAAAAGTTACCTTCAATGAAGTATATTAATAGCGAAATAGCACAATTCTTACTCAGTACCTAAATTTTCTTAGGCAGAAATATGAAATTTTATATTTTCCCTCATAGTTTACATTATTGGTCTATGGGGCTTGGTAACAGCAACACTCTTGGACTGATACCATCATGGATTTTGCTTCAATTTTGAGGGGAAGAAAAATTTTAAATGCCACAGGTCAAAACTGAATTGTATCAACTGACAGGTTCCACTTTTAATAAATGAAAGGCAATTGTAAAACGCAAAATAAAAATGGAATTAAGGCAGCTCTAAGAGAAAATCAAACGTAACCACCTAAAATAGTGCTACTGTAGTATAATTCAGTCCTTAAGAAGCTGTGTGTATAAGCTAGACATAAAAGCCAAAAATCAAAACAGGCATTGCACAGTTATGATGCAGCATCAGGTACTTTTACTTCAGTGAATGAAAAATAATGGTCACAACTCAAATGAAAGGTAATTTGAGTATATGCACTTTACCAGAAATATTTGTTTACTACCAGAGATGTCTTAGCAAGTCCATAAATCCTCACAAAGTCAGTACAATTGCTGTAAAAAAATCAACTGTGGTTCTGAATATCCATTCACTGTTGACCTCAACAATGTATCCGATGTAGGAGACTGGTTATCTGTGACAGGCAGAAGCACGTGGTGATCCTCAGTCCCAAGCGGAAGAGCTAGTGGTAAAGTCATATCAGAAGGCTTCACATCCAAAGTTTCTGATAAAGGGCTTTTTTGTATGGAATCTTGTTCACTCAAGGGATGATCCTCTACACTAGAATCTAGAATTTTATCTGCCCCTGAAATGGAAGGGGAAAAAAATCTGTATTATCTTTAAAAACAAAACAAAAACCTTGAGGTAGAATCTTACCATTCCCAGAACTTGCACTCCAACCACCAGACCTTTTACTCATGCTGTTTCTCTTTGCTGATTTGCCCTCCTCATTACCAATACAAATCTAACATGGACCTCCAGACTAGGTTCAAGCACCAGCTCCATTATAAAAATGGACTTAATATTCTAGACCAGGGTGAACTGTTTCTCATCTGTTTTGTCACACATTTGTCAATGTTTCATATAGTGCCTTGTGATATCTTCCCCCCCACCTTTCTTCCGTCTCCCCTCCACTCTGGTTCAAGCCCTTGTTTCTCAGTCTAGCTGTGTAGGACACAGCTCCCTGGCCCACGCTGGTATTATGAGCCTTGCGCTCCCCCAGGCTGAGGCAGTTGGTCGCCAGTCGTCAGTCATCAGCTCACGGCAGTTCTCGCCGGCTGCTGGCCACTCATGCTGGCCACTGGCCGCTCATGGCAGCACACAGCAGCCCAACTCCAGGGAGAGCCGTTGTTCACAGTCTTAGCTGTAGAGGGCACAGCTCACTGGCCCATGTGAGAATCGAACTGGTGACCTCGGCGTTAGGAGCACAGCTCTCCAACCACCTGAGCCACAGGGCTGGTCCTCTCTCTCTCTCTCTCATCGCTCTTTAACACTCAGGTATGCCCTGAATTTACAGTTACTAGACTGTAAATTCCTTGAGGGTAAATGTCAAGTTACACTTCTCTAATTTCTTCAAAGCACCCAAGAGTGCTATACACTTAATAAATACTCTATTTGTTCACTGACTGTATTAATGAGTTGTTCATACTATTCTCTAAGTTCAAGTTCAGAGGTATGGCACTTTCATATATTTTCAGAGGTAACAAATTCTGCTCTACTTAAAGGAATAGTTATCACACTGACTAAAGGTACAACCTTCAAATTTTCCACTAGCTTTACTATACTCCTGACACTGCAAAGTACTGACATTTCAATCTCACTGTCCTCATTAGACAAAACTGTGATTTGCTTTCATAAAATTGTAATTCTCTCTGTTCTTGCAGACTTTTCAGTTTAACCAGCCAAGAATATAGCCTGCGCTTTCTCATCCCAGTGATTCTCTTCACAATGTCCTTTTTGCTTGGAAGGAACCCTTCCTTTCCTATTTCCATGCTCTGAACTCTTTTCCGTCCTGCAAATTCTCCAGGATTAAGACTTTCAATACTCGTCTCAGAAGTACTTAATCTCTTCTTCAGCACTTCTGTGTCTCTATTATATCCTACATTTTGTCTTGTAATCATATTTATGTAGATTTCTGTTCTCCCACACCAGATTATAAATTCTTGGAGGATTAGGACTATGCCTTATTCAACTTCATATACCCTGCAGTTATGTGTACACTACAGGTGTTTAATAAATGTTTGTTGAATTAATGATTCAATACAATTTTCAGATGTTACTAATTAAATCTTTATATTTATATTTACTATCAAAGACTTACTATCCTCTCTTCACACTAAAGAAGTGTGTTCCTAATCATGATGAAAGAAAATGGTAAACACAATGAAACTTTTTCAAGGATTCATTTTAAGCAACAGACTTAAAATTTTGTAGTCTGGCTTTCTATTTTTATATATTACAACATTTTGGGACTACCCGTTTCCTTATTTCCTCTGATATATTTCTGGACTAGTGTTCACGATGCCCTTCTTCATATAACCACAGTAAACTCTAGGCAACCCAGACTCTGGTGTGGGGAACGTGATACACAGTTTGCCTATACAGTCCTTCATTTTTGAAACTGTTCATAAATCAGATATTTAAAGGACAAAATATTTCCTTATTTTAATATTATTTATTAGAAGGTCAATAAGAAAAGAAATTCAGAGTGAACTTATGTGCAAATTATAAAACTACCTTCCTCATATGTATATCTAGTTTTTAAAAAATCTAATTTAAACTGTTATAATGTGCATCTCAACATTTTAAGAAATAGCACCAACATGAGAGCCCCAAATGTTTTAAGAAACATAAGCACTTACCAGAATGGACTTTTGTTTTGTGCTTCTTTAAATTTTTAATATCTGTGTAAGAATTTCCACATAATTCACAGATAAATGGTCTTTCTCCTGAAAAACAAGTTAAAAAGTTTAAAACCTCAGTGTTTTGGAAGTTAACTAAGACAAAAATATCAACGTTTATGAACACATTGCAAACCTTACTATACTGTTTAGATTTAGTTTCATATTACCATTTTAATCACTTGGTTTTAATGTAGTGAAATGAAAACTTCTACATACACTGGTACTCCTTTACTTTACATAAAGTACATAAAGTATCGCCATTTCAGGGAAAACCGAGCATTTTTATTAACAGAAATTTTAAACTAAAAGAATAATATTTTATTTCTATCAGACATTTAGTGAGTGCCAATTATATGCCAGACCCGGATGAGAGATACACTGTGTTTCCCCGAAAATAAGACCTAACCAGAAAATAAGCCCTAGCATGATTGTTCAGGATGACATCCCCTGAACATAAGGCCTAATGCGTCTTTTGGAGCAAAAATTAACGTAAGACCCAGTCTTATTTTTGGGGAAACACAGTACCTGGGGGGGAGAAGGGGAGCATAATTACGGTTTCTGCTCTCAGGAGGATTACAAATTAGAAAATCCTTAAAAAATACTGACAGAATAAAATGCTACAACATAATTCTGTTGAAATAAGAACAATGCTTTATAATGCAAACTAAAGAGCATGAGAATACAGAAGTTGCCAATAAATTTATCAAATGTCTCCTAGGTGCTCACACTATTCTAGATAGGAATTATGAGGAATAATTTTTAAAAAGAAAAGTCAAAACAACGTATTTTCAAAGTGGCATTTTCCTGTTTAAAATTTTTTTTACCTTCAATATTTTCTTCATACTACTTATTACCTTATAATAAACATGTCACTATTAAAATTTATTCCTAAAACTTGCATACTGAACACTGTTAAAAATATCTAATATTATCTTGTTATTATCTTTTCCTTTTCATTTCTTCCTATATCTGTGCAATTTAATCCAAATCATTTTTAAAAACTACTGATAATCTGGCATATTTCTTAGAAAATCTACAAAATTCTCAACCAAATTTAATTCACACTCCAAACAACTAAAAAAACTAAAGAAGCAAATAGAAAGTTGATATTATACATTAAAATATTGATATAGATAGAGTGTGACTAGATACCATATAGTCCAAAATGGTTTAAAAGTCAAGGTTTACATAAAAAGAAATTAGAGAGAACAAAAAATAATACGTTCTCCCTAAACACAGACCTGTATGGGATCGAAAGTGTTTGTTGAGTTCTCCTGAGGAAATAAAACTTTTCCCACAAATACCACATATGTATGGTTTTTCACCTAGATGGAAAATAAAAGATAGCGAAGTGGTGTACTATACCAATATAATATTTATCAATTACAATATCTAAGTAAGCTGTTCTAAAATATTAAATTAAAACCTCTTTATATTGTACTTCAGAGGTATTTTCAGTGTGATCCAACCTAAATGAATATTAGTAATTATTTTACCCTGTTCATGTAATCTGATGCTTTTAATATAATAAAACTTTATTTCTGCAAATGTCCTTCTAGTTGGGCAAGAAGTTTGATTTTTATATGATTAAAAACACATACATTCATCGATCCGTATTTCAATTCTTGCTGTCTATTATATTACTAAAAGATGAATAAACTCATTTAGAATAAATCTATTAAAAATGTACCTTACAAAAAGCTAGAATCTTTGAACAGAATTTTTCAAAACTGATACTTAGCATTTGAAGTATCTGTTTAATTTGCAAATCTTAGAATGTCTGTATGAAAAGTCCTAAGAAGTTATAACAAAATCAGTGTTCTACCCAAACCCACCCCCACCCCTTAATTTCATCCCATAGTTTTATCTAAGGAAAATGAAACTTCAAGAGGCTAAGAGTTTGTCTAAGGTCATAAAATATCTCAAATTTATACACTATCAAAATTAAGTTATATGATAAAAAATTTCACCCACCATGTATTTCACCTACTAGAAATAAGTCTGTTTTTTAATCTAATATATATCTGAAAATCATAAACATAAAAAGATTCAAGAAGTGCAAACACAACAGATATGTAACTACAAAGTCTGCAATATACTTTCTATAAAGGCTTAACTTCTTTTTCTTACAACTTTCCTTATTTTAAGCAGTCTCTCCATGTCAAATTCTTACCTGTGTGTTTTCGAGAATGAGTGATAAGAGAACTAGAGACAGCAAATGCCTTCCCACAAGTATCACATACATAAGGCTTCTCTCCAGTATGCCTACGCACGTGATAGGTCAGTGTGCTGGCCTGGGCAAATCTCTGTCCACACCTATCACAAACATATGGCTTCTCTCCACTATGCTTCCTGTTAGTAGGTAAATATAAAGTTTTATGTTGGTAAGTAAAACAATTTGGAGGTCAGTCTATATAGCAAGCATTTTTCATACAATATTTTATTTCATTTCATCTTAACAGATCTAGCATATGTATTTAAAACCAAGTTTCGATGTATACAGTCAAAAATAAATGTTTTGGTTGTTATAAAAACGTTAGCTCTGAGACCAGTTCCAAAAGTTTTGCCATCATCTTTATATGGTTGTCAAGTGCATCCCTAATACTGCAGGCAATTATTTTTGCTTGTGCATTCACTGACTCTTCACAACTCTTCCCTCAAACTTCCAGCACCTCCTCACCCATCTTCTCTTAGCTGATGTCCTTGCTTCCGGTTTCACTGAGAAAAATTTCAAGCAATCAGAAAATTCCTATCACCACAACTTTCTATCTAGACATCTGTACCTATAGATTTTACTTTCCTTCTTGCTAATTCTGAGGGTGACAGTTCATCTGAATCCAACTACTCCCATTTTGTATACTTAAAACACTATCCCCTTGCCTACTCAGTGATATCACTCCTGCAATTTCCTCCATTCTCCATCACCCATTTTTCCCACCCCATTGGATTGTAGCATACAAATATACTGATGTTTCCCACCTTAAAAAAACAACACAATACAGACCCTTGACTTCACTTGCTCCTTCATTTTTCTGTTCCTGCTTACCAAAACCTTGAATTTTCAACTGTTCTACTTTCACTTCTTCTCTCTTCTCGCCTCTGCTAAAACACTGCTTTCATCAAGAGCACTGCCGACCTCTCACTTTGCTAAATCCAAGTCAATTCTCAGTCTTCATCTCCCTGGCATCAGGATTTGACACAGCTGATCATTCCCTTCGGGAGTCATTTCCTTCACTTGGATTCCAAGGCAACCCACTCTTTTGGATTTTCTCCTGTATTGGCTGCTCCTTCCTAGTCACCTCTGCTGGTTCTTGCCCATCTCCCAGAACTCTTAATTAGAATGCCCATGACTCAGTCCTTTGATCTCTTTTTCTATCCACAATCACTCTCTTGGTGACCTCATCCAGTGTGACGGCTTTGAATATTATCTGTATGTTGATAACCCCCAAATTTATATCTTTAGCTCAAAGCAGCCCCCTTAACTCCAGATGTACAGAACCAACCGTCTATTGTATATCTCCACTGAGATCTCCACCAGTCATCTCAAATTTAACATTCAGAACTCCAATGACTCCTGTACTCCTGCTTAAACTGCTCTATCCACAAAATTTCTCCATTTCAGTTCATGGCAATACCATCTTTTCAGGTGGCCAGGCTCAAAACCTCAAAATTATCTTTGATTTTTCTCTTTCATACGCCCCATCCAATCTGCAGGAAATTCTGTTTGTCCTTCATTTAACAATATGTCCAGAATCCGACTAATACTTATCTTTTCCATTGCTACCTCTCTGGCTGAACCAACATCACTTTTACTTGTGTTTTATCTAGAACTTCCTAACTGGTAACTTTACTTCCACTCTGTGACCCTATAATCTTTCCCTAATATAGCAGCCAGAGTCATCCTCTGAAGAGGCAAGCAAGATCACATCACTCATTTCTCAGTCTCACGAGTGAAAGCTTTATAATGGCCTACAAAACCCTACACCATCTGGACGCCTTATCACCATTCTGATCTTATTCCCTCACTCACTCATTCCCCTCCAGCCCCCATGGCCTCCCTCCTTGTGGTTCCTTGACTGTGCTGAGAATATTGGCTGGTGGAACCACAATTGGAACGCTACTGCCCTGAATTCTAATACAGTAGTCTATTCATAAGACTATGATGAATGCCAGACTCAGAGATCAAACAGTTCTTGTTTTTGTTTTTTACCTTGCATGAATCTTGAGATTGCTAGAAGTTGCAAATTGTAAGTTGCATACATCACATTTATAGGGTTTTTCCTCACCATGATGCATGCGACTATGGAAGACTAGCTGGCATTTCTGAGCAAATCCTTTATCACACAATTCACATTTGTATGGCTTCTCACCTAAAAGAAGTAGTAAATAAAATCTATGTTTAGAAACAAATATTCTGTTTTATTTGCATAAGCCATATAAGCTTTCACAAGAGTTCCTCAACAGTACTAGTTTCGGTGTTCAGAAAATGTCAATTGCTAGAAAAAAGCAAATAGGATCGCTTCTTCCTGATTGACTATTGAAAACACTGGTGGAGTTAAAAGAAACGAGTGTTTCTCAATTTGTAACAGTGAAAAGTCATCAAGGAAAGAATACACATTGCATCTTAAAAAGTACAAACGTAAGTACACCAATAAAGGTAAATGTAGAAGCTGAGGAAGGAATGTATGTGTAACGCTAACAAACATGTTCTAGAAGTCAACAAAGTCTAGGAAGCAGGTGGTGAGATACGTTGGCAAAAGCTGAGAATTGGCCTGGGTTGTAACTACTTTTACTCTTCACCAATTTTAGTATCTTTCTCTGTTAAATAGTAAGCTAGAACCAAATTTATGCTTATTTTAACTATGACAGAAAATGGTATAAAGAGCTCATGTATTAGGACTTGAGAGTACTTATCACAATAAAACAGCCATTAAATACTGGGTCCCAATTACAAAGAAATTTTCAACAGTCTAACATGCTAAATTCTATTATGAATACAAGTATGGATCAAATTTTGGTCACAAATAGTCAACACTGTATATTAATATGTTCTCTAGAAAAGTATTATTTCAGTCACAGTATAACAAAAATTATATCTCCCACAAACCAGTCTTACCTGTGTGCGTCCTTACATGCGTTTTCAGCTGGTTACACTGGGTAAATGCCTTTCCACACAAGTGGCAAACATAAGGTTTGACGCCTTTATGTATTCTCATGTGCCTTCTCAAGCTGCTGGCTTCTGAAAACACTTTCCCACATGTGTTACACATTGGCTTGGCCTTGGAATACCTCTGATCCAGCTCTTCCCCAGAGCTTTCCAGCTCATAAGAGTTCTTGACACTGGCTATATTAGACATAGAGTGTTCTTTCAGAGCACAGTTTGGCTGTGATTTTCCACGTTTCCGTTTCACTGTAACAGTTTGCACAATATCTTGTGCTGGAAAAGTATTTTCCACAACTGATGTCAACTCGAGTTCTGAATTATCATTTCTTTGTGCAACCTGTTCTATCACAGGTGTGGATAATTTAGTTGCATCTAGGAATAATTCAACAGATGCATTCTCTAAAACGTCACTGGGATATTGCACTGTTTTATTCTGCCCTGTTTTCTGGGAATTGAAAGCCTTCTTTTTCCTTTTAGTTTGAGATGACTTCTTTGCTAAAGCCACTTGTTTAGGATTTGCCTGAACTAAATCTGCAGACACTTCTGATTTCTCCCGACTGTTATAATCTCGTAGAGTAAGGAGACAAGTCTGTTGATTCAATTCAATGTTTCCAGTAATACTAGATATCTCTGTAGAAGAGGGATTAGCAATAAAAGCAAAATCTTCCATCTTTATTTTACATTTAGTGACCACCTCTTCCACTTTGAGATAGTCAGCAGCCTGATGAATTTCTTTAACATTCCAACTGTAAGGAAACAAGGCTAAATTACAATATTCTGATCAAAGAAAAACTGTTTTTGAAACAGAGCTGCACATATATTTCAAAATCTTTTAAAGAACTAACAAAGCAGAATGATGAAAAAGGCATAACTAAAAGAAATAACAAATTTACAAAATTCATTCACTCACAATAATGTTTAGGCAAAAATTCCCCCCTTTACAGAACTTGAAAAGATGAAAAATAATGGTTATTCACAGCTACCTATGTACTACTACAGACAAATAAAATGTTAAAGTTTCCACCTGTTTTAAAAAACTCTTGGAACACAAATGTACTACTGGCAACTTACTGCCTCTTCCCATTCATCCTGAGACCTCTTCAGATATCAACCAGTTTCTGGACTGGCAACAGGAAGAGTCTAAAAAACTTGTTTCCTATTGTCCTCCTGTGCTCCCCTCCCTCTGCGAGGGACTTTAACGGTGCTTCTCAAACTTTCCTATGCATGTGAATCAGCAAGAGATCTTGTGAAATGTGAGATTCACTAATTCTGTGGTGAATGTCTGCATTTCTACCGCACTTCCCGGTGTGGCCAATGTTGCTTGGTCCATCATCACTCTTGCAGGAACAAGGTTTTAGAATGTGCTAAGTTCTCTCTTGCAACCCTCCCACTTTTGTGTGTGTGTGTGATATCAACCAAAGTTAACTGGTGAGTTTGCCGTGTTACAATTATATAGAACAACTTAAGTCACCTGAGCAACATTCCAGTCAACGTTTACTGACCCTCTACCACGGATGGTACTAAGAGGGATATTAAGAAACATCAAACAGTCCCTGTGCTCCAGAAGTTTACGATGTAGTGAAACGCTGATTAGCACTGGCTGTCACCATACTTTGGATGCTTCAATTTTCTCAGCTGTAAAATCAGCAAGTTGAGTTGCTATTACCACTAAAAATATGACCCTTTTAATTAGTGAGGACACACACACACACACCTCTCACTCAAGTAACCTTCCTACTTGCCATTTTCCCACATATTCAATTTTCCAGGGGGAAAAAAATCTCTTTTCACTATTCATCATATGTATGAACCAGAAAAGGGTTTTAATCATAGCTAATAATATATAGTGCTATTAATACATCTTTATTAAAAAAGGAGTAAAATTTGAAATGAAATAAAAAATAACCAGTGTCATGTATCTTTCAGGTCATTTAACGTATACATATATACACACTATAGTATCTATAAATCTCTACCCATTTTCTCATCTAGTTAAACCTGCTTTTCCTCAAGTACCACCTGTGTTTCCTCTTTTTAAATTTAGCATTACAATGGCTTTTAAAAATTTGTCTTTTATTATAAACATAATCATTTTCAGCTGATTCTCGAATAGATTTATAGGCTAGTTTGGAAACCTAAACACCAGTTTAAGGAACATTATATTCTCTAGGAAAATTCATCCCAAGTTCCTAAACATATTACAAATAAACTTTTGGAACATAATCTGTTCTTTCCCCTAGGTAAGGAAACATTACTTAAGATATTCTTTTCTTATGGCCCTTGCCTTAATTTTGTAATATATATAATGAATGATCTCTGTAAAAAAGTTAATTCTCTATCTGCAAAGATATAGCACAAATGCCCAAGATATAAATACAATCTTATTCATCTTTTGTATGTTTCTTCCATGTATATAGCGTTATCATTCTCTAAAAACATTATATTTCTTAAGCATTTTTATTAATTGTTACATAATCTATTAAGTTACAATAAATGAGACACCATTAGAATGAAAGCCAAATTTACTCTTATCATTTTTTACACTTAGGTCTCAAATTATAATTGTGCTTAGTGCTCCATAAAATGAACCATCAAACAGATAACAAGGTCAGGTAGTCTTTAAGACTAATATAAACTAGCATTGAGTCACACACTAATTAACTGTTCAGTACTAAAACAGCAATCCATATAAATTACTTATCTATTTCATAGACAGCCTATAATCTGTTACAGTTAAAAAAAACCAATCAGCATTTGTTTATGACAATAAATGATCTGCTTTTGTTTATAACCATGAAGTTACCGTGCATGAAAACTTGCTTTTACCTTTTGAACAGTCATTGAAAGTCATTTAATTACAAACTGCAGATATATGGGTGGCTAAAGAAATAACTTTTCCTAGATCACAGTGTTAGAACTAAAATTTGGCCAAGGTAATCTAACTCTTGGGTCTACTTAATTCTCTATTATTTTGTTTTCTTAATCACTAAATCACAGACTTTCTATTTTTGGTATAAATCTTCTATTTGTGGCTGGGCTCAATTAGCTCCCCAGAAAAGATATGTACCAAAAATGACTGAGCAAAACATCTGGCTGTTCTTCACATTGGTTCTTTGCATGAAAGCTCAAAGTAAGATGCTCCTCAGTGTGTTGAGATCAACTCAAGATTTTCCCAGCGAAGTTAATTCAGAAAGTGAAAAAACTAAATTGAAGAGCAACCAAAATTTACTGGTTTTGTGGTTATTTTATATTAAGTATTCTGAATTTTTAATCAGTCATTTGGTATAGTCAACTATTCAGTAAATTTAAATAATTTATCATGTGAGATTAATCTATGACACTGCTCCGTTCCTTTAATCAACTTATACAGAACTGATTCAAAGATTGCATTACACCATTTAAAAAACAATTCCAAAACAGCATGTTTGCTTTTCAAAAGTAATAAGGAACATCATGATTCTAGGTTTTTAAAGATGAATTATTTCCATGATAAGCTGCAATGTAAAAGGGAGGGGAGGATTTTGCTTAATGTGCATGTGCATATATCTTAGAGATCATCTGGAAAAGAATGAAAGAATATTTATCAAAATGTTAACAGTGGTTATCAGTAGGTGGCAGAATTTCAGGTGTTTCCTTTATGTCTTTTTCTAATTTTTCTCCAAGAAATGTGGAATTAATCAGGAGAGGAGGGTGCAGAAGAGACTATAAAGGAAACTAATGTTCATTGGGAGATGGGCCTTCAAGTAAATCCTTAAACTTAATAGTAACACCAAGGTAGTTATTACCATCTCATTTTTACAGATGGGGAAACTGAGGCCCAAAGAGGTTGCATCTTGCTCAAAGAGACAAAGTGACTGACAGGCAAGATCTAATTCTAAAGCCCATAATCTTTCTATGTCAGAAAATTATGACCTATTCATGTTCACACTTTCATAATAAAGAAAGAAGACGGGTAATTTGAGTGGATTCTCTTTCCTTTTATCCCCTCCCTATTTTTCCCCCAATGCATTTGTATTAAGCTAATTATATATTTCATTATGTGTGAGATTCCTCAGAACCTACTTCTTGTTAGTGCAGTGACAGCATTAAGCATCTTCGAGAAGCATTCTAACACCTTGAACCTAACTTAAACATTAGTATTGGTAACTTTAGAGAGGTAACAGGAGTCACTGCCATTTACACTCCCATGACATTATTTTCCTGAATCAAGATCAGGAAGAGGCCCTGAACATTGCTATTCCTAGTTCCAACTATAAGCAGCACCATTAAATGAACACAGGTTTTTCCTTTGTTCTCCCATCTACACTCCCTCACCCCAAACACCTTATGAGGAAGGGGACAGAGAGTGAGGGGGAGAGAAGACCTGAGGAATATAAAGACCAAGAAGCAGGAGAAACTGGAATTTACTTAGAATTCATTGTGCTTGATCTCCAAGTTTACATAACTGAAATCACAGACTTCATTTCACTAGGTAAATCAAATGTGAGTGAACAAGGCTTTATTGGTCTTCTCTGTTCTTTTGGTGCTTAAAACTGTAGTCTGTTCATCCCAAATCAGTGATACTGACTCCTTAAAATAAATAAACAAACAGAAAATAGTAATACTGCACATCAATATTTGAAGACTCTGAGTTCAGGGGCTGAAAAATCTCCTTTGGCTCCAAAGACTATTGACTAGCTTTTAAAAATAAAATGTGTACTTTACCTGTCAAGATTTAAAGTTCCTGTGTATATAAACTCCAACAGTTTCTTAAATCCATCAGCCTTCACCTGACTCTGATCAAGAAAGACATTGTTCTCAGAAGTGCTTCTGTAGATCGCACCAAAATACTCACTAAACGACGCAAGCACATTCCTATGAGCTTTAAACTGGAATTCCCCAATCACTATGGTGCAGTCGCAAAGAAAACCTGCTTCCCGTTGTTTGTTCAGTCTCTCTAAAAGGTGCTCACAGTGGTGCGAATACTGCATTTTGATATCAGAATGGAATTTTACCCTTGTTCTAAAAGACAAAAAGAAATAGTAAATCAGTAACCCTAACTTTCCATCAAACGTTTCACCCAAGGGGAGAAGGGACATACCGGTAGGACGTAACATAAACAAGAATAAGAGTTCTGATTTTATCCTGCCCCCCCAAAAAAAAATTCTTATCAAACAGATATGGTTAAAAATGCTGAAAAGAAGAGTGCCTTTCTATCTCTGTTTCATCTTGGCCAATTAACACAATCCTTCGGACACATCAATAAATAGCGATGAGTGAAAACACTACCACAAGCTGAAAAAAGCATTGCAAAATTTCATGCTTTTGCACCAACTGAACCTTCAGACCTTCATGCTCAGTAGGCATACAGATGTTAAGAAAAAACAGAAAAGATTCCTTGGGACACATGGAGGAAAAACACGGTACAAGTTCAAGACTGCTCTCAAATCACCGAAACCTGTTAGCTTCCGCGGTGCACACAGTTGCTCCGAAACGCAAGGCGTGTGTCCAGGGGACGGAGAATGAACAGGGCCAAAGGCTGTCAAAGGTTCCGTCCCTCGCCCCGCAGAGGCCACACCCCCTCACTTTCCCCTTCTCCACTAGAGTTGGCATCGGAGAGTGGCAACCAAAGCCAGTCTCTCCGGGCTTCTGCCGCCCTGCCCTTCTCCCAGCTCCAGCTCCTACTCCCCCGAACTCCCACAACAGAGGCTGTAGCCAAGGCCAACAGCAGGGCTGCCTCGCACAAGCCTTCCACGTTAACACCGTCGCCCGACCCGCGCTCGAACGTCATGGTGCGCGCCCCACAATGGCCCAGGGTCTGGAGAGTGCCGGGATAGCGCGCTGGGAGTGAAGACAGAACTCACTTAAACAATCCAACGGGGATCACAATTTCTTCACTCTCTCTCCGCCATCTTGGGAGGACGTCACCACGCCACGCTCCTCCCCTCCTGTCCTCCACGACGACGTCACATCCGGCTCCAGGCATCCAGAGGTAACCCTGGAGGCTATAGGATCGTGGAGGTCCAGCGCCAGTCTGGGCTGAACAGACTGGCCCCCAGAGACTGCACTCGCTAGCATGCCAAGCACCCTCTCCCCCCGAAATAACGAGCGTCAAAGATACGAGACCTGAGGGCTCGCTCACAGCGCCCCGCCTGTGTTCCTCATTCTCAGCATTCTGATCGCCCGACAGTCGGCGTCTCGCGCTTGGCCCGCATTTTGGGCTCAGGACAGGTAGCGCTGCATCGCAGGCCTCTTTCCAAGAGCCAAATTGCGCACTGCATCCTGGGGCTTGTAGTTGCTTGTCTTCTCCCATTATCCTCCCCTTCCTCAGGACCCCACGAGTGGAAACAGCTGCACGTGTACTCGGGCTCTCCGCCATCGGGAATTTTTGAGTTGAGACTGATCACCCCTTTTTAGTTTACATGCTCGAAAGCTCTTGGGACTCCCTGGGTTTTGTTTGCATCAGCCAACGATAGCCCAGTTTCCGGGATACTCTTAACCTGGTGACAGACCTCTAATGAACTAAAGCGGAGCAAAGCTATAGGGCTAGCTGGGCATGCGCAACGTTGGAGGCAGGCGGTCATTGTACCGAAAAGGTTCTAAGTCTGAACTCGAAAAATTTTAATACAATTATTTACAATGAATTCAGGTTTTGTACGGTGAAGGAAAGGGACGCCAGTTAGCTGCGTAATATACAAGAGGCGCAGGAACAATAAGATAAGATAAGCAGTGTTATGTTAGGGTGGATTCTTCCCTAGTGCCCGCGGACAGCATAAATCTCAGAAAACCAAAACTTCAACATTTTTTATTGATAGAAGTTATGTCAGGATCATAGGAAATTTACTCGCGACTTTATTTTAAAGGACAATCTCAACTTGAATTTATTCGTTTCTTCTTTCCTGAGATTTTTTTTCCAGATTCCGTTTGCTCTTTTTATAACTTATTTGTCTACTCAGTAAGAACCACATTTGTGCATAAAGCCGTTGTTTATTTATAACGAAAACATTTGAGGCTCGTTCTTTCTTGATTTCATATTTCTGAGTTTTCTTTCTGATTCCAGTTTCATTTTTTGTCGGAACCCTTTTAGGTAATTTATTAATTCAGAAATACAAATTTATGAGTACCAGGTGCCAAGCATGACACTAAGTATATAGAATAAGAATAAAGCGTGGTCTCTGGCGTTTAGAGAAATCTGCAATTTCAAGGGAAAACTAATGGAGAATCAAATGACTTGTAATACAGTGCTCAGGAGGACACAGGCTGAGTTTTTACACTATTTGATATCCCCTTCCAGGCTGTACATCACATTTTTCCAATATCAGGTTGTAAGTTGAACTCAAAAAAATTTTTAATTCTGGAACACTTCTTGCACATGGCAAGCCGTCAGTAAAAACATTTGGTGAACAAATAAAATATCACCCAAACTGAAAGTTCAATTTTCCAAGGATTGGCAAGTTATTATCAAGATTATATCTTTTAAAATGCCAGAATTCATTTTAAGAAAGAAAATGAAGCTTGTTTCCGCCCGGTTTCGAACCGGGGACCTTTCGCGTGTTAGGCGAACGTGATAACCACTACACTACGGAAACTTTGCTGGTGGCTGCTTTTCAGAAACTCCTAGATATAGATGTAACACGCAGTTTATGAACTGTAAGTTAAGATTATTGTCCCTTCGCACAGAAAGAAAAAATAAACCCAGACAAGGGAAAATAACGTATGTCCAATTAAGTAGTGCTACCATATCAAAATTTGGAATTTGCGTGACTTTTTCAAAGCCCCGTAGGTACTGCTGTAGAAACCAGCCACCCGCTAGTTGCCCTTCGTTGGGGTACACTTTCTTCAATGGGAAAGAAGTGTTTGATTATGTATCTTTCACCCGCATCGCGCTGCTGAGAATCTCAGGCGAGTTATGGGGCTTCGGTGGGCCTAGGAGAGCAGGAGGCTCGCGGATCCTGGAGTCCCTGCTCCTGCAGCGGCTCCTGTTCGGTTCGCAACACCGAACTCCAACACTGTGTTTTAGTCAGCAAGAAAGCGACTCTTCCAGCCCCTGGTGGAGGGACTTGTACATAAGTTTTTGAATTTCTTTCCCTGCTTCTGTAGACTAACCAGGAATTTCTAATTTGCATACTTACTTTAAAATTCGCTCTACAAGGTGTACAAAATTGAGAAGGTAAAAAAACCACACACCAAGATGCACGTTTTGGCACTTAAATTTTTAGGTGCTTAAATTTTTCTAAGCCTGAACTTCCTATGACTTAAGGAATATCACTTTTCCTGCAAAGAAGCAGACACATTCTTAGGCCTAAAAATCAAGAATTTTTAGGGAATGAGAATGGGCTTCCATACTACCCCGGGAGATAACCTGATGAGATTGCTAAAATAAATAAAAAGCGAGATCCTACCATTTTGGTTTTGAATACATTTTGCATGGAAACCGCAGGAAAGAATCACGACAAAGTACTGTCCACTACATAAAAACAATGATAAAAGTTTTTTAAAAACTACTTTAAATCCTAGCATTTCCCTACCTCCTCCCCCTTCTGTTCAGAAGTTCACGAGGGTTTCAGAAGCACGGACCGTGCTTCCCCTCTGCGACAACTTTCCCCTGTCAAATCTCCACCTTTTCCCAATTTCAAGGGCGTATTCCAGAGTTTTCTGCAGGTCCTTGAACAGACACCTGTAATAACCAGAATTCAACCAATGGCTTTGGGAAATACAATTTTCATAGCTCATCGAAGTATCAGAGAAAGCCTTTTGTTAAAGGTTAGATTTGTATCTTTAGGGAGGAAAGTCGGGTTTTCCTGATCATGGCATTCGGAGATTCCAGAGCGCAGGGAGTCACCCGGCCCAGTGAGACCCAAAGACCGGCGGTGGTTTGGAGCGCTCCGAGCCTCGGGAGAGTCTATGGGCCCTGAGTTGTTTCTGCCTCGATCCGTACCAGTTGGCCTCAGTCCCCGAGGGGCCATGAGGGGGCCTTTGTGACGCGGCGTCCAGGCCTCAGCCCCCCGCGCATCACTGGAACCTTGTAAGGCTTCCCAGGGGCTGCGCCGCGCACTGTGCGCCCTCCTTGGTCGGCGAGGACAGCGCGAGCGGCCGGGGGACCAGAGGCGGCGGCGGCGGCATGAGCTACTACCAGCTACCGGTTGTGATCGACAACGGCTCCGGAGTGATCAAGGCGGGCCTGGCTGGGTCCCGGGAGCCCCAGTTTGTCTACCCAAACATTATCGGCCGCGATAAGGGTGGGAGCTGTGCTGCCGAGGGCGCGGGGGAGCTGTGCTTGGGCCACCAAGCGCAGGCCAGGAGAAGCTCTCTGTCCATCAGGTACCGCCTTCTTCCGGCTGGCAGGACCCCGCGTGGAGGGGAAGGAGGGAAAGCCCAGATGGGGGATGCCAGGGTGAGAGAGAGGGTAAGGAAGCCAGGCAAGTTTCTACAGGACAACGTTATTGCAAACGCGTGGGCCACAAATCTCTGAGGGTGCCAAACATCTGAGTGAATATCACTTGCTCTTTGACTACACTAATGTACTCAAACGTGTAAAGTTATCGTTCAGAAAATACACGTTCATTTAAGGATGTTACTTAATTATGGTACCTTTGTCATTTGGGTGTTTTTTTCTTCAATTAACTGACATTAAAACTATTATGTGAAGATTTCACCCCACCCTAACCCCCAATTTTTTTAAAGTCACAAAGGGTCTTCCAAGGAGGGTGGTGGGGGTGGAAAGAAACAAAAATTGCAGAGGAAGGTAGCTGTGGTAAGTTTTGCTGGCAGTTACCTTCTCTGTGAGGCAGTCACTGCCCATAAATGGATACTGGTAATAAATATGGAGATAAACCCAGGTTTGAAGGGTAGAAACTGGAAAAATTAAAGCTGTCATTTATGTTATTGCTCTTCCTACAGCTACCCAGTGGAGCGTGGTCTCGTTACTTCCTGGAGAGACATGGAAATCACATGGAAACATATCTATGACCATAACCTGAAGCTAAAGCCCTGTGATGGCCCAGTCTTGATTACAGAACCAGCACTAAACCCACTGGCCAACCGACAACAGATCACTGAAGTGTTTTTTGAGCACCTGGAGGTTCCTGCCTTCTATATGTCCATCCAGGGGGTGCTGGCTCTCTTTGCTGCTGGCTTCACTACTGGCTTTGTGATGAGTGCAGGTGCTGGAGTTACCCAGTGTGTGCCCATCTTTGAAGGTTACTGTCTGCCTCATGCTGTCCAGCAGCTAAATCTGGCAGGCCTTGACCTCACCAACCACCTCATGTTGCTGTTGAAGGACCATGGAATCATGCTGCTTAGTGCTGCAGACAGACAGATTGTGGCAGACATTAAGGAAATAGCTTGTTATGTGGCAATGAACTATGAGGAGGAAATGGCCAAGAAACCTGCTAGTATAGAGAAAGTTTACCAACTACCTGATGGGAAGACGATCAAGCTCCATGACCAGCTCTTTCAGTGTCCGGAGGCCCTCTTCTCTCCATCTCTCATGAACATTGCAACTCCTGGCATTGATAAGATGTGCTTCAGCAGCATAATGCAATGTGATACAGATCTGAGGAATTCCTTTTTCTCCAATATTATCCTTGCTGGGGGATCAACCTTGTTCTCTGGTTTAGAAAAGCGACTAGTTAAAGATATAGCAAAGGTGGTGCCTGCCAATACCCCTGTGCAGGTTATAGCTCCCCCAGAAAGGAAAATATCGGTGTGGATGGGAGGCTCTATTCTTGCATCCTTGTCTGCCTTCCAGGACATGTGGATCACTGCTGCAGAATTTAAAGAAGTCGGACCCAACATCGTACATCAAAGATGCTTCTGAATACAGATAAAATGGTTAGAAGAAAATGTTTTGAGTATGGGAGAGAAAACTTTGGATATTATGTTTCTGGGCGAACAGAAAATATTTCAATTAGTGGAATGTCCATATCTTTGTTGCATTTCTGTAATGGGAAATAATGGTGAAGCAGTCAAACAGATGTTTCTTGAGTAGGACCAAATTTAATACTAGAGGAAGCATTATTCTTGACTTTGTAGATCTTACATTTTCCTTGGAGTGAGAGCAAATGAGTGATATAGATTTAAGTTTGATAACATTTAAGGAAAGAAGGTTGCTATGAGGAAAGATTTCATAGTGGAGGTATGCCAACATGGATATGTAGAGGGAGAGGGGAAGAGGGCAGATATCCAGAAAAGCATAATGGAAATGAGCAAGGGGCTAGAGATGAAAATGAACAAAGCATAGCCAAGGTATGCTCAATAGAATGGTTTTGTTAAAATGAAGAGCTTATATGGAATAGACTAAGAGCAATAAGTAGTATGGAGATAAATTAAGGCCAGGGAATGGAAGGCTTTGTGTTCAGTGTTCTGTAGGCAAAGGAGAACAATTAAAGATTTAAAAGCAGGAGATATAAAGAAATTAATGTGGCAATAGTTTGGAGGATAAATTGTACTGGGAAGGCCCCGAAGATTTGGTGATCAGTTAAAAAGTTATTAGTCTAGACATAAAGTAGTCAAGTCTTGTACTTGAGATTATAGGCAATAGGAATTATAAAGAAATTACGAAAAACTGACAAGTCTTGGTGCCTAATTAGATAGGTGTGAAGGGGGAAAGAAGGGTCTGAAATGACCTGTGTGATTGAAAGAATGATGGCAGTATTGATATAACTCAAAGTATTTAGTATCTGCTCTGTGCAAACCACTGTGCTAAGAGCAATTGAGTGCTAAGTCAGCAGTCAGATCCTGTCCCAAGGAAAGCCAGCGGTCTAGTATAAGTGGTGAGATTCATACCTTAATTACAATAATACAACATAGATAATGAGTGTGTCCTAAGAGAAGTATGAAATGCTTCTATAGGGGTTCCTAGGAGGAAGAATACCTTGAGGGCTCAAGAAAGACTTTTTGATAGATTTGGCTTTGGGGCTGGACTTGAAGGACACCTGGAATTTAAATCTAATGGAGTGCCCTTCCCCCTGAATTTAGGAGCAGCATATCTGAGTTTAGATGCAGGCCCTGCCACCTACCAGGGGCACGATTTAAGCACATTGTTTAAACATTTTGAAAATCAAGTTCCTCATCCATGAAGTGGGATTGCTAATCCCTACCTGTCTCACAATGTCATTGTGACGTTTAAATGAGATAATGTCCCTAAGGCACTCTTTTGCTTATAGAATTAGAGAATTCATAGGTCCAGCTCAGGTGCTACTTCTTCCATAGAGTCTTAAATTATGTCCTCCAGCACATATTCCTTGTACTTCTATTGGCCATTTAATTTATGCAGCCTTACCATTTGGTTTGCTTGTTTTTATTCCTCACTAGATATGTTCTTAGAAGACAGGGATTGAGGCTTTCCCTTTTCATCTCTGTCCCATTCCCTGATGCCTTCTATGGTGCACTCCCAGTAGGTATGTATGGAGACTTCACCAGAAGCATATTCCTGCAGAGGGAACATTAGGGAAAGGCTCCAAGGTGTAAAAATAATGGGTATATACAAGTAGCAGTAAGTAACTCAGTTTGGCCGGAGTCAAGCATTTGTGAAGATGTGCATTTCACTCCTTGGCATGTGTCTCCCATTTTAGTGATTGTAAAGCAAGACAAGATCGGATAAGGTGTAGAAAATGAGGGCAGTTTGAATTGATCATGCACTCAATAGATTCATAAGCACTGTAGAGAGATTGATCCCAACCCCTCACTTTAGAATTCTTAAAATGTTATGGAACTCAAGGGGTTCACCACTTGGGGTGTCCCATTCAAGAGGGAGACATAGTTGTTGTGAAGTAGTTTTATTTACTTGCAGCAAGTAAAGGAGACAACTGATTCACAAAGAGAGCTTTGTGTCTCAGAAAGGAGCTTTAGCCACTGCTTACATAGACTATTTGGTTAATTACATATTGATTTCTTCTTTGCAGTTTGGCTACACTAATCCCTTGGTTTTTGCAGTTTGGCTACACTAATCCGGTTGGGTTCCTGTGCTCATCCTATTTATAGCTGCCTCTGCAAAATACTGTGCTACATTTTAACATTTAGCAAAAAAAGCATTTAATGAGAACTGCCCAGACTTTTTTGAGACCCTTGTCCTATGTAACAAAAGTGCTTTTTTTCCCTAAAAGAAAAATAGAGCTAACCGTATATTTATCTAATTTAAACATGAGCCCAGAAAGATGGACAGGTGTTATTCCCATTTTACAAATTAAGAAATTGAGATGTAAACAGGTTAAGAGATTGAAGTCTAAGTGATTCCCAGGTAGTTTGCTAGATTAGGCAGGCACACAATCCTTAACTGTTGTCTCTTAGGTAGTTAACCCAACACTCGTCCAGGAACATCCTATACAGACTCCAGCCTCTAACATCAGGTCATAGATGATCCTTTTCAGGTAATCTAGGGATAGGGAATAAAGTGAAAATTCCGTTCATATTTTCACTGCCTTTACAATCATCAGAACCCCCCCGCCCCCAACATTTTACTTTTCTCTTAGATTGAGGCGCCAATAGCAACTCCGCGGAGTTCACCCAACTGATTAAGATCAGCCAGTTATATGTAAAACAGCATTATACCCGCCATTATTAAAACAAAAAAACCCCACAAAAACCCCACTATTTATGGTAGATTGTACCTTTTTTAAAAAAGCTAATCTCGACACATTAAAGCAAAGCCAACGATTGTGAACATTTTTTTCCTACTAAAAGGTAGATTCAGTTCTTCAGGTTAAGATAAAGAATGCAGTAGTTAGAGTGAATAAAACCCATCCTCTTCTCAATGAGATGAAGAGAATGCATTCTAAGAAGAAGGGAGCAGGTCAGGAAGTCGGAGTCTGCCCAACGAGCCGAGTCAGGATTCTGATTTAGTCAGTGCTGCCGGGGAATTTATTTTTGTAAAATTCTCTAGCAATTGTGACGATCAGAGTTGAGAATCACTTCTGTGTCCCGGCCGAAGACTTTTTCTGTGAACTCCATTTTTTTTTAACGTAGTGCACCGCGCCTGGTCCATAGCGTATGGAAAAGGGAACTCTGAAGCACAAATCAAATTTTTACCTTCCTTTAAAGTACTCCGGGAGACCCAAGGGCTCCCCTAAACAGACGTGGGGGAAGGGCAGCCACTGACCTCATGGCCGGAAATAGAACTTTGGAGGAAAAAAAAAAAAACTTTTTGAGAGGCCAGATATCGCGAGAGCCCCGGTGGGACCTCGGCCAATCGGCTCCCGCGGCAGCCGCTCCTTTATAAGGAGATGCCGCGGGTGCGCGGCTGGTCTGGGTCGGGTGAAGGTCTTTTGTCCCTAACCCTAGTATAGAGGGGTGTAGGCGCCGTGCTTTTGCTCCCCGCCCGTTGTTTTTCTCGCTGACTTTCAGCGGGCGGAAAAGCCTTGGCCTACCCCTGTCCACCATGCAGTCTAGATCAAACAAAAAAATGTCAGCGGCTGGCCAGCTCACCCCTCCCAGCAACCTGTGGTGCTCGCCTGCCCGGTCCCCGCGCCCCGCCTGGAGGCCGCGGTCGGCCTGGGACTTCCCCGGATGTTCCCGATGCCGCCGCGAAGAGTTGGACTCTGTCAGCCGCGGGTTTCTCGGGGGCCAAGGGAGAGGCTCTGGCCGCAGGGAGAGTAACGGAGCGGGTCCCCGCGCGTGGTGCATTTCCCTGAGCTGTGGGATTTGCATCCGGGACTGAGCTCAAACATACGGAGTTTGCTGAGGGGCTGCGGGGCGGGGGGGGGGGGGGGGGTGCGCAGTCGGCTTTCCCACTGGAAGGCAGCTCTGATTGTGCGCGTCCGTTTCCTTTCACCGTCAGCGGTGGGCCTGTGGACCCAGATGGGACCTGGGTGCGTGCAAAGTGCAGGAGGACACGTGAGGGTACTTCCAAATTGGCCCAAATGAATCGGCAGTGAATTGAGCTGAGTAGCCTGCCACCGGTCCTACATGGGGCTTGTTTTCCTAATCCCCCTCGTCTGGTTTTGTTGCCTCTTAACCATATTATCAGTTCCTGTTCTGGGGATTTTGTTTAGGTTTTTGCCGCTCGCAAAGTAGATCCTGACCAGTCCCCTGAATCGTGTGTGGAAGAGCAGTGATTTTGTGTGTGTGTGTGAGACAATTAAACATAAGTATTCGTTAACTAGAAGGTCTAGTGTGTTCTCAAAACTGAAAACTGTTTCTTAATGGTCGTTGATTTTCATCTTTGCCTTTGGACGCAAAGTACTAAGTGGTGTCAGATAAAATAAGTTTACAAGGAAACATATATACCCCTAGCCCCAAAGAATTGGGTCTGGTTTTTCCTTTCAGAAAATAAACTGATGGCTCACTAGGTACAACCCACAGGCCCTTCTGCCCACTCATCCCCAAAACCTCGCTTCAGGCTTAGTGTGGCTACATCCTAAGTCAGTGCTTTCACGTCCTTAAGGGAGCTTTTCTGGGGGCAGTTGTTGAGAGTAGCCCGCCGCCTGCATTATAAAGGCAAATTATCAGGGTGATACCCAGCCTGAGTCATGAATGGTTACTGGTAATGTTCTCAGTAAGGAGGAAAAAGAATTTCCCCAGTCAGCATGCTTTGCGGGAAAGAGCATGGGGTAACTGAATGAAGTTTTAGTTCTGATGTTATAGTTTCTTGAAGTAACTAGCTTCACTAAACTTCCTTTTACTCAGAAGGTGATCTTTTGAGATCTGTTGAAGACTGCCAGGGTTCCCTGAAATACAAATAGATGGCTTTTGTTCCTGCTCCATCTAGTGGTACTTTTGTTTCTCCGCATTTGGAAAGTGTGTGATGGTGTGGGGACTGAGGCAAAGGATGGCCATCTGGGAGTACTTTCCTCATTTTTAAAAAGAAAATAGTGATTTAATAAATACAATTAAAAAATAAGCCCATAGTTGTAGTCTAGTTCTTATGTTTGAAATCCTCCCTCTGTCTTGTAAACATTACAAAGGGAAATTCTTAGCATTACAAACATTTGATATATTCTGTTTTGGCAAAATTATTCTCTTAAGTTAAATAATTTTGGAGAAAGGAGAGGCCTTCAAGTTCACCCAATGAGGTAGTTTACATGAAAACCTTTTGCAGATAATAAAGAATTATGGCAAATGGAACTTCTTATTACCACAAGATTTAAATCCCTCTACAGATGAATACATTGATGCTTAGATGGGTTTAAATGACTTGCTTAATTATTTGCTGAGTTGGAACCAGCAACAAGACCTCCCAACTTCAAGTCCAGGGTTCTATTTACTGTGTGGTACCTTAATGCTGCTTTGATTTGCCTGGGAGAGATGACTAACATTAACTCCATCATTTCTGGTTTAAAATAACATCTATGATGGTTACTTGCCTGTGAGCTTAGCTTCGATCCCCAAACCCCTCCCTCCTGCCTCCACAACCTTCTTTGCTGTGATTTTTATACTGGAAAGGCCAATGTGTGTTTTAACTATTTTAAAAGGGCAGTTGATCTTTGCCATTTGTGGTAGTTATGTTCTATAAAGTCACAATAAACACTGAGTGAGTGAATACTGAATCATTTCTCCTAGGGGAAATACAGAATTATGTTCCTGTGAGCTTCTGGTCACATTTTCATCAACTGATCAATGCATAATCTTGTTTTATTTGTGTTTCTGTTTAAAGACACCTTATTTAATATATATTATTGATTCATTAACATTGAACTCATGTGCAACAGCATGACTCATTCCTTTACAAAGCTTAAAAGCTTTTCTAACCTAAGTATTTTCTCTATAAGACATATCACAGCCTTCTTGCACTTAGGAGCACCAGACAGCACTTCAGCGTTTGGCAGTCATTATAAACAGCAAAATCACCAACAAAAAGCACCAAAATGCAAAAAAAAAAAAAAAAAAAAAAAAAGTCAGTAAACAGACCACAAAAAGGGCACTTGTTTACAGTGTTCTTTTTTGGAACAGGAAGATAGTGTTACCTTGTTTGACCTCAGCTGGCAACCTTCATATCAGGTGAGTCAAATGTTTCACTGCTCTACACATGTCCATAAATGATTATGAAAACATTGCAGGTATTGATTTTGGGATTATAAATAAATTTTAGTGAGTAGGTGAATTCACAGATACGGAATCCATGAATACTGAGGATCTGTACTTCCAGGTCTATGTGACACCTGTACCTGAGAGCGCCTGTAGGTGTCCACGTGGTCCCTGAAGTAGGGGCTTCTTTCATGCCTTTTATATTATTTAACAAGTGATTTGCGAAAGAGTGTATGGGAGAAGGGGTATATGGAGTTTGAAAATAACAATATTTATCCCAATTATTTTGTGTTACTTATGTTGAGTTTCTGTTAACAAAAGAGAATGTGAGAATTTTAGGCTTATGATGGAAGCTGTAGCTTTAAAAATATTGAGACACAAGTTTGTTTTGTCTTCAGAATGAGAGGCTTTTTTTCTACAGTGCTGGGTTGGCTGTAGTTCCTGACTTTGAAGATGACATGAGTTTTAATTCAGCCTGTCCTGCTTCTGCAGTCAAAAATTTCTTACGAGCCTGGCTCAAGATTGAAGAGACAGATGGCACAGGCATACATGTCTCACACATTCATCCCCGCTCACACAAAGTGTCAGAGGAAGAAGAGTGCTTCTAAACTAAGATGAGAATGAAAATGACAAAAGGTAATTGTCATTCCTTCTCCCATTTATTCTTTTAAGGTAGTAATGTGTGATGGAAGTAAAAACAGCAAAAATACAGAAGGCTTAGGCCAGGGTTTAGAAATTTAAATGTCTGCAGTGGACATGAAGGAAACAGGCAGGATTCACACCAAGAATAAGGAACAGAGACGATGGAGACAGTGGAGAGAATGAGCGTCCCTTTAAAAGGGGAAGCAGCCTGTGGGAATGGAGGCCTAACATTGCCAGTACTAAAGGAGAAGACAAAAAGCTTAGATTTTTATGTGAACACCGATTTTTAAATGTTGGTAGCTAATGTGAGCTAAAATTTGAATATTGTGTGGTTCTATAGTAAAGAATTTGGCTGGCCGTCATTCCTGCGTCCTGGGTCCTGGGAAGTAGCTTCCGTTCCCTAGGATTTCCCCAGTGATAGGAGTGCCTTTCTTTTTCATGGTGGGCCCCTCAGACTACATCTAATAGTTTATGAGATGACTTATGATGGGGCTGGTCACACCAGAAACACTAAACATGGGATTATCATTCTGACTCCCTGGGGGCCCAGAAACTGAGTTATGTGATTCAACCAATGATTCAACCAATCATGCCAATGTAATGAAGCCCCAGTAAAAACTAGACACTGAAATCTATGAGCTTCCCTATTAGCAATACTCTGTATTCTCACATATCAATGTGTTGGGAGGATGTGTCCCTGAGGACACAGGAGAGAACAATGGAAGCTTCCCATTTGGGACCCTCCCTGAGCTCACCCTATGCATCTGTCCCTCTGGCTGGTACTGATTTGAATCCTTTTGCTACAATACAACTGTAATCATCAGTGTTACACTCTCCTAAATTCTGTGAGTCATTCTAGTAAATTATCAAACCTGAGGGGGGTAGTGGGAACCTCTGAATTTGTAGCCAGTTGGTCAGAAGCAAAGGTAGACTGTGGACCCCCGAACATGTGGCTGGTGTGTGAAGTAAGGGCATTCTTGTGGAGGACTGTGCCCTTAACCTGTGACGTTGGGCCTAACTCCACTGTTGGTGTCAGAAGTCATTGCAATGGGCCGACAAAAAACCTTTTGAGATAAAATCTGGCCCTGTTTTAGGCTACTTATTTATGACCTTTGGCCTAAGGAAATTGAATGATACCAGAAGTCGAGAATGCCTTCCCTAGAAGTATGGGAGTTGGGCCATCCCACCAGTTCAAGGCCTACCCAAGATAAATTGTATTTGAGAAGAGGCTATGCTATTGGCATCTTTCATAGGCCCCTGAGATTATCACTAAAGACAGAAATTTCAAAATTAAACTTTAATAATATTCTGAAATAGTAGTACTACGCCTTCCCCACATATAGGGCCTAGCAGATTTGTTTCTGTGTTTCTGCCTGAAGGATAGGCCAGTCTTTCGGTGCTCATTCTGTCAGATCCTGGTACGCCTGTGAGGAGGCTTCTACATCACTCAGTGGAGCTGAGGTTATTTCCCCCATACCCTTCCTCTATCCTAGTTGAGATCTCTCCTCCTAGAAAGTCATCAGGTGTGCAGTGTCTTTCTTCATTTGTGTTGCCTCAATTCTCATTTCTTCCTTGAGAGAAAAAAGAATCAGGAAGAAATGGGAATGAAGGTACCCTTGTGGATAAGCACTTTTAGCCTGTGTTCTGACCTAGTCGGGGAATCTCATGTAAGTCACCCATCTTCAAATTCCACACCTGTCAAATACATATACCAAGACTTACCTGGAAGGGTGCTATTAAAGAGAGAAGTAGGTCTTATTCTCTTACTTTTCAAGGAATGCTTTTACAGCACTCTGATGGCAGTATTGTTACTTTAGTAGGAAGAGTTGATTTGTGTTGGGTCTATAGGTAAGGAATGTGTGGATAAAGATGAAAGTGCTAATGGTTTGTGCATTTTTTATATAACTAACTATGAACTTGATGCACATCTACAATAAGAAATGTTCTAGATGATGTTTACTATTTTTATTTTGTCTTAAGAGTTGTAGATGTTTACTTTGGTGATATTTCTGTGTATACCATGACTGTCTATAATAGAAATGTTAAAATGCATGTAATTGTAGTTATTAAAAGCAATTTTAGGAAAGCTTATCAGAACAAAAACCATCAATGAACAAATAAAAATACTGAATTTTTACGTCAATTTTTGAATGAGGATATTGTGACTAAAATGAAAAACATTTATACATATTATTTACAGAAAATAGTTGTATTCACCTCATAATCATTTTTTTAGAATGCAGGTAGCTTACTAAAGTGAACCAAGTGACTTATTTTCAACCTTGGAAGAAAAACTCAATTAAAGCTGCAGTTGAACTGTAATGGCACCAAGGAGTTCAACTTGACCTCATATGCCAGATGATAATCATCTTTCAAGTGTACAAACAAGGAAGCATAGTTATCAAAGAATGAGAAATATATTTGTTCAAAGACCATTTACTGCTTTAACAAGAGGTGAAAGCTCGCCAGAAATGTATAAACACCTAACACGGTGCTATTTATAGGCTTAACATGTTCAAAGACTTGGGGGGCAATTTAAAAATATCTTTGAAGTTGTGGGTATTCATCATCATATCTAATAATGCTTACTTTCTAGAGCCCCTCTCCAAGGAGGGCAAAGCAATTTATCTGACTTATTTTCATGACATCCTTGTGCGATAAGTCAACTACCATTATCTCCCTTTTGCAAATGGAGAAACTGAAACACTGGGAGGTAAAATCACTTGAAGAAGGTCAGTAGCAGGCCCAAGAATTTAAACACACACATTAAAGCTTTTAACTTCCATCTCAGTTTAACTAAACAAACAAAGAATTAAAAAATAAGAAGCTCCTACTTTTTCTTTCCCTTTTTAAGTTAAAGAATAATTAACAGTCAATCCATTTTTCCTTGTCTGCCTTGGTAAGGAAAACTGTCTAAAATCAGGCTTTTCACAATAACTAGAATGAAATATTTGCAAAGCTGTGACATTTAACAAACGTTTACTAAATGCCTAGTCTGTAACATGTTGCATTGTTCAGAATGTTGAGACTTCAAAAGTGAAAAAGATATTCCCCATCCTTAAGTCTTCCAGGAGAGGATTATTGTATAATATTATATATTGCAGTTCAGTGTTATTTAAATTTAACTAAATTCTTCATTTTATCCCCCAAATCTATGTCTTTCTCACCTTTCCCATCTCTATGAGTGCCGCTGCCACATATGCAATTGCTCAAACTAGTAATCTGGGCCTGGTACTTGACTCACTCTTCCCTCACCCGACCATATCTTCTGGTCTATCTTGAAAATATACCCTGAAGCCTTTCAGTCTAATTCATCTCCATGGCCACCACCCTAATCCAGTTTACTGTCTCCTGCAAAGACCTGACTAGTCTATCAGCTTCTTATCTTTTCCCCTACTCACCACCAAATCATTCCTCACAATGCAGCCAGAATGATCTTATTAAAATGCAAGCAACAATGTTTCTTCTCCACGTATCCCTTCAATGGTTTCACATTGCACTGGAAATAAGACAAACATTTTACCAAGGTTTTGCCTGATCTGGTCCTGGCTTAACCTCTCCAACCTCATTTTAACTCTTCTTTCCCTCTTGCATTGTGCTTCAGCCAATGGCCTCCTTTCTCCTGGCTTGCCAAGTTTTCTCACTGTAGGTATAGTGTCTGCTAAATTGCTCCGCCCTGGCACTAGGAGTTTTTGGCACTTTCTCATCCTCATCGCAACTTAAATACCACCACCTCAGAAGCCGCTCTGACCCTCTTTTAAAGTAGGTTCCCCTTCTTAGGATATTGTATAGATTACTTTTATACCATGTTTTTCTGATTAGTAATAAATTATTTGCTCATTGCCTGTCTTCTTCACTAGGCTGCAAGGATGGGGGCAGGGACTAAATCACATACTTCATTGATTTCCCTGGTGCCCAGTATATAATAGGTGCTCAATAATTATTTGTTGAGGAAATGAATGAATGCTGTTGGAACAAAGGACAGGTCACCTAATTGTAACTGGTTTTACCAGCGCAGAGGCAAACTGCTAAGTAGATACATGCCAAGTAATAATGCGTTCTAATTTTTTCAGTTATAAAATTAATGTAACAGTATCACAAAATAAATTGAGAATAGAAAACAATCACATTTCAGTAAAACTCAAGTATCATTTGGTATATTCCTTTCCAGTCTTTACATGTGTATTTTACATAATTGTTTCTCAAAATATTTTCATTTAATCATAAGCATTATTTTGTGACAGTACAGAGCCTTCAGAACCATTATTTAATATTCTTGCCTAATGTTCCATTGAATGGATGTACTATAATTTATATAACACTGCCTACTGATGGATACTTTTTTCCCAGCTATTGTGAATAATTATTATGTACATTTGCCATATTTTTATTTCTTTACTTCATTATTAAGAGTTCATGCCTAACACAAGGGGTTCCAGGACCCCCCACAGATACCAAAATCCTCAGATGCTCAAGTCCCTTATATAAAATGTGTAGTATTTACATATAACCTATATTTGCATATAAGCTACAGCAGGGTGTGTCTATACATCACTTTATTCCTGTGGATTCAGTATAGTGCTTGGCACATGGCAAGTTCAAGTTTTGCTTTTTGGAACTTTCTGGGATTTTTTTTTTCTTCAATATTTTCAATCCATGGTTAGTTGAATCCATGGATGTGAAACACACACATACGAAACCCACAGATACGGAGGACCAGCTGTAATTGGTTTGAAGAATTGTCCAGGCTTGTATAATACCTCTGGTTAATCTACCTATTTTGCTTTCTCTTCTAAAATTTTCCAAAATAGAATTTTTCTTGATCGCCACGTACATCTGCTAATCTAGACACTAGATCTGGCCACAGCTGCAGACCTCAGGTAACTGCAGATTGAATCACTGAATATTTTCCAGAGTTCTTCTACTAAAATGAAAGACACATATCTTCCCTGTCTTATCTTTCCTGATCCTCTTTCCTACTTTGCTTTCACTGCCAATCCATTTTAACAAAGAAAGTAAAGATGGCAGGGAGAATGTGTGTGTGTGTTGGGTGGGAGGGCGGGAAGGGAGAGAGAAAGAATGACTAAAAATACTGCATGAATCTCTTTGCATGAATCTATCAATGCAAAGGCTGGATTTGGAGATATGGTGCCTCTGCTACATCACGCTCTCCTCCTGCCATGCATTGTAGGTAGGATGGATTGACCCGTGTCTATACTCAGGATCGTTCTAATCCCATCTCCCTTGCCATCCTGATGGGTTCTGGAGTCTTCCAGTTGGAGCAAGTCTAGCATTTCAGGTTATGGTTGCATGAATCAAGGGTCTCTCTCCTTGGATGGGAATGAAACCAATGTTGCTATTGCTATTTAATTGCTATTAGCAATTAAAAGGGAAGCCAGGGTGGCTGGTTAGCTCATTTGGTTAGAGCGTGGTGCTAATAACACCAAGGTTGCCGGTTCGATCCCCACGTGGGCCACTGTGAGCTGCGCCCTCCTTAAAAGAAAGGAAGCCAGTCTGAGTGAGGATAGTCAACACATAAAGAAAGGCAGAATCCAGACAAACAGAAAGAGGTGGAGCCCTTAATGGACCTACGTAAAAGCTTTCTTTACTTCTGGACTTTTCAAATACATGAGCTGATAAATTTCTTTGATTGTTTAAGCCAGTTGGAGTTGGGGTTTTGTTGCTTCCACTGGAAAGTACCTTAACTGATGCAGGAGGGTTGGCATGACTGCAGTATGATTGCTATCTTGCCAAGTAATCGCCTTATGACCCTGTTCTAGAAGAGGGGTAAGATGGCTTTTGTCCTAGAAGGAAATGTTCTGTGCGACATGAGAGGCCTGCCTCAGAGACTTCTTGGATCCGCTCTTCTCCCACTTTGTACTCCCAGACCCTGGGCACCATGATAAGTGGCATTGCCATTTCTAAAGACAGGACTTGCAACTTTCAGATACTATTATACATTTACAAGTAAATTTTCTCCTGTAAGAGATGTTTTGGAACTACCAAATACCATGGATGCAGTTTGTAATTGTAATATCAAATAGTGGAGGCACAGGGACTTGAATTCTGGGGCAGAACCAATCTTGACAACAATGTTATGTAAATGCAAAGGCGAGGGTGTTGGAACCACAGAGTGTGCTTGGAATATTCTCCTTAGAGATGAAAGACTCTTTCCTTTTGTGTGTGTCTGTGTTGTGTGTAGCTTTTCAATAATGAGACACACAATAATGAAAACTCCCAGTTCTTCTGCCCTTCTCCACCTCCGAGTCCCATTCTTTCCTTTTCCCGGCACTAGCTCTCACCTTATTTGGTTGTTTATTACATGAAGATTTATATGAAGAATGTTATAACTGAAGTGAGAATATCTGTCTAGTTTAATTTTTGTCTTAAAATTAATGTTTAAAAAGAGTTAATACTTTTGGATGTAGGGTGACTGTCCAACATATTATTGCTGTTATGGAATAAGTCCTCCTTTGGTATTTATTGCAACAATCTGACACTAGCAAAAAGTAGCAGGGCTGATGATAATGGTCCTGAATGGTTGATTTCCATTCACAGATTCACAGATCTCCCCTTCTCTATCAGACAGAAAGGTGTTCCTTTGGGGGCTGAAAAAGAATTAATACTTTTCCTCCCACCGTCTGAGTTCTTCTAGCTGGGCTAATAATCAAATTAACAGAGACAGATTAACAGGAGAAAATCAAATTGTAATACATGTGCATGGGGAATTCACATATGCATGAAAATTTCCCACAACAGTGAGGCAACGTTAGGTGTATGTATGGCATTTTGGACAAAGGAGAAAAGGGGGGTGGGTAACAAGGTATTAGATTTCAGAAGTGGGAATGGGTGATTTACAGGTAGTTGAGGAAGAGCAGAACACACATGGCAGGAAAAGTCTTGCTGGGCAACTCAGAAACAATGGGGCACAGGGGTATCCAGCTAACAGACGCCTGCCTGAAGCGCTCCTGTTTACCGGACTTAATTCAAATTAAGCTAAGACAACATCCTAAGATTCACTTCCTGGAGGAGCTTTTTTATCTGAATCTCTTACGCAGGAAGAGAGAGAGTCAAAGGTTCATTCTGAGTCTTTTGTTTCTTAATAAACAGCCTAAAATCCGTATCCCAAAAGGCAGCTTAGGGGCAGCAAAACTTTGGTCCTCTTTATTCCTTAACCAGAAAAATTGTTCATTAATGTAATTTTCTCTGCTAGTGCAAAGTATGGAATTATAACAGAGTTATATAGAGAGCAAAGGAGAGGAATAGAGGGAATACTTTGAATTCACCAGTTCTCCCTACTTTTCTCCACATTTGTCTTCAATTCTTGCCTTTTCCCGGCACCAACTCTGACCTTACTTGGTCTTTGTCTTGGAGACTCAGATGCTGATTTTCTAATAGGACCACAAAGAGCCAGCTAATATTATTCTCAATTTCACACTATGTATCTCAGTATTTCCCAAAGGCGTTCTGTAGGATGTTTCCTTATTTTTTCCATCTGGTTATTCATGCATTCATTCATGCAATAAACATCGATCGAGTACCTGCTGTGTGTTGGCGGTATGTTAGCTGCTATGAATGCTGGGTAGCATAATGCTGGGAAACCCTCAGGGTCGCCGACAGTAAACTGGAGAGAAGACAGTGACAAGTAAACTAGCAAATATATAATTACCATCAAAGTAAGAAATGTCCAAACCTGTAGAGTATTTTATAAAATAGAGTTTATTTGAGCCAAACTGACGACATATGCCAGGGAGCAAGATCTCAAATGATTTGGAGAAGAACAAACAGTTTTGCAGTTTCTTTTATGCATTTTAAATTAAGGAGGGAACATAATGAAGATGACATAAAGGTGGGAGAAAACAAGGTGGGGATTGGATTATGGGATAATTAAGATTATTTGCTCCCTTGAGGAAGGTTAGAAGGAGGGGTAGGTGTTTTAAAGTTGTGTTAACCTAGGGGGCGGCCCCTTAAGCTCAGATGGTTAGAGTGCGATGCTCTTAACACCAGGGTTGCTGCTTCGACCCCCACATGGGCCAGTGTGAGCTGCACCCTCCACAACTAGATTGAAACAACTACCGTTTCCCCAAAAATAAGATCAGTCTTATATTAATTTTTGCTCCAAAAGACACATTAGGGCTTATGTTCAGGAGATGTCATCCTGAAAAATCATGCTAGGGCTTATTTTCCAGTTAGGTCTTATTTTCGGGGAAACACGGTACTTGACTTGGAGCTTATGAGTCCTGGAAAAACACACTTAAAATACATGAAAGTTGAAAAACAAAAAGGGGGTTGTGTTAACCTAGATGCAAAGAAATAATGGACAGGGCTTGCTTAAGCAAAGATAAACTTTTTACTAAAAAATTATATACTTGAGTCATGACTACCTACCATGACCTGCCCAGTTAGGAATTTATGATTTATTACAGCACCTCCTCTTTGTCCACATTATAGAGTGTGAGGGAAATGAATGAGGTGTTGTGCTAAAGTACAATATGTGAGGGAGGAGGACTTAGGTGATGGATGGATGAGAAGAGAGGTATCTATTATATATTTGGATTATACTTTGTAGATAGTTCTATGATAGAGATTTTATGAAACGGATGTGATAGAGGGAAAGGGGGAATTGGGCATGATTCTCAGGATTCTGGCTTGAGCAAATGGGATGAATATAGACGGGATTTAATCATATGAGGAAGAACAGATTTTGTAGGAAAAATCAATGATTCAGAATTTTTATGTTGAGTGAGATGTTCAAGTGGAAATATTTACAGCGTTACCATAAGTCTCAGTTTATATATAGGACAAGCCCAATTTCCCAGAGTAATTATTAATAATGTTCCCTTTCATTCTCAAAAATCCTGGTTTTACAATGTTACATGGTCATCTTGTGTATTGGTAAGAGTAGTTTTGGTAGATTGGGAAGGTGTAATATTGTTATTTACAATAAGAAATATATATTTGGTGTTCCTCCCCATTTCTGGCAGAGCTCCTAAAACCCTTGGCATTTCCTAAATGAGAAAGGTACAAACCCCTTTCAACCGCTTCTGAGTTTATGTTAATAAGAAGATTTTTGGAAAGCACCTAAGGATGGAGGCTGGTTGTGAGACAGGTTAGTTAGTATGTTGCTAGGTAGACAGGGGGTCCCTGGTGGAATAAACAAAAAAGCAGCCACAGCCTGAAACTCCAGGTTCTGGAATGTCTCCTTCACTCTAGCACAGAGATATGAGAATACGCCTTGAGGTTAATAAATGATCTCATATCCCTTCTGGCCAAACAAAGGATCAGATCTGATAGATAGGAATAAATTATTTCCTTGATCCCTTCAGGATGGGCAAACAGGACAAATCTGATAGATGAATTCCATTAGAAGTCTCCAGCCCCCTTCCACAGGCAAGGGAAGGTATAAAAGTAAGAACTTTTGCCTCAGTCACTGGGCTTCCCAGTTTCGGGACCCCCTCCCGCTCGAGAGCTGCAACCTCTTCTGCTTTTAATTAAACTATCTTCCTTTACAACTAGTTGCCTCTCCCTGGTCCATGGGTCCATTCTTCAGTCTCACAAGACACAATCCCAGCCTACACCCAGAAACTGCCGGCAGATCCTACATCAGTTGCTGGGGGAATCAACCAGACAGTTAAGGGTTTGAAACTTCAATTGCCAGGAAGCAAAATCTCAACAGACTAAGAAAATGCTCTGGAGAATGGCAGTTTTGCAGTTTATTTTATACATTAGAGTCAAAGGAGGATATGTAAGGAGGGTTACATGAAATCCTTTGGTGGTAGATTAAGAGGCTGGGAGAAAGCAAAGCAGGGAAATCTCTGGGATTGGATAAAAAGTACAATGGAGAGACACATACTTTTTTTACCTTGGTGGGTACAGGATAGTCAATAATTAACATTTCACAACACATAGAGGTGGTATTTGGGGAACAAGATAACAATGTGGGGCTTTTTGATCTCAGGCTTTGGTGTGATGTAGTGTGTTGTGCCCTGAGGGGTCCAGAAAAAGGGATTACTTGACATTCCAAAGGTATTTATCTTAGATGTAAAAAGACAATAGACAGGCTCACTTAAGGCAAAGACTGACCTCTGTCAAGGAAGTTACAGGCCAAGGATGTGACTACCGTCCATGACCCCCTTTTAGTTCTGGATTTTTATGTTCAGACCATCCTATTGGTTAATTTCAGTCTCTGAGTTTGTTGGCCCCACCATGTAGGACCCCCCTGAGCTCATCGGGTTTAGTACGGAGCTCCTTTTTCATCCACACTTCTGAACCTCTAAAAGAAATTTCTCGGATTTATCCTGGGATTAATACATTGTCCCATCATCTACATTTTGTGGCCACAAGGGGTAATGTGAGCCTGATGGTGGAGGGGAGGGGAATAGGGAGTGGACGGATGCCTTAATGCCATTGTTGTGCTGCTCTTTTGCTCTGGAATCCCCTGCCCTTGGCCTTTGTTATATGAGATTATGAATTCTTTATTGTTTGAGGCTCCTTCATTTGGGTTTAACTGTGATTTGCCACCAAAAGCATCCTAATACATTCACCCTATGCATCTTACATGAGGTAATCTCAATCCTTTAGTCTCATCAAAGGTCGGGTTTTACAGCACGTCTTTGATCTCATCCTGGCTGGAACTAACGCCCAAAGGCACAGGGCTTCACAGAAGCAGCACAGAGCAAAAAAAAAAACAGATAAAAAGCAAAAAATTGTGTTCTAGAATCAGAAATTCACTCACTTGCTTTATCTATTCTGCTGAACTCCTGGTAATTGGCTCTGGTTGCTCAGACTAGGGTATATTTTCTGCTTTTTATTGTCTCTGCTGGCCTCCTTGAACTTGGCCATATGTTGTCTAAACCTCTGCTTCCATTTGACATTTCCTGCTTGCCTAGACTTCCACCTAGAGCTGGCTTCTTTTAAAGGACTGCACCCCAATGCCATCCTCACCCCAACATGATACACCCTTATTTTTGAGCTTTAAACCACATGTGGAACATGAGTCATAATATTTGCTGAATTGATCATACAAATGTTTTCTCTTTCCCTCTGCTTCCACCCCTGAATCCCTCACTACACCTGTAGCTGTGAAAACCACCAGCAACCAGAACCCTGCTAGACTGAGAGTCTTATCAAATCACACATCCGATTTTTTTTTTCTCCCTGTGTGAGCCTTGGGACTGGCTTATTCTAGATTCTCCTTCAGCCGACCAGTTATAAATCTTAGTCATCTCCTCGCTCTCCTTTCCCATTTCAATCTCCAATACACTCCCTGCCCATCTTAACCTAACTATGAATTGCCTCATCTTCTACATTCTCAGTTCTATTCAGCCCAGCTTCCCTTTTCCTTAACCGGATAACAGGCATAATTATAAATTTCATACCTAGGAATCTTACCTGTCCTGCATTCAAAGAAAGCAGAAAATTATTCTGATGCCATTGAAAGATTATAGAAATTTACACATGAGAAAAAATGAGATATAAGCATAGCAGGGTTAATTGATTTACCAAGTCTCACAGCTGATGATGGCTGTGCCCAATTCAATCCCAAGTCTATTTGTCTGCAAAGCCTGAGCTGCTAATCACCATGCTTCTCATTCCTTACTTTCAAAACAGGAATAAAATCATTCTTAACTTGAACGATAAGCCTTATTCAATTTCTTTAAAAACTAAACATGCACTTACCATATGGCCCAGCAATCACACACCTGGACATTTATCCCAGAGGAATGAAAACTAACATTTTTGCAAAAACCTGTACATAAGTGTGCACAGTAGCTTTATTTTTAATAGCCCAAATCCGGAAACAACCAAAATGCCCTTCAGTGGATGAATGGTTAAACAAACTGTGGTACACCCATGCCATTGCATACTACTTAGCAATAAAAAGGAAGAGACTAGTGATACATGTAATAACTTGAATGCATCTCCTGTATTTTGCTGAGTGAAACAAACCAGTCTCACAAGGTCATATACTGTATGATTCCATTTACATAACATTCCCTCATTATGGAGGTGAAGAACAGATTAGTAGTTGCCGGTGAGGACCAAAAAGGGGTTCTATGAAAAATAACCTCACAGGGTGATCTGATCATAAATTCCTAGCTGGGCAGGTCATGGTGGGTAGTCATGTCCTGGGGACATAACTTTTTAGTGGAAGGTTTAGCTTTGCCTTAAGCAAGCCCTGTCCACTCTTTCTGTGCATCTAGGCTAACACACCTGTGAAGTACCCCCTTTCGACCCCTCCTCCTAAAGCATGACCACCCTCAAGAGAGCACATAATCTTAACTACCCTGTAATCCAATTCCCACCTTGCTTTCTCCCACCTTTGTGTCATTTTCCTTATGTTCCCTCCTAAATTTCAAATGCTTAAAACAAACTGCAAAACTGTATTCTCCAGAGCAATGAGATCTTGCTCCCCAGCATATATAATCAGTTTGGCTCAAATACACTCATACAAATTCTCTACCAGTCTGGACGTTTCTTTCGTCCACACCAGGAGTAGGGATGGTGGAAGGAAGGGGCAGGTAGATGTATCTGTAAAGGGGTAGCACAAGGGAGATCTTTTGTGCAATAGTTCATGTCTTGTTGCATTGGTGGCTACACAAATCACATTTAATAAAATGACAAAGGACTATTCATAGACATTGTACCAATGTCATTTTCCTGGTTTTGATGTGCTATAGCTATGTAAAACAGCCCCATTAGGGAAAACTGGGGGAGGGGCATATGGGCCTATTGGTACTGTCCTTGCAACTTCTTTGAATCTATGATTATTTCAAAATAAAATGTTTAAAAAACAGCCTTATTGTCTCTCACCTCCCTCCCTCCCAGCTCTTTCCCAATCCAGCTTGTCACTCAGCCAGAGACCAGGTAATGCTACACTCTGTCCTTTCCCTTCTCCCAAGATCTAATCAGTCTCGAAGTCCGGTCTGGTCCATCTCTGAGTGAGCGTCTTTCTGGTCGGTCCGTCCTCCCATCCTTTCTGCCTCTGCCCTGCGTCAGAGCCTCTTGTCTGACTTTCTGCAATAGCCCCCTAGCTGCTCTCCTATCCCCACCTTACCTTTTATAATTCCAGTAATGTCTTTAACATACAAATCAGATCCTATTACTTCCTTGTCCAAGAACAGTTGGTGGCTCCCAGATGCCTGAAACTTCAAATCAACTCAATATGGCAAACAAGAGCCTTCAGTTCCAGTCCTCCCCTCCTCTTACTCTTAGGAGCAATAAATCTGCGTGTCCTGGAGATTCGTCTCCCCATGTCAGTAGACAGCTGGCTTAACAAGGCAGAGTTAGCGCACTACGAGAACAAGCTGATACCAGTCCTTGAACTTCAGAGGCCCTCCCTTCCTATCAAGGCCACTTCTCTGACCAGGGAGCATCCAGGGCACATAGATGTCCCCTGTTCCCTAGAGGATGACGGAGCAGGGCTCCTTTCTACTGGGATGTTAGCCGTGGGCATGTGGACCGCCTCTGCAGGGGCTAAACTGGGCGTTCAGGGGATTGTGGATTGTGGACACTCCACTACTTCTCTGCTTATAAGCTCTTCTCCTCTAATTTTTATTTTATATCTTCCCTGCATATATGACACTAGGCATAAATGCTTGTGACTCCCGTGCATGACACTTACTATGCTTACCTACCGATGCCCGCTGAGCACGTCACATCTAACAGTGTGAACCTGAGGTTCTTAGGAAGTGTCCCCTTGTCTGATGCATGTACTGTTCAGTTTTCTGTCACCTACACCTTCCTGATTCCTGTCATGTCACCAAGTAGCAACAGACCTGCTGTCCTCCCTTTTCACCTAGCGCCCCTTCATTCCTCTATCAAGGAACTTCTAACACTGTTTCGTAAACCTAGCTGTGAGGTTGCTTCCTTCTGACCTCACTTGGATGGAGAAGCTCTTTGAAGGATGGGATGGTTTCTTTTTTAGCTTTGTATTCTGATGCTTGTGAGAGCCTTGCATGTGGCTGATGTTCAGTCCACATTTGTTAAAAGAGCAAATAAATTGTGACGTGTGTAAGGTTGCCTTACAAACAGTAAATGCTATACCAATGTTAGTTATGAGGAAAACACCTTAATAAAGCCAGCAAAATAAGCCAGAATTCCAACCGGAACCAGAATTGTTGATATAGCAAAATCAGTTACCAATTTTTAAAAACATTGACTCCTGTGCTCATACACATACACACATGTACACACTATACATGGTGTATCGTGTGATCAGCTTTCATACTTAGACTGATGCACAGCAAGATTAAAGGCCTTTCCTTTCTCTTCATAGACTTTCGTGGTGGGGCTTTGCTCTGCACCATCCACACATCACACTTCACATCCGATTTTCTCAACTGTGAGATAGTTGACACAGGACGTGGCGTGGTGATTGGCTGTTGACAGAGTTAAATAAATATTCTTGAAAGGGGAAAATGCTTTTTTATGTGCGAAAACAACTGAATTTCGGCCACCAAATCATTTCCTCTAGCTCAACACCAGCCCAGAATAAAGACAGGTCATTCTTCACATTGATGGATTTGGAGGCGCAGACTCTGCCTCCCCTTTCTAGTAGGAGAGTTGTAATGTGGCTGGATTCTCTGACCCAGATGCATTACTTTTGTGGGAGCTTTTTGCCCTAATGGGGCTTTCTCTAAATTTGAGCTTAAGTATGTACTATTAAAGACCTAAAGAAGGCTAAGTGTTAACTACCCTATTTTTCTAAAAAAAATTTGTAACTAAATTTAAAGTTAAAAACTGACTTTGTCTTATGCACTTCTAGTAGCTTTGTGAGAAAACAAAGAAAATAAATTAATCTATATCTTGAGTTAAATTTTGAAATGAAGTTAAGATAATAAGAAAAGGGTGCTTTACTTATATTTCTTCTGCACTGTAATATTTATAATAGTGGGCCAAATGAAAACCCATAGAACGATGATTTTCTTTCAACCTTTAATCAAAAGTAAGAATAATTACACATAGCAATTTTTCTGATTTTAGGGAAGAAAGTTTTTTGGTTTGTTATATTTTCTATTCTCTTTTGTTTTCAAAGTATTTTATGGGTATCCAATATTCAATAAGTGAGGAGACACTGACTACTTTCATAAAGCCATTTTTTTGTTTTTGTTTTGAATTTATGATCTGTCAAAACCTTATAATAATAAGTGAAAACTTTTGGCCTAACCGTTTTATTTTTTCTCAACAGTAGGTGGCAATATATGTTCATCTGTAGCAAAAACCTCAATCACAGTAATAACTATAGACTTAGAGTTTTTTCTCCTACCCTGTAGAGTGAAACCAGTCTATTTAAAATTATAAAACTGAGAGAATATTATGCTAAGTAAAATAAGTCAGACTGAGAAAGACAAATACCATATGATCTCTCTTGTATGTGGAATCTAAAGAACAAAATAAATGAACAAACAAAACAGAAACAGACTCAGATACAAAGAACAAACTGATGTTTGCCAGAGAGGAAGGGTCTTGGGGAACTGGGTGAAAAAGGTGAAGAAGGGATTAAGAAATACAAATTGGTAGTTGCAAAATACATAGTCTTGGGGGTGTATGTAAAGTACAGCATAGAAAACACAGTCAATAATGTTGCAACAACTATGTATAGTGCCAGGTGGGTACTAGACTAATTGAGGGGATCACTGCATCAATTATATAAATGTCTGCCTGCTATACCATACACCTGAAACTAATATAATATAATAGTGAATGTCAACTGTAACTGAAAAAAATAATTAAAAAACTAAAATTGTAAAACTGAAGACAGAAACAGTTTGCATATCAGTACAATCTTACTTTTACATTTTTGGTTGAAGGGGTACAAAAGTACATGAGTAGATGAAAACTATGCCTCCTTTCACTCTAGAATGGGCTACTGTGAACAAAGAACCTAGAGGTAGACAGTCTGAGGCAAAAATGAGGGAGGTTAAGTTAACAATTTTTAGCTAGTTCTGTTAAAATTTGTGCTCAGATCTTGTTTCATACCCATAGAGGGTGTTTTTTTTTTTGGCTAATTTTTAAAAAATTCCGAAGTGTGGTTTTACCTACAATTTTTAAACTTCACACGTTTTTATTTTTGAAAAATAAAATAAAAAATAAATAAAACAATGCCAGTCTGTACCCAAGGCTCATGTTTACTCTTTCCTTCTCAAGGAAGTAAGGGGAACGGGGTCTAGACGAGGATCTGACTCTCCTTCTGATCCCCTCAACCAGAGCAGTTATACTTCTTATAAAGTGGATTTTCAGATAGTTTGAAGAAATATCTCCACGGCTTCAAAATTTTCAAAAATCACAGCTGATGGCCTAGCGAAGTAGTTGTTGTACAGGTTAGACAGCTTGACTTCTGTGATAAAACAATAAAGGAGATTTTTTTTTTTAAAGGGATAGATAGTATGTAGTGGTACCCCACCCCTCTTAGCATCTAACATCATCTATGACTTTGAAGCTGCTAATGTATAGTATTGTGCACTATGACGAGAGAAACATATTGACGTAATATAACTCTAGCTTTTACGTTAGGAATTTCCATAATGAGTGTCATCTTCACTAAAACCTATCTCTAAGATGTAACTTTTGATACTAATTTGATTCCTTGTTAGTTATAGCTTTCTCTTTTGTGTTTTAAAACAAGTCATCCTTTTGTCAAAATAGTTCCATTGATAATTTGGAGGCCTCGGTGGGATAACAGCTGTTTTCAGACAGAACTTCTGGGAAGCAGGGCAACAGTTTGCTATTGCATCACCAAGCATCAAAGCACATACAAAATACAAAGAAAAACAAAAAGTGGGTTATACCTGGTGGCATCAAACAGGTCTAGCTTCCACGGCATCATATTTACCAAGACTTCAAATGTTTTCATGGCCCACGTTAATATTGGGCCAATTTTCATTTAAAAATGACCGTTTCCTTGTTTCTGTAGTGGATCAGATTCTCATCAGAATCAATATATCTGATTATATAGCCCTTTTTAATTCTTTTTAAAAAGTAGTTCACTTTAAGTAGCTAGATTTTAAAAATAAATGTTTAGAGACACCAAGGAGGAATAAGATACAATCTATTTCTAGGCCAGTCTGTGTTGGTGACTGTTGAGTTCAGTAGAAAATTCCTTAGGATTCTGGAGATTTACATTGATACATGAATTCCTATTAAAGAACAGGTCATGTGGCAGTCTGTCTGTCCCTCTCATTATTTAAGAAGGCCACAGCACACGTGATTAACTGAGCACAGTTAATGTATAAATAAACTCACCACATTCCATGAAGTTTTGATGGGTTTATGGTCAAATGAAGGAAATTATCTTGGCAATTTCTTGGTGGATCTTTTCCATAGAGTGTGGCTGTGTTTCTCTCATTACTCCCTGTGAAGTGATGGGTTTCACAGTGGAAACTTACCTATTTTTGGGATCACTGGACATCTGAACAGTTTTACTATTTATAACAAGTCTTCTTTCAGGCAAAGGACCAAATTTCATCATTTCCTTTATCATGTTAATATGGCTGTAAACTAATGCACTATAGGGTCTACTCTCCTTAGCTGAGGCGTATATCTACAGTGTATATGTATATCTATCATAGGAAGCAGCTTGGATTTCTTCCCCCCCTTCTTCCCCCGCCCCTCTCCCCCACTGCGGTTCAAGCTGTTATTTCTCAGTCTATCTAGGTGTATAGGACACAGCTCCCTGGTATTATGAGCCTTGTGCTCCCCTGGGCTGAGGCAGTTGGTCGCCCGTCAGCCTCACAACAGCTCACAGCAGCTCTTGCCTACTGTAGGCCACTCGTGATGGCTGCCGGCCACTCACGCTGGCCACTGGCCACTCATGGCAGCACATGGTAGCCAACGGTAGCACTCAGCAGCCCACGCCAACCCCCAGCTGCTCAGCTCCCTGAGATTGTTCAGTCTTAGCTGTAGAGGGTGCAGCTCACTGGCCCATGTGGGAATCAAATGGGTGACGTAGGCGTTAGGAGCACGGCGCTCCAACCGCCTGAGCCACTGGGCTGGCCCTTGAATTTCTTTATAACAAGTGGAACTCTCATTTATCTTGTTTCACAACAGCCTTTTGCTGTTCACCTGGTTTTATGGACCCTACTTTGTACAAAGATAAGTGGAAACCTAAGAGCAGGCTTTATGATTGTAAGCTCTCCTACATCAGAATACATTAAAGGTTCAATTTAGTATTATGCCTCCATAGGCAGCTTTGAACAAACAGAGCGTGATGGTTTTAAGTGTGAACTGGTAAAGCCTGCTAATTTCTCTCCCTTTCCATTCACTCTTATCTTAAATTCTCCAAGGTGGGACTTTTATCTGCATGTTTTCAAGGTGTTCAATTAATAACAGAGAAGAATTAAGACTGATATGATCACTTCGTGTCTTAATTTAACTCTTTTGAACAGACTGCCAGAAAGAAAAAGTACCATTTTCATGTTTTTTTTTCTTTTTTTTTCTCCGCAGGTTGTTTTTCATTGTATTTGTCATGTTACAGATTTAATATTTTCTTTCGGTAACTTATCACAGGTAATTTGGTATTTGATCACTTACCACATTGTGTATACCAACTTTAACTTTAGGTGAGTAATATTTAAAATGTTACATTATAATCTGCGCAGGGCTTGCTTAGCCACGGGCACCCCTCTCTATTCAGAACAATGATCTCCTGTAAATGTGTCCCCATTTGATGCCTCTTACATATCACCCCTCTTAAGCTTCTCCTCTAAATTGTGTTAGCCTTCTCCTGTCAGCCCTGGGTTCTAAGCCTTCTGGGTCCTGCTTTTAGCTTTCCCCCAGCTGTGAGAAAGCTGGGATGAAAGAGAGCTAGTGCGACCAACATGCAGCCAGGTTACTCCAACCTTTGAGACTTAATTCAGTGCACTCAACCTTTCATCCCGTGTGTAGAGGCACAGGAGGCGTCCGTTTCCCCCACCTCCACATACAGGAGGATTCTTGGGGGAGCCTATGCTCCAGACCAAGGCCCTTTGATGCTGCCTTTCTGCTTCTGGAAGTCTTCTCCACTGTGCATTTGTCCTACTTTCTGTGTTTTCTGCCTGCTTTGGCACGTCTTCTTCCCGAACATCACTCCAATACTCCCTTCACTGCCCCAAGTCCTGACGTGTGAGATCTCACAAAAGGCTTGGGACCTGAAGCCATGCACACCACCTACAATTGAATTTCAACTGTTTCTGTTCGCAAAAGCCCCTGGCTATTCCTGCCACTGGGCAGTTGCACAACTCTAGACGGGGAGGAGGACCCAGAGGTCTCTTTCTCGTGCTCTTGCTTCAATGTCTGCTCCTTTTCTCGGACTAGCTGTGCTCTAGAGCCCCACAAATCCCTGTTCTTTTTTTATGCAGAACAGTTTTGCTCCCTTTGTCTTATTCCTGCCTCATTCAATGTGAGCCCCCAAGGACTCTTTCCACAGCAGAAATGGCACATCAGGATTCTGTATCTTCCCAGAGACTGTTCTTTAAGATGAATTCTGCTGCTAGCTATTAAAGTAACATTTGTTTAATGTACTATGCTAAATATTAATAATTAATGGGTTAATCTCCTTCTAAGATATTTGCATGTTCAAAGGGGATTGGCTTGAAGTCTGACTTCTTAAACTGAGTTTTGGTACTACTAGTGGGCCCCTTTGGTGAAATGCGTGTGATTAGAAGAGGCTTTTAAAAAAACCCTACAAAGTATTTCATAGAGGCCATGGATTTCTCCATTTGCCTACCTGGTTTGTGTTCTTTTCTTTTCTTTGCAAGCATATATATCTACAGGAATGTGGAGACATTTAAAGAACAGAGGGTTCATAATGAATACAGAGTTTAAGTAGATGTCTATGCTAAACCATTCATAAGCATTATTTTATTTAATAAACAACCCTATGAGGAATCTACTGTGTGATAGGAAACAGTCCCCTATGAAGTAACTCACCCAAGATCACAGAGACAATGGACTCAATCTAGATGGGTCTTACTCCAAAATCTTGTGCACCTTCACCACTGGGCACCATCGGAGTTCTCTCTATAGGCAAGTTCATTATACTTCTTCAAGGGCAAAAGTCCGTTGACTTCAGTGTGCTACTTTTTTTCTAGTCAGTAGATATAGCATTGTTTAAACACACACGATTTCTTTATACGTGAACAAGAATCAATTTATTATGAGATATGTTGGTTGTGTGACAAGTTTAAACCAATGACAAGGGATAGAGATAGTGCAATATTGTCTAAAAATTAACCTCAGTTCCCTTATAAATATGTATTGTACGTGTATACATATAATAAAATAAATGCAAATACATTATAATAAATATAACATAAAATCTAGTTTTCCCTTTATCTTCCTATACCTGCTTCAATATCAAGAAAGATTGGTATATTGTCTTGAAGAATATATCTCAATATCAAGAGAAATTGACATTTGGCAATTTTTATGTTTGGTAAGTTATAGTAATGTGATAAACTTTATGTTAAAGTTAAATATAAGGAAACAATATTTCTAATTGAAATATAATTGCCATTACCATGGTTCTAATAAAAGATAGGGATTGTCACAAATAATTTACAAAGTTATTTCATGTTGTAAAAAGATTTATTTCCAAATAATTCATAGAAAAAATATCCAATTAAAATTTTTTTAGTAGGTACTGAATTCACATTGTTCAAAAATCCAAAGTTATGAAAAGGTATATAGTGAAAATTCTCCTTCCCACTTCTGGTCTTTCATTGTATTTCCTGCAACCCACTCTTCCTTTTTCCAAGTAACCATTGTTATATTGTTATGCATTTTAATATATATTCATATTTCCCCCCTTGTTTATAAGTATTTGCATATTTGAACATTCTCATGTGCTTTGCTTTCTTTACTTAATAAATCATTGAGCTTTTTCTATTATCAGTACATAAAATTACTTTTCCTTTTCAGCTGAATAATATTTAGTTGTATGAATGTAGCAAACTTTATTTAATCATTTCTCAATCAAAAGATATTTGTCTGTTTTCAATCTTTTACCATTTTAAACAGTGTTTCAAAAATTAACTTTGTGTCATTTTGCATGTATAAGAGTGTATTGGGAGGAAGTGGAACTGTTGGATCAAAGAATACAAGCATTTATAATTTCAGTAGATATTATGCAATTACCCTCCATAGAAATGTAACTAATTTATAATATACAAACAATATAATAATATTCAACCAACCTACAGGAGTTTCTATTTATCCACAGCCATGCCAATAGGGTGCTGTCAAACTTTGTTTTTTGTCAATTTGGTAACTGAAAAATCTTATTTTAGATGTGTATTATTTTACATGTTTCCTTTTATGAATGAGGCAAAGCTTCTTTTCACATATTTAAGACCAACTTGTATTTCCTCCTCTGTGACCTGTTTGTCACATGTTTCGTCTGTATTTTTCCACCGGGTTATTTATTTTTTCTTATCAGTTGCTATTTGGGAGATTTGTCTGGCATATGTGTTACAGATATTTTCCCAGCTCCACTGCTCAGTTACCTACTGTTTAAGTGTGAGATTGGAATGAACATATACTACATTAGTTTGGTGTCATTTAAAAAATTTTCAGAATTGCTTTTTTCTATCCAGGAATAAAGTCTGTCTCAGGTTTTTAAAATCTTACTTAATGTTTTTTAAGATTTTTATTAACAGTATAGCTAACATAAAATATTGTATGAGTTTCAGAGGTACACCATAGTTATTCAACGTTTATATGCCTAAAGGAAGAGATCACCATAAGTCCAGCAACTGTCTGACACCGTACCATGCTATCACAGTATTGTTGGTTATATTTCCCTTGCTGTACCTTACATCCCCATGACTTATTTGTTTTATACCTGGGAATTTGGAGCTCTTATTCCCCTTCACCTTCCCCCCCCCTTTAAATTTATCAATTACAGTTGACATCCAATATTATTTTATATTACTTTCAGGTGTACAGCATAGTGGTTAGACATTCGTATAATTTAAGAAGTAATCTCCCTGACTAGTCTAGTACCCACCTGGCACTATCTATAGTTATTATCACATCATTGACTGTATTTTCTATGCTTTACTTTACATTCCCATGACTGTTTTGTAACTACTAATTTGTACTTTTTAATCCCTCTGCATTTTTAACCCTGCCCCAACTCCCTCCCATCTATCACCCCAACAAATCTAGTACCCATCTGACACCATACATAATTATTACAATATTATTGACTATATTCCTTATGCTATACCCTACATCCCCATGACTACTTTGTAACAACAAATTTGTACTTCTTAATCCCTTCCCCTTCTTTCCCACACCCCCCCAACCCCCTCACATCTGGCAACCATCAAAATGTTTTCTGTATCTGTGAGTTTGTTTCTGTTTTGTTTGTTAATTTTGTTCTGAGAGTCGGCATATAAGCAAAATCACACTGCACGTCTTTCTCTGTCTGACATGCTCCACTCAGCACAACCCTCCCATGCTGCTGCAGATGGTAAGAATCTATTACCTTCCATGGCTGAGCAATACTCCATTGTATATATGTACCACTTCCTCTTTATCCATTCATCCATCGACAGACACCCAGGCTGCCTCCACATCTTGGCCATTGTAAACAATACTGCAATGAACATATGGATGCTCATTTCCCCTTGTAGTAGCATTTGGGTTTCTTCAGAAAAATAACCTGAAGTGGGATTACTGGGTCCTTCTTTGTCTCTTTTTATAGCCTTTGTTTTAAAGTCTATTTTGTCTGGTATAAGTATTGCTACCCCAGCTTTTTTTTTTTTTTTTTTTTTTTCATTTCCATTTTCATGAAACATCTTTTTCTGTCTTGTTACTTTCTATCTGTGTGTATCTTTCAATCTGAAGTGAGTCTCTTGTAGGCGGCATATGTAAGGGTCTTGTTTTCTTATCCATTCAGCCCTCTTATGTCTTTGAGTGGAGCATTTAATCCATTTACACTGAAAGTAATTATTGATAGATATGTAGCTATTGCCATTTAATTAGTCATAATTTTGATCTTTTTGTTTTCATCTTAAAGGAGTCCCTTTTAGATTCCTTGAATACTTGGGTTAGTGGTGATGAACTCCTTTAGCTTTTTCTTGTCTGGGAAGCTCTTTATATGACCTTCGATTCTAAATGATAGTTTTGCTGGGTAGAGTAATCTTGGTTGTAGGTCCTTGCTTTTTATCATGGTGAATATTTTGTGCTAATCCCTTCTGGCCTGCCTAATTTCCGTTGAGAAATCGGCTGACAATCTTATGAGGATTCCCTTATAAATAAGTAGTTGCCTTTCTCTTGCTGCTTTAGGATTCTTTCTTTGTCTTTAACCTTTGCCATTCTAATTATAATGTGTCTTGGTGTGGGCCTGTTTGGGTTCATCTTTGGGACCCTGTGCTTCCTGGATTTGTATGTATATTTTCCTTACCAGGTTAGGGAATTTTTCAGTGATTATTTCTTCAAATAGGTTCTCAGTCACTAGCTTTCTCTCTTCTCTTTCTGGTAGCCCTATGATGCGAATGTTGTTACGCTTGATGTTGTCTCAGATGTCTTTTAAACTATCCTATTCTCTTTTTTTGATTCTCTTTTCTTTTTCTGTTCCGATTGGGTGTTTTCTGCTACCTTGTATTCCAAATCACTGATTTGATCCTCTGCTTCATTTAGTCTGCTGGTGATTGGATTTTTCACTTCTGACTAGTTCCTTTTTTATGGTTCCTATGTCCTTTTTTACACTCGCAATCTCTCTGTTGAAGTTCTCACTAGGTTTATTGAGCATTCTTATAACCATTGTTTTGAACTCTGTCTCTGGTAGGTTGCTTGCCTCCATTTCTGGAGTTTTCTCCTGTTCTTTCATTTGGAGAGCATTTCTTTGTTTCCTCATTTTGGCTGCCTCCTTGTATTTGTTTCTATGTATTAGGTAGATCTGCTATGTCTCCCAGTCTTGGCTGGGTGGCCTTATGTAGTAGGTGTCCTGTGGGGCCCAGTGACACAGTCTCCCTGGTCACCCAAGCCAGGGGCTTCAGTAGTGTCCCTTGTGGAGCTTCGGTGTATCCTTCTGTTATAGTTGAGCCTTGATTGTTATTGGCACATCAGTGGGTAGGGCTGACTCTCAGGCTGATTCGCTGTGGGGTTTGGACACGTCTACAGCTTATGTTGCTATGTGGGAGGCTTACCTCACTGAAAGGTATTTGCCCCAGTGGGCTCTGGTGCCTGTTGAGACCACCCTTTGTGTGTGCCACTGGTGGGTCTAATTGGGTGGTGCTCTCAACTTGGAAGTCTCAAGCTAACTTCCAAGTATGTTGGTTCTGGGGCTTCTTGGGAATGGCTGCAGTACAGGCCCAGGTCACCCACTGCCTGTGACCAGCTGGGGACTACCTGGTAGGAGCTACAAAGTGATCTGCAGTTGTTTGCTCTCTGTGATAAACCTGGAGGCAGGTGGGAGAGGCCGCACTGTGAACCAAGGGCAGCTGCCACCAGTACTGGGCCTGGGGTAACTCAGCAAAAAGCCAGGACACCTAGAGGCCTGCTGCCACCTGCTGACTCCCTTAAGATTCAGCCACTGATAAAACCTCGTGACGTACATGAGTTGAGAGAGGCAGGGTCTCAGGGAGTCACTAGAGTGGGAAGAACTGTGGTCACCAGGTTAATGTAGACTCTAGTTTGATCCCAGTACTGAGCCTGGAGCAACTCAGCAAACGTCTCAGAGCACACCGAGGCCAGTCGCTGTCCACCTGGGGCCTGTGGACTCAGATAGTTTTTCAAAAAAGAATGCAATGCGGGAGGGACTGGCTGTGGAGAAAGTGCCTCCATCTGTGTGCGAGTTGGGTAGGGCACGGTCCCAGCTGAGTCAACAGGGCAGAGCAGTAGAGATCACCAGGTGAATCAGATTCAGATTTGGCCTGTGGAGGCGGGCTCAACACAGGAAAGAAGGCACCTACCTGCCAGCTCCACTGGAAGAGGACCCCTCACCAGGAAAATGCTGACTGTTCTCCATTCCTACCCCTGAAGCCACATACCTTAGTTTGCCCCCTGCATGTCTCCGAGGTCCCTGAGTCTCTGCCCCTCCGCTGGAGCTCAAGGTAAGTACCTGTGAGTGAGTACATCTGTGCTTGGGCCGTTTAAGAGTATGTGTGGGTTTCGGGCAGCCTTCTGTCCCACCCAAATGGTTGAAATCTCCAGATTTTCAACGCTTGATATTATGGGGACTCTTCTTCCCGGCACCGGTACTCTGGGCTGGGGAGCCTGGTGTGGGGTGGCTGTGGTCCCTCACTTCTTCAGGAGGAACCTCCATGGCCAAAATATCCCTCCTGATTCTCAACTGCCACAGGGATGTTTGGGGCCCATTTTGCGTCTCTGCTTCTCCTACCAGTCTCGGCGTGGCTTCTTCTTTATATTTTTGTAGGACTTCTGTTCAGCTAGACTTCAGATGGTTCTCCAGGTTGATTGTGCTATAATTTAGTTGTAATTTTAATGTGTTCACATAAGGATGCAGGCACAGTGTTTATCTACTCTGCCTTCTTGGATCTCTCTCTGAAGATTGTTTTTCTCTCCTTTATTGTTTTTGTTTGTTTGCTTTATTGTTATGTTTACAATGGTCTTGAACATTCTTGAACATTCTAGATATATTATGGATTTTTGTTGTGACTATTTCCTTTTTGGTCTAGAAACACCCTATCATTTTTCTCTAGTTCAAAGTCCTATGTTCTTGTATGTAGGTCCATCACTCTGTAAGTATTCTGAAATTTTTGAGGGAGGAATATCCTGATGTCCCACATAGCCATTGGTGACTGAAAAAGAGCAAAAGAGAAAGGCCAGCATAGTTCTTATTTATTACTCTCAAGTTGAGGAATTTTATTTGCTTGTAACATTCTGTGATTAGGAAGGAAAGTTTCCAATTCCAAAAGTATCATTCCTTAATATGAAAGGACTAAGCAAGGCTTAAAATGAAAATGCAGTACAGGTATACTGTTTACTTCAAATGGGTGAAAATGTAGATAGTGGTTTTAAAGTATTTTTCCTTGGATTAATATAGACTGTAAAATAGAATGATTTTAAGGAAATCAAGATTTTCTCCTATAATCACATTTCTAAAAAGTATATACCTATTCAAAGAAATGTGAGCCTTACTTTTATCAAAATACCAGCTATTTTGGACAGGAAAAACCTATTTTAAGTTCTGTGCATGGGGACATTCTCCATCCTCAGAATCAGTAAAAAACCCATGACATTAAGATTTTTAATTGGTCAGATAACCACAGTTAAGGCATTTCTTATTCCCTGGGAATTCCTATGCATTAAAAACAAATAACAGCAACACATCTTGGGGAAATAGCTCTACTCCTTTGGATATGGCAAATTCTTATGTTTGTCAATACCTAGTCACCCTAATTTATCAATTCATAATGTACAAATGTTTATATAGCAGCTGTGGAGTTTTGTGGCTATGCCATACCTTTTAGTTTACATTAAATAGTAGTCTCCCAAACCCTTTAGTTCTTATTTAAAAAATCACCTGTGATAGTGTGAATTATGAATAAGTTGTCCTTTCATTGTTGCCTTTTCCTTCTTTTGAAATTCTTTATACTGGGGATTTGCGATTAACCTCAGCTTTTGGGCAGGCGCCTTTGCTCACTGTGTTGAGATTGTGTTTTTCTGCAAGTGAACGATCAGGTGGCGAGGATGTGGTGTCTATGCTTCAGAACATGGTAGCTGCTTTAGTGATTTATCTGATGGGAAATTTTCTCTGGAGGAGCAACGTTGATGATGTCCCCCTAATTCAGCTACCTCTGCTTCATTGAACACAGCTAAAGTAGATTTGAAAGCAAACGGGAGACAATGTGGTAAACCACAGGCAGAAAGTCAGAGCTCTTGAGTATTCCTGACCAAATAAAGGCCTGACAAGGAAGAATATGTGTTGACAGATTTTCTTAGGATATGCTTCAAGGATCACATTAAAACATTTCCACAGGGTACAGGCTTCAATCAGTAGAAGATGTTCTTGTATCCCAAGTACCACAGGGTCGAGTTTTCCAATGACCCTGACATGGCAGCCAATATAGGGGCTGCTGGAGTAATTAAACAGATTTCATTAAATGTCAGCAAAAGCTCATGGCCAGCTATTAGACAAACGTTTATGCATTATTATATTCAGGTTCTTCCAAAAACATCTAGGTTAATCTAATTGAATTGGATATTGAAATAAGGATACATTTATTAATAGGGAAGATTTATTCTTCTGCCTTAGGTGACAATGTTTTAAGAATTCCTTTTGCATTTTTCAATTTATAAAATATATAAGTGGCTGGGAGAAATTCTCCCAAGGACACTTTTCAGACAGAGACATATACTCTCTTCTAAAAGTTTTACTGACTTTGGATTCATATTTACCTAATGTTAATTATTTACTGTGTTAGACATTGAATTCTAACAAAGCTATTATTAGATATTGAATTATAACATAGCTATTGTTCTCCCAATTTTATAGCCGAGTAAAGGAGGCCTCAGAAGTTAAACAATTTATCCAAGATCACATAGACAATAAATGGGAATAAACCCAGGTAGAATCATGCAAGCTAATTATATTCCCTTCTACAGTACTTTTTATGATACATTTTTAAAAAGCAGTTGGTATTACATTAGATGTATAGTATTGTCATCTCACGAGTGAAGCCTCATTCTATTTGATGTGAAGTATATTTATGTTAATTACACTTACAAGGAATTTGTTTATAGAACAATAAAATTGTTTTCCTCTCCCAGTTAGCTCACTATATATTTTTCCAATGGACTTTACCAGTGTCAAAGAGATGGGAACAATTTGAATATGAAACATTTTCCTTAAAGACAACACGATGGGCTATTTGAACTGTGACCATTAGCTTACAGTACTTTTCAGGGGCTTTTATTGTCCCTTCAAAATTGTGGGACTCTGGGGAGGAGCATAAGTAGGAACATGTGCAATTGCAATGATATGGAAGGGCTGAGATTTGAGAGATAATAGCTTATAAACAATTGGTTTTCTCTTAGAGATGTTTTGGGTTTGTTTGATGGTATCTCCTTGTTATTTCAGTCGTGAGAGTTCATTGAATTCAGAACATTGTGAGGAGACTGTCCATTCCCCATCTTAAGCCATCCTCCAGTTAATAACTTTGAGTAGACAAGTGATTATCTTAAAAACTCCAGAGAAATAAATTCTAAAATTTCTCTGGTAACCTATGCATTCCAGTGTCAAGTAGTTCTTTTTCTTTTTTCTTTTAATTGAGCAGTGTCTAGAACAGTATCTAGTACATGATAGGCCCTCGATAAATATTTGGTGAATGAAAGAATCAAATATAAATCCATTTGTTACTCTTAGAAGAGATGGAAAGGCAAGAAGGCTCTTTGTAAAAGTCAGATAAATTGAGACCAAAAGGGGGAAATTGGATTAAAATCAGACTAAAGTGAGAGAAGAATGCCCTTCATCTGTATTGGCTTTTGGTATTACAAAAACAAAATTTTAAAACAAAATTCTTTTAACAACAGTGAAAAGAAAATCAATTTTAGTAGTTTTGTGGTTCAAATATAAATCACTATTAAGTTGACAGGTTAGGAGAGTAACAAGAAATAGCATAAGGAACAGTAATGGAAAAAAAATATGAGTGTATTATAAATCCATATAATTCTTAGATTTGATGGAAGGAAATGCCATTTTGGCATCTTATGCCTTAAGCCTGAGCTTTGTATGCGCAAAAAAGGTCCAAAGCTGCATAACAAAGGTATTGAAAAGTGATCTATGACATAAATTAGTGCGCAATTTAGAAACCAATCCCTGGGAAGCACATGTGTGGTATAGAACAAAGCAGCATAGCAAAAGATTTGAAAACAGATCTGACAATGAAACTAATTGACCAAAGAAGGAGAGACAGAACTTACAGTCTGAATCTAACCATGTTATTTGCCTGTTAAAATTTTTAAAAGTCAACATTCTACAAAGGATTTTAATAGAACCTGGAGTTTCATAATATAATAAATATTCAAAATGTCCAGAATACAATTCAAAATTACTCAACATACAAAAGAGCAGAAAAATATGACTAATTCTCAAGTGAAAATATAATCAACAGATGCCAACCCTGAGATGATCCAGATGTTGGCGTTATTAGACTGACTTTAAAGTAGTGATTATAATCATCCTCCACAGAGTGAAAGTGAACACATTTGAAATGAATGAAAGAAATTTTGAGGAGAGAAATACAAATTATAAATGAAAGAGCCAAATGGAGATTTTAGAACTGAAAAATACAATGTGTGAAATAAAAAAGAAAAATTCACTGGATGTGCTTAATAGCAGAATTGAGATGATGGAGAAAGGAGTAAATTTGGAGACTGATGAATAATAATCATTCAATATACAGAACTGAGCGAGAAAAGATTTTTTTAAAAAATGAACAGATCATTAGGTACCTATGGGACAATATTTTAAGATATAGCGTATATGTCACTGCAGTCCCAGAAAAAGATTGGTGACAAAAAAAAAAAGAAAGAAAAAGAAATAACGGCTGAAAACTTTCTAATTTAGTGAAACACATAAGGTTACAACATAAACTCAAAGGAAACCACACCAGACATATAATCAAACTGCTGAAAATCAAAGGTAAAGGAAAAAAATCTTGAAAGCAGGCAGAGAAAAATAACACATTATATAGAGTCTAGAACAATAACTTAAAGTGTTTCAAGAAAAGAACTATTAAATAAGAATTCTACATCTAGTGAAACAATCTATGATGGGGAAATAAAGATATCCTCGTGAAATTTTCTTTCACTAAGGAAATTCATTGCCAGCAGACCTGCTCTAAAATAAATGATAAAAAAAAATTCTTCAAGCTGAAGGGAAATGATACAAGAGGAAAAATGGGAACACTAGGAATGAAGGAAGAACAAATACATGTTTGAGTAAATGTAATAGAATATTTTTTCTTCATAAATTCTTTAAAATATGTGTGACTGTTGACAGCAAAAATATGATTGGTGGGGTTTTCAATATATGTAGATGTGATAAAAATGGCAACATTAAAGTGGGGGAAGGCTAAAGCTACTTAGGTAATTGTGAGGCTTCTGCATTTTACTTGAAGTGCTAATATTAACTCTAGGTAGATGATTAAAGGTATTTTGTACTCCCCAGAGACTACACCAAAAAGAGTGAATTTTACTGTATGTAAATTTGAAACCCAGAATAACTTAAGGACATTTATAAATAATTGAACTTGAAAGGAAAAAAATAAGAAAAGGTTAAAATTTTGAAGTTTTGTAGCATTTGTTGAAAAGAGGAATCTTCATCAACTCAAGCATAAGAAGTACACAAGTTCTTACTCAGAAATCCATGATTTATCCTCATATTCTCACCACAGTCTACATGCTCTTCAAGTTCAGCCCAGTAAGTGTCTGGCAGTTGGCAATGCATACCTTGCCAGGTAATTAAGCAGTGTTACTTCCCATTATCACAGCCTTGAGAAACACATGCAATTAAGCATTTTATCATAGTTTTTTTTCTTTTTGAAGTTGGTTTCTGATGACTTTTTTTCTTCAGTTTTCCTGGGGATTGAAAAATTACTGATTGAGAAGACATTTTTACAAAGATGATACTGGATTAATACCTTAAACCATACAATAGGATAAACTCCAAGTGCATCAAAGATTTAAATGTAAAAAACAAAACTATGCTAGTACAAGAAAAAACAAACCATGATGGATAACTTTACAAATACTGAATGGGGAAAGCCTTTCTCTTTATGATTCAAAATTCAGAAGCCATAAAAGAATACAAATACAACTACATTTGTAAAAAATTTCTTTGTAGCAAAAACTACATAGAAGTCAAAGCATGATGACAAACTGAGAAAGGTATTTTCTGTTCATATCACAAAAAAAGGGCTAGTCTCCCTAAGAACTTCTAGAAATTGAGAAAAGTCCAACAACTCAATAGAAAAATAGGCAAAGAACATGAACAGATAATTCACAGAAAAAGATATACAAATTTCCCTTCAACTTATGTTAAGTTGCTTATCCTCACTCACAAAAATAAAATCACAAATTAAATCAGTACTGGGATATCTTGAAGGAAGGGGACCAAAATGGTATCATCTCTTTATGGGGAAATTTGGCAATATCTAGCAAAAAAATTTTTTGACAAAGGGAAAAGAAAGACTACACAAAGCTATTAATTGCAGCACTATTTGTAATAGCGAAAGAAATACTGGAGACAACACAAATGACCATCAATTAGAGAATGGTTGAGTAAAATATGGTATATACACAGAATGAAATATTAAGCTGTTGAAAAAGAATGAGGACTATCTCTATATGCTGTTATGAAATGAGCTCCAGATACACTAGTAAGTGCAAAAAACAAGATAGAGAACAGTATGTATTATATGACACTATTTATCTGAGGAGGAGATGTGCGTGTGTGTGCATGCATTTTTGCTTTGCTTATATAAAAAACAAACTCCAACAACAATGGAAGCTGTGGTTGCGAGAATTCTAGGATGGCTCCCAATATTCTTTCCTCCTAGTCCTTATGCCTTGTATTTTCTCCTGTTCTTGAGTGTGGGTTGGATTGATTGGTTAATATGATGCTCTCCTGCTGGCCTGGAAGAAAGAATAAAGCCATGTTGTGAACTACATATAAGGGCTCCATGTTGCTAGGACCCAAGGGAGGCCTGTAGGAGCTGAGAGCAACGCCAGGCCAACAGCCTACAAGAAAACAGGGACCTTGGTCCTACCACCGTAAGGAACTGAATGAGCTTGGAAGATGACCATGAGCTCTAGATGAGACCATAGAGTCCTGGCTGACACCTTGATTTTATCTTTGTGAGGCCATGAACAGAAAACTCTATTACACCCTGATCACACTTCTTAGCCACAGAAACTATGCGATAATAAATATGCTTTGTTTTAAGTCACTAAGTTTATGGTAATTTGTTACATAGCAATAGAAAATGAATACAGAATCATAAACAAAAACTTGAGGAAACTTTATGGAAAAGGTGGAGAAGTAGGAGAATTAAACTTTTATATTTGATTTCATCTTTTTATTTAGTTTCAAATTTTAAAACGTGACTATATTTATCTAAGATAAAATTAAATAGGGGCGTCCAGATGGCTCAGTTGGTTAGAGCGCGAGCTTTCAACAACAACGTTGCCGATTCAATTCTCACATGGGATGGGCTGTGCCCCATGCAACTAAAGATTGAAAATGGAGACTGGACTTGGAGCTGAGCTGCGCCCTCCACAACTAGATTGAAGGACGATAACTTGGAGCTGATGGGCCGTGGAGAAACACACTGTTTGGCCCCCAAGATTCCCCTATTAAAAAAAAATTAAATAAAAAAGAAAACAAACAGAGAAACAACCCAACATCTGACCACTGAAGAGTTTCTGAACAAGCTAAGGGCTGCGAATACCCACAGTTCTGCTCCCTCCTCATAGGTTCTCTGAACTCTTGAAGAATCTGTTAGAGAGAATGATATAGCTCACGTTCTGCTCACCTTTGTGTGCCACAAAACAATTCCTCAGGAAGAACAAGGTGTACACACTGCCAGAGAAAGGGTGAGTGTGGAGCTGAGACCTTGGCATCCTTGAGGAACATGCAGAAGAGGATCTAGAGGGTTAGACATTATGCCATTGAAGCACTTTCCTCCTTCATCCTTTGGAATAACCCTTCCCTGTCTCCCTGCAGAACAGGTCACTCTCAAAGAGCCACATTCTTATATCTTCAGAAATGCCTTTTGAAATAGTCTAATAACATGTATTCAGCTAATACCAGATATGAATAAGGGCCCTGGGAAAGAAGTCAATGGAGAAAGGGAAATTGATAAAACAAGGCCCCAAACAAAAATAAGGCATAGCAGGAAAACTATACAAACAAACTTGGTACCTCTTTCAGAGATAGATGAAGTCAGAACAGCTAAAGATATAAATAAATCTGGAGACTGAGAGGAAGCTACAGGTCAAAATTTTTGGTTATAAGTACAGAAACATGATTCAAACTGGCATGAGTAAAAAAGAGAATTTATTGAACCGTATAATTGAAACGTCCTGTGGTATGAGGACGTCAAGATAGGTGAGGCTAGGAGATGTAGGATGCTCTCAGGACCAGATCTGCTTTCCTCTGGCTTTTTAAAAAACAGGCTCTTACCTTGCGTCTCAAGATGGGGGGTTTACAGTATGGGGCTTATTTCTTCACAGATTATCACTTCCCAAAGCAAAAGAGAGTTTGGACAAGCGTTTCATTGGTCTGACTTGGTTCTCATGCCCATCCTTGATTCATTTACTGTGCACTGGTGAGGCAGGCCTGAGTCACACTTACCCATCTTTGGAAGAGATGGGAGCCAGCCCACTGGAGCTGCATGGACTGGGGATGGGAGGGAGGCTGTTTCTTCAAGGAAAACCGGGGTGTAGTGGATCTGGGTGGGTAAAAAACAACAGACGTCCACTCTAAGGGAAAAGTGCAGGGACTGCAAACATGCTCAACATAAAAAGGAGGTTAACAATTTATCCTCAGAATTTGAGGAGAAATTAGGAGGAAGGAACGTTAGGCAGTAAAGAGAGAGGAAAACAGCAGACATCAATGAAGTAGGAGTCTACAGAGATTAGTAAAATATTCACTGAGTAGCCCTGAGGGCCCAATTAAAGTTAGATTTGTCATTAAGTCATTAAACCAGTTTTCAGGACATTTTACTGTAGCTTTCCCAGGACTGGGGATTGGCATAAAGGTAGGGAGAAATCAGGGGCTGGCAAAGTCATGGTTAAGCTGAGGTGTGACAAAAGGGAAACCAGATGGTGGCTGGTATACTGAAAATGGAGGACGGTCGATGGATTGAAGGTCATAAGGCAGATAAGGAAGCAGTTTTCGCAGAAGTGGTGGAGTGTAGATGATGAAGGGCAGGTTTTCTGTAGGTCAAAGATATGTGCGTAAAGACAGGAGATGTAGACAGAGTCATAGCTAGCTATCGGTACAGTGGCAGGTTGGGGTCTCTGGAGAGCAGGTGTTGAAATGGACGTAGGAGTACAAAGGCTTGTGGAGGGGTAACACCAATGGAAGGAAAAGGGGGAAGAAGTAGGATTGACCAGGGGGAGCTACCAGACAGGATGCAGGTCTGACAAACTCTTACTGTCTTCCTGACCACGAGCTCCAGGACAAGGAATGCCCATTACAGCAGTCCTGTGTTCAGTGGGAATGGCTAGGCCCGTGAAACACCATCTTGCTTAGTCATTGGCTTGGGGACACACAGGAAAGAGCATGAACTCTTGAAAGCTGAGGCCGACTCTGAGGAGCTAACTGCTGGAGACTGTCAGCTAATTGCATTCCTCACAGCTGGGCAGCTTGTCCTTTCTTAAAGGGGACTATGAGCATGCCCACCACAGCTAACTTTGTGTGAATTAGGAAAGGTCACCTCCTCTAAGAGTTTTTCGCAGAAGAGGTGGAGTGTAGATGATGAAGGGCTGTGGGTATATGGTTTGGTGAACATAAGGAGACTTGGACTGTGTTTGGAGGTGAACACCCCTGCTTCTGGGCAGACGCAACTCTGTACCATGTGCCCAGCTTGGTGAGCAGAGCAGCGCTCATTTACTCCTTCATCAAAGTGCCTTAGACAATGCACAAACTGCAAAGCTATATGCAGTGACCTGATGGACAAACTGTGAAGTCAGTGATTGTAGCAGTCATTGCCCTTTCCTTCTCAGTGGAACCCAGAAGATGTCCTCATTCCGCCACGTAGGGGACAGTGATCTCCTCCCAGGTCCTGAATAATCTCAACCAGTCATGGTGATCCCGTCCTCTTTGTAAGGGATTGGTTCAGGAATTTGGGCTTAAACCAATCACTTGTGCGTTCCCCTGTTATTGGTGCAGAGGTAGGCATATGACCTAAATTTGTCCAATCAGACATGATCAGAGGGGAGTTCCTACCCCCATACCTCACTCATACTGGGACAACAGCAAGGGAGCAGGTGGTGCCAGTTGCTCCTGGCAGCTATCCTCAACTTTTGAGGGGTGCCAGTCTTTGGATTAGGTTTATAGAATGGGGAGATGGAAATAGCCTTGATCCTTTGATTCTTGATAACATTGTCAAGCTGCTCAATCATGTAGCCCTGAAGTCTGACCTACATGATTCCTATTGTGTAAGCTCAATATCCATATTGTTTAAGACAGCCTTCTTGCAGCCCAAAGTATCCTAAAACTGACACAGGGTATTAGAGAAATTATCTGAGCAATTAACTTGGGAGGAGCCCCCAGAGTGATGGCAGAGGAAAAGATGGAGAGATGGCTTTTGGTTAACATCATGGAGTTAGGTGGCAAACTTTCCTTGAATTTGGTAGATAATAGTGATCTGAGCAACAGGTAGTATAAAGAGAAGGCAAGACATTTTATTATATTTATTTAATTTAATTTTATTAAAGAGGATAGTTTATTGAAAGCAAAGAGTCAGAGCTCCCGAGCGGGCGGGGGTCCCGAATGGTGCCCCTCTAGGGGTTGGGATACAAATATACAGTGTGATTAAAGGCATGGGCTCTGGAATCAGAATGTTTAAGTTCAAATTCTGGCTCTACCATTTAGTAGCTGTATCACCTTTGGCAGCTGAATCTCTCTGGCCCACAATTTCTTCATCCTCAATAGTATGGTTGTAAGAATTGAATAGGATAATATTTACCAGGCACCAAGCACATAGTAAACCTCAGTAATTATTACTTTAAAACATTATTATCAGATGAATGGAGACTGTTTCTAAACTAAAATCACACGGTTGACCCAAAAACGCTAAACTATCTGTGATACATCCAAGAAAAGGGCTGAGGGATAGGGACATTAGAGCCGGAAATGGTGCTCCTGTGGAAGTAAGAACGGAGACTGAATTTATGAGGTTCGATTTTCTCTCTTGTCTGTGGATTGGAAGCTGAGAAACACCGGCTGGGAGCAGCAGCGGATGCCAGGAGGAGCTGACCCCTTCCTCTGAGTACAGCCGAGGGGGGAACTGAGGCGAGGTGCGAGTGGGTGTGAGAGCACGGGAGGGGCGGGTGCAGCCTGGGGAAAGGAGGTAACCTCGCAGGAAGCGGGCTGGAGGGTCTTGTAAATGGGAGGCAGAGTGTGCGCTGATCCCTGAGGGGCCTGAGTCTTGGAAGACTTTGTAGACCGACCACATCCAGACTTCCACAGGGGTCTAAATGACAGCCGGGGCCTTGGCTCGGGCACGGGTGGAGTGCCCTTAACGCACCCTAATGTTAAGGACCAGAAATAGCCTAAAGAAGGGGCTCACGTCTCCTGTTTGAACGGAAGGTATTCTGTTTTTTCAGCTTTGTTCTGGTTGCGCTAATTTGCATGGCAGACACAAGTAGACTCGCTGCAGGGGAACCACCTCCCTCCCCTATCGGTGGGGCCCTGGGGTCAGCTACCAGGGAAAGAAGACTCGCTCTCCTTTCTCCTCACGGGGCCAGTGGTTAATGTGCTGCCAGGTCACTAGCAGTTTGTAATCATGTTTGTGTCCACTGTGGTGAGTTCTCGAGGGAGATACAGGGAATTCGGAGACAGTGGTGCTGTGGAGCTGTGTGTGTCCAGAGGTCAGCCGGCTGCTCTGCTTGAGGTCAGAGAAATAGGGAGAAGAGTCAGGGGGGACATGGCGTGCCGGCAGGAGAGTATTTGCCAAGATCAAAATGTTCCCCATCGCTGCGAGCAGATGAGATCTTGGAACCTGGAATCATCCAGTCCCAGCTCCAGCAGGGCCTCTGGCAGCAGCCCCAGTGTCTTCAGCTACAGACACCACCTCTGTGAGTGCCAAGAAAAGCAAATACAGGCCCCAGATCTCCTGTTGCACCAACTGGAAAGCAGCCCACAGCAGAGGAGCTGAGCGGTGAGGACAGTCTTCCCATAGCTCTTGATTTTCCGCCATCCTTCCCCCGCCCGGATCAAACAAACAAACAACATACTTGTAATAAAATTTGCAGGTGTGGCTGGTTTATATTCTGGGATTCTCTTTTGATCAAATTCCCTATAGGACACTGGGATAAAATGGTGAATAAAGCTGGATAATGTAGTACGTCCCAGACGTTTGAGACTGAAAAGCAGGAGAGGAATCCTGGAAAAGCAGAGATTCCATCCCGCCCCTGGGAGCTGGTTCTTTTTAGTGGCCTGGGAAGGTGTCACTCAGATGTCTTCTAGACAGCCCATGGGAGACTGTACCAAGTTTCTCTTCTTAGGATTGGGGGTTGTTCTGTAAAGCTTAAAGAGCAAGGCAGTCAAGTGGCATCTTAAAATCCCGGCCGTCCAAGATTGGCAATAGGATCAGAAATCCATCTGGGGAAAAAGGTTTTCTCTGCTTTAGGAGAAGAAAGGTAGCATTAATAACATCAAGCGTGACAATAACTACCAAGGAGAGGAAAATACCCATAGTTTACGAAAGAGAATTGTGAACCACTGGTGGCACACAGGTGAGTGAGGAATCTGAGATCAGAGGAGTCTGAATTTCTAGAAAACACATCGAGGGCTGTTGGTGACTCAAGTCTTCAGATATTCCTAAAGCTTTTGTTTTCTGATTAAACAAAGTTTAGTCCTCTTTCCAGCCAGTTGCCAGGTTTCTAGATTGAGATTGAGCAACAAATGAGTGTGGGTCATATTTAATGTGTGAGCCATTGGGTTTCTTTTGGATTATTCCTAAGAGTTGGTCTTTCTCTTAATGTTTCCATGAGCCCTGGGTACCCTTTTGCCTCAACTCTCCCCCTCTTCTAATTTGTCCTCCCTACCCCGTCACACTGACCAAAATACTTTTACTTTATAATTAGTGAGATTTTCAAACATACAAAAATATAAAGAAAAGACCACCAGACCCATCTCTGAGTTTCAACCATTATCAACATTTTGTGAATCTTCATTTTTCTCCCCTATTTCAAAACAAATCCCGACATTATATCCTTTTCCCTCTTGAACATAATTTCTACTTTGTTACTTCTATTTAACAACTATGTTTCTCCATCTGTTTGAAATTTTTTCTTGTGAAATATATATACTCTATAAATAAATAAAATATAAATAAAAGAAATATAAATGAGTGTTTAAAATGCATAGAGAAGCATAAAATTAAACAACAAAAAGTGAAACAAACACTCATGTACGTATCTCCCAGGTTAAGAAACAGAACATTGATCCTTTTTCAAAAAACAAAGATGGAATTTGACTTGCAGTTTCTGTCATGATGGTAAACTAGCATGGATTCTTGGCTCCCTCCCCTAACGTTGACCTGACAGAAACTATAGAAGTGAGGACCTCACTGCTGCTGTCATCCCCTCAGGAAACACTGGCCTCTCAATTCTGCCACACACCCATCCTTAATAATCAGACTGCCCTTGTCTCTGTGCAGCATCCCCTCAGTATGTAAAAATCCTGGGTCAGGACATCTGATTGGCCAAGTCAAACTTACGTGACTGCTCTGGCTGCTTCAGCGAGGTGGCAGTAAATCTGCTCTCCTGCTAATTACGCTGATCGGAGGAGGGGGTCCTGCCTCCATTCTTTTTGTGTCTCCCCCATATTAGAAGGAGATTCAGATATTGAGAAAAAATGATAAAAATCCACTGTACCAAGTATATATTCTTGCTCAGGCAAGTCTTCTGAGCTCCAACTGGTATGTCCAACATCCTACTACTTCCGTCTACTTGGCTGTTTCTTGGGTGTCTCAGACTCAGCATATTCAACTCTGAATCTATCATCTTTTCCTCAATCCTTCTTCTCCTCTTCTATTCCTTTAGCTGGTGAATGGCATTGCCATCCCCAGTCACTCAAATCAGAAACCTGGAGGCCATCCCAGGATTCTCAGATATATCCCATATTTAGTTTTAACATCTTTTGATTGTATATCCAGCTCACTTCCTTTGTCTCCAGCTCTACATCTCCTGCTGGAATCAGGCCCTCATCATCCTTCACCTATAGTGGTGGCCTTGTCTTAGTTTGCGTTTCCCCAGAAGCAGATCCTGAAATAAAGAGTTGAATACAAGTAATTTATTTGGGAGGTGAAGTATACAGGATAAGGGAATGGAGGAGGCAAGGAAGAGGAAGCAGCCAAAAGATCTGTTATTAAGACAGCTGCCATGGTTGGCAATTGGAGCTTAAATCCACTGGGACATGGCAGCCCCAGAGTTAGGTGCCAGCCCGCCTCAGTCCCTGGTTGAGGGTGTGTCTGGAGCATGAGTTCTCTGACATTTCAAGCCTGCCACAGGCGACAAAGTGAGCTCCGGCACCAGGAGAAAACTCTCATGTGCTGAAATGCAGGTGCTGGCGGTTGGAGGACAGATGGTGGAGGACGGCGAAGTCCTAAAGGTGAGGCAGTGGTGGCATGTGGTACAGGCCTGCTATCTTCCTTGCATATACGGGACCCTTCCCATTGTCCTAATTTTCTATTTTTACATCCAAAGTGATATTTCAAAAATTGCAATTTGATCTTGTCATGATCCTGCTGAAAATCCTTTCAAGGCTTTCCATACCTTTCTGTATAAGACCCAAATAATTTCGCCAAGGGTACTAACCTTTACTTCATCATTTGTCTCTTCTTCAGCTTGGTCTCTTACTACCTCCTTTTTCTATCCCCTCACAAATGCTCAGATTTTGTTCTTGTCGAACCACTGACAGTTCCCAGAGTGTGCCACATTCTTTCATGCTTCTGTATCTCCGCTTACGCTGGCTCCCTCCTTGGAATGCTTCTCCTGGTTGCTTTGCCTGGCTCCTTCCAGACCATGGAATAGCTGAGCATGTGGGGCTCTGGATAGACTATCAGAGTTTCCATCAGAGCAGAGAAAGGAGCAGAGGTATCTCTATACGTGTATATCTGTGTGTTTGGTCCTTGTAAGACTTTATTTTGAAATTGTGTTCTGCTGCTAGTAAAGTAAAAATAGAAATTGAAAAATGACTGAATTAGACAATCTAAATCGAGTGCTATCAAGTATTTAAATCATACAAATAACTCCCTTAGTTCAAATTCCTTACTGCTCACCAAACAACCTTTTGATTACAATATGATTTAAATATTAACTGCCTACAGGAAAAGTACAGACCATATCAAAATGAGCATTCTTTTGTGTGTTGTGGTCATAGTATTTCTTTTTTAAATGAATAAATTACACTATGATTTACATATCAGTCCCCTGCATGTTTGGTTGTCATGAAGTAGTCTCCTGGAGTCTGATAACTCTGGTGCGCTCTGGGGATCAAAGATTTTAATCTGTAAAGCCAAGGACCATTCATATCTTAGACTACTGTGATGTCATCAAGGTAATGCCCACCTGTCAGGCAACCAGCAAGCTAATTTTTCAATGGTAACAAGACCTATTATTTTTCTTTTAAAGATACAATGACTGGGGTTCAGCTAATGATGTTGATTTATTGACTTCTGAGGCCATGTTTTACACATACCACCTTCTGTATGCAAAGATGTTGCCAGTAACTGTCAGGACATTTTTTTGTGACTTTCCTGTGAGTGGTTACATGTGGAACTAAGCCATGAACATCCTCTCATTCAGTTCTCCCTTGACCTACATATTTTTAAGACTGCTGACTGGACAGGATGCACTGTTGAAAAGAACTTATCTTTGGGCAGTATGCAAACTGGGTGACTCACAGACTGACTTTGGCCTTATCCTACAAGTCAGCCTAGAGGAGATGATTGAATCCTCCATTTAAGGATGGAAAAGGTCTGTTTTGCTTTGTTTTCCAGAAAAATCTCATGTAGGACAGAATGTTACAGGGGAAGACTAACCTTCTGAGATTAAATGGCTCCATAGGGATGTTAAACTAAGAAATATCAAAACTGAGAAACACTTTTTAATTCCCTAAAAGAAAATTAGCTGAATAATTTTTTAGCGTAGTAATGTGTGGTTTTATTCACTCACTTTATGCAAGTTGAGGAATGTCTAAATAAAATGTCACCTATCAACAGTTTAATTTTAGTTCCCAGTTATGTTATTAGCTCTAAATATCCACCCTGAGAAGTTTTGTGCTCTTAAACATACTAAATAAGTACACACTAAACTCAGTTTAGGAGCGGATCCTGGAGAGATCATCACTTCTCCTGGTTAGATGTGGAACAGAAACCATATTGATGCAAACATTTGATTTGCAACAACGATTTGATGTTCTGTGTCTTCGCTGACCAAACAAGAAGTTGATCCAGAATTTGATCTATGGAGTGTAGCCACCTTTCAGATGAGGAAACATTGAGCAGATAAAACCTCCCCATTCATCCTCTTCTTTGCTTTTTCCTTTTTCTCTGATAGTCTACCTTTTCCTGGATGCAGATAATAATAATGCCCTAAAAAAATGAGTCACAACATAGAAGCTTGGGTCCCTGAATTACTGTGTGGAGGAGAGCCAATGTACTGACCTCTGCTTCCTACCAGGATTGTTTTAGGAGCAAGAACAAGTATTGTATTGTTGGAGCCATTACATGCTTTGCTTTATTTGTCATGTCAGTTAGTCCACCCTACATGACATATTATGAGAAATATAATGTATGAAGTTAGTGAAATCAGGGAGACATGTAAAGTCACCTGGACCCTGTGATGAAACAGAGAAAGAGGGGAAAGGAATTTTAGAATGTTTACAAAAGTGAGAGTTTGACCAAAGAGGGTTAAGATTTTAGTAAATGCAAACATGTATCATTCCTGGTTACACTGGTAATTGGTGCCCATCTTATATTATTACAATGAGAAAAATCACATAAAAATGAAGTAAACAGACATTACAGATCTAGCATGCACTTGTTCTAGCTCGTTTTACCTGGAGAAAAAGTCTAGGGTGGAGTCTGTGGTGGGAAGTGGGGCTTTGTGCTGAGACAAAAAATAGATAAAACAGGAAAGAAGTTGAGGGATATAGAAAAGATTAAACTGAGCCTGCATGTTTGAGATCTTCTTAAGAGTACAAGGATTTGTTCTGCAATGGACTTTGGTCAACGTCAGTGAAGATAATAAACCATACAGTGCCACGTCTACCTGGTTCTCATGATTGACATTGTTGCCAGGAGGGAACGCTGGGCTACAAAACAGTGGCTTTCCTGGTGATTTGTGTAAGTTGGCTTGAGACTGTGGCATTTGTGGCAGCTACTGCTTAGATAGCAATTCATGCTAACAGCAGAATCACGCCCATTGAGGGATAGTAGAGTAGAATGGGGAGGCAACTGTTTGTTTTACTAGAAATAATTTAACCCCTGTCCTAGTCAAGGACATTTACGTGAGCAACCTCTGAACATTAATGTATATCTCTGCATGCGACATGAATATTTCTGAAGACTATAAGATCCTAGAAATGAAATGTATTTTGCTCTATTTTATTGTCACTTTTTGCTATTATTTTTCTTAACCGCTCAATATTTCAATAGTTAAAAACACCCAATAATACTCTGGTTTCTCTTCAGTTTGTATAAATCTTTCACCTTTTAAAAACACCCAATAAAATTATGTATCAGGACCCTTTGGCAGCAAGGAACAGAAAATTGTTAAAAGAAAAAAATGCAAAGGTTATTATCTTACATAAAAGTCTCCCACTATGATGGCTCCAGGATTGATTTATTCAGTGGCTCCACACAGTCAAGGAGGGGATCTCTCCATCTTTCCACTGTGCCGTTTCAGTATGTTGGCTGTCCTTAGGGCTAGCTCACTTCCTGGTGGCAAGGTGGTTACAGGAGATAACAGATGGTCTCTCCCTTGTGCCGGTTTTTAAAAATGAGGACATTCTTTCCAGTTGATTCCCAGCAAATTTCCTCTAAAACCACACAAACAAATGCCTGGATCAATTATTGCAAGGGGAATAGGACCATCGTGATGGTCTTAGACCAATCAGGATTCACCCTCTGGAAATGAAGCAGAGCCAACCTCCCCTGAGGCAGAAAGCCTGGGAGGGAAAGCATAGACCTGTAAGCCACCAAGGTTCTATAAGAAAAGAGAAGAGGGAGGAGGTGTGGTCATTGGCTAGACATCTAATAATGTCTATTACAGATCATGTATGTTATGTCTTCTTTCAGAATAATCTGTTATTAGCAGCAAAAAAATGAATTTCTTATCCATTTTGAGAATTTTTTTATCCATATGTAACAGTGGTATTATTGAACTGCTGACAACCATATAGATCTCCAGAGATGTACTAAAAATAAGGTTACTTCCAGTTTCAGGGATTAGTACAACTAATGTAGATTTAAGAGATATTTTAAAAAATTGTCCTTGTTCTTTTGAAACTAGGTCACTAAATCTCTGTTATTATGGTCACAGCTAAAAGAAAGAGCAAATTTATGTATAAGAAATCTTCTTTAAAGTTTGTAAATCTTTAACTACGTTGATTCAAAATAGAAATACCATTTTAATCTCTATGTATGCTAATTTATATTGTATTGGCCAACTCATATTTTAAAATACTAATTTGGCCTTGAAGATTTATTCATACACTTTTGGAGTAGACAAATGCAACATATTAGTTAAAACTGACTTAGGGACAACTTATCGGTTTCATATAGGTTTGAAAATTTAGATGCTGGTTTTCATATGGCTGCAGGGTCCAGTCACTATTCATCTCAAACTGTTGCAATTTTACCCCTTGTTTTTGTGGTCTAAAGATAGTATTATCTAAGAGAAAGAAGAGAGGAGACATTGGAGAATTGAAGGTATAATCAAGACAACTGAGATACAGTATGTCTGGAAAAATTTCAAAATCAGAGTGTTTTGCATATTAAAATACATTTTTAAATGCTGATGTAAGCAAAGCTGGGCTTGAAGATGTAAAAAAGTCAGAGTCTCTAGTCCAGTGGTCTGTTCTAAATGTTAGACCTATATTTTCTGTTCCTAGCGATTTCTTTTCTCTTCGCTTGCCAGGGAGTGTAGTTGTTTATTATTATTATTATTATTATTATTATTATTATTATTTATTACTATTATTACATTCAACCTCCTCAGTCCCCCTCCTATTCCCACCCTGGTTTTCCATGCACATAGTCAACAGCTTGCTTAGTGCCACCACCTTACCCAGACACCTAAGCCTGAATTTCAGTGTCATTTCAGAGTCTTCCCCATCCCGCACCAAAATCAGCCAATTGTTCACCTATGTCTCATGCATTACACCTAAATATCACTAAAATAATTTGTTCTCTGTAAGAGACATTTGCTACTTTGGCCTGCTTTATTTCCAGTTTTCCTTTGGAGAAGCTCCTTTCTCACATTTATTTCAAGTGGTCTGGGGATGACATGGACCCCAGCCTTGCCCAATCAGCATATCCCATTTTCCTGTCCACAGGGAACACATGCCAAGTTCTTCCAATGAGATTCACACTTAGAACTTTATTGGAACATCTGGGGCTGCTGATAGGATGGGATGTAAGCCTGGAGCTGCTTACTGGCTGTTGCCGAATCAAAGAGAAGAAAGAGAGCTATACTGAGTCTTGGTGACATCATTTTGAGCTACTGGAGCTAGCCATACCTGAAAGTGTACCTCTGTACTTTTTTTTACTCAAGTTGCATTTCTGTCAGTGGCAACTGAAAATGTTGTGATGTACAACCATTTCTCCATGTCCACTTAACCCTCTTACTCTTCCTTCTGAAGTAATCCTTTCTTTGGTCTACTCTGACAATTCCATTCTTTCTTTGAAACTCAGTGCAATTAAGTGTTACTTCCTCAGTGAAGCCCTCCATAACATCTCTCCCTAACAGGAGGGCAGACAGACCTGTATTCTACAAAAATTTCTTATGTACATGTAGTACTATAGTGTAATTGTCAACGTACTGGGAAGACTAGGGCAGACACTGCTTATTGCTAGCCAATCCCATTCTCCCTTTTTTCTTATAGCAGAGTCCTAATTTGTTTGGAGTGGCAATAATCCTATCTTAAACACTTGCTGTTCCAGAATCCTTTGCAGATAGGGGCACCCTTGTTTGCTGCACACTTCTGGCCAGCAGACATAAATAAAGGTCAAGTAAAGAACTCTTTTTCTGGGAAAGAGTTTGTTTTCCTGATTCAGGTAGCTTTCTTTCTCTCCTTTTCATTCTTCCTCTTCCTTTCTTGCTGGCAGGAGGCATGAGACTGGAGGTAGAGCTGCTACCTGGCAGCCTTGAGTGACAGGCCATATGTTAGTGATGGTGGAACAGAAAGATATTTGGAGCTAGAGCCTGGATGATTCTGAATTGCCCACCTCTGGATCTAAATTTGGGGAGAATATAACCCTATTTAGTTAAACCACGGTAACTGGATTTTTTTATTTGAATTGCATCCCAACTGATAGTCCTACTCAAGAGTATGATCTCTTTAAAGACAGAGCCTAGGCCCTGACTTCCGAACCTTGAATATACCTAGTACTTGGTGCATAGTAAAAGTTCACCCTAATACTGAAAATGGGATTCAAGCCTCAGATCCATTTCAATCCTGACATTTTATGGTTTTATTCTGTAACCCACTTACAATGCCTGCCCTCACTTCAGCATCCATACCCCTCCCCAGCCATTCTCTTTCATGTTATTTTAAAGGGAACCCCCCCAACCAGGAAGCAGAGGTTGGTCTCCACTTCTCTGGTATGGGTTGCTGCTGGTATTACCTTCCTTGTTTAATACATTTCTAACCATTTATTCACATTTCTTTCTGTTTCCATTTCATACATGGGATTTCTTACTTAGGAATTCAATATATTAACAGCTGCTGGTAGCAGTCATCAAATTTGGCTCTTTGAGAGGCTGCCCTCAGCCTCAGGTAAAATTTTTCATCATCGGAGATAAAAATGCATTTTCCTAAGCCCTGACCCGCACCCCAGGGGTCTGGCCAGGCCGATAGTGGTGATCGTTGTAATGATCAACAATTACTATTGTCTGAACACTGATTCCAGGCTTTTTGAAGTTAACCTCCCCCCCTCCAAGCCCCCCCAGCTATTATTATAGAAGGGGAGAGAACTTTATAACACACGTGCTGTTTAACACCCACTAGCAATAAAGGAAAGTTATCTGTGTATATTTCTCATTTATCAGCAGTATCAAAGAATTCAAAATGGGTATCTCCCAATTAGCTTCTGAAAGCACAAGTGGTGGTATCACTCAGAAGGAGGCAAAGTTAGTTATGTCCTTTTATGAAAAAGTTTAGTAGAAAAATAATCACTTCTTAAATTAACCATGGAAGGGCTTTTACACTATGAGAAGTAAGGACCAGAGTATTTAGATCATAACTAAACTTACTCCAGGTCATAGATGCTGGTGAGTTAAACATTTGGAAGGAAGAAGAAAGCAGTCCTCTGAATTGGTGGCTTCTTGCTGAGATAGAGGAACATAGAATATCTGATCCAAAATTCTTTGGGCCATATGACTTAGTCAAAGAACCTAGATGTTAGAGCTAGAGCTGAAATCCTGGTTACACTCACCAAATTTCAAATCTTTCCAAAGGACATTTGAGAAAGCCAATGATGCTTCTGTGCAATGTAGGAACTGCCCTTCAAGATCAGGCGTTACTCTTAGACTTCCTCAGAGTTCATCTCACCCAAAGGCTTGCCTTATTAAACTAATCCTTGGACAATATATTTAAAACTAGCTTTATCTACTCTTCAGACGTCAACTAAAATCACTTCATCTGTCGACCAAGTGCCATGAAAAAAAGAAAATGAAGCAACATAATAAAAAGTGATGTGTTATAAATATTTAAAAAAGTAACATAATAAAAAGTGGCTGCTTTAGAATGAATGATCAGAAAGAGGAAGTGACTTTTATTTTTTTAATGTTTGTGGAATCACAAGTACTATTTTAATCACCTTTTAAAAAAAATTTTTTATTGGGGAATATTGGGGAACAGTGCATTTCTCCAGGGCCCATCAGCTCCACGTCATTGTCCTTCAATCTAGTTGTGGAGGGTGCATCTCAGCTCCAAGTCCAGTCACCATTTTCAATCGTAGATGCAGGGGGCACAGCCCACCATCCCCCATGGGAATTGAACCGGCAACCTTGTTAAGAGCTCCCTCTCTAACCAACTGAGCCATCTGGCTGCCTCACCAGCAGCTCATTGTCTTCAATCTAGTTGTGGAGGGCGCAGTTCACTGGCCCATGTGGGAATCAAACCAGCAATTATGTTGTTCAGAGCTCGTGCTCTAACCAACTGAGCCATACAGCCACCCCGGAAGTGACTTTTGAGCTGAGAAAAGAAGATGCTGGAAAACAGAAGGTCTAAGAGGTAACTATGTTAGAGCCAGCAGAAGTGAAAGCTTTGAGATTTTCTGGAGTACAGAGTAATTGGGGAAAGTACAGAGGCTCCCTATGCTGCAGGAAAGGTGGGAGCCGGTGAGAGGAGCTTTCTGAAATGAGGTCTGAGGAGTAGGCAAGGGTCAGGTCAGTTAGGCCTTAGGAAAGTTTGAATTTATTCTGAGAGTAGTGGGAAGCTGTTGGACAGGACTTGATCTCACCTGTTTTTAGAAGACACACGGGTTGCTGTGTAGAAATTGGATGTTGTGAAGCAGGAGTGGAGATGGGAGACTGTCAGGAGGCTGTTGGGTGAGTCCAAGTGAAGAATGATGGTGACTGGACTGGAGTGATGGGAAGTGGAGAGAGGTGAATGGATTCAGGATGTATTTTGGATGAACAGCTAATACAACATTTTGATGAATTATGAAAGAAAGAGAAGAATCAAGTCTTGAACGGAGTGGATGATGTTGCCATTGAGTGAAATGGGAAGACTGGAGAAAGAACAGATGATTTTGTGGAGCTAGGGAAAAGAAATCGTTTGTGGACATATTAAGTGTGAGGTTCCTTTTAGATATCCAAGAAAAGTTGTTTGGAAGGTGAGGCTGACCTTGATAATAGTTTTTTCAGTGGAGTATTGAGGAAGTGGGGAGAGATACTAAAAACCACTCTTTTAAAGAAGTTTTTAAAGTGCAGAGAGCAGAGATATGGTGTAATAGTCAAGGTGGATGTGGAGGTAAGAAACGTTTATTTTGTTTCAAGATGGAGGATACTTAAGCATATTTGTAAAATGTGGGAAGAAATTAGCAATGCACTCCTATGAAGGGAAGAATGAAGTCCCTCAAAAGACAAAAGGAGATGAGATCAAGAGCAGAAATGGAAGGCTGATCTTTGATAGAAGCGGGGACATTTTATCCATAGCCAGGAGAGGGAAGGAAAGAGTGTGAGAACAGATGTGAGTGGTTTTGCAGATTTGGAGGTAGAAAGATGAGGAATTCCCTTCTAATATCTGTATTTCCTCCAATGCAATGTCATCAGGTAAGAGTGGTGAGGATGGGAAGGGAATATGGGAGATTTAGGGGAGACAACAGAAGGTGTAGCATGGACTGAGTACCTGAAAGCATAATAGGGTTTTTGAGCTGTGCTGTATACCCCAGTGAGATTTGTGATTAAGGGTTTAAAGTTAAAACAACCAACACTGTTAGTTATGTGTTTTCCTAACACATATGGCATCTTTGGGAGATCTGGTCCAGGCACGGACTAGTTGTGGCAGGGAGTTTAATGGTATTAGGGGACTTTATGAGGGAACTATAACAGTGGGGAGAGATTGAACATTTGCCCATGATAATAATTATGGACTATGGGAAGCTGGATACGAGGACATGAGGAAGTGATGAATGGTGAAAAAGCAATCAGGATAATGGATCAAGGATCTCTATGAGATCAAAGACTTATTGCAGAGAGTATGTGCATAAGTGGAAATCATCTGGGGAGCTATTACCACATAATATTGTTTATGCCCCACCCACAAAGATTCTGCTTTAATTGGTTTGGATTGGAACCACAGCATCAGTGTTTTAATAGTGTTTCATAGGTGATTACAGATGCAGCTCTGGTTAAGAACCAGTGTGTAACAGAAGACGGACAATCCGTTCATGCTTGAGGACTGGTGCTTAGCTGAGAGGTGTGGGGCCACTGAACAACTGGTGGTTGTATGGTGGCCCAGGAGTGACCTGGGAATGAACAAGGGTTTCCTCTTTCCCTGATCAAACAGTATCCAAAAAGGTAAATTGGAATGTAACTACAGTAAATATTAACTGGGACAATAATCCCAACTGTTAACTTGGGTACATTTCCATGGTTCCCAACATCTGTCCAGGGGCCTCTCTGAGCTTCCTGTGGTGCGGCAGCCTGGGAGAGTGAAGGGCAATTTCACCAGCCTGGCGAGGCTCTGTGAGGGCCCTCTCAAAGCATCTGAGTCATAGGTGCTCCAAAGTCTTATGGGGCCTCTCAGCCCTCTCTGTGTGGAGGAACAAATGTCACCTTTGTGCGCATATGGTCCAAAGTGCTAAAAGAAACCACAGCAAAGCCACTCAACATACAACTTTCCTATCACCATCTTCTATCTATTTTATAGATTAAAAACATGACACAATGTCACTTATGGCCTAAGAAGATGGTAACATAATTTTCTTTAGGTTAACATAATTTTCTTTAGGTTAATCAACAAAAATATTACGACAGAACAATTTCAAAAAAAGTCCTTCAAATTACAAAGTATGTCTGTGATACCCAACACGACCCTGTTTCCCCAAAAATAAGACCTAGCTGGACAATCAGCTCTAATGCATCTTTTGGAGCAAAAGTTAATATAAGACCCGGTATTATATTATATCCAGTATTATATTATATTATATTATATTATATTATATTATATTATATTATATTATATTATATTATATTATATTATATTATATTATTATATAAGACCCGGTCTTATATTATAGTAAAATAATGCCAGGTCTTACATTAATTTTTGCTCCAAAAGATGCATTAGAGCTGATTGTCCAGCTAGGTCTTATTTTTGGGGAAAAACATTAATTCCTAGTCTTGCTGAATTCTGCACCCAGGAATTGCCAGGCTCACCCCAGGAGCCAACAGGAGGTTAGTGTCATGTGAGGTCAGATCTGTCTGGATGGGCCTTTCTACACTGGCTCCATCTAGGCACAGGAACCAGACAAATACACTCCCAGGTTATAAAGTCAATATTGGGTCTCTTATCTGCATGGCCACAAAGTAACCAAGTGGCACAAAACAGATGTAACATCAAAGAGAAATCAGGAAAAGGGCCATGTAGTGTTCAGCTGTAGCTGGGTCTAAAAGTGATTAGTACCAAGTAAAGTCGAAGGTGGACACAGAACTTGTAGAACTTTCTCAAGCAGAGCTTTCATAGTTTACTTCTATCACTGTGCAGGCAGCAAGGTAAGCAGCAGCTTAAAAAAAAAAAAAAGGATAAAAGGAAAAGAAAAACAGCATAAACATTTTAAAAGAAAATAAACTTCAAGGCTTTTAAACTGTCAAAGGATGCTTTCTGTTGGTTTTAATCTAAAACGGAATTTATAATGAGATGAAAATGATCAAATAGTGTCCAAAAGGGTAACTTAAAGGATAAATTTGAATGTAACTACAGTAAATATTCACTGGGACGATAATCCTAACTGTTAACATGACTACATTTCCATTGTTACAAACATTTGGTTTAACTTAATCCCCAGAATATGTTACTGCCAAAAGGAATCTCATTGACAAGAGCTAATGCATTGGTTATTCTTAAAACTATTCCTTTTTAACTGTTGACTTACTGGTAGTGTTTGTCATAGAAAAGACCATTTTTATTACCACTGTCATCAATCTCAGTGAAGTTCAGAGATATTTGCTTGTAGTCACTACAGCTTATTCCTTTGCTGGTTAGAATCCACATGTGTGAACAAGCGCCCAGAGGTTTGGGTGATGCTACATTTCTATCAGATGACAGCGTGACTGTGATTGGATCCGTTGAAAATGTTTGGCTGAGCTTCCAATCCACATTCTTTTGACTAAAGGCAACAGGAAAGAAGCAGAAACAAAATGCACAGTGAACTCATTAAACATGTTTTTTATACGAGCGACCTTCCTTGGAAATGCTGAGGGTGGGGTGGTGGGTAGCATTTCCCCAACACTTCCCTCCAGCTTCTCATACACTCCCAGACTCAGATTGGCAAACACCTCTCAACACCTCAGAACTATGAAGGAAATACAAATTAACAAGCGTCACCAGACTAGCATTTCAGTGAAACAATGGAGTATGCTGGAAAGTACTTTGACCAAAAAAAGGTTCAGGAAATGTAAGTGGAGCCCCAGTTCAGTTATCAAATAGGAAAGTCATCTTGGTCAAGTCATTTCCTTTCTGGGCCTCAGTTTCCTACTCTGTAAAATGAGAGAGGTCTAGAATATCAATGGTTTGCAAATAGCACTTCTCCCTTTAGGAAAGGAGCAAATGAAGGGCTCTACCAAATATATTGTTTGTTTTAGGTACTGGGGCTTTCTTTGAAGAAAGATTTCAGCTATCAAAAAATTTCACAAACGACTAGATTAGATGTTCTTTAGTCTCTTTAAGAATGAACCCTTTGAATTCACAGCGGCAGTGTCCAAATTTTTTTGATCATGCATACTATTCAGATTTTTTTGCCATGTGTTTCCAAAATAAATATTCATAATTACATATGTGTGTTACTGTAAAATATAGCTCTTATAAACCTTCACCTCAAGTAGAAATGTCAAAAGGGAAATAAAGATGAAATTTTAAATGTAGACCATAAATTTGTTTTTTAACAGTGAAAGCCTTTCATTATCAATAATACTTTTTTTATTTAACATTATTAGCATTAAGGATTTTAGTGAAAGTAATGCTATTTAAATATGTCACATGTGATTGGCTGGTCATTGTTTTTAACATTACTGCATGGTACTTGTTAATTTTCTACTAGTACAGTAGGGCTCAAGCTAGATCTTCAGTATGAAAAGCACTCTGTCAAGGCCTACCAACAAAAATTAAAGAAATGGTCTATGGCTCTAGGATTTTCTGAATGGTTCAAAGATCACAAGATGTTGGAAGATGGTAAATTCAATGTTCTTAATTCCAGAAAAAATAATCTACTCTGGCTAGTTTAAGTAGAAAATTTTTATGAGAAGATAGTAGGCTTTATATCCCACATATCAGTGAAATCATATGGTTCTCGACTTTTTCTAGTCTGACTTACTTCACTTAGCATAATAATCTCAAGATCCATCCATGTTGTCACAAATGTTCCTATATCATCTTTTCTTACCGCCGAATAGTATTCCATTGTGTATATATACCACAACTTCTTTATCCATTCATCTATTGAAGGACATTTTGGTTGTTTCCATGTCTTGGCCACTGTAAACAAAGCTGCAATGAACATTGGAGCACATGTGTCTTTACGGATAAATGTTTTCAGATTTTTTGGGTAGATACCCAGGAGAGGGATTGCTGGGTCATATGGTAATTTTATTCTTAATTTTTTGAGGAACCTCCACACTGCCTTCCATAGCAGCTTCCTTAATAAACTTAAAAAAAAAAAGGAGATGGAGAAGGAGAGGGAGGGGGAGGGGGAGGGGGGAGGGGAAGGGGGAGAAGGAGAAGAAGAAGATAGTAGGCTGCTTACAGATTTCTGGGAGGACCAGAGAACCAGACTTGGATGCTTTACATAACAACTAGAAGAAATGTCCTCCCACAGCACAGGACGGACCCAGCAAAACACGGTGACTGTCCTTGTCTGCTTCTCAACATAGTACTTAGGCTTGGATGCCAGAAACTCCAGCACAGTGGCCCTAGGAGTTCTGGAAGTCTCTGCCTCTGGGCTTGCCTAGACATCCAATTGTCCCGTAGTGGCCACTGCCTCTCATTGCCCACCCTGCCTCCTTCTCTCTGTAGGTGTATCTGCTCTTAGAAGAACTCCTGGTAAGGAGTAGGGACATATTGGGTAGAATGGCTGGAGTGAAGAAAGAACTATTGCCTTCTAAGGAGGGGCCAGAGTCCAAATGACCAAGTCCATGAAAGCAAAGCTTAGCTGACAGCCTGGACTGGACTCTGTCTTTGAGTCGTCCTGAACCATAGCTTCCGGGCAGCAGCAAGGCTCTGCTTCTGGGGAGTGGCTTGGCTGCTGTAGGTTAGGTCGACCTCTCAGAGTCAATATGAGGGGTGGCAGAAGCAAGCCCCAAGAAAGGGGAGTGATGGTAATGAGTTGGGAGGTCTCTGCTCTCAGCCAACCGGACCGGGTTAGGTGTGGGCCAAGACAGAAGGTCCATAAGACAGACTCAGCATACAAGGTGAGAGTCGAATGCTCAAAACATGTCCAGAAGCTGAACTTCACTTGAAGTACACCTTTGATTCTGGACATGCAAGCCATCATCCACCAGCAGACCCTTACCTTTGAGGGAAAGGAGTTCCCTTATACTACCAGCCCAGCCTCTGGAAGGTTCAGAACTGACCAGGTTATAACTCTTCCTAACTGGCAGGCAGATGAAGGCAATGCTCTAGTTATTTACTGCTGCACAACAAACCGTCTCAGATAGGGTGGTGTAAAGCAATAATCATTTTAGTATGTTCACAGAGTGAATGTGTGCATCGGGAATTCAGACAGGACAGAAAGGGATGGCTTGTCTGATCCACAATATCTGGGACCTTAGCTGGTAAGACTCAAATGATTGCAGGCAACTCGAACAGCTGGAGGTTGGACTCATCCGGGCCTTCTTCACTCACCTGCCTGTTACCTGGGCTACGTTAACTCATTCAAAGGCTGGGCTCTGCTAGGACTGTTGGCCAGAGAACCTATGTGAGGTCTTCCATGTGGATTGGGCTTCTCACAGTGTGGCCATTGGATTTTGAGATAGAGCACCTAGCTGGTAGTGTTCAGAGAGCAAATGTTCCAAGACGCCTAGGCAGAAGCTGCATAGACTTTTATAGCCCAGTCTGAGAAGTGACATTACATCACTTCTGCTCTTCTCTATTGGTCGACCGAGTCACAAGTCTACCTGTGTTCCTGGAGAGGATGCAGAGATACCTCCTAATGGAAAGAATGTCAAAAAATTGGGGACCATATTTTAAAACTTTTACTAAGAGGAAAATGAGAGAAAATCTCAGAAGCACATCAACTACATGTAAATACTGACCAATACTTGAATAACCTACTTTAGATTATTATTATTTTTTTTTAAATTGCAGGCTTGTCATGTACCAAGAACTATGCTAAGTGCTGGGGATGTAGAGATAAGGCACAGCCCTCAAATAGTTTACAATCCGCTGGAGAAGACCGATGAACATATATTATTATAACCGAAGGTCAAGTGAGGACAGTTAATCAGGACAGACGGTATAGATGTGCTATAGTAGCCTAGAAAAAGAAATAATTAGTATACACCCTGTGTTGTTCAGAGGAAAACATATTAAGTTAGAAATTGGTCACATCTAAATTTGAATCCCACCTTCACCATTTCTTAGATATAATCATGTAAAAAAATTTTGTTTTGTGGGTGAAAAACAGTAGCGTATCAGCAATTTCATATGGTTCAACCTTTTACTAGCTAGACTATCATGAACAAATCACTTACCTGCTAGGAACACCAGTTTTTTCAACTGTACAACAAGGTTAAAAATGTCTTAGGGTTATTTAGAAACATAAGATACCATATGCAAAACGTCAGTATAGTGCTTAACACAGATTAATTACTTAAGAAATTGTTGTTGTTGTTTTGTAATTATTATTAATATCATTATGGAAAGCATTAGAGAGAAGACTGAATCTGAGATGACATTTGAAAGCTGAATATGATTTTAATGGCCAGATAAGGAAGGTGGAATGAGAGATTTTAGACTGATCAAAAACATGTGAAAATATTGTTTTTGTGATTCCACTCATAAGTGACATTTAGTTCTGCATTTGTTTTGGGACCTAGAAATGTCTTCTGAATAAAAAAATTCAAGAAAACAATATTGAAACTGCAATTCATTAACAGCAAACCACCAGAGGAATTTTCAAGTCTAGATGCCCCAGTATTTTTATGGACCAAATCTGTAATCCTTCGCTTCTCAAATCACTGAAGTGTTTTGCTCAATAACTAATAAATGTTCTTGAAGGAAAGAAAGGACAGTCCGTGGGGCAGAACACGAGGGGATACAAATGTTGGCAGCCTGTAGTTAAAGAATGGGGAGCTAATAGCTGTGAGAACTCAGAATGCAAGTTTCAAAACCTTCTTGGAATTAGGACATAAACTCCTGGTCCAACATGAGTTGGGGAATTAGAACTGGTACCTTTGCATGAAACTGGGTCTCAAAGAGTTACACCATCTAGAAAATCATCAGCTTACCAGAAAATGAGATAACAAGAAAGCTTCTTTCTCATCTGGTGTCTGGGTTAAAAAGAAAAAAGTCTCCCCTGACAATTCTCCCCAACAGGCCCACTATCACTTATGTCTGTGGTTCTAATTATACTTTCTCCATTGTTTGGAAAACCCTAGGCTGATAAATCAATCAATCAATCAATCAACCCCTGGGGTATCTGATGAAGACAAATGTAAACCTACTCTGAAAAAGTAACTCTTCAAGTCATTTTAAACATGATTCCCACAGATAAAATCTTGCTGAAAGTGAACTAACAATCTAAAATTCTAAAATATGGGAAAACAATGGTAAGTAGATACAATAAACAGCAGGATTAGACCTCTAGAAATTTCATATAATAGAACATGCATATAAAAGAAATATGCTTACAATGTTTAAAAACCTAACCATGAGACTGAAAATAAGACAATAAGGCAGTGTGAAAAGATAATGGGCATATTTTAAAAAATACTATAAGTTACAGAAATTAAAAAAAAAAACATAATCAAGAGGGAAAAAATTGACACGTTAAATAGCTGATTAGACAGAGCTAAAGAGAGATTTAGAGAACTTGAACGTAGAACTGAGGAAATTCAGAATTAAACACAGAGAGACAAAGAGATAGGATTTATAAAAGAGAGGCAAAGAAACATGGAAGATAGCACAAAAAGATCCAACAAACATCTAATCAGAGAGCAAAAAAGAACGAATTGAGAGGCTGAAGGAGAGACAGTATTAAAATAGGTAATTCCAGGACATTTCCTAAAATTGCTGAAAATAAAAAAATCCTTGCATTCAGAAAGGGCTACTAGTTCTTAGCAAGATGTGCTTTAGCACTGCAGGACAAGAAGAGTTGGATACAAATAATCCTCGAGGAATTTACAGTCTATTAAGAGAGACCACAGAGGTACAGACAAAACCACGGAAGGAAGAGAGGCCACAGGAGGTTGGGGATGGGGAGAGATTGCTTCCAGGTGAGAAAACCATATCAACAGTTTAATGGAAGAGATGATGTTTGTCTTGGATCTCAAATGATGGATAGTCTGAACGTGTGAGAGGAAGTGTAATCCATTCTACACACCACTGCCTGCTTAATCTGCCTAAGGCACAGTTCTGATAATGTCACCTTCCCTGCCCCATTCAGAATCTTCAAGATCTCTTAATTATTTTCAAGATAGAGCCCTAAATTTTCGCCTTTCATTCAAGTACCCCATGACATGTATCCAACCTACCTTTACAAACCTATTTCCCATAAAATCTCTTCTTGAATCCCATTACTTAGGCAGACTAAGATTCTTAACACTTCTGGTGCATACCTCATGCTTTCCCACCTCTCTCGATATTTTCTCTATCTCTAGAATGCCTTTGAAGAAAACGCGAAATTTTGAGTCTGTCTCTTGAAAATAACTAAGGGATCATGAAGATTCTGAGCAGGAGAATACTATCAGAACTGTTCTTTAGGAAAATTAAGGAGGCAGTGGTGTGTAGGGTGAATTAGAAAAGGAGGATGTTGAGGTAAGGAGCCACAACCCATGTTGTACCCCTCTGAGGGGCACAAGGACCCCTGGACTGCCCATTTAGTGTGAGGAAGAAGCCTGCATGATTGTTGATTCTGTAGATTTTGGACACAAATGTGAAAAGTTCAGCATAACATTAACAAAACAGAAACAGATGTGTCAAAATTGTATTCACTATTTTGTTTTCTCTGCATTGGTGCTTCCACTGCAGGCAGAAGTGAAGCTGTCTCCCTCAGCCCTCTGTCTCCCTCAGCCCTCGAGAATGCCAAATGTCCTGATGAGTTCCAGTATAGACAAATTTTGAGTTCCAGTTCAATGCTAACTAGCTAAGTGAAAACCTGGACATGAGCTTGATTTTTTGCCCATAGACTATTACTTCTACGTGGGTCTAAGCACAGACCAATTTTAGAATTATTCTCCAGTTTCTCTATGCAACAGAAAATTCTTCTCCAGTTTTGAGAAGTAGTTTTCAAAAGTGTTTATAGCGTTGATTTGGAATTTTTAAAATATTAAAACCCAGAATAATTGTATTTTCTGAAACATTTGAAGTCCAAATCGTACATGTCAGACTTTCAGTACATCTACATGAGTCCTCAAAACAGATAATTCAACAGATTGGTTCCTACAGTTTCTTCTGTGCACAATTGATTCTCTGTACAGAAATTGTTTCTTTCCCAGTCTCAGAATTGTGTTATGCTTCCTTGTCTTAACCTTCGAAAATGGACTGCTTATAAACCATTTGCTAAGGGACATATGTCACCATTTAAAAAAATAGAGCTTTACCTCCATCGGTATGTTTCTGGGAAAAGTGAATATAAATCAAATTTTTGTAAGTCAAATCATATTTTAAATGTCCCAGGAGAACTCATTATTTAATAAAATAGCATGGAGCGAATAATCACATTGTGATGTGGCTTTTCATAAAGCAGGGCACACCTGTATCACACTCTGTCATGGCTATAGGACTTCACTCTCTAGCTGAGTTTGAGGGTAGCCAGGTCTGCCTTGGACCCAAGTCAAAGGAATTAAGTTACTGAGTACTGAGGATCTTGTTACAAGGCAGTCTCCTTTATACGCTGTCTCAGCATGGGTCCTATAGTTTGTGCTTTAAAAAGATGTGGAAAATCTGCTATATCTATAAGTTTAAAAGTACATTAAGCAAATTAATTTGCTTTGATGATGTCTATATTTCCTCATGTCAACCATAATCGTTTATTTGAGTAAAGAATTTTAAAGTACTGCCTGTGTAAATTTCACAAATCTTTTATTTCCTGGCCGGGATCTAGACTCAACCAATAGTTTCATGTATTGCAAGTAAGGTTAACAACTAGATTCATGAAAACCAAAATTTAAAAACACTATGTACAAAAAAAAAAAAATCATGTAAGCAATAAAAATATTTTTAAGAGCATTTACTAATCCCATTAAAAACCACTTTCTCTTTGAATTGTCTGTGTGGCATTCATCTCACAGGGACAGAATATGCTAACATAGATGCATTAGACAGTTTCAAACTATAACTTTGTATGTATCGTCCAGAAAGACTTGCATTTAGATGGCCAAGGGAGGAGCAATGTTTCTGTTAGTGAGTCTCAGTGGCCCTCGTTTATGTGGCCCAGGTCCTGTTGCCTCAGGTTGTCTGGGAGATGGTCAGAACCCTACCCGCATGGGATGAGCTGGGAATGACCTTGATTCATACTGAGAGTAAGCACAAGTACACAAGAATCTCTTAAAAATATGTAGTGAAAATCCAATCACACGTACACACATTGGTGCCCATTCAAACTGCAATGTTATGATCTAGTTGCACAAGCTATATATATATGTAAATGCCTCAGGCTTTGGTCATTTGAGGGGACAGTCTGTTGAGCAAAGACAACAATAACTTATTATTACTGTGGGAGTGGGAAGGGCAGTATCTAAGACCCTGGACCCCCCCCCCCCACACACACAATATAAGCATTATTATGCCAAATTACAGAATGTTAGAGCTTAGAGCTCTAAATAGCTCCATTTGTTGCATATCTACTATGTAGCAGGCACTACATACTAGGCACTTTGTATCTATTATCTTTAATCCTCAGAACAATTCTGCAAGATATACATAATTATTCCCATCATACAGAGGAGAAAACGGACTCAGAGACATTCAGTAACTTGCCTAAGTTAACACAGCTGGTAAAAAGGCAGAACTGGGATTTGAACCTGCAAATGTTTGACTCTTAAGGTCTTTCAACTCTATGTTGCTGTCCCAGAGTTTAGCTAATATATTAATGGCCCTGAAATCTGAACACTGCCATCTTTTCCTAAGTCTGGCAACCATGGCTTCCAAAAGAGTTCCAGAATCTTTGGTGGTATATGTCCTTTTTGCAGACCCTGAAAAGGGCTCACTTAATTTTAGTTTACAAAAGCTAGCTTTTAACTCTTGAAAATACCAACTTTCAGTTACCAACCGCTTAGACTGCAGATAGTTTCCAGGCTTCAGGACCAACCCACTGAGTCATAAAATTAGAACATGAAGGTGTCACATAGTGTCCTGAATCCCAGATTAAGAACCCCTTCTGTATAGAATTTTATAGAGGAAAAACTGGGACCTAAGCCTTCATGCAAAGAGTTTGTGTCCTACGTAGGTTCAGGCTATCAGGTGTGTGATGAGTTCAAGAACCTTCCAGAGAAAGATAATCACATACTAAGTGCCTAGTGATGTAAAGCTTTGTGCTAACCTTTGGGAGTGGGGTTGAGGGGTGAGAAAAAGAAGTAACAGTTACTTTAGCTTTACAGTTCACAAACCATTTTTATACATTAATCCAGCGGGAGAAGGAATGACTATTTCCAAGCTGCAGTGAGAAAACAAAGCTTAGAGAAGATAAGGCATGGTTTCTTTCAAGAAACCTACAGCTGAGAAGGGAAAGAAGACGTGGAAACAAAGAACTCCAATGTAAGGAGGGAGAAATAAATGTCATAGACTCGACAGCAAAATACGGGGGGGGGGGAGTGAGAGAGGTGTGTGCTGGGGGTGTCAATCAGAGCAGGATCCAAGAAAGTCTCACTAGTGGCATTTGGCCTCTGAGTCCAGCCGTCAGTGGGTGAAGGAGGCAAGAGTTTCTGCCAGGGGCCAGTGAAGTTGTAGCTTTTAAAGGGATAGGTTCATCGACGCTGCCCCTTCCGTAATCAAGGCAGAAAGCAGGATTTAAAATGAGGTTCAGTCATGGAGAAGTCCTGATTTAAGACGGAGGAAAGAAAACCTTGCCAGGCATATTCTGGGTAGTGCTTCTCTAACTTCAATGTTGAAGTGAATCACCTGTTAATATGCTGATTTTGATTTAGTCAGTCAGGGTTGGGACCTGAGATTCCATATTTCTAATGAAGTCCAGGTAATGCTTGGTGTTTCTGGTCCGCAAGCCACGCTTCGAGGAACAGCCGCTTCACCTGGGACCGTGTTAGAAATACAAACTGCTTGGGTCTCTCACTCCAGACTCACTGAAGCAGAATCCGTATTTAAAACAAGATTCCCAGGGGGTTCACATAGACGCTCTTTTCTAGGTTATTCTTTGTTCAGTACCAAGGAGACCCAAAGGAGATCCAAACTGCCTTGGGCATCGCTTCGCACACCAGCAGTCTGGTTTCTCTCCGGAGCTCCTGTTTCCAGGGGCAGACATTTGTGCCCCCTGAAGCTGCTCCTCCGATCCCAAACCAGTAGCAATTCCGGGAGTTGATCGCCTCGTAATCCTCCTCACTGGGTTCTTTCCACCTCAACCCGCGCTTCCCCGGGGCGCTCCAGCTGTTTCCCACCCCTACGCCCAGGCGGCTACTGTGCACAGCTGGAGCCCCATGCAGCGGGCGCACTGGGAGCTGCTGCGGCGGGGGGAAGCCAGGCGGGGGCGCCGCAGACTAGGCTGTGCGGGAAGACGCTGTTCCGAGTACGGAGAGGGCGGCGGGAGCGACGGGCGGGAGAGAGCGAGCTCCGCATCTGGTGCCAACCAGCGCGGCCCTGGCGCAGCCCACATTCCCACACCGCAGGAGCGGCGGCTCGTTACCTGGGAGGCGGCGCGCATCACCCCAACCTGCGTGTTTCATAAACCCGTCGGGAAATAGTTCCCAGCCTCCAGGGCCAGTAATCAGCCCGACCTCCTCTCGCAAGAACTGCTGATTATAATTCCCGAGCTGGGCGAGGGCCATGGGGGGCCTAGATTTTAAGTCGACTATTTAATATCATTATCATTATTATTAAAAGCCAGCCCTCCAGCTCCCCCTTCCCGTATATATACTTCTGAAGTGGGGTGGGGTGTTGAACGACCAGAGGGTGGGAGCAGGATTGTAAAACCTAACGATTTGCTAAGAAATCCGGGACCGAAGACGCAATTCACAAAACAGCGAGTTTTTATAAGGTAGAGAAGGTAACAGGGCAAAAAACTCGCGGCTGCCAAAACCCCGCCGCGCGTGCTCGCCGAAGCAGGCTAGCCTTTACCGCGCTTCTTTCCGGCCGCGCTGCTGCGACAGCGCGAGGATTTCGTAGGAAGAGGAGGCTGCCTCCGTGCTACGGCCCCGGGTGTCCGCGGGCCGCAGACAGGGGCACCCCCGCCGCCCTGCGGCCCCGACGGCCCCGTCCCCGGCTGCTCGTGGAAGCCGAGCTAGACCCGCTCCTCGCCCGCCCCGTTCCCCCGGTGCTCTCTCCTAGCCGGCGTTTGAAGCGCTCATTTCACCGTCAGCTTCCCTTACAGGGCAAAGCACATCAGACGGTTTAAAATTAACACCTTCATGCAGTCGCTGCGGGGATGTGCGCATTTCCCCCTGCGACGGCGTTTGAGTGTGCGCTTTTCCGAAAAATGTCAGACTACACGGACAGTCTTAACATTTATTAAAGCCTAAGTGTTCTGTCTCGAGGCTTATCGGGTTTGTCCAAACTTTTGTGAGTGTGTATGTGTGTGGTGTCTGTGTATGCGCTCGCGCGTATCTCCACCCTCCTCTCGCCTCCCCACCCCCGCCCGTGCAGGGCGAAGTAGTCCTATATAGCGATGATAAATATCCCTGTTGATCACTTGATTGATTACCTCCCTGAAAGGTCACGCGGGCTCGCAGTAATTTCCTTTTGCCTAAGGCTCCCTTTTCACTTTTACTCCGGCACCACAGCTCTGAGTACACGGGATCTTTATTTTGTATTTTAACCCCTAAATGCAACCCCTCCCGAAAACAATGCAGACAAGAAAAATCGAATAAAATCAACTCGGGACCTTTTAGCTCCCTCGCAGCCGCCCTCCCCACCTCGCTCCTTTCTTCTGGCCCCCGCTCCTTCCTACTCCGACCCCCTTGTCCCAATACAAATGTATTCTGGACACTATTTAATAGATGAGTGTCCTGCAAGTAAACTCAGGCGTCCCTTGGGTCTGCATTTCATATCTGTGACTCTCTTTCTCTCCCGTGGACTAAAAATTCGGATTTAAACCACCAGACAAGCTATTAATTTAGCTAGACTACCTAGGGTCCTGAACCCAATTAATTTCTAATAATTATAGCCCAAGGGGGCTAGATAGATCTCCCTGCCTCTTTCTTTTATTGCCACTCCACCGCCACCGAGGTCAGCGTATAATAATAAAGTGTATATTTTGAAAGCGATCTCCAGAACAGTGAGTTATTGCAATGAATGAAAATTGTTTCCATTTTGGCTAATTGAGTCGGTGGCCGAAAGCTAGAGCTCTGAGACTAAATAAGGAGGACTGTTTCATTTCAACATGAAGAAACCCCTGCCTAGCTCTGGTCACCCAGCGAGAGTTTAATTTCTTAACAGCCAACCTGAAACCCAGAGTTGGGTAAACAGTATTAATAATTGCATTACAATGATTAAATTAATCTTGCTGGTAGCCAAGAGAATATAGGTTGGCGATTGAATAGCAAGATGTGAAGTTCACTGCACAAAGACAATAGGCCAAGAAATACCTCTATAAAGAATTCAAACTTTCTTCCAAAGACACTGTGGGGCTGGTTCAATTATAATGCAAGGAAAGGAAAATTTCCTGTTGCATGCAATGTATTGAAAATCGGTTCTTTGTCATTTCTAGCATTAATTAAAGAAACGTAGTTGGGGAAGGGGTATACTTGTCCTGTCCTCTTCAATGACCCATCTTCCTTTCAAATTCCATCTTGATCTCCCTGCTTCTGCTTAACAACATTAACAACAACAACACCCCCCAAAAAACCAGAAAGCAAAAAATAATAAAAATAAAAATAAAGACAATAAAAATAAAAAACAAAGACAATAGTAAAACAAGCAAGTCCCAACAACTCGTAAGCTCATCGACTTTCTAAGGAGGCACTGCTTTCAGGATGCCCGCTTCCGTGGGAGGAAACGCAATTAAACGTTGGGACCCTTGCTACTGCCCCGAAAGGAAACGAATTTCAGAGGGAGAGGGGAAGGCGAGCGGTGGGGGACAGGCAGTGAGGGCAACTCCGTCAACTTGTTGGAGGCCTCTTTTCTCTTGGGCCAGCGACAGCTTAAACGTCCCGTCAGAGGGTGTCGGAAACCCCAGGGACCGCTGAACAGAAAGTCACCTGCTTGGGTCTCACGGCTGAGACTTGGGACAGGTGGAACTAACGGGGTCCAGGCATGTGGGAGAGGGGACCCGCCGGGGCTGCGGGCGCGCTTGGGGTTGCCTCTCTGCAGGCGGCGAGCGCGGTCCGCTGCTGCTGGGTGTTTGCTCCATCAGGTGAAACACACTTGAACTAGCAAGTTAGCTCTTTTATTAACACTCACTTAGGGGTGAAAGCAAATGACAAAAGAAAGAAAGAGAATGGGAGGGAAAAAAAGAAACCCAGCTTTCAGGTTTGAAAATAAAAGTGATGATATTGTACTTTATTAAACAACAACAATAATAATGCCTTGTGTTTTTACGAGGGCTTGGCTCGAGGGCACAGAGGAGTTTGTGTTTATTATTTCAGTTAGAAGAAGCTGGAGTCGCTCGTGTTCCGATACTCTTGCAAAGACCAGTCTTTTGCCAGGCAAAAGACCGGGTTCGCTGTAGCGACCACGACCCTAGGGACTTTAAAAACCAGAATGGGAGGGTACTCTAGCCGCGCCTCACTCCCTCTCGCCATCATCTCCCTGGCCTCTAGAAAAGTTTAAAAGACAGTGATCTTTAAATTTGGGGGCTCAGACTTTTTTTTTTTTTAGTCTTCCACAACCCAGCCAGTTCCTTTCACAGTCCCCACTCCACCCCCTAGCCCGCCACGTGGTTTACAATTTCTCAGCAGAAATAACCACTGCAGCTTCACATGTGGATCTTGTATTTAATCTTGGGTTTGGTTCTAGGGTACCATCGTTTCCTAGGAAATTACCTGGCACTCCTCCTAACCTCCTCTTTGCAAGGGGACAGGGATGTACACCCCCTGGGGTTGAGATAAAAGGGATTAACAGGCGCAGTGGAGGGGAGCCTGGTAACTCCTTTCATTTATTTGTTACGCTCCCCGGGGTGAGAAGTGCAATGTCCCAGGTAGAGCCTCCTCCAGTCCGGGGCGCTCTTGGGTCCCTACTGGACTCCACCTCTTCACCTGGGGGCCCAAGGCCCTCTAGGTTCTGACAGCTGGGAGGGGTCTGATCCTCCAGCGCTGCTCCGCGGTCCTTTGGCCTAGGTGAGGGTCGCCAGAGAGTTCCTCAAACTGACCAGAAACAGCTTCTACGGACTTCATGCCCGCTAGCTTAGTGCGTCTCTCTCCTCAGATATTTTACTTCCTTTCCCAAGGCTCTCAATCCTCATTTCTCCTTTTTCCCTAAGGACACTTAATGGTTAGCTGGAAGGCACTCCTCCATCTAAACTGAGATGAGCTCACATTGACAGACCCCTGGGCACTCACATTCATATGGTTGGAGTGCCTGGTGCTTTTGCATCCACTGAATGTATAAACACACTACCTGTATGCACCGTGCAGCAGGAATTGTAAAAGGACTGGGGGAAAAAACCCACCTGCCTCTTCGGTCCATAAGGAAGGACAGGTCCATATGTGTGGGCACCAGAGACTTCTCTTTTGGAAGTTTTATTCCTGCTTTGTGTAATTCCTTCCTTTGCACCGTCCCTTTTTCCTGCCTCACATTTCAATATTACTCAACTATCTCCCTTGGGACCTGTACCTTGATTCTCCAGGGACCAGTATCTTCCAGCCAAATGCCCCTGGAATCACACATCTCTAGAGAAGGAGAATGGTGGGCATACTAAGGGTAAATATTTTGACTTATGATTTCCTCTAGTAAAGATATTTACCAGAGTCATTGATGGATGCCCTTTGGGGTTGAACCTTGCTATTTGTTCACTCACACCCCCAGTCCTAGTTTTGACAATAAACGACAACAGGTACAACTGGGCATTCTCAATGATCTTCCTTCCCCTCCTCTGCCTTTGCCAAACTCATGACAAGGACCTGCTTTTCTTTTCTCTTTCTTTTAACTTGAACATCCAGGATGTATTGCAGCACAGAAACTGAAAAGATTGTAATTTTCTTTTATAGTGTCTGGCAGGATTTGCAACAGATATTAATGGGGACATAAATAGCTCATGGAAGGTATTGAACAAAACTGTTTAACGCAAGGAGGTTTTACCAAGAGAAAATCTATACGTAGTTGGGATTGAATCATACCTTGAACACAGCTAGCCCCTTTAGGAGTTTCCCATTTCTGCGTGCCCACTTCCTTGGTAAATCCTGTAATAAAAGCAAATTTCAACAATGTATTTTTTAAGGGTAGGGGATGGATTTCCCCACCTCCTCCTTCTTATGACCCCGGAGGTTGTGGGTTTAAGCGAATGCGTGAAAATGGCAGGCCGGCTGAGCTACTGCAGGAGGCGACGGGCTGCGGTGGGAGAGGCCGGAAGGTGACAGCCGACCTCAAGGAAGGCAGGAGGTCTTGGATATCAAATGCCCGAGCCAGCCCGGATCTGGGATTAAAAGGTGAAAATTACTACTTGGTGGGAATAGACCACTGAAATGTTCTAAGGATGGCAACAAGCATTGGTATTATACCTAAAATCCAGAAAGAAACAGTTATTTATTATGCTTCCAACTCTGAAAGCAGAAGCCGCAATAGTTTTAATAGTAGTAGCAGCGGCAGCAGATTTCTCGAAGTTCAAGAGGATTCTTACTTTCTCCTGGATCATTCGTCGAGAGTCGAGTCCGTCTAGTTCTTTAGTATGGGAAAAATTTTAAAAGTCCTCCCTCACCTCCCACTCCTTTTTGGTATGGATGGTATAGAAAATTTCCTGCAATTTATGGTGGGAAAAACAATAGTAGTAATGATACAGGCTTATTGGTGATTCCAACACGAAATCAATACTCTGCTCAAGTTTTTTCATTCCTTTTGGGGGGGGGGCGGTTGCAAAGTGTCTGCTCCCCTCTGGCTCCCTACGCTTGCTCCCCGCCCCCCGCCGCCCTCCCCGTGGCTCCCTTTCTCCGCCTCCTCGGCGATTGCCATCTGACAAGATCTCCAAATCAAAGTGATAAATCGCTCCAAACTTTTTTTGGCGGCGCTGAGATGTTGGAGGGGCGTCTAGCGCGCATGTGCGAAGGTGTCCAAACTGACAATGCTGGAGAGATAGCGAGTGTGGATTGAGAGAAAGGGAGAGAGGGAGGGAGAGAGAGTGAAAGAGGGAAAGACAGAGTGAGTGTGAAAGTGTGTGTGTGTGTGTGTGTGTGTGAGAGAGAGAGAGAGAGAGAGAGAGAGAGAGAGAGAGAGAGAGAGAGAGAGAGCAAAAGAAGGAAAAGATCCAAGAAAAAAAAAACCCAACCACACACCAGCGGCTGCAGGACTGGGCACAGCATGAGATCCAAAGGCAGGGCAAGGAAACTGGCCACAAGTAGGTGCAATATCCCTTTTCTATTGGCTTTCCCCCTCCTCTGCCATCTTGCGTATCTGTCTCCAGCGCTCCGGGAGGGAGCGCGGGGCTGCCTCTCGCTCCGGGGCCCCGGGTGGAGGGCAAGCGCAGCGAAGCTCAGCAACCTGCCGGTCCCAGCCTCCGCGCCGGGTCGCCCGCGCTCTTGCTCCTCGTTTAGGCGCCAGAAGAACCCGGCAGCCCTTAGCCTCGCGCACGGACCAGCTTTGGCAACCCCGGGCTGGGGGTGGGGGTGGGGGCAGCAAAGACTGGGGTGGGAGGGAGGAGAGAGCGCGAGAACGAGCGGGAAGGGGTGGGGTGGGGGGGGAGAAGAGATGAGAGAGTCTCCCCCTCCCCTCCCCTTCCCCCCAGGCGGAGGAGAGTTGCCTCTGGCCAACCAGCTAGTCCCGGGTGTGGGAGGGGGAGCGTGGGGTGGGGGGGGCGGGCTGGGGAAGGGAGCAGTTTCGATCCTTGGTTTGTTTCTGGGTTTTGGGGTGGGTGGCAGGCTCCAAGGGAGCCACAGTGGCGGCGGCGGCGGGCAGCAGTGGTGGAGTTGGGAAAAGTTGCGAGGCGGCCGCTGGAAGTTGCGCGGGCTGGAGTGCTGCGCCGAGCTGCGGTTGCGGTAGTGGGCGCTGTGCGCTCGGCGGTGCTCTCCCGCGTGCGCGGCGCGGCGCGGCGCGGCGGGAGGACTGGGATGGGGATTAGGGAGACGAGGGTTGGGGCTGTAGTCCCGGAGTGTGTCGGGGGCATGGGCAGAGCAGAACTACGGGCTCCGCAGAGCCTTGGGCAGGTGGAGAGTCAGAAGAGGCCCTGCGAGCGCGTGGAGAGCGGGTTGTGGAGGGCGCGCAGCCAGCGGCGACAGCCGCCGAGGAGAAGGGGGCCGAAAGGGCGCGCTCCAGCCCGTGAGCTCCAGGCAGGCGGGGCGCCGAGTGACCCCCAGGGGGCGGGCTGCCGGGACATTGGGCCGCAGAGAACGCGCAGCGGAGCCTCCGGCTCTCCTTCTGGACGCAACCCGGGTCTTGGGTCACTAACCCTCCCCGGCGCCCCCTGCCTGTCCGGCGTGGAGCGGCCTGAGACACGCGGGATGAAGGCGATTGGGTTCCGGGCGGAGGCGGCGAGACGCCCCCCCCCCCATCCCCCACTCTTCTCGCAGAAGTGTTGGGTGACTTCGTCCGGCATTGCCCGCCGAGCCGACACTGTCCAAGATGGCATGAGCCTCAACCAGGACTGTAGGAGACAGGCCTGGGTTTGTCCTAATGCTTCTACTTCGAGTGTAAGGGGACTCGGTGGTGCCAAGACCCCGAGCAACCCCGAGCGGTCCAAAGCGCTTCTTTTCCTTGAGGTGTCAGCACTGGGGGCTCGAGCTGCCTTGGGAGAGGACAGGCCGCCGTTCGCTCTCCCCCTGGCTGAAAACAGAACTCTCAATTGTTTTGCTTGTGGACCAGAGAGAGAAGAGGTGGGGGGTAGGATGCTTCTCCCCAGTGAAATACCGAGCCTCCCTCGCCCCTCCATTGCACATTAAAACCAAGTACGCCCCACGCCTTTCAGCATTCGGTGTCCCCGCAGCGGCCTCGCGGAAGGAAGCCTCAGGTTCCCGCTCGGTCAGCTGGGTTTCTTTGGCGGTGGGAATGTGCGGTCTAGCCCAGCGAGATGCTGTCACCGTAGGCTCCTTTCCAGTGCTTCGTACAGTCCTCACCCAAGCACTCCCTCACTCCGCAGTACGTTTCCTTTCGCCCTGGTCTCAGGGATCAGGCTCTTTGGGTCACCACTCCATGTGTTTCTCTTTCGGATATTGTTCATTTCACTTAGCTGCGACAGTGGTAAAGCGCGCGGGTAGAACTCCTGTTTTTCCTGTCTGCTTTTAAATAAGGCCGATGTCTTTATTTACATCTGAGGAATAATAAATGTACATATGCTTGCAGGCCTGGGGGCTTGAATTGCGACTAAATGTTAGGGGGGAGAGATAGGAGAGGAGAGAGGGAGAGAGGGAGAGGGAGGGAGGGAGACGGAGAGAGAGGGGGGAGAGAGAGAGAGAGAGAGAGAGAGAGAGAGAGAGAGAGAGAGAGAGAGAGAGAGAGAGAGGAGAAGAGAAGAGAAGAGGTTGGGGGGACTGGGGGCGGGCGGGGCGGGTGGAGAACCTACTTCAACAGTGAGATAAATTGTGAAATGAAAGTCCAAGGCTTCGCGCGCATCATTGCTGGGTATACACCGAAGTGAAAGCAGAACACAAAACCCTTCGAATTTTTTGGAGCAACTTTTTCAGCTATTTTAATTGTCAAGCTGTATGCCGCCGTAGTAAAATATTCCCGTACGCACAGCCCACTCAACATCAAGCCTCTTTTCCGATCTGGTGATAGTTGTCATCCGTCCAGTGGGAGACTTATTTGTTTCCAAGGATGCGGCCGCCGTTTTCTGATAACTAGATACGAACTCTTACAAACTTTTCTTGCTAAACCCCAGGTTTCCGCTCGCGCTGTTCCAGCTGTTGCCACTGCGGCTGCCTTTCTCAGACAGAAGTGCTGCTTTATGCAATTCTTCAGTTACAATCTGGGTAATAAAGGACATCATATTAAAACTACGCATTTTTGTATTTCGAAGCGCTAGTTCCTTCCCCCGCATAGTGCGTGAGCTTCCTAATGCATGGTGGTGACCCCTGCCGTGCAATCCAACTAATACTTCGCCGCTCAGCCTGCACCGGTTTCTTTCTTTTTCTGGGATAGCAAGAGGCCGTGTGACCAGTATACTTTACAAAATACACCTATCTTTATCATTGCAAAAGGAACGATTGCAATGGAAACAAATCGCATAGAAAGTTTTCTCGGTTGCTTACTATTTTTTTTTGGTCTTCTGTAAATTTCTTTGGTGGCCAAGTTTTGTCGTGTTCTTGGAATCTCATGGACCAAGACCAGGGACCACAGACCCTGCAAGTACCCACTGAAGTTAAAATCCAGAATGAATGCACAACCCCTTTTTCAACTTATAGGGCTCGTTTTTACACAATACTTGAAACTGATAAATTCGTTGCAATTATTTTGGGGGAACAAGCTATTTCATTAAAAAAATAAAGGGAAAAGCAAGAAGATTGACATTTGTACTGTCCAAAGCACTTGGCTTTTATTTCCATCTTTAAGAGAAGAAAAATAAAAGCCAACCGGACTCTGGCAGCTCCGGGAGGCTCCCAGCCGTTTTCTTGGGCAGCTACGATAACACCTGGGCCGTGCCAGAAATGCCAGTTGCAACTGTTTTTCTCCTGGTGATGGGAAAGAAGTGAGGTTGGGTTTGCCCAGCTTGTCTAGAGCCTGAAACACCGAAGGAACCCCCAACCCCACCCCACTTCCCTAAAGTGATACCCGGCAGGGTTTCAATTACAGCAATGAACGAGTTGCAACCAGTTACCCCCCTTAGCTACCGGACCCCCAGAAGAGTCATAAAGACCCAGAAGGCGATGCGATTAGCAAGACCCCGGCGAGGGGGCACTTGTTACTTGTACACTTGATCTCTGTTTAAAATGAGGCTCTGAATTAGGTAAGGTAGATGACGACCCTCCCTCCGGTGCTTAAACTCCTCACCTTAACAGCCCAATACCTAACATAATAAAGGAAAGGCACACCCAGGGTCCAGCCTGCACTCCTCATATGCTCACCTACTTGCATTTTCCTTCGTCCTTAAAAAAGCAAAAAACAAACAAAAAAACATAAAACGACAACAACCCACATTAACACACAAAGCTTTGTTTAAAAATGTTTTTGTTTATTTCAGACTGCTTTTGAGGAGGAAAAGTGCTTGCCCGACGGCGGAGGCAGAGGCCCCTTCTAGGAAGGTGGTTTATTTGCCCTCACTTGACCATTACTCTGGCTTAGGGCTTCTTTATTGCATTTGGCACTTGGCGTGCAGTCTTCCTACAGCATTTCTACGTGTTTCGCCAAAAAAAAAAAAAAAATGTGTTTAGGGAAAGGTTAATAACATTTTTCATTCTCCCCTCATCCTCACCACTGGGGAAGGAGACGGTTCATTAGCTGCAGAGGCAGGAAGGATGGAAAGTAAGGCTCTTTTTTCCAGATTTTTATTTGTAGGGACTGAGAAGTCGCAGGTCTTGGCGACCGTGTGTCTGTGTGTGTGCCTTCTGCGGAGTAGCCCGGCTCTCAGGCTTTCTGCGTGGAGGCCTCCCTCTGCCACCCGGGCCGGGCCTTCTCTGCGGACATTCAACACGCAGGTCGCTGATCCAATAGAATTAATGCGTCATCGAACGAATTTTCTGCTTTCTTCTTCTTTTTTAAGTTGAAGGTAATAATTCCGTAAAGTTTCCCTTTAAACATTTTGTAGTTTGGGGTTTATTTCATTTTTAGAAGTTGGGACAAGGTTATCCGAGGCTGTAGATGTGGCCTGGGACAGGAAGGCCACAGCTGAGGACGCGTGGCTCTCTTCTCCCCGGGCAAGGGGGGCAGAGGAAGGCCAGAGAGCGCCGACTTGTTGCCCTCCGCACGCCTGGCTTTTGATGCCCTCTCCCCGCATCAACTCCGCTTTGGCTTTGTTTCTGCTGGAAGCCGGCCCTGATGTGGAGAAACTTGACTTGTCATCTCCTGGCCAACGGCTCTTACCCTGTTCCCAAGGTACTCAGCGCCTGGCAGAACCCTATTCCCAAGAGCTGGGTACACCCTCCCACCCCTCAGCTCATAGCCGCCTCGTGCGGAGGAAGTGGGCCCTGATGAGGAGTGGGGGTGGAGCTCGGGAGGCCCTAGTGAGCAGGGAGGCAGAGCTCACCCAGGGCGGCCCCCCACACCTCCCTCCAGCTGCTCTGCTCCTGGCTCCAAAGCTTAGGCCAGAACTCTTCTTCTCTCCCCAACCTCAGAGGTGCTGCGTGCCTGGCGCGCTGCTTCCCTGAGAGCGGGTTTGCACTGACTGTTTTTCTCTCTCTCTCTCTTCTCTCTCTTGTCTGGGGTTCAGGAACACACTCAGGTGTGGAGGGCAGGCACACCTCACTCATTCACTCTCCCCGGCAGAACAGGCCCCTTCTCAGCCCCGTCGGGCAGGGAGTGAGAGGCTGGGGAGAGGTGGGGAGACAGTCACACTACACGGATGTCAGGCACATTTTTCCGGAATGGTGGTGAACCCCTCCTCAGCTGGAAGCCCGCTGCTCTGGGCACTTTCTAAAAAGGTCTGTGGGGTCTGCTTTTCTTTTCGGCTGGGCTGCCCAGTATGAACTCTCAGTTCCTTCCCCACCCCATTTGCCACGGTCCTCTTTCTAAAATTAGATTTCCCCCTTCCCACTCTTCTGGCCTTCCCAGTTTACCAGGGAATTCTCGAGGAAATTGACTGTGTAGTGAGAACAAGTGTGAGGAAGAAGATAAAAAGAGACAAACAAATGGAACAGAAAACGAGAGGGAGAAAGGAAGAGAGAACCAATGTGCTTTCCCAGCTCCCCAGTTCACACACAGATTGGTATTATTCCCCCCACCCCCAGTAAATGAAAAAAGTATAATCCTTGTTAATTACCTTTGCTTACATGCCATACAAGAAACTTCAGAGATGTTTCTACATAAGGAAGAAACTGTATACAAAACTCTTTCACAAGTGTGACATATTGCTCTAGTTCAGCACTAAAAAGCTAAACACACTTGCCCTCCTTTGAAGTGCCCTGGCTAGGGCAGCTTATTTGAGTGCCGTTCAGATATTGCTGTGGGTATAACTAATGGTCTCTACCTATTTAGCTCAAGTGGGAGGAGAGAAAGGCCTGAATTCCTTGTCCAATGGGTCCCTCTGGAGACTGAATTCTGGCTCCTGGCCAGTTCTGTACAATGTCAACATTGAATATTTGAATTCCCAGACTCTCTTTAACAAGTTTCTAAATAAATAAACTCATTGTGTGTCTGTGTTTAAAATTATTTCACCTTTCATAAAAGCTACAGCATCTTATTACATTGGCCTTGCAAGCTGATTTTTAGAAAAATAAACAAACAAACAGAGCTTATGGCATTTTAATAGGCAAACCTTCACAATATGTATGCTCCGCTTATGTGTGGCTGGGTTGGTGCTATTTAGAGGGATTTGGGGCTGTTCTGTGTGACATGCTAGTGAATTACAATAAAAAAATCAAGCTAAGTTCAGAAAGTCAGTGAAATATTAATCGCAGCTAAAGGGAGGCCTGACTGTTGTAGCTTTAGAGTCTTTAGAAATATGGTAATTTTGCTTGCTGTGTCCTACTGGGGACATAGAACTTCACGGATGTCTCCTAATGGGATATCTATGAGTCCCACAGTCCACAAGTGGTGTTAGGTATAGACTTCTGCCCAGGTGGAGTTTTGTTTCTGGACTTTTTTTGTTTTGTTTTTTAATCTGTGTCTGTCTTTGTAAGTTGGAAGGGGTAGATACACAGATGTTATTCTCATATTTCAGTTTGGTTTTGAAAAGGACCGCATGAATCCTGTTTTTACTAATATCTCAGCATTTGAACATCCACGGCATTTTTTTGCAGATAGGAACATACTTGTGCTGAGAAGTACACACAATTAAAAAAAAAATAAGAAAAAGGCAAGTTCTAGTCCTCTTGAAAGTGTGGACCCCATCTGGTGTTGTTAGGAAAGAAAGTGGAATTCACTCTAATTTGTGTGTATAAAGTACAACATTATTAAAAAGAATGGGATTTGAAAGGGCACATAGCAAAACCCATAACATTTAACTGGTAACATGGAGCACTCAAAGCCAAGAAAAAAATACCACCAACCCATGCAAAACCTAAAATAGATTACAATGACCTCAGCCATTTTCATTTTCAAAAATAATAGCCATGATTAAAATGGGGGGAGTGTTTTACTTGGAACCATACTCTTTTGCATTATTATAAAAGCTGTTTTGTGGTTAAAGAACTGTTTCATTATAGGAAAAAAAGCAAGTGAATTTTTAATCAAATTCCTCACTCTTCAAAAGCTCTCATTCTTGAATTACTTCTTATTTTGATTTTAATTATTATTCTTATTCATTAGCAAACTTTCTTTTGGCTTGTATATCAGCCAAATCCTTGACTACTAACTTTTATAACAATTCTAAAGGATAACTTTTATTTAGAAAAGAGGTTTTATTAATTCCCTTAGCAGACACCTGCCTAGGGGTCACTGACTATATAACAGGAAGAACCAAAGCTTTCTTACCTGTTCAAGAACCAGCCTAAAGGAATTAATGTTGTATATTAGGGTTGCTCAGACTATGGCATTTATGAAAGTCCTTGTACGTAGCAGTTGGTGGGCTTTGGCAGTGGGTAGGCTTATGAAACAAATATCAATGGGATCCTTCTGAGAGCATGGACAAGTCATGTTCCCTGCTCTCAGGAACATTACAAACGTGCTCATTAGTGTTTGGATCTGGGTGTGGTCCCTGAGTGAATAGCTGGGTCATCTTCAAGTTATTGAATGCGTCTGAGCTCCAGCATTTTTACTTGTAAAGTAATAATACCACTGTTCTTGGGCTGGCTGCTCTGAAGGTTAAATGGGGTAAAGGCATGAAAAGTATCTAAGTCACAAGCGATCACTCAATAAATCTTAGTCATTTCCCTTCCAATATATTAGTTAAATTTTCTGAAGAGGAATTTTTTTAGACATTCTTATCCCTTCTGTTCTCTTTTTACCCAGTTTAGTTTTAGAAGTATTTGTATGTGTAGATTAAGCATTTTGTACTCATATGTCTTCTCAATAAATCATGTCCTCAGGATAACCGGAAGTCATCTCTAAAATTTGGGCTCATTAAAATTATCTATACCAAGCCAAAATAGGCAGTAAATTTATTCTGAGAACTTGAGAATCTTTGCCCTTTTGTGGGGGCGAGGAGGGACTATATAAAGTGATTGAGATTTTAACTTTGCTCCACAGACTGTGGCATTGTATGCACACAGCCTAAAGTTGTGCATACTCTTCAGTTGTCATAGATCATAATCGGTTGTGTATGAAAATTTTACTTTTAATGAAATGAGTTTCGTAAGTCACTTTACTACCTTAGCCGAGTTGCTCTTCTCTAAATGAGGGGACCAGAGTAGAGTAGAGCTTGTGCACTCAAATGCTTACAGGACTTGGCAGGTACAATAAATTAGGCAAGGTGGTTATAAGCACTAACTTCTGTTTTATTTTTATTTAAATTTTAACACCCAGCCTTTGTATTCTGGAACAAGAGGACTGGTGGGGACCAAGGCAAACTGGGAGTTCAAGCTCCAGCTCACTGCTGCCATTGAGCAAAGCAGCCCAGTGCTGCTAGTTCTTCCGCTTTTGAAGAGAAGTCAGTTATCTGGATTGTTCTGTGAATATTCTCTATTTTAAAATGTTGATTCAATCGAAAAGACAAGAACAACAAGAACAACAAACAACATTCTGCAGGCCCAACCAAACACCTCTGTCTGTCATGGACCCTGGGTTGGCAAAGTCTAGATTAGATGATTTCCAAGGGCCTTTCAAAGTTCCAGCATTTTACAATATCCCCAAGCCTTCCTGAATATTACCTTGTATTTTTAAGATCTGTATCTTTCTCTTCCACCCCAAAGTTTGTGTGTGTTTTGATAGGTGGAAGTACTTATTACAGAATCTGATATCTGGCCATTTATCTGGAAAAAAGTCTTTCTAGGCCATGTTGTGTCTTTCTTTCCCTTCATACCGCTTCATAATTAATTGGTTTAAGAAAATAAACTGAAACACTCACTCCCTCTCACGTAGCCACTGCCCACCATTCTTTCTAATTTTTTACTCAACCCAATTCATTGATTTGTGGGCTGGGGGGTTGAGCAGTAAAATCATTAGGAGACAGTTCTCTGTGGTTTTTCACAGTGGGAGAAGAAGTCATTTGGCTACTGTGTGTATAATGGAGAAAAGTTTGTCCCTGTCCCCTACAGGGTCCAGATGTCATGTCCTGTACATCTGTAACTGAAGAACCCAACTGATTTTTTTTTTAGGACATAAACCTAAGATGGAGAAATTAGTTTCTAAGGGATGACTGTATTATTTGACAAGAGTGACACTCCTGGCGAGAACGTTTTATATGTTCAGGGAACATTTAAATATAAACATATGAGTATGTTATTCTGTTTATTATTATGAGTTGTATTTCTAGCAGATGTGGTAGGTGAATAACAGGTACAATTAAGTCCTGAAGACTAAAGGGACAAGGCATGGTGATGGAATACCAATGCAACATACACTCCCAATAAAGTCTGAAGTAAGGACTTTATAATGTCTAAATCAGTACTACAGTCAAGGACTGGTGAATAAATACTTGTTACTATTAGTTAACATTGTTGGAAAAATCATCAGAGAATGCAATGCTTATAGAGAAGGATTCAGAGTAGTGATGAGCCGTGCTTATAAACATTATCAGTGGATTATCAGATACCTAGTTTCCAATTTTGAAACTGAAGCCCAAATTCCTTAGCCTGACCTTTGAGGGCCTCTCCACTTTTGAGCCAGAAGACTGTGGTCATTCTGAGCCCTGATTCTGCTTTGGATTTGCCTGGGTTCAAATCTTGGCTCCACCATTTAGTAGCTGGGAAGTGAAGGCACCATCTAATCTTTCTGTATCTCAGTTTTCTTGCTTATGAAGATACCTCGTGTGAGGATTTGATGAACTAACGCATTTAAAGTGCCTTCAAGATAGTAAGAACTCAACACATGTTCATTATTATTTTGTTAACTTTTCAGATTTACTTGTCTCCCTACCCACGACTGGTCCATTCAGCTTAGCTTGTTTACTTATTCTGCTCTTCTCACTCTCTTGCCAGCCTAAGCTTGTGTTTCCATCTTCCAACTTTTGGCCACAATGTTGCCATAGTCTGTAAATGTATCCATACTGTACTTTGACCATCAAAATCTAACTCCTTTAAGATTTACTTTAAACCCTTCCTTCTTCATGAGATTCATCCTCATCACTTGGAGACATGATTTCTCTGTCTTTTCATTTCAATAGTATGGCATTATTTTTATCTACTGTCATTTTGGCAGTTTTCTAGCTAACCTGTAAAACTCCTGGAGAGCTCATTTCTGTATAGTGCCTGGTTCTGTGCTTTGCATTATGGCAGATAGCAGTAGGATTAGGTGATGGTGGTTACCAATGGGTTTAGGTGGATTATGTGAACCCCTTCAATTTCTTTGCCGTAAAACCTGCACAGTCAGGTAATGTCAGCACTAGAACTCTGGGATATTTGACACTTTAATTGCATACTAAATCCACAATTGGCCTATTTTGACAGTGATAAACCAGCTGGAAAGCACATTTAGAAAGTAGAGTGTTATTCCTAATTTTCACAAATAATGCTCCTCATTTTGCCAGTGCAGGTATAACCCATGGCTGCTCACTTAAATTACAAATTTTTATTGATCTACACTCAATCTTAAGGCTATGGAAACTGTACGGGACTCTGGAGATTGTCAATGGAGTCAAGTAGAGATGGGGAAGCAGTGTGTGGACTCACGTAATTCCTAGGGATTTGGGAGTAGTCAGCTTCACAAAAGTCATCAGAAGCCAAGTTTGTACATAAATTCTAATCCCAATTTAGGCTGTATTAGAGCATAGCAAGAAAAATTTTGCTGTATATTTTAATGTCCATTTATAATTAAACAATTTAAGACTGACAGATAATGATGTTCCATTTAATCTTGTTTTACTGATTAAATTAACCCCAGTCACTTAATGGGGCCACCTTAATTCAAATGCAATCATGACTTCTTGCTCCTCCCACCCCTCTCTCCTTACTCCCCATGCCCCCATTTCACAAATCTCTTATTTCTATGGAGAAAACAGGGCTGTTTGTGCCTTGGAAAACTGTCTTGAAGACCTGAATGAATGCAGGGTCTTTTGGGTCTCAGACACCTGCAAGAATCTGATGAGAGGTAGGGAGCCTCTCTCCAGAAAATGCAAATATGTATACAAATTTTCATACCATTTCAGTGGTTCATGGTCTGAATTCCAATCATTGATATTATCGTGGTGCACTCATGCATTCAGACTTGATTCACCTAGTATGTTATTTATATAATGCCTAAATTCTTATCAATCTCTTTTTCATTATCTTAGAAACATGATTTTTTTCTGATTACAAAATTTATATATACTTGTTCTAACAACTTAAAAACTGCAAGAACTATCACATAGAAAAGTGAATGAAAGTTCTTTGTAGTCTACTTCTTTTTTTTTTGGCACATACCACCTGCAGTTAACCACTATTCATTGTTTAGCGTCAAGTCCGGTAGATTCCCCCCATGCATCTATCAGTACATACATGTATGTAGCTTCATAACTTTTTACAGCCACTTGCTTTTTTCTTTTTAAAACTTAATAATATACCTCAGACAGTTCTCCCCGTCAGTATGAAACAATCTAACCCATTCTTTTAAAGGCAGCAGATCTTCCATTGTTTGGATGTAACACATTTTATTGAACAGGTCCCCTATGGATGACATTTGGGTCATTTCCAGTTTTCAGAACAGTACAGACAGAGAAGTTCCCCAAACCAGGACTCTAAGGGAAAATGAAAGTGAGGTGTATAATTAAAGGAAGCTCACAGTTCAGGGTGAAGTGTGCTGGCCTCTGAGCAGTGGGCACAGCAGGCCTTTGGGAAGGTCACAGAGGGTTGCCTAACCCTGTCAGGACAGATTAGATTTCCAAGCATCTTTACCTCCTGGAAGATCAAGGGTAGAAGTCCAGAGGTAAGGTACATCTTTATAAGGCCCATGGTGATATACTTGTCATAATTCAAGTTGACTGGATTGTTCTGAACCCCATATTTATGCCCCATTTCTATCTTCTCCTGCTGCTCAGAACAGGCTGTAGCTGAAATCAATCCATATAGCCCTGATTGGATAAGGATAAGTAAGTTGTCAGGGTTTCAAGTCTCAAGTTTTTTGTTTTTTCTAAATTGTGATTTCTTTGTTTGTGTGGTACATTATTATCACACGACCTTATCCTATATACACACCTTAAGCTAACTGATGTGACTAGATAAACGCAGAAGGTTATCTGAAGCCAATCAAAAAGTTATTGATATTCTTTAAAAAAACTACCCACAATAATGTCTAACCTATGAATTAGAAAGACCATTTTTATAGGAAAATGTTTTTCACTGAGTAACCAGGCTATGGGAAAATTTTTATAATGGAAATTATCTTGTACTTTTAGCTATAGCATCAAAAATATGACAGTATAATGTTACACTCTAAAGCCCATCAGATGCAAAATTCCAGTTTTTGATTATAAGTTATAAACCATGATAGAGAGACTTCTGAAAAGTGGTTTTCTTTGGCAATGATGTTGTTGATTAAATATAAAAAAATCAGAAAAAATTAGTTCAGCCCATTTCTTTACACAGCAGTTTACAAAAAATGGAATAGCTGGGTTTTGGTTTGAGTGGGAACATCTTTGCTTATTAAACTCATTGGAGTATATTAGATTAAAAACACACTAGACATTTTAGATTGGTTTTGAAATGGTACTATTCAAGGAATTAAAAATTTAGTCATATAAATCTTTTTGAGAATTAATTTACTTTGTGATTTTGATTCCTTAGAGTACAGTATTTGTTCCAAATTAATGTATTTTTTTGTGTGTATGCATAATGGTTGTTCCATGGAGTATTACTCTTGTTAACATTTTCAAAGTATATTTTAAATGAGATCAATCAAATTGAGTCAATAAGTGGTTATTGAGTGCCTAGTATACATAAGGAATGATGAACGAAATCCTAGAAACACTCACTTTCCTGAAAATATTGAGTGTCAGCATTTGACAGACATACATATACTCCTGACAATGGTCTATTAATTGAAACAAAGATTACCACGTACCTGTTGCTCATTATCAATGCTGCAAGGTGGTGTTGTGAGCTTGGAATACTGCGTCCTATGCCTGACTCTTCAAATATTTTGTTAACATTGTGAAGTCACACACCCAACAAGCTACAGTGCCTTTCCAAGGGTTTGGGGTCTTCCATCTGAAAATAATACCATACTTCATTTCTCTTAATACCTGTCAGATGTGGAGGTCAGTGCCTGCCTCACTAAATTACTTGTGCATTAATGCTGATATGGTTTTCATTCAAGATACTTGAAAATAAAACCAGGCCCTTTATAAATACTTACTTGATGACTATCACCCATCTATTCATTCAACAGCTATTTATTGAGTGGCTGCAATTCTAGGTAAAGGGAAGACGGCAGTACACACACAGACAATGCCCCTGCTTACATGGAGCTCCCATTCTAGGCGAAATAAGTGCATATGGTCATATACTTTCAGATGTTGACTTGTGGTGTGAAGAAGATAAAGCAGGGTAACTTGCTAGAGAGCACCCAAGCACCCAGGGGCATTATTTTAGAAGGGTGGTAAGGGAAGACCTCTCTGAGAGGATGACATTTGAACAAAGAGCTAAATGAGGAGAATGTTTATAAGTATTTGAAGTGTGGTACGTTGAAACTTAGAGAATGGCAAGCATATTCAACTTGCCTCATTCTCTGACCTAGGGCAGAAGCAGAAACAGTGTACAAGTATTGTATTTTTTTCGTTTGTTGAATGCATTTATAGATACCACATGTGCATTTAGCTAGCTGGCTCCATAGCCTAGGAGCCAGCACACAGGTGTTTGAGTACCTTCCCTTAAAGACAGAGGGAGTTTTGTGTTTGATCTGTAAATACTAGGTTAGTGGCAGCATCCGAGGAGTATATTAGGTTTCTGGACCCATAATTCAGTCCAGTTACTCAATATTTATTGAATATATATGCAACAGCCCAAGCCAAGCACTGATTATACAAAATACAAAGAGAAATAAAATGTTTCCTGCCCTTGAGGAACATAGAGGCTACCGGGAGAGACAGACACGTGAACAGAAGGTTTCAGTGCAGTGGGGTAAGTGCAAGAGCAAGGGTAACAGGTCTGTCCCCGTTGAATCACTATGAGCTGGACAGTAGTGTGTGACCATTGGCATATTCTCTTTTCACATCTATTCTTGCAAAAAATTCTTTGACCTATATTTTTCTAAGCTCAGAAAAAAATAAATGTTTCAAATTTGAGGGTTAAGAGTTTGCATGTGTTTCATGCATTTTAAAGCATATTTCTAAATGTATCTTCTGAGCCTTCAAATGCCTACCTAGTATGAAGGACATTTGTGTATTGATGGGCAATTAAATGTTGCCTGAAAGGTCCACCAATTATAACCTGTGGTTAGGGAAATGCTGATTGCAATGACTGAGTAAGATGTAGGATGTACTTGAGGTATATGCCCCAAGATCCAAGGCTCTGCGGATGTCAAATTACTCTGCCCATGCTCACCAGTTTCAATGTATTTTATCCCTTGTGCAGTCAGAGCACCTAACCTTTCCCATCACGGTTCAAGGAGAAGTTCTTTGTTTAAAGGATCTCATAGAGTTTTTCCCAACTCTTTGCCACTTGGGGTTTTGTTGGAGAGCACAGGTCTGATCAAAATGCCCAAACTGAAGTGTGCATGGTTTCAAAAGGTGCATCTTGCTTTTAGGCTCAGTGTTTTATCCAGTAGAAGATAGTGCTACACAAAGACTGACATGAGCTTGTATCTCAGGTCTGCATGTGATTTTGTTGTTTGTACAACAGAAATAAGAATGAAAAACACTGCCTTCTCTTCCAATTCTCTTTGCCAACCATCTTGCGGTGCTGTGCATATGTGGCTAAGCCAATGTTCCAGCCATTAGGCTTGGCACAGCAATTGGTGCGTTCAACATCATTACTGCTGGGCACAGTTTGAAATCCTGAGCAAACTCCCCATTTGCCTAAATGCATAAGATGCTAGTCGTTTAAGTATCCTATTGATAACGTTGTAATATTAAAACACCAACCTAGATGTAGTTTAACCCATGAAGCAACACTGTATCTTCATTTCTTTGACCTACAAATATTGGGTAGATTGATCTGAAGAAGATAGGAAATGTCAAGGTAAAAAACATTATGCATCTAGGGCTTTCGAAGGGCCTCATAATCTGTATATCATCAGATCTCTTTCTGCTCTAGAGTGATGGTAATCTCAGTCACCAAGGTTTTAAACTCAAGAAAAGAAAATACTCTGATATCTAAGATAATAAGCTGACCCTTAGGAAACCTTCCAAGGGAATTTGTGGGGTTGACCGGGACTCGGAAACTGCTTCCAGGGTGTGTGGAATGAGACCATTTTGCTTCCTTTTATCATTCTTGGCTTGATTTGCTTAATCATATCATGACATCTCATTATGTGAACTTGACAATTAGTAATAACTTTCCTAAGAGGAAAATGCTCTCTGCAGTGATTTCAGCCTTATCTACCTTGAAGATAGGCTCTTATTTTTTCTTAGTTGTGATAATCTCAAAAGTTTAGTATATTTTGGGCACCATAGGCATGTTTTTTTGGTGGATGATACTGCCCGGTGAGGCAGGACACAATTTGAATCCCAACTTTGCTATTTATCAACCTGGTGTCCTTGGGTAGGGCTCAAACTCTTAGAGCTCAACAGCCTCAAGTATAAGATAGGAACAATAACTACCTTCCTCCAGACTAGTATTATTAAAATAAGATGGCATATGTGTAAACTTTTATAAGCTGTAAAAAGCTGTGCAAATTTAATGTGCAAGAGAAACTTCTAGAAGTTATATAATATTAAAATTGCTAGGGAGGGATTAACAGTGTAGACTCTGAAGCCACATTATATAGGGTAAAATCTTGGCGCTACTCCTACCTAGCCCTGTGGCCACGTACAAGCTAGTTAGCCTCTCTGTGCCTCAGTTTCTTCACCTGTAAAATGGAGATAATTTATAACAACAAGTAATAGTACTAATCAAGATTATTTAGTGTTTATGCATTATTGAGGTTAGTTCTCACACCTCTATGAGGTGGGGGATATTATTATCTTGGTTTAGAGATGAGGACACTGGCGACATGTTAGTTATTTGCCCTAGGTCTCTCCGTTCTGAGTACAAAGCTGGGATCCAGCCTGGATCTGCTTTACACCAAAGCCTAAGAACTTAATCTAAACACTCCACTGCCTTCTTTTTTTCATCCAGCAATAAAAGTGGAACATTACATTGCCTGAGTATTCCAGAGCTCATAAAAGGTAATATAATTTTGGATAGAGGATACCTTAATTTAAAGAAATGATTTCATACAACTCTTAGTAAAGAAGGATTTTCCTGCAGTCTATATGAGTAATCTCCTCTTTATGACAAGGGCTGATTGTCTTTGTCTTTCATTTTCTTCCCAAAGTTATCTGCAGTGTGGTTTTCCATCACTTGATGTTTTTAGTTTTATTTAGGGAATTCTACAAATCTTTCTTAAATGAATGACTTAGGAGAGACTTTATTACTTCATTGCTTGAAATCACAAGCTAATTATACTTTACAACTTACCAGTGGATGGTGCTGGATTCAGATTCCAATTTTCTAAACAATGCACTATGACTGTAAAGTTGCCCGAGGTCCTCCGTATATTCTTAAGGCAAGGAAAGCAAGCTACAACTTTCTGCCTCTTTCCTTTTTGTATAACATCTGAAACCAAGCCCTGTTCACTCATCTTCAACTTTGGTTTAATATCCAAATCACTTGGACCTTACAACAAAATATTTGGCTAGTTGCATAATTGAATAATCTGTGGGATTTAACTAAGGGGAGTGCTAATGAGTTCTCAGATCTAGTCCCTTTTTTGTTTGTTTTTTATTTTGGGGAAGAGGGCAGTAGACAAGTTAGGAGAAGATACGGTGACTAAAATATGGCTGCATAGAATCACTTGGAGAGCTTAAATATATGAGAGCTTAGGATCCACTCCGAACCTGTTAAATCATAATCTCTGGGGTTGAGGCTCAGGTAGTGGAAAGCAATGAGTCCTGGATATAAGGATGGGAAGAAAGAGGTCATTTTGATTGAAGAATTAGGGAGCTAGCAGACATAGCAAAGGTGGCTCCACATGCTACCTTTGGGGATGATTCTAGGATTATATACCTGTTAATGTTTGGCTTCTTTTTAGTTTTTACAGGCACAAGTTGGAAGTTGGAAATATTTTCTTGGTCCATAGCTCCATGAACTTGCTTTCTGCCTATGATTTCTGGCTTTTGTAGCAGTAATAGGTGAGAGATTTCTAGTGTGAAAAGTCAATATTGGGAAGACTTCATCACAGAGAGTGGATGATCTTTTCTGAGTCTATGATTTCTGACATCTTTTTTGAACCTTTTACCTGGTAGCCATTTCTAAGGAGACAATAATGCTTTTCAGGTTAAAAAACAACCCAAACAAAACCAGAATTATCAGCTGCTTTGTGAGAGACCACTTCAGTATTGCTAGTATTACTAGTTGCTTTTGCCCTTTAGTTTTCTAGGATCCCAGACACAAATGCTTCTGTCATCCTTCCCATGTGAAAGTACCTCTGGGGATTTTAGAGAAGGCATTTGGGAAAACAGAAAATGAATTGTGGAAAAATATGTAGATGTTTCTATCCAGAAATGTTAAAAAGCAGGAGCAGGTTTTCAGGTTGGGCTTGTGCTTATTTTAGGAAGTTTGGATGTTGAATGCCAGTGACCCTTGTGCCTGGCTGGTTTTAATGCTATCAGTCACTCACTTCCATATACAAGAAGATTTATTAAATAAACGCACATCGAATGTTTAGTTGTACCTGAGTGCACTTGCTCAATGTGCCCGACGGTTCTAGAGGTTTCATTGAGCTCAGTGAGATGGACACCCAAACACACCATGGTAAGGAACACAGACATTTGTGTAAAGGAGAATGGCTTTTCTGAATGACAGGAATTAAGCCAGAAGCAAGGTGTGTGTGTGTGTATTTTTAAAATGTGTGCTTGTGTATATTTTTGGACAGTTGATGGTCCCTCCTTCAGTATTAGCTTAAATTGCATGTTTCAAAATTATTAACTGTGTTGCCCAAATCCTCTGAGGAATTTCATTTGGATTCTGCAGCTTATTTCAATGATGATTATTCTAATCGCCCCTTTATTTTTTCTTTCAAAATGATTACTTGCATTTTATAATTTTTAGAATTTTCTTCAAACCAAGTATAAAGGGATAAGGTTGTTCAGTCGTTTAAAAGAGAGATTAAGCCATGTTTTCATAAGAGCTTTTGAATGTTTATTTTGATTATAATGCCGGTGTAAGATGAATATAAAATATAAAATGCCAGGAGCCGAGAGGATAATTTTCTAGCCTCAGGAGTGGGACTATAGAATCACAAGTATTTGAGATAAACTGTGTATATTAAAAGCATTATAAGCTGCAGTGCAAGAGGAGGTTTGCAGCAAGCTATATGGTCAACTAGAGAACATAGAATGATTCTATTCTGCAGCTGAGGCTTGAAATAAGGAAACTGAGGGTAACTTTTTCCAGGCCACCCATATGAGAGAGGTGGAATTGGGAAGAGATTTCTTAGCTACCAGACTGCACACATCCTTTTCCATCAGAGGATGTTTTGTGACTTATTTTATGGGAGTGGAGCATCTCTTGAAAAGGGGCATCATTTTCACTATGCAGAAATGATTCATTGAATTCTCACTGCGTTAAATGCTATTGTTTCTGCTATAGTGCTCTTTACATACCATTGCGACAAAATAGAAAGCTGTGTTCTAAAAGATAGGGCCAGTACTCAAAACTCACTGAAGGTGGAGGCCTGAGGCCAAGCCAGAATTGTCATAGTGCCCTCAGTTAATGTTTATGAAGCTTCCATTTGGTGAATGATTTTATATGAAGGATTCTCTTAGTAATTTTATATGTGACCTATTTCTCCCTTATGCAGCTTCTGTTTTGAGAGTAAGCAGAAGGAAATGGTAGTAATAACAAAATTGGTTTTTGCTCATTCACACTTTTCTGCCATTTGGATTATGGGAGTAGTGAGGTGGGAGACAGGATGGCAGAGGCAAGGATGTGGAAGAAAAACATAGGCGTGTAGCAGAGGATGTGCAAGGCGGAGCAGCCAGGTGTGCTTATAAGAGGGTTTGCTTAGAAAACACAGTGCTAATAGTTCAATATTTAAACATCAATATGTGGGGATTCACACATCTCTATTAGTAGTTCCGTGAAAAGGAAATTTAGCAAAATCAGATTGAAGACTGATGTAATTTAATTAGACTCTGGCTTTATAAATATGCAATGTTATTTGAATGAGAGGTTAAATCATTAGATTTCCTGAGAAAAATGGCAATTTGGTTAGCTTTGGAGTTGGTGGCAGATATTTCCACTGTGGTATATAAGTGGATAAAATAATTTGGTAATTTAAAAATTAGAAGAAAAGCTAAATATGAATAACCAATTACAGTAGCCATTTGTAGCTATTTCCTGCTCTTTTTTGTAGCTCTGCCTCTCTTTTCCAGCTTTGCGATTGCAGCTATTTCTTTCTTGAACTATGCTTTCTGTAATAGCTTTGAAAGATGCTATTAGGTTTGTGGTCCCCTGATAATTTCACACTGCCCTAAATCCTTTGCATGGTGGCTTTACTAGCACATCCAGAACAAACCATTAAGACTTTATAACAATATTAAAATCAGTCAGTTGACCAAAGAGACTTACTGATTATTATTATTATTTTTTGATAGGTCAGTAAGATGAGGTAGGAGAAGGGAGTGTGAGAGTACTTTTTTTTTTTTTAAAGATTTTATTGGGGAACAGTGTGTACTTCCAGGACTTTCTTCCAAGTCAAGTTGTCCTTTTAGTCTTATTTGTGGAGGGCGCAGTTCAGCTCCAGGTCCAGTTGCCGTTGCTAGTTGCAGGGAGCGCAGCCCACCATCCCTTGCGGGACTCCAGGAATTGAACTGGCAACCTTGTGGTTGAGAGGACGCGCACTCCAACCAACTGAGCCATGTGGGAGCTCAGCGGCAGCTCACCTCAAGGTGCCATGTTCAATCTTAGTTGCAGGGGGCGCTGCCCACCATCCCTTGCGGGACTCGAGGGATTGAACTGGCAACCTTGTGGTTGAGAGCCCACTGGCCCATGTGGGAATCGAACCAGCAGCTTTCGGAGTTAGGAGCATGGAGCTCTAACTGCCTGAGCCACCGGGCTCGCCTTTTTTTTTTTTTTAACATTTGTTTTGAGTAAAGTTCCGGTCAGGGAAAACACCTGAGGCTGTGAACCCATAGGCTTACTCTCCGAGTAATTTGGCAACTTGGAGAGTGATGGATCCTTCTCCATAATGACTCTTCCCCAGTCAGTCTTCTTCGCTTTTCTCTTCTCTCAACTGCTCTTCACTTCTGGCCAAGATTCTTTCCTTTTCACTCCTTTTTTGTTGTTGTTAGTTGGCTCAAGAACATGCTTTAGAGTTGATGAATTTGCAGTTTCCTTAACATTTCATCAGTTATTCGACTATTTTAAAATCCCATTTGCAAATATTTTCCTTCTCCCTTGTCTTCCCTTCACGTTTGAAATGGATAAAGCAGAAGTTTTATTTTTCACGCCTACCTTCCCAGTCACCATCTGCACCATCCTTGTATTCTCTTTAAGCCGTTCTGTTAGATTCTTTGCTGAAATGAAATATGTGATTAATAAATGGGAAGGCCCTTACTCATGATTGATAACTACTCTTAGAAACACTGTCATTTGCAATTCATTAAATGCCTTCTTTGCCATTTATATTTACTGAAAATTGATACTCTATGTATTAGTTCTTTCTCAATGACAGATCACTGGTAAATGTATAATTAAAAGAGAGCTTAATTCCAATTTGTCTTCATTTCTCCTTGAAATAATTTTACAGCTGTCATATGGACCTTCTTCTCCATTCCAATGCGTTCCTCTCTGCCTGTTCACACCATTGTTCTCTCTTATTTTTGAATTTCTTTCTCAGGGCAATGTCATATTGTCAAAGGACCCAAATTCAAATTCTGTCTCTATCATTTGCTGTGAAACTTTGGACAAATTGTTAACTGGCCCCCACCTTCAGTTTTCTCACCTATAAAGTGGGAGTGAGAGTACTTATTTTGCACAATTGGCATGAGATTCAAATGAGATAATATATTGGAAAGTTCTTTGTTAGCTGAAAAATGGTATACACATTGGAACTGAATTAATCACCATGGTTCGTTCTCTAGCTCCTCTGAATAAAATGCCTGTGATAATGACCCATAATTGTAGCTTATAGATACATCTCATGGAATAATTTGCAAGGGAAATGAAAGGCTAGCAACAGATATGTAGTGAAACCTACAGTGAACAGTGCCAAGTCTCCCCACTGCACAGGAGCACAGAAGGTACAGCCTTATCAAGAAGGAGTTGGCTTGATGGGGTTAAAGTCACTCAGATGTGCTGACTCACCCAGATCTGTGCCCTGTGCAAATAGAGAGCAGTCAGTGCACTGATTAATTTTCTTTCAGCCGACCATGCCCTGAGATAACTTCAAGTACGTTCCTGCTTCTTGTCACTATGATGACTCCAGCCCATCCCCTTAGACCTCAGCTACTGGCCTCCTGACTCCTTAATCTTGCTCTGGTCTGGGGTTTTTACCAAATGAGCTTTCTTGACCACTGAACAAATTTCCTTCCATTTTCCTCAACTTCCATCTCAGGGTGGCCTTTAATGTTCCAGGTGGTGAGGCTCCTCTGTGGGAAGACTTCCACTTACCCAATGCAACTTCTTCCTGCTTGTGGAAGACTGGGCTTCAGGCCTCCTAGGGCCTGCTAGGGCTTCAGGTGTTGGTCAAAATCTTCATAGCCTCTGTAGGAGAATATGTTGAGCTTTACCCCCCCAGAGGGTGTCTGAGGTCTTCCTGAGGGCTTGCATTTATTGGGTGAGGGAGAATGATGTAAGCTTAGAGTCACCTCCTTACAATTTTGGTGGGGTTACATCCTTTCTAGCAAACCTTGACTCATGGGAGGTATAGGTTTTGGGGTTTTGTAGTAGCTCTGCAACCTTGGACATCGACTTCATTTCTGTAAGACCGAGATGAGACGACTTACCTCATAGGGGTATTGTGATGTCTCAGTGAGATCATGTGTCTGGTATTTTGAAATCTTCAGTAAATCCTCTTCAGTATTATGCCCTAAGTAAAGATTTTACTGTCACCACCTCCGTGTATAGATAAAAGTAAATATTAAGTAAAACCAAATATTACAGTAAAATTAAATATTAGAATAGAGCAGAGACATGGACATACTCTTGTGGATAGGTTTTTCCTGAAATTCCATTAATGCATCAATATTTTTTCTGGTTCTGTCCTCGACTGACCAGCATGTCAGAAGTAATCACCAACATTTTAGAATAGTAAAAGACAATGTTTTGAAGATTTTTCAATAATTATTTATTGATAGCCCAATTTCTTTTTCAATCTTGGATAAACTTATCTTCAGATTCTGGTCAAATTTGTACTGGATAAGGTTGCGTCCTGATTATTTTTATTATTTTTTAAATTCATATTTATTTATTTATTTACTTATCTATTTTGGGTCCTGATTATTCTTTAGTGTCTTAAGTATTCTTTTAAGACATAGTGTATTGTTTATCAACTTTAGGTACTGTGGCAGACTTTTATTGTTCAAATAAAATATTTGAATACTTTTTTGAATTAAAAATTTGAATAAAATATTTGACTATTGTTCACAGTAAATATTCACTACCCCTTACTGGGGGAGAATTATACTTTCTTATCCTGTGACTCCAGGCTTATTCTGACCAATATATGTGAACGGACAGAAGTTTTTATGATTCAGCATGTAGCTCCCCGTGTTTTGTTTTTTCTCTCTGTCATGAGAGCTGGAATGTTCCAGACAGAGGCTATTTTAGCAGCCTTGGTCTTGGAGGAAAGATGGAGCTGAGGCATAGTTGGCCCAGAATGAGACACATTAGTAAGAAATAAACTTTCGTTATAAGCCACAGAGATTTTGGGAGTTATTTGTTACTGCAGCATAACCCAGTCTATTCTGACTGTAGGTATAAACATTTGTGAATTTTGATTAATACTTTATTGATGTAAGAATTACATATGTTATATGTACTGTATGTACACACATATCCTGTATGTACTTGGGGTTTTGAAAACTCTGAATTGTCTTTAATATGGTAATTGGTTTTCATTTACTTCTTTTTCCTACATTGATTATAGGAGTTTTGTGAATAAATAAGTATATCTGAAAGATATTAGTTGTTAATAAAAACAAACAAATTTGAATTGGCTTAAAAAATTGTTAGCTTATGAAACTGAAAAACTCACATGTAGATTATGCTTCGGGCATAGTTTGATCAGCTACCTGGCCCCATGTTTCTCATTTAGCTCTTTTTTTCTCTGTCTGTTGGCTTCATCCTCAGATTATTGCAAAACATTTTACTACATGCTTCCTTATTCATATTCAAGAGGAGAGAGAAGGCTTCTTTTCTTCAAAGCTTCAAAAAACAAATAACCTTTTCTTTAGTTGGAATGACTTAGGCAATATTCTAGTCTCTGAAGAAACTTCTGTGGCTAGAAGAACACTATTCACTGATTGACCCAGATCTGAACCAAATCAGAACCCACCCCTGGAACTTGGAGGGACATTGTATTAATATGGGAAAGGTAGAGGCCATAGCAGATGAATTCCAAATTCTCTCTGGTTTAATAAAATGAACACATATTTCTCAGTCATGTGATAGACTAATGCAAATGTTGCTAATCCTAACGAGTGGTTCACCTTTAAGAGTTTATTCAGGGGACTTAGTATCTTAGACTTCCTCCATCTTCAACACAGAGCTTCCAAAGTTGATGCAAAGGAAAAGAGATCTTGGGAAGACACATTTGCTTCTTAACTGCTTTACCTCAGAAGTGACGTACATCACTTCTGTTCACATTCCATTGGTGAGAACAAGTCATATGGCCCCCCTTAGTTCAAGAGAAGTGTGAAATGTGGTCCTTGGCTGGGCATCTGTTTCCCAGCATGCACTCCACACTGTGGAAGGCAGCATGAATCTTTGGTCGTGGTCCAGCCAACTCTACCACATATGTTAATCCCACCCATGTGGCACAAAGGGAGAGGAATGGGGCGAATGTTGGGGAGGCAACTAACCATGTCAACCACACCAGGGAATCTGGTCTTGATGTCAGGCAGGCATTGATTTGTGCTGAAGCAGATGTGTGAGCCCTCCATTGCCTATTGGACTAACTTATGCAATCAAAAGTCCATATATTACTTAAAAGTAACATTAGAAAATTATTTAAGCTAGTAAATAAATGATTTCTCATAAGATGGCAGTTTCCTCTCTCTTGAGGAGCAGGTGAGGGCCAAGGCTCAGGTGGCATGTGAAGTAGGGTGCTCTTTCTCAGCTTCTTGGTGTGCGGTTGCAGAGGACAAACGCTGTGTCATGTACTGGGGATTGCTGGGGATGAACTAAGGAGAATATGTGCAGGAGGGTCACATACAGGGGCTGCATGCAGAGTGAGAACTACACTATGAAGAATGCATTGAGAGAGTCTCGAGGAATAAGACAAAGCAGGAGAGTGAGAGGAAGGTGAGTAGATAGGTGGGAGGAGGCTTTAAGACATTCCCAAAATAAATCCAAATGCCAGTAAAATTTCTAAGTGCTCTGAGAGTATAGACATGCCAATGAAAGAAATACAGCTCACTCTAATGATCTATTATATAAGAGTTTTAACTATCAGTCCTTTAACCTGTATGAAATACTTTGGGACCTTTTCTTATCCTTCAGGGGTCAGATTAAATATTTCTTCTCTAGAGAGACCTTTCTTGATCAGAATTTCCTCTACCCCTGCCATTGATCATTTATTACTGTATTCCAAGCTGAAGTTATAATGATTTGTTTACTTGTTTAGAGTCTATCTTTCATACCAGACTGTAAACCCTGTGGGAACAGAGGCCATGTCTCCTTTGATCCCAATTGCATACCCATTACTTTGCTGGATTGTAGGAGGACCATTTCACAATGTGAGGCTTTTTATGATCCAGCATTGAAGTCATACTGCATCATTCCTGCTGTTCCCTATTGGTCAAATACAAGTCACAGGGCTAGACAAGATTCAAGGGAAGGGGACTACACGAGGGCATGATTATCGGGGCTCATGTTTCAGCGCGTTTTATGAGATTAGCTACTACAGTCTATTTAGAAATGAGCAGATCACTGTCTAGAAAGCTAGGCTAGGGCTGGTCACACAAGATTGTTTGCTCTATTCAGAGGCTATCCACGTTTGCTCGGGATCATGGTGGGAATGAGGAAATGCCTTTGTCAGTGGAGAGAGTCTCGAGGGAGGAATCTGGTATTGTTGTGATTGAAGATTCTCTAAAATATCAGGAGACTGGGCCCAGGCAATCTTAACTTTTCCAAGTCTGCTGCATGGCTCACCTGATATAATCTGGGAGGCCAACCAAGGGTAGGATTAAGAACCTTTGAAAGTCTAAAGGTTCCAGGAGGTGTACTCTCTTTCCTACTTGGCAGTTATGAACTGCTAAGGAGTGGCTGGCTGCATTGTATTCAGAAGTTCATCTGACCCTTAAATTCAGTAGAATAATTATTCTGGACTGGTTGGGATTTCTGAGCTTCTTTCTATCATTGAATGATGAGGTTTTCCTGTTGGTCTCCTTTCTTTCTTTCTTTCTTTCTTTCTTTCTTTCTTTCTTTCTTTCTTTCTTTCTTTCTTTCTTTCTTTCTTTCTTTTCCCATGAAAAATGTACTCAAGCATTATTTTGGCACATTAGAAAGTAGTAGTAATTGCTGGGAGCCAACATATGTTTGTCACAGCAAAATAATCCCTTACTCTTAAAAAATAAAAGAAAGAAAAGAAAGAAAGAAACAGAAAGAAAGAAAGATTTCCATACCATACCAGGGGAATGGTATAGACATTGAAAACCTTGGTTACAGGAAAGCATTTTATAAAGTTTCATTATGTCTTTGTGGATAAAGTCATAAAAGTGGGCTGGGTGAGTTAGACAGTTGATGAAATAACCATATCTCAAGGTCTGTGCATCTGTCAAACTGGGGAGACTCTTTAGCTGATGTCTGCAATAATCTGTCCTTGTTCCTATATTATTTCACATCAGTATCTATGACGCAGACAGAATGCTTTTCAGATGACTTCATTGGGAGATATAGCCAATGCAAAAGATAACAAAGTTGGTTCCAAATTATTTTGTCAAATTGGAACTCTGCCCTGAGGCCTGCAAGGTGCCACTCAGTAGACACAAATGTAAAATTGTTCACTTAGTTTTTTATAATCAGTGGCATAATTACGGGAAGGCTGACAACAGATTCAAGAGAAGACTATCTAGTTGAACAGAAGCTGTACATGAGACAGGGATATCATGTGGCTTCTAAAAAGCTGGCATTCTATTAGGGTGCAATAAAAATTAATTATGAAAATGATCTGCTTCTTTATATGCTGGACGAGTCAGAGCATATTTAGAGTATTGCACACAATGTTGGTTGCTACTTTTTTTTTTAAATTGTAATTTCTTTTTTGGGGTGGGGAAGGGGAACAGGACTTTATTGGGGAACAGTGTGTACTTCCAGGACTTTTTTCCAAGTCAAGTTGTTGTCCTTTCAATCTTAGTTGTGGAAGGCGCAGCTCAGCTCCAGGTCCAGTTGCCGTTGTTAGTTGCAGGGGGCGCAGCCCACCATCCCTTGAGCCAGAGTTGAACTGGCAACCTTGTGGTTGAGAGCCCACACTCCAACAAACTGAGCTATCTGGCACTGGCCCATGTGGGAATTGAACCGGCAGCCTTTGGCATTAGGAGCACGGAGCTCCAACCACCTGAGACACTGGGCTGGCCCCTTGGTTGCTATTTTTGAAGAAGGACATTGACAACCAGAGTGTATGAAGAAGAGGGTGAAACAGATTAGAAAGGGTTTAGCAGCCATGCCATAGAGAAACTATAGAACTAACTAGAGATATTGAATTTTACACATTCAATGACTATTTGGACATTCAAGCTAAAAGAATGTTCAGTATTTGAGAATGGTCTTGAAAAATGGATCCACTTTTGATAGAAATGTGAAGGGAGTGATGCAGGGAAAATTGTATGAACTGATCAAAGAATTGTGAACTACATCCAGGCAATGATGAATCATCTTCTTTGTTTTAAACACATGGTGCGAGGCAGGTAGTAGTGGGAGATGAGGCTGAAAAAGTCATTTGGGGGCAGGGAGTTTAAACCTTGACCGCTACGCCAGGGGGGCGTATACACTTTGGTAGGCAAGGAAGAGTAATCCATGGTTTATAAACTAAGAATAATTATGGTAATAATAATAATAATAATTTAAGATAGGCACTGTTCTAAGCTCTTATGTATATTAACTAACATAATTCTCACAATAGCTCTGTGAGTTAGATATTACTCTTACCCTCATTTTATAGATAGAAAAAAGAGGCACAGAAGTTAATTAACTTTCCCAAAGTCACAGTGTTTGTAAACGGCAGAGCAGCAGCCTGGCCCCCACGTGATGCAATCCCGGGTGATGCCTGATGAGCCCTCGTGGGCTGATCTGCCTGTTGTGCTACTTCTGTGTCCTCCTCAGCCTCTGCCGCCCCGGGAACACGGTGGTTCTCCACACAGCTCATCCTGTACTAGCATTTCACTTCTGACTTCTACTGGGAACTACTCAACAGAAAAACAAGGTGCTGGAGATAGAGGAAGCAGATGACTTTGAAAATGATTAAGAATCTGTTTACTTTTTGGGTTTTGAGGCCTTTCAAGTTTCAGGTTTGAACAGTGGGCCCTGGGCGGTGCATCCCGACTCTGGTTCCCTGCCAAGAGTTGGGTGTGTCTAGCACAGAGGAGTGATTTAAGAGTAATTTAAGCTTAAGTACTCCCAAATGAACATTACCCCAGTAGCATAAGGTTAAATTCTGGGTTTGCAAGGCCCCAAGCAGACATTTAAAAAAGAGACCCTTTGGCCCTTTGTTCAAATCCCACTGATGTCTGGCTGCCTTGCAATTCTGGTGCTACTTGGGTGGCATTGATGTCTTGGAGAGAAAGGCTGAGTGGAGCTAGGGCCTTTCTAGCCTCCACTGTTTGCCCTACTGTATCCCTACCAGCGAGGCCTGCTTAACATCATCAAGTTAGAGAGTTTAGCTATTTAAACAAAAATCTGGGATAGTAAGACAGGGGTTGTGAGCTTAATAGTGATTTTGACAAACTTATTTGCTATGCTCCTATATGAACACATTAGCTTAAAAAAAAACTTACTGGAGCATGACCTCAAAAACTCTGTACATAAGGGATAAAATCTATTAACACTGATTAATAAAGTTGTTTATCTTGTTGTCAGCAAAGGTGTGTGTGTGTGTGTGTGTGTGTGTGTGTGTGTGTGTGTAATGGAGACATGGGAATATTTAGCTTAATGACCAAGGCCTATTTATTTTGGGACGACCTAAAGTTAGTTCAGTCAGTAATGCAGTTTTCCTCTCCCAGGACAATGCTTAAAGAGTAAGTATCCCAGTGTCCTTATGCCTACTGCCCCCGGGCCACGTGGCTGGTGGAGCTGTTCAGGCCTAGATAGGGCCCTTTCTGTGTGGTAGATTCTCTAACCAGCAGGAGGGTGGTTGTGTAGACACTTGGGCATACCTTTCTCAATCCTTTTTTTTTTGGTCCCTGGTCACAACTATTTCTTCCCTCTTTCCTTTTCCTTTCTTCATCTGACTTTGTTTCCTCTTGACTGTTCACCCTCCCCTTCTCTTACTCTGTTTCTTCATTTTAATTTTGTCCCTTCATTTTGACCCCCAACCTTAACCTCACTCCCCCCGAGCTGGCTGACCGGAAACATTACCCCACTTTACCCCAGACAGACTGAGGCCAGATCACTGGAAAAGGCCGATGAAGGCCCCGACATTGGATGCTGGGGTACTTTGGGGACAATCTTCCTAGTGATCGATCTACACAGGGTGGGTGGGGGATTTATTCTGTGCTTGCTGTGGGGACTAGGCAGGGCCAAACCCTCAGCAGGAAAATAATCCACGTATGATGATGTCCCACCCTCTAGGCACCTCTTGTTGAATCCCACTCCTGTGGGTTGACCTTTTAATAAGAGCAGGGAGTAGCCCACTACTGGCATTTTTCTTCTTTCTAATTCATTTAACACACACGCACATCTATCTTCTGCTAAGATGTACATGTAATAGATAAATGAGAACATAAGGATCATTTTGTACTTGAGTTATATCATTGCTGACTTCCTGAGAAACCTGTTCAAACGACGAGAGGATGTTAACTAAATTGACAATGTGTTTCTCTGAGGTGAGCAAAACATCTGCTTTTATAATAGTCTGCTTGTCTGGATAGGCTTGCACTGTGTTGTTGTTCCAGAAGATTTTCAAGCAAATATACTGGTGAGTTTCAATGGCTTGGAACTTCCTGTTTTGTGATTTCTTTTTTTTTTTTAAATGCCTTTGGAGAATGGGTAATGTTCTCAGAATTCTGTGTTGCTGTAAATGTATTCTCAGTCCCCAAGTTATCACAGGAAAAGATTGATTAGGAAGCTACATGGGATAGAAAGCAGACGATAGGTCCATTGCTTTTTTCCTTTAGTGCATAGCCTGCGTTGGCAGGATTGTGTAATACAATGAACCTAGTGTTAGAGACTCCAGGGCCAAGAAATACAGAACATCGGACAGACAAGTATCCTACAGATGTCCAGAAAGCACATACGAGCTTTTTCCTTTTGATTTACAACCTTTGTTCAGACAGGGCCTCAGAAAACCAAACCAAGCAAAAATAAAGAGCTTTGGGATGAGAACAGAGAGGTTGCCATGAATTTCATAAAGCACTTGAGGAAGAAAATATTTAACGGTGACATTGGCAGATAGAACAGCTTTTCTGGTGTTTGCACGTGTGAGCTGTGACTCTGGCCAACCCACTTTTTGACTCAAAAGCATAAAGTTGGAGGGTGTGGAGTTTTAAATTTGTCACCCCTTGTATGTGATCTTGGCCAACTGCCTTCACCTCTTTGGACTTTGATTTAGCCCATCTGTAAAATGGAGCTATAAATACAATTTGTTCTCAGAAGGATTGTCTGATTGGTGGACGCTAGCTGGCTGGTGAGAGAATGGAATATTTCGCATGGAGGACAGTGTCATTGAACTAACTGAATGAATATCATGTCATCTCTAGGAGGTTTTCACATAGTTGTATTCTGAATACAGCCTCGTCAGGACGCTTTTAGGGAAATGAAAGGGAAAGAGTAAGTGAGAAAAGATGATAGCCAGCTGCATTCGCTTGCTGGCAGTTCAAGCTGTGTCTGAGCACTCCCCTTCACGCAAGCTGATGTAGACAAGGTCCCTAACCTCAGGCAAGTCGTGGAATTTGTGCTCAGTACATGACAGAGAAACAGTCAAAGTGCTGTTGTTATCTCTGAGACGGGAAAAATGAATTCAAACTAAAACAACAAAAACAGACAAACTCAGCCTTGTATTTCCCTATCATTAGCATGGGGTTTCCTGATGTGTGGGGTGTCGACTAGAATGGAGAATGGGGTGATTTTTGGGGTTCACTGGGCTAGTACTCTATAGCCTTGAACTAAGATGTGAGAGTCAGTCATTTCCTTTCAAGCTCTCTTTTAGTTCTTTGAACAACTGCAAGAACAGATGTAGGTTAATATGTGCTAGTTTCTCTATTTAGTTAAAAGACAGAGGCTTAGTTGTGTAACAGAATTTAGCTTGAATTTAATAACATTGTTTTTTTTCATTCTTTATACCTTTCATTCTATTAAAGCAGATGATACTGATTTTCCATTTGAAATTGTTCTTTTAAATGAATTTAAGGGACAAAAGTGAGTGCTTGAAGAAATCATTGAGTAACTATTGTCCAGGTGACATATAGGTATCTGTGAAGGAGGTACTGGGATGAATGACGTTTGGGAAGTACCTTCAAATCTTTAAGAGGCAAGGCTGGGATTTGAAGCCAGGGCACCACGACCAAGTCTGGGGTTCCCCTGCTGTGTGTCTGTGCACCCTGCTGAGCTGAACGCAGCCTACCTGGACAGTTGATGAAGGATGACAGCAGTATGCTTCACGAGGATGAATTTGGGGGTAGAATTTCCAGAATAGTAAGTTTGCCTTCTGCATAGCTTGTGGGGATTAAGAGAAAAATGCGCCAAACTGCATGTCCTCCATCCTTGACAAACCCAGGTGGCTTTCTAGGGTAGCCATTCACTGAGTCTCAACAGACCCTGAGCCTATTTATCCTGATTTCTCTACGTCTGTGCCATAAGCAAAGTGTTTTGTGTTTTTAGCAGAGATCATATTGTCCTGGAGTTTGGCTCTCCCCTCACCCTCAGGGGTGTAGAAGTTGCTGATAACTTTGAAATGACACGAGGGTCGTGAAACAAAGTTGCTGTGTGTTTTCCCTGATGCAGAGACAAGGCAGGTTTCTTTCTTCATTGCACAGAGGGTGTCACAAGCCACTCTTGCTCCATCTGTCAGTCGTGTTGGGACTTGTTCAGATGGCCAATGGAGGAGCGGGCAGGGACCTTACCTTGGCAGGGCTCCGAGGAAGGGCTGGTAGAGGTGGGCTGGCAGTGGTAGTTGGCATTCAGTTGTTCTCAAAGGCCCTGATTTGATGGATGGCGGGGCAACCCGCACTGCACAGCCACCCAGCAGTGGCAGAGGTGTTGAAGCATGTCCCCATTAACTCCACTCTGGGAAGTGAACTGAAGAGGGAGCAAAGCCCAGGAAATGGGCCTTAGTGGAAGTGGTGGAGGTGGAATGATTGGCTGCAAAGCTCTCTGCTTGTCCCCAACCATTCGGTAGTTCCAGAGGCAATGTGTTTGGAATCTTAGCAGAAGAGGCCAGAGAGGGGAAATGGGCTTTCCACAGAAGTGCTACCTTCACACACATTCTTTTACACACATGGCCTTCCAATCTCAACCTTAAGAATACTTACTCAACTAAAATATGTTTGTTCCAATAGTAGAATCTCTTGGCTGGGAGAAGAGCTGTTAGATTTTAGTTTACTATTCAGTGTTAATTGAGTAAACATTTAGAAAGCACGGTGTGTGTGGGGGGGGTGGCATGGGCTGGGTATATTTTACCCTGGTTTTACATTCATGAAAGGCCTCAAATTTAATCATGTAAGATTTTCTCCAAATGAGGGCTTAGGTCCAGAGATACATGGAGCCTTGAAGAAAGCCCACATAAAACTTCCAACTTGTGTTCCATTACAAAACCACACTATCTGTATGGTAGGTATTAGGATTCTGGCAAATACATAGATCTTAGATTTATACACATTTTTAAAATGCAAAAATCATGTATTTGTCATATGTAAGCATTGTAGATAGACCACAGTTTTTGTAAAGGCAGTTTTTCTTCTTAAAAAAAAAAAAAGGAAATTCCAAGCATGAGAAAAAAAAATTCAGGCCTTTGCATGTGCTGTATCTCTAGCATGGACCAGGAATGCTCTTTCCCTGAGCCCCTTCTAGAGGAATTTGAACCATCCTTTAAGGCCCAGAATGCTTGCTACCTCTTCTTTGAAAGCTGTGGATCACTTTTTCAGCACAAATCCTGCACTCCCACTGCACTGTGAAATGAATGGTTGCCTAGGTGTCCTGTGTATACTTGACAACGTATACAGATACCTGTTTGCATCTCACCCTGTGGTGAGCTTCCTATACAGGGCCACGTCTGATTCATCTTTGAATCTGTAGCCAAGTAGCTTGCAAAGGAAAAGTGCTCCATAAATGTTAAATCTAATTGAGTCTTTTAATAAAATGATGAGTGTAACCTCTAACACTATAAAAATTAAACAAAAACCCTCAGAAGCAACAATGTGCACTAAAAATTAATTTGAAAATTTCCTTCCATATACTGTTAGCAAAGTACTTTACTTTTATAGGCCTCTCCTGTGCTATAAAACTCCTGAGTGTTCTAAAAATATTTAAAAAATAGGCATTTAGAACCTCTTTAATGAACTACTTCCAAATGTGGCTAAGATGTTTGAGGCTTTCCCCACAGCAGGTGTAAAACCAGCCATTGGAGCTGAAGACCAGGAAGCTGGGAATTCTTGGCCCAGAGACGGAGAGGTGGCAAATCGAGGTTCAACAGGTGTTAGGTGACACAGCTCTTCGATCATTCCTGGTCCATGATAGAGATACATGGTTAAAGAGTTAAAAGTTCTCTCTTGGGGTCCTCTTTGGTATGGAGAGCTGCTTCACAAACTCTTGCAAAATAGTTGGTGCATCTCAAATCCTCTCCTGAGTCTGACTTTGGGTATGTGGTGGCATTTTGGAGGCCTGCCACTTCACCTGCCATCTAACCACAGTGGCTGCTCACATGTGAAGTATAAATCAGGCTTTATCTACCACCTCATAGAACTATAAATTCATTCTTGTCCCCTCTCCTGATTTTCTAATGGCCCTTGTTTATAAGTGCTTTATAGTAAAGAGTGTTTGAAAAAGCTATTAGTCTAGCTCACAAGTTAATGTTCGAAAGAACAAAGGCTTTGTCTAAAATAGAGCAGGAAACAATAAATGAAGGGGGGGGGTGTGGATCAAAAACAGAAGTATTAATTATTTTATTTGCTTTCTAAGAGTTCAGCTTAAAATGTTGGCATTAGAATCTATTATTATTAGATTTCAATATTATACTCCACTTTAGATTTAGATCGCAATGCTTAATTTTTCACTCGTGTGAGGAACAACAACTTTATATCTTTATTTTAAAAATACTATTTTCATATTTGAATAAACAACAACTGTGGAAGACTCCATCTAAGCGTTTCTTCCATGTTTGGCTCACGCCAATGTGCATTTAATGCAGTGTGGAAGCACATTAATTAAGCCGCTAGGTCACATCACATCGTATCGCTTTCGGGTATGACCATGTGAATAGTGAGAAGGCTAATAGCTGTGCTTGTATCTTGGCAGCAGATGGATTTTCACTCTTGCCTCATTTCTCAGAGGTTCTGCAAAAACCGACCACATAAAATGACTTTTCCATCTTCTTTCAAACCTCACAATACAGCGCCATTTTTGTTGGGCCGTGTACACCTGCTTTCACTAGACTCCAGTCTCGTAAAACTGTCAATGCATCCTTTCACAAGAACACATTCGTGTTGTTTAAAGCATGGTGCATCCCTCTTTTGACTGCTGTGACTCCTTATAAGCAGAACTTAAAAGGGTTAATTGATTGGCCCGCCTTTAAGGTGATACAAATACAGACCGACATCAGCAATTTTAGTGACACATTGAACATTCACATACTATGTGTGTGTGTGTGTGTGTGTGTGTGTGTGTGTGTGTGTGTATTTAGAAGGACAAAATGTCAATGGAGACATATTAAGAACCGAGAAAAGGAAAAAAATCCAATGAATTTGAGACATTGGGAATGAAAGAAGTAGGGAGAAGATGGAAGAGAAAAAAGAGAGGAAAGAAACCTTAACATTCATGTAGGATTGTTAAGAGGCAGAGAAGAGATATCCAGAACCTTCATGGCTCCCAACATTTCTGAGATAATCAGGTAAAAGATAATCAGGTAAAGACTGTTGCTAGAACCCAGGTGTGTTTTACATGTATGGGAAAGACAAGACTGCTTAATCCTTTAAAACTTGAAATTGCTGCTACCAGGAGGGAGAAGAAGGTGGGTGTGTTGTGTAGGCAAACCTCTGAACTACCTACTGAAGAGCAGTTCAGCTCAGGGATCTAATGGGAGCAGCTGAGGTCTTTTCGTTGAGTGACATGGAGAGAAGTAGAGTTTTGGACATGACATTTTCTAAGACTCTGTGGCTTGCCAAACTCTTCATTAGCTACTTTGAAGACACATGTATGTCAAAGCAACAGGATATTTACTTATCATCTGCTCCCAATTATTGTTAACTTTTTAATTGGGTAAAGTCTGCTCATGCCAGGCAGTCAGAGAAATTTGTACTGCGTAAGTATATGCAGTACCACTGACATTTTTCTAATATAATATAATTAATGAAAATAGAGATGGGTGTTCAGGTTTGAGGTGGTAGTGGTGGGAATAAGCTACACAATAAATGCAAGAAGATATAGCTAATGTTATACATTTATCCTGTGTCTTGATTATCTGAATTCTTTCCGATACTCCAGTTTTGATTCAAGGGGAAAAAAAAAATCTCAGGAAAAGGTTAGGAATATTTTTGCTCTTTGCAATCATCACTTATGTTCATAAACTTATGAATCAAATGAGCTTTTGGAAGTAGAATTGGTAAATGGCTGTTACATACCAAATAATAGCCTGTCATTTTCCCCAACATGCTGTTTTGGGTGGGTAATTTATCTGATAATTGAGAATTGTCTGAAATGGGAAGTCTGTATTTATCTTATGCTCTGTGCTTCAGATTACCCTCCCAACATGGGAATAACCTCTGATTACTTGTCAATTGCCTTTAGAGTCTCAGATGGAAATGAAGCTCAAATGGTTAAATAGTTTTACTGCATCTAATGATAGATCACCCAAATGTATCCTTCGTTAACAATTAACCTCAATTTAGAAGATGTTTAGAATCTTTTGGAAGACATTTAATAGCAAGTGAAGTGATTTGTGGAAAGAATGTGAATTTCAGTCTTTCAGATGAAAGATGATAATGGGATCGAAGTCTTTCTTTCTGATTTATTATTTGTGTTCCCATTTCTCACACAGTGAAACTTCATATTTTTCAGGGAACTGAGATTGCTTCAGCCCCATATCTGTGACAATTATTAGAGGGTTGGGTTGCTTTATGGGCCACAGGTTAAGACTTTTAAGTACATTTAGTATGCAATAGGTAAGGCTTGTCAAAAGAGAAAACTGTTGTGAAAATAGCTGTAAGCAGGCAGAGAGTGAGAGAGACAAGAAGGGGCTAAATAGGAGATGCATTTCATCATCTTGAATTGATATCTTTTTGGAGGAGGTGTGAGGAAAAAAAATAAGGCAATGAGCTCTCAGTTGGAAATCAGAGAATCCAGAAATTAAAAAACAAAACAAAAATCTAAGTAAAAACATTGTATTTCTCAGAAATAACTTTCCCTATTAATTTGTTACCTGCCAAATGTTTGTAATTGACTAAGTGTGGGCTTTCATTCATCACAGCCATGAAGAAACCCACGATACTGCTTCCTAAAGCCATAGTTCTTTTCAAGGACGAGCCTCCTCATCCCTGAGCTCTGAAACTCAGGGGGTTGGGAGCTTTGGGGATGGTCAGAGATTTCAATCTTGATGAGAAATTCCTTGTCAGTGACAGTTGCCAAAAAGCAGGGCAGTATTCCCAGAGAGGCTGGTAAAAATACACACACATTAGTAAAGTAAAGCAAGAGGACGACACTGCCAGGGTGAGCTGTCCAGTTAGAAGTCGAAATGTTTGTGCACACCAGACAGTGTGTCTGGCTACCTCGAGGGAGGGTCCATGTTTGGTCTGGGAAAACAGTGCCATGTTTACCACCAGGGAAGGCCTTTGGGTGAATAACAATGACCAGGCCCCAACAGCCGGAAGAGGCTCCTTTATAAATGGCTGTCTCATTAGGTTGAGTGGGAGTGCTTTTCAGCATGTAGATTTGAGGTAGAGCAGCTCGAACAGCTGCTCCTGTCAGAGGGTAGCATACAAGTCTGTGAACACAGACGCTTCCATGGGGTTACCTTTCACTGGAAGGTGGCCACCCAATTGGTGGTGGCATTGCGGCGATACCCCAGTTGTCTTTCACTTTCCTTTCTCGGGGTATCTTTAGGGGACTCTCTGCCAGTGTGCAGTGCTTGGCATCTTCTAGAGGGCTGCCCCATCAATTCTCACCTTCCAACCAAAGACTTTTCGACACAAACGTCAAAGACAGCAGGCAGCGTGTCATACTGGCGGAGAGGCTCCAATTATATAAAAGTCAGTGCTCCTCAGCATTGTGTAATTATTTGTTTCAACTTTCCATAAAAACAGGAACATTTTATTCAAGCCAGGCAGAATCTGGCGGTTTCCCAGTCGTGAAATTCTATTGACAAGGGTGTTAAGCGGAGGGCTGGGTAACTGGTCTGCTAGGCCCTGTGCCTTCATCTCTGTGACCTGGGCATGTGTCAGGCCCAGACTGAAGTGACCAGAATGACTTTGATTTGATGACCGTTACAGGTCAGGCACATAATGGGATCAGATGTGTCAGCAGAGGTGAAGTACGTAGCATAAAAGATTGATGGTAATTAAATCGTCGTGTTTAATAAGAGTCATCCGAATTAAAGGCAGTGTGGGAATGAGCGGCTTGGGAAAGGAACGAGAAGACATGAAGAAAGTAGGTGGGAAATATGTCAAGGAATAATCTTTTTGTTAGACCAAAAGAAAGGCCAGAGGAGCTGTGTGTATGTGTGTGTGTGAACGCCCATGCATCTTTGAGTTTTAGGAGAACTGTCATATTTTTGTTTAAAAATTGGTGTTCTGTGTTTCTCGATTTTTTTAATGGCAAAGAGGATAGGTAGAGGAGAATTGAATTTTATAACCTTATAAAGGGCCCCAAATCATCCTAATTCAATGTATGTGTTTCTAGAAAGTGCAAACCACAAACCCTTAAATAAAAATACTTCAAAAAATAGTTCGAACACTAATCTATATTTTCGATGGAATGAGAATCTGGGTTGTTGTTGGTATTTGATTTTATGTAAATCATCAAACTCCTAAAATCGATTAATTTCTTGCTCAATGAAAATTGTGCAGTTTTAGAAAGTTACCATTCTTCAATAATACGTAATCATATTATTGTGAAATGTTATTATTTAGTAAGAGCACATTGAACTAGAATATATGAACAAAGGATTTTTGGGGTTATCGTAATTATGTATCATATTTTCAGTATTATTTTTATCAGGGTGCACAAACCATCAATCGTTGTCTGGATTTATGATTTATATGTGGATTATCTAGGTTCAATCTAGAATGACCAAGTGCTGAGAATGCAAACAGCTAATCAGGACAGTGTTGACCACACCACCTAGTAATGAAAAGAATAGGTAAGGGGCTTCGTGTCTAAACTGCATTGTGACTTCACAAGTCTCAATGATCCATGCTTCATGCAGTTTCCCTCCTAGTTCTCTGTGCCGTAGATATATGTGAAAGAGGTGTTCTGGATTTTAGGAGTTGTGACTTACTCTTTTCATCTGGTCTTTGGCTCAGTAAATAATCTCCACCTGGAAGTGGAGTTGAATTGGGAAAAGATTGTGAAGTGAAAAAGTTTTTTATGCATTACCTGCCATTCTTCCTTCTAGCAGCTATGACCCGGGCAGTCTGACCCCTGAGCCTGTGCTCTTAACCACTCCGTTATACTGTCTGTGAGTCCTCAGGAGTATGGCTTCGTTTGATGAGAGTTTGATCTTATCTTTGAAACTCTGGAGCCAGTGCAGTGCCAGGCACACAATAGGAGCTCCATAATTGAAAGGTAATAGTCATTTAATCAGATTAACTAACTCCCACTGATATTTAGCTTATTCATTCTGACAAAAATGTCTCAAGAATATGATGATACAATCTTTGCACATAGGTGGAAGTTGATATGATTTATGAGATGTATTGGGGTGGGTGCCACAAATGGTATCAGTCACCGGGCTGTCTACTTTTGCTTAGTCTGAAAATATTTTCTTTTAGCATATGGCCCATAAGGAAGCAAGGTCTTAGATACATACAGTCTTATGTTTAGAAGTGAGGTCAGTCCAACCCCTTTCTTTTTAGAATGAATTGACTTAAGTTCTTTTAAGAATGAACTTATTGGCAGAACTTGTAGGGGATCTGTTGGCATCTGTGTGACAGCTCAAAATATTTAGTATGGAGAAAGAGGTTTTGGAGTCCTTGAAGCACAAATTGTCAGCTTTTAAATTTGATGGCCAATGTCCCATCTCTTGTCAGTCTTAAAGAGGTTTCTTCTTCTTGTTGGCTTTTGCCTTACCTCTTATGTCAATACCAGCAGGTAATGGTGGTCGCTGACGGTGACAGTGCACAGTTAGCACTGCAGATACTCTGGGCACCTATTTATAAGCAATTTGAGGAGGGCACAGTAAACAACTCCTACCTGAGTTTATTTCTTTTTCAAAAACATTTATAAACAATCAAATGAGTCAAACAGCTATTCTACAACAACTTCAGCTCTTGTGACTACTGATTGCTAACATTTATGGAGTACTTAGTACATGCCAAGCATTGTTCTAAAGACATATGTATTAATACACTTATTTCTCATAACAATTCAATGAAGTGGATGCTATTAATATGCCCATTCTATAGATTAGGAAACTGAGGTCTGACAACTTAAGTAAATTCTCAATTAAGAAGTTAAATGTCAAATGGAGCAGTTTCACATTAACAGGAAAATATCTCAATATTGTTTGACATACTGGACTATTTTATATGTTTTAATTCCTTTTCAAGGCTGGATATTTAGCTAGAGTAGATATCCTAGGCTTTTAAGCTGAAAAGGAATTTAAAAAGCAGCAAGCTCACAGCATCAGTTCTTTGATTTGGAATTTGAGACTCAGAGAGGTGTAGTGACTTTATCAAGATCACACAGCTCTTTGAATGCAGACTTTAAGCCCTGTATCCTTTCTCCTAGACCAGTCTGTTTTTCATGCTTTCTTGTTTTCACAATAGCATAAAAACATTGTGTTTAGTCTGCTATCTCCTTCCATTTTCTCTTCCACAGAAGGGAAAACAGACATGCTTAAAACAAAAACAAAACAAAACTAGATCTCACATCCATGCTAAGTGCTTATTGCTAGCACTGGCTGCCACAGAATGGCTGCATTGGAATCTGTGGTATAGGAGGCCAGGGCCTTTGCTTGCTCCCATGAGCCTGGTGTCTGAATGCACCTTGATAAAAGTAATAATAGGCGTTCTCAGCCTTTCATATTTTCCCCCCACTAGGGTATTTTGGCTGTGGTTACTTCTGAGCCGGTGGAGACACCCTTGGCCAAATCACTTAAAACACTTTTTAATCACAACCAAGCATCTTATTCTACCAAAATAACTCCTTTTAAAAGTGTCCCAACTCGATCAACAGACAAGCATCAAATGACGATAGAAAAGCTGGAAGCAGACATCATAATTAGACTGGTAAATTGAAAGAGCAGAATGATTTAGCAATGATTAAACATTTAGCAAAGAATTTTTCATCAGGCTTTATCCCAGCTCTTTCAACAGAGGAGGGGGAATCTTCTGAGAACTGTTTGAAATGGTGGAACAGCAATTAAAGCTCTTCATCGCTCACAGATAGGAAGCAGAAATGAGTGTATTTGCCAAATATGGCACTGTGGGCATTGGAAGCCAGAGGTTGCAATGGAAACAAACCTGTTGAAAACCAAATAAGATGAACACCGGGGAGTACAAAAGAAGGAAGGAAGATGACCATCATGAGCCTTGTGTTAAAATGAGAATTCTCTCCCCTTCTAAGAATAAGTCTTCCAGTATTCACTTCAGGAAGTCCCATTGCTTCAGCCTGGATGGCTAATACGAAAAACAAAGCAATTGTTTGTTGACACGTTATTCTAGCAGGTGCAGTTCCATTTTAAACAAGAAGCCGCTATTGTTTTCAGGAATCGTGTTGATGACTGTCTCAGAACACGAAGGGCTGGTTCCGCGGGCGGGACACCAGGGTGCTGTTTTTCACTTTAGCCTTTGGGTCCCATGCTTCTCATCCTCTGCACATTTATGACCAGCACCCCCTAGAGGATTATGCAGGTGTCAAAAAGGAAAGCAAGTTCGTTTTTATAAACAATTAGAGAAATCTGATTTTCATATTCCGAAAATTCTTGTGCAGGAAGGGGCGAGTAGGGCTGTCTAGATGTTTGTTTGGTAGTCGCTGGACATCGGGGGTGGCCGGTACCCTTCATTGATGGTCTTTAGTTTAGGGGAAGGTTCATCAGCAAGGGCGAGAGCTGTGTTGGTTAAGTAACAAGTGAGAAGTGACTTTGGCATTAGGGGTTGGTAGTGACCTTCCTTTGCTAAAATCAGTAGATGCCTGATGCCCAATCTTTCCCCAGGTAAAGTGAGGGCAGAGAATGTGAGGGGGAAGAGCGAGAGCAAACCTTGGGGTGCTTCCCTCTTTTATGAGCACACAGGAGAGAAAGGACCAGGCGGGTGAAGGCATCCACGTCTCTCCTGCCTTTTGTGTAGCGGTGACACATTGCCAGCCCAGCCTTATTTGTGAGATGTGGAACTGTGTGAAGTGCTCCGGGTGATTTATGGGCAGCACGGAGCAGTAATCCCTCCCCTGGCTCTCTCCTCGGCCTTCTCGGCACAGCGGCACTAAATATCCCGCCCGACTGGGGATGCGCCGCCGCTGGTGGACTTCTGAGCGAGGGCTGTGTTAGCCTCGCAATTTACTTTTTCTAAACCACGATAAATTCAAGCACAAATGGCAGCAAAATTAACTGTGAAAATGCCATCATATTTTGCAGGCTAGTAGCTGTTGTTGGCTCAGATCAGGTTTGGTGTTTATTGCTGGTTCTCTTAACTAAAGAAAGAGTGGACCTCTTTTTTTTTTTTTCCTCTTTTCTTTTCTTCTTTTATGTTTAGATGAGAGATTACCAGTTTAAGAAAATGCTGCTACTGAGTGGAAGAAAACAACTCTCTTTCCTTGAGAGGACAGTGGCTTTTCATTAAAATACTTGAGCCCACTGTACGGTTTGTGTTAGATTACATTATCTTCTGTGAGAAATGCTCATTTATTTTTCATGCCAGTATTCACTGAACAAATATTTAATTGATTTATGCTATATGTCTCACATGCAGTGGGGAAACAAAAGGTAAATTAATATTGCTAAGCCAGAATTATTCTGATGTTTTTAGGTTAATTACATTTCAGTGGGTGTAAGCTACTCTGTTGGCTACTTATTAGTTGTTGTTTAACAACCTAGTGCTATCATCTGTATCTTAGCCTTTCTATTTTTGATAAAGTGAACTGAAGTAGTGACTGGTTAAGGTTGACAAATTATATAAAAAGCTAACGAGTACTCATGAAGTATCTAGTTTTTTGCTTGCTGTGTCTGTCCTCCCTGCCCTCCTCCTTCACGCCCGTTCACATTTGTCTTTGTGGAGGTTGATGCCCAAATGTCTTCAGTGACTCCCTTTTCCTGTTAGATGCCAGGGTGGTACTCAAGGCCACACACTGAGGAGTTCTCCCCATTCCTACCCCCACCTCCTTTCTTATCCTCCTTCTCCCTCCATGTTCTCTGTTAAGGTCACCTGCAGTTGCCAGCCTCACCAGTTCTGTCCGCATAGCCATACCTGAGGAATGGATGCTTTAGGAGAGACACGATAATGGGAAGTGTGTGTGTGTGTGTGTGTGTGTGTGTGTGTGTGTGTGTGTGGTTCAGACTTGTCTTGTCACCTATTTGTTAGGCCTTAGGGAAGTCACTTACTGTTTCTATGTTGAAATTTCTGCATTTCTTAACTGGGATTGATAATCTGCCATAGGCCTCATATAAAGACTAAATGAGATGATAGCTATGAAATCATTTTTTTCATTTTGATAGCATGTAACAGGAAGGAAAGGGAGCTTCAGCCAGTGAAGAAAAGCCCAGAGTCTGCCTGGGCTAAATAGTTTGGAGGAGAGAGCTCAGAAAGAGCCCAGTGCAACGGACCTGAAGGTTGAAGGGCAAGGCTATGAAGAATGAACATTCATTCACTTTAGATGGGAAAGGGGAGGCAGTTGCTCCAAGAAGTGACCCAGGGCTAGTCGAGGTCAGCATTTTAGGGCTTGAGACCCTCCAAGTGATTCTAAATGGTCAGCCTAGACTTTGATGTCAGGTGGGCTGCCCATTCTTAGGCTAAAACCAAAGTAAGTATGAAATCCGAACTCTTCATGGTCCTGCTCCTCCCACTAGCCACTAGGTTCTGGCCCATATGAGGGAGGGGACAAGTGTTGTCTGTATATACCAAAGTTGTTCAAAGAAGAGAAAAGAGTCACTGGCACTATAGCTCAAGTTCTATAAGCTACTCCAGCTTTTCTTGACCTGTGTCTTGGGTTGTTGCCTCTAAAATTTTGGGGTCAAGTTCACTAACCTCATGTGGCACCTCACGTGGCATGGCATGAGAGAAGGCACTAGGTGGAACTTTTAATGTGACAAGCCCACGTTCTTCCTACTCAAAGTATAGTTCATGGACCAGCCAGTGGACCTCACTTGAGAGCCTGTTAGAAATGTAGACTCTCAGGCCAACCCCACATCTACTGAAAAAAAATTTGCAGTTTTAATAAGATGTACAGATGATTTATAAACTTTGATGGCAGGTCAAGAACACAAACCTCACCCAGTGCATATCCACACACACAAGCACACTTATATTGATTATGAAAATAATTCATTTTTACCATAGAGATTACAAAATATCAAAAATACATAAAAAATAAAAATGGTCCTGCCTCTGTTAACATTTTCCCTGTTTATTTTCATCTTTTAATTGAAAATGTCTGGATTTTTTTTTTGTGGGGGGAAACCCATTTCTCTACCAAACCATTCCACATCTTCGAAATGTATTTTGGGTTTGACTAATTGCTGCTAGTGTTAGGGGAGGGGGAAGGAAAAATTAAAATAGTAACATAACCCTACTTTCTGTTGGATCACAGGCCTCCAACCCTTATAAAGAATTGGAGACTAGAACTGATTTTATTAACGTCAAGCTATTCTACACTCATTTTACTTCTTATATTTCACTGACTTGTGCGAGAAACAGATTTGGTATCCCAAATGGGCTCAGGGTTCTGTGCATCTGAGGTTCAACAAACTTATTTCATCTACATGAGGAAGTTGATGGGAAAACATATATCAGAGTTTGGGCAGTCTACCTGAAAGATTAATTGGCCCAACTCTAAAGGATGGCTTCATAGATGATTTTTTTTTTTTTCTTGGCAGGGATTGGGTAGTAGAGGCTGAGACAAGATTTTTTTGTGTTGAAGCAGAAAATAATTCTTTGAACTTGAGAAGGGACTGATCTTGAAGCTGTTTTTCAGCTTCAAGGAATACATTTCTTTCCCTAAGTCCTCTATCTCTTCTTCCCCAAACTTCCTAATAATTTAATTCACCAAACCAGGATGACATGAAGCTTTTCTTGCAGCCTCCAAGTTCCCTTTATACACTGTCAAGGTTTAGAGGTTTCTTTGCAATTGTCATCAAGCAGACAGCATGCTTCGGGTGTCAGCCTCAGGAGCAGGAGCTGGTCCTGGGGGAGAACCAGCAAATGTTCCATGACCCTGAGCTCTTGACTGACAGCATCCCCCTGCCTGCTCCCCTCCAGTTTCAAGGGCTAGCAGGCTGGGCCATTCTAGAAGATTTGGAAAGGAGCCATCAACAGGAATCATTGAACAATTGCTTTGTGAAACTTAAGATAACACTTTGTTCCACCACAGTGGAATTGCTGTGTGACAGAAGGAAATTATCTGTTTAGTTCTTGATTAACATTTATGTGAGAAAAATAAAATTACAGTTGATGGTATCTCGTTAAAAAAAGTGCCTGTATTTACTTTGAAGAGCAACTAATAACTCAGTACTTTTGTAGCATGAATGCAACCAGCTTTGGAGGGTTTGTTGTGTGAGTTGTAAAAACTGAAAACAAAACCCAACAAACTAACACCTTTTAAGATGCTGATGGAATGCTTCCTGGCTACCAAATTAAGTTCCCTGATAACAGGATTTCCAGAAACAACTGGATTATGAGTAGAAGGGTATGAAGTAGTCCCCCTCTATGTGCAGTTGGCAGGTATGCATGTGTGGGGTGATTGTATGGATGTCTCCTTATTTTTAATATATAGAAAAGGCTGAACAAGGCTTACTGAGTTCATTATACATTTCCCAATCAAATTAATAAAGGGAAAAATTTTACCACTAATAGTCAAGTCATCTCAGTAGTGCTTGTGGTAAAAATATTAGTAGAAATAACTTTTAATTCAGTTCTCAAAATACAGAAGCAAATTCACGTGTTCATTCATCCAGCCCATATTTCCTGAGGGCCTTCTATGTGTAAGCACTGTCTTGGGCCGGATGGGAGACACTGTGATGAATAAGAAAGAGTTCTTGAATGATCAACTTTATAGTTGGCTGACGGAGACATGACATTGGTGAATACAAGGCATACGGAGAAAGTTAATCCTATCATATCTCTAGTCTGCCTTTCCTTTAAATATAGGGCCAGATATTTGTGTGAGCCTATGTGTTTTACAAATATGTATGTAGTGTTTTCCACTTGTGTAGTGTTTACACTATAGGCCAGAAACTTCCTAAAAACTTTAGAGATGTGAGCTAATCTAATCTACAGTTATTAACCCCACGTTTTACAAATAAGGAAATTGAGGCACAGAGTGGTTGAATGACTTGCCCAACTGAGGAGAAAGAGTTGGATTTAGCAGCCTGGTTCCAGGGTCTTCCTAGGCAGTGTGATATGCTGTCTTTCCAAAATGGTTGAACACATCAGTATAAGCCAAAAAAAAAAAAAAAAAAAAAGTGTGGAAAGCTCACTGCTTATTATCTGGGAGATTTGTTTCCATCGTTTAGCCCTTCGTGATTACAAAATACATGCTGATACCTTACTTCTCAAGCAGTGATATTTTCTCGAACCATGGAAATCAAACTACTATTTGAAAAGGAACTGGGAAAGGGTTGCTCTAAGGAATCCAACATTTGTAATGTGAAGACTATTTTACAAAATAAGCACCAAGCCTGTTGTTTAGTGATTTTGAAATTTATAGTTTCCTTTTTTTCAACGTTGGACATTTTTTTTATATAACTTTATTGATTCAAAATTAATCCAGTGGTGCTTATGCATGAGGGTACTTCCTAGGATTGATTTTGGAGAAAGATCTACTATTAGAGGAAAAGCAAAACATAAAGCTCTGTTTAAGTGAAGGAGGAATGTTACATGGGCATCCTCCATAATCTAGTGCTTCTTTAAAGTCTGGGAGAGAGATATTTTTATCCTGAAGTTATTCTGAGTATTATGCTCATCAGAAATTCCCATGCTTTAGTGTATGTGTGTGTGAGAGAGAGAGAGAGAGAGAGAGAGAGAGCCAAAGAAGAAGAAGGAGGAGGAGGAGGAGGGAAGGGAAGGAAAGGGAAAAGAAAGGAAATGAAGAATCTTATGAGGGAATGAGACGAATTAATGGATATATGTGCTCATCAGTTTTTATAAATGAGAAAATCACAATGCCATTTTTTTTCTTTTACTTCATTTGGTCTAAAATGGAAAATAAGACCATCTTGTCCCGTTATACCTAAAAGGGTATTTTAACAAAGGGCTGATCTTGAGCTGAGTTCGAATTCCTTTCCATCAAGGACACTCTTTTATTCATGTTATCCCTAGTGCCTAGGAGAAAGCCAGGCACAGAACAGGTGCCCAGCAAATGGGTGTGGAATGCGTAAAACTAGAGGCTCTGGCTTCTGCAGAAAGCTCTCCAGACCTTCAGAGGAGAGACCTTCTCCTCACACTAGACAGCATTCACTGGCCTGATGCCACGCTGCCCTTGAAGTCAGCCTGCCTCCCTGAACTCACTGGCTTTGAAGCAGAGTAAGGCCTGCTCAGGAATCCCGCAGGAAGCCTTGCATCTGTGACCCTGTCCCTGTGGGTAGTGTCAGGAGATTAGAGTGTCCTTGCTCCATGGCCAGAGATACAGGCCCAGATTACTCAGGGTCACAGGTCCACATTCTTGTATGCAACAGGAGCATTAATTAGTGACAATTACCTATTGGAAAAAAGAAGTCGAGTCTTGAGTGCTCCTTCCAAAAAACTTAAAGACAGAAGGAAGCTTCTAACAATGGGTCAGGGGAGATGCATTTCCGCCCTGATGTTAAAAACAAGGTACTGTCTAATTGATGAGTAGTGGGGGCTTGTGAGAAGCTTTGATGAGCCATCTCCTGCTTCCTGATATTGTGACCCCCTCAACAAACACTGACAAATAAAACCAGCATGCTTTCAATATAAATGAGGGCACACTATCTGAGGAGATGCTTCGTTCTCAGGATGTGGTTGAAATCCTGTTATGAATAAGGTTTACATCCTTGCCACTGAAATAATATTTTTGTACTGTGGAAATCAATGGTAAGGAAAAAAATGGACAGGTCATCTAATATCTAAACAATTTAACTTTGATGTAATAGCTTGCTTGCTGGATTCGGTCCTGGGGATAGTCAAAGAACATGTTGCTTAGTTGAGCTCTCCCCTTTTCTCTCTTTTCTTCCCATTTAACTTTTCTCATCTTCTCTTACCTTGGATAGCATTTTGATGATGCGTCCAACTCAAATCAGTGTTGTTTCAGAATTTCCTTTCAGCTGTATATAGCTCTTTTTCTCCTGGGGCAATACACCTAGGATTTTGCTAACTGTGATATAAAATAGGACCAAGAGGGACTTGGTCCCAGGGAAAGTGAGAACATGTATTTCGTCAAGTTGCAAACTTGTGGAGAATTTGTGGGTTCTATATTTCAAACAGAACTCAAATCTTCTGAGGCTCAATTTCCATTTGCTCTTTTTGGCAAAACATAATTTCCTTGTTTAAAAGAAAATAAGCACATACAAAGCCATCCCCAGGCTTCTTGGACATCAAAGCTGAGGTGATACAACAGCATCTTGATGAAAAATCATCAAAAACCTTGATGATTTTTAGATTGTAAGAACCAGGAACATACAGATTAAAATTATCCTTAAGTTTAAAAACAAAAATCCAAGGGCAAAGATGTTGTTAAAGTGCATTTACACTTCGTATGTTTTTGCCAAAAGTGAAACATTTCAGTCTTCCTGCTCTATCCCCAATTGATTGTTTTTTTTTTTTTTTTTTTTTTTTTTTTTTTTTTTTTTTTTTGTAAAATATCAACTGTCAGATTTCATTCCAGATTCTTTGGGGTATCCACCAGACTTCACCCCTAAAATGGCAGTCATGATACTTTTGAATGAACAGTTTCTTTGAAAATTGTGTTCATATTTTTGTTTAACGTTCAAGCAACTTTATGGGTTAATATATTCTTGTACATAAGTAACAAATATTGGCCAACTTATCAGTTAAAAACATACATTGTTTTAAATAAATCTTTCTAGATTAGTGATTCTCAACGAAGGGTGGTTTTTGATCCCCAGAGAACATTTTTGGTAATATTTGGAGACTTTTCTTATTGTCATAACTCACACCTGGAGGGTGGGGTTGCTTTTGGCATCTAGTGGGCAGAGGCCACAGAGGCTGGTCAGTGTTCCAGAAGGCACAGGACAGCAGCCCACAGCAAAGAATCGTCTTGCTCAACTTTTCAATAGTGCTGAGGTTTAGAAACCTAGTGCTAGACTCTAGGAGAATCATCGACAGTACTTTCCACTATGCACTTTTTCTCCCAATCAAGATTGATATTCTTTACTGATTTCTGGGTGTAGATTATTGGGTTGGAGGAAAGGGGAGAATATGAGTAAGAAAAATTAAGTGAGCGATATCTGCAAGGTTAAAGTAATCCTTTAGATCCTGAGGTCGCAACTTCTGTTTCCTTATAACTAGAGAAAATATTTTCAAAAAGGTAAATAATGATTCTGAGGCCCAGAGATTATTAGCTGTTATAAGAATGCTCTTTGAGTCAGAAGGAAAGCAATGGAAACAGGATGTGCTAATGTATTTTGTCATTGTTTGTTTTAGTACGCTACTAGTATGTGCAACCCAGACCTGAGGCTTATGAAACACTTCCATTCTTCACAACTGCCTGGCTTGCTTGTTTTGCCCAGGTTGGAATTTGTTCCATCATTCATTCATTCAGCAGATGCTGATGCCCCCTCAGAGAGGGCAGGAGTCGGGGAAGAAATGTGTGAATGGAAGCTTTCCTAGGCATGATTGAGATACACAGAACCCCACAGCTGAGGTGGAAGTGCAAAGCCCCATCCTCTATTGCAATTCAGCATAATGCACAGCTTTTCTGGACGAGAAGGTGGCAGTAGCCACAGACTCTTACTCTTGGGGAATTTGCAAATACCTGTAACTACCATGGAGATGGTGTCCCAACAGATAAAATGACCCCTTTGAGGGGTGGGGGGAGGATTCCCAAGATTAGAGCCACTTGAAGAATCTGTCCCAACCCACAGCAGCAGCACATCAACAAAAACAGATTCCTGGGCCTCACCTCAGGTCACTGACTCAGAATTTCCAGGGAGAGAGGATGTTTATCAAGTACCACAGGTGATTCTTATCATCAGGCAAGTTTGGAAAGCTCTCTCCCCTCATAGGACCAATAACCCTGAAACTTTCAGAGGGCACCTGAGTCCAGAATCCCATCGCCACAAACAGATTCATTCACTTATTCATCCAGCGAACGTCTGTTGTAGAGGCTGGGGATATTGTGAATAAGACTGACAAGGTCCTTGCTGTCACAGAGCTTTTATCAAGTTTATGAATGAGAACCAAGAAATAACTGTGGAATATTTTCCCTGAGAAGTCCCTTCTCTAATGCAGATCAGAAAGGTAAAAAACAGCAGCTTTGTATTATACAGAAATGTATGGAGGCATCCCCTCTTTTATGCACATGTACATAGCAAATATACTTCTGTTGTTCAGAAATATATATTATACTACTTGGGTGAACTTGGGAATTTTGCTCAATGTCTCTGTGCTCAGTTTCCCCATCTGTAAAGTGAGGCTGCATGTTTTATCCACCACACAGAGTTGTTGTGAGGAGTAAATTAATCAATACTTGTAAAGTTCTGAGGTCAGTGTATGTCACAGGGTAAGCACACAGTAAATATTATTTGCTGTGTTTATCTTCATCCTCACCATTGTCACCCATGGTTATTATATTCTCTCCCCCTCCTCCTCAACCAAATCCCATGATTCTCAGGGCTGCTGATAGGGAAAGAAATACGTTTGGCAACCTAGTAGATTGAATTCCTTTATTTACTCAATCATCCATTCACATATATGAACTGAGAAACTGCCAAATTCAGGGCTTAGAAGTAGGATGTGGGAAATATAAAAATAAGTTACCAGTGGAGTAGTTAAGCTCACTTCACAAATACCTGTAGTTCAGGAAGAAAGTGATTAAGAGAGTATAGATAAAATGTTCTGAGGGTTCAGAATAGAAAGTGATTTCTTCTAGCTGGGGGCATGTGAGAAGGGGAAATTGGGATATCCTTTGGAGAAATGCAGTAACCAGTACATTCTGGGAAATATAGTAGGGACCAAATTGATGTATTGAATTGAGTTGAATCCAATACATTCTCTATCCTCCCTGCAAATAGTGCCATAAAGGTAGTGTAGAAATGCCAAATTTCAGAGCTGGTTGGGCTAAATACAGAGGGTGCCAAAAACATGAATACACATTTTAAGAAAGGAAAAAAAAACTATATTAAAATTGTAATACCCAATATATACCGATAACAAAAGATGAATACAAGTCACGTTTGACGTCTGCAATTACAAGAGATGCTCAAAGTGGTTGCCATCAGTGTAAATTTAATACAGTTTTTTCCTTTCTTAAAATGTATATACATTTTTTGGCACCCTCGTTCTTCACGGGCTAGCCTGGGAACCTAACAGCTATCAATAACAACATTTCTATGGGAAAAATGCTCTTGAATTCCAAACAACTAACACATAAGTGATCTTTTGACTTGCTGCTTGTTTCTAAGTGAGGGTTGGTCTGAATTCATTGTTGATTTGAAAGGAAAATGAGTAGTGTTTTAAACTGCTCACTTACATGGACTCTCATGTACCAACCTATGTCAAATATACCAAGACCTTTTACAGAAGCTTAAACAATGCTGTATAGCTCTTGTTTTATTCCTTTCCCAGGAATAAAACCTTTTATTAGATTGGTGCAAAAGTAATTGCGGTTTTTGCAATTATTTTTAACCTTTTAAACCGCAAGTACTTTTGCACCAACCTAATAGCATATCTGGACTTTGGTATATCATTTAGAAATTGGGCTGTGCTTTCCTTCCTTAAATTGAAAAAAGAAATGATTAACTGAAATAACATTGCACATTACTCAGATTTAATTATGTTTGTAATACATCACCCAGTGATATGAGGCAACTTCTTGCCATTCACTTTCCATCATGTGTTTCTCGTAACATATGGTCCTCGTGAAATAGTTTTGATTCAGAGTCCCCAGTAGCATATGGCAAAAAAAGAAAAATAAGAAAGAAAGAAAGAAAGAAAAAAAAAGCCCCTCAGGTCAAATGCAAAGTAAAGGCCAGCCTCTGTGCCCCAGAGGAGTCTCCATCAACTGCAAGCCAGCAAGCCCAGAATCTGAATTGGTGTCAGGGTTTCACTCATCGTGAAGATTTTACATTTGGTTTGGGACTTTGGAGCATGAGGTTCTGGATGTAAAAGTCAGAAGAGATATGGCTTTTGTAATGTCTGCAGAGATTCCTGTGTCGATAAGGTCAGCAGAAAGTTAATAGATTTTTATCTTTTCGTCACGTGAACTTAATATAGTGCAACTGTTTGGTGGGGGTGGGATGGTAGAATGGGATGGGAATCCCATCACGCTTCTCAGATTTTTCACAAAAAGGATGTTTTAAGTATTTACGTGCATTTTTGCTCAAGGTTAAAAAAAAAAATCTCTCCCTCTCTTTTAAATAATAAAACTTTTAAATAAAAACGTTGTTGAAATGCTGTGCAACAACTCTGACTAAAAACAATTATAGTCAGGGCAGAACATGTTTTTTCCTTTGTGCTGGTTATTCAATTACACATGGGTAGGAAAAGCTTGCATTTATGGTGCTTTAATAGAATATGAGCCAGTTCAACTTAAATGCCTTCAAGCGAATGTTCAGAGCCATAAGGCAGTTCCATTAGGACTGCTTCATTCTTCCACCAGACTCTTAATCACTGCCGTGTGCCTCCTCTAAAGGGAAGGCCCTTCTGCCAGGCACTGGCACATGATTGGAAACTCCAGTGGAGGGAAGGTGGTGTGTATGAAGCTCGCCACCAAGACCAGCTTTCAGTGGGAATCTGGGGGTATATGGGAAGAGAACCACCAGGCTGATTCCAGATGCCACCTTTGAAAATCTCTGGGCCATATTCCCTTCAAACCAACCTGCTGACTTCAGACCTGCTTTCAAGGCTGCTTTGAACAGTTGCCTGAATTGGCTGTGAGAATGGTTTCCGCAACCTGGGGATGCTCAGTGAGGTCCCCAGGAAAGCTGGGAGGCTGAAATGCAAAGAAAGTCCATGGAGGGACAGCACTGGGTCAGACTGACTAGCAGGCCTCAGCGATCAAACATGTCACACCTGTCTTGGCCACTGGTGCAGGTGTTCTAGGTCAGCTCTCACTGTGGTTATCAATCGCTGACAGTTGACAGTTTAATTTTACACCACAAGTACCTCATTACTTGTGTAGGCACTTGAAGAACATGTGGGCACTGGATCGGATCAGTGATCAATGACAAAGGTTGCAGAGGGTGCAAGTGGTAGCAGTAAAAGTGAAGGTCTCCGTGCATGAGTTGGCAGTGGTAGGGATACATGACAAGGGGAGTTTAACTGACAAACAGTCTGTCAGGTTGAAAAGAATGGAGATTGGCCAGTGAGCTAGCTGTAGATTATAAAATATATCTCCTGATTTGAGGGACAGAAAGGGGGGGAAACCCTACCCCAAGCAGAGCTTCCCTTTCTTCCAAGTGCTTACGCAAATTTAAGGAATGTGCAGGACTGTAAATATTTATTCTGTGAGTATTTATCCCATGATGTAGATCTATTCAGGTGCTTAGGAATTTAAGATTAGTAGGATGCAGTGATGCTATTTAATGAAGATAAATGTGTGTGTGTGTGTGTGTGTGTGTGTGTGTGTGTGTGTGTGTATCACCCCAACTCCACCAAACCAGACTATTGCTGTTTTAGATTGTCCTACAGCAGCTTATTGTGGGTATTCAATAATAAGAAAGTCGTTCCATATGAGCCTTTTTATTCTTATCAATACAATTCATGGTCGACACTACCAAAATATATTGCCTTAGAGTGGTAGGAAAAGAAATCCATTCTTTCAAGTGTCTTTTATAGTGGTATTTTAATAAATGCCTTGCAATTGTCCTCTCTCCTCAACTTTTCATTTTCTAAAAGGGAGTTTCTGACATTTTTTTCCTTATAAAAATCTTTCTGTTGGTGTTGGTATTTTCTTAAAAGACATTGGCTTTAAGAAAAAAGCCACATGACATGAGTTTTATTCTTTCTCATGTGCTTTGTTTGTTGGAGTAAGAGTAAGTGGGTACATTGTACATGGTGTAGTAGAAGGAACATGGGTTTTGAGGCAGACTTGAGTTTGAATTCCACCACTGCAACTTCCCGCCGTGGAGCATGGGCAAATTATTGATAGGCCCAGAAGCATTTTTCATAAAAAAAGCATTATAATACAGGACTGTTGAAAGGGCTGAATAAAGTGAAAATGACAGACTGCAAATTGCCTCCCAATATCTCTTCCTTTTCTCTCTCCTTTAAAAATAATACAATCGCTTGAACTTTGGCTAAGCACGTGGCCATCAAGTTATAGGTTACACTCCTAGCCTGCCTTGGAGTTAAATATGACCATGCCATTAGGGTTCTGTCCAATGGAATGTGTGCAGAATTATGTTTAAATTACCTGCAATTTAGGAAATAAAGCTGTCTCTTCCCCCCTTTCCTATGGGTGGGAAAGTAGATTACTAGGTAGTGAGTCAGCTCTGACCAGATAGATGAGAACAACACTGTAAGAAATGGCGCAGCAGTAAGCTAGGAGGAATCTGGAACCCCGAATGACCTGGCAGATCAGAGCTGCCTATCTGCCTGGGATTGCCTGCCTTACTCTGGACTGTTACATGAGAAAGAAACACACTTCTCTCTCACTTAAACCCTTGTATTTTGGGGTCCCTTTGTTATAGCAACTTAGCTTGTATGTTAACTAACACATCTAAAATATGAAAAGCACCAAATATAGTAGGCTGGTACATAGTAACATATCAACATGTTTATTGTTTAAAACAATGTATTGTTTCATTTCTAATCAAGGTAGTTAATACTACATGTAATACATTAAATATTAACCAGAATGCATGTGCTTAGTGGCTGGGTTAAATAATTTTTTTTCCCCTTTTTAAACTGGTTCTACCAGTCAACAGTCACCTGTTCGGAAAATGTTCACCTTTTTGGGTGACTCTGGTTTCTTTATAGAATGATCTCTCTTACTCTATGATATTTCATTCAAGATTTGGAGGAATAAATGAACTTCACTTTTCCTTGCAGCATCAAATGCCCTGTGTCATTTATAAAACCTAAGGTACTATGGTTACTTACTGCATGATACCCATGGCTTCTGCTTTAAAAAATTGCATAAACTTTAGGATAAGTGATAATTTCTAGGCAAAGAAGCATGGGGTTCCAGAACAATCAATACACTGATGATTTAGAGTTCATGCACATCTTGGAGTAACGGAGATCAATTCTGCCTGGTACTCTACTTTCACCTGCTGGCACAGGATTCTTTTCACTCTCTTCCTCCTCTTCCTTTCTCATCACCACCCACCCACTCTTCCTGCGGAGACTCTCTGTCTTGCTCACTTATTGTCTAGCAAATATTGGCACCCTCCAGCATTTTCTATCTGTACTTGTAGCACCCAGGGCTAACAAAGTTACTGCTCCCCATTTCTGTGGTACAGAGAAAATTGGGTTACTTCATCTCTCTTCTTCCAGAGTTGAGTCTATTACTCCCAGGCCTATAGAAAAAAGAATAAAAGCTAGCGTGTGTCTGAGTTTGAAAATACGTAACTCTGCCTTTTTTTCCCCTTTGTATCGTTCTCTTTTAGTTCCAATAAAACTTAAGGGACATGATAGCCACTATAAAATAGCTGAAAGGGTTTGTTTTTTAGAGGTGGGACTAAACTTATTCTGTCTCGTGCTCAAGGGTATGTGTAAGTCCACTGGCTGGACGTTACAGGGGAGGCACCTCCCATGTTGTACGTCATCTTCTTTTCTTGACTGATACCTGTGTGTCCGGGATCCTGAGAGTCAGGTTATCTTTTAGGCATTTCTGCAATTGGCTAAAGTTCCCACTCAAGAGTTTCCTTCCTTCAGCCTTATCATGTTGCCTCTGGGAATTTATATGTGCTTCTCAATACCTAACTTTGGCCATTGAGATAATACCAAGCAGAGGAGATACTAACTTCACTGTCTATTAAAGGTGACTCATGCTGGGATGGGTTATGGGGAAAAGGGAAAAGGGAGATCCCCAAAGAGTACTGTTTCTCTAACCTCAATGTCCTGCAGCTTCATTTTCTGTCCTCATGTGTCCAGTTTTAGAGGCTGAGAGATTTCTCTGTTAGTATTTCAACTTCCTCTAGAGGGCAGTTCATGGAAGGGTCCCCTGCAAGTCCACCCTGTCTTAAAATGTTGTAGGTCCCTTTCATCCCACAGCTCTGTCAAGGAGCTTGCTTCTGGTGGCACTGGGGAAGCAAGTCCCAGTTTGGACTTCTTGATCGACCCAGGACCCTGACGTCTCCTTGGTTCCCTGTGTCCTTGGTGGAGTACCCCTGTTCTCTCACTGCTCTTCCCTGCAGGAGTCTGGTCTTCCAGATCAGTTTTCTGCCTGGCTGCCTCCACAGAGCTCAAGGGCACAAATGCAAAGCAGTCCCAGCTAGAGGTGTTTTTCCATCCTGTCATTAACAAGGTATGACCTTGGGCCAGTCATTTAACCTCTTACTCCTCAGGTTTCTCATCTGTGAAATGAGAGGCATGAACTAAATTGGTGGTTTTCAAACTGTACTTCTCAGTATCCCCTCAGGGGAGCTGGAGTGTGTGTGTGTGTGTGTGTGTGTGTGTGTGTGTGTGTGTGTGTGTGAGAGAGAGAGAGAGAGAGAGAGAGAGAGAGAAAAAGAGAGAGAGAGAGATACTTTTCCTTATCTCCGAAACATTTAAACCACTCAAAACTCAGTTAATTTGAGCTGTGTTGCAGGGAAATCTTCCTTATACGTACACACAACTCCTCATTAACACCTTTCTCCTTCCAGCTGCCCTCTCCCTCCTCATCATTCAACTTTCACTAAAGGAAATTTGCCTGGAGAAAAAGGGCAATTGTACAAACTTCTTGAAGGTGGGATTGTATTTAGAGGAAAGTGCAAATTTCATTTCATTTATTATTAGCAGTGGATTTTTCTTTTGAGGCCAATGACCAAATTGTGGTTAAGATCAGAAACAGATGGAAAAGTCTGCCCCGTCAATAAATATATGTTGTAGGGTATTTTTGACCTTTAACCTCCATGTGGAATATTATCAATTAGATGTTGGGATTTGGTTTTAATCAGTATTATTTGTGTCTTTTGCGTATTTGCCATTTAGAAGTTCATGTGGCCAAAACACATGACTGGGTCTGACTTTCATTGTTTGGGGGGTGGGTGGGGGTGGTGTGTGTGGCGGGGTGGGATTCCTTTTCAAGTCTTCTGGTTATGACAGGAGCTTGCAGATGAAAAGTTGTTCTGTGAATAGGGGAAGTTTTGTCATTTCACAGGCTCAGTGAGAACACTTTCTCATTAGGGGCTTGGCACCCAGGTCAAGGTGTGGTGAGAGTTTAGCAGCAAGCTGCCTCCTATCCAGGTGTTTTTCCTAGTCTGATGCAGGACCATTGTCCTGGAGCTCAGTGGCACTGCATCGTCCAAACAAAAAACAAAAACCAAACAAAACAAAACAAAAAAAACAAACAAACAAACAAAAAAAAACGGCCTTGTGAAAGACCCGGTAAATTATGCGCAACAATCCATTCCTTGTGGGAAGGAGGCATCCCTGGCTTTGGCGGCTCTGCTGACTTCCTCTTTTATAAACCCTCAAGGTGTTAGAGGCTGCTGTGGAGAGTAGTTTTATATTTGGCAGAACCACCAGAATTTTTTTTTTTCGGTTTTGAAAGAAATGGTTTTAAGACCTAACCTACTCATCAACTCAGTTCCCTGCAGAGCTTTGCCCAGGACTATTTTAAGCTGGGGGTTGGCACAGGGAAAGGGCTTGTAAAACTCCAAGGTTGGTTTGAATTTGGGGTTTGCGGCGGCACCTAAGTGGAGGTGCCCTGCCACCTGGCTTTTAGCTCCATTCTGAGAGTCTTCCTGGCTTTCATGGTACATGTAATTTTGACCACTAATAACTTCAGAAAAGTCTAATGCTGGAGCGATTATTGCATAAATCTCCAGATGTAGAAATGGAGTTTTTGAAGTTTGATTGCATATTCCTAGCTGCAACGCTAGGATCCTGAACCACCGAATGAAAATATTGCAAAAGAACGCTTTAAAACAGAAGTACTGTAGAGTGTTTCTCAGGCTGGCCTTTCTACTCGACTTTCCAAATGAAGAAAATAATTAGTCCTTTTACCTTATTTAAACATTTAGCCATTGTGTCTTGGAGTTCAGCCAAAAAAAATCACCTGAAATTTTGTTTATGATTTGTTCACAAAAGTGGCCATACTTTTTAAAGGAGAGCAAAAAGAACATTTTAAGAATGTGTGAGCTCATTATGAACCCAATATGTTTTAAAAACATTCAACTTGTAAACTCCTGAAATGCGGTTTATAATGGAAACACCAGCAGAGTTTCCTGGAGTGGTTCTGAGTCTACTAACTTCTAAGCCTTTTACAGACCTGGTTCCTCTTGTAGGGAGAAAGTTATCATGGCCTTTAGGCAACTGGTGTTTCTTGTTTTTTGGACATCTAAATGATACTTAGTATATTTTAGGGTAATATGTGCAGGTAAATTATTTGTAGAAATTATGCCCCCCTTCCTACCTTCTGTTATGTATTTAAATTCTCTTTTTTTGATTCAAAAACTAGAGTTGAATAATTCTTGACTTTCTCTGCTGTTTTTGCTTGGTTTTTAATCCCTTGAGCAGCATTTATAATTTGCTATGAGTTTATGTTAAATCTCAATTTTTATTTTATTTTATTGTAAGTCAAGAGGTTGTTGTACAAATTATAAGATAAATGTCAACTGGCATTGTATTAATTATGGCAGTCTTTTAGTTGGCTGATTTCTACATCTATAAGACAGAGAAAATCATAATGATGTAGAGGCTTGGAAATTCCTGAATTTCTTTTGAAAGATCAAGGTGTGATTGATTACATTATAGTCAACATATTTGTCTTGTTGTGGTGTTAAGTGTATTTGATTTTTTTTTTTTTTTTGGAATTGTACATTTATGTGTAATATAGCATCTGGTCAACTAAGCCATCTCTCCACCATTCGCAGTGAAAGAATTGATTGTTCATATAATAGAACATCTTCATGAAGCTTATATTGGAAGCCAGGCTATTCTTGTTTAAAAGTTAAACATATAATAGCCGTTCTTACTATGTATTTTTCACCAGCAGGTTCCATGGGACACACTGTAACTATGACTTACCTGGATGCATCTAGGTTTCTTCACTATTGATTTAGTTCACTTGTGGTTCAGTTGGGTAAAATTACATTTAAGGACCAGGTTGAACAGTTTTATCAATGCCCAACTGAATGATGGAAGTAGAGTCTATATTAATATGTCCGTGTCTATCAGGCCAGATGCAGGAATTTGATGTAGCTTGTTTCTAAAGCTACATATTTCATATGACTACTGACTTTATTAGGTAGTTAGTCACCACATTACCTAGTCACAGGCTGAACTGTGATTATTTCCGAAGTTCCTCTCTTTTTTTTCCTTTGGCCTTCATGGTTTTGATGCCTATTCCCACACTTCCCTCCCTCTTTGGCTCATTTGGATCTATTTTTGTCTTCTATTTTCTTTTCTTTTCTTTTTTTTTTAATTAAAGTTTATTGGGGTGACAATTGCTAGTAAAGTTACATAGATTTCAGGCATTATCTATATATCACATTGTGTGTTCACCACCCTGAGTCAGTTCTCCTTTCATCACCATATATTTGAATCTTCTATTTTCTTAAGACCCTTCTCTTTACTAGCTAATCTGATCCATTGACTCATGATAATAATAACATCAATAGATAATACTTTAGAATTTATAATGCAACAGCCATTGTGTGAATTGTTTTCTGTACTATACTCTGATGAAGAATATCATTACGTCCCTTTTATGGATAAAGAATCTGCAACTCAGACCCGTGGCTAGTTCAAGGTGGAGGTGGAAATCAAAACCATGCTTCTGTCTCTGACATGAGGCTATTGCGGCTGTGCTCTAGGAAGATATTTTTTAATTCCATCCTTTACCCCTGCCTCCCCAAATTTTCTTTTGATTCTTGAATGAGATTGAACCCTTTTCATTTGTTTTACTGGCAGATGAATATTTTTTTTGAGAAATTTATGGACAGTTTTATAACTTGCTATTTATTTCATAGGATGGAAATTGTAGCTGAAAATATGCTATTTCAGATAAACTTGCATCTAATACTAATTTAAAATTAGTATCTAATTTTAAACTTTATTCAAGGCTGTTGTTTGTTCACTGGACACTTTTAAACACTTAAATTATTTTCAGAGTGGTAGCAGGGCAATTAGAACTGGGGAAGGAGAAAAATAAGCTCTTTGTCCCCTTACCAAGGACCTTTTAATGTTTTTATTCTAGTGAAACCAACCAGGCAACCATATTTTGAAGTTCCGGAAAGGTTAATACCGGGTGTTTTTCTCTTATTTATGGTTTCCTGCAAGGGCAAGAACTTGGGCAATTCTGGCTAGAGCTGGAAACACCAATTATCTGATGATTTTGCTTGATTTCCAGCCTAAGTTTTTGTAGATATCTTGGAGTTGGATAAATAGTGGGCCACTATCCATGTTTAGTGGGTATTTCTCCACTTAAAATTGCTAGCCTCTCTCTCTCTATGTCTCCAGGCTTCTTTTAATGATGACAGGCTCCTATTTCATCATTTGGAGACTGGAACGACAGAGTTTTAAGGCCATACGTGCAGACAAAATCGGAGACTGGAACTACAGGGCATTAAGGCCATATGTGTAGACACAGCATCCTGGGTTGTTTTGCCAACTTCATCCAGAACTCAGAATCTGAGCCCCAGCCCACTAGAGGGATTGTGGCGTGTGGGTCACTTGGAGTGGTTAAATGTCTGGGGACTCCTCTAAGAGTACTGATGCAATTTGAAATCGCCGCCTATGTATTTCCTTATTATATTTTTTGAAAGAAAAAGCTCAACATGATTCTTTAAAGACATCTGGCCTGTGCCCGCACGGATATTGCCTGAACCTGGTGGTCGTGTGTTTAGCAGTACATCATTGTCGTTTCTGCAGGCCACGTGACTCAAAGTTCTCCACGGGGCCTGGGTACAAGGCTAGGCCTGTCTTCATTGGTTTTCCTGAGCAGCTTTCCTTCACCTCCCTGGAGTTGTTGCACAAAGACCCTTTTGTCAGGCAATACTGGACTCTCCTCCAAATCTAAGCACTTTCAGGAAAGGACTTGGAAGTCTATCTTCTCAGTTTCCACACCTCTTTGCCCTCTGTGCTGTCATTTCATGTGACTGGTCATTAAGTTCCCCACTCTGCTCCTTATCCAGTTTATTAATGAATTCGATCATTACTGTGTCTATCTTTCTAAACATCTCCTAACGTGCCCCTGTCTTCTATTTTACTTAATCTTACACTTTGATAAGATTGAGATTTTCGGGGATGTGACTTTTCCATATCAGGCTGAAGTTCAATGAGACATGAGTCTTTCCTATACCTTAGCTTGGAAACATGTCCCCACCCCCCCAACCCCCCTGCACACGTAATACTTTCATTTTCCTAGGAAACATTTTCTTTTTAAACTAGTGTGATTTGATATGCTCTACTTGAATAAGAAAAAATGCTAATGTGTTTGACTAGTCCAATTTATATTCATAAAATACAGTCACTAAAGAAGATGCATTTCATTAAACTAAGGTATTTGTAACTATAAGAAATTTATATTGGAAAGTTTGTATTTAATATGAAAATACGTTGTGGTCTCTCACATTTGTTGCTAGGTGGAAACACTAATTCATTTTATTTAGCAGTCATTTTCAGTTTTTAATTTTTTTAGGTTTTAATTTTTTGTCACATGGCATTTTTATTGTTTATGTGCTGTAGGGTAAAATGCAGGCATCTATTTACTGCTCTATGCATGGTAATGGTCATAAGGATTCAGTGTCCTCGTGATATGTATATTGCCACATAATCACATGTAAGGGAAACAGATTTCCTTCCTACACCTTTTGAAGCTACTTTGCTCATTATGAATTCTGCTGAAAATAGTTTTCAAGGTAGAGATGCAATTATATAGTGGTCTACATGGAGGCACTAAACAAGGATTTCAATTAATAATGCACTCTCGGTCCTGAGAGATATTACATTCTCCCGGATCAGGGGTTATCCATCACTGCCTGGGCTGCTGTGGTCTCCCTTCCCTCGTCTTTTTGTGTTCTGTGCTCATCAGTATGCCCTAGGATGATAAGCTCTTGGCACAAGAGTTTGCACTGAAGTGCTTTTTTTCTAAGGCTAGTGACACTGTTTCTGAAGGTTAAACTTGCTCAGCTTTTAGAAGGATATTACAGGGTTACATGTAACATTTTAAGGAATTAAAGTAATTACATCTTCTGAGAAAATGGAGAAATTGTCAATAATGTTTCCCATCCAAGTATTAAGTGTAGGAGGGCTAGAATATGCTGAGTAACATAATTACTTCCAATTAAGTAGTTTATCAGTTTATCTTGTATTATTTTTCAAAACAAACAGAAAAATAGAAACAAAGCACTGGTATTATTATTGTCATTAGTGAGATAGTGTCTGATTAAAATAACTGTGTGAATAAAAGAGATCTATTTTTAAATTTGGATTAGAAGATTTTCTTCAGTGTGCCAACAGTTATTTAAAATAATATCTACTTTAAAAAATACCCCCTCTCTGATTTTGGCATTTGCGTTTCATGTTGAAGAATGGAGTCCCCATAGTATACGTATCCTATAGCCAAGTAACTGCATTTATATTGTTATAAATTTTTGAGGTTGGAATCTCAAGTTTTTAAATTAAATAACTACAGTTAACTGTATTAAGTGTAAGGTTGAATTTGATCAAAAATAAGAAAAGCATTTATGACAACCCCTGTAAATGTTTAAATACTTTAGTTGTGTTTGTGAGCATTAAATTGTATTATAAGAAGCCAACATTGAGTATACCGGTTCCTCTGGGACACATTTGACTTTTGGGAGATAAAAAAAATCTTGCATTAATGAAATTCTGCAAGTTTTGATTTAGCAGACAATGTTTCCAGTATATGTGAAGCAATTTTAAAGTGTATATGTGTATAATTACTTGTAGAAACTGTTTAACTTTAATGGGGCATTTCTCGATCACATAATAGGAAAACTAACGGCTTTAATTAAGATTTATGAAGCATAGAGGTAATATATTCTGCTAAATTAGGTAGCTGTTGGTGGGTAGTGTGCTTTTAGAGATGAATTTTCACATATACTTCACTTCCTTGTGCATTTTTTCGTTTAGACATGTAACTTATAACATTGGAATCTCTACATCCATTAGTAGGAAAAAAACTAAGCTTTGTTTTCTTTTTAAATGTTTAATTAATGGTAATAATTTAATGATGGACAGATACTATTAAACATTTCTTTAACCATTGATTTCAGGTAGTACTATGTGAGCCTATCTTGAGGGAAAGAAAATTCACCCTTTCATTCAAACAACTGGTTCATTTGAGAGCTAGTGCTTAGTAAATGGTTGTAGGACTTAAATCAACCAATTCATTTAAAATAAACAATTTTGGCTAAATTAAACTATTCCTTTCCCTGCCCCTCTGCCCCTTTGATTAACTTTAGAATATAGATAAAATTTTTAAAGCCAGTTTGTGTTACGTTTATTTGTATACCCTACCAGGCCTGCTGTGGTGCATTGTTCTTTAATATGTTGATATAATTATCAGTTGATATTCAAAGAGTATCAATTTTGACATTCAGGATAAGCTTTGGCATAAAAGTCAACTTTGTGAAATACCCACAGACGGACTGGTGGGGGCAGATGGGCCTGGGTCGCCCTTGCTCAGCCCACAGCTCACCTCTTACTGTTTCCCCAAGGAGGAGGGCTGATAGATGGTCTTTTTCTACCAGCGTTCCTTTAGGGCAATGGTTCTCAAACTTCAGTCTGCAACAGAATCACCTGGAAGGCCTGTGGAACCAGAGTGCTGGGCTCCACTCCCCCCACCCCCCACCCCCCCCCACCCCCCGGAGTTTCTGATTCTGTAAGTCTGGGGTGGGGCTTAAGGATTTACATTTTAAATGAGTTCCCAGGTAATGCTGATACTGCTGCCAGGGGGACTACATTAGAGAAGTGGTAGGTAAAAGAAAAAAAAGAAGAGGAGGAGAGGGGGCAAGGAGGAAGAGGTGGAAGTGAGGGTGGAGGATGACCACAGCTTTCGGTAGACATAGAGAATGGGGACTAGGCCGTCTCCAGAAAGCCATACGCGATTCTTTTTTTCTTTAATTTGAGCGAAGGGCCAGTTATTTTTAAGAGAATAGTGTTTATTTAGTAGAGGGTCTAGAGATACTTAGGTGAGAAGTGCTTTTTGAAGACAGAATAAGTAAAGAAATTTGGATTCCTTGGTTAAGCCAAATGATCAGTGACTACCAATTTTCTCTCCTATCGACACCTTGACCATGAGCATCTCCAGTCTAGTCCAGTGGTTCTCAAAGTGTGCTTTGCAGAGAATCAGTAGGGTACCTTGGGGGGAAATGCAGACTCCAGGGCCCAGCCCAGAGATTCAGGTGAGGTGGCTCTAGGGTGATACAGAGGAATCTGAATTTTTCACCCTAATGCTGAAGGAGATTTGCGTGATGATAGTTCATGGGCCACGTGAGCTATACCAATATGTAGGTAATCTGCATTGTACAGAGTATATTTGCCTCAGGAACCCCAGATGGTGGCTCTATTGGGAAATTTTCTCCTTCAGCATTCTTGTCCAGCTGCAATCTCTTTCTGCCCCAATGGAAATCTTTACGCTGTTTTCCTGTGGAATTTATGATAAAGTTTGATAGTTGCTTCTCAACTCTTATATCCTGTTTCTACCAAGTACAGTCTTGAAAAACTTAATTTCTCTAAGTTTGATTTTTTCCATCTATAGAGTAGTGTAAGGCTAGAACATTTCCGAGCTTTCTTTCTCTAGCTTTAACACTGTGTTGACAAACATTTGACAAACATTTAGTGAGTAATAAATGATACATATATATGCCTCATTTTTATATATACATATATATCATGTTTTATATATAAACATACACCATGTTTTAATATACATACATATATCTCATGATGTATGTATATGTATCTATCATGTATATATATATCATCTATTATCTATCTATCTATGTATCTATCTATCTATCTATCTATGTATCTATCTATCATCTATCTATAATGAAACAGAGAGAGAGAGAGAGAGAGAGAGAGAGAGAGAGGCCTTCTCCCTCACCCTTACGTGATTCTAATTCTGACATGATAAGTTGTGATGGGTGCTCTAAAGGAGTTAGCTCAGAAAGCTGTGGGAGCAAGGAGGGAAGGAATTAAACGGAGGAGGTAATGTGGAGGTATAGGCAAAAGATCCACATAAGAGTGTTAGTCAGTAGACCCAACAAATTCCATGCTTAAGAACATTTTGAGATACTTGCATTTTAAAATTATAGTGCAATTTCCAACTAGATTTCTAGAATTAGTGTACATGTCATTGAGGGGCAATGTTGGCAGCTGTTTGGTTTTAAGCACTCTGGTTGAGAGGAGGGCATGACAAGGAATTCTAAGACATGGATTTTTAATCCAGATGAAAAGATAAAACTATCAAAAATGAAGCAACTCGAGAGATTTAACTTCTTAATTCTGTGAGGCTATGTGGTGAGAACTCTAGAATTTCAGGGCAGAAAGAAGCTAGAGTGCTTGGATGAAGTTACCTGGGAAGGATTGGACCTAGATTGGGCACTGGGGAAGGATTTGGGGAACGGAAGAGAAGACGGAGGTGGGTAGCCTAAGAGAGGCTGTGAGGAGAGGATGAACATAATAGTTGGGCAGGGTGGACGGGAGAAGGTAGAGGGTTTATGTGAAAGTGCAAGGAAGACACCGTTGGCCAAGTAGGCTGCAGTTGACTGATGGAATGTGAAAGCCAGAAAGGAAGAGGCCTTCTGGACTTGAGCCAGCCACGTCTCTCTTTAGGATTTGTGGATAGCACGGTACCTACCCATGGAGTTTTGCAGGTAAGTTCCAAGTTTCTGAGAACAGCAAACATCCTGAAATTTTTTATCCCGTGTTTTGTTTGGGTTTCTAGTGGTGTATTTGGGAGTTATTTGTGTTTGTTTCTGGCTGGGTTACTCTGCAGTTTGCATGGTGAGGGACGAGGAGTGAGAATGTGAAAGACAACTGCCTGTTGATGGTAGAACAAAAGGGTCGGAGCCAAAGTCAGTGGCTGCCTGTTCTCTGTTTGGAAGTGTAAACAGCCATATGGCTTCAGTTGCTTGGTTTCTAGAAAATGAAGGTGAAATGGCAAAGACCAGGAAAAATAACAGCATTGGTTTTATAAGAGTATTTGTTATGGAAAATTATTCTCTATACTGTTGTTATGGGTCATCTGCTAGAACGGAGAAAGTGCTTGTTTTCAATGGAATTTTCCGTTAGGAAAGAATTTTATCATCTCGTTGCTGGCAAGTGTGTTGTTTGACCCATGGTTTTGAATCTTGGATGTAAGGAACCCCACATATTATAACAGGTTCCTCTTTTATTTTGTTTTATTATTATTATTTTTTTGGTATGAAATCATCTTCTGAAATCCACATGTTGCTGTACTGGCTCATTCAAGTGAAATACTCAATTACCACAGGTTAATGTCTGTGTGTCACAATAGTGTGTGGGCTTTGGATTTAGTCAAATGAGGCCACTTGCTGTTCTGCCTTATAATATGTGGGTGTATAACATGGAGCAGAAAACGCAAAGACAAATAAACCTTCAGCAGCATTTGCAAAGTGGTGCTCCTGACTTTGTCTACTTTGTGCAGACTCTTGACCAATAATTCTGGGGATTTCTCATCCCACAGCCTGCAAAATATCTGCAGGATGTTACTTTTGGTTTTATGAAGCCAACGTTTCCTTTAGTCGGAGAATGACTAAACCCACATTATAAATTGGAGTAATGTAAAGTTTACTACATGGTTAATTTAAGCATAATTACGTGTAACAAAGTAATAAATGATGTACAAAGTAATTGTCATTTATTTCCGGTTCCTCCCCACTAATAAGTGAGAGGACCAAGAGGAGTGTCACAGTCCTGGTGGGGCCTGGAGTTTTCTAACTCTTAATGAGGTAGTACCTCCTGCCATTATTGTCTTGTATCATTCCATGTGAGGAAGTTGGCATCTTTGTATCAGACCCCTTGTTAGCAAACGACTCCCCATCTGTGCTCAGGTATTTGCTCAGTTTCCCTTTAAGAAATCTTTATCAACCATAAACCAGACAGTTTTTTTCTAAGTTCTGCAAAAGTTCTGTTACTAGGTGTTGTAGTCCTTGCTTATATTCTACTGTGAGGCGACAGGGTTGCTTTCCATCTTCAGTAGAAATAGTACCTTCAGAATCGTACCTTAGTGAACAACTGAGTCCACCGTGGACAGACACGTGAGCACCTTGTCATTTCTGGTTTAATGCCATTAAATATTCTTTTCATAGTAAATAGTTTTTTCTAGCTACAGAAGCTAAATAATTTTAATGTGCAATGATTTCGTATTTCACTTTCCTGTCAAGTGGTTATGTGTAGCTTTTCAAAACTTCAGTTTTTCCTTATGTAATAGGGGAATACTAAGAACCAACTCGTGATCTCTTGAGAAGATTCCATGAAATAATACCTAGTACAGTGCCTGACACGCAGAAGAGATTGAACAAATAATTCTTCCTTCATACCTACATGATGGGCCTGAATCTCAGAGAAAAAAGATCTTTGCTGATTTATCCTGACTCTCCATTTCTTGTCTTCTTAGCAAGTTGGTCTCTGAAAACCATGCAGGGAAGCACATTCTGTACTAGTGGGAGCAGGTTTTGCCAGGTACACTGACTTACCAGCAAGGACACCACGACTCATTCTAATGGAGAGAAAACAATCTTAAGTATCTGTGGTCGTTGTTATTGTTGTTATTAAACCTATTTCACTTCCTCATTCAGCTTGGTATCTACCCCACTGCCTAGAACAGGCTTCTCAGTCACATTTATTAATCAAACCAGTAGATTTTCTCCTAGAAATGTGGCATGTTAGAAAGATAAATTGGTGGAAACTGATGTTTACTTAAATTTTTGCCCGTGTTTATAGAAACACAAAACAAAAACAAACTCTACCTGACTTTCTTCTTAACCTGCCATTTATTTGCCTCTGGTCCAGGTTTAGAACAAAATAGAAAATGTGGGGATGAACAGTTCTGAGTCTAAAGATGCTAAGAAGGGATAGTGGTAAATGGAAGATGAGACGGTGAAGAGGAAATGCCCAAATTTTAAACAAACAGGGGCTTGCAGGTAGGTTAAATTGGTGTCTTCGGTGACAAAACAGTTGCAGGGATTTCAAGGGTAGTCATGGGAAACAGCCTTAGAAACATTAATTTTTCTTTAGAAATTGAATATTAACACAGATAGTGGATAGATGGATAGATTTATAGGCAGATACATAGGTTTCTTGTTTTTGTATATGAATCAGAATAACAGCATAGTGATGAAGGTGGGAAACCTGTTCTTGGTTTGATGAGTGCAAGACAGACCAGGTTAAGCCCAGGGCTTGCTGTACTGACTAGCTATCAGCAATAAATCAGTGGGAGTTGGCGAGAGTAAGGAATAGTGCCATATTACATGACATAAGATAGAATCATAAAATGTTAGAGCTGAGGGACCATTAGAGAATGTTTTTTCCATCCACATCATTTTACGAATGAGGAAACAGAGGCCTCGAGAGGTAGCTTGGATTTCCCAGGACCAGTAGTGACTGGTAAAGCCGAAATAGAATCTAGTCCAGCATGGTGGTCTCTAGAGATGTGGGATGGCTAACTTTGGCCTGTTGTCAATTGATGAGATTTTCGATCACTTCTTATAGATAAGAATAGTGGTGCCATTCATCTTTTTAGCTCTTATACAGCAAAAAACGCTCTGTGTCTGTAGCAACCTGATAGCCTAGGCTAATATTCTGGGGTTTTGTCTTCCATCTGAATTTAATATTGAGTGAAAGGGAAGAGAGTCAATGAGTTAATAATATGGAGTTTATTTTTTTCTCCTTAAACTTGGAGATTTGGGAGGAAAAACAAGGAGGGTCATTTGTACTGGTGATTAAAAAAGTTATTATTTTAATTAAATTTATTGGGGTGACATTGGTTAATAAGATTATATGAGTTTTGAGTGTATAATATTGTAATACATCATCTGTGTATTGCATTGTGTACTCATCACCCAAAGTTTAGTCTCCTTATGTCACCATATATTTGACTCCATTTACCCTCTTCAACCTCCTCCAACCCCCATTTTCCCCTCTGGTAACCACGATACTGTTGTCTGTGTCTATGAGTTTTTTTGTTTGTTTTGCTTGTTCATTTGTTGCTTTTGGTTTTATATCCCACCCATGAATGAAATCATATGATTCTTGCCCTTTTCTGCCTGACTTATTTCACTCAGTGCGATGCTCTCAAGATCCATCCATGTTGTCGTACATGGAAGTACTTCATCTTTTCTTATGGCTGAATAGTATTCCATGTATTGGCAATTTTCAGATGCTACTACACAGAATAGAGTTTATTTTCTGAATTTTCATAGTTGAGAGCACGAGATATGGTAAACCTAAGAATTTAGGTGTGGAACACTCACAGTTTTTTCCCCTCCTAATTGGGCATTGTGGTTCTTGAAGAAAAGAAAAAAAAAGACTTATGCATTTAATTACCTAAAAGATGCCAAAATTTACTTTTCTGTAGATGTGCTACATACATTTTCCTGTTCTGAGAGTCCAATGTTTTAAAAAAAAACCAAACCCAATTCATATATAAATATCAAAGAATACCTTCTTTGACTCAATTCTTGCTTGCCAATGTGCCCTTTTATAAGATAGGGTCATTTGTCATGTGGGAAAGCAGGATTAATTAACTGTGGAAAAGGTACCTAATATGGAAACTGTGAGTTCTAAAATGTTTCCACATAAAATATAGGAAAATAAGTATAGATGAGCTTAGAAATCAATGTGACTTTTTTTTTTTCTTCAGGGCTTAAAAAAGAATCTCTCCATCACAGAAATCAAACAGCCTATTATACACACAGTCTTCCCATATGTCTGACACAGAAACAAGCGAGGAATGTGCTTCATTACCACATAAATTGTGTGGTTTTGAAATTCAGCTCTCTTCACCCCTGAACTCTGGTGAACATGTCCCTTATGTGCCTAACAAGATGGCAGAACTTTAAATGGAAGGAATCATGGAAGGGGAGAGCCACATAATTTTGTAGCTCATGAAAGAATCAAAACAAAACAAAACAAAAATCTCCCACAAAAATCTCAATGGAAAAATGAAAAAAAAAAAAAAAAATCCCAGAAGGAATTGCCAACAAAAGGCATTTAAGCCACTGCTGCCATCATCTATGAGCCTAGCCCGCAAGCCACTCTATGTTTTTATGCTATTGTTTACTCTGCTGTTTGATAAAATGAGTGTTTATGTTAATAACGGCAGTATTATACGGAAGATATAGCAAATACTTCAAAGATGAAAGATACCTTACATATCTAGGTGTCTCTTGTAATTTTATTTTGCTTAATACAAGTAATAAACGTTATTTTTTATTAATTTATGATTTTCTTCTGGTTTCTGCAACTACAATATAGTTGAGAGAGCAGCAATTTGAATTGTTATGCCAATCAGATGAACAAATTAATTTGGAACAACATGGCGCTATTGCTTATTTTTGGCTGAACCTTAAGGCCAACATTTAATTTTGGTTAAAGGGATTAATTTAAATGTGGTATTTTTTCCCCTCTGGTAGATGAATAATAGGACTTTGTGAACAAGTGGAAAAGTGCAATTTTCAAAGATTAGGACATGGAGATTGACCTGGAAGCTTGTTCCCTGAAACATTAGGCTATGACAATGTGCAATGACATAATTTGTTGTAACCAGGTCACTACAGTCTCAGAGTGGCATTAGAAGCTGTATGTGTTGTCCTTCCACTTTCCTCCTCAATATTTTGAAGGCTTTAACGTTAGGTCTATATATGATTCCAGTACAGAATATTAAAAATTAAAAAATGAGACCCAACATACATTTGGATCTCCTCCCCCTCCCTTTTTGTTCTACAAGATGTCAAAGAACTGGTTTGACTGATTTCCCCAGACTTCATTGCACTGAAAGCTGTTTCAACTGGCCAGTTGAACGGGTAATTGTGTGTATGGGTGTGTGGTGGGGGGACAGTCTGCATGTGCTAATGAGCCACAATTCCTTTGGCAGAATCCATGCCATATAAAACCATGTCAAAAAAATCTGTATTACTATTTTCTCAGCATTTAGTGTTTCAGGTAAGAGAGTGATTACCAGAAAGATTTGGGCAATTCCAAATTTTTTGAGTAAACATTGCTGAATCAAAATACAGGATGGTTATTTCTCTATTATAGGAAACATTGGGCATTCAAAATGCTGTGAAGTGCCTGGCAAAAAATAGATGCTCAATAAATATCAGTCTCAGGCTGTGGAATGCCGATCTCACATTTTATTAGCTGTGAGACTTTAGACAATTATGTAACTTTTTTTGGTCCCAGGTTCCATGTCTATAAAGTAGGGGATAATAATTGCACTTATAAGGTTACCGTGAAAGTTAAATGAGTTAATACATATAAGGTGCTTAGAACAAGAACCAGCATCTAGTCTTCAATAAATGTTACTTGTTACTACACTACTATTTCTTCTTCTAAGATTTCTACAGCAATGCCAACATCAACTGCTGGTACCTCGTAAATGGGAAACTGTTTTTAAAAGCCAGTGCACATAGAGCGTTGTCGGATGGTTATACTTTAATAACTGACCAAACGAGTAATTTCACTTATGTATCTGGTCAGATTGAGCTTTGATGTCATGTAGACAAAGAGATCTATTAAAACAAACAGGTAAACAAACAGAACTCAACTTCCTACCTGGTTAATAAAAGAATCTAAACTTAAATCGTATGTTCTTCAGGGATGTTACAAGGTTTTCTTTTTGGATCTAAAGAAACACAAGTAGACACCCGTATAACACTGAATTGGCAAATGGTAAATTAAAACTTTCTTGTAAATATGTTCTTCTTTAAGCCAGATTTTGTGAGCCTGAGCCTTAATTATATCAGTGTTCACCTATTCCTTGAGGAAGGTTGTGAAAATTAATATTGGAAAAGAGTTTCCAGAGGTACAGTAGCATGCAAAATAGTATTGTTATTTACATTACATTGCAAATCTGTGCCCAAGGCAATAAATAAATTATGCTAACCAGATGGAAAACTAGTTTTTGGCTTTAGATGCTTAAAATATAAAGGTATGGGAAAAATAAAAGGAGAAATTAAAATGCAGAGTGTGATTTATAATGTCAAAATTTTTAATTAAATAGTATATTTATAAAGTTCTATGGTTTTCATGATGCCTTCCTCTGGGGTCAAATATTCTCACTTCTATTTCACTTGCAGAGAAGTGGATAACGCAATGTAGCTTTCAGACTACTTACTGATTAGACAAGTACTTGAAAGTTTTTAAAAGAAAAATGTAAAGAAAAAGGAATTGAAGTAATTATTCTCCATGAGACCATTTGTTTTATTTAAATACTTTCTCTCTTTTGAAACACCATGGTGCAACTTGCTGGTTGTATGTATTCTTGCACAGAAATATAATAGGGAGAGAAAGGACAAAAAAAAGTTAGAATTAGCATGGGTTTGCATCCAAGGATACAGAACCACCTGAGAATGTTCTTAACAATTTTTTTTCTGTCTGGGAGAATGAAAAAAATTGTTATTCCTGACAGCACTCAACAAATGTATTAAATATCAGACATTCATTTAACCAATATTCATTAAATACTGACCATGTGCCAGAAACTATTCTAGGTGTTGTGGATTCATTAATAAACAAAGCAAATAAAACTCCCTGCTCTCATGAAAATCTAGTTCTCAGAAAGTGTTGGGTAGGGTGATATTTAACATAGTTAACCTCTAGAGTCTAGGCAACCAACTAGTCAGACAGGACACTGGCAGGTGTGACTTCACAGGTGCCGACAGGTCTGATGATAACACCTGGCTCTGAGCCCTGGTGTTAGGGACTCTGAGTAGGGGGGTTGGAAGGGGAAAGTAAAATGAACATATAATGCCTCTTGTCCTCAAGATACTTATGGTTTAATAAAGGAAATGAGCTATATACACACCTAAGAAAAACACAAAATAGAACTAAAACTTCAACAAACTTTTATTTGTGTGGAATTGTTTTCTGTGGAGTTTTAGAGAAATTAAATGCTTGACTTATATTCTATCATCATCTGCTTCCATCCTTAAATCTTCAGTTCGGCAATATTCAATTGCCTGCTCCATTCCCATGCATTAAACTTCAGGGGTAATGACATCAATCTCTGGGATAATAGAACCATACATTTGGTAATGATTCAGTATTTTGCCTCCAGGCAGGTAAAGACACAAACCATCTAAGACTGATGCTCATTGCTACCATTTTTTAAAGTTTTGTGAGACCTCTAATATATAACCTCTATTGGTCATCTCTTCCAATATTTAATAACATTCTTGTATGTATTACTGTATTACTGCCAAGAAGATTTTCTTTATTTTTGATCCATTTGCCCCATTTCTTCTTATTTGATGCTCTGTGGAAATGGAAGATAACCAGTCAGCATCATTCTCATAAGATCTTTTCACACTTGGTTCTTTATCCCTTTCTTTGGGTGAAATAACTAGAATTTCTTTAGTCTTTTCCTCGTAGGCTCTTTTTTCATTGTGTTGGTGTTTTTTACTGTTGTTCATTTCAGTTCATATTTATTCTTTAAAATGTCAATATAATGCTGGGCTGTATGGAGTAGTACTTTATGTGGTTGTTGGCTTTGCTGACTTTGAGAGCAAGAATGACTTCTCGGTGGCTGACTGTTGTGCTCAGCTGTTAAACCCTACTTTCTTTAGAAATAGACAGAGGTTTACCAGTAGTACACTCAAATTCAACAGGAAATGTTCTAAAATTTCCGAACTTCTTCCTTTTGAGACTTCCCAGGCTTTCACTATCCTTTTCTTCATTTTTTCCCCCTATCTGACTCAGCTTCATTTTGTTGCTTCAGTTTTTTTCAAATTTATTCTAAGGTTTATTGCTATATTTTAACGTTAGCTTTGCTTTCTACAATATCTTTTATATCTTTATTTCAGTAACCAATAATAAAACTTGCTTATGAACTCAGGAGCCTCAATATTATATTAAACATATTAAATAACATTAAAGTGAACATGATTTAAGTTACCAGATAAGGAAGAACTGACAGAGTAAGTGTATATGTATCTGGAATAATTGGGGTTTGGGATGGCCAGAATTTGGCCAATTCTAATGAATTGAAAGTAACCATGATTGACCAATTGTTTTTAAGAATTAGGCCACAATGAATTATTTGTCAAAAATTTAATTTAAAATTATTTACTAATCTTGAATATTATCAAGTCAAATTATGGATATTACTTCTCAATTTGTTCTTTAGAATGAGTAAATATAGGCGATTGCTGATATGTACTGAACCTAGGATGTGAATGGGGATCTAAAATATGATGATAAATGAGAGAGAGAGAGAGAGAGAGAGAGAGAGAGAGAGAGAGAGAGAGAGAGAGAGAGAGAACATATGTCAGTTGTCAGTTGTTTGGATTTCAGGTTTTGGGGAGTAGAATGTATAGCTGCATGTGGTTAGTTTATGGAGTTATGTGTATATTCTATTCCTACACCTTCAGTGTTATTGAGGGATATCAGTAGAATTATTATTGATTTCTTTACGTAGAAAAGGAAGGTGAGAAATACTTTTTTGAAGGCCAGACGCAAAAAAGAGTATTACTATTCTTACTATATTCATTCATTCCTTCATTCCTTCATTCATTCATTTATTCTAGCTACTCACGATGTGCCAGGTACTTTCTAAAACATTATCTTTTAATCCTCTACTCTGTGAATAAAGAAACAGAGGCTCAATGAGATTAAGAAAATTTCATAAGGTTGCAGATCAACCAGAGCTGATTCATTTCCAAACTTGTGTGTATACTTTTCTCTGTGCCAAACAACATTTTATTCATTTGCTCTTTTGTTGCATGTGTATATACCTATAAATCATTTTGTATTTCTTTTTATTTAACTTTAGGAATTTGTAATATTTAATTTTGTCATATATACCAGGTAAGAAAAATGAAATCCCAAGTAGATGTGCTGAAACTGACAAATCATAAAGAAAATCCCAAGTGTTTAAATCATGAATGACAAGCCACCTAGGAAGAAGGCTCTAGAAAGGAACTTGTGCATCGTGCCTTCTTGTGGCTGCTGCTTCTGATACAGCTGGTCAAATGACTACTGGGTTTTGCTGAAAGTTTCTCCATGATGGAGGCATTTTGAGCTGTAGGTGAAAGGATGACCCATCAGGAGCTTGGGCTGGATCATTCAGAGACAAAGGAAGGGAAGAGTTGGTCCTAGTGTGTGAGGTCCTGTAGAGCCCAGGATTTTATTTAGTCAATACTTAGCACTCTGTGAGGATAAATAGTACATGGTTTCACAGGATAAACTGAAATAGAAGTGGCAGTTTCTTCTTTAAGATTCCTTCTTTAAAAGTTTCTTTCTATTTCCCATTACCCCCTATTACTGTTCTGTATTCATTTTTCTGTTCTTTTTCCTTTCACTTATTTTCCCCCTACTCTTTCTCTCCTTTTGCATTTTTAGGCCTTAATCCATGTTGCCTTCTTTTTCTTTTTGATTTTGTTTTCTCTCTCTCTTTTTTCTTCTTTATTCTACCCCTCCTGTAGAGACGCCCCACTCCCCCATTCCATTTCTTTTTCGTTTACTTTCCCTTGATATTCTCTGCAAAGAGCTGTCTGGGTCCCTTGACCTCACAAGAAGCTCTCTGACGAAACGCTTAAGAAAAACAAGGTATTATGTATTATCCTACACATTCTGCAATCGCCCTAGCAATTTAGTAACTACAGTCCAATTTAAACCAGGCCTCAAGGCAACAAAAATTGCACCAAATGCCAACTAATTTACCAAACTTATAGAAGGAATATTTGGGATCTCTTGCCTTCAAGCCATCTGATTCATATTATTGACTCATTTAGAAAACAGAAAGTGAACAGAGACAAGTTTTTAAGGAGTTTGGTTTCATGCAAATGACTTGCAATTGCAGCCCATTATTTTTATACCACGACTTCATTAGTCATATCCCTGTCAGACCTGTGACCAGTGTCAAATGTTTTCAAAAAGCACACCAGGACAAGCATGGAACTCATCAGCCCGTGTCAAAGGTCGCTCTCATTAAGGAGTCAAAATGAAAACTTTCAGTGTCTCTAACACATCGCATAGCTCTCCCTGGTGCTCCCACCCCCACTCCTGAAACCCAGGGCTGGCTAAGCACCTCCAGCTCCCCAGACATTCAAATAAGATCAAGATGACAGGGCAAGAAAATGAATAGGGTTCTTACTTGGCTGGACTTCGTAATCTGGTACTGATTGAAACAACCAGAAAGCTGTTTGCCAGGTCTTATAGCACCATTTCCTGAGGTTAAACATAACATCTCAAAATGAAGCAATTAGGGATTTCTCTAAAACAGGAGTCTTCAGTAATTAAAAAAGAAAAAAAAAGCAGAAAGAAAGAAGAAAATAAAGACTATCATGGTAGGTGCTGATTAGGCCCATTACGTAGGACTTGATGGTGGAGGCAATTTGCTTTTTTTTTTTTTTTTTTTTTTTTGCCACCTGGGGGGTCAAGTTTTGATGATGGAAGCAGTAAGTAAAAAGTTTTCTATAATAGTGCTATACGATGAGTTTTAAGGAATTTGAGGCCCAGAGATAGCAAGAATAAAAACATCTTTCCTGAGACTGAATTGCACAATAGGAGAATAACAGCAACTTGGTGCTGCTTTTTTGTTTTGTTTTGTTTTGAATCATTATTGCTTTTCTGAAGAACTGTCCATTAAGTACCCACTATGCTATCACGCTATCTGGGACTTCCAAAGGGGTCTGAGTGGTGTTTCTTTTTTCCCTCTTCAGAATCTTTTTCAGGCCGCATTGGTGTTGGATTTAGGTACCTAGGGGAATTGACACATGGATTACTGTATTTGGCTGGTTATAGTAGCTTTAAGATTGACAAACAGATATTTCCAGCATCTCATAGGGTGAATGTCAAAAAAGTCTCTAGTTGTCAATATGACATTTTGCAAAAACAAAACACAATTTAACAATAGGAAATGTCAAAATGTGATGACTATATTGATTTCTAGAGAACACACAATCTGCTCTCAAATTTAGAAGTCATTTGGGGCAATTTGATCTAATTCTATGGTAATGTCTGTGACTTTCACTCTGTTGCTTTACTTACTAACTTAATTAATTACTCACACTTGAATGAGACTCTCTCCCAGTCTCCATAAACTGCCTTTTCAGGAAAATAGGTACCATGCAAAAGCATTTTGCCTCATACTTGTTTTCCAAAATCTTGGTCATAAATCTTCTTGGGCTCTCTTTGATTATTTTGATGCAAAGTTACTTTTAGAGTAACTGGAGATGGACATTTTGTTTCATGTATTTATTTTTAGATGTTTGATGTTTAGATACCTTCGGGGTGAGCTAAAGGAAAAAGGAGCAAGATTGTGAGTGGTCTACAAAATGCATCTTTGGATATTTTGATGTGACAATTTGCAACTTGAATAAAACTACGTACGTTTGTATGTCCCAAACCGGAAGCATTGTTTTAAGCCATCACATTCACTCTAAGTCCATTCATCTATTTATGTGCCACAAAGTACAAGCAAAGTTTCCACTATTAAAATGGCAAGCCTCCCACACTAAGGATAGTGCCAGATATTGCCTGTAAAACAGGATTCTGATGCTGGACTCCAGTTTAATATTCTCGTGGGTCACTATCAGTCTCTAAGTCTCTCACAGTGAGCTGTGTGCTCAGTGCTTGGCAGAGACGCACTCTTCAAATTAATAACTGGGGTGTGGGGATTTTTGTGGAAGCCGCCGTTGAGTTGTGGAAGGTGGCTATAAAAGGTGAGATGACAGGAGTGTGTTGTGTAAATGCTCGCTCAAATTTTGCTTGGCATTGCTTCTTTTCTCCAGGCTGCTGTTTGCCTGGACATCCTTGAACTTTACCTGTGGATAGGTGGTAGAATATCAAAACATATCTAAGGTCAAAAGATTCCTGGCATTTTTATTTGGGCCGCACCAGGAAGAATTCAAGGTTTTTTGCTTATGCAGGGCTACTTTGTGCTTTCTTTTCTCTTTGGGACGTTAACAATAATGGTTTACTCTTTGGGTTCTGCGGCTCACCCCTTTCCTTACCTGTGGCCTATCGGTTTCCCAACAGTGAAGCATCATATCCTTGTTGTGAATCTGTGATTGATGCCCTTGGCCTAGGGGCTCCCTTTTACCCCTTCAGGAAACAGGAGGCCTGGAGAGATAGCGCTCAAGTTTTCTTTCACAGTCCCTGTTTCCTAACTCTAATCACCTTCTGCTGTGGGAAAGAGATGAGATGAGGCCTAAAAAACAGATCATTGTCCGCCTCCTAGATTAATGCAGAGAAAGCGGTATTGTCTGTTGAATGGATAAATCTTCCTGCTGTCACTCAAAACCTAAATTCAACGCTACTTCATTTCTAAGAGGCTTATCTTCCTTGAATAGACCCTTGCAGCTCAAGTAAGAGGCGATGTAATGAAGCGTGTTTTTTTCTTAAGTGAGAAACCTGCTGCAAAGAAGAGGGGAAGATTGTGCAGCTGTTCTAAAGGGGCTCTGCAGACTCTCGAAAGACTTGTCATTTATCTGGTCTTGCATGACATCAAATGATAGAAGATCAAGTTCAAAATCTGCCAGAGCGGCTCAAAAGGGCTTCTTCATCTGTTAATTAAATAATGGTTATTACCATACAATGTTATGCAGCTGGGATTCGTATCAAACATTACAGGAAAAATATTGCTGTAGCTTTCAACACTTCCCCTTCAGTCTGTGTTTATTAGGAGGCAAATATCTTGGGAAATGGCAATGGTTTTACCCGAATCCAAAAGTTAATATTGATGCCATAATATCTGGTTAAATGAAAGCGCAACTAGACAGGTGGGTATTAGGCAGATGGGTGCTGAGATCATTGAAGAATATACCCCTTTGTGTACCCTTGTAATTAATTCTGCCGTCCTCACAATGTGGGTTCACTGACTTCTTCTGGAAAGTTAAATACATGCAATACACATACATGCAATTACTATAAATAATTGCTTATTTACTTTGGTCCAACTCAGGCTACTGTATTACGCTGAAGTTTAATTTGAACTTTGGAATAGATGTCAAGATTTTCATCACTGCAATAAATTTTACTGGATAAGGATAATTTTAGCAACATTTCATCATTCACGGGCTTGAGTTTGTGTGTACAAGTTACAAAATTACGTTTAAATATGTCTGGCTTTATGAATCTGTGTGTAATTAAAAGGCCCCATTTTTAAGCTTAGAGCTACAAAAAGGAGGCAATAGTCCTCCAGAAAAAGAAAAAAAAGTTTGGAAAGGTGTGAAGGCCTAAACAATTTTCTGTGTTCAATAGTAATTTCTTTAAGAATAGTATCTTTAGAGCTATCACTGAAGTAGTCCTGATGGGTTTTCAATTCCTACTGGGTAACTGAACTGCAAGGAAATATTGACAGTGAGATAATTTTAAACAGTAGTACTTTGTGACTTCAAGTCCATATTGTACACTTTTAAGTTTTTTAAAGCAATTATTTTATACTTGCTAATGGGCAAATCTGGTAATTTAGACTGCCCTTAATTTATAGCAGTTAATTATCTAATCCTTTATGACAATAAAAGCAATGTTAGAAAACAGTAATCCTCCTTTCTGTGTACCAAGCAGCAACTCTGATTGTTTTCCCACATGCTGCAACTTTGACTATTCATCCTAATGTGGCTAAGGAATGCATACCCTTTAATGACAATAATCCAAAAATCTTAATTTTGTCATTAACTTTGATTTTTTCTCCAACTAAAACTATCATTTGGGTTGTGAACAGTGAGCCCTATTAACTGATTTGAAGTTTACTTATTGTGTCTTCTTTAAGTCCTCTGTAGAAATAACAAGAAGCAGAGAAATTTCCAGAAGATGTACAATAAGATGGGGGAAGAGGTGGAAAGTACATGGAAAATATACAGATTAGTCTGCATATTGTTGAGAGTTGCATGATTTCAAAGAACACCCTGAATCCGCAAATTGAATCCTCAGTTGGATTCTGTGAGGTTCTAAGCCGTGTCTGATCATTCATTCATTCATTCATTCATTCATTCATTCATTCATACATTCATAACATCTCCAAAGGGCCTAACACTGTGGGTCTGGTCTTTTGTGAACCCTCAACCTGTCTGTCTGCTGTTCAGTGAAGGTGATCCATGGAAAAGTCAACTTTGTGGGGTCTTAGCCAGTTGTCTTGTAGATTCACTTAAGTTCACGAAGTGTTGAAAAGAAGAGAGTTGGATGGGTAGAGTAAATCCATTTTTACTAATTGAAAAGCACTTGGTTTACTTATGGAGCATCAGTAACATTGTGTTTGCATCCAAAAAGCAGCTCATTATCTGCTTGTCAGTGCTAGGATCCTGATGAGATACCACATTTCCTCGAAAATAAGACCTAACCGGACAATCAGCTCTAATGAGTCTTTTTGGAGCAAAAATTAATATAAGACCGGTATTATATTATATATATATTATATTATATTATATTATATTATATTATATTATATTATATTATACCCAGTCTTACATTATAGTAAAATAAGACTAGGTCTTATATTCATTTTTTGCTCCAAAATACGCATTAGAGCTGATGGTCTGGCTAGGTCTTATTTTCGGGGAAACACGGTAGTAGCTTTTGAAGTACTTGCTATGTGCTGGACACCATACTCAGCTTTTTCTATACATTAATTCATTTTACCCTCACAATAAATCTATGAAATAAGTTACTGTAATTTTCCTCATATCTTTTTAACGTGTGAGGAATCTGAGGTAGAGAAATATTAATTAACTTGCTTAGAGGTGCACAGCTAAGAAGTGGCAGAACAAGATTCAAAGCCATAAAATGTGGCTCCAGAGTTTGTGCTCTTAACACTACATTAAACCATGACAAAGGAAGCTTTAGCAAGTGAAGAAGTTGAGACCCTTAGCATATACATCTACCTTGGCCAAGCTAATGCCGTGTTTACACATGTACAAATTGCTTATTTGATATTATATTAATTTCAGATCCCCAAGCTTGTGGATGGCATTTATTACTCTTTAACTTAGCACATGGGGTGTGTGTGTCTGTAAGCTGCAAGTCTAGGAAAACTGATAGTGAATCCTGAGCTGGATCTTGGATGAATCATCTAACCTTTCCAAATTTAAGTAAAAGAAACAACTGCACTCTCACCTGTTATACAGAGAAATACACTTTAAATGCCTATCATAGTGCTTAGTACAGAGTGTGTCTATATGATTGGAGGTGAGGCAGAGTACTGAGGTTTACCCAGATAATTAATTAATGCTTTGTTATTAGAGAATTCATTGGTTGTTGTAGAACATCATAAAGTTGAGGAAGGCCACGTTTAATCGTAAGGTATGCATAACCTCCCTTACTGCGGCTGAGTGAAAATTCTAATATATTTTTTGATATGCCACGCTGTACCAAGACTGCTTTGGGACCTGGGGTGCATTTCATCTTGAACTATGAATTGCAAAGATTTTTATTGTCTTCTGTCACAAACACAGCGTCCTTTTATTGGGGTTTTTGATGCGTTAAATATGTTTTTATGGCCCCCTATGTCTATTGTGCCTAGCATACTGCTGGTACTTAATAAACGTTAAATAATAATAATATATGTGCATATGAGATTTGTGGAAAGAAATGACATACTGTTTTAGGGATCTGAGATTGTACTTCTGGTGCCTGGGGAGAACATACAGATGAGCGTATTACTGGGAATAGATTAGAAGGAGCCATCAATAGCAATGTCAGCTCCCTAAAATATGATGTGGTTCTGTCAGTACAAATCATAAACCCTGTCTCCTTCCTTACATCACTTCAGAACTCTAATGTGGAAAGTTCAATTCCTGGATTAAAAGAAATGGGTATATAGGCATCTTAGAATTTTGCAAATTAACAAATGACGCTGTCTTTTCTTGCATATCAGAGCATTTGTACAGTTTACAGGGAAATGCCAGGGTGAGTTTTGGATTATTTCTTTTTAACTCTTTAGGGAACCTATTTAAAGAGGTTTTATGGGTGTTTCTGCTTTATTCCCCAGGACGAAGAGGGGCTCCAGACTGTTTTTTCAGGGACTAGTTCCCCTGTAACCGATATCTTTGTCAGTAAGGACACCTGCGTCTGCACACTTTCATCAAGCTGCACTACACGCCCCTTCCCCAGATTCCTTCCTTTTCAAGTTGGATGTAGCTCAGAATGTCAGCTCTCTCCTTCGTGCCAAAAATCCTTCCAAGTTCAGTGCAGAGGTGTTTGTGTAAGATAAAAAACAGGACAATGTGGCATCTCCAGACGGCTCATCTGTTTATATGTGTCATTTGGCTCTGTCCTGATATTAGCTCATTAGCAAAGAAGGCAGGAAGACATGTAATCAAGACCTGATGATTCATCAGGTCTGTTCTCCTTTTGGGATACAATGTTGGTATTCTCTGCCAATCCTCCGTCTGTTTTTTTTTGGCAGTCTCTCAGAGAAGAATTTAAATATATTCAGTATATTCCCCCCTCCCCACCAGGGCACACCTTCTCTGCTGAAGATGGATGGGTTAGATTTAGAAAGGGAGTCACTGCTTTTAGTTGTTCTCTAAAAATCTCTCTCTCTCTCTGTCTCTCTCTCTCCCCCTCTCTCGCTTTGCTTTCAGAAAACATATTTTAATGGAGCCGATATTAAGGTGTAGCTTTCTTAGGGGCTGTGAGAATGAGGGTCTTAAATGCCTTTTATGTTCAAAAGGTCTTTTAAAGAGGCTTTTGAGAGGACATAAATTATGGGTAGCAACAGGTATATTTTTCCCTTAGTACAAAGGCCAAGTGTAACTTTTTCTCAAGTTAAAAAGGATCTGTTCTTTTATTTTTGACCTTGATTTTTTTGCAATATTCTGCATTGCCCCTGCTTTGGATGTATTATTCCCTGACCCATCCAATTACCATTTCTATCAGCTCTTCGGAAAGATTATGCTTTTTGGGTGTTCTGTAGATGTCTTTCCAGTGGCTTCACTTGATGAATGTGACAAGTTTTGTGTTTTCTCCCTCCCTTCATTGAATTGAAAAGTTTTTTTGATAAATACAGGCCAATAAGTGCCCAAAGGCAGTGTTTCAATGGCTGCTAAGTCTTTCAAGGTTAGGACTTAACCTCCGTTCTCCCTAATTCAACTCCAACCTTCAGTCTGAAGCCAATCAAGAATATCAGATGATACTTAAACAATGAAGGATTTCTGATATTCAGGTACTGCCTCTGTTCAATAGGATTGCAAATTCTTTGTGTGAAGAAAGTCGGTTTTGCTCTAAAGTACTGTCACAAAAAGTGAAATTACCATTTGCTTGGAATGATGCCATTCATCATTGTCAGAACACTAAGCATTGTAAGTAGCTAGGCCTCTCCAAATTAATGCCTTGTTTTGCATCGGCTAAATTTCCCAAATCCTCGAGGATGGGTCATACAAAACTCATCTCATCGTTTTAATTTATCAATCCAATATGAATGCTGTGAAAGGGAGCTTCATTCAGTCTTAGCCCTTTTATTTACAGTCTAATTCTAAAAGAAAAGGAAATAAGATATGAAAATAAGTTGGAAAATAAGATAAATCTCTCAGTGAAATCACCAGATCTACTCAGTCCTGTAGCAAAACCTCCATAATTCATTTGTAGGTCAGCTCAAGGGATTAGCCATGACGTATTTGGAAATTCATTTATTTTTATTTTATTTTGCTGTTTCTTATGCATAAGGGTAATGCTGTCCCCAAGGCTTTTCAGGTAGCCCTCAAATCTTGACAACATTTGCTGTCTCTGAGGCCTAAGCCAAAATTAATTTTCAAATAAACAGCATAAAAATGTATGGAGTTGTATAAATTTGAATACAAAATGCATTTGTTTTGTTTGCTTACATACATACATACATACTGTCTGTTCAGCCAAAAACCATAATATGACATTGAAATTAATGGCCATACGCACATCATGAAAGTCAAAAAAGTTTTTCTTTGAGTTAAAAAAATACAGAACATGCAGCATTTCATTTCATTTCCATCTCAATGTGGTCTTTAACATATTTTCAGAGGATGTTTAAATTGTTAATTTTTCCTAGAAGGAAATTAAAAACGCTTCCCTAGAAAAACTTATAGCTTGGAACCTGTATGGCTTTTGTTAGTTCAAAAGATTCCGTTGTCTTGGGAGATGTAAAGGTATTTTCTTCCAGAAAGTGAAAAAAAAAAAAAAAAAAAAGGTAAACCAAGTTATGCCGCTTGATTTCCTTTCTCTGATAAAAGGCAGATAAAAGCAACGTATAATTAAAATGGGATGAAATCTGCTAAGATTTATGTTGGGGCTTTCTTTTTGGTGGCTAGAAGGAGAAGAGAAAAAATTCTGGAGTTACACAAAGATAGTCCAGGAGGTGGCTGGTTGGCTGGCGGTCTCTGCTGCAGGAGCCCTATACCTGCCTATATTCTTCTCACGATGACTGGCCCACAGGGAGCCTAAAATATCACGAATGCCCTCATTTTTCCCTCTCTAAGACTCAGGTCCTCACAATGGTTTTTAAATAGACTTCCACAAGGGGGCTTTGTGTACATTTGCAAATTTTTTTGGTTTGTTTATATGTTTCTTAAAAATATTAAGAAATGAATGTATGTAGAACAAGGCATAGAAGTTCCATTCCTTGGCCTTTTGAAATCTTTATTATACAGAAAACAAAACCAGCTCCTCTCTCCCGCGCCCATGTGGCCTCTGATCTGGAAGAGGTCTGTGAAAGCAGAGGGCCAGGCGGAGAAGGCTTGGAAGCAGGAGCTGGTGTCCAGGCCTGCGAACGATGCCCGGCGCGGTGGGCCTTTCAGCCCCATTTCAGTTTGTGGCGTGAAGCTGCCACAATGTCTGCCTTTGATGGCCCAGCTGAAAATGGCTACCTATGTGGTTGCTTTTTTTTTTTTTTAAAATTTAACCCGTGTTCTAGTTGTCCCCTGTGTGTTTGGTGTAGTGGTCCTTATTCATTTTCCAAATAATTATAGCACCTCTGAATAGTCATAGTTGTGCATAGTTTAACTGTCTAAAGTATTTAAGAAATACAAAGTACTATGGCAACTAATAATTTTAGAAAACAAGATCAAATGGTTCCATCTCTGTACTTTTTTTGTCACGGCATCGTGAAAAAGTCCTGGGCTGAGACCGCAGACAGACTGGACTGACTTTGAGCCCCTGACCTGCCGTCAGCTCGCTGGATTTTACTAGGAAAACACTTTTATACTTCTGTACTTCAATTTCTTTATTAATGATGATTTTCTAGGGCCTTCCTGTGTCTGACATTCCATGAAGATTGAGTTGCTCTCCTCTTCCCTCTCTGCTATTCAGGGCACTATTACCAAATATGAATATTTAAATGGCTAAAATTATAACACCAGAGGAGACTGTATATGTAGCATGACATGTGAACTTTGGATTAAGAGTCTTCAATATGAATCCAAGATCTGACATATGCTCACTGCGGCAGTGGGGTGGTGGGAAAGTGGTCACGTCTTCTCTGAGCCTCAGTTTACTTCCTGTAAAATGAGGGGTTGACTAGAACTTTCTCTCAGTTTCTTTCCAGATGTACATTTCTAGGATTTGTGCAGTATTTGAGCACTGCAAGGGCCCCAGTGGCACTTTTTGTTAGTGTTTGTGTCTCTGAAGTGTCCCAGGCCCGATCTTGGCAGGGATTTCAACTCTCCTAATTCACCCAGTGTTACTCATCCTGGTGGCCAAATGAAGCTGAAAACTGAGGCAAAGGTAAAGTTATGGGAGAAGACGAGAGGTCCACCCTGACCTGTGCCATATGTGAGGAAACTGAGTCTAGAGAAGTTGAGCTGATTTTGGTGCAGGCCAGGAAGAGAAGGCAGAGCCAGCTTCTAGTGTAACTCAGGGTTAAAGTCCTTTTCCTTACCATGTTGGATGAAAACTTAAGAAACTTGCAGTACAGAGGTTGTGCCCCAGGAAGAGTGATTGGCCTGGTTTTCATGTATTCGTTCCTGCATAGGGAGGCAAGGGGGAAGGGATGCAGGAGGCTGCGGAGTCCAAGCTGGAAAGAAGGTAGCTCATGGCAGGGGCCTGGGTCCATCTCCTGAGCAGCCAGGGTGACTTGTGGGCTGGCTGCCTGGTGAAGCAGGATCCAGATTGGCTTCTTCGCTCTTTGACTGATGGAAGCTCGTTGTTAAACATCCATCCCATATTCTCATCTGCAAAATGGGGAAAATAACAATACCTTTGATGGGTGTTAGCATAGGTCAAGAACCTTACACGGTGCCTGGCAATTAGTAGCTATCAGCAAATTGTGGTTGTAGCTTTAGCTATTATTATTGTTATTTTAAAACTGGGCTGATACCCAGTGCAGAGTGGGCACCTGAGAAAGTACTCCCTGAAGCTCCCAGCAGGGAAGAGAGTGCCAGGCAGGACCCTGTGGTAGAGGCTGAATGATGTGCAGGCTCTGCCACTAAGCCCAGGCCAAGGCTCCTCTTTCCACAGACTTTGTGTCTTTGCCTCTTGAAACCCTTCCCCAGGCTACCTGTGGCATACATGCGAGGGGCTGCCTCCCTGGCTCCCCCCTACCCTTCCTATGTTAGAGAACACAAACACCTTACCGATATTTCTGATAACTAGATTCCAACTCTCTGCGTAAAGCCCACTTAGGAAAGCAGTGTAAGGACTCCTCGACCCAGGGGACCCATCCAGAGCTTCATTCCCAATGTTCACTTGCAAATTGGTGGGATTCTAGAACTCTACTGGGGCATGCTAAAGTCAGTGGGGAGCCAGAATTCTTCAGGGCCTGGTTAATCCCAAATAGCTAATGGATGGGAGCCATGGCTGGTCCACAATGCTGACATCAGGCCAGTGTTTTCATGGCTACCAGCTCCCTCAGGAAGTGGGGTGAGGAACAGGGAGTCTTGGGCCCTGCTGAGGCTGGTGGCTCCATTGGGAGAGCAAACCCATGGCGGCAGGTGACCAGGGCTGGGTAGATATCATGGTGAGAAGAGGACAGTAATGGAGGAGAGGGTACAGTTGGGGCTAGAAAAGATCTGAGTGATGAAATTGCTCAGTTTATCCCACACTGGGCTGAGTGCTCCTCCTTGCTAACCTTTGCACTGCATCTTGGCCTTCTGATGCCAAGCCCCAGATGCACCTAAGTGGGTGGCCCGTATGGTCAGATTCAATTCAACGAAGACTTATCAAATGCCTACCCTACCTCTAGTGTTGTGGTAGGCACAGGTGTTCAGAATTGAAGGGTGGTCCTACCTTCAAAAAGTTAAAATCCTGACTCCCCTGCCTCCCTGTGTAACCTCAGGTGTTTACGTAGCCCAGCTGAACTCCCTTTCTTCCTGTGTCCAATGGGGACAATTGTGTGTACCTTATGGGGTGGTTTGTAAGGATTATATGAAATGAAATTAAAATGAGAGGTGCATAAGAGATGCTCAAGACACATCGCTTTGTTCCACCCATTCTCCTGTAGCAGCCTTCTTCAAAGTTCTCTTTAGTTTTCATTTTTAGCAGAGTTCACCTGCTTAAACAAAGGGGTCTTTAGCCAAATTTCTCCTGGGATTGGGGGTGGACTGTGTGTGTGTGTCCACGTGTGATTTCTAGAGTTGATTTGGACACCTGAAGTGTTATGCGTTTCCAATGAAGTGAAATTCAGATGGAGTGAAGAGTTTCTTACATTAAACCTTGTTATATCAAACCTTTGGTTTTCAGAGGAAAAAAAATGGAGTACTTGGCAATTAATCGGGTAATTCAGATTAAGAACTTGTTAGATTTACATGGGCAATACACTTTTTAATGTAAGTAGTTTTGCTAAAATATTTTTTTGGGACACCTGAATTATTATCTCCATTTGGCTAACCTAAGACCTACTATGACAACTGGATTCTGGGATTTTTATATATAATAGAATTTAGAAACATAGTCTCACATATGTAACTTATTTATCTTTTTTATCCCAATAATCATATGTGCATTGGTTTTCTTTAATAGAGTTTTAACTGCTTTTTCCCTATATTCTGATTCTTTACTTTGCTAATTTTAACTGAGCATAGACTAGGAGAATTAAACTCAAGACCAATTTCTTAATGTTGAACTCTCAAATATTGATGAGACTTGGCTCTTTTATGTACATAACATTTTATTTTATAAATATAGTAGATTTCTTGTACATTTGGGTTGCCTTAGAAATTGAAATCAGATCAGGTTCTTCTTCTTTTTTAAAAATTAAGTCTTCTGTGGCTGGATCACTGTAATTTATTCCACAGCTTTTCTTCAGTTTTTAAAATGCCACTAGTTACTTCCTTTTATTACAAAAGCTGTGTTTCTTTTTCTTTTGAAATAATTGAATGGGTCATTCCTGATAGCACACATTTTAATGCGTTATGGTAACCAGTTTTAAGTGAACAGCTTTGGTTTTAGATGGGGCTCTTGACCAGTCTATTGTTTTTCTGGGCCACTCCAAAGAAGGCAGGGAGAGAGGGAGACTGAAAGAAGGAGAAGCATTCTGAATACCCAGAAGAGTGCCTGCACTTGACATTTCTGAGAATGACGATGATTACTGTGAGGAATTCTGGTTAATCTTATGACAGGAGGACAGTTTTGAGAACTGACTTAGCCTCGCTTCCTTTTCTTTCATTCTGTTCTAAAAACACCTGCAGCTCTTAGAGGAATCTATGAATCACTATGTCTGTTGTCCACTTATTGTCCTGTCCAGTACCCTTCACACTGGAACTAATCAACTGCCTTGAATGAAGCATGACTTGCAAGCTGAATTCTGAATAGCTCCTGAAGTATTCAGGAAGGAGGGGGAAAATCTTTCAGTATGATTTGCTCCACATTCCAAATGTGCCTCCAGATGCAAACTAGATGGTGAGGAGGTCAAACACCACCCATTTTGGACTGATTTGCCTTGATCATTTTAGGGCTACTTGCTTGAAAAATGTTTTCAAGGGACTGATAGATCAAAACATGGGCTATGTCAATACCTAAGTCTTCTATTATTCAGATGGTTAGTTTGAATGGAGAACCTACTGTTTCAGTGTTTGGAGACCGACTGGGCTAGTGGCAGTTGCACATGGTGGTAGTGTTCTGAACACGTGGGGCTGACATTGTGAACCTGGGCACCTACTGTACCTGCTTGCCCAACTGCCAGAGGAGTTGGCCAGGGCAGGGCTGGTGTGCCCGTGATGTCTTGTGCTAATTACCGTTGGGTTCTGGTTTGTCTGCCAAGGTGTCCCCTCTGCTGAAACAAACCAAAAAAATAATCATTGCCTCCAGGAACAGGCAGGGACTTAGAATTTGACCCCTTTCAAAGCAGTCACCTCTTCTTAAGTGCTGGTGTGTGGGATAAGCATGGCTCTCAGAGTGCTGAAGGAGGACTTTCTGAGACATTACAGTCCCTGGGCCTTCCACGCATGACTCCTTTCTGAACAGCTTGGGGTTTCTGGAAGCCCTGATAATTTCCAAGCCCTTGTGGGTTGGACAAGTGAATATCTTCCAGGAGGAAGAGAAGTTAAGATACCAGATTCAGGTTGCTACACAGCTAAACATCAATACCTGTTGCCGAAGGACTTAAAATGAGTACTTGAGTGCTTTTGAGAATGAACTTCCCCACCACAGTACACTGCAGTCTTTTCTGTGGGTTGTCTCCTACTTTATTTCCCTGGTCAAGTACAAAGGCAGAAGCAATGTCTCTAACATGCCTCATACTACAGAGCAGGTAGAAGCAGCACTTGAGAGGCTGCAAATGACTCGACTTAGCTGTATCATTCTCTATGAATCCAAGCTCTGTACATTTCATTTAGAGCTAAGATTTTGGGCTCTTGCCAGGCAATTCTCATTCTTTTGAATGAAAAGTCAGTTTTATGTGCTTACTGTTTTTCTTACAATGTTTTTGTCTGAAATATTAAGCCCCCAAAATGGACACTTATGTATCTGCAAATATGCATCCAGTTGTTTCTTACAATGCTTTGCTAATCTTGCTTCAAGTGCTTTTTTTTTTTTTTTTTTTTTTAACATTGCCGATTAGAACTGAGGTCCTTTGGAATACCTCCCCCCCCGCCCCCCAAGGGGTTGCTATTGTCTTGAATTTAGTTTGCACTCTCCCGTGAACATTTTTGTACTATTGCTACAGCGTATACATGGCTTTAATATAGCATTGCTGTGCATGTACCGTATTTCCCCGAACATAAGACCAGGTCTTACATTAATTTTTGCTCCAAAAGATACATTAGGGTTTATTTTCAAGGGATGTCTTATTTTTTCATGTACAACAATCTACATTTATTCAAGTACAACAATATACATTTATTCATTTATTGATGTACAAAAATCTATGTTTATTCGAATACAGTCATGTCATCTTCTTCTGGAACATCGTCATAACTCTCCAAACCCCGAATTCTGGTTTGAATTTCTTGCGACTCCATTTCTTGTAGAACCACTGGCCTCAATCACTCATGTCCAGCAATAGAGCTCTCCTTAAATGAGCACTTCTTGTCCATGTATCCTGCTTGTAGTACATTGGCAACACAGCTATCAGTGATTTTTATCTCCATGAATTCTTCACCCAAGTCATGACCTCTTTCAGGCTAGGCTTCACAAAGTTTCCACACTGATTTCTCTCCATTCTATTTTCAATGTAGTCATTGATTTCCATGCACAAATGGTTCTTGAATGGCTTGTTTATTGCAATATCAAGAATCTGGAGATAGGCGGTCATTCCTGCGGGAATCATTATTTAATCTATTCTTCTCTCTGCAAGGAAGTTCCTCATGTCTTTAGCGTGGTGAGTGCTGGCTGAATACCAGACTAGCAGACTTCTTTGGCCACCTCGCAAAACAAGTGGCAGCATTAAATCAACCCACTTCCTTTATAACTGCTTGTGTGCACCAGGCTTTTTCGGTTTCAAGAGCATAAATGCCTGCAACATGTTCAACCTTATCTTTCTTGCCCTTAGTGATTAGAGGTAGGGCTTTCTTTCCATCCAGACGAATTTCCAAAATACAGTAACACATGCACTTTCATAACCAGTGGAGGGAATGTAGATCGACGAGGCATCCCTCTGATCAATTGTCGTTTGAGAACCTTGGCCCATAAACACTGCAGTTTCATCCATAGCAATCATGTTGGAGAGTTGCTATTTAGAAAAGTCGATGCCATCAACACAGGACTGGAATGAAAGTACACGTTTAATAACTTCAGTATCTTCCAGCTTGAACAGTGTTGTTGATCTTCTTAGAGACAGTTCACATTGCTGAAGGAAGCCATCCAGCCAATGTTGTGATACTTTGAATTCTTCTGGGGATATTTCTAACTGTGGTGCCATTGCAAGGGCAAATGCTTGAATATCAGCCGTAAGCACAACCAAAGCCTTTGCTCTCCTGTCAGCAATCCATTCATAGATGTCTTCCAGCTCAGGAAATAATGGTTGCCGACCTGATCCACACTTGGGCTTCTTAGCATTTCCCTCATCCACCTGTTGACTGAGGTTATCTTACTCTGCTTGCCATTTTCAGACCATTCAGAGATCCAACTTTTTCTCTTTGCAGAAAGCTGTAAGATTCTTGCCCCGGGAGTCCTCCACGGTTCCTTTCTTGTGTTCGATGGAATAGCTCTTTCTTTTTGCACTCATCTTGTCTGGGGGTCAAAATATTATTCCCTTTAAGTCTACCATTAAATCAAGTGTTAATTGAAGACTTATGAGACAGGAGTGGCAACAAAAATGATGACAGTTAAGAATGATGGTCCACACAAAAGCGACGAAAAATTGCAGGTGACAAAATTCAGAAAATGTTTCTTTATTTCACACGAGTCCATTAAGTATGTCTGTTACAACACATGATGTATTGAATTATGAAGATTCATATTAAACACAAGCACATCTGTTATCAAGTGTGCACGTTATTCGTGCGTTGTGTCTGTACTCCGATTGGTCATTCGTCAATAAGTCTCGAGTTCATCTATTTACGTAGGCGTTTACCACTTGTCCAAAGGCGCCTGCTTGGGTATTTACAAATACTTAATTATAATTTATATTATCATTTATTTTAAGTATTAATATCAGTAATATTATTTATTTATATTTAATGATATATTATTGTTTTATAATTCAATACGTCCATCGCGTGTTGCAACAGACATACTAAATGCGTCTGTCTGTCTGATGATCTTAACTGGGGCTTATTTTTGGGATAGGGCTTAAATTATGAGCATCCTGAAAAATTATGGTAGGGCTTATTTTCTGGTCAGATCTTGTTTTTGGGGAAATACGGTATTAAAAGTTTGTTTAAATGGAACTGTTTATATTATCCTGTGTTCCATTCCCCACTCAATATTATGCTTTTGTGATTTATCTATGAGGTTGCATATAGGTCAAATCTATTCATTTTTATTGCTTTATAATATTCTATAATATGAAAATAGCACAATTTATTGATCTATTTCCCCATTGTTGGAAATGTAAGTTGTTTTTAATTTTTTACTATTGGGAACAATGCCACAATGAACATGATTGTAATTTTTATGTGCATGTGTGTAAAGTGTATATATGTATATATCTAACATTTTTCAGTTTTATTAGATGTTTTCAAGTTAGTCTCCAAAGTGTTTGTACCAATTTTAACTTTTACCAGCTGTATATGAAAGTTCCAATATTTACACATCCTAATAACAAAATGTATAAACTTAAATTTTTATTAATAGTATGGTATAGAATTATATTTTCTTATTTCAATTTAAATTTCTCTTGTTACTAGAGAAGATTGAACATATTTCATTTTATTACTATTTGTTTTTTTTTTTTTTTCTGGATCAACTGTACATATTGTTTCCCTTTTTCCCCCCAATAGAGTTATTTGTATTTTTCTTGTTAATTTGCGGGAATTCTTTATAAATGATTAGATGGTTTTTTAAAAATGAAATCCACTTTTATTATAAAAAACAATATACCTACACCAGAGAAAACTGGAAAATATAGAAAAGAAAGAAGTCACCAATAATTTCATTAACCCTAACCAAAATGTTGATTCATTTTAAACCATTTACTGCTAGCCTATTTTTTTCTTATGATGTTTTTATGTAGTGAAATTACAGTGTGTATGCAGCATATGTCCTTCATTTTTCAGTTAATATAGCATAAACTTTTTGATGTATTTGTATAGCTTTTGTAGCCATCATTTTAACTAGATGAATTATATATCATTGAGTGTATCTGTCATTTCCTTATTGTTGGACATTCAGATTGCTTTTTATGTTTCCATTTTATAAGTAATATTATGATGAACTATGCCTAAAACGTTTTTGATATTTTAAGTTATTTTCTTAGAATAGAGTCACAGAAATCAGGTTACTGGGCCAAAGTGGATATACAATTTTTAAAAAGTAAAATGAATTGCAAAAATATTATTTAATCAGTGCTGGTAATCTAAAGAAAACAAGACTCAGGAAGACTCAAGGGAGCCCAGTAGATGTCTAAGTGTCTGGCTTACCTTCCTTGGCAGAGAGAAAACTCACAACCCTTTGGTTTCTTCAGCCACCTTTCTAGACCAAAGCAGCATTCATTCCCAACGTTTTCTATCCTGCTTTTGCAACAATTTGCCTTTGAAAGAAAAAGATAATTTTCCAGGGCTAAATTATAATGCTTACATAGTTAATACAAATGATTTTCCCCCTGATTTTTAAACATTGATAAAGGAAAGTGGTCTGTTTATTTTAGGACGCGAAATTGGATATATAAGTAAAGGGGGTGTCTAGGATAGAAATGCTCCCTTGAGTGCTAGCTGACAATCTTAGAGAACATGGGCATCTCAGCATTATTTGGTAGGGCTTTTATGTTTACATGATTTACTCTTTGGCATTAGATGCAGAATTAAAGGTTCAGATTATCCTGCATAAAAAAAACATTTATTTTGAAATATATAATACATGTAGTCCTTAATTTATGATTAAGTTATATTCCAAAAGTTCCTTTACAAGTCAGTTAATTAGAACTGAGAAAGCATTTTCCCTTAGAAGTAATATTGTAAGTGGTGGTGTGGTTTCCAGACAGGTACATAAAAGCCCACTTAATCTGTCATACATCTGTAGGATAGCCCTGGTTTCAAATCTAGTTTAGTCACAGTCTGTTTGGGTGATGTGGGGGCACTCATGTTACTTAAATTCCTAGTCTGTAAAATGAGGAAACAGTATTCGTGAGGGTTACCCGAGAAAAAATGAATAAAAAATGTTTTATGAACTATAAAATGCTGTATGAAAGTTGCATATATATTGTTTTTGTCCACCAGACATAACTATTAAAGGGCAGAACAATGGTATGTGACTCAGAGTGGGGAGGTTACATCCAGGAGGTATGCAGATGATCTGCTGGGGTATGGCAGGCATATACTAGAATACCTATGTATATTATTTCTTTTTTATCCTAATTTTCTTTTTAAGATACCTTTTTAAAAAAATTTTTATTGGGGAATATTGGGGAACTGTGTTTCTCCAGGGCTCATCAGCTCCAAGTACCCTGTTTCCCCCAAAATAATACCTAGCCAGACAATCAGCTCCAATGCATCTTTTGGAGCAAAAATTAACATAAGACCCGGTATTATATTATATTATATTATATTATATTATATTATATTATATTATATTAAGACCGGGTCTTATAGTAAAATAAGAACAGATCTTATATTAATTTTTGCTCCAAAAGATGCATTAGAGATGATTGTCTGGCTAGGTCTTATTTTCGGGGAAACACAGTAGCTGTCCTTCAATCTAGTTGTGGAGGGCACAGCTCAACTTCAAGTTCAGTTGCTGTTTTCAATCTTCAGTTGCAGGGGACGCAGCCCATCATCCTATGCGGGAATTGAACTGGCAACCTTGTTGTTGAGAGCTTGTGCTCTAACCAACTGAGCCATCTGGCTGCCCCATTCTTATCCTAATTTTAATTTTTGTTATGCATACTACAGAAGAATATCTGTATTGACTTCAATATCTATATATCTATATGGTTATGCTTATAATTTTTAAAAGCTTGTTTGATCAAAACAGTTTGGAGTTCACTAGTCTATTCATATCTTTACCCTATGGAACATAGGACATATGGAAGTTGATATGACTTCAATAGATAAATTGAGTTTGTAATCTTCACTTATATTATTTCTATGCAAAATGTGCCTCATGTAACTCCAGTTTAGGCATTACAATGTCTTTCTGCATCCTAATTTAGTTCCTGCTGGTGGGATGTAGGCATTCCTTGCTTTGGAGGCTGTAGGTAACATGTGTACGTGTGTGTGCGCGTGTGTGCACACGTGTGTGCGTGTGTGTGAGTGTGTGGAGAGAGAGAAAGAGAGAGGTTTTGAAAAGAGACAGGTTTGTACAATAGCTATAACTCTACATTGGCATGAAAAATGACTGAGCCTGTCGTTCACTAATTTTTTCTGGAAGTGTAGGATTGAGGAGAGACACTGGATGCTTCCCCCCATAGGTTTCAGCATTGGTAAGTTGAATACTTCTTACGGGTGATTCCTGGAGTACTATAGGTGAGAGTAGGTCAATAAAGGGAATTGTAGCTGCTGTTTCTTAGTAGTTAATGGTGTTAGACTCCTGAATTAGGAAAAGTATGCAATTAGAAAAAATTATTAATCAAAGCAGTATGTTGAAAACTGTCAAAGGGCCTCACTGTTATTGCATGTAAGTCAACTTTTTGGACTGGGATCCAGAATGGCTACGTGGGTGCTGAGATACTTGTTGGGCAGATTTAATGATACAAAATTAATGCAACAAAGGAGATTTCCACCAATGAAACACTTTAATTTTATCACATGCATCCACTTTGGCAGTGGATGCTTAAAGTTTTATACGAAAAGGTAAGCAGTGCCTTGAGATCCAAAAGAGAATGAGCATCTAGTGGTGAGGGTTCCGTAATATGGAAAACTCACCAGAAAAACAGGAGAATGGAAGTGAATTATAACAGCGTTGACATAAATGAGCAAGACTAAATAAGTTTTGAAAGCAGTGGCCCATTCAGTTATTTCTTTTATTTTTCATATTTTTTTCTGGACTCTGCAAAATAATAAGAAACAAAAGAAAAATCTGCTGAATGCCTAGTCATAGTTTATTGGAGCAGGAAAATAAGCCATTCCGAACCATTCTCTGATTTGCTGTGAGTGGCAGAATCATTCACCGTAGTGAATCATAGCAGGGAGAACAATTTGGAGTGATTATTTTCTGATGTTAAATTGCAAATGGCACATGTGGAATCAACAAAGGTATGAATTATTTTTAAAAATCTTTAAAAAAATCCTGTTATTGAAAATGTATATTTGTAGGTCCAGCTTATGGCTTCATTTCACTAGTTTATGGCTTCATTTCACAATAGCCAAGCCAAGTCTTAAGTACCGTATATGTCTCTTTGTTTTTACATTTGACTAATTGAAATCTTTCCTAGTTAATATTTTTACGTCAAAAATAGTATATTGTCCTAGAAACAGCTTGACAGTAATAATGGTGGGGAAAAAATTTGTATATTAGCATTTGGTTCAACTGACTGGATTGAAGAAAACATCTGAATTTCCTGCCTTTAATTCAGTGAGTAAGGAACTGTTGGCTATTAAACAAACAAAATAAACTGAGGGATTAACCCTACCTGGGTGAAACTTGTTAATGACATGCAAATGGCTTTTCGTTAATATAGTAATAGGCACTACTTAGTGTTAATCCTGCAAGAATCCCTGATGTTAAGGACAATATACCTGACGCTTAAGATGAAATATCATCTCCTTCCAGTAATCTGCTGCCTTGTTTTGGTTGAAAAGCTTCAGGTTGCCTGGCCCTTTAAGGCAATGCTCTGGTATTCAAATTGGTGAAATACAAAGGTATTTTATGCTCTAGTGTCTGCTTTGTGATAGCACTTAATTTTAAGAGGGCAGAGTGGAATGCTTCTATTTAAATTTAGGGGGAACTGCAGGGAGGTGACTACATTCCATGAAGTTCCACTTCAGCCTCTGTTTTTCCTTCATTACAGGAGACCTCTGACTCCTAGCTGGGATTGGGATTCAGCTGTTGGTCTTAATGTGTAGTGTCCTTGAAAGCTGTTTTTGACAGGGAAATGGGTTGGTTCTTAAGGAGAAGGAAAACGAGGTTTTCAGAAGGGAAAAATTGCCTTGCTATGCCTAACACTTGGTATCCTGACTGCACTCAGAAGGCACTCAATGTATGAGTAACTGCGTACATATTTAAGATAGGACTTCAAACATTTCAGGCCTGAGAGAGACAATGAGGGAGGGAGGTCACTGCACAGGTGTGGCTCATTCTTGGCACCCCTCACACCATGTCCCGGGGTGGATATCTGTAGCCCCTGTATTAATTATTGCTGAGTAACAAAATTTCCCCACATTTAGCAGCTTAAAACAGCAAACATTTGTTATCTCCTCTCATTTCTGTGGGATGTAGCAGGATGGTTCTGTCTTCAGGTCTCTGGTGAGGTTGCAGTTCAGAAGTTGTCGCAGGGCTGCTGTCATCTTAAGGGTGGGGAACATTTGCTTACAAGCTCGTCATGGAAGGCTGCTGGCAGGAGGCCTCAGGTGCTTGCCTCCTGGTCATCTCCATAGGCTGCTCATACTGTGGCAGCTGGTTTCCCCCAGAGGGAGGATGGAGGTGACACACACTGTCAATTATGGTCTTGTCTCTGACTCATACACTCACTTATTCTTCCTGTTAGAAGTGAGTCACTGAGTCCAGCCCATATTCAACCCACGGAAGGGGGTTACACCAGGGAGTGAACGTCAAGAGGTCACCTTAGAGTCTGGCTACTGTAGCCCCTTTCAGGATACTAATTTTGTCAGTTATCCCGTGACTCAAGAGATTCTGAAGATCTGTTTGAACTATTTTCATTACAGGAACTTTAGCTCACCTTCAGTTCACCTCCAACAGTCATTCATGGATCTATCCCAGCCCAAATACCGTAGACCAGTGGAGGGTCTTATTCAAAACTTCATCTCTACCACCACTACCATCCACTGTGATGGTGAGCTCCAAGTCAGTGTTGGGAGGAAACAAAATCATTCAGCGGAATTACAGGAAATTAATGTGTTGGCTTCAGTCCAGTTCCCACTGGATACATGTCCTTGTCATAGGAAAAAGTACTAGTAACTTTAATTGACCATGTGAGGAAGGTGACAAGGAGAAAAGACATTCATGAACTTGACATTCTCAATCTGGGACCTGGTCACTCCTCAGAAGGGAGTTTGAGGAATTTGTCATTTTATTAACCATAAAAAGAATTACACCTATAATCTTTATTTTCCCAATTATAAAAGATACTTGTTTTAAGTAAGACTGGTTAAAATATTTAAAACACACACACACACACACACACACACACAAATATATATATATGGTTAGGACACTGATGTTCATAACTAATCCCTCATTTTTCTTTTTTAAAAAAATCCACTGTTTTCAGAAGTCTTTAAAGCCCTACTAAACTTAAAATGCCAATCAGCCAGGGTGAAGATGTTGGCTGTGTAGTTGGGAGGAGATGAGTAATGAATTGTTTCCATAGAATGTGATCCAACAGATAAGAAAATATTTCCATGGAGCCCGGGATCAGCTATTCCGGAAATGGGGTCATATTAAGGGATTTACATTTTTACATTTTAGTAAGAATCTTAGGAGCAGATTTAGCTGGGGAAAGCTGGAGGTAACCAGAGAAAAATGGTGCCTCAGGAACTTGGGAGACACTTTCTTAGCAAATAAAACTGGGTCAGAAGCCAACATAAGCCATCGTTTTCAGGCTTATTTCATTGTCAGTTGCCACCCTCTCCCTGATTTTGCTCCCATCAGATCTGCCTGGGTATAATGCGTGGCAGTGAGCCGAGTTCTGCAGTCAGTATTAGGGACACAGGCAGGAGACCAGGTCAGGAGGGGCAGTGAGGATGTCCAGGACTTCCTTTGATGACTCCCAAACTTGATTTTCACCTTGAGATTTTGAGTCTGCAGTGCAGTTATTTTACAGTGTTATGCCTCTGTTTGGATAAAGGTTTATTTCTTTTAAAATAAAATGTGGATAATTCTAGGCAATAGACACTTATTTAGGGGTCTTGCTAGTATTCTTTTTACCTCCATTTTCCATTGGTGGGGAGTTGATCATTTTCTTCTCTGAGTTCCCAGAATCCCTTGCCATTATGCCACTACAACAATTACCACATTTTTATTTGTGCTTTCCTTCGTAGTTCATCCCCCAAATTCAAGATTGTGAAATCCTTGAGGGAAAAGATTTTACTAGTGTATTTGTCTTTAGTCCTTACTAGAGTGCCTGGCACCTATTAGGCATGAATAATGCTGTTGAATGAATGAATGAATGAATACAAGGCAGGCTACTACTTGTATTTCATCACTCAAGCTCTGAGTTATATTTCTGGGCTCCTGAAAGCAAACTTGGACATTTTAGAATTGGTCAGATGCATCTGTTACTGATATAAATGATATAAAAATTGGGATATTTCCTTTGGTTATCTGATTTAGAAGTCAAAGTTCTGGCCACCTGCATTAGCAGCTCAGAAGGAGGAGTTTAGATTGGCATTTAGATTAGCTGGCTTTGTTATTCAGTGACTTTGCATACTTGTTCAAGGGCACTGGAGTCAACCAATGTTTATATTTGGATTCCCGATTGCTCTTGGGATCACTGCAGCGAAGAATGGTTCCCACTCCCCCACCCCCCACTCCCATTACCTCCTTCACCTTGTTTGTCGTTACTGGCCCAGGGAGAACTGCAGCCCAGATTTGCCCTGGCCAGCTACTCTTAGGTGCCCTGTTATTTTTAGCATATGAACCACAGCTGCAGTTGGCAATTCTGAGTTGGCCCATAGAGGCTAAGTTTTTGTGAGGTTGAAACCATGGGTTTAAGAGTATTGGGAGCTTCCAGTTTTTAGGTCTTTGCCTTATCTCATGAGAAATAGTGTATGTGAAACCTCACTCTGGGATGTGCCAGTATGTTACCATGAAAACTTGTTTTAAGAGGCGTCTGCCTGGTTTGGGGCTCTATTTTTCAGGATGAAGTAAATAAATTAGGAAGAGAGAAGCATAAAAAAATGATTGAAGTCATAGTCTTGTGAGGAAATAGTTTTCAAAAAAGAAGACTTTTTAGCTTGAATAATAGAAGGTTATTAGGGAAGACTAAAAAGATTTGAAGGCATAATGGAGGTTGTATTGGTTAAGATAGGCTAACTGCTATAATAATAAAATCTCAACGTATGTTTAGTTTTCTCTCATGTAATAGTCTAATGTATGCGTATGTCTGTCAGTGGTATAGGAGGAAGCTCTGCTTTATTATTTTCAGGGACCCAGGCTACTGGATTGTCATCTTCACCTTGTAGCTTCCAACATCACCTCAGGGGTCAATATCCTGCCATATGATGCAGAGAGGATGGTGTGTGGAGGCTTTTCTGGATTAGGTCAGGAAGTGGCACATACCACTTCCTCTCAAACTCGACTGACTGTAGCCACGTGACTGGTATCTACCTAACTGGAAGCGAGGGTGGGAATGTCGCTTTATGGACTGAATTGTGTCCTCCCCCTCATTCATATGTTGAAGTCCTAACCCCCAAGGACCTCAGAATGTGACTGTTTTTGGAGAGAGGGTCTTAAAAAAGGTAAAGTTAAAATGAGGCTTATGGTGTACACTAATCCAGTCTGTGTCCTTATAAGAAAAGGAGACTACGATACAAAAAGAGACCCTAAGGATGTACATACACAGAGGAAAAATTATGTGAAGACACAGTTAGAAAGTGTCATCTGCAAGCCGGGGAGAGAGGCCTCAGGAGAGACCAAACCCTTCGATACCTTGATCTTGGACTTCCAGCCGCCAGAAAAAAAAAATTCTGTTGTTAAGCCACACAGTTTGAGATATTTTGCTATGGCAACCCTAGCAAACTAATGCTTATAGTTCGGCTATGAGCCCAGAAAAATATAGAAACTGCCTTAATTATAAGCTATCAGTCTCTGCAACAATGTGGAGAACACCATTTACTCATCATGCACTTGTTCTTTTCCTTCTTTCCTCTTCTCGCTCTCTCCCTCCCCTTTACTCCCTTCCTTCCTTCCTTGCATTCATTCTTTCGGTGTTCATTGAGTGCTTCTCTAAGCACTTGGGATAAGTTGAACAAAATAGACCCAAATCTGTGCTCTACAGTAGCTTAGGTTTTATCAGACAGCGACACAACCAATTGCCATCACATCGCCCTGCTTTATTTTCTTTTTAGCACTTACCACTAACTGAAATGATCTTATTGATTGGTTGACTTATTTATTATATCTCCCTCCCCCCCTCAAAAATGAACTAGAACCCCCGTTTTTGCTTTATTTCTTATTGTATCCTTACAGTCTCAAAATGCCTGGCACACAGGAAGCTTTCAATATTTATTTGTTGAGGATTGAATGAGATATTGTGGAATTAAATTTCAGGAGGGAAAAATACGTAATGCATGATTTCTTGATTAGAAGGGAGAATTGACAGAATCCTTCCCCCCGGCCCCTTTAAAACTAAAAAAAGCACCTGGTAGCCAAACTTGTCCGTTTTTGGCTCGTCCAAAACCTTGAGGTTTTTTTCAGCTGTCTACTCTAAAATTTCCTAGTGTTTTCTATAAAATATTATGAAATTCCTAATGTACACAGAATATACTAAATGACAGAATATCTGCATCTGAGTATTTCTTGGTTTGCCAGTGACTTCGTTATAGAGTTACGGAGAGTCAGAGTGTTTGGGGACTGCCCTATACCCTCACTTTTTGGATCAGGAGAAGCAGGCCAGGGGGGCTCCAGGCTAGCAGAGTTTGCTTATGACAAAGCTTAGGCTGAATCTCCAGATAGGCCCTGTAGTAACTTATCCAGCACTCTTTCTACTACACTAATCCTTTTATTCTTTTCATTAAAGGTGGAATTTTAAATGGTTATGAGTGCCAGCTCTAGACCAGGCTGCCTGGGCTTGGATCCTGGCTCTGCCATTAACTAGCTGTGTGACCATGAATAAGCTCTCTGTGCCTCAATTTTCTGTAAAAAATGGAGATAAGAATAGTACTTATCTTATAGAGTTGTTCTTTTAACTCTTTTAAGAATTAATATATGTAAAATACTTAGAATGTGATTGGTACATAGTAAGCATTCATTAGATGTTAGTTATTATTGCTATTTTAATATCATCAATTATATACTATAATAAATGTTTAAAGAACTTTCATGTTTCTTTTGTATGTATGTGAAGTTTTCTAATATTTATTAAAAAGAAAAAATACACGGGATATTAATAGTTTTTATCACACCTAAAGAACTCAACATAAACCCTAACTATAGTTTCTTCACCACAAGCTTTCCCAAATACTTTTTTATTGAGCTATAATTGACATATCATAAAATTCACCCTTTTAAAGTATACAACTCAGTGGTTTGCTGTATATTCACAAAGTTGTACCACCACCACCACTATCTGGTTCCAGAACATTTTCATCTCATAAAAAGAAACCTCATACCCATTAGCAGTCACTTCCCATCCTCCCTCCCTCCAGCTCCTGGCAACCATTTTCTGTCTTTATGAATTTGCCTATCCTACACCCTTCAGATAAATGAAATCATACAATATGTGGCCTTTTGGCCATATAGTACATAGAATCATACAGTATGTAGGTCTAGCTTCTCTTACTTAGCGTAATGATTTTAAAGTTCATCCGTATTGTGGCATGTATCAATACTCCATTCCTTTTTATGACTGAATAATTTTCCATTGCGTGGCTATACTGCATTTTGTTTATCTACTCATCAGTTGCGGGGCATTTAGGTTATTTCCATTTTTGGCTATTGTAAATAATGCTGCTATGAACATTTGTGTATGACTTTTTTGTGGGCATATGGTTTCAATTGTGTTGGCTGTATACCTAGGAGTGGAATCGTTGGGTCGTATAGTAACTCCAAGTTTAACTTTTTGAAAAAGTGCCAAACTGTTTTACAAAGTGGCTGTATCATTCCTCAGTATTTAAGGTACAATATTTAATGATTAATTCAATCTCATTTAGTTGAAAGAGAAGGAAAAATCATTTTGACTCAATATTCATTGTAAAGACTTACAATTGTTCATAAATATTTGAGAGCCTATGCCTCAGCTACTTGGCGGACACTGTATAAACCAAGAGAAAGGAGACAGTTTCTGATTTTGAGGAGTTGACTGAAAATTTTGGCATTTCAAAGTTAACTCCTCCCTCCCTTTTAAAAGTACAGATGGTTATTTTCTTCTTCTATTATTTTTTTTCTCTTTTGGCCACCACTATTAAACTTTTAGAGAGGACTTTTACTGGGGTACTAGATGTGTCAAGACCAAACGGCAGGATGGAACATGATGAGATAGACACCAGAGAGGAAGCCAAGGCATGCAGGACCAAGAGTCTCCCAGGGTGTGATTTGGGTGTAACCGGTTGACAACTAGTTCCATGACTGACAGTGGCTGTCTACCCCATCATAGACATAATTTAGAAAGAAAAAGAAATCTATCTCTCATTTATAGAGACTACATTTGTTTTTCATGCCAAGAATCTGGTGGAAACTTTCATTTTCACAGAATTACCCCCTTGTTTTGCTTCGAGTCTATGTAGTCATAAAATTTTGTGAGCTGTGGCGAATTGTATGTATAAGTGTATCCACAGATCTCTGGTTTAAGAAGCAAGCTTCCAAGAATTTTGTTCAGTTATTGCTTACTGAAATGTCTATTTCTTAAGCAGATGACACTTTTGTAAGTGGAGCACAGAAATTTACCAGAACCCATCTCGAGGTTCCTGTTTTGGGGCAGCCCCATTCTGTTCCTTCACTAGAGGTCTAATATTCATAAGCTTTCAACCACTGTTTTACTTATTCACTGAAATGGATGAAAATTACATTTCATCTTGAAGCAAAATGTTGTTTATCCTCCGTATAAACAGCTATGCAAAGCAGGCAAATATATTTGTGGAAAGTAAAGTGAGACTTTAACAGTCCCATGTCTGAGATTTTCTTCTCAGGAGCTTGTTAAGGTGGAGGTGAGTTAAGTACAGGATGTAAGCAGGGCATCTTGGCCTGGAAAAAACCCAGTAGCATCAATTTTGTGAATTTACTGGTTTTGTTTGATATTTCCTTCTCTGCCCACTGCATACACGATACTAATTTTATGCCCTGTCTTCAATACCAATTGTCCTCCCCCTTCCTACCTCTCTCGCTACCCAAATCCCCTTCCTAAACCTGTAAGATCCACCTCAAGCCAGCCCCTCCCTCCTCTTTCCTCAAATCTCTCCAGCCTACACAGATTTCTCTTCTCTCCTGACGCAGTTATTGTCAGAATGGTGAGAGTTAAATTGTAATTGTTTTCTAAAGGATTGGTGTGTCTGCCCACTAGACTGCACGCTCTCTAGAGGGAAAAGCTTTTTCTTACACTAGTTTTGAATCTGCTTCAGGGCAGTGCTCCAACAAGAGGGCTTCCTCAGTAAATAACCATCGGTTGGATTAGTGAACCGAGGAGGGCTCAGGTACCAGCGTAGAACCTGTTAATTGACTCTCATGAGTGCATTTAGTTCAGCAAAACCATGCTGGAAAGCTTCTAGGCTTTCCTTACCTGAACAATGACATGTAGTCTATTTTGTGTCTTCCCTTCCCCCACTAGATAGATCTCAAGCAGATAAAGACTAGAGGCTACATGGCAAACCCTGGGCGAGCTGTGGCACTCGGGCAGTGTGGTCATCCTCCAGGACGATGTAATGGAGCCCACACCTGCTGCTTTATGACTAGGGTTTCAAAGCTTTCAGAACTAGAGTATGCAAAGCTTGTCTTTTGATATCAGGATACGTTTCAGTGGATTTAAATTGTGTCATAATCAGATTTAAGCTTGGGAAACTTTTTTCCTGTACTTACAACGAAGCGATCTCTTTTTAAGGCTGTTTGGCCACCTAAATATGAACAATCATGTCTAGTATCCTCAGTTGCTTCTGAATCTTTATCTCTAGAGTACCTGTCCAGGTAGGAGAGGATGTCGTAAGGAGGCAGGTGTCCATTTTATTTATCACCTTATGATGGATGACCCATATTATTTAAGCTTTCTAAGTCTCAATTACCACGTTTGTAAAATAGAGATAATAACAGCGATCTCTTATAGTCATTGTGAAGATCCAGTGCTGTAACACTTGTATTCCATAGCACCTTTATTCCACAGAGCATGGAATAAAATATTGTCTAATTAATAATCATTCCCCCCTCTTTCCCTTTCCTTTTGGTGTGAATGCTGAAGGTTTCCTATATTCATGTTAGAGACAGTGCTCCAGCAAACAGGAACATAACCCTTGTCTCCTCTCCCATCTACATGTCTGCATTCGAAGGGGATACTTCTCTACTTTCCCTTTCATATAACTGTAGTATGGCTCTCAAGTTATCAGACAATCTGCAGAATCAAGGCAAACAAGGAAGAGGGTGGAGGGGGTTTATGCCTTTCTGCAAAGGGGAGAATTAAACTTTTCACACCACCTGAATTTTTAGAGCTTGTATATTCCAAGGAACTAAAAATGCTTTGCCTCTGTTTTATCTATTAATTGCATCCCAATAAATTAAAAAAGGGTATATATATGAAATATACATACTATTAGGTTGCTGCAAAAGTAATTGCAGTTTTTGCAATTATTTTTAACCTTCTTAACTGCAATTACTTTTGCACCAACCTAATATATATGAAACACAAATATACAACATATATGTGGTATACAAGATAAATGATATATATTTATACATATACATAAATATTTATATATCTGCTGCTTTTCTTTACTTTTCTTAGAGGGAGCTTAGAGGAATGGGAGGAAAGTAAATCCCTGCTATGCAATCTGGCTGTGTCTATTTGTACACAAGCTCTTATTTGATTAATTATAGAAAAAAAGGTGGAATTCTAAAAAGAAATGACTTCAAATTGGCGTTCAAGTCACAAAATCAATTTCATAGAATTTAAAAAGATTTTTCCCGTTTGTTTTTGTTTGTTAGTTTGTTTTTGTGTCTTGCTTTGCTGTGTAGACACATCATTAGTTGATAGTAACCAAGGGTAGTGGCTGAGGTCTGGTTCCTTATTTTTCTTTACATTAGATTATGCATCTTCTAGATGAAATAAAAACGAAAAACAAAAAGGAATTAAAAATAGGTGATACAACTTCAGTTCTTTAAAACAAGATAATAAAATTGGGTTAGAAATGCTTTAATATGTCAGTATTGACCTCTCAAAGAAAATAGTAAATGAAAAGTAAAAAAGCCCAAAGGGAAAAGGATGCTGAGTGTGTGAGATCTTTTGGGTTAGGCCAAGAAGCAACTGTCGTGGTCATCCAGAAAATAGTGCTATGAGCTGGGACTATAAGACCCCGTGTCCTGCTGCCTGCCTCAGCCCTCTCTATCAGCAGCTTAGTAGGCAAGGGCAGAGCTCTACCAGGAGGCAGAGATAGGCAGTGAGGCAGATAGGAAGAAAAGCCTACACCAAACAGGCTGGCACTGACATGTCATCAGAGAGAGGCCCTGACTCTTCCCAGCAGGAGGAATGAGGTGGGAGACCCAAGAGACGGCCGCCTACATCTGCAGACCTATAAGATGATCAGTAGCTGGGTTGAAACCTCAGCAGGAAAAAAATCTACCCCATACCCCATTCTCACTGCCCAGAAGGAGAAGGGGGAATAAAGCAGCTAGCTTTTATTGAGCGGGCACTGTGCTGGCTGCCTTCTGATATCTCACTTGATCTTCACAGCAACCCCGAGGTTTCCCAGGGCTGCCATAACAAATTACCACAAACTTGGTGGCTTCCAACAGTGCCAACATATTCTCTCACAGTTCTGTAGGCCAAAATCAAGGTGTGTAGGGGGCTGGTTCCCTCGGGAGGCGGTGAGGGATCGTCTGTTCTATGTTTGTCTCTCAGCGTCTGTTGGCTGCAGGCAAACTTGGTGCTCCTTGGCTTGGGGCTGCATTACTCCAATGTCTGCCTCTGTTGTCCTCTCTGGGCCTTCCCCTCTGGGTCTTTGGGTCTCAAACCCGCCTCTCCTTTCTCTTATAAGGACATCAGTCATTTGATTTAGGCCCCACCCTAAATTGGGGATGGTCTTATCTTGAGAACCTTCATTTAATTACATCTGCAAAGATCCGATTTCCAAATAAGGTCACGTTCACGGGTACCAGAGGTTAGAACTTGGACATATCTTCTTGGGGACACTACTCAACCAACTACAATGAGGAAACAGATTCAGGGTTGTTAAATAGCTTCTCAAAGTCAGAGAGTGGCAGAGTCAGGACTTGAGCCCAGATTAGTTTGCCTCCAAAGCCCGTGCTTCTTCTTACTAGAACATGACCACTATTTGGACACACACGTATACAATTCATGAACATCTTTGAGAATACATACGCTTTAACAAGGTGAAGATTACTTTTATTTTTCTGTCTTTATAAAGAATTTACATTGTTGTGGAACAACTTGAAATGTGACTTATATGTCATAACTGAAATAGTAGAATTCACGTTCTTTTGATGGCTCTGACACATATCTGATAGCTCCATGAACCCTCATAAGATGTGGAGAGAGGACATACCAGAAACCTATTACAAATCCGTTTACCATAAACCTGGATTGGATTGTATAATTTTTCTTTGTTTGATTCAGAGTTGGTGGAAGAGAATACCTAACGGCCAGTTTGTAGTATTTTGTCTTGTGTCTTGGGTTTGGATACAGTCCGACACACCATCAGGAGAGCTGCATCTTGAGGTGGGCAATGCCACGTGTCATAATTCTTCCCTTAAAACGCACAGCATATACAAGCTCTATGGGCCTGCCACCTTCTGATGTGTACATTGCAAAAGTCACTTCACTACTTAAAGTTTTACTTTCCTCACATGTTAGATGAGGGAGTTTGCTATAGGTGATTTGAGATTTTCTCTCTTTCCACTGATAATATGTGTTTGTAAATGACCCCTTTTACCTAGTATATACTTGAACATTTGCAGAAAATTGTGTACTTTATAGTCATGTTGTAAAGTCACCAATACCTTTTCAAGTAATATGTTAAAATATTCAGGGATATTATTTCTGTGTAATTCTTACGTATGGTAAATTGATGGATCGATGGGAATTGCCAAAAATGCAGAAGAATATATATAGTGAGATATAGTTAGGTTCTTATATGTAAAGTTTTAAAAGAATTAGAAATAAGAGCATTATAGCAATAATATATGTAGAAGTTAGTACAACTCTATATTTTGATAGAAAAACAAGTTGAATTCAACTAGAAAATAAATTATTGGCTCAATGCCATAATGCATTTTACTTTAAAATAATACCTTCCCTTAATTCACGCACTGTAATCCCTCCTCAACTTTGAGTTTCCTGTATAGGAAGCTTTACTTTTGAACACATTTGCACTATAGGGAGAATTTTGATGTCCATATATATACATATAAAACTCAAATAATTCCTATTAGGATTATGTAAAAAAGGAAAATAGGAGATTGGGAAAGGAAACCAGACATTAAGTGGTTTGCAGAGCTGGAGGTGGTGGGGTTGTGAAGAAATCCCTGGTGAGATGGAGCTGATGGGGGCGTGAGGGAATGTGGAGGCGGAGGTAAGAGGGAAGGAGGTGTTTCAGACTGTGTCTCTGGCACAGAATTGGGAGTCAACACTGAGTCTCAGCCAGATGGCACTCATGTTAGAAGGAGGATCAGAATAAGAAAAAAATTTCTTCTTCTTCTGATCTTTGCAACAATGCAAAATGAATTTTTAAATATCTGGTTAACACTGTGGAGAAGAAAGAGATTGAAAAGTTTTGAACAAGGGAGAAAGATAAATTATTATTCATTTAATTATTACAAATTTAGGGTAGAAAGATTTTGTTGATGTTGTTATCTTGTTTTTTTAATCATAATTTTTTTGTTTAGTAAAGGCAAACCCTTATAAGGGCTTACATATATGTTTTTTCCAATATTTCCTTTTTACCTCTTGTTTTTCTAACCTTATTTTCTTTTAGGAACTAAAGATTCTACCCATGGGACATTTAAATTGAGGAGAGACTGCCAGACTACTAGAGCTTTTTTTTTTTTTTTTTTTTTTTTTTAATTTCAGCTCAGTTTGTGTATGTAGACAGAGCCCTATTCTAAGCCATGTAGCTGAGTGCCTACTATGGACTAGATGTCAGTAAAGTGTTGACTTGTCATGTACTACAAAAAAATATATAGTAACTACTACTCAATACTTTCTTTCATGTGCAATGTTGTATCACATCTTTGCTTAAACAGCGCACATCTATATAATTTTCTATAAATGCAAGTCTGACTATTTGACGAGTTACTTGTCATTTTGATGAGGAGGATGATGGCAGCTAACACTTATTAGGTGCTTACTATGTGCCAAGCACCCACTTTAGCCACATTAAGTTATTATCACATTTAATCTTGCAAACTCTAATGGAGTTAACTAGTTAGTAACCAGCTAAGTCACTCAAAATAGTCAAACTACGTACAAACAATATAGTGTGGCTTGTTTAAAACTGATATCTTTTTCTTTCTCAAGGATTAAAATACTTGAAGTTTAAAATAAATATCACCATAGGAAGTAAATGTAAAGATGTTGACTAATGGATGGGTTGTAAAATTTAATTTGTTATTATATTTAGCGAAGATTATCAGCAAGAATAATTTAAGAAGATTGTATTTTCTCCATTTGTTAAAATATAAAATGAATACATTTCTTTGTAATAGAATCATTTATTGATTTCAATTTGTCTGAATTTTTAAAAATTGAAATCCAGTCAAATAATATTTTTATATGAAGCCAGGTTAATCCTATGGAAAATAGTAAATATTTGCTTGCATACAATTCAGCTGGACGAGGCATAGAATGATGATTCACTCAATGGCCAGAGCCAAGAATTGAACCCTGCAATTTGGGTTCTTGCTACTTTCTCTCTCTACTTGATTTCCTCTCCCTCCTTCCCTCTAAATATTAAAGAACACTCACACTTCAGTATTTACACCTAGTTGTTTTCCCAAGTTGAACTAGAGCTGGGAGTGACCCCAATTTCAAACACCAAAAGTTGATTTTTAGAAAACAGAGGGACATCTAAGTGTGGTACCTTCCAGGTTCACATTATCACAAATTTCCAAGCTGCCTCAATTGTCTGTAGACCATTATGGCCCGCGCCTGGTTTATTTGGTTTGGAGTTACTTCAACTTTCCAAAGACATGGTGATTTTGTAAAAACAGATCATTGATGATAACCCAGAACCCTTATGTCTGAAATATTGGGTGGATGCTGCAGTTAGGATTTTTTCCCCCTGATGATTGTCTGTTCTTGAAAGGCATGGCTGTCTAGTGTCCACCGGATTGAATGCTTCCGAAGATTAGCCTCCCATTGTTTGAATGTTTTCATAACATTGTTATAATAAAGCATCTTCATACTTCACAGTTGAGATCTTGACTTTTAGAATGAAAAAAAAAAGTCAGGGGCTAATCATAACAATTAGCTAATGTGTCAACAATTAGCACTTTCCATCAACCTGCTCTAAAAGGAGACTCTTCTTATCCACTGCAGACAAAAATGCAATGATGTAGTTAAGAAAACCACTGAAATTGGCTCCTAGAGCCCGGTGTTGTAGCCAACTAAATCCCCAAGGCATTGTTTACAGTGATTATTCTGCCATTATGATGTTATTGCATAGGCAGACGGGGGAGTAGTATGTGCAAAATAAGTTGGTTGTTTTTTTCCTAAAAGACCAAACAAAGCATTAAAAGAAAACAATCTCTTTCTGGCTGCTTTTGGAAAATTAGAACAAAAACTGCTGTGAAAGTTCAGCTAGTTACAGTATTGTAGTGTTTAACTGGTAAATATTTTTTAAAAAGAGTGTATTTAATATTTTACCATTTGGAAAATTTTCAATGTGTTTCAAGTCCAGCACAACTCAATCAACGTAAGATTTCAGAGGTCTCTGGTGGGGATTTCTTGACAATGGGTACATTATATTCTGTGGCCATGTATACCACTGCTTGGTTGAAATACGTTTTAACATCTTTTATATAATCCTTCTAGTGATATAAGAATATTTATACTGCACTTTTTGTAAAGTACCACATAATGCTTTACACAGACCCATATATCTATGTAACTATCATAGGTTTGTCTTCAAAACAGCCTTAAAACAACCTGTAAATAAATGCCCAGTAGCATCTCAAAATTCTGATAGTAGAAACATTGTTAACGAAAACTGGGACCACCTTTCAGGTTGCTCCTGTGAGATTGTAAGCTGCTGTCGGAAGGTAGAGGGTGCTGGGCCTCGGAGAGGCATGCTGTGTGCTGGCCAGGCAGAGCAGCCAGCAAGTGCCAAGGCTTCTGTCTGTGAGGCAGGGTGGCTTGAAAAGTGATGGCCTGAATGGCAGCCAGGGCTGTTGCCTTAGAACAGGGAGAGTGCAAGAGGAACTGAGCTGTTCTGTACCACCGACTCTTGGCAGAGAAGTTTGGGGACCTGTGGCCCTGCCAGAGAAGACAAGGAAACACATCTGAGCCATCTGCAGAGTTGGAAACAAAGATAGGCATTGGGCATTTGCAACAAGCAGAAGCCAGTGAACCAGCTCAGTTAGGGCTTCCCAGAGGACCTGGAGAGAGTAGACTGTCCAACTTGGGAGAGCTTACAACATTCTCTCTCCAGCATTTCAGGAAAATAGTGGCTGTCAAGATGTCATGCAGATTTGATAGACAGATGTAAAGCAGAACTATTTTTTGTTTGTCTGTTTCATTGCCACAAGAACAGTTCTTAACCAACCTTACTTTCTGTCTTTTGTGATCACTAAGTTCTAAAGCCTTGCTCTTCAACGTGTGGTCCTTAGGCTGGCTTCGTCAGCCTCTCCTTGGTATGTGTTAGAAATGTATATTTTCTGGCAACCACCAAACCATAGATGATGTAATACAGAATTGTACACCTGAAATCTATGTAATTTTACTAACAATTGTCACCCCAATAAATTTAATAAAAAGAAAAAAAAAAAAGAAATGTATATTTTCAGGTCCTACCTCAGACCTATGAACCGGAATCTGCATTTTAACAAGATTCCCAATGAATTCTAATGCACGGTACAGTTTGCGAACTACTTCGCTAAAAGTCATAATGGAACATATTTGTTCATTTACTTTTCAATTCATATAATTAGTAAAAAAAATTTGTTGAGGATGTGCATGGAAGAAGATGGTACTTGACTCTCCAAGGACTCCGTTTGGTATAGAGACAGACATGTAAAAAGAAAATATATGTGAAAAAAGATGTGTTCAAACTGGTTTGACGTGTGGAGAAGAGAGTTTGTCTAAGTCTGCCTGAGGAATTCCTGCAGTCTTCATGGAGGTTAAATTTGAGTGTTGAGTCTATAGGGAGTACAAGTATGTCTGAGAGGAAGGAACAGTCTTTCAGCCAGCGGAGGTATTATATGAAAGCCTGAAAGAACATGGGTCACGTAGAAAATGCGAGATTTCAAGTTGCTGGAGGCCAGTGTGTGTGTGTGTGTGTGTGTGTGTGTGTGTGTGTGTGTGTGTAATGTGTATTGCAACACTCGAATATGCAGCCTTGATGAAGATGTAGCAGTGTTTTCTGCTTTATCTCCAGTGCCTAAAATAGTGCCTGCTGCATACTAGTTAGTTACTCAATGAATATTTGTAGAATGAATAAATAAGAAAAGAATGAGACAGGAGAAGTAGGAAGGATCTGATTGTGAAGCTAATGAATATGGACTATACCTTAAAGGCACTGGAGACTTTTAAGCAGGGCAATGATATGGCCACATTAAATGTGGGTGGCAGCAAAACAAATGATCAGAATAGAGGGAGATTGGAGGCAGGGGTGGGGTGGGGGGGGCCTGTAGCAGTAATGCAGGGGAGAGATAATGAGTGTCTGAACAGGAGAGCTGGTCAAATTACAAGATGTTTAGAACGCAGAATTGCAACAACTCCCTGATTGCTGTGGGGGTGAGGGGAAAGGAGAGAAAAATCCCAGGGATGTTTATTTTCCAGTTCATGTGACTGGTGAGAGAGGCAACAGCAAAAAGACTGGGAGAGACATTTAATTTGGTTTGGAATGCACCGTTTGGGGTGCCTATGGAACATGCGAGAGCTATCCGAGAGGCAGTTGGAAAATTCAGCCTGAAGATAAAGATGTAAGAGTCTTTGGCCACGAGCACAGGAAGAGGGAGTGTACATGAGAAGAGCAGCGCGATAAGGACAGAATCCTGGCGTGCAAACATTTGTGGGACATGCTGAGGAAAATTCAACCATGGAAGCAGAAGTATACAATCAGAGGAAAATTGGAGGGCAATTTCAGAGTCCCTGCCTTTTCTAGTTCTTTGTTTTTAATTTATAGCATGTATAAAGCTATAGATGCGTATTTGTGATTATTGGTTTCACTGGCGCAATGAGAGAACGGACCCTGTTCTAACCACAGGGCCAGGAGCAAAGTAGCTACTTGTTACATTTTTTTTTGCATAGAGGAAAGAGGAAGGAATTGTCCACTGTGTCAAATGTCACAGACATTTTTAGTATGAATAAATCTAGAAAAAGCCCATAAGATCATCATCTCTTGCTGGAGAACTTTGGCATTAACAGTCTTGTTGGAGTGGTAGTGAAGGACTCTGAACTTTAGTGGGTTGACAAATGCACGAGGTGGAGCTGGGGCAGATATTATAGACCAGTCTTTAAAGAAATTTGGCAGTGAAGGGAGAGGAGGAAATGAATGGAGGGGAGAAGCTAATTTATAAAAGGAGAAGTCAACCATTTACCAGAATGTTATTAGAACATAAAATGCCTACTATGTGCACGTCACTTGGTGCAAAGCACTGGAGATAGAGTACTGAACAAGGCGGATATGGTCTCTAGATATGAAATAATTAACAATGCAATTGGTCGAGAAATTATAAGCATGTTACAAGTTCTGGTATACGAAATGCAGGACGAGTGCTGTGTGAGAGTATAATAGAGAGAGCAGAAATAGTCTGGGAGGTGAGGAAGGTGAACTCTGAAGGATGGAGGGGGTGGAGAGCATTCCTGCAGAGGGAACAGTATGTGTGAAGCTCTAATGTAGGAAGGAAGATGAAGAGTGAAGAAGAAGCTGAAGGTGAGAGGGCCCGCAGCTCATTATGTGACTGATGAGACTTGATCGGGGCAGAAGGGGCTGGGTATGTAGGACCTCGAAGGCCTTACTAAGGACATAGGTCTTTAGTCTGAGAACCCCAAGGAGTCAGTTGTGAAATGAGTTTTATACAGGAAAATGCTATGATCTGATATGTTTTAAAAAGTTTGCTCTGGCTGCTGCATAGAGAATGGATGTGAAGAGACCAGTTAGGGGCTTTTACAGTATCCAGAAAAGAATGGATGGCTTCTGGGGCTGAGGATAATGGAAATAGAGAGAAATGGATGAATTCACATTTGTAGAGGATAAAATCTTGGTGAGTGTTTGATTATGGAATAAGGGACAGGGGGAGGTCGAGTTGATTTCCTGGCTAGTACAGATGGGTAGATGGTGGTGCCATTTATGAATATGAAAAATCATTGGAAGAGGACCAGCCTGGTGGGAATTTGATGCTCAGGAGGAGACAGCTAAGAGGCAGTTGATCCAGAGCTCAGAGGGGGCTCTAAGACATAAGGCACACGTTGAGAACTTGTAGAGCATGACTAGCAGCAATGGGAATTTTAGGAGTTGAGCTCCTATGGGGAAGGGCTAAAAGAATTGGCTATATATTGTCAGGAAATCTTTTAAAGATGTACAGGCAAAGGAATCACAGGCACCTAAGAAGAGAATAGCATAATCAGAATTTGGGTAGATTTGAGATCAGATTGCTCAACAAGTATGCCATGGGGCCTTGGCTCGAGCAAGGTTTTTAAAATTCATCTGTTAATATATTTAAAGAATAGAGCGCTATACTCCATTTCTTTCCTGTATAGTTTTATGTATATACATTGACCCTTGAACAATATGGAGCTTAGGGGCACCAATCTCTACACAGTCGAAAATCTGCATATAACTTTTGACTCTACATATAGGGGAATATATAGAATAAATGAAGTGGGTGTAAAGGAATAAATGAAATGGTTCTTAAAGATGTCCTCCAGTTCTGTGGTTTTGTGAGTCTGTAAAATATTTCCTTTAATAAAAATGCAAATTATGAAATAAATGTCTAATTTATCAGACTTGAGGTTTCTCCATGGGGTGAATACATTTATAGAACATACTTGTTTCAAAGGAATGGCCGTAGCTACTCTTCTCTCATTCTCAAATATAAGATGCATTTTAATAGGAACTTTGTTCTTCTCATGCTTTGGCCAAACTGAACAAGACTCTTTTGGTGGGGTAGGAAGAGGAAATAGCAATTGAATTTTAAGTACCACCAATTAATTAGTATCACTGCACTCACCAGCAGTTATTTGCTCATCATTCTGATATGATATATTGAATTTCATCTATAAAAAATTCCTTGGGTAGTTTTTTTTTTAATGTTCTATGCACTATTATTTTATTTAATAATGGCCCTTGTGTTCAGAACTACCTTCTGGTACCACAACAGGAGTCCTAGTTTAGCCATCATATACTCTTACCTTGTTCTGGTTGTCGTTCTAGAATTTCCGAAGAAAAGCAAGACTGCAATTTCCTGGCTTGGTAGGACAAATCTCAACCCTCTCTAGTGAAATCCAGATCAGGAGTTGCTAGAACTGGACTTATCTTTGATTCTAGGATTAGTACCATATCTGGTAGAAGAGTTACTAGCTTTGAAGTTGTTTTTATTAAATATCTCTACTTTTTTTTTCTTTTGATATGCTTGTTAAGATCATCAAAGGACTCTCATCCGCTAATAACCTGAGGGGTAGTCAACTTGTTCCTTCTTCTAGGACTTTTCTTAGACTCTGCCATGGCTCTCCTTGATAGAAGCATTTAGAACAACTGCTGAATTGTATAAGCAGACTGAAGCTAAACCTTATTATACTCTGGAACAAAGCCATGTCTGACACCAAGCTAGGTAGTGAGATCTCCTTCCAAAAAAATGAGTTGAGCTAAAGTTCTGGGAGTAGGAGAAATCTATCTATCTATCTATCTATCTATCTATCTATCTATCTATCTATCTATCATCTATCATCTTTTTTTCCATAAAGGCATCAGGACAATTTTCAAAGGGAAAAACCCACACCCAGTTTCACGACACTTAATAATAACCACTTCTAATTGATCTTTCAGAGATGGTATGCTTGCCTATTATATGCTTAAAGCCCTCAACTCTGTCCAATTTTAGCATCAAACAAATTAGAAATTATCTATAGGATGATGACTAAAGGAGTAGAAGCAGAAACTACAAATTTGAGTGACTACAATATGCAGGGACTATATGCCTTACATTTGTTATTGCTAAGATTAATTTTAAATTTCACAATCCTAAGAGTAAGCTATTATTATCATCGTTGCTGTTATCCCCATTTTATAGGTGGGGAAACTGAGGCTCTGAGAAGTTGCTGCTAACACTCAAGGTCCCACAACTAGTGAAAAGGATTCTAACCCAGATATTTGTAGCTTCAATGCCCGTACTCTCTCCACTAGATTTTCCAACTTTTGGCTCCTTATAATTCCTATGTGCAGGACAGGTCATGCAACTATTTCTGGAGACCTCAATACCAAGGATGTAAAACACTTGCTCGAACTTTACCCTAACCACAGGACAGTTATTTCCCCATGGGCCACTCTCTGGGATAACTGTATGAGTCCAGCAGACATTAAACAAATGTGCTTGCACTTTTAATTTCAGTCTTCGGAATGCTGGGGAACCCTGCCTAGACCTCTAACCTAGGCACTAATGTTAGAAATGCCTTAATGAATTTCCCTTTGCATTTCATCATCTACTGGATAGATATTTTAGAATAGTCAAAAGCAAACATCTTTGCCTCACATTGACCCTCCATATACTTGTCCTCTGATTATACACAGACCTGAACTGATGAAATCTGGAAGATAAGTAGATGCAACCTGAGGCTCTCTAATCTCATAAGTAGTTTTTGTTGACAAAAGACTTTTTGCTAAATGAGTTTTCCCTCTCATAGACCCTGTCAATATGCTATTATTGACAGATGAAAGCTAGCCTATTCCAGGTCTGGACAATTTCGAACCTCATCCTCTTAACCCTGGTTTAACATAGAGTGCTAGAAAACAGGACAAAAACTGGGCATCTTATTATATTGATGTACATTCAGTGGAATAAGTGAGAAATGAATCCTGTTTCCCTGATCTACTATTTATGAGCCAAAAAAGGCTGGTGTGATGTTTTAAGGGATTATTCAATGAGCTAATGTGTCAGAGTGTTGAGAGAATTTTGGGTTGTCATAAAAAAATTTACACATTGAACAGAATCAGAAGGATTAAGTGAATAATTAGGCAAGGACTGAATACCTCAATTAGAATAAATGAGAAATGAATTTGGCAGTAAGAGATTAATCTGCAGTTATATTCAGCCAGAGGCAGTTACAACTCTGAGTCTTAGAGGACAGAGTTACTGAATTTCGGTGGGGAATTATCTGGAATGGTGGTTTCTAGCCCTGGTTGCACAAAGGGATACCTGGGGGTGTGGGGGGGAGGCTTTTAAACCAGTACTGATGCCTATACCCCACTTCAGAACAATTAAATCCGAATTTCTAAGGGTAGGGCTTCAGGCGTTATTAAAAACTCCCTAGATAATACAAATGTGCAGCTACAGTTAAGAACCTCTGGTAAGACACACTTATATATGTACAGACTTTGAGGCAACAGGTTCTAGAACCACAAAACTGATGAAAATAGGTAACAACTACTAAAAACTACTATGTCCTTAAATCTTATTATTACAGTCCTGTCAGCCACACCTAGGGCATCTTTGCACTCGTTTTATTTTTGATTTTGTTTTCAATGTTAAAAAAAAAGCATTTGTGACAGGGTTTGAATTTAGAAAGTCCTTGTGTAGTGTTTTTTTGTTGTTGTTGTTTTTTTTTTGTTCTACTAAATGTACATCAATATAGCTAAGGTACCCATTTTTGGCCTGTTTTCCAGCACTCTATATTTAAATCAAGGTTAAGGGGATGAAGCTCAACATTGTCCAGACATGTAAAAGACTAGCTTTCATCTGTCAATAACAGCATATTGACAGGTTCTATGAGGGGAAACCTCACTTAGCAAAAATCCTTTCATCAACAAAAACTATTAGGACGGGGCTTAAGCCACAAGTTTACCTAGAAACTTGAGAGTAAGGACTGAGACTGCGTATCTCTAGATACACAGACAGAGGTACACAGCAAGAGATGTCTGATGGCTGAACCAGGGCTCCTGTTGTGGTTCCAGAAGGTGGGTAGTTCTGAATGCATAGGCCATTATTAAATAAAATACTGGTGCATAGCACAGGGCCTGCAGACAATGAGCATTATGCTACTTCTTACTCTTATTATTATGTTGGGTCTATCCCATATCTTGAGGAGTAGTCTCTGTTTGACAGGTACTCTCTCTTTTAATTCTCACAATAATCCTATTAAATACTATTGTCATGGGACCCAGAGAGGTTAAGTAACTTACCCAAGGTCACATAGCTACAGCTGTTCAAAGTTTGTTCTATCTCTGTTCATTTATTAAGTGAATACTTATTGAGAACCTACTACATATGGGGCTCTGTGGGGAGCTGGGGATAAAACAATGACCAATGCAGACACAGTCCCTCCCCCAAGGAAATTATAATATAGATGGGAAATGAATGTATGTTGGATGGTTCATGCTATTGAGGAGGGGGACACCATGGGGCAGAGGATGCTGTCTTATGCCTTTACGGTGAGTCCTTTGCTCAGGAATTAGGATGGGGCTGTGGCTACGATGGCACCTGGATGCTTGAAAGTGAGGACTGAGGCTGCATATCTCTAGCTACAGGCTCTTTCATGTCTACCTCCCATGCAAATTTTCTATAAACCAAGAATTGAATATGGAACTGGAATGAGATGCTTCTTGATAATGGCATGGGAGCAGCCATCAGAATAGATAGGAATCTTGGGGCCATTTGGAGGAAATGTTTGGATCTGGTCAAGACGGTTTATCTTGATCCTGGAGTGGAATATTCACATACCTTCCGGACATCTGCAGAAAGTGGGAGTTTGTGAGGTGAGGATGGGGATGAGTACTAGTTAGAGCACAGGCTGATAGTGGCTCAGATGAGATAGGTTATTCCACTCACACACACCATCCTGAGGTAGCTGAGGGTGGGGAGGTGCTCTGCTCTGTGAGCTTGGCCAAGGATCACATCCCTCTAACTTGTGGTGGCTCCTCCAGCTCCTGGAGGATTGTCTCTGCATGGTCACCGGCACCAAGTTCCCATTCCTGCCTGAGGAAAATAGGAAAGAAAGAGTGGGGGACACCGAGATACTTTTTCAGGACTAGATGGAGAGGTTGCCCATGTCACTTCCTCCCACATCCCATTGGCCAGCACTTGGTCACACTTGAAGGTGGCAGGTTAAGAGCACAGGTTCTGGAATCAGACAGTTGGTGTTCACATTCCAGCTCTGTTACTTGTACAAGTTATTTGACCTCTCAGTTTCTTCATCTGTAAAATGGAAATGATGAAACAGCACCTAGCTCAAGGAGGAAGATGAAATGTGTTAATTTTTAGAGTACCTAGAAGAGTGCCTGGCACTATGTTCTTGTTTGTTATATAAATAATTGGCTGCACCAGGCTGCAAGGGAAACTGGGAAATGTAGTTTCGAGCTGGAGAGCCAAGTATCCTGTCAAATAAAACTCAGCAGGGGTTTTGTTTCTAAAACCTAGAAGGGAGGGATGAATACAGGATAGTATGACTTTATAATTTTCATCTAAAATAGGATATTTTTTCTCTTTTTCTAAATTAAATTTATTGGGATAGCATTGGTTAATAAAATTATATAGGTTTCAAGTGTACAATTCTATAATACATCATCTATATATTGCATGTGTGTTTACCACCCAGAGTTAGTTCTCCTTCCATCACCATATATTTGACCCTCTTTATCACTTTGTACCTTTCCCTCACCCTCTTTTCCTTCTGTTAACTACCACACTGTTGTCTGTGTTTATGAGGTTTTGTTTATCTTGTTCATTAGTTGCTTTCAGTTTTATAACCTGAAGTTTTATATCCATGTGAATGAAATCATATGGTTTTTGACTTTTCCCGTCTGACTTATTTTGCTTAGCATGATATTTTCAAGATCCATCCGCATTGTTGCAAATGGCAGTATTTCATCTTTTCTTATGGCCAAGTAATATTCCATTGTATACATGTACCACATCTCCTTTATCCAATCTTCTACTGAAGGACACTTTGATTGTTTCCATGCCTTGGCCACCATGAATAATGCTGCAATGAACATGGGGGCACATATATCTTTACGAATAAATGTTTTCAAATTTTTGGGTAGATATCCAGAAGAGGGATTGCTAGATCATATGGTAATTCTTTTCTTAGTTCTTTGAGGAACCTCCATATTGTTTTCCATAGTGGCTGTACCAATTTGCATTCTTACCAGCAGTAAATAAAGGTTCCTTTTTCTCCACAACCTCTTCATCACTGGTTATTACTTGTCTAGTTGATAATAGCCATTCTAACAGGTCTGAGGTGGTAGCTCATTGTGGTATTGATTTGCGTTTCCCTAATAGCTGGTGAAGTTGAGCATCTTTTCATGTATCTGTTGGCCATGTGTGTGTCTTCTTATGAGAAGTGTCTGTTCAGGGTTTCTGCCCATTTTTAAATAGTATTGTTTATTATTTTTTTTGTTGAGTTATATGATTTCTTTATATATTTTGGATATTAAACCCTTATTGGAGGTTGCAAATATCTTCTCCCATTTGATTGGTTGCCTTTTTTATTTTGTTGATGGTTTCTTTTGTTGTGTAGAAGCTTTTTAGTTTGATATAGTCCCATTCATTGATTTTTGCTTTTCCTTCCCTTGCCTTTGAGGTCAAATTCATAAAATACTAAGATCAAAGTCCATAAGTTTAGTACCTATATTTTTCTATGTATTTTATTGTTTCGGGTCTTATATTAGGTCTTTGATCCGTTTTGAGTTAATTTATGTATATGGTGACAAATAGCAGTTTAGTTTCATTCTTTTGCATACAGCTTTCCAATTTTCCCAGCACCATTTATTGAAGAGGTTTTCTTTTTTCCATGGTATGTTTTTGGCTCCTTTGTCAAAAATTATTTGCCCATATACATGTAGGTTTACTTCTGGAAAAAATAGGATACTTTTGAGAATGAAGGAATGCCACTATTAATAATTACCCTGATGTAACAGGCATAAATAGGAATTGTCCAGGAAAACTGGAATGTCTGAACACCTAACCCTGGAAGGGGTGGTGGTGGCATACTGAGCATGTCTGATTGATCTATGTCACAAATTTTTAAAATTTAAGATGACAATCTGAGAATCTGACTTCTCTTTTCAGGAAAGAGTAGAGGGACAGGTGGAGGGACCATTAAGTATTTGCCCCATTTAAATCATACCCCAAACTACCTGACATTTTGGAAAAGTATGTAGATTAACAAAAGAAACCCTAGTTAAAGTGGCAATAGAAATCAATATTGACAAAGCATTTACAGTGCCCAGCACTCTGCTGGGGACATTTAGGGGAGGCAAAAAAAAAGGAGAAAGCACTCTGGGTATTTTCAAATTCTGGTGGACAAATAGTCTCAATTGATTTGTGATTTGCTTTGGAGAGAAGACCTAAACATCAGTTGTCAAAATCAAACATTTCTCAGGCGTGAGCATCTTTGTTTATTTCATCCCCACCTTTTCAAGTTATCTTCAGTATTGGAAAATGAGTTCCTAGCAGGCTTCCAAACTCTCCCTTTTGCCAAGTTATCCTGAAGTATTCTTAGACTCTGAAGAAAAATTAGCCTTGTTCTGGGATGGGAGTGGGGTGGCAGGGAGAAGCCTTCACTAAGTAATAAATAATGTATCCAGGTTGGAAAGGGAGGTGACTACCTACAGTGTAAGTCACAGAGAATTCACACATCTCTGTGAGGAACCTAACCAGCCTGCGTTTTCTTTTTCTTTCTGAGAGAACTAATATGTCATGGCAGATAAGGAGAAACAAGTGAGAGATTAATATGAGCTTCAGGTTCCTAACAACATAAGAAAATGTAAAAAAAACCCCCACAAAAACCCAAAACAAAATAGCATTGGGTTGATAAGAGGAAAAATCATAGCCGACTGTAAAAAATCCATCCTCTACCTTACACATCCCTACCAAATAAACCGATACATTTCAGCAAACGGCAAATAATGCTTAAAATGGCAGAAGCTAGAGTTGGGAAAATAAGAACCAGGTGTTGGGAAGAAGGAAAATCAAAAAGAGCATACATTTTCTGTCAATGATCCCCGCCATAAATCGTAGCAATGCCACCATCACGACCTGGAGCCCGTAGGGAAGAGACTGTTGTAAAAATGATAAATCAGAATCACTACACACCAGGTCATGATAAAACAAAGAAAGTTGATTCCAGGGTCTGATATATATAAAATCACAGAGAAGCAAAGCTTGATCAGTGAAGGGCCAAATGTGAGGAAATGCAAAGTTCAGAATCTGGTGGCTGCTTAATATTCCAGCTGAGCCCAACATTGGATAATACAGTGGAAATTGATGACTCAGTGGAATCCGGCTGCAGCAGAATAGAGATATATTACAAATTTCTTCACAAGAGTAGAACGATATACATGCCAGTGCCTGTTCATCACATTTTTATATATTTTCATATCTGGAAACGAAAGAGAATATACTGTCGATACCACCTTCATATAATTGGGTTAATGCATTTTCTGGGGGATTGTTGTTTTATTCCTTTCATGAAGCAAAATCTGCCACTCCCTTTAAGAAAAATCTTTAGGTGTAAAAATGAGCTGTTGCTGGTGCATTTTAAAAATGATCACACTGATTGCATTCCTTGAAAGACCCTCGGATTCTGCAAACTTGCATGTGTGTGTGTGAGTTGAGGGAGTGGAGTGACAGAGGTGCGGGAGATGCAGAAGTCAGAATGAGGGAGACCGGGTGTTTAGTTGAGCAGCCTCAATCAGACTGTGTGATGCTGGGTCTCATAAGCACTGGTGTGGTTGCTCTCAGGGACTTTCAGGGACTATTTATAAGGCAGCTGGTTTTCCAGGAATGGAGATGGGAGATCCTTGTGTAGGAATTTCTGAAGGTTTTAAGTGAAAACACAGTAATCACAAGGAGTTTTAGAGCAAGTGTTTACTTAGCTCAGAGTCTTCTGACCTTATGGAGTTCATGACACTGAGTCCATGAGAAGGTCAGGATTATGGCCATCTTTGGTCTTCTGTTTTCCTAGCTGGCTTTGCTTGTAAGTTAGTGAGCGGCACCCAAGCTCTTGGCACGGCCATTGTAGGATAAAGATGTGTCTCCAGTGACCTCTTTCTCCATGGTTACACAACACCTTATCTGGTTTGAGATCAATGGTTCTCAAAGTGTGATCCCTGGACCCAGAAGCATCAGCATCCGCTTTACCTGAGGGAACTTGTTAGAAATGCACATTCTCAGGTTCCACCGCAGACCTACTGAATCAGAAACTCGGAGGATGGGGCAACTCAGCAAGCTGTGTTTGAACAAACTCTCATGTGAACTAGAGTTTATAACACCCTTGTAGGGAAAGTGGATTAACAATAGTTAAGGGCCTTCATGTGATTACTGAGCTAGGCTTGTGGTATTTATTGTCATACAATCATGAATTTAGAGCTGGTCATCGCCAATTTAAGGATTGAAAAAAAAAATTAGACTCAGAATTTCAGAAACTTGCTCAAGGTCATGCAACCAGTCAAGTGGCAAAATCAGGTGTGTGAACCCTGATCTTTCTGATCCAAAACATGTTCTTTCTACTCTACCGTGATCACAGCCTTGGCTACAAATCTGCTCCCCATTGGTATAGAAAGGAACCCAATTGATTATCCAATGTCTTTAGATTTAATGGCCTCTTCTTAAGAAGTAGATTAATACAGCCATTTGTAATGCTATATGGGCTTTATTGTCATGTGGTTCAAAACTTTAATCTTTTATGTAGATGGGTCAGATCCATGAACATTCACTAGCTCTCCTGATGAAGGTCAAAGTAGGCAGAAAATGAGAGGGAACAGATGTAGAATTATGGAGAGCATGTGTACCAGGAGTCAGAAGGCCTGGGTTCAAGTTTTTATAGTTTAGAGTGGTCATTTGACTAAGTTACCTAATTTCTCTGAAGCTCAGTATTTTCCCATCTGTAAAATGGGAGGAACATCTTGTCTTTCTCATGAGGTTCTGGAGAGGGTCAAATGAGAGGAGGTAGAGGAAAATGTCTTGAAACTCCAGGGTATCTTTTAAATTTAGAGGCATACTATAGTTAATATAATAAGGAAACAAGGACTCAAGGTAAAGTTATCCACCATCCTCAGTATCAGGGATGTTCTTTCTCTGCTTTGGTTTGTTTATGCCATAGAGACCTTGTGGGACAGTCAGTTAAGTGTATCTTTGGCAGATAAATTAATCATTTTCAGGCACAATGCCAACCCTCATAAATAATGACTGTGGCACTGGGAGAGGTTTGGGATTATGTGTGAGCACAAGAGATAAACCCTGTGAAAAATGGTCAGGTTTGCTCGTGGTGATGGTGGGCGGTAAACTGTGTCAGACCAGGGAGTGTCCAACTCCAGAGGGGGGCTGTAGATCTGGGATGGCATCCCACAAATGGCGGAACAAGTCTGGGAGTCTGAAGTGCTGACAGGTGGCATTTAGGGGTTGTCTGGTAACCTGCAGGGGAGACTCAGTCATGGGGAAATTCTACATTTTCTTCGTGCAGGCGAACCATGACTCTAAATTTGACACCTTTTTTATCTTTATTTTTCTCTGTTTACTGAATTTTAAATAAATGTTAGACATTGTAATTAAACTTTTATTATTAAGAAATACTACATGTAACGTACTGAGACAGGCATTACATGTATATCATACTATTTAATCTTTTGAATGACTTGGACACATTGGTGTTATTATTCCCATTTTGCAGAGGAAAAACAGAGGCCCAAGGTGGTTAAATAACTTGCCAAGAGGACATAGTAAGTGGCAGAACTGTGACTGGACCATTGGACTGTCTGAGCTAAAGCCAGTCTTCTCTCCTTGCTACTGTGCTCTGGACGTCCAACAGGTCAGCTGTAGAGACTGGACCTGACCTTCGTGCAGCTCTGAGGGTTTGGCTCTTGATAAGTGGAGCTGCCCAGAATCTCATTTTTCAGGCTTTGCAGGTGCCTGGAAGACTTGACAATCTCTCTTAGATCTGGTTGACCAGCTTTATTTATCCACATTCCACCCACCAATTTATGCTCTGTTCATACTGAATTCCTTCTCTTCCCTCAAATACCATGTACTTTTATGAACCTAGTCAGATGTTTCTCAAATTGTGACCTGAGATCTACCTACTTGTTGAAGATGCAAACTCTAGATCCCTGTGTTAGACCCACAGAACCAGCATCTGAGAGTGAGGCCCAGCAATTTGCATTTTAAGAAGCACCCCAAAGTGATTTGTCTGAACATGCAAGTTTGAGGACCACTGGTCGTCTTTGTACATGCTGTACGCCCTCCTTGCATTGCTAACTTTCTGTCCCTCTGCCTTTTCTACCCCACAAATACCTTTAAGTGCTACCTCAGATGTCACCTCTTTTGTGAAATTTTCTTGGTTCTACCCCAGCATAGTTAGCAATCCCCATTTTTGTTCTCCCTACCAATTTGTTTCTGTCTCTATTAGAACACGTCATTTTGTAGTGTACTTAAAATACGTCTCTGACCTTCTCTCTACTATGAGTTCGTGGAGAGCAAGGATAGTGCCCTATTTATTCTCATTCTTCTCCTCAGTGCCCGGCATAGGGCCCGGCATAGGTCCTGGCATCAATCAAGTAGTGCCCATGCAACGTTTGCATAGAGAAAGGCAGGATAAGGCAGGCCTCGGTCCAAGAAGGACTTGGTTGGTGGGCAATTACACAAACAGGGATCTAGTTATTTGCTCTAAGGCATGACACTCTGTTCTTGTGGGTAAGGCTAGCACTCAGCTCCTAAAAACAAAGAAAAGTCACTGCAAATCAGGCCCTGCTAACTACCAGCTTAGGACACTTAAAATTCCTTGCTCAGATCCAGAATTGTAATCAGACCTACAGGTGGGGGTTATCTCTACCGAATGATTCTGGAGAAGAGGAGGGAGTCATGCTGGCTATCCCATCCACTTCTATGGATTCAATGTGTGATGATAAACGCTCTGAGATCTGGATATGAGACGCTTTGGCGGTCGATTCTGAGTTGCAAGGAGGGTTGTTTCAAACATGGAGATATCATCAGGCTATTTTCATGTATGCAATTTGCTCTGGAAGCATAGGGAAGGTCCCTCAATCAAATTTTAGGTAGAAGATGGGGTGTCATTGTCCTGCTGGTGTTCATTACTCAAAGTCTTTTAGGAAATACCTTCTGGGTTTTAACCAAAGTTGCATAGCTGTAGGGGTTCTCTACAGGATTCCTGATGTGACAATTTCTACTGGACTGTGAGCTTGTTAGACCCTGTGGCTGAGGTTCTCTGGCAGCTTTTTCCTTGGACCAGGGTTAGGAGACCAGCTGCTGAAATGGTGTCTGGGTGAGGAGAAAGTCAACAGACTTTAAAAAAAACCACTTACTTTTTATTTTTATTATTCAATCACTTCATTCCCAGAACCTTTTTTTTTCTTATTATATTTATCACGTTATAAATTCACCTACAGCAATTTAGATGGAAGAAAAAGTAAGGAAAAATTATTTTTGTTTACTGGGAACCATTAAAAAGAGAGGCTATTAAAGATTATTGTTGTTTCAGTCAAGTTTCAACAACAAATGTTGGAAGTACCAGTGAAAGCCATGGCATTCCCATTCCTGGATAATTTGTTTCTGCCCTTGTTTGCCTACATATGTTTTAAGATTTTCCAGGGTGGTTGTTTCTATTTAAGGCACATCATCTGTGGAATTCCGAAATACAAACCAGTTCTTTGAAATTTTTGATAAAGCTCAGTTCTTAATAACAGGAGGGTTTCAAATGCCCTCATAGCCACTTGGCCATCTGTAAATAAATGAAGTTCAATGAGGAAAATAGCATAAGGAAGCCGTTTTGGTTACTATTTCCATTTTGTTCATTCACATCATCAGTTTCAAGATGACAAATATAGAAAGCGTGTGAGAACACTTTTTAAAAAAAAATTATATTTTGAAACTTGGATCTTAGTTCAAACACTCAATCTAAAGGAGACTTATGATTTGAATATGAGTTATTTATAGTCTTTGTCACTTTCCAGAATTTAAATTTATGTTGGGATAAAGCAAATTCAAGGCTACGTTTGAAAAACAATGGGGCACATTCTTTTTTTTTTTTTTTGATTTACTTATTCTTTAAGTAGAGGCTCTTACATTCTATGTTTTAGACTCTGGGCAGTAGTGCTGGGTAGACATGGATATTAGAATCTCGGGTTATTATTATATCCCGATGTCCCCTTCTGGATGTATGCTTGATCACTGGGTTGCATTTATATCACCTGAAATGGAAGTGATTCTGATTTACAGCTCAAAATGTGGCTGACTACACCAAATGGTGAACATTTCATTACTTTAGTTTTATGGGTTGTGTCTGAGGGGTTTGGTTCAGAAAATGGACCACTGCTCAAAAGGAGAAAGTTTGTTCCCATGAGGCAGTAGGTATTGAGTCAGCAAATTATGTATGTCCAGCCCGAGTGTCAGGCAGACCATATGCTCCAGCTGCCAAAGTCATCCCACCCCCTCAGCACGCATTCACCTAAATATGCTCACCAAACATTCATAGACAGGCAGACAGACATATAACATGAGTTAGCAAAGTGCTACTAATGAAGAGAAAAGGGCCATGCCACATGGTAATGTGAGACTGTGACACAGAGCTCTGTGTTCTTTCTTCGCCTTCTCTTTCTCACATATCTTTCCCCAGTGCCAATAGCAATACAGATGGCAAATGAAGAGTGAGGAGAAAGCAGAGTGTGAGCGTATGTGAGCTGGTGTGTGTGTCTTCCCCTACGATGGGGCTCTCAGAGCTTTACTCAATCTCTGGCACAATGCAGCCTCTGTAGAAAAGATATTAGGAACAAAAAACAAACTTGAAGATTCAGGAGCAGGCTGCCAGAATTATTAAGAAAAACATTCAGATGATGCCATTAAAAACATATGGGGATTCTATAAAGCTCTGAAAAGAAAATGTTTAATTATGCGCCGTATGCAAAAGCCATCACATTTAGATTAATACTGAAGACTGAAACTGCGTGGGGCTTAAGTAGTCCACAGTGATGCATCAATCTTTTTACTCCTTTAAAAATAATGTTTTTCTTTCGCTGATGACAAATACCTTTTAAACTGTTGAGATCATGCTGCTATAGTGATACATGGAGTTTAATGATGTCCAAAGTTACTAACAAAAGTTTCCAAATTAACTTTTCAAGGTCCCCGAGTTAGATTTCTTTCTTTTCCTACAATTCCCACTCATTTCCCACCCCCATAAGGACTCCTCCTCCCCCTATGCTGACGGGATGGTTAGAAATATCCAGTTTTGAGGTTTTCCCTTTTAAGACACTGTAATGAGTCATTGCCCAACTTTTAAGTGTTAATAGTTACAGTGATTTTGATTTCCATTCTCAATAGCTCACATTAGAAGCCTGAAGAAATACAGAACTTGTGTCCCTTTTTAATAAGTATGGAGACTGCTTTCTCTCATCGGTATCTGATGTGTTTTAGCATCGCCATCATTTCCTTTTGGTCCTTGTAAAACTGTAGAATCATTATTTTATATGGCTTTGTATGTGTGTGAGGAGTGTCACAGTGGGGGGAAAATCAAACTTGGTAGCTAATAGAGCTTCCAAACAAGTATACTGGATGTGCTCTGAGTAAATATAAATCAACATTGCAAAAAGTAGTTTGACTTTAGTTACCTGATTACTGCACTCAATTTTATAGTCATACAAGTTTAAATATTGGAAAGGTAGAGCTGAGACTTTTCAAAATTAAAGAAAAAATAGTGTATAGATGCAAAAAAAATGATATAAGCAGGTTATATATTTATTTGAAAATCTTGACTAATCTTAAGACGGTCAGAATGTATTCTGTTAGTGCTAGTTCACCTTGGGGAATTTTATGGACTTAAGCACTTGGGATTTTGATCCCCATTTATTGGGCTAGGCTGCTTTAAGTAAACATGTGGTTTATGAATCTGTGGACAGATTTGTTGCTCACACTTGAATGTGTCAAAACGTTTTCTTAAGTGTCAGTCAGGCTCACTGCAATAAAAATATAAAACTCTTCCCACCCCCTTGATGTCTGTCATTTTCTATATTACATATATGATTGAAAATTATAAATTACCCAGCCTGCAATTATTTTTAATAAAGGTGGCAGGCTCTAGGAACCTGAGGGGCTTACTCAAATGCCTGTCTGGAAACAGGTTCACCCACTGCCCAGTGCTGAGGCTTTTGGATTTAGGTACATTGAACTGCTCAGGGGTGATTTCAGATTCAATCTGCTTCTTGCGTATGGAATCCTGAGTCAACCATTCTTTCAGTGTTTTCCTCCCGTGTATGTTTTTGTGTGAGAAAACTTAACTGTGATTGGTTAAGAGTCAGCTACTTTTCACAAAGAGCCACCTGTTTCTGAGTTTACACAGGATATGTTGGATTTATGTAATACAATAGGATCAATTTAATTATGCTTTTCCTTAAGTACAATGCTACCTGGAATTATTTTACTACCCGATGCATGCTCACTCTTTGGAGACCAAAAAAAAAAACACACAAAAAAACCCCCAAAAAACAAAAGCCTACACTAACTCTGACTTAAGTTAGCTTTAAGGTATTTCATTACTCCAATTTCTTCTAATATGCATTAAAGGCTATATACTTTCTGTATGAAAAAAAAATGGCTGTTCTGAACTCCCCACAGTCCTTGTTATTTACAATGTTTCAAAGCTGTAGAACTACTACAAAAGATTTACTCATATAGCAGAGCATGTAAAATTTAAAATCAATAAAGTATATAAATTTTGCTTGTCTCCTTGAATTGATTCCCTACTCTAATAGCTCAATACTGTAATACTATCTACTTTTTTATTTCCAATGTCATTACCCAATAATAATCTCTGGACTTCCTTGCCACAGCTCTGGGGAAGTTCGGAATTTCTGACAACAATATTCTTCACAGACAGTTGTCACAGGCAATTGATACTCCTTGCACAGCTTCTAACAATGAATAAGCACATGAGAAATATTAGTTTGGTTCTGTGATTTTAGAAACTCAACTAATTTCCTTTGACGTGGTAAATATAGCTGAAGATTTGATTTTGTGGGAGAGGAGAAAGATTTGAATTTGGAATGTCTTAGCATAATGTCTTAATCCCCCAGTGTCTTTTTTAAAAAAACAAGAAGTATGAAGTTCAGTTTTGTATGGTTTTCTGACAAGTATTCTTCTGTCTATAGCTTTGCTTGGGGTTAGCAAATAAGGCACACACAAGAGACAGCTAATGTTGGGAAGGTTACCTTTTACCAGTTATACCCAAGTTTTTCACTCTCTAAGTGTATTCACAAAAATAAATTCGACCTCATCTCAGAACTTGCTAGTATTTTACAGAGTAAAACAGAGCTCTCCTTAATAGATTCAGAAATAAAGATAGTCCTTGGCAAATTAAAGCATGGGAGGCTGTGAACAATTATTCCACCATTTACCTTTCAATTCACCAGGGTAGTTGTTTGCTTAAATCATGGTGGTACCTGGGTCCCAGTGCTAAAAGGGTTGAGCTGACCTTGGTTTCTTGAAATGCAAAATGTCGTCAAATCCAAACATGCTGGTGAAATCTAAACTCGCTTTCATTTCTTAATGGCCACTCTCAGCCTGTAAAGAACACAGACAGACGATTGCTTACTTAGGCGTGAAAACAGAAAAGAGTGTCCATGCTTGTGCCAGGTATTTTTGCTTGCTAAAGCAATGCTTTCTAGCCAGTCTCTTAAATTCTTCCTTCTCTTCTGTTTGTTTAGTGATTGACAGAGCCCCCACAAAAAGAAAAAAAGAACGCTGGAGGATATTAATTTGAATCCCAGCTCTTCTACTTTGCTTTGTAACCTTGTGCAATTCTTTAACTCAGAGTCTACACTCGTAAAGTGGGGATTAAAGACTTTGGTCCTACCTCACAGAGAAGTTGTAAAGTCAGCACAGTACAATCTGCAGGACCCTGTGCACATTATAAAGTTCAGCATCCACATTCCCATATTCTCTTCCACCTGAGCTAATTAGCTCCAAGACAGAAATTCAGAAAGTTCTCATTGACAGCTTTAGGGATAGGATTACCAGTTAAAGCACAGAATGCTCAGTTAAATTTGAATTTCAGATAGACAATGTATATGGGTGTGTGTGTACACACACATGTATCTGAGATTCAAATTTGACTAGGGGCCCGAAAGTTTTATGTGCTGATCTGGCATCCTTCCTCGTGGTTCTGGCTGGAATATTTTCTTCCGTTGTATAGATAACAGACTAAAGGAGCTTGGGAGTGGGTATCCAGGGGCCCTTGTTGCTTCCAAAGTAATGTCTAAGTACTTCGACTTAGCCCAGTGTAAGAATTGCAAGTATCTGGTCTATCATTATGCATATTTGTAGCACCAACCTCAGTATCTGATATGCAACAGGGCAAATTCAATTTGGTTCTCTCCTCTCTCAAGAGGGAGATGGTCTCCGCTGGAGGTTGGAGGTGGGGGGAGGAGGCTGTGTGCAGATTACCTGCAGTGGTGAGTGCTGATGGTGAATTTCCTCTGGAATGCCACTGCTATGCACTGATCCTTTTTGAGGATTATGTTACCCCTTATCTCACAAAACTAGGTTGTGAAATCCGGAGAAAGGACAAGGCATCTTTTTAGAGGACATAGTCTCTTCTCAGGATCCAGGACCCAGGAACCAGGACCCAGGATCCAGGTGTTTGTGTGGTCTCTGCTGGTGTTTTGCCTGGGCCTGTCTGGAAGGGCAAATTGCTTTTGGATGCCTTTCTACTTTCTTTTTACATTTACCATCAGATTTTGTTTGTTAATTTTCTGTTAAAAAAAGATAAAGGAGCTCAGCTAGGCTGATCTTAATTTTAATTTTTCAAAGCAATGGCCATTAAAAAATGATCTATAATGTGATGTCATACGTGTCTCCTGACATCTGTTATGTTGGGAAAGTCTTGCAAACACAGCGAATGAAGGTTCTCTACTTTTAAATCTGCAAATGCTGGATTTAGCACTAAACTCGGGATCTTCCCAAGTGTGTAAAGGGGTGGGGTAATTTGTGTATGTCAGTTTACTAAAAACATTCTCTATTTCATAGCACTACTTATAAAATCTGGCCAGGTCTACGTAGTTGTCACACACATCAGAAGAGTGATCACGTTACCTAAGTTTTCTTTTAAAATATTTTCTGCCATAATGGTTTATGCCAACCACATCTATACATTATACTATTACCGTACTTTTTTGTCCTCACATTCACATCAATATGATCACATGTGATCTCTGAATGCCCACTACTAAGGTGTTTGGAGGTCCTAGCAGGTTTCGATTTATTTTTCTTACTACACATTGTCTACTGTACTTTGGAGCAGTAGTTTTGGTCTCTGTAAACCATGGCAGGTGGGTACTCACTCATAATATCAATAATGGGCCTGACGCTGATGTAGAATTCTTATGAACTCCACATACCCTCCAGAGGGCAATCTAGGGTCCTGAATGACATATGGAAACATAGTACCCCTACTTGCAGCTGACTCTTCGGTCCCTTAAGAAAAGAAACTAGAGCTGCTTATGGTCAGAAACTATGATCTTAGTCATCTTTGTACTGTCTGTATTTAGCAAATAGTTTTGAATAAGTTTGCCACAGGAAGCATAAAAATGAAGCTCCATAATTGAGTTAGGGTGTAAATGTAACTTCTACTTGCCTCTCAACATGGCAATGCTAAAATTTTTACTTGCATGGCTTTTTTAAAACAAAGATATTAAGGTCCTATCTGGAGTGATGTTTTTCAAACTTCAGTGTGTATCTGAATCCCTGGAGCTCTTGCTAAAACACTGATTCCTGGGTCTCAGGCACAGTCTCTGATTCAGTAAGTCTGGGAAATGACCTGAGAATTTGCATTTCTGACCAGCTCCCAGATGATGCCAGTGCTACACTGATCTGAACCATATATCCCAGAGGATTAACTTCCAGACATCTGAAGATGCTAGAGGAGCTGGAGATGAGTGAGAACATTTTGGACTCATAGGTCTCTCTTCCATTGAAAAAGTACATATACTCATACTCCATTGTCTGGTTTTCTTATCCTTGGAAATGAACACCAAAATATGGAGGCAGCCTTTCCTTTAGGGCAAGAGATTATTATGTTCAAATCATAATGAGCATTTACTGAATGCTTCCTAAGGGGCAGGCATGCAAAAGTAATCCAGACACGCACCCTGAGCTTGAGGAGCTCAAAGCAATGTCTCAAAAGTTATTAGGGAAGCAGGCAAAGTATGAATTATGAACAAAGAAGTAGTACTGCTGTTTTTGACCTTCTGACCCCAGGATTCAGGACACAGCCAGCTCAGGCCTTTGAGATTTACCCACTCTTTCCTGTCATAGTGGTCTCTGGCCTCCTGTCTCATCCTTTCAGGCCCACCCACCTTTTAGACTTAACCCCGTGTCTCTGTGATTCTGGCTAGTAATAACAATGATCGCGATTATTCCTCCCATTTATGGAGCTTTCTCTATTGTCAGACCCTGTGTATAGGCTTTAATTGTCACAGCAATCCAAAAGTTGGGTGATTTTATCCCTGCTAAACATATTAGTAAACTGAGGATCAGTGAGATTAAGTAACATGACCAGAATCACACAGCTGAGGTGGGTGGTAGAGTTGGGATTTAAAGCTTATTTTTCTGGACATCTAAGCCACTAAACCACATTCCTTCCACTTTTCTATATAGCCTGTATTCTTTTTTTAATTAAGAGTTTTAATTTTTATAAAAACGGCTAGACAATTGGCCAACACAACCTTTTAGATAGTGATCCATGTTCCTATTTAACAAAATGGAAGGACAAAAGAACAAAAATGAGTAATGAGAGAATTCTAGAAATTTTAGCAAATAATGGCATTTTGTGTTTGAACCATTATATGCTTCAGAATATTTTTGTATTAATGACTTGGCTTGGGTCTCAAAATTCTTCAAGGTGAGATCCATTCTAACACTGTCAGAAAGGAAAGAGTTAGCTTCCACCCCCTTTTTATGAGGAAATTGAAGCTTAGGGAGGTTATGGCTCAAGGAAGCGGTGGTCTCAGGACCAGTACTCAGACCCTCTGGTATCTGTTTCACTGGACTGGGAGACCAAGGAAGGAGGCAGTTGGGAAGAGAACAGGACTGGGGAGATGAGCATATTGGTCAGGACACTTGTGTTTGCAAAAGACAGAAAACTGAATTCCAATTTACTTAAAACAACAACAACAACAACAAGAACAAACAGAGATTTTACTAAAGCAGGTAACTGAGAGATTGAAGGCAGGTGCTGAGTCCAGGGATTGAAATTATTATGGCTCAGACTCTTTCCATCTCTCTCTTCTGCTTTCCTCTATGTTGGCTTCCTTTTCAGGTTGTCTCTCTTCTTATTGTGAATCCAGGAAGCTCCCAGCTAGTAACAAAAAAAGCTCTTCTCTTTCCTACTGCTTTTTAGAGAATGCAGACATTGGCTTGGCTTGGGTCACATGTCCAACCTTAAACCAATCACTGCAGCCAAGGGATGAAATGTTCCTATTGGCCAGGCCTGGGTCATATGCTCCCTTTTGGAGTCTGGTGTGAGATAGGATGGAGCCAACTCCACCTGAGGAACCGGTCTATGAGTGGGAGAGTAGAAGTTAAAGGAACACAACTTCTGTTACAAGAAGGACGGAGAATGGAGGCTGAGCAGTGAAAATCATGAGCTTCAACTTTAGTGAGCAGTAGGGAAAAAAAATGGGCAAAGTCATCTTCCTAAACTTTTGCTTTTTAAAGTACAAATAGCCTTGAGGTGTCAGCAGGTGATTGTTGGAGTAAGAAGCCATACTGATCCCCTCCCTGCGTCTTTCCTTCTGATGGTCCCTTCCTAAAAGTGGAGTCTGCCAAAGGCCAGGTACTGAGTTGTTTTATTGGGTATAACAACCACACTGTTTTCTGTGCAGAACTACTTTGTATTCCTGACATTGGACAGTCATGATTTAACAGCTAATTTGATTGTAACTATACATAGCTGTACATTTGCACACAATTTGGTGTATTTGGATGTTTTCCATTCCACCAATGGTTCCATGTCAAAGTTCACATGACTTTGATATGCACCACATTCAATGTCTCAAGAGTTAAATGACTGAGGTCCTCACAAATCAGTAGCACATTATCAGTTTCTTCATGTAAAATGAAAGTCTGGATGAGATACGTTCTAAGATTTATTCAAAGTCTAACATAATATGATGCTATGATTTTAAGGTTCAGGCTAGATCACAGCAGTTGTTTGTAAAACTAGACAAACATTTTTCTACTTTTCTTTTCAAGATGTGCCTTGATTCTACGCTGGGAGAAGTGCTCTTATTTATTTTTTATTTTAATTTTTAGTTGTAGAAAGGGAACAGAAAAAAAGTCAACTTTGTCACACTGGTTGTCAAGTTTAAGATGGAGCCATTCCTGGACTTGCTATGAGGATGTCAATAAAATGTGAAGTTGTCAAGGAAAAAAACAAAACAAGGACAGAGTGAAAGATATAGCACATATGTATCTATAATATCCAGGGCTTTGCATTTATGGGGGCTGGGTTGCCGTTTCAATTTGGTGACCTGACTCAACAATGAGTCCAGTTGCCAGAATTGGAGATTAGGTACAGAATCTCAGGAAAAAATCCTTTTAAATTTTATCTTAAAAAACGTTCTCTTGGGATGCTTTTGGATAACTGGCAATTTATTACTTCCACCTATCTTATTGTTTCCCCCTTCAGGAATCTAGGCCCTGAAATTAGAGGGCACCAGGACTACATTTGTCAGCTCTTTTCTTACAATTTTAATTAAATAGCTATACATGATTTGGTGTTCATTGACTTACTTCTCTGTAGTCCTTGACGGCAAGGGCTATTTCTATGTTTTTTAATTGTTGACTCTTTAGTATTTTGCATAGAGTGACTGAACCCATGGATATAAATTCTCAGGCTCTCATTATTTTGGGGGTGCTATTATGAGAAACATCTGCCATCAATTGTGACTTAAGTGTTCTTCTGTTTTGAAAATAGCAGTAACTATTTTTGTCTAACAAATTATTGAAAAACTTTGGGGTCAGAGTGTGTTAGGCTGATTTGGGAAGAGAGAATGAATCTATTTGTGTAAGGTCTACAGGACACTCCCTCTTCTGGATAACTGTCCTGGGACAACTTTCTCTTTCTTTCTTTCTTTCTTTCTTTCTTTCTTTCTTTCTTTCTTTCTTTCTTTCTTTCTTTCTTTCTTTCTTTCTTTCTTTCTTTCTTTCTTTCTTTCTTTTCTTTCTCTCTGTCTCTCTGTCTCTGTCTCTGTCTCTCTCTCTTTCTTCCTTCTTTCTTTCTCATAGCTTAACATGTCTATATGCTTGGGTCATTTTGGGTAGGTCTTCAAAATTTCAAAGATACAATCTGCTTAACAGTAGTAGCAAAGTACCATGTTTGGAAAAATCCATTGTCTTATAAATGAAACTAAAGGACCATGAACCCAACTATTGATAATTTCTAGCCAAAATCCAACATCTGGGCAAGATTTCTGAGCTCCATTTCCTCAGTATGCCAAATAGCTCATCTGGAAGTAGTCGGCCAAGATTTAAGAGGTGATAGTGGTCCCTTTACTCGTTCCGTCTTTGGTCTCCCTGGAGCTTCCTGCCAGGGCAATGATGAGTGATAATTGCTTCTGGGTTTTTGTAGTGTGGTGCAAGGTATTTTAGGTGTTTGCTTTGACCACTAGATTTCATTTAGAACATTATCCATGATGACAATTGGTTACTTTCAACCGACTTGGAGTTGATTGGTAACCTGAAGAGAAAGTTCCTATTGCCTATTCCATGATACATATAACTTCCTACCATTCACATAGACTCTTTTCATTTATCCCCATATTGCAATATTTATTGTCTGTTGTTGTTTAGGTTTAAAAAAATTGAGTTATGATTTCAAATCCTTTACTTGATCAAAAGCAACTAGTGTCCAGATTTACTCTGTGAGCCTGCTCATGAAGAATTGACCTAAGGAAAATATTAATTCCTTAGGAAGATGTTTCCATCTACCTGACTTTTGAAGTACATATAAAAATGTTGCACATCCTTATGGTAAACAGATTATGGCAGAGGATTCATAGCATGGTGATTTAGAACTTGGTTCTGGAATCACACAAAGCAGGCTGGACTCCTGGGCCTGCTGCTGTGGTTCTGACACTGAGAGTACGATCTTTAACAGCTTTTAGTGTCTGAGTGAAGAGAATGTATGCTTAGCACAGGGCTAAGGTTACATAAGAAATGGTCCATAGATGTTACCTTAAAAAAAAAAAGATGGAGGGGTGGCCAGTTAGCTCAACTGGTTATAGCTTGGTGCTGGTAGCACCAAGATTGCTGGTTTGAGCCCCACATGGGCCACTGTGAGCTGTGCCCTCCTAAAAAAAAGATGGACTTTTATTGCTTAAAATGCAGACAACTAAAAGATACTGAAAAAGAGGTGAAAGGAATCAAGTATATTATTCATTGATGTAAAAATCATATATGATCCATGTAGAACGAAAATAAAGTTGCATCTGAAACAAAATTTGTTTTTTTTTTTTTAAATGATGCTCCTTTAGCTTTGGTTGAGGGTCAGTTTAATCATGTCATGTGAAGAAGAGTATCTATATTTTCTGTAAAATAGTGGTAGAAGATATCCAATATATTGTTCAGAGTTTCTTAAGAGTTCATAGAAAGCCCTTTTATTGGATAATGAGAATTTTGTATAACCCATTTTTTTTTTCTTTTCGCTTTGTGTTTCAAGAGGCTGGACACTAAATTAAGTACTCAAATGGTAGTAGCAATATGAAGTGTTTTGGTTTCTTTTCTTTTTTTATTTATTCATGAATTTTGGCCTTCTATTTGAATAGTTGATGTGTGTTTTATCTTGAGAGGCCTACATTCTTTGCGGAAGAAGGAAGTTAAATTATGTAAGAGATGCCTCCCAGAGTTTGTCTATAATATTTTAGCTTTTTTTTTCCTCAAGCAAATACCAAAATTGGCATTTGAAAAATGCTTTGAACTCTTTCAGCGGAAAAGTACTATGTAATGTTAATACAATATATTTATTTTCACAAGTACAGATAAAACTTGCAAGATATTCTTACAAAGAAGGTTCCCGCTGTAGAGTATGGTAGAATGAGAGACTTCTATGATGTTTGGTTATTTTGTTATATTTCAGTTTTTTCAAATTTTACATTATTAGGCTTAAATTATTAGGCCCACCTATACAAAGGTTTTTAAATCTACAAATGATGCCTGGTTTGACTATGGGAGAGAGTGCCTCTTTCCATAACTATATTCTCATCTGGAGCATGATCTTTCACAGGGACCCAGGAGGCAGAGTTGGGTGGTGGAAAAAAAAACAAACTCATGTTTTAGAGTCAGACAAACTGAGGTTCATATACCAACTCCATCACCTGCTAAATAGATTAGCCTTAATTTTCTCTTCTGTAAAATGGTGATGATAATATTTACTTTATATGGCTGGACTGAATATTTACTTTGTTTCAATCAGTGGTGACTGCTATTTGCCTAGGCTGCGGGCCCTAGGGAGTTGGCCGGCTCCCAGCTGCTCAGAAACTTGGGCAGTCATAATGGAGTGAGTGCGGATTGTCACGGGAGCATAACATAATATGATAGTTCAAGGGATGGCCTAGGGCAAAGTCTTCTAGCAGACCCCATTTTCTTTTTCCTCCCATACTCTCCACCTTCAAGCTGAAGGACCACAGGAGAGCTGCCACTATGGTGGAATGAAAGGCGAGGTTGGATCTTGTGTGCAGGAGCTTTACTTGGTGCTTCCTCCTGCCATCCTCAGATGACAGCTGCTCTTCCAGTTGTGGGACATGGGTGGAGCTGCTGTGGACAGCCGTTTTTCTTTTTTTAAGGCAGAATTACCCATCGTTGTGTCTATTGGGATTAAAATTTTTATTTTGACTGCTCACATTTTATATTTTCTGAGTTGAATTGTTGATTATAGAAAAGTAGGTTTAAAAATATACTGGCTCTCAGATATTTTAAAGAGATTGCTTTAAAGTATGATACATAGGAGACGCCAAGATAACATTGAAGTGTCTGCTGCATTCTCTCATTTACTCACCCTTCCCATGCACATTCTTCAGGGATTTGCTGTGTGGTGGGTTGTTCAAGGTGGTAAGGAGAAAAAAATGAGGATAACATGTGGACCTATCAGATGCACAATACATTTTACAATCAAATCTAGCATTGTTTTAAATTAAAAAATAAAATACCTTGCTTTGGGTCCAGATATCTGAATGAAGGAAAGATTTTGGCACTTAAGGCTTCAATGGTCAGTGTGGGCACAATTGCTTCTCCAACCATCCTGATTCCTTTTTCAGTGGGTGCTGAGGGTTCCTGTTTAATTTTGTACTCTCGGAGCCTTTGCTTTCATGTGCTCCTGGCTCCTTGCACGCCAAAACTTTTAGTCACTCTTCATGCCCTCAACCATCCACCACTGAATAAGGCAGAATCAAATCGGCAAACTAGTGTGTTTCCCCGAAAATAAGACCTAGCCAGATCCTCAGCTCTAATGTATCTTTTGGAGCAAAAATTAATATAAGACCTGGTCTTATTTTGCTATAATATAAGACCGGGTCTTATGTAATATAATATAATGTAATGTCCTATCCTATCCTATCCTATCCTATCCTATCCTATCCTATCCTATCCTATCCTATCCTATCCTATCCTATCCTATCCTATCCTATCCTATCCTATCCTATCCTATCCTATCCTATCCTATCCTATCCTATCCTATCCTATCCTATCCTATCCTATCCTATCCTATCCTATCCTATCCTATCCTATCCTATCCTATCCTATCCTATCCTATCCTATCCTATCCTATCCTATCCTATCCTATCCTATCCTATCCTATCCTATCCTATCCTATCCTATCCTATCCTATCCTATCCTATCCTATCCTATCCTATCCTATCCTATCCTATCCTATCCTATCCTATCCTATCCTATCCTATCCTATCCTATCCTATCCTATCCTATCCTATCCTATCCTATCCTATCCTATCCTATCCTATCCTATCCTATCCTATCCTATCCTATCCTATCCTATCCTATCCTATCCTATCCTATCCTATCCTATCCTATCCTATCCTATCGGGTCTTATACTAATTTTTGCTCCAAAAGACGCACTAGAGCTGATTGTCCGGCTAGGTCTTATTTTTGGGGAAACAGGGTAAGTTATTTGGTAAAATGATATCTTTTCTTTGACTCTCTGCTTAAGACCTGTAGAATTTTTGGTTGTGTTAGGGTCTCTTTTCTTGTTTGGAAAAGTTATGTTTTATGAAATCCTGTGGTAAGACTCTTGCACTTGAATTAAACAGCTTATTGTGAGTGTACTAGGAATTTGGGAGTTCACTTAAGCACTGAACTTTTGCACACCCTAAAATATAAATGTATGTAGTAGATTACTGACATGGTTTCCGTATAACCCTGTGAATTCCTTTCCCTCTAAAATTAGATTTTCTTGTTTGGGTTAGTAAAGCATATGGCTGCAGACCCTCATAGAGCTATTGTGAAATATTAGGTCTGTACTTCCGGAGGCGTTAGCCACTGGCTGTAACCCAATTCTGATGGGAGAGTGAGTTGTGCATATGACTGACATTACAAATACAATGAAAGTAAAACAATCCCCTAAAAACAGAGCAGGCAGTTATTTTTCATTGGTGGGAAGAAGTTGCAGGTGTGCCTGATGTTTTTAAAGCTCTCAATTATTGATCTTGTCCTAAGACTTACAAATAGAACCATTAATGTGTCAGTGTGACCCAGATAACAGATGATTATTGTCCATCTTTAAACTGCACTTAGCACTAAAATGTATATGTAATGCACACAAAAAGGCCAGCTTTATCACACTTTCAAAGGTTTTGCAGAAAGGAATTCATTCTTTCATTCATTTTTCCCTTGGCCCTCTTCCCTCTCCCCCGCCTCTACCCCCCATTTATTCCCTCTGGTAATTGATAGAAATTCCTACTGGACATTCCAGCCACTAGCTGGCAGACATAACAAACACAAAATTTGCAGCCTTACAATGGAAATATCTTAAAACACAACTTTTTAAACCTTTGGTAACTGAACTATGTAGTTCATCACAGTGAACGAAGCAAGTTAAAGTACCATAACACCTCGGGATTGTACTTCAATTTTTCTGTAACCTCAATTTTACTACCATAAGTCATGTTTGTCGTCAGAGAGCTCCATATTACACTTGATGGGCAGATTCATCTGCCTCACTCTGTGCATGTGGTCAGTGCATGAGCAGCAAGGCAGTAATACATCTTTATTTAAGCCAAATCTTGGATTCAGTCCCAAATGACATAATCTCCCATAAGCTGGGAAATCTGGTCTAGACCACAGAATGTTATGGGGTGCACACCTGTTCAGGGGATCATAGTCAAAGGATAGTTAACAGCATTTCATTGTCATCCTGGGGGAACAGAATAAGTCACACTTGGCAGGAGTTGGACCTTGGCCTAGAGCTACTTGACATTTTTATATAACAAATTAGAATATTCGGTAGGATTGTTGCAAAGGGTCTATATTCTAGGTAAGATTAAAGCACCAGTTTTTGCACAGAGTTACTATCTGTGCCTAGCCATAGTTAAGAGGGATTAGATGGAGAAATTAAGGCAGATGACTAAACTGTGATTTGTAGTAATTCAACTCCTCATGATAGAAACCTTGAAAATGGAGCTGACCATGAAGGAGGAAGTGGAAAAGAGGAGCTAGGATGCTGTGGAGAAAGAATTGACAAGACTCAGTGATTTTTCCAAGTTTGTCCACTCATTCATTGATTCTTTCATTTTTTGTTCACTTATCCATGCATCACATACTAATAAGTGCCTACTATGTTTCTAGCTACTGTGGCAGGCACTTTGGACAAAGTAATTAATAAGACGTGGTTTCTCGCTGTGGGGAAAATTAAAACTAGGGATCAAAGAGAATGATTTCCTCAAAAGTAAAATTAGGGATCAAGAGAATAGTGTTTCTTCTTTATGAGAGGAGGATTGGGAGGGAGACCCTGGACATGATTTTTTCTTTAGACTTAGTGTGTTTGAGTTAACATTGTACTATAGATGCTTCTCACAGAGATGAGGAAGAAAGAGAGGTGAAGAATTAGAACTGAGCCTAAAAATTTACAGTTACCCACTGGTGGCAAGAAATTGAAACTCTAGGGCCAGATTAACTTCTTGGGAGAGTAACTAAGCAGTCGGGCTGAAAGTGAGTCTCCATGGCCTAGGGTATGGCAGGGAAGTGTAGGTGAGGAGGTGGAGACCAAAGGAAATGATTTGTACAAAACAGTGTGGACCTGAAAAACCAATTATGACCACATGATTAGAAATATACCTGAACTCACTTCTATAAAGGGTACATTTAGGGAGCAAGCCTGTTGAATAGATGGCAACTAACTAGAGTCAGATTAAGAAAATGATCTGGACCAAGCATAGTAAAAGTCTTGATAATGTGGGAGAAACAAACAGGGCCTATGCAGTTATAGAAATTATCTACTGAGTGCTTTGGTGTGTACTGTGGGAATTTCAAGACTTAGAGAGTGTGTCCAGAGAAGAACATTTAAAGCAATATATATATTGGAAGATAGGAACCTATAAGACAAAAGGGATGTACATTCTTTAGTTCTTTAGGAAAGAAGGCTGAAGGGGCAAAACGAGTAAGTCATTAAACAGATGTCTAGTAACTATATACCAGACTTTATAACAATACTAACAAAACGTATTTACTTCTAAACAACCCAGACTTTGCGTGGGAGGTTGTGGTTCTAGCCTGGCCTTGCCACCTGTGTGTTCCAAGACCGAGTTATGTTAAGTAATTCAACAGCATTGGGCCACTGTCTTCCTATTTACAAAATATAGAAATTGACAGATGATCATAAAGCCATAACTTGAAAAATTGATGAAATTCAAAGATACCCAAGTCCAATTGATTTCAATGAAAGTTTGATGTTGTATCTGTAAATTTAGTACATAAAATGAATCTAAAGAGTACTTTGCTTAAGAAAAATCTGATAATTGACCCCAACATAAAAACATTTCAAAAAAAAATTGAAAAAAATTAGATTTTGTACATTAATTAAAATTTGCCTGTCATTTCTGAAATAGGTCTCTATTTTAACTGGGATTTGTTTCCTTTCTAATGTTTGAATTTGTTTTTCTTGATTCCGTGGCAAAAGGTGACGGTGCCTTCCTGCTGAAGGGTTTTCTCAACACCTTTGCCACATCTGCCCTTTGGGGATTTCAGATAACAAGCAAGCACCAAGTTGGCCCTCTAAATTTGGCCCCTTCTCCCTGCCACAGTGTTTAGCAGATTGCATGAAAATGTGTCCACAGAGATTAGATATTCCAGTGACCACAGTGCATTTTTCTGCTCAGAAAGCTATCTCCTGGATCAGCCCTCTACCTCTGGTTTATCGGGAGGAGAGTACAGACAGATAACATCCTTGCAATGTGACCCTGACCTTTGTCAACCTTTGTTAAGGCTTCATCTGAAGTCAGGCCTAATGTTTGTAAACAGGATGTAATTAAGGCTGGGAACTGACAGGGTCTGACATTAAGACAATGCAGAGCTGGCAGGGAATGGTCTGTCAGATGTCAGCTCGCATTGTGTTCTAAGTGCCTTCATAATAATTAGTGTCCTCTGTCTGAAGGAAGTTCACTCAACTTGGATTAATCTGTCACAGCGTAGAGGCCATCCTTGGGAGGGCAAGTGTTTCCTCTGATAAACCTTAGAACAAGTATGAGAAAAAAAGCAAAGAGACTCAAAAGAAAACTGTGAAAGTCAAGACTACTGGTGACAGGTGCTGCCTGAAAATTAGAAACAGGAAGTAGGAAAAAAAAGCTCCCCCCTCCACATCCCAAACACGAAGTGAATGCAAGAGTTCACCACCATCAGAATTGGCTGTAGTTGTCCTGGCCTGCTGGTCTGTATGCCGTGAGTAGACACAGGAAGACGAGTGTCCAGAAAAGCCTGTTCATAAACACATTGTTTGGCATTTGCCCTTAACTAGCACAATGTGTGTGTCAGAGATTGCCCACACCCTGTAAGAGGATTTAGGTTTAACATGTAATTCATTCAAAGAGGCTGAATCTGCTTTCTGTTACTAGAAGACATTTGTTGAGCATCTTCTGGTAGTTGGTGTGGTACAAAGGCAGTCAAGAGATGTTGTACCTGTCTTCTTGACCTTCCAACTAAGGCAGATGAGGCCAATGTTGACAGTCTGCAGTCAGTAGCCTTTTTCATTGGTTGGATTTTTCCTGAATCGCAAAAGTCATCATAGAAAGCAGGGACTCAAATGGATATTTGTACCCCAGTGTTTATAGCAGCACTATTAACAATAGCTGAAATGTGGAAATAAACTAAACACCTCTCAACAGATGAACAGCTAAACAAATTGTGGTATATTCACACAATAGAATATTATTCAGCCTTAAAAAGGAAGGAAATTCTGACACATGCTACAACATGGATGAACTTTGAAAACATTATGCTAAGTGAAATAAGCCAGACACCAAAGGAAAAACAATGTATGATTGCACTTGTACGAGGTACCTAGAATAGGTAAATGTATAGAGATAGAAAATAGAATAGTGGTTACCAGGATCTAGGGGAAGAAGGAAATAAGGGGTTGTTTCTTAAATGAGGACAGAGTTTCAGATTGGGAAGATGAAAAAGTTCTGGAGGTGGATGATGGTGATGGTTGTACAACAATGTGAATGTATGTAATTGTACATTTAAAATGTACACTTGTACATTGTACTTTGTGTGATATACACTTAAAATCTGTACAATTAAATTGTACACATAAGAATGGTTAAAATGGTAAATTTTATCATATACATTTTGCCACAATACTTTTTTTTTTTCCAAAAAAAGTACCCAGCCAAAAATAGACTGTCAAGCTAGATAGGCCTTCATGGTGTCTTTACTTCACTCATTACATCAGGGAAGTGACAGGATCCACCCAGGGTCACGCTAGGATCTGGTGGGAGAGCCTGCTCCTGACAAATGGGCCACTCACTTTTTTAATAACAAATTCTGTTGTTATATAGGTGACCCTTCACTACTCAGCCTTTGGGAGAAGATGAAGCCCTGAGGCCCATGAATAGCAGTTCTCTTTGGCATTTATCTGAGTGTAGAATTTAGTGACTATTTATACTTATTTAGTAATTTTTAAAGGCCTATATTTGCATAAGACTTTCTAGGTCTCTTTTAACTTTATAACTTGATATTTCCATGACTGTATTCAGGCAGGATGACTGTAGGTTCAAGTTTACTTTGAAACTAAAAATAAGACTAATGTCCTTCACCTAAGGCATTGAATTTTCCATTGGATTCAGTAGTAGTTTTAAAAGCTTCCTGATTATCAGTGAGAAATAAAAGAAGCCATATAATAGTTCCCAGTAGAAGAATGGCCAGAAAGAAATATTACATCAAAGAGGCAACAACTTTGAATATGTACTTTAAGAAAGTACCTATTCTAGGAAAAAGTGATTTAATGTCATTATTTTTCTAGTTGCATGGATTTCTTAAATCGGAAGATGGTGCTGCTCATATGAATAGTTTTCCTTTAGGTTTATCTTAAATAAGGTCACCAAACTTACAGGATTGACAGGATGGGTAAGAGAAGTTAGGCAAAATGTGTGTGTGTGTGTGTGTGTGTGTGTGTGTGTGTGTGTGTGCGCACGTGCGTGCGCGTGCACTCTCTTCTTTTGCTCTTTAATATCCTGAGAAATGTTTTAGGAACTTAAACTTCCGAACATAATTCCTTTTTTTTCTCTTTTGCCCTCCTATCTTTCTATTAAAGTGAATCCACTATTAAATTTCTCTTTGGGTCATTCATTGATTTGCTGTATCCCACCCCAACCCCCATGCCAGATATTACTGTAACAAAAGTAATTAGTGGCATACACAGTGATGAAGCGTAGGGGTGGGAGAAAATAGGGAACACTTAATACTCAACAAAACAATTCTGGGATTGTCTTCTCCAGATCCTCCTGCCGTATTTGAAAGCATATAGAGGACTGAATGAGGAGGGACCCATCTTGAATTAGCATGCATATTATTAGGTTGGTGCAAAAGTAATTGCGATTTAAAAGGTTAAAAGCAATTGCAAAAACTGCAGTTACTTTTGCACCAACCTAATATATTACTAGCACCCAACATTCCTCAGGAATAACTATCATTTACTGAGAACCTACTATGTTCAAAATATTATTTCACTTATGTTTTACAACATTCCCTTAAAAGAGTTATTTTCTCCGTGGATTGAACTAAGATTTAAGAGGCCAAATAACTTTTTCCATGGTTACTCATTAAGAAACAGTAGAGTTGGGATTTAAACTGAGATTGGACTCCGCTCTTTCCATAGTGGTAGGCCATTTATTCTTGGATAAAAATGAAGAAAAGGGTAAAGAAAAACCCTAAAGAACGTCTCTTTTCCTTTGCTACCCCTTTTTTGTGAAAGCAGACATCTTAACGCAGGGAAGTTAATTTAGGATTCAACTGATGAATTCCCTAGTAAGAGGGAGGACTGTATGCCTTTAAGTAGATTGGCATGGAGGCAATAGTGGGTACCAGTCACCATCAGCCTGACCTCGACAGTGTTTTCAAAGAAAAGATAAGGGCTATCAAATTAAGCTAACAATAGGTTAATTTTTCATTACCCCGAATTAAATTACCCATTTACATACATGTGTTTGTAGGCTGTATCCTGAAGGTTATCATTAGTTTAGGAGAAAGAGAAGTTTGCTTTAGTGGCTGGCAAGGGGACAGATCTTTTCAGAAGCACCATTTGAGCCAAAGCGATAAACTGCTTTGTACCGGATGACTAGTGCTAATGCTTCCCCAATGCAATAGGGTAGATATTTGACCAAAAGTGTGTATCACTGGCATTGTGATTCAGACACATGTTTTATACTATCTATTCTAGACAAAAGAGGTATGTCTTTCTCATGAGTAGTGAACAGAGCAGCTATTTTTCTCCTTGATGAAAGACTAGATTTAAAAATAGCTGGAGACCTGTGAGGCACAGTTAAGTGGAAGTATATTTAAATTTTAAAAACAACTGACTTTCCAACTACCATAGCGTAGAAGAAGAGGGAGAAGAATAGTGACATGGAAGTGGGTGTTCACACTGTCAAGAGTTAGAGATGTACCAGCCCAAACGGGACAAGTATCCCCACTTAACGTAGGAACCTTCTTAACCAAATGTAGCATTATCCTTCCTGTGAGTATCTCCTGACTAGTTCCCCTCAGCCCCACCAAGGATAGCTGTCATTTGTGACTGCTAGATGAAAGAGTAAAAGACAGAGGGGCATTTTATGGAATTAACTTTGATGCTCTAAATACATTTTTTTGGATATGTAAATATATAAACCCTGGAAGAAGAAGGAAAAAAGGCAGAGCACGTAAGGTTTTTTTTTTTTTTTTTTTTTTAAAGATAGGTAAATCATTTTCTTTTAAATGAAATTCAGTTTGACTGCATGAAATATGAACAGTAATTAAATGCACAGTCTGTGGGCCTTCCATACTTTAAAGCGCTTTCTTAAAAAAAAAAAAAAGCAAAAGAGTACTCACCTCAGACAGGCCAATTACCCAAGAATGATGAAGTCAAGAGGAAAGTCGCTAAATTTCTTTACTTGAGTGATCACAACGCCAGCCCGTGATTAGTCCCCGCGGCACCACGGGGATGTGGCGGGGACACTCACATTGGAAGACTTCAAATGGTCATTTCCTTGGTTAAAATAAAATCTGACTGCACTAAATAGACAGTTTTTAATCTCAATTGGACATCTGAAGATTTCTCAAGCTGTTGTTGGCTGCGGCAGAAACAAATTTTTCTGCTTTGTTGATTAAACCAGTGGTCTCCACCATTGCTTATCGGCCTGCAACGAGCTGTTCTTTTTAATTAAAAGTGAGCCACCACGAGAGAGCAATTAACAGCTAGTAATTACTGTGCTCTTCAGAACGGCAACATTTTGCCTTTCATTCCAATTATATAATGGACAAGTGGCTTTTTGATCTTCAAATTAGTGAGCTCTTGTCCTCCTTGTTTGGAGGCAGAATTGGCAGGTTAATGATGGCCTGTGGGGGCACTCTTTCCTCTGACTGATGGGAGTTGAGAAACACCAGGAAAGAAGGCAGCAAGAGGCTTTCAAGAACCACAGTTCCACCTTCATGATAAAGACGGAGAAAGAGCACTTATTTTCAAAAGGTTTTGATGAAGAGGAAAAACAGGCTTATATGGAGCCTCCAGAGAGCATCATGGGCGTCTCCTTCCCCCTTATCCTCCAGCAAAAGGTGGAAAAGTGGAATTAGACTGTGTGATACTTTGGTATGCTTTTGATAAGGGCATGAAATATTATACGTTGGTCAAAAATACTTGCTCTAGGATTAGGGAAAGCTTTGGACTTTAGATTTATTTTAAATACTATTAGAATGCCAGGGTATCATATTCTTGGGATACAATGGAATCTTAATTGATAATTTATTATCAGATCTGGTATAAACACTGAGGTTATAAACAGAGGAAGTCGGACAATTTTATTTTCCTGTATCTAATCTCTGCTTTTCATCTAACAGCATAGAGGGAGCTCTATGCTATTACAAAACACTTATGGACTAATTCTTCCCCACACCTCTGTGTTTTGGGTATAGTCTCCTTTTTGGATCAGTTACTAGTTGCAGATGCAAAAATGCAGGTGCAATCAGCCAGATATGCTTCCATGTCTACTTATATTCTCATGCTAAGAGTGTAATAGTTAGCAGTTTTGTGTCCACAAATCACTATGTGCAGAAGGTGGTGTTTCCTTTAAACAATATAAATGTAAACGACATGAAATTCCTGATTTCTGTACACACAAAGTCACAGCCCACCCTTAAGAGGCAGAATCAGCAAACTTCTGCCTCATCGTTAACTAGCCATTGCCATCTTTGAGTCTTATTTATTATGTAGCCAGGTTACTGGGCAAGGGAGATAATTTTGTGGTGTATGGACTGAAAGCAAAGAATGCAATATGAAAGGAATTTGGATTTGTGAGTGTGGAGTCCGACTTAAGAGTTCTTTTCAATGATGTTACATGAAAATAGCATACAATAGCATTACAGTATGTGCACCCACTTAAACCAGTGGTCTCCACCATAATAGCCATGGCCTAATTTCTCATGATACTCAAAAAACCTTTCTTTATGAGGAATATAGCAATTAATCAAGTAGGAAAAATAAATACACTCACATACAATTAAATTCCACCACAGGATATCTTCATTAAGCACTTTACAGATATAATTCTTGGCTACTTGATTTTAGCATCCTATGGAGACAGAGCCCCAGTTGAAGTGAATGTAACCTAGCAAGGTTGAATCTCCCCCCACCCAATGCCAAGACTGGGCAACCCCTCCATTAGTTCATGCACTCTTTCAGTTAACACCCGCCCTCCCTCACCCCCCCCCTCGTTATTTTGAGAGCTGCTGTCACTTTTACCCAGAAAAAGACGTTATTGAGCCATCTTGAGGAAGATGTGCCTTTTGATCTAGTTTCAGGGATGGTTGTAAGCCTAACTTTGTTAGTAATTTGTAGGATTCATTTTTAGTATGACTAAACATGAGTACAGGTTCAATATATAGCTTTAAACAGACTTTTACATATTGAAACAATTGATACTATTACAAGAACAATATTCACCACTATGCCTCATTAGCACCATGGCCTATGTTACAGCACTACTAGATATTTTGAAATCACACACTTCTTCTTGCCAATACAAATACCATATACTTTGCCCGTGAACTTAAGTTTTGGATCCAGATGGGAAAAATAAGCTTAGTTATGTCTCTTTTTTCTTAGCTGCTAAAGGTTTTTAAGAAATATTCCATATAACAACCATTTTGCATTCACTATTCAGTTATGCAGTATTTGTGAAGGGTGGGGGGTATAGAGTTTAAGATGTACATCTGTTAAAATGAAAATTCTGATTGATGTATATTAAACTTCTTGATGATAAATGTAGTAGGAGGAAGGCAAAGAAATCTATGAGAGAAAGTGAAGGTCCCTTTCTCCTTGTAAACCTAAAAGAAAGTTTTTTGGACTTTTTAAAACTGGGAGTCAAAAAAATTTGATTATTTCATCAAGTGGAGGTAAATGTAGTCTTTTCAATCAGTGTAGTATTCAGATTCTCTGTTTAACATATATCTTACTTTCCAAATTATGAATATAAATTTAGTTTTTCTGTTGAGAGTGAGTTATGCAGTGCTAGTTATCACAATGTTGATGATATTACCAACCTTTTCTTTGTCTAAGCCTTTGGAAATTGAATGAATAAGACTGTATCTTTCTTCAGTGTTTTCAAAAGAGTGTATAGTATTCATGAAAAGAATATGGGCTTCAGATTGTATATAGTTTTATCATTTTTCAGTTATGTGAACTTGGGCAAATTACTTCACATCCCTAAGTCCCAGTTTCCTCATTTAAATGTGGGATAAAACTGTAAAAGTCATCTGATTTAGTTAACATTGCATGTAGATTGCAAATCTATACAAACCAAAATTCAGGTAATTTCCCGAATCTGAATTAACACTATTAGTTCAGTTCATCTGCTGAGATCAACAAGGAAAACTCTACACACTAGCTATTTTTCTGATTTATGCATAAAAGAAAAGTACATTTCTTCCCCAGCTTTTCAGCCGAGAACTGATATTATACTACAGGCCAGGTAATCCTTCCATCGTGAACATTCATGGTGTGACAGGTGATGAGGTCTACTTGGGTTTAAATATGTATTAGCGCTCATATGCAAAATAGTCCCCAAAGGTAAAGACCATATGACTTTAGAAGTAACTCTAAAAAATAAAATGGCCCTCCTTGAAAGACTAGAGCAAAACATCCAGCCATAGTTATAAGTAGCCTTGTCAAAAAAATGTTGCCCCTTATGAATTACACTTCAATAAAAAAAAAAAAAAATAGCCCCAAGGAAGCATCTCTGAAAAGAGGACAAAATATAACTTAAAATATCTTGAAAAACAATGTAAATATAGGTTCAAAAGATATAATAGTTAAAAGATACATTTTGATAAGATTACCTAGGATCAGGCTTATAATATATTCTAGTATTTCAAGTTTATCTCTAGTTACTAAACATCAATTTACAAATAATGTGTTTGCTTTTTATGCCTTTATCAAAAGGGAAAATTCTAGCTTCAATTCTATCCAATGGAGGGGAAACTGAGAAAATAAAAAGATTCAAACAGTTCCATGCAAATATCACATTTTCAAATGGAAGAACACCCAAGTAGACCAGAAGTTCATATTACTAATATGCTTTTCACTGAAACAATTTTTAATAAGTACAAATATACGACATTAAAGTTCAGAACCTAATATACGCCTGACAATCAAGTCCTTGTTTTCTGGAAGAAAAATCTCAAGTCCTACGCAGTTTCTAATAATAGTGTTTTTCACAGATCAATTTAACAATAAAGGATTTTAATTTCCTTCATATTTTTGTTTTTAGCAAAAACTGAGGGTCATAAATGATGTCGCTTTTCCTACTATTTGTGAATACTGCATTATGTGACACATGGTGGTGATGCTAAATAAAGCCTAATGAACTGGGCAGTATTATTGTTATCAGTTATTCTCTGTCCAGACCTTGAATTTATATATATTTAAAAAATCAAAGCTTGGGAATAATTATGAAAGCTAAACTTTTTAACTAAAATCTTGAATTTATTCTCTACTTGAGGATCAGAGAAACTCTAGCTAACCTTAATGAGAGCTAAGGTATCCATCAAAAATGAATTAAACAATGAAAGTTGGTAAATGACCAGCCTGGTCATTAAAAATCTTGTCATTGGCTTAAGTGGGAATATTTTCATGTTGATAATGATAAACTTGCTCCGGAATCAGATACAGTAATAGAAATTTGCAGAAATGACACTTAAAGATTTTTATTTGCAATATCGAAATGAGTAGTCCAGAACTGGGCAAAAACATGGAATTCATCAGATTTCTGTTTTTTTTTTTTTTAGTTAGTGAGGATAAAATTGTTAAGTAGAACATCATTGTATGTTGAATGTAAAATGCTTTCAGTAATTTGGTTAGGACGTTTAGAAGCCATATTTTTCACTTATTTTTATTGTTTTGAATTCAGACATCTCTTTTCTGGTCTTTAGACCTAGTGGTATAATAAAATAAAATAAAAATGAGATACAGGAAATGAGAAGTCTGTTAGTGTACGCTACGTTATACAAAGTCATACAGAAGGAATGATTAATATGCTTGACTCGACCCAGGCATGTATATTCAAACTCTAAGCAAACCTCCAGATTACTCAGTTATTATTGGAAATTTGAGAATAGCACTTCTGAATGTTTTTATTGAATCAGGAGGGGCCTAATTGTGTAGTTACTTTAATAGTCCTTAACAGAAAGAGAAGTAAGTTATATTCCTGAAGATTCCATGGACAAATGCATTGATTTTATAAAAGTTTGGAAAATGACCAAATTTTACTTAATTTATGTTTCATTAAGAATAAATTGATTTTCCTTGGACTATTAGAACTTTTCTTTAGTTCCATTGGGACTTTACTATTTTAACAACTGTTTTGATGTGTGAGCGGAAGAGATTAGTTTACATAATCAGATTTAGCCCTGGTTTTTCATAAGCAGCATGTTGTATAATCTCACATTATGCTGCATGAGGACTTTTGGTTAGGTGAATAATTAAACCCAACATCCAAGCAATTAAAACTATTTTTGTATTGGATGAATTACATAGGATTTTGGAAGCTTCTTTAAAATTATATATTGCTTATTAATTGAGTCCTTATACAAATAAATTCATATGGAAATCAAACAATTTTAAAGTGTTTGTTTTACCGGATGATAAACCAATACAAAATGATACACGTTGGCTGTAGAAAGTATTACAAAGTTTAGAGAAGGAAATGTTATGCATAATAATGTCACTCAGAAATAAGTACAAAACAATTATTTTGAAGTAATTTTAAATTGAGTGTCTCTCTATATATCCATTTTCAAAATATAGTTTTGTCTATTTAGACATGAACACATCTCATCTGTAGTCAGAAACTGAATGATTAATGAATGGTTGGAATTTTTTAAAGGACGATTTGGGAAAAACCATCATACTTAGAGAAGATAGAGGAGTGTGTAGCTGTTAGATTTCCTGATGGATTGCTGTCATGGAATACATGGCCAAATGTTGCCACTCACTTTTATTGTGTGGTGCTTTATCCAGTTTTATTTCACTTTCAGATGTGTCTTCTCACAGATTCCATTGGTAGGCTTTTATGATCTAGTAAGTCAAGCTTTTCCTAATATTTTTATTCAATTATTTTAAAGGCCTGTTCCTTTATCTGACTGTCAAATTATTAAATATTATTTTAGAAATTATAAAATGTGAGTGATTGAATGCAGTGCTGTCTGATTTGGAAATTTTACACTGTTCCCATTATACTATAAAGCAAGGTCTGTAGTTTTAAAAGATGGTTTTGTCTCTTCTGGAGATAGAAAATGAGATAGAATATCATAGGGAAGAGGACCGTAGAAAATGTTACCAAACTGCATTTTTATTCCCACTTTTCCTCTACTTGCTACTCTTTACTTAACACACCTAATATTTCACTTTTCTAAAAATGTCCATACTTACTATTGCTAACACCCCCCATGGAAGATCAGGACTTCAGTACATCTTTCAAACATCGTTCTGATCTCTCTCATGCCCTGTCCATCAACTCTCAGCTCCCTGATTATTTTCTAGAATTTTAGTCCTCGTTTCTCTTTAAGCAACCAGTAGTTTAGGCATATCAGCATGTTTTGCTGACTTATTTGCCCATTATTGTTCCTTGCATCCCATTATTTCTTCCCCCCCCCTTAAGTTGAAGTATATCGTATAATGCTTCTTTCAGCAATAGTTCATGAATAGTTAGCTTGTAAATCTGGAAATGTCTTTCTTTTGCCCTCTCTTTTAAATGATGGTTTGACTGGATAGGGATTTCTGGCACTTTGAAGATATTTCTTCATTCTCTTTTGGCAGCTCTGGTTGTTGAGGAGACAATTCTGTCATCCTGATTACTCTCCTTTGTGGGTAATCTGTCTTTTCCTCTCTGAAAGGTTTTAAGATTTTTCTCTTTATCATTCATCTTTTGGAGTTTCACTACAATGTTTCTGGGTTTGGATTTTTCTTTTATGATACTGCTTGTGACTCAGGTGCTTACGTCTTTGCTTGATTCTGGAAAAGTTTCAGCCATATGTTTCTTCAAGTATTGCCTCTCTTTCTGTTCTCTCCTAAAGATATATATACCAAGGGTGCCAAAAATATATATACACATTTCAAGAGATGTTATCTATGCTCAAGCAGTAGTTCACCATTATCAAAGGCGTCTGGACACTGATGGTAACCACTCTGAGCATCTCTTGTAATTGAAGAAGTCAAATGTGACTTGTATTCATCTTTTATTATCGGTATATATTGAGTATTACAATTAATACAGTTTTTTCCTTTCTTAAAATGTGTATACATTTTTTGGCACTATATATACACTTATATATATGCTCACATCTCTTTGTTTCAATCTCTTTATCTTTCTATATTCTGTGAGATTTGTTTAGTTTCATCATTGAGTTCACTGATTTTCTCTTCAGCTCTATCAAGTTTTACTCTTTAGCTCATATATTGGATTTTTTTATTTCGTATTTTTCAACTTCAAGATTCCCAATTGGTTCTTTTTCGTATCTGTTTCATAACTCTGCTTTTGTTTTATCAACGCTAATAGTCTTTTTCCTCATTGAGAGTGTTAAACATTATTATTTAAAAGTTCTTTTCAGATTGCTCAGTTATTTCTACTTGTTTGTATAATTTCTTCCTTCTTTTGGGTTTATTGATTGTCTTTTACACTGCTGATTTTCTTGTGTGACTTTGTATTTTTAAGAGCTCATTTTGTATGGGAATTTTCTTCAATGTATGCCTCCCTGTATGGCAACTCAGCAGTTACCTCAGTTGTACCAGGTCTTGTGATAGTGTAAATAAAATAATTTCATCTTCTTTTCAGAGGCTGAGAATGCAGTTTTACCTCTGGTTTCCTTCAGGATACTTGGTGCACATGTGGGGCATCTCAGGCCCTTTCCTGTTAGAGCACTGGAACACAATCCTTGCTGTTCATTTTTGGGCATACGCAGGGCAGAGACCCTTTATTGACATAGGTTTCCTTTTCTTTTATGGGGCGTGGAAGTCCTTCTTGTTTGTGACTAAGATTGCACTTTCAAATGTTTTAAAAATAGTTATCCATTATTTCTCATTTTGGCAGTTTTGGCATGTGCTTACAGTGCCATTTTGGTCTGTTATCTCTCATGGGATTTAAAAATAAATTTTATTTTGGATAGACATTTTCCACAAAGGTGAAATATGTTTTGACCAAATTTTCTTTATTAGTTCAGGATATATGTTCAAATTACATTTAACTGAAGTGGAAGAAATAATTGAGAATGTTGGGACAAAATTGTGTATTTTGTCACCCTGAGCTTCAAATCTCTTTAGATTAAAAATTTATGAAGAAGAATCAATAGAGAGAACATTCGTAATATCTTAAGTAACAGAAATAAAGGTCATATTTAGTTGAAGTCTGAAAGAGTTTTAAAAAATCTAGAGAAGATATAAATAGTAACTCTTTTTTTTCTTCCAGCTGATTTACCAGTCATGATTTAAACATTTCTCAGCCCACAAACAATATACGGGGAACCTTGGCTTAAGATACAAAACCAAACCAAACCTCACTTTTGGACTTTATTCAGTAAATAGCAAGTTAGTTGCTAACAGAGAAGAACTAGAGATTCGGAGAGCTAGTTAGTGGGTTATTGCAAAAGAAACATTGGAAGAAAATGGTAAGAACCTGGGCTAAAGGTTGTGGTAATATGAATAGAAAGAACAACATAGCAGGGGAAGAATCAACAGGACTTGATTGATGACCATATATGGGAAATAGGAAGGCAGGAGAAGTCAAATTTGAATTGGGGGACGAGAAGAATAATGCTACCATGAAAGAAATTGCAAAATCAGACTACAGGGGACTAAGAAAATAAAGATTATGCCCATTTTAACATAATGTGAATTTATAGACTTTTTTTGGGGGTGGGGCGGGTTGTGGCAGTTGCAGTGAAAAGGAGAGAAATAAGGTAATAGCTTGAATGGTAGAAAGCCAAAAATCTTTCTTAAAGTTTATGTGTGATTGGCTCTGTTTTATGGAATATAATCTATTTATGTGGGTCCCAAAGAAACATTTTCAGTAATCATCACAGTTGCCTGTAAATATTTCTTGTTCATTACTATATGTTTAGAAAATGGAATCAAGTAAAAGCCATCATTTTCCTTCTGATTGTCACATGATTTGGATTTTCCACTGAAGTCAACCACAAGTCAGCTTGCGATCTTAGCAATGAACCAAGATGTGGAAATGCTTAAGTTTGCCCATGCTCTAGGGAAGCTTATGATGGAGATGGAATGAGATACTGAATGAAAGAATTTGGAATCATTGTAGGGTTATCTCCAGCCCAAGGGGAAATTGCCAGTCAGGAAGGGCACCTGGCATAAGAAGCCAGAGCAACAGCTTGCCGATAACCCTGGGAAGAGCAGTGCTCTCTTTAAGGAAGTAACAGAATTCGCTTCCTGCAAAAACATGTTAATTTGACAATTCAGTTGCTCTCAAATGAGTTATGGATAATGGTGATCTTAAAAAAAAAAAAAAAAGAGTTTTAGCAAATTTGAGGAAATCCCTCTTTTAAGGTTACAAACACCACAAATATTTTATAACTGAAACCCTCAGCCACGGGATAATAATAATTTCCATATGCATGTCTGGTTCTAACATGGGAATATATTTCCAAAAATATATGTGATGTCTCTCTTCAAGGGAATCTTTAAGGCTTGTAGTGGCAGCTGCATATCTACTGAATTCCATTTGACTCCGTTTAGATTCTGCAGATCTCTGACGTTTTTCCATGGTGAAATATTTTGCCATTGGCCACATCAGCATTTTCTTTGCTCCCTGCTTTCCCCATAACCACTGTGCTTTATCTTGTTTGAAGAGGCACCCGTATAATAATTGCACGTCCAAGGGAACAGATTTGCATATGCCCATTTGCTCTTCATACTTGTGACTTGCAACTGTAGTCAACTCCTTTTCTGGAGGTGTCTTCCTGTTTATTATGTGCCAGGAGGTATTCTCACCAAATGCTCACATCAATTCTGTGATGCCGTTGCATTACTGTCTCAGAGGCGCAGAGGAGTCCCTGCTTCCTGAAAGTTCCCAGCTTGTAAGTGGCTGGCCACCAATCGTTGTCACTGTGCCATGCTACCTCCCATAAGTACAACCTGGAAAATGTCTTTGAAACTGGAGATTCTGCGAATGATTGGTTCATATAGTTCTGACTGTGAGAGCAGTATTGAAGATATCACTATTTTCAGGATTGTGCTGCTTAGGCTCATTTGGAAAAGTCATGGAAAGAATGAATATTGTAGATACAATGGACATACCCTAGTCTCTCCATCTTTTCTAGGTACTTCTTTCATAGTAGCAATTCTTTGCAATTAAAAAGCTATCTCTACTCAAGAAACAACCAACCTTTTGAAAAATGTAATCTCTTCTCTCTGTTCTCTAAAAAAACCAGCTATAGGTCGACACTAAAAAGATATCCATGTAAAATACAGACTCTAATTGTGGTTTAGAATATTTTAATGTGGTGTGCTTAGAAATAATTATAAAAAAATAGACTTAAAGTGAATATCATGTTTGCATTGAAATTTTCCATACAATTGAACTATCTGCTCCTCCATCTCTGCCCTCCTCACAATATACATTTATAGTCTGTTGTGATGAGATTCTACCTTTTCTACCACCCATGCTTATCAAAGCTATAAACCGGTCACATAATTCATAGAAGCTTAAAGATACGTGGAGGACTTGGATAGGGTCCAGGGGAGAGCAATGAAAATGATTAACGGGTTGTAAAATAGCACTGATGAAAAAAGATGAATAGAATCAGGATTACCGGTATTGAGATGGTTTAGAGGTGACTTAATAACTGTCCTCAACTGTGTGAAGGACTATTAAGAGGAGCATGGTGACCGAGTGTCTTCCAAATCCATCTTCTAGAAAAAGTGGCTAAACCTCAACAGGAGGGATTTAACCTAGATGTGAGTTTCAAACAGGATTCTCCTCTCCATCTTCACTATTGCCATTTATTGGCTCTTCCATTCCTTCTATCATCATTATTGATTTTTTAATGATAAGGTTTAAGGTGAATGGCGCCATGGGTGGGACAGTTTAATATATAAAGAAAAGCTTTTTTTCCCTAGGAAATCAGTGAGTCTCGATGGAAGTTTGGAGTAGTAAGAGAAATCAGAATCACCACATGGCGAGGCTTTTCAAAATACAGATGCTGTAAGATCATCACTATCCTCTATCTTCCCTTGAAGAATAATTGCTTTGAAAGATTATGCTCTCCCTGAGTTACTGCAGGTAGATGAAAGGAGGAAGATTTCAATGGTGTATAATAAAACTTCGGTGATGAGCATATACAGTGGGTGTTCTTAGTTGGCTCTTTTGGCTTGTTAAGGGCTAATTTATTTCAGTGCTTATCCTTGAGAATGTTTTGAAAATATTTTCATCTGTTCCTTGATTTAATAGTGTCCTCAATGGTTGGAACTTGTGGCATCTGACTTCATGGGAAGCATTTTTGCAAGGCAGAGTGGTTTGGCTCAAGAGTGAGGCAAAGTGTGGGCTTGGTACTTGGGGCTGCATCATGCCTTTGGGAGCTCGAAAGGAAGACCTGGGCAGTGTAAACTGTCAACTTGTTAATTTTACCAACAAGCTTACTTTCTGAAAAGTTTCCTCCTAAAAAATTCATCATTAAAAATCACAAAATCAAAATTACTTAAAATTAAATATTCCCTTTGGGTAATAAGAACTATTAGTCTCCTGTTCTATATATTTTTAAATAAAATTTATTTTTCAATTACAGTTGACATACAATATTATATTAGTTTCAGGTGTACAACATAATGATTGGACATTTATATACTTTATGAGGTGATCATCCCAGTAAGTATAGTGCCCATCTGACACCATGCATTATTATTACAATATTATTGACTGTATCCTATATGCTGTACTTTACATCCTGTGTCCATTTTTATAACTGTCAGAGAAGATCGTGGTATGGTCAGTAGTCACGTTTGCATGTTATGAAAATGCTGTATAATCATAACAAGTATTTTCTTTCAAAAGCTCCACCTCTTTGGTCTATCTCAAATTTCACACTTACCATCAAAAAGGATTGCTGCATAAATCTGTATTCTTTCCTACCGTTTAAGGCTATGGGTACTTTGATTAATTTAACCACATGTTACTGTCAGGTTGAACACATTCATCTTCTATTTCAAAGTGTATACTCGTCAATCTCTCTATCGTTCCATCCCTTCAGGCCTTATTTCATCACATTTAAGGAGACTCTTTCCTGCCTGTCTTTATCTTGTTAGGCTTTCAACAGCTTAAGTTGAATCTTCATTCTTTCCTTCTCGCTGTCAAGCCTTCTTTAACACGCTCTCTCATTTCCTTATTCATAAAATGTCAGGGCTGCTCCTGTTTCACACAGCATTATATGCACAGTCAAATGTTACTACAGAGTAAATTTTTTTCCATCTGAGGACTTTATCCAGTACATATATATTTTTAAAGAGTATGTTACACTGTTCAAAGCAGAGTGCAATGTTCATCATCAGATTCTCAGGGAGCTGCAAAGTGGAGGAGGCAGCTCTGTGGTTTAGTTACTGGTGGGAGCTCCTGGTGCTGTCTGAAGAGGGAGAAGCACCATTCAGCGCCACCCTGAGAGACGGAGCTCAATTATTCATTTCAAAGATGAGGAAAATAAAATGACATGGTGTGCACAGATATTTATAATCAAGTTTTATAAGGCATGCTACTTGATCAAATAAACCATGACATAACTGTGAGCTCTATTTTTGAGCCCCAGTACTTTGTATTCAATTTCTTTTCTTATTTTTTTGTTTTTTAGCAAATGAATGAATTGCATGCTATGGTTGGGGGCAAAAGAAAAAATTATAGAATCTAGTGCCTTAAATACATATTCACCAAAGTTTCAGTGATGAACAGCAAGATTGGGCATTGTTCTGACTGTGTTCTGAAAAGAGAAATATGTATGCTTATATTTCTAAATACGGATTAATTTCAGTGGTTTCTATTATTTCTCCAATAATAGTATTATAGATAGGTAGTATTATATAATAGTAATATTAAGCACATAGATGTTAAATAGCTACATTTAACTAGCTATTATATCGTTTTGTGATTCTGTGCTTACCACAAGTAGTTATTTTATATTTCCTACTTAGATTGAAAATATATTGAAAGCAGAGATTTGTATATATGATTCTGGGTAGAAATTCCAGAATGATATTCTGTGGATAAGAGGTCCTGAGATTGGCTAAACCAATATGGCTTTTGAATTGGGCGTAGGAGTGAATGCAAAAGTGGCCCATTTATTCAGCATGTTGTGCTTTCACATAGTTGAATTTATTGATCTCACTGAATTGATTGACTGAGCTGTATTTTGCTATTCATAAAGATCTGAATCCTTTTTCCCTCCTGACTTCCTCTCACCACTATTGGCTGCAAAACCTAAGTAGCCTCCTATCTATTTTCCACGTTATGTATTAACTTTCCTTTCAAACTCTTCTTCAAAGTCAGTGGGGTCATGTACTGACCCCAGGAAACTGAAAACTTGTCTGTGCTGAGAAGAATTGAAGACAATATTAATGTACCAAACTTGGAAAGATTAAAAATGTGTTTATTTTAAAGGATGTTAGTCCCAAATAAAAGTGTTTTTTGAATATTTAAATATACTCTGTGCATATTTGACTGAGTTAAACAAAAAGAAACAAGGCAAAGTATAGCAAAAACAGATGGAATTATATTAATTGTTAAACCAGCAGAAGAAATAACTTCTTGTAATTGACAATAGGTGAATGTGATGAGATTCACGGCTTATCGTGTACTTAGTCTTGGATAGCCTGGGTTTTGGGAAACTGGAAGAATTGATGAAGAAAATGCAAAATTTATCATGTAATCTCTGAAGTCTACTTGAGGTCTCTACATAATGTCTCTTATCATAATTTTAGTTTTGTTGGTAATCTAGACTCTGACTGGTAACTGAATGCTGAGTATGTTCCTGAGACAAGTGGCCCCCAAACTTTGGTTTATGGTCTCTTTCTAGGCTTTTAGGAAGTTTTCACTGTTTGAGGCACCATGTACTTGAGATCCTGGTCTGGAAATCACCACACTAGGGGCTTATTTCAGCCTCATCTCTAGTCTATACTGATGAAATCTGGTGGAAACGCCAGGTTCTTTGGTTAGGTTCCTTGTCCTTGGTGAATCAGCTAGGCCTGAGTCCTGGAAACTCTCATGGGAGCAGAAGTTTTAAATGGCAACATGTTTTCTTTTTGCATATTATATACCCTTAAATAATTCATTTTATTTTTAATTATGAATGTTTCGTGTGTACTAAAAAGAATAGGATGAAAATATCTATATACACAGATATTAACATTTTGCATATTTGCTAACAAACTCTCTATTTCAAAGAAATAAATAAAACATTAGAGATATAGTTAGAGGCCCATTCCTCTTCTCTGATATCCTGGAGTTGGTGTGAAGTATTTCTATGTTCATGTTTGTACTTTTACTGCATATGCCTTGTCATAAACTACGTATGTTTTTAAATATATGTAAGTGGTATTATACTGTGCATATCAGTCTTCAACTTGCTTTTTTCACTCACCATTTTGTATTTGAGATTAATCCATGCTGATAAAGGTTCAACAGATTTATTTATTTTAACTGCTGTGTAACATTCCATTCTATGAACACAACACAGTTGATTAATTTGTTCCTCTTCTTAGAAAGAGCTGGGTTGTTTCTGCTTTCCAGTAATCACAAACAGTGCTGTACTGAGCATTTCTTTGGGGTTGCCTTGGACACATGTATGAGAATTTTTCTAGGGTAAATACCGACAAGGGAAATTGTTGGGTCATGGTTTATATGCATCTTAAACTTTGCCAGCTACTACCAGCTTGTGATTATACTGTTCTCACTCCCAATAGCAGTGATTGAGTTTCTGGTTTATTTATTTATTTATTTATTTTTGTATTTGGGTACTTGGTAGGGTTCCAATTTCATCTTTTTTTTTTTTTTTGGTATGGCTAGCTAAGTGTTCTGGCTCTATTTATTAAACAATTCGTTTTTCCTCTGGTCATTTTTTTCACTTTATTTCTTTTGACATTCAATATTATTTTATATTAATTTCAGGTGTAGAGCATAGTGGTTAGACATTTATATAATTTAAGAAATGATCCCCCTGACTAGTCTAGTACCCACCTGGTACTATGCATAGTCATTACCATATTATTGACAATAATCCCTATGCTTTATTTTATGTCCCCATGACTATTTTGTAACTAACAGTTTGTACTTCTTAGTCCCCCCCTTTTTTACTCAACCCCAACCCACCTCCCATCTGGCAACCATTAAAATGTTCTCTGTATGTATGAGTTTGTTTCTGTTTTGTTTATTTATTTTATTTTTTAGATTCCACATATAAGCAAAATCACATTTCATCTGTCTTTCTCTGTGTGACATACTACACTCAGCAAAATACCCTCCAGGTCTGTCCATGCCATTGCACATGGCAAGAACACATTGCCATCCATGGCTGACCAATATTCCATCATATATATATATATATATATATATATATATATATATATATATATCACCTCCTCTTTATCCATTCATCGATCGAGAGCTACCTAGGCTGCCTCCACATCTTGGCCATTCACTGTAAACAATGCTGCAGTGAACATATGGATACATTTGTCCCCTTGAAGTAGCATTCTGGGTTTCTTCAGATAAATTCCCAGAAGTGGGATTGCTGGATCCTTCTTTGTCTCTTGTTGTAGCCTTTGTTTTAAAGCCTATTTTGTCTGGTATAAGTATTGCTACCTCAGCTATTTTTGTTTGTTTGTTTCCATTTCATGAGATATCTTTTTCCTATCCATTTACTTTTAGTCTGTATGTGCCTTTCAATCTGAAGTGAGTCTCTTGTAGGCAGCATATATAAGTGTTTTGTTTTGTGTGTTTTTTTCCCCTATCCATTCAGCCACACTGTTTTTGATTGGAGCATTTAATCCATTTACATTTAAAGTAATTGTTGACAGATATGTGGTTATTGCCATTTTATTATTCACATTTTTAGTCTTTTTTTTTTTTTTTTTTTTTTTTGTCTTAAAGAAGTTCCTCTAAGATTCCTTGTAATTCTGGTTTGATAGTGATGAACTCCTTTAGCTTTTTCTTGTCTGGGAAGCACTTTATCTGTCTTTTGATTTTAAATGATAGCTTTTCTTGGTTGTAGGTCCTTACTTTTCATCACTTTGAATATTTCCTGCCAATCCCTTCTGGCCTGCAAACTTTCTCTTGAGAAATCAGCAGACAGTCTTATGGGAGCTCCCTTGTAGGTAATTAACTGTTTTTCTCTTGCTGCTTTTAAGATTCTTTCTTTGTCTTTAACCTTTGACATTTTAATTATGATGTGTCTTGGTGTTGGCCTCTTTGAGTTCATCCTGTTTGGGATTCTGTGCTTTCTGGGCTTTTATACTTATTTCCTTTGCCAGGTTAGGGATTTTTCTGTCATTATTTCTTCAAATAGGTTTTCAATTCCTTGCTCTCTCTCTTCTCCTTCTGGTACCCCTATGATGCTAATGTTGGTGCTTTTGATGTTGTCCCAGACGCCCCTTAAATTCTACTCATTTTTTGGATTCTTTTTGCTGTTCTGATTGGGTGTTTTCTGCTACCTTATCTTTAAACTGCTGATTCAATCCTCTGCTTCGTCTAATCTACCACTGATTCTCACTAATGTAGTCTTCATTTCAGTTATTGTATTCTTCATTTCTGACTGGTTCTTTTTTATGTTTTTTAGCTCCATTTTTATGTTTCCTACCTCTTTGTTGAAGTTCTCCCCGGGATCATTGAGCATCCTTATAACCAGTGTTTTGAACTCTGCATCTGATAGATTGCTTGCCTCCATTTTGTTTAGTTCTTTTTCTGGAGCTTTGTTCTGTTCTTTTATTTGGGACATGTTTCTTTGTCTCTCCATTTTGGCTGCCTCCCTGTGATTGTTTCTATGTAGGTCTGCTGTGTCTCTTCATCTTAGTAGAGTGGCTTTATGTAGTATGTGTCCTGTGGGACCCAGTGGTGTAGTCTCCCTAGTCACCAGAGGTGGGTGCTCCAGGTGTATCACTTGTGTGGGCTGTGTGTGCCCTCCTGCTGTAGTTGAGACATGATTCCTCTTTGAACATCCATGGGAGGGATTGACCTTCAGGCTGATTACTTGTGAGGACTGGCTATGACTACAGTGGAGGAACTTGTGTGCAGGGGCTGACACTACAGAGCAGGGTTTGCTTTAGCGGGACTCTGATGCCTGCCCAGTCTGCCCTTTGGGTGTGTTATCCTTGGAGGTGGCCAGGTGATGCTCCATCCTAATCCAAAACTGGCTACCAGGCTTGCCAGCCCTGAGGCCTCCTTGGAGTGGATCTACTGCAGGCCAAGTTTAGCCTTAGCCTGTGCCCTGTTTGGGACCACCTGGTATGAGCCTTGAAGCAATCTTCAGATGGCTGCCACCTGCACTGGGCTTGGAGGTACCTCAAGGGCCAATCTGTGTACAAAGACTGCCTGTTGCTAGTGCTGGGTTTAGGGCTGCTCAGCCAGATGTATGGGACATGGTGAAGCCAGATGCTGCTTGTTTGGGTTATGTGAACCTTTGGGAGATTTTAGGAAAGTCCACAGCATGAGCTAAGACAGGTTGTATGGAAAAACCACTGGAAGCAACTTGGGTGTGCCCAAAAGTTGGGTGGGGTGGGGTTTCAGGGAATCACTAGGGTGGGCCAGATGAAAGGTAATAGTCAATTTGCTGGAGACTCCGATATGGTGGCTGCCTGCATCTGCATGCCAGGAGGAAGAGGGCTCAACAAAGAAACAATGGCTTCTGCCAGCTCCATCCTCTGGGAAAAAAGTGCCCCTCCAAGCCCTCTCTCTGAAGCCAGACAATTCCATTCCTCTCCATATGTCCCTATAAACTTTTGAGCTGCTGCCCCCATGCTGGAACTCAGAGCAAGTGAGACCATCAGCAAGTAAGTCCATGCATGGGCTCTTTAAGAGGACTGCCTGGGACTTGTCTCATTCAGCCACTATCTCCGCTGGTTTTTACAGCCAGAATTTATGGAGACTTCTCTCCCTGGCACCGAAACACTGGGCTTGAGAGTCTAGTATGGGGCTGGGACCCTTTACTCCTCCAGGAGAGACCTTCACAGCCGAGATATACCTCCCAATTTTTAATGGTCACACATGAGTGTGGGACCAGCCTGGTCTGTGTCTCTGCCCCTCCTACTAGTCTAGAGGTAGAGTCTTCTGTATCTCCGTAGTTGTAGGTCTTTGATTCAGCTAGATTTCAGGCCATTCTCAATGATGGTTGTTCTGTAGTTTAGTTGTAATTGGTGTGGTCCTATGAAGAGGTGAGCATAGCAGTTACCTACTCTGCCATCTTGACTGGAAATTCTGCTCTCCAGTCATTTATAGCCTGTCATATACCAGGTTCCCACACATGTGTGGGTCTGTTTCCAGGATCTCTATTCTGATCATCTGATTTTGTTCTTTATCCTGATGCCTCTAACATTAATTTTTACAATCACCACAGCTTTATAATAAGTCTTGAGATCTGTAATGCAAATATTGCTTCACTTTCCTCACAATTGTCTTAGTCATTTATTCTTCCATATGAATTTTAGGTTAAGCTTGTCAAACTTCACAAATGATCCTATTATTCTTTTATTTAACTTGATTTGTCTTGGCACTTTTCCATCTGTTTTCTGGAACAGTTTCTATAAAATGGGATTACTGGTTACTTGAAGGTCTGTTAATACGGGATTGATGTCTTTTGGGTTTGGGAACCAGTTACGTATTATTTTCAATTAAATTATATACATATACATTTTTAATGGTTATATTCAATTTTGCTCTTTCTTCTTGAGTCAACCTTAGGTGGCTTTATTTTTCTAGGAAATTATTCTTTTGTCTAGGTTTTCAAATGTATTGGCATACATTTGTTCATAGTATTCCCTTAAGCATTTAAGACTCTCATGTTTCTGTATGTCTCCCTTTAAATTACTAATGTTTTCATTTATGTTTCTTCCTTCTTTATTAATCCAAATGCTAAAATTTTGCCTGTTTCATTAGTTTTCTGTGTTTTCCTTTTCCTTTAAAAAACTATTTTTATTCTGCTGGTCTTTTTCTAAATTTTTTATTGGACTCTTATTCATTGGTTTTCATTTTGCTTCATTTCTAATGTAAACATTCAAGACTATAAATTTCCTCTAATATTGGTCTAGCTGCTTTCCACAAGTTTTGATATATAATGTTCTCAATATTATTTAGTTTAGAGTATCTTATAATTTCCATCATGATTTCTCTTTGACCCACATATTATTTAGTATGCTTTAAAATTTTCAAACATTTGACTTTTGTTATATTTTCGTCAGTGATTTTTATCATGCCATTCCTTTTGTGGTTAAATATGGCAAATTTCATAAATGCTTCATATGAGCTGGAAAAATAATTTTTGCATACAGACTTCTATATATGTTCACTAGGTTAAACTGGTTAATTATGCTGTTCAAATCTTATGTGTTCCTACAAATCTGGGGTCTTCTTATTAGTGACTAAGAGAGGTGTGTTGAAATTTGCCATTACAATTATGAACATGTTTGTTAATTTCTTGTAATGCTATTAATTTTGCTTCATGCTTTTGGAGGTTAAGATATTAGGTTCTTATATTGAGAATATAATGCTAAGTGAAATAAGTCAGGTGGAAAAAGGACAAAAACTGTATGCTGTCATGCATATGTGGGATATAAAACAAAAAGCAACAAATGAACAAACAAAACAAAAAAACAAACAAAAAACCAAACTCATAGGTACAGAAAACAGAATGGTGGTTACCAGAGGAGAAGGGAGCTGGGGGGAGGATGAAGAGGGCAAAGGGGGAGTCAAATACAAGATGCCAGAAGGAGACTAGACTTTGGGTGGTAAGCATATGATAGAGTATACAGATATATTATAAAGTTCTATATCTGAAATTTATATGATGTTATTAACCAATGTTACCCCAGTAAATTTAATTTAAAAAGATATTAGGTACCTACAAATCCAAAATCCTGGTAAGGTTTTCCTTTTGTTATTTTGCAATAATTAGGGAATAATTATTTTTTTCATTAACGTGTACTTTCTTTCATATTAATATTGCCACTCCAGCTTTCTTTGGGTTTTGTCTTTTTGGTTATGTCTATTCATCCCCTTCTAAATGTTCTGAGGTTTTTTTTTTTTTTTTTCCATCTTCAAATCTGCTCTTCTTTCTTCTGTTCTATTTATACCTATTGTGATCAGGGGCCTGTTTGGATTTATTTCTTTCATCTTATTTTTTTGTTTTCCCTGCTTTTAGTTTGCTTCTTTTTCCCCCTCCATACTTCCTTTTCCCCCTTCTTTCTTGCTCCCTGTAAGATTGGCTGAAATTTCTTTACTTTTTTTCTTTTTTCTTCTACTGTATTCTATTTGCGTTCTTTTAATAGGCACTAATAAATATTGAATGTGCATGTTTAACAAAATCTCACATTAAACAATATTTACCCTCTTTATGAAATGTATGAGAACTGTAGAACACTTTAACTCAGATTGTCCTACCCCGCAGCTTACCGGCTAATTGCTGCCCAGGATTTTAGCTCCACCTTGTACCTATGACCTTCTATTGAGTCACTGTTATTGGTGCAGTTAGTGATGATTTAGATTTATATGTGTTATTTATCAATTTATTTTCTCACCATTGCTTCTTTCTGGGTTCAATATGATTTTTCTTGAAGTATATTCTTACCATGTTTCCCCCAAAATAAGACCTACCCAGACAATCAGCTCTAAAGCGTCTTTTGGAGCAAACATTAATATAAGACCCATTATTATATTATATTATATTATATTATATTATATTATATTATATTATATTATATTATATTATATTATATATATTATTTATATTATATTATATTATATTATATTATATTATATTATATTATATTATATTATATTATATTATATTATACCCGGTCTTATATTATAGTAAAATAAGACCAGGTCTTGTATTAATGTTTGCTCCAAAAGACGCATTACAGCTGATTGTCCGGCTAGGTCTTACCTATTTTCGGGAAAACACGGTACTATTTTTAGCAATGTTCTATGAGTAGTAAACTCTCTTTGCCTTTGTCTGTGAAAATGTCTTTATTCTATCCTCATTTTTAAATAGTAGTTTTTTGGGCCATGCAATTCAAAGGTGACAGTTATTTCCTCTCAGCACACTGACTGCATTATTCCAATTTTTAAAGCTTGCTGTTGTTGAGGCTCTTCCTGTCAGTTTATTGTAGTTCCTCTGTAGTAATCTGCTTTTTGACTTTATCTCCAATTACTTCTGTTTGTTTTTGGTGTGTCATAGTTTGACTATAGTGTATGTAGATGTCAAATTATCTTGATTTTTTTCTACTTAGGTCTCCTAGTGATCTTGAATCTGGAAATTCATTTCTTTTATGAATTTTGGAAAATCCTCAGCAATTATCTCTTCAAATATCTTTTAACCCATTCAAATTGTCCTATATTGGACAATTTTATCCTAGCTTCAATATCTCTTTTCTTTTATATTTTTCTCTTCAACTCTGTGATTCATTTTGGGAGATTTTCTGAGGTCTACACTGCATTGCATCCCATTTTGTTCTCTTCAGTTTTTTTCTAGTTTGCTGTTTAAATTATTTGTTGATGTTTTCCTTACAGTAGATATATATATGCAAAATCAAGAAATTCCATTTGCTTCTTTAAAAATCTGTCATTAAAATATTGTTGCTTTCTTTTGGGTTTAGATTCTGATTTTATTTTTTTAAGTTATTAAATAAATTTATCGTATAGTCTCTATCAGATTATTCTAAAGGTCTACATGTTCATGTCTAATCCTGAAGTTCCTAGTTCTGCTTATCTTTCTCCTGAAGCAGTATTTCTTTGTATGGTTGTAATTTTGGGATATGACCTCATTTTCACAAGACTTTGGCTGAGGGAATCTTGTAAAGCCTACTATATTTAGATTATGTTGCTTTGGAGTAGTTTTGCATTTATTTGTGCAGTTATGGAATTCTAGACTGAATTCATATTTGACCTTATAAGCCTATTTCTCATTCTCTATTCCAAACCTTAATCCAAGGAGATAGCTTCTTTCTTTCTTATAACCCAAATCTGTTAGTTATCCAGGTGTTCTCTTTTCTCTCATGGATGATCAAAAAATGTTTTCAACAGGTATTTATGTATCTAGGATCATTTTCTTCCACACACCCTTAACACTGACGTCAAATAATTTTTCTTAAAGAATATTCTAATCATATTAATCTGTCAGTGGCTGCCCATGAAGCTACAGAACAAACCAACCACCTGGAAAGAGCTGACCTGTGCTTTGTCTTTTCTGACCTCAACTCTCACTTTTTTCTAAAGACACTTTATGTTTAAGCTGAAGAACTTGTAATTTCTGGAATATATCAGGAGCTCTCTTGTTTCAATGCTATTGCATGTGCTGCTTCACCATTAATGACCCTCTTTTCCTTGGTTAATTTTTACTATTATCTAAGACTCAATGAAGCATCTTAGAGAAGTACTTTCAAGCTTAAGTTCAATGTCATACAGTTTTTGTTGTTGTTTGTTGGTTTGTTGCTTGCTTTTAAAAATAATTAAAAAGCACAAAGGTAGGATTTATCCTTTTGTATTCCTAGGCTCTTCACATTTCCACACCTAAAACCACATCAAACTTGGTAGTAGTTATGGGAGAGAGAGAGAGAGAGAGAGAGAGAGAGAGAGAGAGAGAGAGAGAGAGAGAGAGGAGAGAGAGAGAGAGAGAGAGAGAGAGAGAGAGAGAGAGAGAGAGAGAGAGAGAGAGAGAATGTTATAATACACATACATATTATATTTGGAGAAAGAATTGAACTTATGCTTCAGTTGAAAATATATGTTTCGAAGTCATCTATCTCTGTTGGGGGGGTATCAGTGACATATATATTTGTAATATTGCATATTTCACTGCCAAATTGCATTTGGGTAGGTTTTGAAAAGTAAAGGAAGTGGATCTGAAAAAATGCCTTTTTAGTAAAATAGGAGAACTGAATTCTCATTTTTGCCTCCGCTACTAATTAGCTGAGAATCTTCTTTCTTGTTTGGTTTCCCTCTTTTTAGGGTTAATGTGTTGGATGAGATGATGATCTAGTTTCCTTTCACCTCCAAAACCCTCCTAGTGATTAAAAGGAGTATCTTAGCTATCTAGAGATAGCTTTTATTGTTTTTTTTGTAACCCACTCTTCTAAGTTACCATCACTTCTTTTTGATTGGTAACTTTACACTAATGAATCGCTCATAAATCTTAGAAAATATGTAATGTTTAAGGTAAATTTGAATTTGAAAATATTTTATTGCATATAAAGTACTCAGTTAATATCAATTATTGGGCAAGCACTCCCTGGGTAATATCAGATAGCTAATGTTTTCAGTCTTAGTTGGTGCTTGCTTTACTACAATGTATATATCTGGGCTTGAACACTGTAAAGATCAATAACTCTTTTGATATGCTTGTCAATTTCTACTGTTGATAAGCAATTTGTTTTAAGCACCCTGTCTTCAAATGTTAGTTTACCTTCATAGGATATAAAAAGTGCCATAATTTCATATGAGCTATTCACCTATTTGTAATAGTTATTCCCCCCCTTGTTAGCAGAGATAACTTAGTCTCTGAAAACTTTAATGAACTTGTCCTAAATTTACTGTGTAAAAATATTTGCTCTAAATTTTCTCTGAGTTATTTATATAAGTTAATAGCTTTTTGCCATTTAGATCTTGAATGAAAAACTAGAATATTTATGATGTTTAAGTCATTAGAGTTGGGCAGCAGTGTCTTTTAAAGTATAGAAGAATATTGAAAAGAAATAAATATCTTGCTCAAATTTATGATGATACATAGCTAATCAATGGTAATATTAAAAAATTTCTCCCTGATTCTATTGTCTTCTTCTCTTTCCTTATTTTTTTTATGTCTCTCAGTTCTTCTCACTAATTTCTTCTTTGGCCCCCTTCTATTTTTTCTTTCATTCTTCTTTATTTTCCTTTTTTTAAAAAATTTCTTTTTCTCCTTCCTTTCTCTCTTCCTTTTTTTTTCATGTAAACATTTATCTATATACAAACTCACCAGTAAGTGCAAGCAGGAATGGGATTTATAAGCAAAGAAGCAAAATGTTGACTTGTAGGATAAAAGAAATCACTTCCTGTATATTAGACAAATCCAAATATAATAGAATAAAAGTGTATTATTTCATATTCCTGGTGTCTGTAGGTTGTAGTTTTATTTCTACTAAATATATGAAACAATTCAATTTTTCTTCACTCTGTGTATTTATTTTGAACATAAATTGGTCTACAGGACTACGTTTCTGTATGTTAAGTTGTAGTTTTGGCTGCTAGCTGTGTATACCATGAATTAATAATCATTTGATATTGACTTCAGTTGAGGTAAATATCAAGATATATTGACCTGAGTGGAAAATATGGACCAAAGTGAAACCTCTGTCAATATTTATTTACCTTTACAGGGGCAATTAATTTTGATACTCATTGAAACAAGAAGTCGATATATGTATTGTTATGTACTTTTGGAGACTTCCGTTAGAAATATTGGCAAGTCTCTGGTTCATGGCTGTAGATTTAAAAGGCCGGTCAATTAAAGTGTTTTGGGTATCAAGAGCTAAAACATGTAAAATATCACAGTGTTAATCACCAGAAATAAGAAATCAAGAGTCTTTTCAGAGCAAGTTAATGCAAATTCCTCTTTTCAGTTCAGCTAATGCTTTTTTAGTAACATGAACTGCTAAGGAGACAACTGGTACTGACTTCTCGATGAATGACTTCATCATGTTAGCAGATAGGTGAAACTCTCCTGTGAGATAGTTCTGCAACGCTCCTCCAGGTGGTGAATGACACTGGTGAATAAAACCCCTCAGTGCATCTTAGTTTCTTCATGAGAGCTTCCTTTGTAAAAAGCCCCTACTGCAGGGAGGAGTGCAGCCTGTGAGAGTTGGACCCTTTGTGTCTTAGGGTGTTTTTTCCCTTCTCTTTTGGGATAAAATAGTGGTGGAGGTAAGAGAAACTTTTACTTTACAGTGACTGGAAATGTAATGAAGCACTTGACATGTATGTATGAAGTCTTAAGGTTGAATTTCCAGGGGGAGAGATAGCATATTCCCTTTAGTCTATAAGTTTCCTATTCAGAATATGATCTCAAGAATTGTACTTTAAATTTCTCCTCCTCCCCCCAAACAGAGTAACAAGACAAACATATAAGAACCATCAACTCCTCGTGGGACTCACAGTTGAGCTGGATCTTTGTGATATGGTATTAGAGTGATTGACCTTTACTTAGTTAAGAATGAAACCTGTTTTCTCCATAAAAATTTAGGTGGAAAATTTACATGTCACTATGCAACATTCATTACTGTAATGTTCATATTCTCTTTACTTAATAGAGATAAGAGATTGCCCTACTTAGGGAAATGTCCAAAAAGCTAGTGAAAGATATTGAGGATGTATACATGTGTACATATATAATATCATAATATAAATATTATATTATACATAACTTAATTATATAATACATTAATATAATATATAAATTATATATTATATATACATTAATTTTTCATCGGGAAATATCACATATTTATCATCAAAATTTTGGAATAGATAAATTATATTTTACACATTGTGAACAACTTTCAGGATTTTTTTTTTTAAATGACTTATCTCAACATTGTCTCAGATTCATTTGTAATACCCAATATAACATAAGATGCCAAAACACACAGCTGAAAGTCTTGGATTGGCTAATACTCATGAACTATCAACATAGTAGTAGATTTGTGTTTGGCTTTAAGTTCTTGACTTGTTTTTTTAATTGATGTTTTCTGTTATCCTAGGGTAATGATTTTTTTTTGTTGTTATTGGGGAAGATTTACTTATTTTCATAAAGTTTTATTGCTTTTCCTGGTTATGACAGAAATATATATATATATATATATATATATATATATATATATTTAAATTTGTGAAGTACAGAAAAATCTTTTAATAATTCGTACCATGTATTGTTAATGAGGACAGAAAAAACAAAAACAAAAACAAAACAATGAAAAATGACATATAACAACCCCCTTCCCCACCACCGCCATGCACACAGCTGCACTGAGAAATACGATGAAAGATGCAATCCTTCAAGGTATTGATCACTGACATTTTGCAGCCAGTAGCAGTAAAAACCCACATATATTCAAAACACCCCTTCATCTTCCTGTGAGCAACCTCCTGGAAAGTGGAGGCTTTGTGCATGTGTCTTAGAAACAGCTCATCTTCCTCTCCTTTATGAAGAACAAGAACCATCCCCCTCTTCGGTGAACAGTAGCCCTACCACTAACCAGCATAGACAAGCACAGCAGAGAAACACTGATGGTCCCTGTACTGTGATTGGTGGAAGGAAAATGTCCAGTGATAAAGGCCAGCTTATTTATATAAAACCTAAGAGGTGAGATGAGAAAGCAAGTGGGAAGGGGAATGGAAGAATGGCACAGCAGTGGTGAAGGGAGAGGGGGTGTGTAGGGGGCTGAGATCAGGTAAGAAAGAAGGACAACAGTGAAGGGACTCATTGAAAGGGGCCAGCAAGCCATCAAAACACACCTTTGCACCATCTTCTTGTAGAGTATCTTCTTTTCTACTGAGAAGCATTCCAATAGTCCTTGAAGAATTCAGATTGTCATGTTGAAGGCAAGCTAGAGGGTAAAGATCAATAGTTTTGGGTCGAGGTTAGGATGGAAGATGTTCCTGAAATAGTATATATGTCAAAGAAACCCTTTCAAATAAAATAAAAGGAAAGAGAAGCACTTGCTTACCTGAAAAAAAACGGAATAAGATTGGAATTTTTCACACTTCAACATGTTAGTCATTGGCAATCTACATACCAGTATCACCATGCTTTTTCATACCAGTAGTTTAAAATGATGGCTCCATTTTGATTGGAGGGTGGATCAATGTGGAAAAAGGCCTTTTTCTTTACTGTGGCAAGTACATAGACCTTGGACTAAGATTCAGGCCTCTTGGTAGTTTTCTGATATTGAACTATTTACTTTTCGCTCTGTTTTCTCAGTTTTAAAAAAATGGAGGATTTATCTTAAAATTTTGTGAGGTTTAAAATAAGAGAATGCATTAAAAAACGTACCTGGAACATGGCCTGGCACGCACTCCATTGTGCGCTCAAGTATGTTAGTTGCCTTCCCTCAAGCGAAGAGCGTTTGAAGGCCCTATGAGAAAAGACCACAGACCTTTAGAAAAACCATAGGATGGTATGATACAGTTTTTAGTGGTTATATCTTCAAATGTGCCTGCCTTCCAAATTTGTTCCATAGAATCAGGCAGAATTTTCTTTTGTGGCAAGAGAAGACCTAAAATAAGATGTTTCACTCACCGTCATACTCTTGCTGCTCAGACATAGCGGTCCAATCGGCTTTGCTTTATGTGCAGCGCTTCCTCTAATTGTGGAGGTATGTGAAGGCCTCTCTTTAGGATGGTGGCCCTTGCCCATCTTTCCAGCCCTACCCATGTCACTCTCTCTTCCACTGGCGACACTCCAGCCACACTGGATTTATTCATTCTTCTAAAACCCCAAACTCCTTTCCTCCTCTGGGTCTTTGTTACCTCAGCTTGTAATCCTCCTCCTAGACTCCTGCCCTTCCATCTCTGTCTTTTACACACAGGCACACACACACCCCCTATCTGTGGTTGACTAATTCTTACTTAATTCTACTTACATCTCATATTAATGGTCACTTCCTGTCCGAGTCCCCAGCCTAGGTTAGATTTAGATATGCTGGTTAAAAGCTTTCCCAGCATCCATCTGGCCACTTATCATAATTATGATTAATTAATCACCTTGGTAGTGGCTAATGTCTGTCTTTCTCTCTGGCTAAAACATCAGTGAGGGCAGGAACTATGTCCTGGGTCATAACTCAGTCCCTCACATTCAGCTCTGTGCCTGGCATGTAATAGGTGATCTATAAATATTTGTTGAATAAATGATGCTAGATACAGAAATAAATTGGTGACTATATTATTGTCGTATTATAAGGTTGTTGAATCCCATTGCGCTCAACATTGTTAACTGTTGGCTGTGTATGGTTAGTTTGTGCTCTCTAGATTGTAAAATCGCCCAGTATGGCACCGTGGGCTGGAAGTGATATATATGGTTTATGTACAGAGTAATGTCTGAGCAAGCATCTGTTCAAAAAGGATGCTGGCTCAGCCCAGGAGCTGGCATCCTTTCTCTTGTGTGATATGTCTTATGCCACAACATTCAAGTCTGTCAGATATCCTAACACAAGAAACACAACCATAGGGAAGTAGCAGGTACTTGGCATTATTCCTATGGATGGTGAAGCCTTTGGAATTTCGGAATAACTTAAGGATGGTAATTTGTGAGACTTTTTGTCTGGAAATGTCTCAGTTGTGGCTTTGACTGAGAAGTGGTCAAACCTTGAGTATTGCGGTGTGCTTGACTGAGGTCAAAGGCGTGCCTATAGGTGAGGATCAACTATTCAGTCACTCTGAAACATCCCATCTGCATAATAGCCATTAACAAATAGTGGGAAAAGTGTAGATGGACCGGCTACCATAGGTGGCTGTGAAACAAGGGTAGATAAGACAAAATGTTTACCAAAAGGAG